>NC_090924.1:1449532771-1450732771 GCF_040938575.1 Ambystoma mexicanum | reverse complement strand
ACTGCAAAAGATTTAGGACTACAGGTGTTGCGATGAACCCACTTGGTAGCAGTCTGTACCACACAGATTCAATTGGTAGCTGTGGCTGAGCAGTCAGACTTCTCTCAAGAAAAGTTGGTCAGTATAGGGAGCATACAAGATAGGGTAATTCTCTGCAGCAAAACGAGTAAACACGCAACCAGGCTTTAGTATAAAGATAGTAAGTTATTTATTGATAACAGCACGTCTATGAAAAATACTAAAGCGGAACACGGCAAATAATTCAAAATACAATTACTCTGCAGAATGGAATAAGCTCAATCCCCTGAACCACACTATCGACAACTCTAGGTTCTACGGCACCACTTATTTTCAGACAGAGGTGTATACCTCAACCCAGATGACACTCGAATATTTAGTGAGGAAGGGAGAGAAGAGAAAGGCAGGTAACGAAGTCAACACGGTTCGCACTGAAGCGGGTAAAAATGCACGGCAAGAAAGCATTAATCACACTAGATCATACAGTTCGGCGGCCAGGCCCACTCGGTGAGAGGCAAGGCACGATGTCCTGGAAAGTCTCTACGGGTGATGCATTCAAGTCTCATTTAGCAAATTGGTTAGCGACAGGTGGAACCAGTTCAGAACAAAGAGTGAATAAAGCTTGGAGGCAACCCAACGGAACGGAGAGGAATCAGATACCTCACACGAACCGATCGAAAAGGGAAGCCAGGCGTTTACGGTACCTTGTTGTGGAAGACAGCTCCGACGGGGGCAGTTGTTCCTGGTGGTGGATGCACGACGGGTCTTGGCCAAGAGAAGAGATGCTCTCGTTGTCTAAGAGAAGATGTCCGGTGCACCACCAGGGAAGAAACCAGCCGCGGAGTGCTTCGTCACAAGGCACCACCTTTCGATCACGGTGCAGGAGTAGTGGCTATCCGGTTGCCGGGTGCTCTGCACGGGCAATTCGACCACTGCGTCCTGGGCGACCAAAAAGCACAAAGAAGAAGAAGACTGGTTGTTCCCACCAGCCAGGGAAAGAGCCTCTCCGGCAGGGAGATCTCTTCTGTCGTCGGGAGATTGTGAGACGATTCCGCAGGGCTCCACCGGAGGTGTCGTCGTGCAGGTCGAGTCAACGTTACCCTCGTCGGATTCTTTAGGTCCAGTGGCGACTTCCTCAAGATCCAGTCCCAAAGGCCCTGCTTTTATGCAGACGTCCCCCATTCATTCAGCCTAGCTTGTCAATCAACACATGCTAAGTGGTGAGCGGGAAGGCTCACCACCTGGGCCAATCACTTCAGAGTGCGACCTGAGTTGGCAAGGCAACTCGGTCCAGGGTGTCTAAACCCTCTCCCACACCCCTGAGGTAACCCAGACAGAATGGCGCCACCTTCGCGGGTCTCTGTCCAGAGGCCCGCCAAAAGTGGAACAAAGGGCTCAACCTTTGGTTTAGGAGTCACAGAGAAAAACACAGACGCCATTTTACAACCCGAGTTCTGGCAGAAAATACCACTCGATAAACCCATTTAAGATAAGTAGATCGGTGGTACGTTGAAGATTAATGAAAAACAGTATCAATCCTCAACAATGGGACGAATCCCATAGGGTTATGCTCGGGGTCGAACATAACAAGTAGTTTCCACTGCCACCAGCCAAAACTCGACGAGGAGGGACGGGACAGTGCCCCCTCGAGTAACAGATCCAGGAGTAATCGTATTACCCCTACTAGCACGTCCACAATAAGATGGTTGGTACTAGTTCTATTAGTAAATTTAGGTCTAGTAAAGCCAATGGTGACTTTACATGCCCGGGGAGACAGTAGTCAGTCCCCGGGTATGGAGTCTATGGTGGGGGGACCTGCTAGGGCGCCCCCGTGTCACGACACGTAGGGTGCAGAGTGACACACATAGAAAAACTTATGAGACCCTATGGAGTAAAAGACCCCATAGCCCATTGAACACATTGACATCTCAAAGGAATTACACACATTCATGTCCAAGAGTGAGAGGAAAAAAGTCACACTCTTGGCAGGATGGGAAAAACAAACTCCAGAAATCCAGCAAAGCTGCTGGGGGACTCACTAGGTTAGGAAATTCAGCCTAAACAGAGAATTCTCCCTAACAACTAGGCACTGTTTCTGAGACGGATCTACTGCTCATGCGCATGAAGTGCTAGTCAGCCATTGTGACTAGGCCCTGTTTCTGAGGCGGGTCTACTGCTCATGCGCATGAAGTGCCAGTCAGCCATTGTGACTAGGCTCGGTTTCTGAGGTGGGTCTACTGCTCATGAGCATGAAGTGCTAGTCAGCCATTGTGACTAGGCACTGTTACTGCTCATGCGCATGAAGTGCTAGTCAGCCATTGTGACTAGGCTCTGTTTAGACTGGTCTAATGCTCATGCGCATGAATTGCAAGTCAGCCATTGTGACTAGGCTCTGTTTCTGAGACGGGTCTACTGCTCATGCGCATGAAGTGCTATTCAGCCATTGTGGCTAGGCACTGTTCCTATTGCGCATGCGCTGTCTCATCCGTTTTATATCCCTTGACTGTCCTGTTGTAACAGGATGGGTGGTCTGTACCATGTCAGAGTGTGAGTTCCCATAGTGTGTTGACTAAGCTTGGGTTAATCCTGCGTACTAGGTGGGCATCACTGGGAGACAGTCATGGTAGGTAGAATGTTTAGTGTGAATCGCACCGGGCATGCGCAGTTGGTCTTTTGTAGTGCGTATTGCTTTGCCCATGTTATTTCTGGTAGTAGGTATGATTTGATATGATATGGCATTTGTAACGCGCCTATACACAAGTGTTTCAAGGCGCGACGAGGCAGGGAGGGGGGGACAAGGGGAGACAGACAACGATCCTACTAGGCCAGGTGTCATTCAGATCGCGCAAGTGCATGGGTAGGGGGGACGGGAAAAGTGCAAGGGGGAAAGGGAGAGGGGAAGTGCAGTGCAGGGTTAGTAATGAACAAGATAAATAATAAGGGCCAGCTGGTGGCAAGTGCAAGATAAGTGCAGACAAGTGCTGGGAAGGGGGGCTGTAGGGATAGAGAGACAGTCCCGCAGTGCAGGGGTTGCCAGGAAGGCAGTGCAGGGGAGAGTGGCTGGGCCAAGGACAGAGATTGGTGAGTGGCCCAGTTGCTGATTCAGTACAGTTTCAGTGATTTAGCAGGGGAGAGGGAGAGAGAAAGCAGAAGCAAAGAGGAAGGTTTTGAGGTGCTTCCGGAACCGGAGATGGTTCTCCTCAAGTTTCAGGGAGGCAGGAAGGCTGTTCCAGAGGGAGGCCCCTGCTGCGGAGAGAGATCTCCCCCCAACTCGTTGCTTGGAGAAGCAGCTGACCCTGAGGGAGTTGGAGGCGGAAGAGCGAAGTGCTCGAGAAGGAAGATATTTAGGAAGGGAGAGTTGAAGGTAATTTGGCCCCAGGCCCCAGAAGGCCTTGTGGACAATGCAGAGGGTTTTGAACTTAATCCTCGCAGCCACAGGGAGCCAGTGTAGCTATTTCAGTCCTGGAGAGATACGGTCCCTGGGCTTGAGGCCAAGGACAAGTCTCGCAGTCCTGTTCTGGATGAGTTGCAGAGGGCAGAGAGTAGAGGCAGGCAGATTTAGATAGAGGCTTCTTACAGTAGTCCGGCTTCAAGAGAACCAGGGCTCTGGAGACAGTGAGCTTCTGGGGGAAGGAGAGGAAAGGAAGGATACCTCTGAGGAGGTGCAGCTGGTAGTGTGACTTCTTAGAAACGTCAGAAATGTGAGGAGAGAAGGAGAGTGTAGAGTCGAAGATGACTCCGAGGTTTTTTGCCTTGCAGGTAGGAGCAGGAAGAGGGCCAAGAGAGGCCGGCCAGAGAGCTACAGGGAAGGAGGGAGTGGGTGTGACGATGAATAGAATTTTGGTCTTACTGGCATTAAGGCAGAGGTCGTTGGCGGCACACCATTCCTGGATAGCAGAAAGACAGTCAGAGATGAGGGAAGGAGAAGAGGAGGCCGAGGGTAGCCTGAAAATGAGCTCGGTATCATCCGCATAGCACTAAAAGTTGGGGCAGAGAGCAGCGATGCGGTGGGCGAGAAGTACCAGATACTGTTTGAACAGCCAGGGAGAGAGGTTAGAACCCTGGGGGACACCACAGGTAGAGAAAAAGATGTCAGACAGGAAAGACTCCAGTTAGACCTGGGAGGGTCGATTTGAGAGGAAAGAGGTCAGCCAAGCCAGAGCCTGACCAGTGATACCCAGGTTATCACGGAGACGGTTGAGCAGGTTGGTATGGTTGACAGTATCAAAGGCAGAAGAGAGATCAAGCAAAATGAGAACACATGGAATGTTAGAGTCAAGGTTCGAGAGCCGGTCCTCACGGATGTTCAGGAGAGCAGCTTCCGTGCTTCTGGCAGCTCTGAAGCCAGACTGATGGTCATGAAGGCTACCAACAGATTCAGCATGAAGATTAAGCTGGGAGATGGCAAGTTTCTCCGGGAGCTTGCCCAGGAAAGGAGTGATAGAGATAGGGCGATAGTTAGCTGGGCAGGACGGGTCAGAAGAGGGTTTCTTAATAAGGGGGTGCACAAGGGAGTGCTTGAGAGGGGATGTGAGGATCACCGGGCGCCTGTCATGGTGGCTAGAACGTTTAGTGTGAATCACACCAGGCATGCGCAGTTGGTCTTGTGTAGTGCACATTGCTTTGCGCATGCGCAAGTTATTTCTAGTAGTAGGTGAGGATCACCGGGCGCAAGTCGTTGTGGGTAAAAGGTTTAGGGTGAATCACATTGGGCATATGCAGTTGGTCTTGTGTTGTGGCTATTGCTTTGCGCATGCGCGTTACTGTAAGGGAGCTTCTTCTTCTTCTTAATTATCGGATGCATGGGCGTACCCACGCAGGCGCTTCCCCATCCTAAAGGATGATGTGCACCAGACCCACCAATCGATACTCACATGAACTCACAACTCCTCCCACCGCCCCGCCTGCCTCACAAAATACAACATCACACTGTTCCTCCTCCTGCCTCTCTCCCCGACACCTCCCAGCAAAGCCTTCCCACTCAGCTCAGCTACACCCAGCGCAGACAATCGAACCCTCATCAATTCTCTCTCCTCAACATGTCTCTCACACTTAAGCAGGAAATGTCCCACAGTCTCAGGCACCCCACACACCGCACAATCCCTCGACTCACTCTTCCCCACTCGAAACAAACAATCATTCAGTCCCGCATGCCCTATCCTCAACCGATTCAGCATCACCTCCTCCCCCCTCCTCCATTCCAGACTCCCCGCATCCACCTTCACCGACACTTTCCCACGAACACCAAACATCCACCTGCCCTTCACCCCACTCACCCACCTCTCCTGCCACTCATCCATGACCCGTCTCACCACCACTGCCTTCACCTCATCCACACTCAAAGGTAATCTCACATCAACCGCTCCCCTTCTCATACCCTCACCCGCCGCCAGATCCACCAACTCATTACCCAAAATGCCACTGTGACTAGGGACCCACGCCAACTCCAAATCCATTCCCCCGAGCACGCACCGTTCGATCTTCCTCCTGATGTCCATAATCACGTCCTTCCTATCACCATCCCCCACCACAATCGCCTGCAATCCAGTCAATGAATCTGAAAATATCACCACCTTCTCTAACCCCAATTCGCACACCCTATCAATCGCCAATGCAATCGCCACCAACTCAGCCGTACAAATTGACACATCATTCGTCAATCGTCCCACTTTATACTCCCCAGTGCTTTCCAGATAATACGCCATACCCACTCTCCCAGACACAGGATCCTTCGAACCATCCGTAAACACCTTGCGTCCTTCCTTTCCTGCCACATACGCCTGACCCAAATCTTTAATCTCGCCCCGCAATCCTCTCTTCTTCGACACCACATTCGCTAACTCCAAACACACCTTTGGAGACCCCATTACCCACCTCGACCATCTCTCCAAATCCGTATCCGTCACAGTCATCAAATCGCCCACACCCCACTGCACTCCCTTTTCCCACATGTGAAACCCAAAAGTGCCCCCTTTCCTCCTCCACCAGTCCCTATAATAATCAAACCACCAATTATACTTCGAACATTCACGCACAGGATGAGCCACACTCTTCGCACTGCACTTCACCCACCATCTCATATTCAACGCATCCCTCCTCAACCCCAACGGCATCTCCCCCACAAGCACCTGAACCGCATTTGCTGGAGAGGATCTCATCACACCCGAACACACCCTCAATGCCCTCGCCAGTACCCTGTCCAACAGCAACTTCTGACTCGCTGTGAAACCCACTGATACCTGACAAATCCGAAATCCATCACACTCAAAATCAACCCCTTATACAACATTCGTAGACACTTCTGCTGCGCACCCCACTCTTTCCCAGTCACCGCCCGCAACAAATTCAACCTTCGTTTGCTCTTATCCACCATACCATTCACCTGCAAATTCCAGTTTAACTTCCCATCCAAAATCACCCCCAAGTACCGAAACTCTTCCACGCTTTTCACCCTCTCACCTTTCAAAAGCAAGTCCAACCCTTGCTGCACTCTTCTCCTTGAGAAAACCATACTCACGCTTTTATCCACAGACATCGAAAAGCCCCATTTCCCACACCACTCCTCCATACGCACTATCGCAGCTTGCAGCCGACTCTGCACCAACAACAAACTCTGCCCTCTTACCCATACCACACCATAATCTGCGAAGAAATCCACCTGACACCCGAAACCCCCCAAAGCTCGAATCAACCCATCCACCATCACATTAAACAACATCGCACTAATCACACTCCCCTGCGGCGTCCCATTCTCCATCTTCCAAACCTCAGACAAGACCCCCCTCACTCTCACCTGAAAGGTCCTATCAGCCAAAAACGCCTTAATCCACCGAAACATCCTCCCCTTCACACCCATCTCCAACAGTCTCACCAGCAACCCATTCTTCCACACCATATCATACCCCTTCTCCAAATCCAAAAAGAACGCCCCCACCATCTCCCCGTCACACAACGCCTCCTCCACTCCAGTCACCAATCTCACTAATGGATCTGCCACTGACCGATTCTTCCTGAACCCACTCTGAAAATCGCTCAGACACCCATTCGACTCCAAATAGAACCCCAAGCCCTCAACTACCATCCGTTCCATAACCTTACACAACACGACAGTCAACGCAATTGGCCTATATGACTTACACTCCGTTGGGACCTTGCCACTCTTCAAAATCACTACCACAATCGCTCTCTTCCATAACCTCGGTAAAAATCCACTCTTGAACAATGCTAACACCTCCAACTTACATTCCACCAACAACTTCTCCAAAAATACATACATGACCCCATCCACCCCTGGACTTCACCACTTCTCCTTCCGAATCGCCCCATCCAACTTCGCCATAGAAAACAGAGTCTCATACTGCTCTTCCCAAGGCCCAACATTCACCAACAACTCCCGCATCTACTCCTCAACCACTCCCATACTTAGTCTCATTGCCTCCGGGAAGTTCTCTGAACTGTGCACTCCGCAAAATGCTCCCCCAGAAAATTCGCCTTCTCCCCATCTTCACTGACCACCTCCACCCCTTTCAACAACACAGACATACCACCCTGCGGCTTCATCAACCCGGACATCCGCTTGAACTGATTCCAAACCTCACCCACGTCAGAATTACTCCCCAGAGACCCACAATAGCCCCTCCAATATCCGCGCTTTCTTTCCCTAATCACACTCTGCACCACCGCCTTTGCCTTCTTATATGCCAACAAATCCTCCAACATTCCCGTTCTCACCGCCCTGGCCCTCGCCTTCTTACGCGCTGCCACAGCCCGTGAACATTCCACCGACCACCAAGGAACCTTCCCCCCTTCCCCTTCTCTACCTCCGGAACTGCCGCCACTGACGCCGCTCTCATTCCCTGCACCAGATGCTCATTCCATTCATCCACCCCCCCATCCCTATCCCGAGAAACAATCAGTTCCTGACATAATCCCTCAGACAGAAGCCTCAGGGAGCGGTGTGCCTGGGGTGGAGCAGATGCAGTGCGACAGTTTGTGGAAGGTGGTGTTGAAGCCTGATAGCCGTGGGAAGACGTTTCAGGGGGAGAATCCGATGGTGATTGCTGGATGGCTGAAAGAGGCTGTTGGGAATGTCATTCGGGTGCAAGTGGTGACTGGGGGTCGGTTGTTGGTGGAGGGGAGAGGTGATGATAGTAAGGCTAAGATTCTGGAGGTGGGCTGTCTGGGTAGGCGCGCGGTGCGAGTGTTTGATCAGAGTGGTGTGTCGTGTAAGGGGGTGTTGTATGGGGTACCGGTGACTGCGAATATGTCTGAGGTAGAGGAGCAGCTGGCAGAGGTGGGGGTAGTGGAGGCGTGGAAGCTGGGGAGGAGAGATACACATGGGGATGTGGTGTCCACAACTGTGGCAGTGAGGTTTGCGAGAGCGGAGTGTCCGGAGGTTGTGGAGTTGGGATATCAGAGGTTCCGTGTGAAAGCTTATGTAGCAATGCCTTTGAGATGTTATAAGTGTCAGCAGTTTGGACATGTGGCGAGAGTATGCAGGAATGAGAGGCACTGTGGGAGGTGTGGTGGAGATCATGATATTAAAGAATGTAAGGTGGAAACTCCGGAGAAGTGTGTGAATTGTGGGGGGGCACTCTACTGCGTTTAGGGGGTGTGAGAATCAAAGGGTGGCGAGAGAGGTGGTGCAGGTGAGGACAGCGGAAGGTTTAACTTATGCGGAGGCTGTGGCAAAGCTGAAACCGGTTCGAGTAGTGAGTGAGATGTGTAGGAGAAAGCCGGTGGTGGATGAGGCTGCGGGAAGGAAGGGAGTGGTGAGAGAGGTGAAAGGCATAGAAATGGTGGTTGTCCTGAAAACGGAGTGTTTTATAGTAAATGTGCTGCAACTGGTTCAGGGGAATTTGTCAGTCAGTGTGTCGAATCTTACGAAAGGAGTGGTGGAAGCAGGGAGGAGGTTTTTGAACGTTGTAGATATGTTAGAACAAGATGTGTTTAAGAAGGTTACTAAAGTGCGGAAACAGAGTGGGGTGTCGGCCTGAGAATTTTGCAGTGGTATGCGAGGAGCTTGTTGAGGAATGGGCAGGAGTTGAAAGCGGTGTTGTGTGGGGAATTGAATGTTGATGTGGTTTGTATTCAGGAAACGTGGTTAAGGGGTGATCTGAGGTTTGTGATTCCGGGTTTTGAGTTTTTTCGTAAGGATAGAACAGAGGGGAGAGGGGGTGGTGTAGCTCTGGCAGTTCGGAAGGGGTTGGTTGCAAGGGAGATTGTGGTAGATGGAGCAGTGGAGGTTATTGGGGGGGATTCAGGTAGGGGGATCAGAAATCTTAGTGTTGAATTATTATAATCCGTGTGAGGTGGTGGAGGTGGATGTGCTGTCTGGAGTGATAAGGGGACATGTGGGATCTTGTGTTTTATGTGGTGATTTCAACAGTGCCAATACGTTGTGGGGCAGTGATCGGACGGATGCAAATGGGGAATTGTTGGAGGGTATGGAGGATGAATTGAGTCTGTTTTTGCTGAATGATGGTTCGGGCACACGTTTGGATGTGAGGACTGGGAAGTTGTCGTGTTTGGATCTGACCTGGGTGTCTGCTGCGATTGCGGGTGAATGTGACTGGACGGTGCGTGAGAATGGGGATATGGGGAGTATTCACTCTGGCATTTTGGTGACTGTGAGGGGTGAGGTAGGGGTCAGATCCCGGGTGCTTGGGAGTCGGTAAAATTTTAGGAAGGCTGATTGTGAGTTGTATAAGAGATTGTGTCAGGAATTGATTGTTCCTCGGGATAGGGATGGGGGGGTGGATGAATGGAATGAGCATTTGGTGCAGGGAATGAGAGCGGCGTCGGAAGGGATCTTTCCGTATGTGGGGAATTAACATGAATGCAACTGCCCTGGGGAGCTGTCTGTCCATAGTCTAACGTTGTCAGCGTGATAGTTTTTCTAACTAGTGGGATTTTACGATGTCAGGATTTACATGTGGCCCAATGTGCATCACCTTGGCTCTTGCTCATCCTTCCGTTCCACCCTGTATTTGGAGCCATGATATACTTATACTGTAACCCAAAGCATTCCATTCATATTGCGTCCTGTTCATGCTGTGTTACAATTCAAATTTCATTTCCACATTTCTTCGGATACTACAGTGTTTACAGGAAAACATTTAGTTCGTAGTCGGAATTCAGATCCTTTGTGACGCATCTGAATCTGAATTGAATCCTGCTTCTTGTTGTCTGAGCTTCTATTCGCGGTTCCACATTTCACTGTTTGTAACCCCACAAACTGAATGTTCTATTTGTCCCCTAGTTGGTCAGTGGTTTGCCAGTGTATAGCAAGGGGTAATTTGGGGTCTTGAGATCCGATTGTATGCAGGTGTTCTCTGATGCGGATACATAGTTTTCTAATTGTGCTGCCTATGTAGATTATTTGGCAAATATGTATAATTGCATAGGTCACGTATTTGGTGCAGCAGTTGACGTGTTCTTTGATCTGGTATTCTCTGCATTCTTTGCATTTGATCATGTTTGCATTTGTTGCGTATGAGCACATTGAGTGTGTCCCACATTTGGTGAATCCTGTTGGTCTGGCTTGGGTCAGCCAGTTTGGTGGTGGTTTGGAGCTCTTGTGCTTGTATGATGGGCTACGAATTGATTGCAGCATGGGTGCTCTGCTGTATGATATTGCTGGGTGCGTCTTGAAGTCTTTTTTAATGTCTTCATCCATAAGCAGAATCGTCCAGTGCTTTTTACCATACCATAAAGGTAAGTTGCTTGGCCACAGCCTTATTGCCTTCTATTCATTTTTCCATTAATGCACTTCCATACAAGATGGCCACTGGGTTGTGAGATTAGAAGCCAGGGACCTGCATCGAGGAGTGCTGCAGTTTAGGCCCTGCCCCGTGATGTACGCAAAGCCCTCGTCTTCCATACAGGTCTCAAGAAGCAAGGCTACTTCTTCACACCTCCTCGCCAAGCAGCTCGGCTCTCTGTGGCCATCACTGTGACTGTACCGGCCAGCATCTCTGCAGGAATGGCCTCAGGAGATCAGAGAGTGCGTAGCCAGGACCCAGTCACTCAGGTCAGCCTATCTACAGGCGCACCCACAGGAGGTCTGGGAGCGCATAGCCAGGATTTAGTCCCTCAGACGTACTGTGCTCCAATGCAAAACAGCCACCTGGGGTGCTGGTCGCTCCCACCATCTGTCACTGCAGGGGGAGCACGGCCTGCTGCTTTCTGGAATAGAAGCCGGAGCGCAAATTCATTGCAGGATGTTTGAATCTGCATCTTTAACGGAGATTAAAGAAGTTGTGGCATGTGGCATGCTGGTGATCGGCTATGTCCCCCTTTTATAAAAAATATTTTGCCTGTCAAAAGGTTTTGAGCCATTGAGGTGGGGCAGTGACAGTTACGGCTGTCGTTCTGGAAAGATAAAGCACTGCAAAAACAAATATTATTTAGACTTGAATTTTTAAGCTAAAGGCTTTGCAGATTTAAGTTATGGGAGCTGGTTAACTGGGAGACAATGGAAAACTAATTTTCTCTCATATTGATTGCACCTGAAGATCAATATGTTCACCTCAACCTTGCTCTTAAACTGCAGAATACAGCCTTATTTTCTAGAATGATCTTCAAGGGGGCAGATCAAGGAACAGAGGAACAGGTCATTCATAAAGGGGTTTTGTAGCCACCTGCCCAATGAAGGAGCTTGCACCAGAGTCAGTGACAGGGGACCTTCCTCCAGTAGGGCGATTCCCCAGACCAAGTGACGGGGGGACTATCCTCCAGTGGGGTGATGCCCCAGACCAGGTGACAGGGGACATTCCTCCAGTAGGAGGATGCCCCAGACCAAGTGACAGGCGACCTTCCTCCAGTGGGGGGATGCCCCAGACCAAGTGATAGGAGGCCTTCATCCAGTAGGGAGATGCCCCAGACCAAGTGACAGGAGACCTTCCTTCAGTGGGAGGATGACCCAGACCAAGCAAAAGGAGACTATGCTCCAGTGGGGGGATGCCCAGACCAAACGACAGGGGGCTTTCCTCTAGTGGGGGGATTCCCTAGTGTTAGGGAGATTTCTTACACACGTGCTTAATTCCCTCTACATTAGAGCCCTCCAGCTCTTTTGCTATATTTTGGGGCTTTGAACTTTTAATTTTCATTGTGTTTTACTTTTGTGTTCTTTAGTTAGGAGTTTTAAAACAAACTCCATGGCATCATCTTTTTCTGTGTGTCACACAGCACCTTCTGTGCAGTGGCACAGGGATGTCTTTCAGACTTCCCAAGGTTTAAATACCTTCTCTGGGACTGACTAATGTCTCCCAGAGCATGTACAGTTAAATTGACTTTACTAGTCTCTTTAAATTTACTGACCCAGCACACACTATCTTACTATAGAGTGCTGGAGGGGTTGCTTAGCTTCCCCTGAGTCCAAACACTCATGTAACAGTCAAATGTTACCCTTTCCGACTTGAAGTGGCTGGTGGCAGTGGTTTAGATCAAACTACCATGATTTTACACGACCGCTAACAACGGTAGCTGAAAATCGGGGCAGCCATGTTTTTCAATATGGCGCCCCAGACCAATCCTTAAAAACAGACTACGGTCATCTTTTTTTCACCATTTCTTTTAGGAAAAGTCCTTCTTGTGTTTGTCTCTGCGTGCCAAACCAGGTTTGGTCCCTTTGTTTGTGCCCTTTGGCGGGCTTCTGTTCTGAAGCCCTCCTTTGGTGCCAGAGTGTCTGGGGTGGACAGGACGTGAGGGAGGTGCCCGAAACACCCTTTGCTTAGTCTCCTAGGAGACCTGAATTCACTCTGGTGTGATTGGCTGGCTGGCTGTCCGCCAAGGACAGCCACCCTGCTGTGTGACAGCCAGGCTGAATGAATGGGGGAAAACTGTTTAAAAGCAGGTCTCTGGGACTTGGAAAGCAGAGTCGACCACAGGAACGAAAGAACCGAAGAGGAGAGGAAGGAAGAGGACTACTGCAACTCCTGGACGACCGGTGAAGCCTTTCTGCAGGTCCGAAATGCCTGGAAACTTCAACGACAGAGAAGCCCTTCAAGGTTAACTTCTTCCCTTGAGTTTGGTGGGAACAACCAACTCGCAAGCCACCTGGACACCATCCTATTCTGGTGTGTCTTCGGAGTGCTGTTGAAAACCGGATAGCCAGAGGGAAGGAAACCAGGAGGACTTTAAGGCACTCAAACCTTAAACCGTCTTGCTACAGCTTTTGGCCTCTTCCCTGGGCAGTGCAGGAGCCTCCCGACGTCCTCCTTCTTGTCCCCACAACTGAAGCACAAGAGATGTGCTCGAAATGCCAGGAACAACTGCCTCAGCTACAGCTTTCTTCATTTAAAAGGTACTGTGCAAACGCGGTCCGGAAACCTTTTCGGCCACCGAGAAAGTGTGTGAAACTTTACTCAACTACGAAGGCTTGTCCTTCCCTAAACATTCTTCAAACTTTTCGTCGAGCCAAATCCTTTAAAAAGATTTAACCGTTACTTACCAGAACTGTACTATCCTATACAAAAGACTCTGAACCATTGACCTTGGCCCAGGCCTATTGCGAAGAATTGCTGGTTGTATTTAACTTGAACCCTTTGCCCTGCCTATGATTGTATTTGGGCTGTCTATCCTTATAACCTTGTCTTTTCCCTCCCTTTCTACATATCTAAAGTGCCATTTTGCTTTGCTCACACTTTTTTAGCTAAACTTGTGTAGTTACTTACCGGTTGGATTTTTGTGGTGTATTAGTGTGTGACGTTGGGCTGCTTATGCTAGTGTAATGTTTTATAAATGATTGAGTAAATAAATGTATATTCTTTTACTGAGAAACCTTGAGTTAGTGTTTACTTGAATCACTGTATTGGTTGGTCCTTTGTGTAACTTGTTCTACTGCTCACTTTACTCTTGAGATAAGTCTGGCTGCTCAGCCATCGCTACCACTTTACTGTGTAGTACAGGCTTGTACCAAAGGTGAAATTGTGCTTACACTTGTAGTCTAATTGCATGTAGTGTTCCCAAAGGGTACTGCAGGTGATTCTGCCTAGCACCTAGACCAAGTGACAGGGGACTTTCCTCCAGTTGGAGGTTTTTCTAGACCAAGTGAGAGGGGACCCTCTTTGGGTAGGAGGATGGTCCCAGACCAAGTGACAGAGACCTTTCTCCGGTGGGGGAATAACCTAGACCAAGTGACAGGCAACCTTCCTCCAGTGTGAGGATGCCCTGGACCAAGTGGGCGTGCGCCTTTTTCCAGTCAGTGGATGCCCCAGACAAAATGACAGGGAATCTTCATTTGGTGAGGAGATGCACCAGACCAAGTGACAGGGGACCTTCCTCCAGTGAGAGGGAATTCTCCCGAGCAAGTTACAGGGGGCCTTCTCTAGTGCGGGGATGCCCCAACCAAGTGACAGGGGGCCTTCTTCCATTGGGGGTATGCCCCAGCCCAAGTGACAGGGAGACCTTCCTTCAGTTGCTGGAAGCCACAGACCAAGTGAGAGTGGGACTTCTTCCAGTGGGGCGATGCCCCAGACCAAGTGAGAGAGGGTTTTCTTCCAGTGGGGGGATGCCCCAGACCAAGCAACAGGGGACTTTCCTCCAGTGGGGAGATGCCCCAGAACAAGTGACTGGGGACCTTCCTCCAGTGGGGGGATGATCCAGACCAAGTGACAGGGGGCCTTCCTCCAGTGCGGAGATGCCCCGGACCAAGTGACAGGGGGGCTTCCTCCAGTGAGGAGACACATTAGACCAAGTGACAGGGGGTCTTCCTCCAGTCGGGGGTTGCCCTAGACCAGGGGTGCACAACTGATTTTGACAGAGGGCCGAAAGTACCTTACACAAGGACTATAGTGGGCCGAAAAGTAAATGTGGGCGGGGTGGTAGGTGGGGCGTGGCAGGAGGCTTTTTAAACCCCCAATTTGTATTAAACACATGGAAAAAGAATATGTTTTTGAGGGGTAATGATTTTTATTTTCATTTCAAACTTACATTTTGTACTACACATTTTCCATTGTTATAATTTATTTCCATTTAGTTATTGTATCTCGTCTGTTTAATTAACTTATATATATTTTCTTGACCCTAGATTGGACATTCCGTTATTTGGAACTGCTATAGTTTGCTGTTTGGGTTGCCCAAGAGGAGTATGGCCTTCGTTGAGTCAGGTTTCCTCAAAAAGCAAAGGATGTACATCTCCTAACTGTGCCTGTTTTAGCTTTATTATTGGGTTCACTCTTGGAGTGCAACACTATGCCCCATGGCTCCCACCCCCAACCAAACACTATGGCCCTCTCACCTCCAACCAAACACTATGCCCCATGGCTCCCTCTACCCCCAACCAAACACTATGCCCCATGGCCCCCACCCCTCAACCAAACACTATGCCCCATGGCTCCCTCAACCCCCAACCAAACACTATGCCACATGGCACCCTCACCCCCAACCAAACACTATGCCCCATGGCCCCCACATCTCAACCAAACACTATGCCCCATGGCACCCTCAACCGCCAACCAAACACTATGCCCCATGGCACCCTCAACACCCAACCAAACACTATGCCCCATGGACCCCACCCCCAACACCCAACCAAACACTATGCCCCATGGCCCCCACCCCCCAAATCAGCACACACAAACCAGCACCCACTCAGACCTGAACCCCCATCCCCCAACTCAGCACACACACAAACATGCACCCATACAGACCCAAACCCCCACCCCCCAAATCAGCACTCTCAAACAAGCACCCATACAGCACCGAACCCCCCACCCCCAACTCAGCACACACACAAACATGCACCCATACAGACCCCAACCCCTCACCCCCCAACTCAGCACAGACAAACCAGCACCCATGCAGACCCAAAACCCCCACCCCTCCAATATCAAAAACCCCCCACCACCCAACCCAGCACACACAAACATGCACCCATACAGACCCGAACCCCCCACCCCCCAAATCAGCACACTCTCAAGCATGCACCCATACAGACCCAAACCCCCATCCCCCAACTCAGCACACACACAAACATGCACCCATACACACCCGAACCCCCCACCTCCCCAACTCTGAACCCCCCGCCCCAAATCAGCACACACAAACCAGCACCCATACAGACCCGAACCCCCACCCCCCCAACTCCAAACCCCCCACCCCCAACTCAGCACACACAAACATGCACCCATACAGACCCGAACCCCCACCCCCAAATCAGCACACTCTCAAACAAGCACCCATACACACCCAAACCCCCCACCCCCCAACTCAGCACACACACAAACATGCACCCATACACACCCGAACCCCCCACCCCCCAACTCCGAACCCCACACCTCCCAAATCAGCACACACAAACCAGCACCCATACAGACCTGAACCCCCCACACCCCCCAACTCCAAACCCCCACCCCCCAACTCAGCACACACACCAACATGCACCCATACGCACCCGAAACCCCCACCCCCCAAATCAGCACACACTCAAGCATGCACCCATACAGACCCGAACCCCCACCCCCCCAACTGAGCACACACACAAACATGCACCCATACAGACCCGAACCCCACCCCCCCAACTGAGCACACACACAAACATGCACCCATACAGACCCGAACCCCCACCCCCCAAATCAGCACACTCTCAAACATGCACCCATACAGACCAGCACTCCCCACCCCCCAAATCAGCATACAAACTAGCAAGCATGCACACATACAGACCCTGCATCTCAACATACAACGCACTTACACTCCAAAACAAACATTCATGCACACCGACACCCCCCTACCCCGGCATCTCAACATACACACAAAAAACATTAAAATCCAAACATTCATACACATCCGACACCCCCCACCTCGCATCTCAACATACACACAAAAAACATTCATATCCAAACATTAATACACATCCGACACCCCCCACCTCGCATCTCAACATTCACACAAAAAACATTAAAATGCAAACATTCATACACATCCGACACCCTCCCACCTCGCATCTCAACATACACACAAAAAACATTCATATCCAAACATTTATACACATCCGACACCCCCCACCTCGCATCTCAACATACACACAAAAACATTAAAATGCAAACATTCATACACATCCGACACCCCCCACCCCGCATCTCAACATACACACAAAAAACATTAAAATACAAACATTCATACACATCCGACACCATCCCCACCCCCGCATCTCAACATACACACACAAACATACAGCAAAACAGACCCGACACACAAACAGACCACTTACCGGAGACGTGCTGGAAGGCAGGTAAACTGGAAGTCGCTGGAATCGTACTACGGCTGGTGTGGTCCAAGGCGGAAATGCCTTCCGGCATTAAGCCTTATGGACCACGCCAGCCGTAGTGCTGGCCCTCCATTGGTGCAGCACACACACACTACGTGGCTCGTAGGAGCGACGTGGTGCATGTGTGCTGAGCCAATGAGGGCCAGTGTTTTGTCAGGCCCGAAAGACATCAAAGACTTTCCTAACGGAGGGCAGCCGATGCTGCTTGCGGGCCGTCCTCCATTAGGAAAGTGTTTGTGCCTCGCGGGCCGGACAAAAGAGCATAGCGGGCCGCAACTGTCCTGCGGGCCGTATGTTGTGCACCCATGCCCTACACCAAGTGACAGGGGACTATCCTCCAGTGGGGAGATGCCCTAGACCAAGTGACAGGGTGACGGTGTGCCAGCAGTGTGTTTCTGTGTGACTGGGAGGAGGATCTATTCCGTGGAGCTCCATCCATCTGTATTGAGATTTGTGCTTCCTGCTTCATTGGGATTAGTCCTTTTTTCATTTTCACCAATCCATCTCCAACTTCCATAAACACACCACGCATGCACAGAGCGCCGTGTGCCAGCAGTGTGTTTCTGTGTTTGCATGTTGTGGTGCAGTGGCTCGGGCTACATCCTGCGTTTTCGCACTTAACCGCACTGGAACGGTAAGACTGTTTTTTCATAGCCCACCGTGGGGCTAAACAAGCTTCTCATCAGTTATTGCCGTATATATTCAAACAATACTTGCGGAATAATAAGGGAAAAGTGACTCAAGCGAATGTTGTAGTGAATGTACCCTGTATAATCTAGGTTAGGGGTTCTTAGCTTTGGACTTACATGCTTGTGCAGCTAGGATATTTAGCGCTGCAAAGTTGTGTGCATCGATATTAAATCTGCGCGGCAAGAGAACTTAATGAGCAAGTTCTATAAAAATCTATCTGATTGACTGCGCCATTGGATACCTCCTCATATCTGATTGACTGTGACATTGGATACCTCCTTTGTTCCATGTGTGGGGTTTCAGCCTTCAAACATATTGTTTGTTGCTAAAGGGAGGCGTGGAGCTCTGATTTGCCTCACTTAGTGTGCTGAAGAAAGACACATTGACTATTACTGAACTTTTAAGCATTTCACACTGTTATGTTTTTTACAAACTGTGAAGCTCTCATGATGGAGTGCTAGTTGTTAATGTGCTGTGTTTATCTTCCCAGATCTCTGATGGTGCATGTGTGATCTTTTCGCCTAGGAGCCGTAATTTGGTATTAAGGTGTGAAGGTGACCGTGGGGCATTAGAGTCTTGGAACCTTCTTAATACCCAGCAACTTGTTGTACGCGATTTAAGGCCATTTCCTCAGTCCCTATTTGGTGTTTCGGGCTATATGTATCATAAGGACTTGAAATAGGTATGTACTGAGGGGCGCATCCACACAGACTTAGTGTAAGAGGGTGACCGATTGGCATAATAGCCTTGGAGCCTTCCTGACACTTGTTATACTACTGCATACAGTTTAGGACAAGTTCTCACTGCAAAGATATTAAACAAAGAGGGCAACTGCAGGCATAGTGCCTTTGAACCCTCACTCGTGGTAAGATTCTCTCCATTCTAAGGTACTACCTGAATAGAGGTGACTGCGGGCTCTGTGCCTTTCAACCCTCACATGTGGTAAGTCTCTTCTCCACTTCAAGGTACTACCTGAATAGGGGTGACTGTGGGCCTTGAGCCTTTGAACCCTTATTCCTGTTTATATATGACATTTCAAAAATTGTATCTTGGTGAAGCGACCATTTGGATACAAATTTGTGGTGCTGATTCTTGATCCACTCTGTCTATTTAAGGTACTAACTGGAACTCCTGTTTGGATAGGTATAACAAAAAATGGCAACCAGCTTAAGAAATGGCAAGCATTTGACGGCTGTAGTAGAAAAAAAGAACATTGGAGCAACAAAAAAAAAACAGTAATGTGATTGAATATGATGACACACTCTTAGATGCCACCTCAGAACATGGGATAAGAGAGCTCTCATTCACTATACCGTCTATAATACCACTGCTATCGAAACTACCCTATAATGCCTCTGTTGCCCACATTGAAGAACAAGATGTATGTCGTTCATTGCACTCTTCCCCCACTTCCAACAAAAATGATGTAAAGTTGTTGTTCAACAACCAGATTGCTGAAAAAGGGTTAGTTAATGATAATGACCATCTGCATGACATGTCCCTGCCAAGTGAAAATCTAGGTAATGGTGAGATTGCAGATGTCTTGATGTTGGCCCCAGCGATTATGGCCGAACTACACAGATGTGTATGTTTATCCACAGGACCCTCCACACCTGTCCCTACACCACGCAGACAGAGCGATTTTGTACACTTACACACTCAAAAAGAAACAGAAAAATACTGTCATACAGCCTTGGTGGTGAACTCAGGTATAGGAAAACTATTGTGGCTGATATTGGTGTTCATCCCCCGCCATTCCTGGAGACCATAATGTATACAAAGAATTTGATCCTTTATGTAACCCTAATATTGGCAACACAGACAATACCATGAAGACATCAGAGAAAGCCAATATTTCTCAAAACTTAACTGATGAAACAATGTTGGATCTTAATGAACAAAATTGTCACACTTTTCCCGTTATAACACGCATCTTGAATCTCCTAGATAAGGGTCATGAATATACACATTATGCAATAAAAGAAATGAAAGGATCACTGGCTGAAATGGTAGGGAAACTTAACAAAATAGAAGGGTTTATGTTGGCACAAGAAGGTATGGAATCCCTTCAGGCTTCCCTTAATGCTAAGAGACCTGCTGACACGGTTCCCCATGTTACTGTCAAGAATGATCCGGGTATCATGATATCTCAAGCTACACAAACCATGATACCACTTACCAAAGCAGAGTGTATTTGTGTGCAGAGGGAACATCTGTCAGGATCTTCCAGCTCATACTATCCCTCCCAAGAGGAGATTGAAAAGATTGAGCTCATCAAGTTAGCCAAATCACACCATGAGAGATTGAGATTCCTGGAAAACTTGATTATCAATGAAATGAAGGTAACAAAGTCTCCCCAAAATGTCGCCATTAAAGATTCTTGCACGGTGACAGACATTCTCACTCCTGACAGTCCCTCAGAGCTTGTCAAAATCATCGATCAACAAGATGATATCAAAAAAGAAGTGGAGATAGCTGCAATAAACACAAATGTCTAAAAAGGCAAAGAAATTACATCAAAGAGCAAAAATAAACGTGAAGAAAAAATTTAAAAAAAGGACTGTCTGTACTTCACCTAACAAAATTGAAGGAAAAAAAAAGAACACGTCCCCCAAAAAAAGTAAAAAAAAGTAAAATGGGCGACACACAGATGCCTCAAACAAACGATATTGATTTTGGCCAATTAGATCTCGAATCTCAAATGCATCTTGACGTTGAATCTCCATCTGAACAATCTCAGATGGTCAGTAAGAACCCCCAAAATGTGATCATTTCAGACACTGATCAAGGGGTAGCGGAAGTCCCACAAGTAACAAAACAAACGGATGTTATCCCTTGCCTAAAAAGGCACAATAAAATAACATGAAACAAATTAATTTAGCTGGTTTCTATCAGGTTGCGAACAACAAAACAACATTTAAGAGAGATGGTTTTAATGTAGAAAGTGACAAAACAATCACACTTAAAGGTCCCCAAACAAAAGCAGGGTCAAAAAGTGCTAAAACACCATTAGTACCCTGCAATTCTCAGATTCCAAGCAATGTGCACCTAGGTAGGCAGGTTCCAACATCCAATGATCTGCCGGATAAAATGAACAAAGGTCACAATAATTAATGTTCTAACGATCCGGCAGAAATCCCTAGTACAGATGATTCAAGACCTAACTTCCAACAAGGTGGTACCGACATTGGGGGGAAACTGAATATCTCTGGTAATGTGAAAAAGAATTTGTCAGATGCATTTGAATCACAGAGTAGGGATGAGAATAATAAGGAAATGCAATTGATCATTGGTTGGAGTAGTGATCTACAAACTCTTGGGAAAGACAGAATTAACCGGTCACATCTCCTAAGCATGTTTCAACAAATACCAACTTTAAGGAACTTGATTTTTCAAGATATCGATTGGATCAAACTATCAATCTCTAATAATCATAGGATGGTATGTAAGGTCCAATCGAGGTTAATTGCAAAAATGCTATGGAAGCAAAACGACAACTTTGAGATGTTGGGTTATGAATTGCATGGTTTTGGTGACATGAATGAGGTGACCGAATTTATAGAATTTCAGAAACCTCAGCTGTCACGTCCCAACAATGCAGAAGGGAATCTGAGTGTTGATACAATGATTACACAAAATCTACTTACACAATTGACCTCAGTGGTTAACGTTATCAAGGGTCTAGCGGGACTAGAATCATTATTGAAAGAAGCTGGTTCCTCAGAGTCAGCGCAAAGCCATTCATAATTTTCTCATGCATCAATAGTGAGCCGGAATTGTTGTGGTTTTAACAACTTACAGAAATGTATAAAAAAACAAGATGTTATCATCCGATTCCAGTGTTATAATGATACAGGAGACAATGGCAACCAATCCAATCAACATAGATGGATTTACTGCCTTCAACCATACAGCTGCAAGGGGAGTATTGGGACGTCCATCTGGAGGCTTACTGACACTTGTGAACAATGCCTGTAAAATGAATGCTAACTTGATTTACTCCTCTGATGCCCTTTTACTCACTGAAATTACAGTTGGTACTACTAAGGTTATATTGATTAATCTCTACTGTAAACCTAATGCTGGTATATGCCTTAGAATTATGAAGGAATTAGATGCCACCTTACAGATGCTGTTGGTGGGGAATGTTGAATATGAGGTCATTTTAGGAGGTGATTTTAACTCTGTTCTTTGTGATTTCAGTCCTCCTAACTTATCCAATGCAAGAAATATGCACTCAGCCTGTGCATTGGAACAAGGATGTTTCTGGTCTGACCTTTTATATAATTGGAACTTGCACATAATTTCTCGTGCTCCAGAACAGAAACACTACACGTGGTTTAGAGGAAAATTATGCTCAAAGATAGATTATTTTGCGGTATCGGAATGTCTACTTAAAATAATCAAACCTATTGAAGTTAAATACATGTTTTGTGGTGACCATATGATGTTAAATTTAGTGATGCAAATTTGCATATTTAGTAAACCGCGACATCTGGCACCACAAAGCTGTGACTACATTGGTATGGAATAAAAAATTAACAAATTAAACACAGATGTGATTAAACGGCACCTATCAGCTTTAGCAAATGAACAAAAAAAGTATGTAAAACCATGTGACTGCAAATTTAGTGTCCAAATATTGGAAACCAAAAGAAAACGCAATTGTGAGATGAGAAGTGCTATAACTTTGGTGACCATAGGGAATATGCTGTAGTAAAAAGGAAGATACCGCTGCATTGTAGACGGACCATTAAAGAGATCCAATGTTTGCAACATCTAATTGAAAATCAAAAGCTTAGTAGCTTAATCTGCAAATGTTAAGTCAAGGATATCTGGGGATTTTTACGCTCACAGGGGAAAGCATCCCAACCGATTTTCCACTCAGCAATTTCAGCCAAGGTATGGTCTGAGTATATACTAGAGAGATACAGGCTCCCTATCAAGTTTAAATCTCATAACATCAATGATCTCACTCAAAGAGTTGCTAGTAAATGTCCTTGGTCGTTGAGTGAAGTCATATGGGCCATTCAAAAATGATCATACTCGAGGGCAGCTGGCCCAGATGGGATTCCATCTTGCGTATTACAAAACGACCCCCATTTCTGGGCCAAAGTTATTAAGCCTATATTTGACTCCATTTTTGAAACTAAAGTGATTCCGAAATCTAGGCTCTCAGCTATAATTGTCCCCATTCATAAGAAAGGCTCGATTGACAATACAGCACATTTTCACCCGATATCCTTGATAGATGTGACAGCAAAGGTCTTTGCAACACTATTTTTAAGGGAATTAGAGTTCTGGGTTGAAAGTAAACAACTGCTATCCAAACATCAGGTTGGTTTTAGAAAGTCTATGGGAACCACACTCAGTGCCACAATATTTGCTCATTTATTACAATCTTCTCTTACTACATCTTCAGGGGCAGTCTACATGGCATCTTTGGACCTCTCAGCCGCGTTCGATAGTGTTATCAGGGAGCGGCTATGGAATAAACTCATAAATTATGGGGTTCCTGGTCACACTGTAGGGCTTATAGAACTTTTACACTCTAATACGTCCTACACGGTGCGGATTAAGCAGGATGGAACGACCACTGATGCTACTGACACCGAGATAGGTGTCAAACAGGGATGCCAGTTGGCGGCTATGCTGTTTAATCTTTATATATGTGATATAGATAGGTTGTGGGACGAATTGGTGGTATTTGCAGTAAAATTGGGAGACACTCGAATCAATTGGTTGGCCTTCGCGGATGACATCATCTTGTGCGATCGCACTCCTTATGGCCTACAGACCAAATTAAATGCCTTCAACGTATATGCAAAGAGTAACAACTTGGCAATTAACGCTAATAAATCAAATATAATAGTTTTTGCTAATAGGAAAAAGGTATGTAGGTACACTTGGCAAATGAACGATATAGTTATTCAGCGTGTGTTAAAAACCAGGTATTTGGGTTACAATTTATGTGAATCTAATTCTCTGCACATGTGGAAGACCACCCTTAACCAGAAAACTACTCCTCTCATATCGCAGATGAAAGTTATATATTACAAATATGCAAAATGTTCCCTCAAACCTTTGTTTGAATTTTACACCTTAAAGGTTGAAGCTGTTTTACTGTATGGTTTAGATTTGTGTATTTTGGATCTTACAGAGATATTGAACATGCTGCAAGGAAAAATATGGAAAGCAGTATTGGGCTTACCCAAATCTGTACCCAATTCAATTATAATACATGAACTTGGGCTAAACTCGTTGGCTTCAAAATTTTGGTGGCGCAAGCTAACGAATTATAGAAAAATGTTGTATCCTCCTCCAAATTCATTGTACCGAGATTTCTGTTGTATGGTTATGAAACAAAATCCAATGTCAATCAAACGACATACTGAGAAGATGGAAGAGCTACTTTTTAGTATAGCGATGGACCACAAAGAGTTCTATGAATGACAGAATGTGGTGAAAAGGAAATTCTTCCAAATGGATTGGGTAAACATTATACAGGGCAATGCAGCATACACATCTTATAATGACCATTATTATTTCTTTCACAAACGATCGCCTTGATTGCATTATTTACTTATCAATCAAGTACTGGTCAGAAGCTTCAATCCTCAGAGCAGTGCTTTAAGTGGGGTAAGAAACTGAGGGGGGGCCCTCATTTGGGGGCGTGGCCTAAGACATGATGGGCGTGGCCCAATTGGTGGGCGGGGCCTAAATGTGACATGGTAAAACTAGTCGGGCCTACATTACTAAGTACATATTTTGTAGCAGACTGCTTGCTACATGGCTTAAAGTATAACAAATCAAAGCTCAAGGTGATTATTTATTGGACCCTTAACTGGGCCGTTGACAAAAGGATAGGTGTTGAGGTACATTAACAGGTGCATAGGTCAGCCTACTAGTCCAGTTTACTTTAAATAGACAGTGTTACTTTAAATAGAATAGTCACCAAAAAACAGAAGAGACAGGTTAGAGATGTCCACAATCAGTGACATGTTTCACCCGATTTGGGCCTCACCAGTGTGATCTATGTGAGATATTTTGAGAGCGATATAGATCAAAAGTTGCCAATCCCAAAAGATTAACAAAAGGGGGAGTTACCATCCTCCCACATGAAACATTCATTTACAAATCTGTGTTCAAGTGCAAGGCAAAAATTATTGGGGTTAAAAACCATCACATCAGATCAACGCAAATACTATTGTATAGGAGGGGTGTAGAATTTGTTAATACAACCTCTTGTCCAAGGGGCCAAATGTATGAGAAATCAACCTATCCCATAAATAAACGGACTCGTCCAAACATGACACAGGAACTGTCCCTTTTTGGGTTCACCAAACCAGCGAAGTCCCCCTTTGAAAGAAACCCTTACATTTCCAATCCCGGTCTCCCAAAGCGCTGCCAGCTAATCTTAAATATTATAGTCCAGCACCAGCAGCCTTTATTCTCATGGAGTCGAGTCACATACTGATGGCTGTACGAGTGTACCTTAGTCCTGGTTAGTGACGTGATGTACAAAACTGCTTGTTGTACACATTCTCATGCCAATTGCTGTGGCAAAAGGAAGGAAGCTCTATGAGGTGGTGGCCTGACAACATAGAACACCAGCCAAGGCAGTTTCTTGGGACTGGCAAATAAGATGGCAGCCTGGGTGAAGTATCTTAGAGGGTGCTGGATTAGCTCTCCTACCCAGCCCTCTGAGATTGATGTACCAGCTCTGTTCCCGCTTTTTCCCCCACTTTGCATTCAGATACAATAAGGAAATGGGGCAGTTGATACATATTTTTCTCCTCAACAGAGCATTAAAAACTAAGTGATCAGTGGTAGATCACAAAAGAGACAGCAGAGGGTAGGTAATTGGGAGGGACAGGGCAGTCCCTAAATAAGTGCAAATATTGGGTAATTATAGCTGTTGGAGGATAGTTCAGGGGAAACGCGCTCACCTTGTATGCAAAATGACGGGGAACAACACAGGTTCGAACCCCCGGTCCGCACTTAGAAACCTCTGGGTATTAAGCACGTTATAAATAACCAATTACAATTACATTGAAAGAATGCATCGTAAGCCCCATGCTGTGGAAAACAATGCCTACACACAGGCAACCTTATCATTAATTTTCCTTGACTGCCATTTGAGTCTCCATAAAAAAGCTGCAAAACCCAGAGCAGATTTGTTAAGAATTTCATTAACTTGCACACTGGTGATAGTAGACTCTCATAGTATGGGACAAATAAAGCTTAAATTATACCCCAGACCCCCACGTCGCTTATGATTTATAGCAATTTACAGTGGGGTATGGGAAGTGAAAAAAGAGAAAAGGACAGAGATAACGAGAGCAGGAGTGAGGGGGAAGAGGTGGAACGAGAGAGAACGACCAACATAGGGGAACACCGAGATGGGCGGCAAACACGCCAAAAACTCAAATAAAGGGGGAGAGAGAAATGCAGAGGCGAATGGGGTAGAAGGCGGTGGAGCATCACCGAAGAGAGCAGAAAAGTAAAGGGGACAATTAAAGGAAAATTAACGTTAAAAAAAAGCAACAGAATTGTCTGTTGCAGTTTCAGCTTTCCAAGGCGAACACACATACACATTGAAGTGCGAAGTTCGCCTTGACTAGCTGAAACTGCAACAAGGAACAGCAGAGCAGACTTTCACTTACCTCATGATTTTCTCCTTCTCTCGTCAGATGGGGGTCGTCGCCGGTCGTCGCAGGTAAGGAAACCGACCGTCCCAAACCTATGGCCACTTTAACTCCTTGCGAGCCTCGGTGACGTGACTTCCTCTGGCAACCCCTCGCGAGGGGTTGCCAGAGGAAGTCACTTCACCATTTCCAACGCTGTGATGCCCTCGGCAGCAGGCAGCTCAGCTGTGACTGGCAGAAGTGTCAGCCAGTCACAGCGTCGCTCAAGCTGTGACTGGCTGGCAAGTCTGTCAGTCAGAGCTTTGCCTGTGTTGCCTGACTCTGTGCGGCGCCGGCGCCTGCGGCCTGACATCTTCATGGGCGGCCGACCGCCAGTCGCGTCTGTGGCGGGAGATGCACCCGCCGTGGCTTGGTGGCATCGGGGGGCCCCGGCAGGGCCCCGGCTCAGTCTCACTTTTTGGAGACTGCCGGGGCCCGGCCCCGGCAGGCCCCGGCCCACTTAAAGCCCTGCCTCAGAGTAGGAATGTGTTGTAGACTTTGCCGTAACAAAGATAGCCCTGAGTTGCTCAAACACCTGGTTATATATTGTAGTGAGCTTGAAAACATTAGAAGTTTTCACTTGGGTACATTTTATAACAGTAATTTAGCTCTGTCAAGAGAATTGCTATGGTCGCAATGCATGTGGGGGAAATCACAGACGGTGATATTGACACTAATACGCTTCATTGTTGTTCTTGAGGAAAAACTTAAATGCTGCTATATGAGTGAATAAGATCTATAAGAATGATGAAATGATTTAGCTGCAATCGAGAACACGTATTACTTTCATTTGAAGAGATTTGAAGCTCTGGTTGATTTTAATTTATTAGTGGAATAAGATGTTCATGTTTACGAATACTTTTATGAGTTTAAAAGATATAAAAATATTTGTATTTATTTATTTGCATTTATAAAGTGCACAGCTGTCCTAGGGCATCGTGGCGCTGTTACAAGCGAGCTTACTTGACATGGAAATACAGTGGGCACTTGGTTACATTCATTGCCAATGTTCCAGGTTACAGGGAGACAAAGAGCGTAGGTACAGTGGTTGGTTACAGTAATAGTAATGGTTAACTAAAACATTCTTGGTACAAATTTGCTTGAATAGGATGGTTTTCAGTGACTTTCTGAAGGACGCGAGGGAGGTTTCCGCTCTTAATTTAAGTGGTAGTGAGTTCCAAGATTTTGGAGCTAGAACTTTCGAAACTTGAACCACCAGCTCTGACTCTGTTGAAGTTGGGAACAGAGAGTTGGTTGGTGTACAGATCCCTTTTAGGTCTGAGTGTCTGGACTTGTAGCATTCGTTCGGACAGATAGCTGGGGACTGACTGGGAAATGCATCTATGTGTGATAGTGATGGTCTTGAACTGGATGCGCTCTTTGACAGGGAGCCAGTGGGCTTTCTGTCTAGCTAGGGAGATGTGCTCCCTCCTGGGTATGTTGAGAGCAGATCTCAGTGTATTGTTTTGGGTTGTTTGCAGTTTTTCTATGTTTCTAGCAGAGGTGCCTAGGAGGAGGACATTACAATAGTCCAGTTTAGCACCTATGGTGGCCCTGGCAATGTGGAGACAGTTTTCGGTGGACAGGTGAGGTTTTACAGCATTGATTATTTTGGTTATCAATACGGCTGAAGAGGAAATATAGCTGACATATCTATCCATGGACAAGGTTGAGTCTAAGTAGATTCCCATAGTTTTTACAGCTATGGAGACTGTGATAACAGAGCTTTCAATTTTAAAGTTACTGTATTTACTGTCCAGTTTGTTGAGAGTTTCTTTAGGGCCCACTATAAAGATCTCTGTCTTGTCTCCATTAAGACAGAGGCCATTAGCTGCCATCCAGGCCTGGATGATAGCATATGTGCTTTGTAGGGTTTTGAGGTCTTGCTCATAATCCCCAGATAACGGAAGAAGAATTTGTGTGTCGTCAGCATAGATGGTGAAGGTTATGCTGGATTGTTCTAAGTCGTTAAAGAGGGAAAGAGTGAATAGGTTGTATAGTGTAGGGGAGGTGCAGGATCCTTGTGGTACTCTGCAGTGAATAGGGGAAGGGGTGGCTGAGGCTTGATTTGAGAATACCCTCATGGCTCTTCCCTCCAAAAAGGATGAGATCCATGTGGTGGCCTCACTGGAGAAATGTGCTGTGTTGGTGAGGTGTGTCTCTAGGATTTTATGGTTGACCAAGTCGAACGCGGCCGACAGGTCGAGGAGCAGGAGTTTTGCGCATTTGCCTTTGTCCATATTTCATAGGAGTTGATTTTTTAGATCGAACAGTGCAGACTCTGTGCCATGCCTTGGGCGAAAACCGGACTGTCTTTTTCCAAGGATGTTGTGTAGTTCTAGATAGGCTTGTATCTGTAGATAAGCAGCCTTATCCAAAATAAAATTTTCAGCAAGAAAGGTACAGTTGTTATAGGCTTGTAGCTGTTGGGTGAGTCTGGAGTAGTGACCAAACCCATGCTTCCTTGAGAGAGGATGGTACCAAGCCTGTGGCAAATGATGCGTTAATAAATGCTGCGATGAAAGGTGCTAGGGATTCAGCTCTGTCTTTGATTATATTTGCAGGACATACGTCACCTTTAGTGAAGGTTTTGTTTGTTTAATAATGAGTAGAACTTCCGGGGTAGTTACCCTTCTAAAGGTAAATGGCGGTATTGGGATACTGTCAGGCTCGGTGACAGTCTTGGAGTATGGCATGGTTTGGTTTATGTTGGGGGGCTTGGGTAGGTTGTCATAGTTGGTTTTGATTTCTTTGGAGTAGCTCAACTTTGTCTAGCAGGGCCTTCTGGATGGCATTGCACCAGTTCTAGTCTTTGAGCGTTTGGTGTTTGGATGTAGGAGGAATGACTAGTTCATTGAAGATAGCGAACAGCTCTTTCGAATGTGATTGGGCATTGTCAATTCTTGAGTTGTATGCCGCATCTTTAGCATTGGCTATAGCGCTTTTGTATTTTTTAGAGATAGCTAGGTACGAGTCACGTGAGGAAACGGAAGGGCAAGATTGCCATTTCTTTAGAGCATGTCTTTTGAGAGTTTTCAAGTCGCGTAGCTCTTGGTTGAACCAAGAATTGGCGTGGAAGAGATTTTTGGCTTTTTTGTTCTCTAATGGAGCAATTGTATTAATAACTTCTTTAATGGTTGGATTGTAGAGTTCAATCAATTCTTCTGGGTTATTTGACGTAGGTGATGCTAGTGCTGAAGCTTCTAGGAGTGGGCAGATTCTTTCTTTGGTGAGTCATTTTTTGGATCTATGAAATATATGTTTATACTGGTGTTTTAAATTATGTAACAAACATTTGTAAAGGTGCATTGTACCAAAAACAAATAAATAAATAAAACAAATAAAAACAGTGACAGGGGACCTACCTCCAGTGGGGCGATGCCCCAGACTAAGTGAAAGGGGACTTTCCTATAGTGGGTAGACACCCTGGACCAAGTGGCAGGGGACCTTCCTCCAGTGGGGAGATGTTCTAGACAAAGTGACAGGGGTCTTCCTCCAGTGGGGAGATGCTCACGACCAAGTGACAGGAGACCTTCTTCCAGTGGGGAGATGCCGCAGACCAAGTGACAGGAGACCTTTCTCCAGTGGGCGGTTGCCCTAGGACAAGTGATGGGGGCCTGCCTCCAGTGGGGGGATGCCCCAGACCAAATGATAGGCGACCTTCCTCCAGTGGGGAGATGCCCCAGACCAAGTGACAGAGACCTTCCTCCAGTGGGGAGATGCCCCAGACCAAGTGACAGGGGACCTTCCTCCAGTCAGGGATGCCCCAAACCAAGTGACAGGGGACCTTCCTCTAGTGGGTGGATGCCCTAGACCAAGTGATAAGGGGCCTGCCTCCAGTGGGGGGATGCCCCAGACCAAGTGAGACAGGGCCTTTCTCCAGTAGGGGGGATGCCATAGACCTAGTGATAGGAGGCCTTCTTCCAGTGGGGAGATGCCCCAGACCAAGGAGATGCAACCTTCCTCCATTGGGGAGGAAACTAATTCCCTCTAATTACCTCATACTCAGGGTAATGCTAAAGAAAGGATATGGAGGACATGAATTATGATTGTGACAATAAAGAGCAGGTCTCAGTGTAATGAAGTTTAGAGATAAGTAGTCAGGACTATCGCCATGGCTGTCACTGATGTATGCATGATGATTACCTTGCATTCTTTATCATATTCAACCTAATTCTATGTCTCTTTTCTTCTTGGCAGTTACACCATTACATGAGCAACGTCCATTTTAAAACCACCAGTGGGGACATGGCCTTCAATGCTCAGGGGGACCCGCCCGCACGTCTTGACATTGTGAACTGGCTTTACTTCTCTTTTTCAAACTCTACATTTACCAATGTGGGAAACTTCATGATCAACTCTGCAGGGCAAATGCAGTTTAACTTCAGTGACCGCAACATTCATTGGCACCCCGACTTTACACAGGTAAGACCTTCCAGACCAAATGCGGTCTGTAATAGACAGATTAAAAAAAAGACGGTTTCCAATAGCCACAGAGTGGATCAATGCAATAATCAATGACTGGGAATGTAAGTGTTTGTTTTCAAGAAAAAAAGGAGTGCATCAGCTTCACTATTCGGGTACAATCTGGGAACAATCAACACATGTATATTAATCCAGGATTTCTGTCACCAGCTGCACTATTCTGGATTTCAGGATTTCAGTAATGAGCTACACTCTCCGGGCAACTCATACATTTAGAAGGAGGGTCTCAGTCATCAGCTTCAATATCCAGTCAACTCTTATTTTAACCCAGGATCTCTGCTGTCATCAGGTTTCCTCTACAAGTACAATCTGGGAAACGGCAACCCTTTTATTTGTTATCTAGGTTCTCTCCAGGACACTATGGGAATTATTAACCCTTTCATTTGAACCCAGGTTCTCTAGCATCAGCTTTATTTTCAGGCAGTTTTTTAGCCCAGATTTATATCATCATGTTTGGCTTTGGCACCTATGGTGGTGCTTGCCCCACATGAGCCAAAACATTGGTAAGAGAAAAGAGACAGTGAACAAGGGGGGTTTGGAAGCAGAATATTGGGTTGCCATGGCAACTGGTAATACTCAGCATGAAACTACAAACTTCTGTTTGTTCATTTGTGCCTGCGTCCACCATATCAAGCAATGATGGGTTTTTATGCAAGGCGCCGGCCAATGAAGTGCTTAGCTGACTGATGGATGTGCCCCTTTGCAGCAGCCAGCTGGCCTCTAGTGGATGTTTCCTCCTGCCTATTGCCTGTTTATCTGTTCACTGTATATACAACCCCGTTTTCAACCTGTTGGGCTGCTGTGCCCTGTACTTCAGTCCCTTTTCTGTTTCTTGGACCCTACTCCCAGGATGGGCACAGCATAGTGATGTGCGGCACACTATGCATCCTCCTGACCAAGGTAGCCTAGTTCAGGCCTTCTGTGAACTGTAACCTGGAAGTTGCCCTGGGCAATTGGGAGCCATTTATACCTCTGGGTGCTGCTACAGCAATGTAGCAAAGGCTGCAAAGGATTCGGCAGTAGGGATGCATTTCACTGTGTGCACAAGGATGTCCCCGGCATTGTGTTAACAAGCACAGAGCTGCACGCCCCTAACATGTGTTGAGCCCCCTAGGAAGCTAGTTCATCAGTCACGTCCTGAGGTGTGCCAGAATCTGTAAGCTGCCCCCTTTAGAGTCTATCTAGAGTGTAGCCTAGTGGGCCAGTGCTGTGGTGTTTGCAAGGCTCCTGTCCTGGGCCCAAGAGTGTGATCATTGTTAGGCAGAAACCTGTGCAGATCCCTTAGGGACCACTGCAAAAAGTTTAAGACTACAGGTGTTAGCAGTAAACCCAATTGGTAGCAGTCTGCACCACCCAGATTTACCTGGTAGCTGTTGCTGAGCAGTCAGACTTCTCTCAAGAAGAGTTAGGCAGTATATAGAGTATACACATTAGGTACAAAAATACAGTAGCAGAAGCAAACACTGACCAGAACTTTGGTATAAAAGTATATAATTATTTATTTAAAAACACACTTGTAAAAATACACTGGCACTAATATGTCAAGCAAGTACAAAACACAGTCACTAGAAATATATACACCTCCCTGATTAATTATTCGATAAGTCTTAGGAAAAGAACACCACTTTTTATCAACACAGAGGTGAGCGCTTAACCAAGATGGCACTCTAATAATTATTTAAAAAGGGAGAGAAAAGGCAGAAATAGGAAAACACACAATACCAACACTTTTAAAGAACCACAGCAAGTCAAGAAAGACAGGGTCTACTGTAGAGCAAAAAGTTCATAGGCCAGGCCCACTCTTGGAGAGAGCAGGGTGGAATATGCCCAAGAACACACAGTTGAAGTACACTTTAAAAGTCTTTGCAGATTGTTCAAAAAGGAGTAAGATCAGTTCAGGAAAGTTAGTTAAGAGGTCCGAGGTCACCCCAGGATAGAGAGTCAAGGACTTACAAGGCACCTTGGACGGTCTTTTGCAAGGGAGACCAGGCAGGACACAGTACCTGAAATGGTGAGAAAGCTCCAGCGGGGGCAGTTGTTCCTGGCAGCGGGTGCAAGTCAGTGCTTCATCCAGGGGAAGAGAATATCTCGACGTGGAGGAAAGCTGGAGGTCGCTGCACTGCCAGGGAAGAAACCAGCGCAGAGGTTCCCCGTTAAAAGGTACTACCCTTTTATTTGCGGTAGTGGTGAAGCGTGGCTATCCAGCCACCAGGGTGCTTGGCACGGGCGATTCGACCATGAGACGATCCAGGAAGGCAAAAAAAAAGGGCAAAATGGTTAACCCCACCAGCTCAAAGGAAGAAGACTCTTTTGGAAGAAGATCTTCTCTGTCGTTGGGAAGTGGTGAGTCGGTTCAGCAGGGCTCCACTGGTGGTGTCGTCATTGCAGGCCGGCTCAGCTTCTCCCTCTTCGGATTCTTTAGGTCCTGTGGCGACTTCTGAAGTTCCAGTCCCCAAAGCCCTGCTTTTATGCAGAAAACCCCAATTCATCAGTCCTAGCTGTCACTCAAACATGCTAAGTGGTGAGCCGGGCGGCTCACCACGGGCTAATCACACAAGAGTGCGACTTGAGTTGCCGAGGCAACTCAGTCCAGGGTGCCTATTCCCCCCTCCCACACATCCTGTGGACCAGACAGAGTGGCACCACTTTTGGAGGCTTCTGTGCAGAAGCCTGCCAAAAGTGGAACAAAGGGCTCGACTTGGGTAGGCAAACACAAACGCCATTTTAAAACCGAGTGCTGGCAAAAAGACCCAACCGGGGAACAAATATTAAATAAATAACCCGGCGGTATCTTTAACATTGCACCAAAAAAGTGGTGTGTTTAAAATGAATGGGAAATTCCCATAGGAAATATTCCAGTGGACTATTTCGCCTGGTATCCACTGCCACCAGCCAGAAACTCGACAAGGGGTGACTGGACAGTGCCGCTTTGGAAAACAGACCCAGGGGCAATCTAATTACCCCTACCAGTACTTCCACAATATGATGGTTTGTACTGGTTCTGTTCACAATTTGAGACTAGTAAAGCTAATGGTGACTTTACATGCCCTGGGAGACAGTAGTCAGTCCCAGGGTATAGAGTCTATGTTTGGGGGTCACTATGACACCCCTGTGTTACTGCACTGAGGATGCTGTGTAACACACATACCAAAATCACATGAAGCCCTATGGAGTAAAAGACCCCATAGCCCATAAAACACATTGGAAAGTCAAAGGACATTCTCAAATCATGCCTAAGAGTGGGAGAAAAAGAGCCTCACTCTTAGCAGGAGAAAAAATTAAACCCCACAAATCCACCAAAGCTGCTGGGGGACTCACTAGGTTTGGGAAATTAGCCTTTACAGAGAATTCTCCCTAACAATCATTTCTGTCCATTTGTTACTTTTAGAATTGATTATTGTCTAGGTTAAAGTAAGAGACTGCTTTCTCTTCTATGAAGCAGAGCATGTTGCCTGGCACCTCTGGAGTCAGGGACATGCATAGCTGCCTGGAAGTTGTTTCTCTTTCTAGATAGCCTAGTGAGTCAGTGCTGTGCTGTTTGCAAGTCTCGTGGGCTCAGTGGAGGGTTGTCATTTCTTGCCACTTCTCCTAAACAGTTGTTTACTTTTCTGGCTCCATGCACCCATTGCTCTCTATGCTAAGAGGCAGCTTCCTCTTCTGCACGGTTCACCCAGTGTTAAGGAAATGTTTTCAAATATGCATACGTGCCAACATATCCGAAGAACCTGGGAGGGCGGTTTCATCAGAGAAATGTTAAAACATCAATCTTTCCATAGGAATACATTGCAGCTAGAATTATTCTTGGTGAGAGAATGTGAAAAATAGCAATATATTTCACTGAAAAATCATGAGTCTCCCACTTAAATCGGGAGGGTTGACATGTATGAATTTGTGAAGTGCCCACTGCAGCGCTCAACCAATTCCTTCAGACCACCAGTCAACTAAGCTAGCTCAATAATGCATCTGTTGCAAACATCATGTGTGTGACAAAGTGGATTCTGCTGTGCAGATGCATAATGATGGGTAGAGGATAAAATGCCCACTCACCCTCATACTGCTACAAACCAAGAGCCAACACAGACATAAAGGTAAAACAGGCACAGTTAAGAGATATACCTCCTTCGCCTCGTGTGGTAACATGGGCTGAGGGCAGGCTATACCCTCGAGAGGGGGGTGAATGTGATTCAGAAGTGACCCAAACAGCCAGGTATATGAGTCTAAATAAAGAGAATGTCCAATCAAGGTTCTATATAAAAATAAATATACCTTAATAAAACACCAACTGCAAAAATACCTAAATAGAGAAACACTACACAAAACCTACCCCTGAGGAAAGAACAGAGAATAAGCAAAGATCACACAATGCAGGACTTTGTAAACCACAAGCCTCTTTAAAAAGAATATGTTTCTTTAAAATATAAGAATGGATTTAGTGACCTCATCAGTCTCTGATAGAGTCAATAGTACCGTCTTAGCTTACATTTTTCGAGCCGTTGTGCGAGCAAGTTGGACCAGGTTTGAGGACTGTGCATCATATTTGATCCAATCATAGAGCGGGCATCAAGCTGGGTCAAATACTGGAGCTCAGGAGTTCGAGAACTGGTTCAATACAGGTATACCTGCTGGTTTGGACTGATGAGTGACACTCCAGCAGTTTGCATTAAAGTCTGAAGATGAGCGAGTCAATTCATTTGGCAATAGCCAGGGGGAGTCGGTGAGTGACGTCCTGGGATTTTAAGTCAAAAAGCCAGCAATAAGCAGTTGATTCGAGCTGGGAAGATGATGGACTCAGCTCGGTATGAAGCAGCATTGAGGTGGTTCTATCTGTGCAAACATGTCAGGCTGAAGAGATTGAGTGCAGCAGTGTGTAGTTCATAGCGGTGAGCAGGTATCGAGCCAGGACGAGGCAGAAGTAGGTTGCGGTCCAATACCGTGCTTGATTAGGTGCGTACTGTGATGGCCACCAGTGTCGGTTCAACCGTCCAGGTGATGGCAAGGATGTTGGTGACTGGTTGCACAGATAGGTCAGAGAAATTCAAGGCGTAGTTCAAAGATCTCTGTTCGAAAGAGTCCCTAAGTACCTGGATAACTGTCGATGAGGATTGGCAATGAATGGGCAGGTGGTTCAACAGCAGTTTGAAGGCTGCTGTTGCAACAAAGATGTTCCGTTCAAACCGAGGACACAAAATACTCAGCTGGTATGTTGTAGTGGCAAACATATTCAAACATGTGGCAAAGCAGTTCAAGGTAGTAGAGAGCCAAATGCAGCTCTCTAGGATCTTGTAGATTCGAAGGAATCAAATCGTGCTCAAATCAAAGTTCAAAGTAGTTTGACTGGAGAACCAGGATTCCTGGCTAGCTTTATCCTCTGGTTGCATTGAGTCCTAAATCAGGGGCTTAAGGATTTGTTTTGTTCCGTGTTCTTGTTCTCCCAAGCACTACGGAGTATGGACCACAATTGCAGGTGTCCTACAACACAGTGAGGTCATGGGTACTGTTGTGGCTGGCAGAGAGGCAGGCCGTGTCCCAGCAGCAGGTCATTCCCAATGAGCTTGCCTTTGCCTTGGACACTCAGTCTTTACCTCACTGGCATTTGACTTTGGAACAATCAACTCTCTCAACAGAGGTCAAATGAATTATTTCTCAGATTTATGTTCAAGAGTGAATCAAAGAAGCGGTGGAAGACCCCTTCTTTTAAAGGTAAAGTTCCACAGGTAAGTGGATGAAAACTAGCCTGCCTTCGTGGCCCAATCCCTGTTCTTGACAGAAGTAGACTTTGTTATTCTGACATCACACACAAAGTGCTTTGCTTTAGAGGAAGTGGGGGGGACAAGAATGAGAGAGAGGCAGAGCAAAACAATAAAGTGGAAGTCATCCTGCACCGTATAGAGCCCACCTAACTACTCTAACCCCGCTCCTCCCTTCTCACTAGGATCAAAGGCCTTTGGGAATGCAACACCCTGGTGTGAGGCTACTCCCTTGAAGGTGTATAATCCTTTGATGACTGGGCCTTGGGCAACTGCCTGCTGTTTGTTTGTCTGTTTATTTTACTTTTATAGCGCACCTAACCCAACGGTATCTGGTCGCATTGCATTTTACAAGGTTATTTAACAATTTACATGAATAATAAGTATATGCAATAAGGAAACTCAAGTAGGATGGGGTCCATGTACAGTTGACAGGAATACAAGGTAGCATACATATGTACCAGTTAGATATAAAATACATTACATTTGCAAATTTTGACTTAGCATTTACATAGCTAGCAGATATATACAGTGAGGACACACCAGGCATTAGGGGATAAAATACAGTTGAAAAGAGAATACCAGGTAATATACATAGGTGCCAGTCAGAGATGATGGCACACCAGACTAGACAGGCCCTTTTATTAGGCAGTCCTGTGAGAAAAGCCATGTTTTGGATTATTTTCTGAAAATGTGGAGTGTGGGATCAGATCTTAAGGCAGCAGGCATGGAGTTCCAAAGTTTCGCTGCCATGACTGGGAAACCACTTACCCCTACTTTCTAAAGTTTATAGTTGGGTACATTAAGGCAGTTAGCGTTGAGAGATCTGATGGGACATTCAGAAGCTTGCATGGTGAGTTTATCGACTAAGTATTCCGGAGCTTGGTTGGCAAGGCATTTGATTGTCAGGTTGGGGGTTCTGATTTTGATTCTGTCTTTGATGGCGAGCCATTTGGTGGCATGCCCAACGTTGGAGATGTGCTACATTCTGGGGATACTGAGGGCATTGTTTTGTATGGTTTGCAATTTGATGATGTTCTGTTTACTGGACCCTAGGTACAGTGCATTACAATAGTCAAGCTTAGACAAGATAAGAGCTCTGGCAAGTGTTATGTTTATGTTTATTGAGTTTATATAGCGCTTTACACCAAAGCGCTTTACAGTATAACAACAACAATACAAAAGAAAGAAGCATATTTACAAACTTGAAACAAACCAGTCGTACAGTACATAGAACAATTTACTCAAAGGGAGAGGGGGGGTGTTCCCAGATGGTCTTGACACGCACGGGTCATTACAGCATCCAATATAAGGGCATTGGGAGGAGGGGAAGGGAGGAGGTAGAAGGGGGGAGGGATTTTGGGTAGAAGAGGCAGGGAAGGAGAGTCAGGGGGGAGAGTGGAGAAGAAGGGCTTTCAGGGAGGAGCAGAAAGATGGGTAGGTGGGTGTGGAGTGGATAGGGAGAGGTAGGGAGTTCCAGTGGAGGGGGGCCAAGAGTTGAAAGAAGCGGAAGTGTGAGGAGGCACAAGGGGCTGGGGGTACAGTGAGCAGGTATAGGTCAGCTGAGCGGAGAGAGCGGGAGGGTGAGTAGAATGAGAGGATGGAGGAAAGATAAGGAGGGCGAGGTCATGGAGAGATTTGTAGACAAGGCAGAGGAATTGTGAGAGGAAAGGGAGCCAGCCGAGACGAGTTATGTAACTGTCAGTGGATAGAAATGGTTTACATGCTTTAATAGGTTTGCATGTGTAGCTAGTAGCAGATGCTGTGGCATTAACTTGTTTGTTCACGTTCAGTGCCGAGTCTAGGTAGAAGCCCAGGGTCTTTACCTCTTTAGAGACATTGATGTTTAAGCCTTCAATATTGAAAAACGTATATTGCTTACTTAGTTTATTAAGTTTAGTTGATGGACCGATGATCAAGAGCTTTGTTCGTCATCATTGAGACAGAGCCCGTGTGTAGCCATCCAAGTTTCATGACGCGGTCAATTTTGTTAATCTTAGCCACATCTGTATTGTAGTCACCTGTGATTGGAATGAGAATCTGGGTTCATCTGCATAACTATTGTAGGAGACACCCAGATTGTCAAGGTCTTCAAACAGAGGCTTCATGAAGATGTTGTACATGGTAGGAGATACACACGAGCCCTGTGGTACTCCACAAGTCACAGGTACTGGGTCTGCTGAGTCTGTGGAGGAGAAGCCTCTCATGAACCTGTTGTCAACGAAGGAACGGATCCAGGCAGTTGCCTCCTTAGAAAAGTGTGCAGCTGATGACAGACGGTTGCATAGGACATTGTGATCCACCAGGTCAAAGGCAGCGGACAGATCTAAGAGGAGTAGGATGGCTGATTCCCCTTTGTCCTTCTGCAAATCCATCTGGTTTTTAGGTTAATTAATGCAATTTCGGTCCTGTGTTTTGGCCTGAATTCTGATTGGCGGAGTCCTAGTAAGGTATTAGTTTCCAGGTAGGCCTGAATCTGAAGTTGTGCAACTGTCTCTGAAGAAAGGGTGTTACCTACCCTCACAAAGATATCGAAGAAGAGGCATGGCAATTCAGGTCACTGTCCTGTCATTTCTAGCCAGAATACATATGTATTTAAGATAACTATGATGACCGTATTAGCCGGGAAGGTGGTAGGGCATACCCTAAAGTTAAATCTATGTCTGAGTTAAGGCATAGTGCATGGCACTACTTTTAATCATTGCAGTCGTATCCAACTTAATATTGCAAATTTTTCAATTCCTGTGAGCCAGCTCAGCTGGTCTGACCACACGTCCCTTACAGGTCCCATTAGGGGACCTCGGAATCGGGCGGTAGGGGATTACCGGCACCGTTCTCCTTACCGGTGCCCGGTATCCCCTACCGCCGGACTCAGAATGACCCCCTATGTCATTAAGAGTGGAAAGAGTTCTGTAAGATTTCATAGAATGTTTTGCAAGTGTCACTTCACTGGGATCTGTTTTGCAGGAATCTAGTTGACTCGAACATTGACCAGAGGGTACATTGCTTACATCAGCAACGGGGCCTCCTTCCAGACCAGTCCAATGTAAACTGTGAAGAGTGATACAAGATACGGGGCCCTCTGGGCTAGTTGCTTGTGTCACCCTGTGACCCACAATGTACACATGTAATAGATCTGAAAGGGGGCACCATGGCATTGGCTCTTCAGGCAGTTCCCTCAGCCATCTGTAAAAGTAAAAAGGAAAATGCCTGTATTTATAGAAAAATGTTGTGATACTTGAAGCAGGCCGCATTAGATGGATGCCAAAATGACAACAGGCCATTCTCATGACCTCACCCACTTTCCCTCCCCAAACTTCATCACATAGGAGGTCCACCCTCCACAGATGTGAAGAAGGGCACGAGGGAGGGAAGCTGGGGGTAAAAGCTCCCATGCAAAATAGTAAAAATGTGTTTCTTGAGAGCTGGAAAGATGCTATTGATGCGGGGAAGTTCTCTGGTTGCTAGTTGTAGCTCTCTTGGAGGTTTGAGAAGGATACAGCTCTATTTCCCACTTCTATGGAAGCAGAGTCTGCCAGACCCATGTTGCACATGAGACCTCTAGGCGCTTTGAAGGACATTACAAACTCATGACCTTAAACTCCCCTATTTGGTTTCTCTCTATGGAGACGTTTCAAAGCCTGGACTCACTAATTATAAGAAAATCATTGTTGTCTTAATTAAAATTAAAATAATATAAACTCAACTTTTTAAAAGGGTCTCTGGAGTCCGGGAGCCCAGGACTGACAGTTGTGGGATTATCAAGCCATACTTCAAAAGGGCCATTTTTGAAAGTGCTCAGAAGACCAAAAGGGTTAACTCTGCTCGTTACCAGGTGCCTTGAAGTTTGAGTTCTACAAAGGCATCTTTCTCTGCAGGCATCAACCCCAGCATAAGTCAGCCATTGGCCATTAAGCTTTGATACTAAGCATTCTTCAAATTGAGGTAAACGAGAGGCGCTGCAGTACACGAGTGAAAGGAGCTTCTTAACATATTGTCACAGAGGGACTCAAATAGACACAAAGTCTCAAGGGGTTTATTAGGTCTTTAAAAGGGGTACGATTAATGTCCATCCCTCTCTCCCTCATCGTCCTGTGGGCTCCCTCCACCCTAGCCCAGTATAACAGTCACTAGTGATGGGTGAGCCCCCACTATCTACAGGCTGGCTGTCTATGGATGGAGGCCTATAGGCTAAGCCTTAGCTTTCTCCCTAAGGCACTTCCTAAGGGTACGCTAATTTCATACCAGATGACACATGAGGTTGTGCCGGACTCAGACACCATGCTCCTTACACTCTCCCCCTCCGCTCAATCCATCTCTTTCTCATTCCTTCTCCCATACTCCGGTCTTTCCATTCTTTTCTCCTCTATTGCCCAGGTCTTCTCTCTCTCTCTCTCTCTCTCTCTCTCTCTATCTCTCTCTCTCTCTACCTCTCTCTCTATCTCTCTCTCTCTCTCTTTCTTTTTCTCTCTCTCTCTCTCTCTCTCTCTCTCTCCTCCTTTCTCCTCATTTCTCCTCTCCTTACCTTTCACTACAATTGCTCATCTCTCCTCTTACTGCACGCCTCTCCACACATCTTACTACACCCCTCTTCTCGCTACAAACTGCTTCTCACCTCTCACATCACCAGCTCCTGCTATCTTGGGAGAGGGTACAGACTTTCATTGGGCACCTTCACCCCAAAGATGGATAGAGAAGGAGGTTCAGGAATCTGTAGAGGTGGTTGGAGTTGAATATCAGGAGGAGGTAGGCACATCTGGAAGAGGATTGAGGTTGGTGTTTGAAGGTGGTTGAGAATATCAGATGGGTGTGATAGTAGAACGGCAGGAGGAGGTTAGTCGTATGGAGGAGGTTGGAGAATATCAGATGTGTGTGATAGTAGAATGGCAGGAGGAGGTTGATCATATAGAGGAGGTTGGAGAATAACAGATGGGTGTGATAGTAGAGTGGCCGAAGGAGGTTGGTCATATGGAGGAGGTTGGAAAATATCAGATGAGTGTGATAGTACAATGGCAAGAGGAGATTGGTCATATGCAGGAGGCTGGAGAATATCAGATGGGTGTGATAGTAGAACAGCAGGAAGACATTGGTCAAATGCAGGAGGTTGGAGAATATCAGATGGGTGGGATAGCAGAATGGCAGGAGGAGGTTGGTCATATGCAGGGGGTTGGAGAATATCAGGTGGGTGTGACAGCAGGATGGCAGGAGGAGGTTGGTCCTTTGTAGGAGGTTGGAGTGGATCACCAGGAGAAGGAACATGATTCTAGAAAGGTGGTGGCTAGCAGGAGTAGTCAGGTTTAAGAGGCCATGTATAGCCAAAGGAAGGAACCCCAATCTGAAGGTGTTGCACCCACAGTGGGAGGAGGAACATGCATGTGGTCTAGTGTGGAGGACTATCAGGAGAAGTGCAGTTGTAGAGAGGCATTGAGGTGAGGGTATGCCAGGACACTAAGGCTGGGAGCACCCTCGGGAGACTGATGAGATAAACCTAGAGGGGAAAACTTGTTTGGTGCCACTGTGGAATATGAAGGAAACTCCAGTGGTCCCCCTGCTCACTATAAGAGACCCATTGCCGACTCATCTACATGAGGTGGCTGTACCCCACTTAAGCAGAACAAATTATATGCAAGGATAGAAGAGACAGTTGGCATCAAGATTATGAGTGTGCGTGAAGGGTATTGGTCTGGAATTTGTTTACACTTGTTTGTTGTGGAGAATCACTCTTTTTTTCTTGGGTCATCGTTTGTTGGATTCTAACAGGGTAGAAATTCTGACCATTTCAGGAAGGTCATCATCTTTGGGCACTGTTCATTCTTCAGTAAGGAGGGGTTTAAGAGTCTCTGCTATATCCACGCATCCTGGGAGTGGGCGCAGGGTGGAAGGAAGTGACAAGACCTAACAGCCTTTGCCGAGGGATTTTCAGTGGGAGATGTTTTAATTTCAGGGTTTTCTTTTTTTAGTCAACTGCAGGACACCATTAAAAAGAGAAATGAACAGTAGGGAAAATAAAACCCAACTTTCCCTTGTCTGTTGGTCCATGTCCTTGGTGTGACAGTTATTATATCCTGTGTCTTCCACTCACTGTATCATGACCTGTGTCTCACACTTCAAACCCCTCGCTGTGTTATCACCTGTTTCTTGTCACCTCATCGGACAATCACCACTGTGTTATCAAACGGGTCCTCCCCCTGTTCAGATTTCTATGCCTGTTATCTTAAACCTTTTCCTCCATCTTCACCTTATAAGACCCCACATTCTGTGGTATTATAAGCTTCATCCTCAATCCCCTGCCCCATACCACTAGCTCTTTGTTATTATCACTTGGGTCCCCGATCGTCTTCTCATACCCGTCTCTCTGCATTATTTGCATCTGTGTCCTCCATCACTTCCTCCTCAGACCACACACTCTTTGGTCTCATCACATTTGTCCTCCATCTTCTCATCCTCAGTACCTTCACTGTATGTTTTTGTCATCTGTGTTCTCAATCGTCTCTGCAGATCCCTCACTCTATGTTATCACCTGAGTCCTCCATATTTTCCACACATATGTTTTGCTGTGTGTTACCATCAACTGATTACCTCACTGTTTGCTTGCTCCTTAGACCAATGCTCTGTGTTATTATCAGCTGTGCCCTCCATCCTTCCCTCCTCATAACCCTTGCTCCGTTACTATCACCTGTGTCTCCATTGGGTCCTCCACTGATTCCTTGCATGGTGTCACTATCAGATGTCTCCCAATCTCCACCTGCACAGATGCTTGTGTCTTTCATCGTCTCTTCTCAGATTCCTTGCTCTGTGTCACTATCTGATGTACCCCTGAAAGATTAAAGCATTTCAAATCTTACCATTGCATAAAAGAAATACACCAGTTCTCAACACCCCCAGAGTGTGTGCAAGCAGACACCGTGAGATGAGGGCTCCATGTAATAATGTCCCCTCAAAAATATCGCCATGCAAAAATATCGCTGAAAAATGGCCGCTTTTGGTGGGGACATTATTGCATGGAACATGCGGGGGACACCCCCGCAACACCCAAACCCTTATTTTTTTAAAAAAAAATTACATTTTTTCTTTGCTGCCCCTGTCTCTATATATATGGTCACCCATATAATATAGCCACAACCTTTTCCCGGCGATATTATATACGGCGACCATATATATTGGGATAATATTACCTGATACCGAGATGAGAGAGTTCTGAACATTCCAAAAACATCCATATTTGTACAAAATGTTCACAGTCTTGGACACATCGTCCAGCCCCTCTTTATGTAATACATAACCTAGGGTTCACGGCCTAACCACATAACTAATTCATGTTTTGCATAGTTTGTTGTTTTCCATCAAACATTTCACATGTTTTCCAAATATAAGACACAAAGGTAACATTCTTCATTTTACTCGCTTATATTTGTCTACTATTTGTTCTTGAGCTTAAAGTCAGTTAGTTTCTGGAGAGAAAACAAGGATTTCTGCAGAAGAGTATGCTCAACTATTCATCATTCTACTTTGATTTTTGAACGGGGAAGGCACTGTTGGGACAGATAGATCTAAATTACTGATTAGTGCAGCTTTTGTTTAGATCCAAGGTTCCTCAGTGTAGGATCAACAATCCACTTTAGCAGCTTCAACATTCTTATCTATGTTGACATCATGAAACAGCACCAAGTTCATTTTGCTCTGCTGGAGCCGAAAACACAAACTCTGAACATGGGACAGAAAGCAAGAGCTGATCAAAATGGCATATAACTCAAAATGGTGGCGTAGTCAGCCTGTTTCAGGTTCATTCAATGCGGAATTACAGTGTGATGCGAATGTGCTTAGGCCAACATTGACTATCAGGCAGCAATAAGCCAAATATGTTTTTGCATCCCAATCTCCTAACCACTGATTCTTTGCTCTGTATGTTTATCACGTTTGCCAATCTTCTCCTCCTTAGACCCTCACATTCATATTGTTCATATTATCACCTGTGTTCTCCATCCTCTCATACTCAGACCACTCACTCTGTGTTTATCATCACTGGTGTCCTTCATCTTCTCTCCTCAGATTCCTCGCTCTGTGTGCAGTGAGAGCTGTCCTCCTGGATACCGCAAGGTCCTTCAGAAGGATCGGCCAATCTGCTGCTACGACTGCACCCCATGCCCTGATGGAGAAATTACCCACTTAAGTGGTAGGTGATAACATTTGATACACTGACAAAAATGAAAAAAGTGGAAAATATAGCTCCTTTATCCTGGAGAATATGCTTTTGGAGGGACTAAAAAATGAGAACAAGATTAAAGGTTTGAGAAAGTATTTGCCCAGGCACTGATATTTTCCACTTTTTCCACTCCATGCTGGTCCATTTCCTCTAATGAATGCGGCCAATATATCAAAACATGGCTCTTTCAACAACACCTGATTAAGGACTAATTCCAACAGATGCACATACTGTGCACAGACCTCAGCTCACAGTACTATGCTACTGTTAAAAGATGAAAGCCCAAATGATAGCTGCCCACCCTCTGGACAGTCCTCCAGTGCTCTTGAGCTAAATCCACACTATAAACAATAGAACATAAAATACAAATAAAAACTTTTATCCAAACTCCTCTTTATTAAGGAAAATATCACTTGCAAATGATGCCCATTGTCTCACACGGCTCTACCAGTCTCGTATGGGGATATTTTGGAGCCAATATACTGAAGAGGGCTGCATTGTTACATGAAATATAAAAGAGCTGTATTTCCAAACCTTGCTTGTAGGGAAGTTACTTGCTTTCATATCTTTAATGGTCAATACAGAGTCAACAAAAATATGTTCTGAGCTCCTGGTTACCTGTTTGGGATTTTCATCAAACCCCAGAAGTCATTGGATCAAAGCAAACCTTGTAGTAGCTTTGGAGCTTCCCAAAGAATCCACATTCCTTTGTGTCCAAATGTAAATACAAATCCTCCAATGGGAATTTTAGTACAGTGCAGAATATAGCAGTGACTTCTAATTCTCCAATGCGAGTCTCGGTTAGTACCATGCAGGATCTAGTGGTCACTTCAACTTCTCCAATGGGAATCTTGGTTTGTATCATGCAGGATCTAGCGGGCACTTCTCCTTCCCCAATTGGCACCTCGGTTAGTACAGTGCAGGAAATAGCAGTGACTTCTACTTCTCTAATGGGAACCTTGGTTAGTACAGTGCAGGATCTAATGGGCACTTCTACTTCCCCAATGGGAACCTCGGTTAGTACAGTGCAGGAAATGGAAGTGACTTCTACTTCTCCAATGGGAGTCTTGGTTCATACCGTGCAGGATCTAGCAGGCACTTCTACTTCTCCAATGGGAGTCTTGGTTAGTACCGTGCAGGATCTAGTAGCCACTTCTACTTCTCTAATGGGAGTCTCAGTTAGTAGCATGCAGGATCTTGTGGGCATTTCTATATCTCCAATGGGAGCCTCGGTTAGTACTGTGCAGGATATAGCGCTCACTTCTACTTCCCCAACAGTAGCCTTGGTTAGTACTGTGCAGGAAATAGCATTGATTTCTACTTCTCTAATGGGAACCTTGGTTAGTACAGTGCAGGATCTAGTGGTCTCTTCTACTTCTCCAATGTGAGTCTTGGTTTGTACTGTGCAGGATCTAGCAGCCACTTCTACTTCTCTAATGGGATCCTCGGTTAGTACTGTGCAGGAAATAGCAGTGACTTCTACTTCTCTAATGGGAACCTCAGTTAGTACAGTGCAGGATCTAGTGGTCTCTTCTACTTCTCCAATGGGAGTCTTGGTCCGTACCATGCAGGATCTAGTGGGCACTTCTACTTCTCTAATGGGAGTCTTGGTTAGTACTGTGCAGGATCTAGCAGCCACTTCTACTTCTCTAATGGGAGTCTCGGCTAGTACCGTGCAGGATCTAGCAGCCACTTCTACTTCTCTAATGGGAGTCTCGGTTAGTACCATTCAGGATCCAGTGGTCACTTTTACTTCTCCAATGGGTGTCTGTCTCAGTTAGAACCTTGCAGGATCTAGCAGGCACTTCTACTTCTCCAATGGGAGTCTCATTTAGTACCGTGCAGGATCTAGCAGTCACTTCTCCTTATCCAGTGGGAGTCTCAGTTAGTACCATGCAGGATCTAGCAGTCACTTCTCCTTATCCAATGGGAGTCTCAGTTAGTACCATGCGGGATCCAGCAGTCATTTCTACTTCTCTAATGGGTGCCTTGGTTAGCAGCATGCAGGATCTAGAGGGCACTTCTATATCTCCAATGGGAATCTTGATTTGTACCGTTCAGGATCTAGGGGTCCCTTCTACTTATCCACTGGAAGTCTTGATTATTACCATGCAGGATCTAGCGGTTACTTCTACTTCTCCAATGGGATTCTTGGTTAGTACAATGCAGGATCTAGCGGTCACTTCTACTTCTCCAATGGGAGTCTTGGTTAGTACCGTGCAGGATCTTGCGGGCATTTCTATATCTCCAATGGGAGCCTTGGTTAGTACTGTGCAGGATATAGCGCTCACTTCTACTTCCCCAACAGTAGCCGCGGTTAGTACTGTGCAGGAAATAGCATTGATTTCTACTTCTCTAATGGGAACCTTGGTTAGTACAGTGCAGGATCTAGTGGTCTCTTCTACTTCTCCAATGTGAGTCTTGGTTTGTACTGTGCAGGATCTAGCTGGAACTTCTACTTCTCTAATGGGTGTCTCGGTTAGCACCATGTAGGATCTAGCAGCCACTTCTACTTCTCTAATGGGATCCTCGGTTAGTACTATGCAGGAAATAGCAGTGACTTCTACTTCCCTAATGGGATCCTCAGTTAGTACAGTGCAGGATCTAGTGGTCTCTTCTACTTCTCCAATGGGAGTCTTGGTCCGTACCGTGCAGGATCTAGCGGGCACTTCTACTTCTCTAAAGGGAGTCTTGGTTAGTACCGTGCAGGATCTAGCAGCCACTTCTACTTCTCTAATGGGAGTCTCGGCTAGTACCGTGCAGGATCTAGCAGCCACTTCTACTTCTCTAATGGGAGTCTCGGTTAGTACCATTCAGGATCTAGCAGGCACTTCTACTTCTCCAATGGGAGTCTCATTTAGTACCGTGCAGGATCTAGCAGTCACTTCTCCTTATCCAGTGGGAGTCTCAGTTAGTACCATGCAGGATCTAGCAGTCACTTCTCCTTATCCAATGGGAGTATCAGTTAGTACCATGCAGGATCCAGCAGTCATGTCTACTTCTCCAATGGGTGCCTTGGTTAGTAGCATGCAGGATCTAGAGGGCACTTCTACATCTCCAATGGGAGTCTTGATTTGTACCGTTCAGGATCTAGGGGTCACTTCTACTTATCCACTGGAAGTCTCGATTATTACCATGCAGGATCTAGGGGTTACTTCTACTTCTCCAATGGGATTCTTGGTTAGTGCAGTGCAGGATCTAGCGGTCACTTCTACTTCTCCAATGGGAGTTTCGGTTTGTACCGTGCAGGATCTAGGGGTCACTTCTACTTCTCCACTGGGAGTCTCGATTAGTACCATGCAGGATCTAGCAGTTACTTCTACTTCCCGAATGGGAGTCTTGGTTAGTACGTTTCAACACCTTTATTAAGTTTGACTGCGGTTCGAGACTTCTTAGCTAGCCCTATTTCTATAATGGGAGTAGTCTCGACCATCAAAATAACATAAAATAGTCCAAGTCAGTCAAACAAAGTAAAAGTCTGTGTAAGAAACCTATACGTGCCCTCACGCATTACAATAACTAATGGTGGGAAAATGCATGAAAACAAAAGAGGGTCAAAAAGACTGTCAGAATGGTAATGAAAGTATCTCACCACTCCCTTCCCCAAGGTCAGTTCACTGAGGTCCTTACAAAGTTCCTTTATGGTGGGTCGTATGCACAGTTCAAAGATTTACCATAGATCCGTTAGGCTTCCCTCGCCTATTTCAATGTCAGTTCAACATACATCACAGTTCTCTTCAATAGATTCTCTCTGGCTTCCCTCACCCGGCTTTATATTTCTTCAACACACAGATATTCACAAAGTTCCTTCTTTACCAAAAGCATATCCCTTGTGCCTGTCTTTAAGCACTTAAACATGGCTGAATACTTTCCAGCCAAACAGCTCTGCTTCACAGAGCTCAGGGAGAACTCCCTTCCCCAATCTTTGTACTTCTCTTTACAATGTTCACCTGTCAGAGACCTTCTCAACTGCACAGTATTCTCACCCCTATGCGTGACCACACTGACAATAGGGTTGAAGTCTTAATGTCCGTGCCTCTTGCACTTGGTTTCGCTGAACGGGCTCTCAGCCACTCTGTTCCATATTTCACAAAAATTTCAGTTAACTTTCACATTAGCCTTTTGGGATCTCTGCACGCTCTCTTCCGTTCGTGCCCTTTTCCTTCACTGGCTTTCAACACATTTCGCTTTCATTATTCACTCTTCTGTTATATTTCAAGGATTGTTCAACAACATGCCCTCTCATACGGCACTGCTCCAAAACTTTGTTTCTCATCAGCTCCCCCGCCGGCTAAATACATTCAAGCTTTCAGTTCAATGTCCTTATCCTTCAATGCGTAGTCTTGCGTGCAACACTGTAGCTTCATTCACAATCGCGCGTTTCCCAACCGGACTCTCCCTTTTTTTGAACTCACCGACTGTGATTGCTTTCGTGCATCCTTCAATATTCAACTCGTTGAGGTCAGGGTCTTGCCCACCTGCCCATCAGACGCTCTCGGGTGAATTTGCAGCCTCGGGGTGGAAACAAGCGACCTTCTTGAATATGGAGGAAGGGTTCAGCAGACCCCTCAGCTCCCTTCTCTTATCTTTACCGGCTCCTTGGAGACACGGCTCCCTCATCACGCTTTCTCCTTCCTCAAATCGCAGCCTGTTAGCATTTCGGTATCCCCTTCTCCCTGGCCTAGTTCTACGCAGCTCTCACTCAGCTGCTCCTCCTTCTCGCCATCCAGCTTGCATTCCTTCTTGTCCCCGGCCTCGTTCACTGTGTCTTTCTGTGCCCCACCTTTTATAGTTTGGATAACTGTCCATGAGTTTCAGGTGTGTGTGATTGTGACTGAGTGCCTGACCCTGCCTGGCCTTATTAGCGGGACGAAGCCATTGCATATTACTAGTGATAATCTTCCTAGTCTCAGTCATCCTCTTCCTCATCTCAGTAGTTGGGCTGATTCGAAAAGTACCGGATTTATGGGAGTTGTAGTAGCCCATAAAGGTAGAGGAATATGGGGTAAATAACGGTCAGGAAATGAGGGATACCATGTCTCACCTTCCGGTGTCTCCTCCCGACTCCATGTGGACCCCCCCTACCCGGGTGATCCTCCCTCACGTATCCACCCCCAGAGTCGGGATCCAATAGCGATGGCCCTTCCATGGCCACCTGAATAATGGATCCCTGGGGACTGAGTCTTGAAACACCTTCCGATTTTTAACAGTGCCCATCAACACTGAATGTCAGGGCTTGAGTGCAAAGTCCTTAGATCCATTCAGACCCTGTGTATACCGTTCAACACTGCATGCCAGGACTTGAGGTCCTTAATACATTCAGAACCTGAGTATACCATTCAACACTGTATTTCAGGGCATGAGGGCAAAGTCTTACATTAAGACCATTTGAAGTACCCTTCAGCACTGCATGCCAGGACTTGAGGTCCTTAAATCCATTCAGACCCTGAGTGTACTGTTCAACACTGCATGCCAGGTTTTTAGGGCAAAGTCTTTTAGACCCTCTGAGTACCCATCAACACTGCATGCCAGGGCTTGAGGTCCTTAAATTCATTCAGACCCTGAGTTTACTGTTCAACGCTCCCAGTACCCTTCAACACTGCATGCTAGGTCTTGAGTTCCTTAAATCCATTCAGAACCTGAGAGTACCCTTCAACACTGCATGCCAGGTCTTGAAGGAAATGTCCCTAAATACATTTAGCCACTCTGAGTACCCATCAACATTGAATGTCAGGACTTGAGGGCAAAGTCTCTATATTTATGTATTTATTTGTATTTTTTATTTATATACAGGAGGAGCAATGCTTTTTCAATCACAAAAAACATGCAATAGATAAGAAATCAGATTTGACGAGAAGCAGTGAGCTAATTATAATTGGGCGAGTTTGAGGGACATTCTGACCAGATTGTGGAGGGGAGTAAATGGTACAGTTACCGGGGACAATGCATAAGTGGACATACATAGATTAAAAGCAACCAACATAGGACCTTTTTAAGTGCAGGTAGGTGGTACGGCCAGCTGTGCTCCAGATGTGACCATGATGGGTGAAGTGCTAGAATGGAGGCATCGGAAGTGAGGCACAGAGGCACGTTAGAGGCGAGGGAAACATGCAAATAAGAGGTAGTTTAGGAGAGTAACTCGGAGATGAGGAGGTAGGCTTTTAGACTGGTTTTGTACAAATCTGTGCGGACTGTTTATTGGATGTCTGGGCCAAGAGAATTCCATGCAAATGGAATAACAGAGAAAGAGCGGAAGTGAGAGAATGCACAGGGAGGGCAAGGAGCCCCAAAATTAGTCGAGGAAGCAGAGTGGAGATTGTGAGATGGCTTTGTGAGAAACCTCAGTGACAAATTGCAGTATAGCCCCAGGAGGAATGATTCATACCAAACCTCCAGGAACAGGTAAGTAGATTTGTAATAAAAGGTCATTTGTTTTCACCCCTGGTCACTCTGGTCCTCTTGGCGAATTGTCCCGAGGATTGGGGTCACCATTTCTTCCCCCAAGATGGCGGCTTGCCGAGGCACCACTAGTCGCTTTCATTTAAGCATGCCTTAGACGCTGTTCTTCGCGTCTAAGCGCTCGGTACTCTATTACCTTGCTCTGTGCTCAGTGCTTGTTTTTTTCCCCTCTCTCCTGGCCCTTCCTCTTGTGCGCCCCTTCTTGCCAGCCTGGCTGTTCTCTGGGCTTCCCCTTCTGCTGCTCTTCTTGGTTCCTGTTTACCATCCTGTAGTATTGGGGATTCACTGAGGCTGGCACACGTAGCAGAGATGACTCAGGAAGCTGGTATATATAAAAGTAAGTTGCTTTATATATGGCAAATGCGTTTGATGGAGTGGATAGAGAAACACTCTGGAACAACCTTATAATAGGGGGTGTAGTGGGAGCCTTATCCAAGCCATCAAAGAGCTATACTCTGACACTTACATCCAAGTGCGTCTGGACAGCGAAGGAAACCTAACGAACCCCATAGCAACAAAGAGAGGCGTCAAACAAGGGTGCCCATTAGGAGCTACCCTTTTTAACTTCTATATATCAGAAGTTGGTACTGCCCTTTCAAGTGTGGTGTCGTTTCCACCGCGGATCAATGGAATCGAGATAAATCATATCATGTATGCAAATGACATGGTGATCTTAGATCGTTCACCAATTGGCTTCCAACGAAAATTGACAGTGTTAAGAACCTTCCTGGAAGACCTGGGATTGGAGAGCAATGCAGCCAAATCAGAAATCTTGGTACTTGAAAATAAAAGAGGATGAAAACCCAACAAGTTTAGACAAGGATGGTCGATTGGGGAGAAAAAGCTGAATAAAGTACCACATACAAGGTACCTAGGAACAATCATCAGTTCCAGTATCAATGATGAGCCAATGACCAAAAAGCTTCTAAACAGTTATAAACAACTAACTTCTCAAGGCATCATAATCCAGAAAAGATATGGAAAATTCTCATGCGACCCAGTAAGAAAATTTAACCAGAGTAAAGTCTCCCCAATCTTAACTTATGGTGCAGAGAATATGTTTGGGTGCGACCACAAATTATGGTCGGGATGTGAAGGTTTCTTTTGGAAGAAAGTTCTTCAGATTCCACAAAGTACGCCTACGGCCAATGTACTGTACGAAGTAGGGATCTCCACACTCAATGTGAGAATCACATGGAATAAGTTGGCTTTGTACAGGAAACTATATGAAGATGCAAACCTGCCACCTCTTAAAATCTTGGTGGAAGAAAAGACACAAAGGAAATCAGCGCTAAAAGAATGGAAACAACAATGTAAGGAGATCCTAATTCAATTAGGAACAGATGAACGAACCCTATGGTACAACCCAAATTTAGTGAAACGGAAACTGCTTGACCTCGATTGGATCGACATAGAAAAAAAAAGATCAGCTCATAAATCTATGCAAAATGTCCCACCTGAAGCCAAAAAACATAATATAGTCCCAAAATATTTAATGCTATCACCCTGTAAACGTTTAAGAAGGCTGTTCCTAAAGTTCCGCTTAAACATCTTTGAAACTAAAGAAATTTTAAGACATCGACGGATGATTCCTGAAAATAACATAAAATGCAGATTTTGCGCAAAAGATGACGAAAATCTAAAACATCTGGTGTTGTCCTATACAGAACGAGGGTGCAACGCGAGAACTTTGTGGGGAAGGTGATGAGTACATTTCAGACGTATGACTCAGAAGAATGGTGGAAACATCTTCACATTGGTGAAAGTAAATCATTGATGATTGGCATGATGCGATTCTTGGAGCAAATCCAAATCCAACTAGAGACAAGGCCACATATCTGAATAGTGCGCCGCGTGAGTAAGAAAGAAAGGAGCCATGACGACCAATGGGAAGGGCTCAAGAGACATTGATTAGCTTAACATTGAGTAGAATAAAAATTTGAGTAATTTTTAAGGTTAAAATCAGGGCAAAAAGTGACAAATTGTTTTGTCTGCTTTGTTATCTTTTTGTTTTTTTCCCTTTTACGATTTTCAAAAAGGTTGTATAAACTAAATGAAAAAAAAAAAATAAATAATAAGTTGCTTTATTCAGTTACAGGGCAAGATGAGAAGAAAGAGGCAGGAGCTAGTTATCATGCATCTTCTCTAGTTAGATCTCCCAACCTGAATGATCAACTGGCAGTCCTGGAACCCTGATGACCTGTAGGGTTCCAGGCTGCCTCATAACATTCCACTGCCCGCATTGGTTTTGCTTCTCCTGCTCTTCTAGGTTCCTGTTTACCATCCGTGCCAAAGGACTTTGTTTTCACTATTGGATTCTTCTACGTGGATTGCTGGCCAGGTTTTTTCCTACCTCTAACAGGTTTTTCCTGGAGATCTCTGGTGGTTTCTCCAGAGCTTACCCGGCCTGGGACCCCTTACAGGCAGGGTGGTGTCAGGAGAAGCTTGTCCTTTTCTTCACAACACAAACTCTAAATGACTAGGAAAACTCCCTAAAAAAGACTGCCACAAAGAAACCACAGGTAAGCCAATCTTGGGAATACAAGGATCCTGTCATAAACTGCACAGTATATAGGTAATTAAATCCTGGAAACACTATGAGGTCAGTAAGGAGAGTTTTGCCTAGGCCCTCCATTTCCAGAACTCCACATTGATTTTGTCGATATGCTTGTGAGATGTAACCAGCACTGTTACCTCATAGTCATATTTTGTCCCTTTGCCAGTGGCTTGAGCTTGGTTCCTGTGTATACCCTGATACTAAGTCTGCAGCAACATTTCTGGTGAGGGAGGTAGTTCCATGATGGGGAATATGTTAGTTCTTAAAGTCCGACAATGGAACACACTTTTTTAATGTCTTGTTCTCAGAAATCTCTTTGCTCTTGGGAATCAAGCACAGGTTGTTCCAGTATACCACCCAAAGGCAAACAGGATCATGGAACAGTTAAATAGAGTTGTTAAGGTGCGGTTGGCCAAAATGTGCAGTGATTTAAGCAAATTGTGGTTACACTGTCGGCCTCTAGTTTTGTTTTATTTGAGGAATCAGCCAGGGAAAGAGCACCACCTTATTTATTTTATTTATTTATTGGGTATTTATATTGTACCTATACACAATTGTTTCAAGGCGCAACATGACAAGAGGAGGGAATAGGGATACAAAAACAGAATGGTCCTAGTAGGCCTTGTGATATTCGGATTGTGCAAGAGCAGTAAAAAGAAGTGTGGGGGAGAGGCGAGGGGGAAAGTGACAGTCAGGGCAGAGGAGCCCATGGGTTAGCACTCACGAGATCGTGACAGGTGTAGGTTACACACACTGCTCTCACCTGCATGCACAGCATCAGATGCGCACAAGACAGCAGAGGTCCTGCGTGAGGAGTTTAGGGAGTACCTTAGGGACTTAACCAAAAGTGTCAGAATGATATTTTCACAGGTTGTGTCTTCTCACAAACATCCTAAAAGAGGAAGCAGCAAAGAATCCAATGATCTGCACAAGTACTATTGTTCCCCAGGAAGTAGATCTTCATTTGTACTTTCGTGGGATGCTGAACATTTCCATGGGCCACAACATGTGATTTCTGCAGTTACAAGAAATGAAAGAGCTGGGTCCATATCAGCGATGTACGAAGGGATAGGGTTCCCCTCCACTGGCACAGGAGCAAGAGCGGGTTCAAAGTTAAGTATGCCCTAATGATTCACAGTTCATTCCAGTGGAAAAGGAGTGTGTGAATGAAAGCCAGGAATTGAAATTGTTCAAGAAGATGAATACTTTGGATATATTACTGTGGTAGTGGCCCTGTAGTTATGGTTAAGTTGCTCAACTCATAGGAACAACACTTTTTGGGCAGCTTATAACCTCACCCCCCATGCAGATGAATCCCCACCAGACTTTGTAGACAATGTATATGGTGACAAAGTTTGGTGAGGTTTTGTCCAGGGGAGGCAAAGTTATGGGGTTGTCCCAAAATGTGTGGTTTTCCTCATATAGAGAAAGGAAAATATTTTGCAAATGCCTACAGCCCAAACCGCTTGACAGATTTTCACCAAGTGTGAGGCAGGAGCGTCAGCTTGGTTCCAAAAGTGTGTTTTTGTAAATTGGGTGTAAATCCATCCAATAATTTGTTTTAAAATGGACAAAAAGTAGGTCCAACAAAATTAATGATATCTGCGTTCGGTCTGTGGACTCACTTCCCTATTTGGTCCACGGATACCCCCCTGGACCAATCAGGATCTGGCGTGATGTCCATGGACATTGGACGCGCCTGCTGATTGGATGGTGGAAAACATGAAGTGCGTCATATTTTCTGAAACGGCCGTCATATCGGATCTGCGGACAGCGGCCAGTGTCTGCGGATAGCGTGGTGGGTGAAAAAGTCTTGAAAAAACATTTCAGGTTATTTGGTGGTCGAAAGAGGAGCTGGGAAGGGTCAGAGTGTGTAATAAAAATGATATGGAGCTATTTTTCTTGGTGAAAAAAGTGGGTGCTGGTGCTGCCCGCTTAGCAGACGGTGCAGAAGTCTGTGGACATCGCCATGAACGAGTAACTTGGAAAACACATTTGGGGCTATTTGATGGCTGAAAGAGAGAATAGAAAGTGTAGGGGAGTGGAATGAAGATGATATAGAGCTGTTTTTCTAGGTGTAAATGGGGGGTTTGCAAATGCTGCAGACATTTCTTTGATTGCAGGGGGTTTAGGGTGACTTTTATTATTTGAAGGTGTATTGTATGTACTTGTTTACGGCCATGGCCCCAAGAATCTGTCCACTGGCCACAACCACCACAGTAGTAATATGGGTAATGTAGTGGGAGTATGGCTACAACCACCATAGTAGTAATATGTCTATAGTAATTATAGGTAATGTAGTGGGAGTATAAAGTGTTTGTAATATGGTGGATTAACATAATTGAACTGTATATGGTATTTGCGATTGTAGTACAATTGGGGATAGTGCTCATAGAATATGTATTTGTTTATACTTGGTATGATTACTTAGTTCCATAGCGTCAGAATAGTTTAAAGGATTTAATTGGATACGATTTTACATACACATTTACTTTTTTCTACCCTCAGAAACAGTATATTTTATGTACTATGCTTGTTACAACATTAGTGCATGATACCCTGTTGCTGTATTGACATTAAATAATATTTGGGAAAAAAATCCATGCATGATTTTAAAAAACGATTCCAATTAGGTGAGTGCAAGTGTGATAGTATGTTTTTTTGAAGTATGTTGTGATTGAGGGAATGCTTAAAATAGTTACATACCTGTATTCTAACTACATTAGACTTCAGAAGATATTTAGTAGTAACAAGAATTGTTATGGCTTATTTGAAGTGTTTTGGAATGAAGGTTATTTTTCAGGTAGTTAGACACCTGTTGGTGTATTCTAACTATGTTGACTTTCAAAAGTACTATTGTAGTATTATGGCTGTAGTTAGATACCTGTTGGTGTATTCTAACTGTTTATTGTGCTACAGTTTAGTGAGTAAATTCGGGTGGAAGAAATATTAAGTAGGCATTTCTTATATTTGCTGGTAACCTATGTTTTGGAGTAACAGAGTTGTTGTTACATTCAAACCAACCACTTCTTTTTTTGACATATGCAGTATAGTGCCCTGAAGTGGTTGTGGCACCAGGGTGGTGTATTGTACCTCCTGTTGTGAAGGGTTTCTTTCCAAGAGAAACTTGGCAGTGTGTGAAGCCAGTATGCGTACAGTTATTTTTGGTAATATCTGCATTGTACCATAGAAGCATTAGTATGACATATTGGCTTGCATGCTGGAACGATTGTCTGAATTTCATTGCTTAATATACCATGATTTGCATTCTGCAGAAGCTGGTGAAATGGAATGGATCCACAATTTGTTATGGATACATTCTAAAGACTGTAGGGGGGGTCTGTACTTCTGCTCTCTATATGGTAGAGGAGAAGCACAAAGGACCCCAGCCAAGATTCTCTATTGTTGGTAGCAATGGACGAGTAATCAGGGCGTAACTTTTCAGGAGGTGATGCAGGCTGGTTCTTAAGTACAGTGTAGTCCCCACGCCCCCACAAAGGAATGTCCACACACTGTATTAGTTAAAACACAGTCTTTATATAATTAAGTTCAAGGTTATGTACACAATCACAATAACTCACTTTGTGCTCAGTAAATCTGCAATGGCAAATATATACAGTTCTAAATGGTACCACAATTAATATTAGATTCCATTGAAGTGCATCAACTGTACTCTGGTTAAATGGCACACAAATCAATTAATAAAGGTAACCAACAATAGACATAGGAGGAAAGCGGTTGTTTAGAACAATTGGCAGAATACTGGCCCCTACCGTTAAACACAGTTCTGTGTGGAGATCCCCCCACCTGGGCAACCTGTAAAGTAAAGATCTATCAAAAGGCCAGTCCATATATTGTTCTATAAGTCTTATTTCCTTCTAAAATAGTTCTACAACTCCAATGTACCTGGATTATCAGAGTTCGTCATAGGTTCGTCGACAGATCCTTCTTGAGTGGCTCCCTTTAAGGCAGGAGTCATGGATCATCGAGATGACGACAGTGAGGTGTCAGCTTCGTTCCTAGCGGTGCTCTTCGATGACGGAGTGTTGGGGTCCTGCAAGTAAGAGGCGTGCGGGGCACCTCAGTGACAATAGTTCAGGAATGCAAAGAGATTGTGAAGAACTGTGGCCCAGCAAGGGCGTCGAGTCGTCCGGCGTCTCTACGGTCATCAGGTGGCAGGAAACCCACAGGTGGATGCTCCTCGGTGCGTCGGCAGCCTCGACTTTCTCCGGTGGGACATAGCGGTCGACGGTGCAGGCGAGAGCGTCCTTGGATCAAATGTTACTTGGGCAAAGGGAGCACGTCGGTCGACAGTGCTGGATAACAGTGTCCGGGCACTTCTCCATGTGATTCCGCGGCGGTCCCCCGCTCCGTTTGGCAGCCTTTGGAAGGTCTGTCTACCAGGGAGCGCTGGCAAAGATTAGCAATGCATGATGGTCCCTCGTAGCTCGGGAAGAGGGCGCCTAACCAGGTCCTCTCTGGGTCAGTCCTTGGAGACACAACCGCTTTCAGATCGATGAAGTAGAGCAGCAGCAAGACTTCTCTTCCAGCAGGGCTTCAAGGTTAAGCTTCAGTTAAAACTCCAGTTTCTCTTCAGCTTCTGAACACGAATTCTAGCAGTGGGAGGCCCCCAGATATACTAGTTGGTCTCCAATTCATTCTGCTTTGTCACACTCAGGTAACCAATCGGTCAGAAGGGCATTCATGCAGGCAGGAAGCCAATCAGGTAAATAGTGCATTCAGGCCATTCACTTCTCTCCTGACACTCACAACAAGTTATGTGTATTGGGACAAGTACCCAGCCATTCAGCACTCCACACTGCATTCATACCAGTTTCGGGCAGGGCTGTTTCAGTCATTGTGTCAAACACCAGAAACTAGACATCCACAACAAGAAGTGCATAGTAGTCTCACACTCCATTCACCCAGGTCGCACCCACATGGTGTACCCACAACATACAGTCACTGGGAAGGCTCCAGCCAGTCTGGCCTGGACTTCACAACACCATATATGGAACTTCCACTCAACAGCCAGTCAGGGGGAAGGGACAGAGTCAGGGCTTCCCGGGACTTTGGGAAGATCAAGGTAACAGGCGATGAAAGGCATGAGGCCACATGGGCCATCTTGTCTCCATCAGGAATCTACCGATTCCAATGACAGGGCCTGAGTATCCCAAAATGGAGGACGCTCAGGGCACCAGGCAATTCAGCACGGAGCTGCCACCAGCCCGTACCCTGCTCTGTGGGCTACCCACTGGTGCCCAAAAACATACACTAGGGGCACAGGGTTGTACCCCCCACCCATGGGTGCCATAAGGCTATCCCATGGGTCTGTACACAAAACCAAAAAAGAGAGCTGCACCTCCAGGAGTCCCACATGAACTCCTGCGCGGGAAACATGACAGAACACATAATAAAAAGCAGTAAAGGACAAGGATACGGAGGCCCTGTCCCTCCGATGCATTTCCAGCATCACATAATGTAAACAAATCATTCATGTGCTCTTGTGAAAGAGAGAGCATGTATGTTTCCACGTGTATGAAATCTGGACGATTTCATTTATAGGGCTGTTTTTGGTTTCCATTACTTGTAGTAAGTACATTAGGAATTCTTGTGGATCTTCCTGTGTGTTTATGCTACATTTTACCATTCCTGCACAGTAGTCCCATTCTTGCCTTATACCGGAGACACTGTAAGTGCTGTCAGGATTATTTGTGGCATTTTTATGAAGGATGCGCATTTGCAAACAGAACTGGTCTGATCTGATGTCCTGGGTGTTAGTCTTAGGAGTGCACGTTGGTGGCGCGAGTTATGGTTGCTTAGCTTACCATAACTGGCGAATTTCTGAGGTTTTCGGTTTTACATGTAACCATAACGTCCCTTTAACAAAGTTTTTTCAATGAATTTCATAGGTTATTATTAGAGCAACTTCACCATAACGTCCCTTTAACAAAGTTTTGTCATTGAATTGCATAGGTTTTTGGTAGTTCAACCTAACCATAACATCACTTCAACAAGGATTTTTCATTGAATTACATAGGTTTTTATTACTGCAACTTAACCATAACGTCCCTTTAACAAAGTTTTTTCAATGAATTTCATAGGTTATTATTAGAGCAACTTCACCATAACGTCCTTTTAACAAAGTTTTGTCATTGAATTGCATAGGTTTTTGGTAGTGCAACCTAACCATAACGTCACTTTAAAAAGGATTTTTCATTGAATTACATAGGTTTTTATTACTGCAACTTAATCATAACGTCCCTTTAACAAGGTTTTTTGTTAGTGAATTTCATAGGTTTTTAGTAGGGCACTTTAACCATAACATGTGTATATTATAGTTTTTTCACTAAATTGCATTAGTTTTTAACATGATACGCTTAGTTTGGAAAGATGTACTGTGCAACATAATGAACATGGTGGCTCTATAGTAATAGGCACAAAGGTTGGGAACACTGTGTCCATTTGCGGACATCGGGTGGAGTCCAATGTGGCCAGAAAGGGAGGGGGGCTCACATCGGGTGGAGTCCAATGTGGCCAGAAAGGGAGGGGGGCTCATAAAAAGTGGCAAAATACAGCAAAGACAAAAAACATATACAAAGAGCAGCAAATGCGTAAATGAAAAGGGGAAATGTCGTAGCTGTACAAAATCTGTACTTTTGCAACAAAGTGCACAAAGGCATAGGCTATGCAGCATAATGGAAAGTGCCAACAAGAGAAGTTGCGTTTGCCTTCATCAATGTTACCGCACACCTGCTGCACAATCAAACAAACAACAAAGAGGCAGGGGTACAGACGGCAACTAGAGACAACAGAACGTCAGTGCAACGTGGTAGGTACACAAAACTTTATCTTCTAATTGCACAGGTCCTGTAGTGTACAATAGTAGCAAAGCATGATGTTTTCTGTTTGTGCGCACTCTTGAATGGCTGGAGGAGAATTTTCTGCTTGAAGACATGATTGAGGACGAAAGGCCCATTGTTACCCGCCGCACTGTGGAAAGGAAAGAGTTTCCACGATGGCAAGCACCCTGGAATGTCTGGAGGAGAATTTCTCGCATGACCTAATTAGTGAGCATAGTAACCCCATAGGTAGGGAACGCGGTGGCATGAGGAACACAATCACAATATAAAACTGCATGTGAAGTAACCACATGTGTTGTCTTTTAACAGAACATACCGGAATGCAAAGCAGTACACCAGTAGCAGCACCTTTTCCACAAGAACATATGGGCACCGAAACCGAAGTAGTCGCAGGGCATATACAAGTGGACCGCCTGGACGCCAATATTGATCAAATGCTATTCCAATTTGCGACCTTGAAAAATTTTGTAGAAGAACATATAATGGGAAAAATAAGATATCACTGCCCAACTTGCACATGCCTGCCATCCCGATTTCCCGGACTCGCTTCCCTGCAACTTGAGTGTCATGAGAGACGGTTCGATGAGACCTCAATCCCTTCTTCTGCTCAGCAGCAGCTTGTTGAAATTGGAAAATCCCCAACATATGTATCTGTTTCTGGACCCCCTTCCCTTTTCGAATATTTGCTATTACTTTGTGATAATAAAGAATGATATGTTAATATGTACTGATTGTGTATGTCCCTTTTCTTTTAGTTTAACAAGGCTATTATAAATGTGTAGGGCACAGCAGGACTGGGGATGATTGCAAGTCAGAAAAAAGGAGAAGGGGAACGTCCGCCGCACCTGGGTGCCCTATGAATCAGAATCAAAGCATCAGTAGGACTCCACTACGGGCCACATATTTGCATGCACACAACCGCCTGTTAATATTGCAGGTCAGTCCGTTTGTCAGTGGTACAACTGCGAAAATGTGTATATCGTCCTGTGGCGTCTGGTAACACTGTCCCTGGTGAACATATGCAAATAAACGTGTGATGTAGTTCTAGTAGCTGGAAACGTGCACCCACGTCCTGTGAGTACTTTTGCATGTAAACATTGCACCTACTGTATCGTGCTCACAGCACGCTTCGGTAGAAATGTGCAATGTACGTGTGCCATACGTTTAAGTAGTCCAGGGATGGCAAGAGTATCCGTAGGAGAACTGTCCACATGACCACAAGGTATAATGGACAAAATACGTCCGGCAGACAAGCATGTAATTGGAGAACAATGGCGACATCACCATGGTAACAGATCAACGGTGCGCGTGGTCCCTTATTTGGCAGACACAACCCAGATCCGTACACATCAAAAGAGGACATTGTTCTGCAATGTATGGAGTGTAAAAGTGATAGTGCACCATTGCAGAGATCCTACACTCTTCCTTCCACATATAGATACTGTAGGGAAACACTTACTGCCACTTTGCGGTGTCACATGCTCCACAATGGCCCTATACAAGGGCACAACCCACAAGTGCTCTGGTTGGCTTTCTAGAGAGCACTGGTGCACATTGGGTAGGGCAGAAATAGCTTTCTCACCATTTGAGTGCCTGCAAAGTACTTCTCCAAGTAATGGCCACCAGAACTTGTGGTGGTACCTCTCACTCTGCAGCACCTACACCCTCACCACCAACACCTCCTTTTAAAGGTCCTGAGCAAGGAGACAGGTGTCAGAATGTGGGAGAACATCCAAAAGGAAACGAGATAATGTACAAGGAATCCCCGTTGCTTGCAGCCAGCGTCAATCCTGGGTATGGAAACTATTTAGGACCGTTGGAGATGTGCTAAAATCTCATGCAAACCAGGTGCAGTGCACTGAGTAGTACTCCTTTGTGGACAACTAGGCTTGTACAGCTGTGGTATCACCTCCATGCGGCGACATCAGAAAGCGAACCACCAGGCAGCTATTCAGAGGGTTGTCCCCTTCCAAGCAGGCAGTAGGTTATTGTCCTGTTCAGCATCCTCGGCATCTGCTCCTGCCACCACTAGGGATATTGCAGGGGCTACCGCGTACCGCAAGCAGCCTTGGAGAACATACGCAGTGCAACAGACCCTTACTTTTCAAAAGTCACGGTATTGTGCAAATACTGCGACACTGTACTGTGTAGGGGAGAAAATTTGAGAAGTGCTTTTGAGGCTTCGGTCCGGGAGCATGACAAACACTGCCCCCTACCCGAGTAAGGTGCACCCCACATCTTGTGCTCTCCAACTACGATTTCTTATCCCTGGGGTTGGTAACCTTTGCCAAATCTCCCTTCCACTGCTGGCTTTTCTGGCATGTCTTATAACAGGAAAAATGCTACACAGCTAGAAGGTGGGGGTAACTAAAAGGCTCTTTTCAGAGCCACCTTGCACTGTTTAAAAAAGGAAGTTAAATGCAAGCTTGCAGGCGGTGACACTGCCTATAAGCACTGCATACAAAAATGGCAACCGTGGGCGGCGGGACGCAGTCAAAAGCATTGTACGCATTTGCAAAAAGAAGTGGTGGCTCTGAAAAGAACCTTTTGATGCTGTTTGCATTTGCAACATTAAAAGTGTTGAACAACAACAGGGGGAAATGCTTTCTACACTTCCGGGAAGTGCTGCACAGCATTTTGGATATCACGCAGAAAGAGCTAATTGCTAGCATCAGTCAGATGAACTCCATCTGAACGAAAACATTTCCTACTACGAAACATAATATTTTCATTATTAAAGGAGAACATGCAAACGTCGCGCAAAAAAGCGCAAACAGCCTCGTTCACATTGCACCGTGCTTTCTCCAACTGTGGGCCACAGAAGGAAAAACGCAGCTACATTTCTCTCTTGGCAATGCAAGAAAAAATTATGTGTGATTTTGGAAACATTACCATGAGTAGCCGAAATGTCTCCTTCATTGCGAACTGCAGTGAAATGTCAGTAACATGCCCTAAACTGTTCCCTCCACAATGCACAATAATAATGTCAGGATGAGCAAGCGTCACCAAACTGGCACAAAGAGGACCCACATGCACTCACTTAATTCCACGATTTCTGTACCAGTGCACATCGACATTATGGAAACCAACAAGTGGTGCTGCTAGTGCACAACGTTCTGCGTAAACCTGTACCCAATGAATCCACGAGTTGCCCAACAGCCATATAGTCCGCCTACTTAATGGCACATCCGTCCCCATAGCCATGTCCACTCCTATTGGCAAACAGACATTCTGGCACAATCTGTTGCTGCACACCACACCCACGAATTCATATTGACCAATGACCAATCCCAACACCTACACAGTCCCATTTCCATTGTAGTCACCCTCAAAAGGCCAGGATGTGGCACATGGGCAACCTCAAAAGGCGCGACTTTCGCCAACATATTCCCCTGTGTACGGGGCTGCACAAACACATTTTAAGTGCCATAGAAAGTGGATATCTTTGTAGACCTTGTCAAAAGTTTTCTTTTCTAATTTTTCTAAAAGGACGTGTAAAGAAACAACTTTATCTCTGCTCCTTGTTAGAGTTGCTTGTAGAGGCTTTTCCTCCATACATTACTACACATGTATGTTCTGCGTACATTGTACATAGTGCAACAGATTACTAATTGCCATAGGGGGGAGAAAGAAAAGCATGCGCACATGCAAACATCACACTACAAGCAGTAACGTTCTAATGGGCACAAAAGAACATCATAGCATGGAACACAAAAGCAGACATACATGTGAATCGCTAAACCATAGTCCCATTTCCATGGCATGCACATTAGGAAAGACAGTATGTAGCAAGTGCGATTTCCCCAACTACCGCGAGGGCCGCGGCCCAGAAAAGCAGTGCCAGTCATTCTTCCCATTCAAGTACTCTTTTAGCAGCACTCCCTGATTGGCTACTGTTAAAGTATTACATACGCATCCACCAATTACATCCAAGAACTGTGCATGTAACACTATCATATCTATTGAACAGTGCATCACAACCACTAAACATGCAGATGTGAAATGTCCTGTAAATGAAAAGCACGTACATGAGAAATAACTGTAGAATAATCCACGTGTTCTGCACCCACAAACATCAGCATCGTTACCCATCACCATGGCCAGTAAGTATTACCATTTTTTGTACAGTACAGTGCCAACTGTGTTATACATGCTTTGCAACAGGGTACCTAGGAGTGAATCTCCATAACATACTCAAAATGTGTACTGTTATCTCTCCCATCACCTACCATTAAATTGCTCCTACACTGGTAGGTGGTGGCAAAGGTTCCATGTGCCCACAACAGCCATTGGTGTACGGAAATGGTTACTCTGTTCTATTGTTCCGTCATTTTTACAACACTTTCCCCCATTAAACAGACCCTCCAGCTTATTGCGATTTTGCGATCCCGCAAAATGCCGCGAAAACGGCCGTTTTGCGCAAAATGCCGCAAAAATGGCCGTTTTGTGCAAAAACAGCATCTTAAAAAAAAAAAAATTACTTTTTTTTTTTTTTTTTTTTTTAAGTAATCTGCAAAAATAACTGTTTTGAAAAAAAGAATCCTCAGGGTGCCAGGTTCTCAACTTTTTTTTTTTTTATTATTTACACAAGAAATGAAATCACTTGCGCCCCAAAAATTGCAGCCCAATCCACAAGGGACACATGAATGGGCACATTTTATATGCGCGCCCATTCAGATGGCCTTTTTCACCTCCTTGATCAAAGAAAGTGGCGTTTCTGTCAATTTAAAAGCACATCCCTCATTTCCCAGCAAGATGCACTTTTAAATGTGCAGAAATTGTAGGCAACCCACCGCGCACGGGATGTGGGGCTGCCATTGCATGACAGGGTCTTTCCTGACCCTGTCATGCATTTCTTTTAACGTATGAACCGCTGCTGAGTCGCTTGCATTTCTGTTCCTCAAACAGGATAAAAATGCATTTTATGGGTCACATTTTACAGCGGCAGGCACCTAGAGTGCCTGTCCCTGTGAAAGGTGCTGGGAGCTTGCAGAACACTGTCGGGAGAGCGATTCTATTCAAAGTACTGCCCATTTTGATGACAAAAATCTATCGAATGTTACAATTTGACCAAATACGTCCAGTACTATTCGATCGATTTTTATAAATACTGAACATGTGTTGCGGGGGTATCACCCGCTCCCCTTGTTTACTATTTTTGGTCTAGGGTGGTTGCAGAAGTGTTTTCCCCTTTTTCCTCAAAATTGGAGGCTGGGACAGAAAAAAAAAGAAAATAACGAAAAAAGGACCCTGCAGAGTCGGATCCGACCCGCGTTAGAGGGACGGATCCGACCCGTGTTAGAGGGATGGATCTGGCACCGCAGGGTTGCAGGGGAAGCGGCAGCGACCAAGCAGTTAAGTAGGGGAGGGGGTCGGGTGGTGGTGAAAGGTACATTTTGGGTTATTTGGCTGAAGTGCAAATCAATTTGCAGCAAAATTGACTACGGTCAATTCTGCCGCAAATAATTACACTTCGGTCAAACAACCCAGAACACCATTCAAGGCAGCTGCCAATTTGCTTTACAGCTCAAGCCTGTGGAAATGCGCCGGTCACCTTTGAGAATAAGGTGACCTGCTCATTTCCAAAAATGGGTTGTCTAAAAATAGCATATCCTCCGTTCTTTTTTTAAATGCCCCATCATTTGAGGAACTGGGTCAAAATCTACATTTTAAAAAAAATAAAAAAAATGGTTACACTATGAGAGAGAGGGAGAGTGATGGGTGAGATGTGAAGTGATGGGCAAGAAAGCAGAGGAAGAGCAGTGGGTCAGAGGAGGAAGTGCTGCACAAGAGAGCAGAGGAAGCAGTGATGCGGTGGGCCAGAAATCTGAGAGCGAGCAGAGGTACAGAAAGTAGAGGAAGCGGTTGGCCAGAAAGAGGCAGTGAGCTGCAGATTGGGAAAAAGGATGAGGGAAGAATGTGATAGAATGGGAGAAAAGATGCAAGATGCAGAAGCAGCACAAAAGAATGAAGGACTGTATATTGAGGGAGGAATTGTAGAGTGTAAGGTGTGAGTTGGGAGTATGATTTGGAGTGTGGCAGGGGCTGGGCAGTGCAGATTGTGACTTGACAGTGTGACATAGCACGTGAGTATTTGTATGACAGAGTGAGAGGTTAGGAATGTAAGTTGTGATGGAGAGTTGGTGAGATGTGTGTGGGTGTTTGGGGGATTGGAGAACATAGAAGGGGAATATTTTCAGCATTACAATTGATAATGATCAATTTAGTTAATACTATTAAATAGGCATGAACATTAAACCAGAAATGTAGCTCTTCCTATTAAATTAATACAAAAGACACATAATAATGATACCCTGGCTCTCTTCTAGCCTTGCACTCTACCTATTTCCTGCAATGTGGCAATCTTACACCCTCCAGTTAATACAAAATGTCCCGCCAAAATGCCGCAACAAATAAAGGTTTGTGCCGCAAAATTTGCCATTTCATGCCGCAAAATTTGCCATTTCATGCCGCAAAATCCTGGAAGGTCTGATTAAAGCCCGTCCTATCAAATTTGTACTAATCGCGCACAAAGTTATCCTGCAGCCTTTCTGACCACACTATGCAATGTGCATACATTTCAAGCATAATGACAGTTTTCACCCGCACGTCATACATAACAACATTAGTTGGGCAATAAAAAAAGGTATCTCCACATTCACAACAGTAACGTTCATAAATGGGCATAATGTAATTAAAACCCAGAAGCAATGCCTGCACTCATGCACTAAGCATACATATTCAAAGAACACCATGCAAACAGATGCCCAAAAACATTGTGCTTTGCACTCTGTACATCTTGCCGCACCTTTTGTGCCATCCTTCCACAATGCGCAGTACTGCATTTTTCAAGCAAATAGACCTACACTAGTAGACACACATTTCTTATAACAAGTGATACACTACACTCCTAAATAGACCACCTACTCCCTTAACAAACAAGCTTACGCTCCCAACTGCCCTTCCTAGTGTAAGCCTTTCATGTATACACACACACTTCATCTTCCTGCCAAGACATCCCACAATAGTTTTGAATAATGTAATTTACAAATGTAAGCACTATGCCATTAGCCACCATATCTTCTTACTACCTTCTTATACAGGAGCACTACCCACCTGTCTCTGGAAAGCCACTGGAGTGTGCACTTCAAAATAGAACGTACTATAAACCAACTCTCAGCAATCAACAAAGTAAGTACAATACCACCATGCTCTTGTACGTCTTACTAAACAAGTGCACTATTGTTGTACTGTAGCATATGGAAATGTGCCCATCCACCTGTATATACGTCATTGTTACTGATCACACGTCTACAGGCGCTAAGTGTTTGTTATGTGGCAACCATTAGAGTAATGCCCACAGCCTAAACGTACACACCACTACACAGAAACACACATGAGGTTAAATGACTGCCTACCCTCCCATTCACCCACTCACGCACATTGCACACATATACATGTGAAAATGTGCACACCCACACTTCCCTTTCTTCACCAACAGCTACTACATAATGCCTACCAAACAGCAACTCTGTAGAAAGCTACGCAGAAAGAGAGCCATACAACCTACAAACACAAAAAGTAGGCATCCATTGCAAACGCAACGTGAACACAAAGGTGAAGGAGAAGAGGCAATTCAGTCATTAAGGAAAACAGATGCATGTGCCAGTGTATGTGATCTGGCAAAAGGTGCGAATGAAAACAAAACCACTAATTGCAGTGCAACACACACTGCTTCTAAGAGAGCACGTACAAATGGTAATGTAATCACAAGCAAGCATTCTAAAAAAGTAATTTTACAAAAAAAGTTCCACCACAGAGTCCTTCAAAACCTTACAAGTAGAGGGCAGAAATCACGCTCAACCCTCAAAGCCTACCACAGAAACCTCATCCTAGAAGCTCTTGTAGACAGCATTTATTTGTAAATTGCAAGCAGTACTTTGAAACAAACACCATGTCAGCATAGATACCTTTGGCCACATCTGTACAGGTGAGTGGAGTCATACGACCAACACAGAGCCATACTACAATGAAGAAGCATACAAACAACAAACAACTAACCAAATTGCCTTACATCATAGTGGACTAGGGTATGAAAAGATACACAATACCTTAATGGAACTGGAAACACTGCTTTCAGAAATATCCCCATCAAACTTAGATGTCACTCTCCAATCCACCAAACCAACACGTCTCACCTACAAATGGCCTTGCACATCAATGTGCAACATTCACCAATGCCTAATCAAAAATTTGTCGCAATTCCTCAATCAGTATGTCAAAGGCAACGACAAAAGAAAAATGAAAATACTACAAAGTATGGACTCCTGTCCAGTGCGAAACCACACTGGAATACGAGGTCATTCCTTGGCCTGTATTTCTGGACTAGCTTGGAAAAGCACCTTCTACAGTATTAAAGTGTTAGCAACCCACCACTCAACAGTCCGAAATCTAGTTTACAAACTGTGCTATGCGAAAACTCCAGCTTTAGCACTCCAACATTTCAATGATATTCTCCTACACGGTACAGCCAAACAAGTGCTCGATGAAATTGAACATATCCAAAGGAAATCCTGTGCAACTGAAGAGCACTTACAAACTCCAGCATTTTCAGAACAGTACAGCTATCAACTTTTTATATCACACATACAGAAAAGAAATATAAAAGTTCAAAAGCACTTCTGCTGAAATGCTAAACCAAGTATGTGTGTGTTGTCGTAGAACTTTCTATAGAAAAAGCACCAATACTGTAGATGTAATGCAGAAAAAGAAGGCAATAAGGAAGCCCAATGGTTTCAATTAGCTCTGTACCTTCTAGCAGAACACAAGTAGGACATTACCAACACCTCCATACTGTGCACATACAGCACTGCAAAACTTGACAATAACCAAAAGGCCTACACGGGCATTTACTAATAATTTGGAACTATTTCCACTGCCAAACACACTGCAGCAGTTTAATTTGTATGAGAGCATTATAATACAAACAGTGCACCCATTTCAAGCAATAATACGTCTTCAGCCGAAAATGGCAAAATTGCCTCCCACCGAATTTCTAAATGATTATCACATTCTAGCTCATTGTGCCCGCATCAATGCGTGTTGCATTTAGCCCCTGTTTAAACTGATTATTGCATACAATTATCCTTTATCGCACCTGTGCCCTGAACATGGTACGCCGCATCCTACCTACTGTATCTTGAAGACTGCATTGTACCACCTTGACAGCATGGCAGCAAACACCTTGCAGACCCATGTATCGACCCTCACTACATCGGTCTCCCCTCATGTATACCTCCCACAATACACCTCCCATTGCACTTCACCTCCATCAATCAATGCAATAGCCCTCACCCTATCCTCTCTCATGCTCTCTGACCTAACTACTCCGACCACATCCTCTTCACTGTTTCCACACAAGCTCACTTGGCCAGCTAACTCCACTACCATGAGCGCCACCGACATAAGTACCACCTCCTCCCCCTTTCCCTACTACACATGCTGTAACTAGAAACTCAAAGCTCAGAGCACACCCTGATCTTGTGTCCCATCCTGCCTCCCCATCCCACTGGCAAGAAGAAATCTTAAGATAGGCTTTCACACCTAAATTACTCACACACCCACACATCCCTCAGCCAAACACAAACAATGTAATTTAGCTCCAGTTAGATCTGGCATTACCACTTCCTCAGCCACTCCATCCCTAATCCCCATTAACTCTCACTCTCACCCCCCAGAAAGACCAGACCCACCCACGCCCTTAAATGCACCCTCATCAATGCAAGATCCCTCCTAGCTCACGCTCTCAAGATCAACAATCTCATTTCCACTCATGACCTAGACCTACTTGCTATCATGGAAACGTGGCTTAATGAGGCCTCAGATCCGGCCATCTTGCTCGCTCTCCCACAGGGCTTATCCATCCTCCGCCAGGACAGAAAGCTCTCTAAAGGTGGAGGTGTTGCGCTCATATGCAGAGACGAACTCTCCGTCAGACATTGCCAACATACCTGTAAAGGCAACTCTGACCTCCTCTCAGCTATCTGCGAACTGCTCCATAAACATCAATAACAATAACAATAATCTTAAAAACTCTACCAAAACAATCTTACTCTGCAATCTTAACCTCCGTCTCTCCGACCCTAAAGACAAAGCAGCCTCAGCCCTCGCCAGAGATCACAAAGACCTTGGCTTCACACAAAAAATCACTCACCCCACTCACTCCAAAGGCCGCACCCTTGATTGGGTCGCAGACCATAATTGTTCCTCCACCATAACCTCCAACTTGGCTTACCCTTGGACGGACCATAACTGCATCCAATTCTCCATCCTCACTAAGCCAACCACCAAAACTGCTTTCCTACGCCCCCCCAACTTTGGCCAGAAGCTCCAAAAAACTCACAGCTGACAACCTCCGCCCCTACCTAGATGTCAAGGAATTCAAACCCCCTTTCGCCACTGACCCCAACACCCTTGCTGACATCTACTCTCGGACTCTCACTAATGCTATCAACACCATAGCTCCGATGAAAGCTAAAAAAGAAAAGAAATCAATGAACATTAACTCATGGTTCACGGATGACTTACTAGCCCTCCGTTCAAACACGCAGCCCGAACCAACTGGCAGTCCAACCCCTGTGACTCCACCAATAAAGAATTCAAAATAATCTCTAAGCAATATAAAAAAGCTATCTTCCACGCTAAATCCAATGAGATCAACATCTGTATTTCTAAAGCCAACTGCAAGTCCAAAGAGTTGTTCTCCATCTTCAAAGATCTCACTACCCTACCCACCGGTCCGGATGAAATCATCAAAGATCAAGCCTGGTGCACCAGTATTCAGGCAGCACGTCTAAACAAAATCTCCCTCCTCCAAGACAAAATACAAGCCCAGTGCAATGCTTTACCTAAGTCTGCCCCACGCCCCCTTCACCTCCCCATACAGAAGCCTCCCCCCTCTTTGACTTCAAAGACGTCTCTATCATTGAAGTCACTACCCTCCTCCTACAACTCGAAGCTTCCACATGCAAGGGTGACATGTATCCACCTAACATCATTAAAGACAGCACTGAAGCCCTTTCCCCCCTCATCACTGCATTCATCAACACATCATTCACTTCAGGTATTGTCCCGTCCAGCCTCAAAGAAGCATGGGTCCACCCCCTTCTCAAGAAAACCTCCTACAACCCTTCCACCCCCAATAACTACCGCCCCATTACCACCATCCCATTTCTGCTTAAGATCTTAGATACAGCCATCCACAACCAGATCCATCACTACCTGGAATCCAACTCCACCCTAGGCAAAAGACAATCTGGATTCCCCAAAGGCCATGGCACAGAAACCACCCTCTTGGAATTAAAAAAACAAATAACCAAGATAATGGACAGTGGTAAACCAGCCCTCTTACTCCTACGGACCTATTTGCTGCATTTGGCCTAGTGGATCACAAATTACTTACCTCGAACCTCACCAATGCAGCCCACTTCTCTGCCACTTCATGGATAACCCCTTTCTTAGAAGGCAGAGCTTTGAAAGTCTTCTCAGACTCGGCCAACGGTGCTCCCACCACCATCCAATGTGTTGTTCCCCAAGGCTCCTGCACTGCGCCCACCCTATGCAACCTGTTCACCAAGCCCCTTTTCGACAAACTGGACTCCCTCGGCATAGCCTATAACAACTATGCTGATGATATACAAGTCCTCCTTCCCCTCACTGGCTCCTATGACCACGACTCTGCAGCCCTTCTCCAAATGTACTCCTACATCCAAGCCTGGATGGCATCCAACAGATTATACCTAAACAGAGACAAAACGGAGATCATCCCCCGAGGTCCCAAAAAAATACTCAACAAATTAAACCAAAAAAATACGGCAACTTCATCTTTGACAACACCGCCACCTCCGTCTCCACCTCAGTTTAGACCCTTGGAGTCCATCTCGACTCAACCCTAACCATGAACAAACAGGTTAGTGCCGTTGCCTCTGCCTCTGCCCACTCCACTAAACTAATCAACGCATCAAACCACTCCTTTCCAACCCGAACTGCCTCTCTATCGCCCGAGCCACCATTGGCGCCAAATTAGATTATTGCAATGTGCTTCTTGCAGGCACCTCAGCAAAAAATCTAAACTGACTCCAAGTAGTCCAGAACAACGTGCTCAGAGCAGCTCTCAGCATCCCTAAAAGAAACCACATCACACAAGCCAGACGAGATGCCCATTGGCTCCCAATCAAGGAAAGAATTTCATTTAAGACTCTTACCTTAACCCATAAATGCTTTAACCATTCTACCCCCTCGTACATATCTGAAACCATCAACAGAGACACCTCCACATGTCCAAAAGAGCACACCATGCTAACCAACTGCACATTCCACCCATTAAAAAAGACAAAGCAGGGGCATAGGCTTCCCCTACCTAGCCCCCAAACTATGGAACGCCTTGACCAACGCCCTCCGTTCTGAAACCTCCCTCACGTCCTTCCGCAAACGTCTAAAAACCACAATGTTCAACTGATACTCCCTCCCTTCCCCCTCCCCCTGCTTCTGACTGTAAATAAGTATGCAAAACTGTTAGGCAGAAACCTGTGCAGTTCCCTCTGGGACCACCTAAAAAAGTTTAAGTCTACAGGAGTTAGCGGTAAAGCCAATTGGTAGCAGTCTGTACCACCCAGATTTACCTAGTAGCTGTGGCTGAGCAGTCGGATTTCTCTCAAGACGAGTTAGGCAGTATTTGGAGTATACAAAATAGGGCAATTCACACAGTAGAACAAGCTGTCACTGATCAGAGCTTGGGTGTAAAGATATATAATTATTTATTTAAAAACACATCTATGAAAAACACACTGGCACTAATATGGCAAACAACTTCAATCACAATCACTATAAGTATATCAATCCCCTAACAATATTTCGACAAGTCTAGGTTCAACGGCACCACTTATTTGCAGACAGAGGTGAGTGCTATCACCTAGAGGGCACTCTAATATTCGTTAGAACAGGAGAGAAAAAAAGGCAGGGTATGAAACCAACTCAGTACCAACTCTTTTACGAAACAAATGCAAGGCAAGTAAGGCAGGGTCTGCTGTAGATCAAAGTTCAGAGGCCAGGCCCACTCGAAGAGAGGCAAGGCGATATGTTCTGAAAGATACCACAGTGGAAATGCACTTCAAGTCTTTGTAGCAAAAAGTCACAGCAGGGTCGGACCAGTTTAGAACACAATTTAAGAAGGTCTGGAGGTGACCCAGGGGAAAGGTAAGGATTTAAGACACCTCACGCTAACCGTCACAAGGGAAGCCAGGTGGACACAGTACCTTGAAAGTGAAGAGACAGCTCCGGCGGGGGCAGTTGTTCCTGGTGGTGGATGCAAGTCGGGGCTTTGCCAGAAGATGAGAGGATCTCGTCGTCAAGGAAAGTTGAAGATCGTTGCACCACCAGGGAAGAGACCAGCCGCGGAGTGCTCAGTCACAAGGCACCACCTTTTGGTCGTGGTACAGTGGTTTAGTGGCTATCCGGTTGCCGGGGTGCTCAGCACGGGCAATTCAACCACTAAAGTCCTGGAAGTGAAGAACAAGCAAGGGACTGGTTGTTCCCACCAGTCAAGGGAAGAAGACTCTCCAGCAGGGAGATCTCCTCTGTTGTTGGGAAGTGGTGAGTCGGTTCAGCAGGGCTCCACCGGAGGTGTCGTCGTTGCAGGTTGGCTCAGCTTTACCCTCGTCGGATTCTTTAGGTCCTGTGATGACTTCTGAAGTTCCAATCCCAAAAGCCCTGCTTTTATGCAGAAACCCCCATTCATTCAGCCTAGCTGTCAATCAAACATGCTAAATGGTGAGCGGGGCGGCTCGCCACTTGGGCCAATCACACCAGAGTGCGACTTGAGTTGGCAAGGCAACTCAGTCCAGGGTGCCTAAACCCCCTCCTACACCCCATGTGGTACCCAGACAGAATTACACCACTCTGGAGGGCCTCTGTGCAGAAGCCCGCCAAAAGTGGAACAAAGGGCTCAACCTTTGCTTTGGAGTTAGAGAGGCGAACATATACGCCATTTTAAAAACCGAGTTCTGGCAGAAAATACCAACCGGTGAATTTATTTAAGATAAATAAACCGGCGGTATGTTAGAGACTAATGTGAAAATGTATTAGCCTCGAACAATGGGAAAATCCCATGGGAATATATTCGCGGTCGAATATAAAAAGTAGTATCCACTGCCACCAGCCAAAACTCGACGAGGGGGGACGGGACAGTGCCCCCTCGAACAACAGACCCAGCGGTAATCAAATTATCACTACCGGTACGTCCACAATAGGATGATTTGTACTGGTTCTGTTAGTAAATTTAGGTCTAGAAAAGCCAATGGTGACTTTACATGCCCTGGGAAACAGTAGTCAGTCCCAGGGTATGGAGTCTATGGTGGGGGTCATCTAGGACACCCCAGTGTTACGGCACGGAGGGTGCTGTGTAACACACATAGCAAAACACATGAGGCCCTATGGAGTAAAAGACCCCATAGCCCATAGAACACATTAACATTCAAAGAAATACCACAAATCATGTCCAAGAATGGGAGGAAAAGAGTCTCACTCTTGGCAGGATGAACAAAACAAACTCCAGAAATCCAGCAAAGCTGCTGGGGGACTCACTAGGTTAGGAAATTCAGCCTAAACAGAGAATTCTCCCTAACACTCGCCCCCCCCCAGACTAAGGGACAGGAGGATTTAATCCACTCCTGGATGAATCTCATACCTCTAGTCGATGACATACATCCTAGAGAGACCATCAGCATTTTGGTGGTGACACCCTGACCTGTGCTCAATGGTGAAATCAAACCCTTGCAGGCAGATTGACCATCTCAGTAGTTTTGGGTTTTCCGCTTTCATTTGCATTAACCATCTCAAGGGTTGGTGGTCAGTCTGAATGACAAAAGTAGATCCATACAAGTATGGCCTAAACTTCTTCAGAGCACGCACAATAGAAAAGCACTCTCTTTCGATTGTTGCCCACCTTGTTTCAGGATCCTTCAGCTTGCGGCTGATGAAGCAAACAGGGTGCTCCCTACCTTTCCCATCCACTTGACTGAGTACTGCACCTATTCCTACATTTGAAGCATCTGTCTGCACAATGAAAGTTTGGCGGTAATCAGGAGCTCTGAGTACTGGGGCTTGGCAAAGAGCCTTTTTCAGGTTTTCAAAGGCCTGATTGCACTCCTCGTTCCATCTAACCTTCTTAGAGAATTTTGGAGAGGAGATGACATTCAGGGGAGAAGCTATGGTCCCATAGTTCTCAATGAAATTCCTGTAATAGCCAGTGAGACCTAAGAAGGCTCTCACCTGGGTCTGAGTAGTAGGTGTTGTCCAATTTTGCACAGCTTCAATCTTACTGAGCAAAGGCCTTATTTCTCCACCTCCTACCTCATGTCCAAGATAGACTACCTTACTCTGTCCAATTTGGCATTTACTCACCTTTATGGTCAGATTGGCACATCCAAGAGCCTGCAAAACATCTCTTAGGTGGGTTACATGTTCTTCCCAGGAATTGCTGAACACTGCTATGTCATCCAAGTATGCCATGCAGAAGTCCTCTATCCCATTCAGAACCTGGTTTACCATCCGTTGAAATGTAGCAGGTGCATTTTTCAATCCAAAAGGCATTACCTCAAACTGGTATAAGCCAACTGGGGTAGAAAATGCAGTTTTCTCCTTGGCATGGTCTGTCAGGGCTATTTGCCAAAAGCCTGACGTCAAGTCAAATGTGCTGAGGAACTTGGCTGGACCAAGTTTATCCACCAACTCATCTGTTCTTGGCAAAGGATGGGCATCAGTCTTGGTGACTGCATTAAGAGCTCTATAGTCCACACAGAATTCTTTAGATCCTGCCTTTGGTACCAACACAACTGGGCTAGACCATGGACTAGTAGAGGGTTCTATTACTCCGAGATCAAGCATCTTGCTGACCTCACCTTTGATGTGGGTTCTTACATTTTCTGACATTTTATATCCTCTGCTTTTGACTGGCAGACAGTCACCAGTGAGTACGTCATGCTGGCCCCAAGGGGTCAAGCCTGGTGAAAGTGAGAACAGAGAGGCAAACTGATTCAACATAGATTTGCACTCTTCTTGTTGCTCAGGTGTCAGATTTGAAGAGAGATTTACTCCTTCAATCTTTTCATCTAAAGGAAAGCCGCTGAGGAGATCCGGAAGAGCTTCACTCTCTTCTTCTTCCTCTGATGATACTAGAAGCAACGCTCCTACATCAGGTCTTGAGACATACGCTTTGAGTTGGTTGGTGTGGAAGACTGTTGGAGCCTCCTTGGGATTGCCCAAGTCCACCAGATAGTTGACCTCTCCAAGTTTACCCACAACTCTGAAGGGTCCCATCCATTTGTCTTGCAAGGCCCTCTGCCTTGTTGGGATCATAACGAGAACTAGCTGGTCTTGAGTGAACTCAACCATGTTAGCCTTTTGATCATGCCAGTGCTTGACCAATGCTTGTCCAGCTTTCAAGTTATCACTTGCTTCCGTCATCATGTGCGACATTCTCCTCCAGAGACCTATCACGTAGTCAGTCACTCTGACTGGCTTGGGGAAGGAGCACTCTCCAACCCCTCCTTAATCAGGGCCAATGGACCTCTGACGGGATGACCATAGAGAAGCTCAAAGGGAGAATAACCTACTCCCTCCTGAGGGCCTTCTCTATAAGCAAAGACAAGGCATGGCAGTAGAAGGTCCCACTTTCGTTTAAGGGGTTCCTCTAAAGCACATATCATGCTCTTCATGGTTCGCTTGAACCTTTCTACCAATCATTGGTTTGTGGGTGGTAAGCTGTTGAGAACTTGTAAGTAACTCCACAGGTTTTCCACATGGCTTTCATGTAGTGGGACATAAAGTTCGACCCCCTGTCAGAGATTACTAAACCCGAACCTGGTAAAAATACCAAGGAGGGCCTTAGCCACAGCCGGAGCTGTAACAGTCCTCATAGGAATGGCCTCAGGAAACCTAGTAGCATGGTCTACTACAACAAGTATAAACCTGTTGCCTGAGGAGGTTGGAGGATCAAGGGGACCAACAATGTCAATCCCTACTCTCTCAAATGGGACTCCCACAACTGGGAGAGGCACTAAAGGTGCCACATTGTTGGAGCCAACCTTACCAGAGGTCTGGCAGGTGTGGCAGCTCCTGCAGTGTTTTTCTACTTCGGCCCCCATCTTTGGCCAATAAAAGTAGAGAGAGAGCCTTTCCTTAGTCTTCTTGAAACTCAAGAGACCAGCCAAAGGAATCTCGTGGGCTAACTGCAAGAACTGTTGTCTGTTCTATTGGGGTACTACAAGTTGTGTGTAGTCTCCAGGTGAAGACTCGGTCGGTTCACTGAGGAAGAGGCCATCTTCCCAGTGCAACCTGTATTTCCCAGGCTCTTGCCCTTCAGCCTGAGCTTCTGCCTGGTGGCGAAGACCATCCAGAGTTGGACATTCTCTCTGTCCCTTACTGAAGTCTGCCCTGTTGGGTCCACCTTCTGCCAGTAACGAATGCAGCCCAGGATGGTCAACAGGATCCAGATCTCCAATGAGTTCCTGGCCTTCCATTAGCTCTTCTTCAGAGTCTAATTCTACCACACAGGGTTTTACCACCCTCTCAGCCTTAGCTGGAGGTGGAGTTACGGGTGTAACTGTGGAGAACCGAGGGGAAGTCCGTGTTGGCTGCACTGAAGTGCTGGCTGCTGGTTTCGGTATAGAAGTTTTAGGTTTCCCTTTAGTTTCTGATTTCCTGGAGATAGCAGCTGACAAATCCAGTGGAGCAGGAGTGATATCCTTCTTCATCATCTCCTCGGGAGTACCTCTCATGGTTCTCTCCCTTGCAGGTCTGGTTAGCTCCTGTAACCGTTTACTAGGAGGTCTGGGGGTATGAGACACAACTCCAAGAGTTTTTAAATCGTTACCCAACAGAACTCGTCCTGGTACCTCACTTTGTATGCTGACAGATATCTTCACAGTCATGTCATTACACTGGATGAGAACTGGTAATTGGGGAAGCATCTGCACAGGCCTTCCAGCTAACTTGGTGAGGCGTTTGGGTGCCTTAGCAACATCCTCAGCCGGAAAAAAAGATTTATCCACCACAGTTATGCTGGCCCCAGTGTCCCTAATGGCAGGAGTCTCCTGACCATTCACCTGGACACTGTCCTTATAATACTCTTTAGTATTATCTGGGATAGAATTATAGACATCTAAATTCTGTTGTTCCCACAAACCCAGAGACACTAAAGAAACACTGGCTGCGACTCCAATGGGTTCATCAGCCAGCAGTAGAAAGTTTCCACTTGCCATTTGGACTTCCTCCTCTGGAGCGAAGGCTAAGGAGACAAGCTGGACCCCTGAAGGTTTACCCTTGCATCTGGGATCTCCTTTCACATGGTCAGTAGAGCCACAAACAAAGCATTTACCAAATGCTTTCTGGAATGGTGGCTTGTTCTGGCCTCCCTCGGCTTTGGCACCAGAAGGTACACTATTCAGCTGTGGTTTTCCTTGTGGCTTACCCTTATGGTTTTGTTTGGGGCCCTCTTTGGAATTTGAGTTATTAGAATTCTCCTTTGAGTCTTTTTTAGGCTGTTTTCCCTCATCCTTTTTCTGAGTTGCCCCAGAATCCTTATGAGTAGCTCTGTTGGCAACCCATAAGTCAGCAGCCTTCGCTAGCTTCCTGGAATCCAATTCCTTTGAATCAGCCAAGTGCTGTCTGAGCTCCGGAGAACAGGCATCATAAATAGACTCCAACATAAAAAGATTCTTCATACCCTCATAAGTGTTCACCTTGTAACCCTTAATCCATCCCTCTAGGTTTTTCAACCCTTCACTCACCGAGGTAGCCCAAGGGGTACCATCATGCTTTTTGAGGGATCTAAACCTCTTAAAATACTGGGAAGGGGTCTTCCCGAATCTAGCTATCAGAGCTAGTTTCACACTTTCATACTCTTTCCTATCCTCCTCCCCCAACTCCATTACTGCATCAGTTGCAACAGGGGGGAGACTAGAGAACAACCAGGTAAGTAACCCATTACCTGTGATGTTCTGGAGCCCATGATTATACTCAAACAAACTCAGCCAATCCAGCACATCCAACTTTGGTTCATACATACCAATTAATTCCTTAGGCATCCGGGGTCTTTTGGGACTGGAACTTCTAGAGGAGACAGAAGCAGTTTCAACAGACAACTTTTTCATTTCTAACTCATGCTTGAGCTCCATTTCTCCGAGCCTAAGAATTTGTTGCATTTCTTGGTGTTTCTGTTCAGTTTGAGCAGTAATCCTTCTGAATTTCAAGTCAATTTTCATTTTTTCTAGTTCAAGGACCTGAGGACTTAGTGTGGGACCTGCTATAGGCCCAGTAGGTACAGCTGGTAAGGCAGACACAGGGGTAGGGGAGACAGTTTCATTAGCCTCTCCTTCAGCCTCTTCATCATTATCATCAGAACTTTGATTTAGATCAACACCATTACTGTTATCTACATTTGCTGGAGAAGTTAGTTCCTCGGAATCAGTACCCAGACTTTGGTTTTCCAGCAATCTCGCTATCAGTTCTACTTTCTTGCCTCTTACAGAAAGATTCTCTTGTCTACAGAGAGCTCTCAAACTCTCAGTATTTTCACCTGACAAGGACTCTTGACTGTAAACTTCCATAGTAGACATGCTTTTGAAAGTTGCTTTTTAGTGCTAAGCTTTGTGGTTAGTTATCCTAAAGTGTTGAAAAGCACTCTAAACTGTATACTCGATACAAATCCCGCCGCTGTACACCACCGGTGTTAGGCAGAAACCTGTGTAGTTCCTTATGGGACCACTGCAAAAAGTTTAAGTCTACAGGAGTTAGCGGTATACCCAATTGGTAGCATTCTGTACCACCCAGATTTACCTGGTAGCTGTGGCTGAGCAGTCAGACTTCTCTCAAGACGAGTTAGGCAGTATTTGGAGTATACAAAATAGGGCAATTCACACAGTAGAACAAGCAGACACTGATCAGAGCTTGGGTGTAAAGATATATAATTATTTATTTAAAAACACATCTATGAAAAACACACTGGCACTAATATGGCAAACAACTTCAATCACAATCACTATAAGTATATCAATCCCCTAACAATATTTCGACAAGTCTAGGTTCAACGGCAACACTTATTTGCAGACAGAGGTGAGTGCTATCACCTAGAGGGCACTCTAATATTCATTAGAACGGGAGAGAAAAAAAGGCAGGGTATGAAACCAACTCAATACCAACTCTTTTACGAAACAAATGCAAGGCAAGTAAGGCAGGGTCTGCTGTAGATCAAAGTTCAGAGGCCAGGCCCACTCGGAGAGAGGCAAGGCGTTATGTTCCGAAAGATACCACAGTGGAAATGCACTTCAAGTCTTTGTAGCAAAAAGTCACAGCAGGGTCGGACGAGTTTAGAACACAAGTTAAGAAGGTCTGGAGGCGACCCAGGGGAAAGGTAAGGATTTAAGACACCTCACGCTAACCGTCACAAGGGAAGCCAGGCGGACACAGTACCTTGAAAGTGAAGAGACAGCTCCGGTGGGGGCAGTTGTTCCTGGTGGTGGATGCAAGTCGGGGCTTTGCCAGAAGATGAGAGGACCTCGTCGTCGAGGAAAGTTGAAGATCGTTGCACCACCAGGGAAGAGACCAGCCGCGGAGTGCTCAGTCACAAGGCACCACCTTTTGGTCGTGGTACAGTGGTTTAGCGGCTATCCAGTTGCCGGGGTGCTCAGCACGGGCAATTCGACCACTAAAGTCCTAGAAGCGAAGAAAAAGCAAGGCACTGGTTGTTCTCACCAGTCAAGGGAAGAAGACTCTCCAGCAGGGAGATCTCCTCTGTCGTTGGGAAGTGGTGAGTCGGTTCAGCAGGGCTCCACCAGAGGTGTCGTCGTTGCAGGTTGGCTCAGCTTTACCCTCGTCGGATTCTTTAGGTCCTGTGGCGACTTCTGAAGTTCCAATCCCAAAAGCCCTGCTTTTATGCAGAAAACCCCCATTCATTCAGCCTAGCTGTCAATCAAACATGCTAAGTGGTGAACGAGGCGGCTCGCCACTTGGGCCAATCACACCAGAGTGCAACTTGAGTTGGCAAGGCAACTCAGTCCAGGGTGCCTAAACCCCCTCACACACCCCCTGTGGTACCCAGACAGAATACCACTCTGGAGGGCCTCTGTGCAGAAGCCCGCCAAAAGTGGAACAAAGGGCTCAACCTTTGGTTTGGAGTTACAGAGGCGAACACATACGCCATTTTAAAAGACGAGTTCTGGCAGAAAATACCAACCAGTGAATTTATTTAAGATAAATAAACCAGCGGCATGTTAGAGACTAATGTGAAAAAGTATTAGCCTCGAACAATGGGAAAATCCCATAGGAATATATTCGCGGTCGAATATAAAAAGTAGTATCCACTGCCACCAGCCAAAACTCGACGAGGGGGGACGGGACAGTGCCCCTTGAACAACAGACCCAGGGGTAATTGAATTATCCCTACCGGTATGTCCACAATAGGATGGTTTGTACTGGTTCTGTTAGTAAATTTAGGTCTAGAAAAGCCAATGGTGACTCTACATGCCCTGGGAGACAGTAGTCAGTCCCAGGGTATGGAGTCTATGGTGAGGGTCACCTAGGACACCCCAGTGTTACGGCACGGAGGGTGCTGTGTAACACACATAGCAAAACACATGAGGCCCTATGGAGTAAAAGACCCCATAGCACATACAACACATTAACATTCAAAGAAATACCACAAATCATGTCCAAGAGTGGGAGGAAAAGAGTCTCACTCTTGGCAGGATGAAAAAAACAAACTCCAGAAATCCAGCAAAGCTGCTGGGGGACTCACTAGGTTAGGAAATTCAGCCTAAACGGAGAATTCTCCCTAACACTCATTCAGACATCTGTAATTAAGTTTGCTCACTGCATTTATCTGCTTGACGTTTATGCTTTCTTTAACCAGATATGTCTACTGTAACATGTAACAGCGCCACGACGCCTGAGGGCTTCTGTGCGCTATATAAATGCTAATAAATAAATAAAATAAACTGCTGTATGTAAGTGGTGAAGCTGGGTCAGGTAAAACATTCTTAATAAAAATGATCAGTAAATACCTCCAACAAATAACAAACAACAACCATTCCTGCGGTTATAACCGACCCTGCAGGTTTGGCTGCCTACAACATTGGTGGAGTCATTCTACATCAATTGCTATTCCTTCCAGTAGAACACCAAAACAAATTAGAGTGCTATAAATTTTCAGCAGAATCTGCTATGGAACTACGCAGAGTTTTGAAACAAATGAAAATGCTCCTAACCGATGAGGTGAGCATGGTCTCAAAACAGACTACGAAGTACTCTTTGGAGGAAAACATGTCATTTTTTTCGGAAATCTCCTTCAATTGACACCAGTCAAATGGGAACCTATCTTCAAAACCTTAGGACACAAAAAGTGCCGTAAAAGTCTTGGAAGCATCAGGAATGTAAATCTTTGGCAACATTTCCAATACAGAGAACTAACGGAAAACATGCATCAGTCTACAGACCTCACCTATGCCAACATTTTAAAAAACATACAGATTGGTGTACTGTCAAAGGAGGCGCAGTCTACCCTCAATAGTAGACGCGTCCATGAGCTTTATGGGCGTAACACATGTGCTACTGATGTCATGGAATAATTAGGTCAGAAAAATGTCAGCTGTATGGCCTTATTGCCAACTCTAGCAAGCTGCACACAATTTAATGCAACAATGCTACAAAATGAGAAACAACCACTAGTAGAAATTCATACCACAGACAAACTGGACATACACGGTATGACAATACCAATGTGAGCAAGGCATAGCATGACTACAAGCCTTAGAGAACTCCATCTTCAACACAGCTGGTTTGGAGAAAATTTTAACATTACGTGTCAACTGTAGAGTTATGCTAGAGTGTAACATTGAGGTCAAGCACGGTTTAGTTAATGGAGCACTTGGTACAGTTGTTAGCTTCCAGACATACCCACGGGACAGCAGCTTCAGTTTGTAAACATCAAGTTTGACAAACTTTCAGAAGTCAAAAATATAGGACGCACAAAGGCACGATTTCTTCTTTTCAAAGACATGTATCTACACACGCAGAGAACAGTTTGGTTTTCTTTGTCGATAGCTTATGCAGTAACTATTCTTTTTTTACTTTTATTGCTTTATTTTGACAAAATAGTCATAAAAGCAGTTCATAGAAAAGTTAAAAAATACATTAGTAACATCGTCACAATCGCTTAGCTCTAAATTACGCAATCAGTGATTTACCTTAAAACCAAATAAAAACATAGTACTGTTCAGCAGCTTAGCCTTCCTCATATACGTTTTTCTTGCCCAGGTCAGATAACTTTTACTGGCAAGCAGAGCCTCCTTATCCGAGACATCCAGGCAAATTGTCATAGAACCAGCTAGGGACCTACATCCATGGATTAAAAACAGAGGCTTCAGGAGGCACTCCCTCAGAGGCTTGGTGGTTGGACAGAGAAACAAATGATGTTGTACCATCTCTTCAGACTCACCACAAAGGATACATGACGCAGAAACAGCAATATTCCATCTATGCTGAAATACAACAGCCGGCAAGATTCCAGTACAGAACTTTCAATATAATGCTCTTAACCACCTGAGCGAGACAGTCCAGGTATTCTTTGCAGCCCGCTCACGTCTTTATTGAAAGATATGCGGTTAGCTGCTCAGAAGCCCTGGATCTTCCCTGGATGTCCTCCTGTGCCTTTGCCCCTGCTGCGCTCTTGATTGCTTCCTTTGCAACCGGTGTGATGATGGAGGGATTTGACCAGTAAACCTCCAAACCCAGCAAACCCAGGTATCCTTTCACATGGGCAACCGACTTTAAGGAGCTTCCCGCCTGCCCGCCTGCTGAGACAAAACATCTGTAACTGCCTCTTTGTATCTACGAAGGTGAGGATTAGACCAGAGGTGAGCCAGTAAAGGACCGGGCGTAACTTACAGATCATTTCAAACCCCTCCAATCCAGTTTCCAAAAGCATTGGGACGTTCGTGGCTACAGTGGGCAATCCAAGGATATTCTTCAGAAATGTTGTTTCAGCCACTGCAAGGTACTTGGTCTCATGTGCCCCCAGAGTTCTGCCCCAAACAATGCTGCCTGGCGTGCCATTCATAAATCGGAAGGTCTCACCTTAGATCAAGCATTGATTGATATTCGGAACACAGTCTTCAAAGAAGGCATGAGTTACGTAGCACTGTCACGGCTATGTACACTTGAAGGACTGTATCTAGTTAATTTTGATGCAGCTGCAGTCAGTGCAGACATTCCTTGCATCATAGAATACAATAGATTGCGTGCACTGTACACACCCCATCTAAAAATGTACCTATTCATCAAAAACCAAAATATTCCAAAAGAAGGCTCATTCCATCAGAAGTACTAAATGAATGGGCCACAGTACCATCAAAAAAATTGAAAGAAACTCATACTACAGCAACTAGCAAAAGCTCATACAAAAGGAGTAGAATAGACAAAACATACCCAACTCCACCCAGAAATAAATGCCTCTGTAAAGAAGCTACGTACCCTTCCATCAAAGGGCTCAGACACAGAGGTACCTGGCCCATTCAAATGTTCCAATACAACAGGTGTTAATTGCTATGCAAATGTAACAATCAATGTTCTGTTCCAAATACCAGCAGTTGTGCAAAACCTTTATTAAAATGGTGCAGATCAGTTGTGTTTGCAAATGCTCGTCCTTCACAGCAATGCAGTAAGCAATCCTTACACCATTTACAGTGTCTCAGGAATAAGGCAAGAATTGGACTACAGTGCTGGAATGGTGAGATTCTTTTTAAACCAACAAGAAGATCCACAGGAATTTCTAATGTACTTACTACAAGTACTGGAAAGAAAAAACATACTTGTACATGAAATCTTCCACATTTCCTACATGTGGAAACATACATGCACTCTTTGCAACCATGTAATTCAGGAGCAAGTCCCTAACAAATCCTTTGTGTATGCACCAATACCTAACTGTGACTCCATTCGATTGCAGCAACTTGTGCAAAATGCAAAACATAGCATGTTGTGTATGTTGTGCAATTCCGATAATCGTTCAACGCTATATAAACACTCACTATATAAAAATATGTGATATTAATGCTCTTAAGATGCAATGCCAATGGTACCAAAAACAACTGCAAACTTAGCCTTCACACACAGCCAGATATCACATGGCAAGAAAACCTTCACAACTGTAGCCTTAATCTACCACACAGGGGACTCCACCAATGCAGGCCACTATACTGCATACATTAGAAAGTGATCGTCATGGTGGGAATGCAATGATACTTCCATCAGTCCAAAGCACAGACTACCTGCAAATCCTGCAAATGCCTACTTAATATTCTCGAAGTCGAAATGTACTCATTGATGCACAAAAATACTATACTTTAGTGCTCAGCAGAAAAGCAAAATCCTTAACTGAAAGCATTGACGAAATACACTACAGTGTGTGTAGGACAATGTTATCCCCAATACATCCAAGGAGTACAGTCACACAAACAATACGTGTTCACAAAGCATAGTACCAGTATTTTCCACTAGATACATGCAAGGGAAAGTACTAAGTATGAGGGTTCAAAACTATCCTCAGTAACCTCTAAAATCAGCATGTACGCAAATCAATCACCAACTCTCCGAGAATAGTCATACAACTCCAACACATATGGACATACCACCATGTAAATCCGTAATAGGACAGTACCACTTCAAAATGTACACAAATGTCCAAATAACCACAGGAAGGCACAAGCTACTCTATATACCCTTTACGAATGGGACACTGTAAACAGTTAGAATACACCACCTGGTATCTAACTGCAACCTGAATACAACAAGGCTATTTACAGCATTACAACTACCCAACTCAACCTTCAACAACTACTGTGCTACAAACATATTGGCCCTCATTACAACACCGGCGCTAAACCATGGTGCTATTAGCACCATGGTTGGTGCCGGTGTTGTAACGAGTCCGCCTTGGTGAAATGGGGAAATACCGCCCCATTCCAAGGTTGGCGGGGTGGTATTTCCCCATTTCACCATGGCCCTTCCCCATTCCCATTTTCACCCCATAGGGCTCAATGGGACTGGGGAAGGCGCTAAGTACGGTACCACAAATTGCGGTACCGTAATTAGCACTGAGGTCCCTTTGCGGCACCCTTCTTTAACGGCTGGTAAAACCAAACTAACTAACGAAATACCTGCGCTAACTTATTCTGTTCTCTTTTCCCACAAATAATGCAGCAACCAGTACCACAACATTTTACACTCCATACACAAAACACAGTGCAGGCCTTCCTCAATCCAAACAATAAGTCTGCAGCGATTGCTATTATACTTCTCTTCAATGTCCACAGTGCAATCTGTGAACTTATTTCTGCTATGCGCATACCAATACCACCATGTACAATGCACACCTACATTACACTATGCAGTTTGTGCCAATGCCCTACACGCTTCCCTACACCCAGTACATTGTAGGGCCTCCAGCCATACACTAAACATTGCACACCCTGCCCACTATTGCTACTGCACTGCAGAACAATACATACAAAGATCTATCCACGTGCCACTAACCTCACACATAACACAGCCACCTACCCCTTAGCCACTGCAGTTCACATTGGCTGCTTTTTCTTCCACACAATACATAACCTGTTTAACCTGGACCCAATAATCAAACTTCACTCCGAAACCAGTATAAAAGTACGCCTAAATAATCAAGGCCTAATGTCTAACTCTATCCCGACTTTTCGAGGAGTAAAACAGGGTTGTCCCCTGGCCCCTGCTCTGTTCACATCATTCCTAGGAGATTTCAAAGAGTCCCAATCTAAAACCAGATCCTTTCCTCCGAAAATAGGCAACACTCAGGTGCCTAGACTTCTATATGCGGATGATTTAATATTGCTTGATCAGACCCAGATCGGTTTGCAACGACAACTAGACAACCTTTCGACCTATACCACCGAAAACAACTTGGAAATCAATAAATCGAAAACCAAGATAATGATTCTCCAAAAACAAGGCACCAAAAACAAAGTGGCTTTCAATTGGCTCCTCTACGACACCAAAATAGAAGTGGTCGAGTCGTTCAAGTATCTCGGAATTCAACTCGACAGCACAAAGTGGGCCAGGAACCTGCAAAATGACCTATGGGCGAAGGCTAAGAATCTAGCTGCTCAATTGAGAGCTGTTGATCGGAAATACGGGAAATTCTCTCTGCAACCAGCTATCAACTTTTACAAGGCCAAGATTATCCCCTCGTTGACTTACGGCATGGACGCCACCCCGTCTATTCCTCAGGGCCTCTGGGTCAAACTCGAAGGTTTTATCTGGAGATCGGTGCTGGGTTTACCTAACTCCGTTGCTGTAGCCCCGATCCGACGGGAACTCGGTCTTGTCTCCCTAAAAGCGGTGGTGGACATCGCAACTCTATATCTGTACAGGAAAGTCATCCATCCGGAGAGCCTAGAAATCTATCGAATAATTGCCGAAGAGATCGAGAAGGGCAATAACCAAACGATGAATAAATGGGCTCAGGACCAAAATTTGAAATTGGAGGAAATCGCTTGTACTAAAGAAGAATTACAGTACAATCCTGTTAGGATTAAAACCAAACTACAGTGTACAGATTTGATCCTGACAATCGAAAAAGCAACTGGTAATAAACTATTAGCCCATAAGCCGGACAGTGCAATTTCTCGCCCACCCAATAGAAGGATTGATTTTGCCGAAATGATGTAAGTAAACCGTTACATCACATGCGTTTTACGATTAACATTTATTAACATACTCCTCAGTATGCATATTTACAAATGCACTCTACCGCTCACTTTCGCTCTGTACATTACAGAGCTTTGTGACGGCAGTAAAAAAACGCCATTACAGTGCCATGTCTACACCATTCCCCATAAATTGCAACTGTTATTGTACATTATTTTGCTGGCCTTCTTCCCCATTCCCTCCAAATGCAGACATACAAGGCAATACGAAAATGGAACTCAAGTCGTCCACTAAAGTACCACACTTTCTGTGCATTCGTACACTACTACATTCCCTAGTCTGCCCTTTCTATGCCCTTTCACACATTTACTATATCTACTTACCCCCAGTGTACTGAACGTTATAACAGCCAGAGGTGCATGCAGCGGTCAACCTGCACACAAACATCTACAGCTCACATTTCATTGACACACTTCTTACTAAAGCAGCTCCTCCATTCTCCAGAAATCCGAGGTCACCCCATTACGTTTATTGTTGTGTTAATTTATTTGCAGACACACAGACACATTGTGCTGTGGGTCTAACAACACTAGCTATCACTGTCAAGTTTTCTACTAATGAAACACATGACAACAGTGTCTATTCCGAATGATTCAAAGGCATTGGGCCTCATTACAGGTCGGGCGGTCTGGAAATAACAGTGGCGGTAAACCCGCCGCCACTGTTAATTCCGGACCGCCCGATCTCGAGTCCTGCAGGCAGGAGGTGGCATTCCCGCCAGGTCTGACCTGGCGGGTTTACCACCGCCCGCCTGCAGGCGGATGTGGAAACACCGGCACCATCACGAGATGGGACTATGGGACTCAATGGGAATGGGGATTTACACCATTCCGTCTCCGGAATTCCCGGGTCACTGGGGTTGTAATGCCCCGGTTATTCCGGGAATCACGGAGGCGATATGGTAATACGAGTCCGGCGGTAACCAGGCAGTTTTACTTCCTCAATTACCGCCAGACTCGTAATGAGGCCCATTTTATTGTGTGCAGACATACAATCACAGTATTACGTAGCTCTCAACCTCTCAAGTCACAAGGGCGGGGGAACACACATAATTAAGTTTTAAGCGGTTGAAAGTCCACTGAAGAGAATGGACAGATCAGGAGTTTGGCGGGTGAGTGAACACTTTCTGTGGCGGGTGACGCACGCCAAATGCGGGTGAGTTGAGAGGTATAGTACTACCTACAAACCAGACACCAAGGCAGTGGGTTAACATATGACACTATGCACTAACACACAGGTCATGGTCCATCAGGCAGGCAGCTATCACATTACATTATCCTTCCCGCAAACTTTTGTCCTGTATGCTGCAACTAATACCGGCTACTTACATCTATTCTTATTCCTTTTTCTGCTTAGATGTCTTGCACGTTACTGCGCGTGCCACCCCTTCCACATTCCAATAGACGATTGGTGGAGCAAGCATTTGAAGATTACCATAAGCGATTTCTTCTCCGTCGTTATTATTTGGGCCCACCGATATGGCCCGGTATATCCATTTGCAGTTCCTGCTATACGACCCAACCTGCAAACCTTTCTTCTGTAAGGCATCCCAGAGGCACCAGATGCTAACTTCTTTACCTTTCAAAGAAAATGTGTTCTTCCAAACAGAACACAAAGCACCACTATGTAATCCTTTTTGCACTTTCCTGTACGAAAACAGAAGTACAGAAGTGCACAGACGGAATTGGTCACTGGATTTTGTTCGCTAAATAAAATAGCGGTGAATGCAGCCAACTGGCACGTTGTCATTTACATTGTGTGGCAAAATAAAGCCCTTTCAACCATTCACTGTAGTGTTACTAAACTATGGAATGTTCTGGAGTCGTATACTCTGTGTGCGCATGCCCGCTTTTGCTTTTGTTTATGTTGTTCCTTTCCAGAGATAAGTGTTCACATGACAGAGTGCGCTACGCTTGGCACGCACATAAAATAAATATCTGGAGTGCACGCCATGAGGAACGACTGTCCACAAGTAAAGTCACTGATGCCAATGACTGCTGCGAAGGTGTATGCGGCACACAGGCATAGGTAACGGAAGCGATGCACCCATTATAATTGCCCACACTTAAAGCTCCAACCGCTTCGGCTGCCCATCTCAACAAGTAGGCCAGACAAAGGTAACAGTGAGATGGTCTCCCCTCCAGTATATGGCTGCACTTAACGGCGCTCATAATGTTGTCGGCTGGAAATGTATCTGTGTTGGACAGTACATTATACCTCCTTTACATGTTTAATGATTTTTAACTTGTGTCTTCCTTACCTCGCAAAGTACACAGTGTTATGACCTATACACCATACTGTACTTTAATTGTGGCATCTCAGTCCGTGAATGCCAACAAGGACAATAAGGTACACCATATTCAAGTGCAGTCACTTCACGCCACCTCCACTGGTTTACCAACGGCAAAATGTCCTCCACAACCGTGCTGTGGCAGTTAGCACCCGCAGAAGACATACTTACTTCCAACAGTGTATGCTGGAGTTACATATCAGTATAAGAACTAACCCAAAGAAGGCAACATTCTCAAACCTACTTCCAAAATGTCCATATTCTTACGTCAAAGACCCGTAGTCATCCATACACAGCAGTAGGCGCATACCACTCCCAATACAACATAGCACACAGATTACAAAACTTCCTACATCATCTGTAATGCACTCCCCATCCACAATGACCTCTGAAGATAGTCGCCTGCGCACCTACCCGCAACGCTATATATGTGTATGTCAGCGTACATGGGCCATGGCGCAAACGTTACGCAGTAAAACAATCCTTTCAACACCCACTTTCCAACTACACTCCCTAAAACAAAACTGTGTTCACAGCCACACCACTCCTAACACGAAAGGTGTCTTATCTCACCAATGCTGCTGTAGAAACTGCACCACGTCCTCCACAGTGATTCTGCAAAGGCACAGACCTTACTACACTTACGTATTTACAAGTGTATATTATGCCGCAAGGCATGCTTGTAATAAGTTATGCAAATGACCTAAATGAAACTGAAAGTACTCTCTACGTATGTGTGCATTCCACATACCAATATGACAGCACTCCCATATATGGGAGCATTGCATTGCGGTTTTGTTGCCAACAGTCCACTCCTTCTCCACAGCCACTGCAAAGCAATAGACCCATTCATGGAAACATGTGACCACCTATCTTTCCTGTCCACAGGTGCATATTGGTACAATAATGAACCCAATCAAAACAACATTGTATAACCTACCTCCAACCAGTGGCCACCCTGTTATGTCTCAAATGCACTCCCCATCCCCAATGGAGTCTGCCTACGCCCACCACAAAAATTATAGTCACCTCTACAACTGCCCACTGTTACAGTATATGTGTGTACCTATGTACAAAATCCTACCATATGCCAAAGTCTGACCTCCCTCCCTAAAGGAAGCCTGTACCCAAGACATAGACTCGTGGGTACATAGGCCCAGGCCTACACCCTCCGCCCATACACCCAATAGCCTTGTCCTTCAACACCCCCACTAAAAAGCAATAGACTCATGCATGCTACCATGTGTCCATGTACCTTTCCTAACTACCGGTATGTATGGGTACACTAACAAACTCACACAATGCTACATTCTCCAACCTACTTCCAACCAGCGCCCAGACTGTTACATCCAAGGGCCCCATCCATGCACACCATCCAGTACACCTCTGCATGCAGAACACACTATAATACATCAACTGCAAATAGCCTCACATTATCACTATTCACTACCCATCCCCAATGCAGTCTACCTGCACTCAATACACTCTTTGTACATATGTGTGCAATTCACACACTATTATCACAGCGCACCCATACATGACTACAGTGATTTTCAGATGTTTTGCCCAACATCTACGCTCTTGGGTACATGCGGAGGCCTACAGCCTCCGCCCATGCCGCCAATTCCCTAGTCCTACTACACACCCACGGGAAGGCAATATAGACATGCATGCTAACATTTCCCACTTTTCTTTCCTGACTACAAGTATGTATGGGTACACCAACAGACCCAAAGAAAGCTACATTATCACACCTACTTCCAACCAGTGCCGTGAAACACAAGGCACTATGGTCTTTCCAATTGCTGCACGCCAATGAAGTATGTCAGTACCGACATAAAACGTCCATATGCCAAACATGTGATGCACAAAATTCCTTCACAGTACAAACGTCAACCATTCTCATTTTGTTTCTGCCAACTCCAATCCATTACCCATTCCCATGTCACCGGGAAGGCCGTCGCCACTGAAGGTACTCGGCCGCACACCTAATCGCTAAGTACCTCACTGCTGTCCCATTCATGGCGGCATTACATTGCGGTGGTGGGACCCAAGACCTAGACTCTTGGCTACAAGGTAAAGCCTGCGACCTTTGCCCATGCACTAAAAAGGCTACGCCTTACCCACAACCACTACAATCCAACCCAAACAAACATACAACTCAAACACACTAAGTCAAAATAACGACCGGCAGCCATAGCCTACAGCTGAAAACATAGATAAAGACCATGTTCCACACGTCTCTATTTGAAAGTGTTTTGAAATCTCCCATATGTTTATAGCAACTTGCTTTTCTCTGCTTTGACAGGGCTTGGCAATTAGTTAATAGATGCACTAATGACTCTTTATTGGATTCAATCTCACAACATATGCTGGTTGCTTCAGTTTGTGACAAGATATTGTGAGGCGCTTGAACTTCGTTGGTTGGCCAGAGATGGAACCAAAGCATCATTAGGTATGCCCTATACTTGATATGAGGACATTTTGTTAAATAGATAGGAATTTGATCCAATGATTTAATAATAAACATGTTAGACTGAAAGACTTTATAATTTGATCATGATGTCCACACTCCAATCCATTCACTTTCTTTACATTTTTTCTTTTCCGCTTCAGGTCTTTCTAGTAATATTGGTAGATAAGGTTGGCTTTTTCAGCACATTCTCACAGTGCTGTTTCCATTTTGCCAGTGCTGAGTTTTCATTGGATATAAATGCTTCAGCAAGGATTGGAAGTAGAGAAGGGTTCTCCGAATGAGCTAGTAAACATTTTATGTAGCACATTGAGGATTGCCAATCTACTATTGATTGCAGCTGTAATATTCCCAATTCAAATTTTACAATCTGGATAGGGAAACCTTAACATAATTATTGGTTTACATGCAAATTTGCCATATTTGTACTGAATTAGTTTTGCTAATGATGTTAGGTTTTGCATCTTTTATCTGACTTCTATTTTATATGGCATATCTCGTGCATTATTATTTATGTCACGTCCCTAGGAGTTCCCGTTGTTCCCGATGTCACCCCCCAAAGCCCCAGACCCCATACCTCCACTATGCCCCATCCACAGGCTAGGATCCGGGACCCACCGCTGCCTTCTTCCCGTGTTCCAGGGCGGCAGCGCCAACGGCCAGCCCACCACCGCGGACGCCCACTCCATTGGCTTATTCCTTGGCGGTTGCGGAATTGGCCCCGTTTCCTGCTTCCGCGTCACATGGCCGACACCTCCCACTCAGGTGTAACAACAACACAATCACGTGATGCGGGTGCGGACCACATGACCAGAAGACAAACATAGCGCCACTATTTAAACGCTCGGATACGAATGTTCAGTGCTTCACAGCTGTTCTCGTGACTACTGTTTGGCGCTACGTTTGTATTTGGCTCATTTGGAATTCGACCTTTGGATTGTTTCACGGACTGTTTCTTGGATTGCCCTGTGTTCTGGCTCTTGGATATTGGAACTCTGGTTACGAATCACAGACTGCCTTTGCTCTTCCATTCGGCTACTCGCCTTGGTTTTGTTTTTTCTGGACTTCTTGGTGGACTCCATCAACAGGTGGGCCCGGTGCCTTCAAGAACTTCACCTAACTTTTGGGAGGAACAACCTGCATCAAAGGCAACACACTTGTCGGTCCTGGAATCCCTCACTAGTTTTAACTGAACCGCATCTATCAGCCATTGGTAAGACCGTTCCTTTCTTGTTGTTTGGTGTGTGATTATTGTTGTGGCTAGTTACTTAACTGGTTTTTATTTGCAGTGGCCCAGGGGTTCCCAGAAGTTTGTGGCTCCGGAAGATCATCTCCCACCTGTGTCCTCAAGGGCTGCACAAAGAGTGACATTTGTAGTCTCCCTGTGCGGCACTTGTGGACGCAGGTATCCTCGTTCTACACGACAGTCAAGACATAACAATTTACTTTTTGGCCTAATTATCTATACTCATTCATGTTCAAGAGGACCATTCCTCCTAACAACCATTTGTAATTAGGCTTGTTGGATTTTTTTTCTTTTGGCTGTTATTAGGGTGTTTGATTTCTGGACGTTAATTCATAAGACGTTTTGATCAGCGTAAATATGTGGGGCAGCTAGCTTCCGTTGCACGCCGATGGGGGTAAGATCAATCAACACAAAACCATCAGCATATAAAAGCAAAGAAATTGGTGTGTCACACACTTTTGGAGGAAAACATCGAATGGGTTTTAATGCTCATAAGATTCCAGATTTGGCCATTTTTTTTAACCTGTAACTCATTTATCATTTGTCTGCATCTAACTGTAATTTCAGCATTTTATGTTCTTTGATCTTATTTTTACATTTATTCCGTTTGCCTTTACAGTTTTGCGAGATCCGGATTTTTCTTCTTGACTGCTCGTCTAATTTTATTTTTCATTTTTGTTTTTAGTTTCTGTATGTTTACATCGAATTTAACTTTTCTAGTTTGTGTCGCTCGCCCATGACAGAATTTTGATTCAGTATAAAATTGAAATATATCATCATAATCATTTGAATATGTTTCAAAAGAGCCTTCATCATAATAATGGCACATCAACTTATCCAAGAATCTGGGAGTAACATTAATACGATTACCATTGATGGAGATCAGTATCGTCTCATTGTAACGTTTATTTTGCGTGGGCATAACAGAACTGGCAAGTGATTTCCAAAATGTTATGGTCACTTTTGTGAGTGGGAATAATTGTAAAGCGTTCAATTCGATCTATGCTATTCTTTGAAACAAACACATAGTCTATAAATGATGATGTTTGGTTTCTATGCCACGTAGGAGCTGCTGGAACATGTCCCGATATTGTGCCATTTAACAAGCCAACGTCTTGCTCGATTTGTCAGCACATCATCTCCAGCTATAAGGCACTTTTTGTTTAAGTCCCCTGCAATAACTGTTGTCATGATTGACGGATTGCTCAGGATCAAGCCCAAGGTGTTCAGTATTCGATCAAAAAAACAATCATCAGATATAGGCAAGGGATTCCAGTAAATGTTCAGAATAGCTGTAACAGAGATCGCAGTATGGTCATTCACGGGTATACATCATTTCGTTAGCTGGATCCCCGGGGATGGAGATACCCACGGTTCAAGAGATGCTTGAGGTGATAGTTTTACAGCTGTTAGGATCCCCATTGATAGTATGCCCAATTGGCGCTTTATGGCCGGTATCCAGGAAAGTTGGTATCCAGGGCAAGTGGGCTGTTTTAGTATCAATGTTTCCTGCAAGAGGATTAGATCATAATTTGTTAGTGTGAATGAAGCACCTGTGTCCATTAGATGCCCCAGTCCTCTTGTGTTCCAGACTGCAATTCTCATCTGTCGTGGTATACTGTGAACTTGGCTCTAGGATCTATTTGTCTCTGTAGATTCAAGTCGCGTCTTTGTTAATCCAAGCCCATCTTGAGTTCGGTTGATTTGTTTATTACTTGTATCGCGCGCTGAACCCAGGGGTAAGTGGGCGCTTGAGAATATAGGTTACAGGTTACAACAGGTATGCAGGTTATACAAATAAATAACAGAAGGAGTGACCCTCATTATAGTTGGGTCGAATATGAGATACACGGATGAAGTGCCGCGGTGGGCGCTGGTTACCGTGGGATCTGTAGGTGAGGTGGCTGGTCTCTTACTGAGAAGGGTTGTTGTTTAGCCATGTTTTTATACCAGCTTTGAAGGTAAGGAAAGAAGCTTCCTGTTTGAGGGTGGTGGGGATGGCGTTCCAGTGATTGGCTGCTTGAACTGGCAGCTGGCACCCCCTGCTGATTTGAGGTTGTATCTTGGGATCATTAGATTTGAGGAGTTTGAAGATCTGGTGATGCGGGTGGGTTGGTGGAGGCAGAGTTTATCTGCGAGATATTTCGGGGCGGAATTGGTGAGGCATTTGTGCGTGATGGCCAGGGTGCGAAGGGTAATTCTGTCACGGATGGGCAGCAAGTTGGCGTTCTGTCTGTGTGTGGTGATGTGGCAAGATCTCGGTAGGCTGAGTGCTGCTCTTAATGAGTTATTCTGGAGCACCTGGAGTTTGGTGACGTTGTGTTCTGAGGTGCCGAGGAATAGTGTGTTGCAGTAGTCAATTTTGGAAAGAGTGAGTGCTCTGTCTAGTGTTAAGTGTTAAGCTACTTGTGGATAGGAAAGATTTGCAACTATATATGAGTTTGTTTGTGTAGGCTGTAGATTTGCGACTATATATGAGTTTGTTTGTGTAGGCTGTAGATTTGCAACTATATATGAGTTTGTTTGTGTAGGCTGTAGAAGATGCAATGCTGTTGACCTGTTTTCTGAGGGAAAGGGTGGAGTCGAGGTCAACCCCCAGGGTTTTTATCTCTTTGGATACGCTAATTGTGTTATTGTCGATGACGAATGATGAGTAACTGCGGTCGAGTTTGTTCAGGCGTGCCTGAGAGCCTACGATCATCAGCTCTGTCTTGTCGTCATTGAGGCAAAGACCGTTGTCAGCCATCCAGGCTTGGATTTCGAGATAGATACTGTTCAGTAATTTGGAGTCATGGTCGTAGCAGCCAGTGAGGTAGATGAGGACTTGGGTGTCGTCAGCGTAGTTAGTATAGACGACACCCAGGTTGTCAAGACGGTCGAAGAGGAGCTTTGTAAAGATGTTATATAAAGTGGGTGACATGCACGAGCCTTGCGGGACGCCGCACAGACTGGGAGTTGGGTCTGCGGAGGCTGGGGTGAAAAGACTCTGGTAGTGCGGTCCACTAGGAAGGATTTGATCCAATCAGATGCATTAGAGGAGAAAGCTGCGGCAGTGGAAAGGTGTTTGGTCAGGATTTGGTGGTCGACAAGGTCAAAGGCTGCAGATAGGTCTAGTAATAGGAGGACTGCAAGTTTGCCTTTATCCTTTGCCTCGTCCATTTGAGTCATTAGGTCTAGTAGAGCAGTTTCCCATGCATAGGTCTGAATCCGGATTGTCTAAGGCCAAAGAGGTTGTTCTCATCTAAGTGTTTCTGGATTTGCAAGTATGGCACACGGTCCAGGATCTTTAGGAGAAAGGGGACTGTGGTGATAGGCCTATAGTTAGTGGGGATGTTCGGGTCCAAGTTGGCTTTCTTTAGTAGTGGCATGACCCAGGCTTCCTTGAGATTTTGGGGTAGCTGGTTGGTGGCGAATGAGGAATTGTTCACAGTGGTTATGAAGGGGGCTAGGATTTTAGCTCCATCCTTAATGATAGTGGCTGGGCAGACATCACCTTGGCAGTGTGAGAGTTTTAGGTTTTTAATAATGTTTTCGACTTCCTTAGGTGTTACTTGGGAGAAGGAGAAAGGTGGACAGGGGGGGTTGTTCTGTCATGGGTAAGGTTGGCAGATTGGTAGTTCTTTTGAAGGGTAGCCTTTTTAGCTTTGATTTTGTTTTGGAGGAGGGTTATTTTGTCAGCTAAGGCTTGCTGTATTTGGGTGCACTATTCTGCATTTTTGATACAGTATTGGGTGGAGGGTGCAGGAGACTCTAGCTCTTTTAGGATGCTAAATAATTCTTTGGTTCTGGAGTTGGCGTTTTGGATTCTTGTATCGTAGGTCTGTTTTTTGGCTGACAGGATGGCTGTTTTGTGGGTCGCGGATGCTAGCGTGAACGCTGTTCTGTTAGAGGTAGAGGGCGTTTTTCGCCAGGTGGTTTCGGCTGCTCTTTTTAAAGTTCTAAGGTTTTTCAACTCGGGAGTGAACCATTTGTTGAGGTGTGCTTGGGGCTTAGGTTTCCTGAGTTTGGGGGGTGCGACAATGTCTATGGCTGACTTGAGGGTGTTGTTGTTGAGGTCAACTAGGTATGTTGGGTTGAGATTGTTAACTTTTGGCTCGCCAAGAATATTTTTGATGAGGGGTTGGAGGCTTTATATGGAGATGTTTCGACAGTTTCTGGCTAGCGATGGGGGTTCTATGTTGGCTTTTGTGGGGGGTGGTCTAGGGATGGAGAACTGGATTAGGTGGTGGTCGGACCATGCTACAGGATCGTTTTGGGTGATGCTAATAGCACAGTTGAGGTCAGCGATCCAATCCAGGGTTCTGCCTTTGGAATGGGTAGGAGTGGACATTCTATGTGCAAAACTGAGGTTGGATATAGAGTTGGCCAGGGATAGGACATGTGGGTCATTGGGGTCATGGAGGCCGAGGTTTAGGTCACCTAGGAGGATAGTTTTTGATGCGAGTTTTGTTTGTGTGGAGAGGAGATCAAGAATATCGGTCTCGAAAGTGGATGACGGGCCAGGGGGCCGGTAGACAAGATGCATGAGTATTGTGGTGGTTGGAGTCAATAAAAGTTTCACAGATAGGAGTTCTGCGGAGTGGAAGTTGGTTTGGAGTATGGCTCTGAGTGCTAGGTTGGATTTGGCAATGAAGGCCACTCCCCCGCCTTTGTTGGAGGTTCTGTCGGCTCTGATGATGGTGTAGCCTTCTAGTAGAGCTAAGGAGAGTGCAGGGCCTGCTGCCTGGTGGAGCCAGGTTTCGGTTACTGCTAGGAAGTCCAAACTGTTGAGGGTGATAATGTCCGAGATCTCTGTGGCATGTGCCACGAGGGATCGAGCATTGATAAGGGCTCCTTTGATGTTGGAAGGTACTAGTGGGATTTTAGTGTTCATATGGGGAGGAGGGTGAGAGGGGCTGGGGATAATTTGAGGCTTAGCAGAGACTTGGGGTTTGGTAAACCGTGTGCCAAGTCTTTGGTTGCGTGTGTGGAGTGGGGGTGGGACAAGAGGTGTGGGACGTGTGGCGTAACATTGTAACCATTCAGATGGGCTGAGTGGGGCCACATGGACCATGGGATGGGTACTGAGGGGGGATTTGGGTAGGAGTAAGGTGGCGTGGGAGCAGTTGGGGAGTGCTGGTGTCCCTGGGTGGACTAGAGGTAGGAGAGAGGCAAGTGCTAGCGTGGTCAATGGAAGGAGGACATAGAGGATGGCTGAGGGTGGGCAGTTAGAGCAATATGCAGGTTTCAACACAGGCTACACAAAATGCAGGTTTCAACACAGGCTAGGCATACAGAGGGCTGCAAAGAGGTCTGGCACGGGCAGTTAACGATGCAAGTTTCACGGGCAATTAGCATGTGCGATTAGGTCAGAATGCTGGTTTCAACACAGGCTACACAAGATGCAAGGCTACACAAGATGCAAGTTTCAACACAGGCTACACAAGATGCAAGTTTCAACACAGGCTAGGCATTCGATGGGCTGCAATGAGGACTGGCATGGGCAGTTAGAACAAAATGCCGGTTCCAAGCATAGGCTGACGCGGCTACGCTTGGGAAGTTTGTGCAGGATTTTACAAGAGAGACAGCGCTTTATGGATGGGGCATGCTGGGTGGAGGCACTTTGAGTACTATGGAAGTGTAGGCTAGTGGGTGGTAGGCAGGCCAGGTGCGAAAATCGGCTTCCGATTTGGGCATGGCATACATGTTTAGGTTTAAGATGGACAGGGATACATGCTATAACGAGATGTGCTAATACATGATATGCTAGGAGTGGCTAGCCATAAGCAGATCTTACCACATGTTCTAGCTGTTATGGTCCTTTGGGGTGCCTGGATGAGGTTCTGTTCTTGGCAAATCGGTTGGGCAGCGGGACGTGCCTCGTGCTCGCCCGGCGTAGACAGGCAGAGACAGGCCCTTTTGCTCGCCCTTCTGTGAGCGCTTCCTCTCGGCGGCTTCCTCCTATCTGTGCTGGTGGGGTGTGGAATAAGGCCGAGCTCAGCCAATCCGTGGCTGTGCAATGGTCAGGCAGGAAGTCAGGCATCAGGCAGACAACGGCCTTGTGAAGAAGACGGCGGCCATTGACCACGCTGCACGCTGTATTAGGTGGTGGTGCTACAGGTCAAAAACACACTGTAGGCTGTGCAGGTGATCACGTACTGCATAAGATTACCTCTATAGGCAGAATGCAGGATAGTGGGAGTGATGGAGCGTGGTGGGTTGATCTCGGCATTCAACTTGCTGCTCCCTCAGGAAATGTTCTTCTTTCCTGGGTGATCCGCGGCGGTCGCGGGAAGGGGGGCTCCTGCCCTCTCCTTCGACGCCGGGGCTAAGGATGACTTCAATATGAATTTCCTTTTCAGTTGCCCTGTGTTTCACAAACAACTTGTTTTTATTGGTAGGTGATGCGATTTCACTGTATACGTCATTGTTTCCGGTGTTTTGTCAGGCTTAATCCTTGAAAGTTGATGAGGAGTGTTGTAAAGGTTAGTAACTTTTAGCCCAAAGTTTTCGAATTGTTCTTTGGCATCCAGTATTATTTCTTTAATGATTAATGACGGAATGTTGGCCTCAATCGTGTCCATATATGTATTATTTGTATTCTGGATGTAAGCAATATCCATTGATTGGATCAGTTATAGACTTGGATGAGAAACCAGTCATTGCCTTTCAATCATCTGTATTTTTAAACAGTCACTTTTGTAAAGTGAGTAGTTGGTTTTGCTAATATGCCGCCAATCGGCGTGAACTCTTGAGGTATTGGTGATGAGAAATTTCTGATTGTTTAGGGTTAGTGTCAGATGAGGTCCTGTGATTGATTGAGGCTTCTCTGAAGTGTATGGTTGCACTATTGTTCAATCTGTTGTTTCTTTTCTGTTCTAGTGTTGTAATGCTTATGCAAGACGTGAGCTAAAATAACATGGCGCCGGTGTGCAGCCATCTTGGACATTCCTCTTCCATCATTGTAATAAATGCTAAGGTTTACATGGACTCAGTGGAGGAAACGTGCATCTTGGCAGCGAAGGCAAGGCAAGGTCACATAAATATTATTGCAGAGTGGGCTAACTGTGGAGAATAGTTATGGTATTGTCTGCCGAAGGACGAGCCGGAGAGGGAGTTGGAGCGCGTTGCAGGTGCAGTGATAAGGGGTCCTGGGAATTAATGCGAGGGAGGGATGCTGGGTTCTTCCACGTCTGACTGTTTTTTACTGCTCTTTGCGGGCAGCCATATCTGAAAAGGGCAGGGACAAGTCCCCACTAAAAAGAAGAGGTTCTTTCTCTGAAAGAGTCAGTCAGAATTTTGGACCCCCGAGTGATGCAGTCTCACTGGAAGGGAGGACGCTCCGCTCCAGGCCCAGTTATTGCTTGTGATCCCTCTGCCTACTTCCTTTGGGACTAAGCAGTGTTGTGGTGGCCCAGATGAAGGTGTCTTCTGCAACATTAATAACGGTGATGAACTTCTGTTTCCATGTTCTAATATAACCAACTATATGTTTATTGTGTGTTTGATGTGTGCTTATATTTATGTATATATATATCTATCTAACCAAGAGCGTGAATAAAGGACCTATAACGAGCCAATTATTAAAACTATTAGTCGAAGTGTGACTTATTTTTGCCCGTCTGAATCCAATAACTTGTTTTGTGAGGGGCAGGGGAAAGGCAAGTCTAAGGGTTTTCCCCCACATGGCTCAGCGGACGCAAAACAAGTGTACAAAAATTCTGTTCATAAAACTTCTCCGGCAATTTATTTAGAGTCTGTGTAACATAGGCGAGCTCCAGGTTTCCTTGATCAGACAGATTTAGTGTCCCATCTTGAATAGACGTTCTTAAATCGGTTGATTGCTTCATAAGGGCTTCTGTTTGGGAGACATCCTGCTTAGGCTCAAGGCATTCTTCTACATCTTCATCATCATGAAGATCTTCATCATCATTCGCCAGGTGCAAAGTGGAGGATATGCAATTGCAGTCCGATGTTGGTTTGTTTAGTTCCCTTTCCATTTCCTTCTTTTTTCATAGGACAACGCTGGGATATTTTTGTTTTTGTCGGCGTCATAAGTTTGATTATAAATTGTTTGGCTTTGGATGATGTGAACTTATGTGAAGTGTCTTGGTTTTTAGTTTTCTTTCCTTTTGCCGGCTGGTGCTACAGGAAGTATTCTTTCTGGATCACTAGCATGTTTGTTTCCTTTGGCTTTTACTCTCTTCTCTGGCTTTTTCTTTACTTTTTTTTCTGTAATACATTGTAAAGAGGGCATTCAATTAGATCATCAGTAGATGACGTGCTTAGTTTCTTGACGTTGTACCAGTAACACTGAGTGATCGTTATAAGCGTACATAGTGTCCAAGGCACAGGGCATGATGGTGTCTTCGCTCAGGCAATTAATGAGAAGGCTTGGGTTGGGTGGGATAAGGTAGTCCGGCACCAGCAGCTTTTCACTGTCCTCAGAGGACAAGGCAGTAGACATCTGGGTGGGTCGCAATGAACGTTGAGATTCGCAAGCTACCCAGTCTATTTCCACTTTTTCCTCTAATATATCAAATATCTTCAGCAAAGTGTGAAGAGCAGCAGCAATAGCATTTAAAGCTGTAATAGATGCATTCTGTGTTGCTGAGCAAATGATGATCGAGTTCAGTGAGCATTGACTAGGCGTGGCCGCAGGATCACGCTGAGCTCCATGGACTCTATCATTGTTTAGAAGGCATACCGCAGGTGTGGTTATTTGCTTGGGTGAGTTTCCCTTAGTCAAGGTGGCGGCCCACAATGTTCGGATATCAGAGGTGATGGGTTTAGATTGTTTCTTAACCTTGGCTAGAGCAGTCTTCCTCGATGATGTCATTCCAGAAGTATTCGAGTCACCGCGAGTGTTCGATTCCATGGGCAACAAGGTATTGGCATTTTACGGCCTGGCAGTGTCACATGACAGATCATCGGATGAGGTAGTCAGAAGTTCACAAGGGAAGGACAGCAACGTGAGAGGCCACGGGAGTGCTGCACGCTGCACGGCTCCCCAGCAAACAGCACTCTCCGGGCACTCCACGTTGCACATGACCCACAGTATTTATTGGTTGTTCCACAAAGGGGGGGCATGGCCACCGCTCCGTCTATAAAAAAGTGTTGTGAAAGTCTGTTAAATCGAGCACTAGTATGACTCAGAAGTAAGATCTATTTAAAGTTCAATCATACCAGTAAGAAGTAGCGAGATTAGCAGTACAACGTAGCTACACAGGAGTGAAACGGCAGTCAGACCCCACAGCAAACAGCACTCTCTGTGCACTCCACGTTGCACTTCAGTAGTCTTTTTTTCCAAAAAATAAATACACCAAATATGTGATTTGAGAGAAAGTGTAAAGTCTTTACTAGTCATAATCATTAAATCATGAAACACAGACTTTCTCTCAAGGCTACATAAGATACATTACATTGATTTATAAACCATTAATTGAATGTAAGACAACACGTTTGAGTGTCGGTAACTTGTTATTTTATTTCTTTATTTAGTTCTATAGTGCAGGCAGCCTGCAGGCATTGGGGTGCGGGCACAGGAACAAAATCACAATACAACAAACAGAGAGACAGGACAGCTCAGCAGAGATTACCAGGAGTGGAAACAGAGTTACTCAAATAGGCACGTTTTCAGTTGTCGACGAAAGTTGACCAAGTTTGTTTCCTCTCTCAAGTTTAAAGGTAGTGAGTTCCAAAGCCGGGCTGAGGTGACTGGGAAAGATTTCCCCAAAACATTGACACGCTTGAAAGTGGGTTGAGCCACTAAGGCCTGGTTGGAGGAGAGAAGAGCTCTTACCGGAAGGTGAGGAGTCACCATGTTCTTAAGGTATACCAGGGCATGTCCGTAGAGGCATCTGTGGATGAGCAGCGCTACTTTAAATTCTATACGTGCGGAGACAGGCAGCCAGTGAAGATACTTCTGGCTGCTAGAGATGTGATCTTTGCTAGATTTTCCTTTAATAATTTGCACAGCATCCTTCTGGCAAATCTGCAATTTGGCCAGATTTTTCTTACAGGTGCCAAGCAGCAGGTGATTGCAGTAATCCAAATGTGAAAGAATAGTAGCACGTGCATTGGATGCGCAGTTGGTCTCTGAAAGAAATGGGCGAATATTCCTAAGCAAAGATGGTATGAGCAGGATATGGAGATCTGGCTAACACAGGTATCTATACGAAAAGAGGAGTTCAGATAGGACCCTAAGGATTTACAGTCGTGGATCACGAAGGACTGGTAATCACGTTGCAACCTGTCTCTAGCGTGAGGGAGACCAAAGATCAAGAGCGCAGTCTTGCGGCCATTTAGGCACATCCAATGATGGTTCATCCAAGACTCAATCTGGACATAGATAAGTCTGAGGCGTGTTGAGTCTGACTCATAGACTCCAGATAATTCCAGAACTAGCTTGGTGTCATTAGCATAGTTCGTAAAAAGTAATAGAGCCTCCACAGCATTGGCAGACGTTTCTAAGAGTGGAGAAGAGGCGACCATGATCCAAGAGAGCGAAAGCGGCCGACAGGTCCAAAGGGACCAAAAGTCCTGCATTTCCTTTGTCAGCGATTTCAAACATGTGGGACTGTAAATCAATAAGGGCCATTTTGGTACTGTGGAAAGGTCTAAAACCAGACTTTCTAGGGTGTTAAATCCCAGGGCTTTCCATGAAAGCTTGATATTGGATAGTCGTAGTCTTGTCCAGCATTTCTAACAGGAAGTTACAGTTCATAATAGGTCTAACGTTGTTGAAGTCATCAGGATTTAGACCGGGTTTCTTCACAAAAGGAGTGACTGTAACAGCCTTGATGGTGGTAGGCACAAGCTTCCAATTAAAGGAAGAGTTGACAAAGTGAGCAAGAAAGGAGCAAATATTTCCTTATTTGCACTCGCTATATTTGGGGGGAAAGTGTTTCCTGGGCACGAAGAAGGCTGTATATTGGGTAGAATTATAACCATCTCTGAGGTGGTAACAGCAGAGAGTGCGAAGCTGGATTGTTCTTCCGTAACAGGCTGAGGCATAGGAGGTAAGTCAGGGAGTTCCTTAGTCAGGTCCTCCTTAATCCTTTCCTGGGCTTTTGACACTTTGGCTTCGAAAGCCAGTTTGGCCCTTATGCAATCTTGGTTAGAGGGCATAAAGTCGGGTAGTAAAGCCTCTGGTTTATCCAGGGATTTAATAGTTTAAAATAATGTTTTCAGGTTATTTACCTTGGATATCTGCCAATTGAAAAAATCTTTTTGGCATCAATGATTGAGGATTTATAGATTGTTTCCAGGTCTTTCCATTTATTCTTGTTTATTTCAGACGGTTGCATAAGCCATGTAGACTCTGCGTTTCTTTTCCTTTTTTTCCATGACTGAGATCTGCAGTAAACCATTTGATGGTGGTTTATATTATCCCTAATGGTTTTGGTCCTTATAGGTGCAAGTCTGTTTATCAAGCAGCTAAGTGTGGAATGGAATACGTTAGCTTGGGTTTCTGGGGAATCAACCTTCTGAGTGGAAGCCATGATGTTATCCATACAATCCTGTAGGGCAGTAGAATGCACTTTGTTATAATTGTGAATAGAAACCCTTCTTAGGGGAGATTTGACTTTCAAAGCGGGGTCATGAAACTGAGTAAGCCAATTATGTAGTGCTCTGATCAGATGAAGGCATAGTATTAGTTATCCGGACTGTTAGATATTTGATCACAACCCAGTCGAGAGTGTTGCCTTTCGCTGAGGTCGGATCAATGTTGGCAACAATGTAATCAAGGCTGTTCAAACCAGCTACCAAGGCAACAGCTTCCTTGTCATGGTTATTTGTGAACTACCGGTTGAAAGCCTCAACAAGGAGAGTGGAACAGTTTGGGCCACTTAATTCACTAAGAAGATGTAAAAGTTCCTTGTTGAAGTCAGGCATATCAGCAAGAGGTTGATAGATAACAATAAGGTTGACGCAACTGTGTGGTGTAGGTGTCGTTTTTAGGGCATAATCACCATACCTTACCTCTGTCCTCATCTTTGATCTCTCCTCTGCTTTTGACATGGTCAACGATACCACCCTACTCAATTGTCTCTGTGACAACCTGGGTATCACCGATCAGGCTCTGGCCTCTTTCTTTTCTGATCGACCTTCCCAGGTACAACTTGGGTCCTTCCTATCGTCTATCACCCTCTCTACCTGTGGTGTTCCCCAGCGGGGTCTAACCTCTTGCCCTGGTTTTTCAACCAATACCTGGTAACTCTTGCCTACTGCATTTCCATTTTCTGCTCAAACTTCCAGTGCTATGCTAATGACACCCTACTAATTTTCAGGCTTCCTTCAGCCACCTCCACTCCTTCCCTCTTCTCTGATTGCCTAACCGCCATTCAAAATTGGTGTGTTGCCAACAATCTTTGTCTAAATGCCAAGAAGACTGAGATCCTCCTCATTCGTACACCTTCTCCATCCATTCCCCCACACTCTCTGGTCGGCCTCTTACCCCTACCTGCGAGGCTAAAAACCTTGGGGTCATCTTTGACTCCATACTTTCCTTCTCCGCATTCATCTCCAACGTCTCGAAAAAGTCAAACTTCTTACTGTACCTCCTTAGAGATGTTCTGCCTTTCCTCTCCCTCCCTCAGAAGCTCACTGTCTCCCAAGCTCTGGTTCTCTCTAGGTTGGACTACTGTGACATCCTCTTTCTAAATCTACCTGCCTCCGTTCTCTGACCTTTACAACTAATCCAGAACAGCACTGCGAGACTAGTCCTTGGCCTCAGGCCTTGGGATCATATCTCTCCAGCTCAGAAATCCCTTCATTGGCTCCCAGTGGATGAAAGAATTACATTTAAAATCCTCTGTATTGTCCACAAGGCTTTCTGGGGCCTGGGTACAAAATACCTTCAACTATCCCTCCGTAAATACCTCCCCTCTCGAGCTCTTCGCTCCTCTACTTCTAATACTCCCTCAGGGTCAGTCGTTTTTCAAAGAAAGGAGCTGGGGGTAGATCTCTGTCTTCGGCTGGGGAACAGCCTCCCGTCCACCTTGAAACTTGAGGAGAATAATCTCTGGTTCCGGAAGCACCTCAAGACCTTCCTCTTCGCTTCTGCCTTTTCCCTACTTCTCCCCTGCGGATCTGTTTTCTCTCTCGGCACTGTGCACCTGGCCATCCTCTGTCCTTTGGGCCCAGGTACCTGCACACCCTGCCACCTTCCTGCACTGCCTCTGGGACACCCCTGCACTGGGGCCTGTATCTGTACCCATACAGTCTCCCTACCACTTTTCTTCTGAACTTATCAGATATACCCTATCTGGCTAATCTAGCACTTGCCACTTGCTGGCTGCACTTCCACTTCTCATCGCCTTTATTTATTTTACTTATTTATGCTGTTCTCTCCTCTGTTCTGCACTTTCCACTTCTCCACCCTTCCATGCACTTTCCCCCCTTTTCCCTTTTCCATGCACTTGCACATTCTCAATGTCACTGGGCCTAGTAAGATCATTGTTTTTGTTTCTCCCTTGTTCCCCTCCATTTGCCTGGTCACACTCTGAAACACTTGTGTACGAGCACGATACAAATAAAATATCATATCATATCACGCAGCAGTCTAATATAGAGCACCCCGGGTGCTCACCATATGTCCAGCTGCTCTGTTCTGTTTTCATATCTATGAGATGAGCCCTGGGCATGCAGCGCCCGAACAAAACAGGATTTCCACGCCATCATACCACGCGTAGCAAATATCGACCTACTCATGGCTTTAGAAGAGCCATTAAATAAATGAAAATGAGCGCCATAAATAGGAGAAAACACATTTTTAAGGAGGACTGTGAAGTTCGCTAAGTCACAAAGGACTGGGTCAGGCCTCTGCAAATATTAAAAGTCGTAGTACACTTTAAAACTGCTTATGAAAGGGTTTTCCATGAACATCCAAGGGACGTGGTTCTCTCTCGTAGCTCCGAGCATGCTGGAGTCAGGTATAATAATAACCTGGTTCTCTTCCATAGCTGTGAGCATGCTGCAGTCCGGTATAATAGTAACATGGTTCTCTCTTGTGGGTCTGAGCATGCTGAATTCAGGTATAATAGTAACGTTGTTCTCTCTTGTGGCTTTGAGCAGGCTGGAGCCATGTATAATAGTAAAGTGGTTCTCTCTCGTGGCTCTGAGCATGCTGGAGTCAGGTATAATAGTAATCTGGTTCTCTATTGTGGCTCTGAGCGTGCTGGAGTTAGGTATAATGGTAACATGGTTCTCTCTTGTGGCTCTGAGCATGCTGGAGTCAGGTATAATAGTAAAGTGGTTCTCTCTTGTGGCTCTGAGCATGCTGGAGTCAGGTATAATAGTAAAGTGGTTCTCTCTCGTGGCTCTGAGCATGCTGGAGTCAGGTATAATAGTAATCTGGTTCTCTATTGTGGCTCTGAGCGTGCTGGAGTTAGGTATAATAATAACCTGGTTCTCTTCCATAGCTGTGAGCATGCTGCAGTCCGGTATAATAGTAACATGGTTCTCTCTTGTGGGTCTGAGCATGCTGAATTCAGGTATAATAGTAACGTTGTTCTCTCTTGTGGCTCTGAGCGTGCTGGAGTTAGGTATAATGGTAACATAGTTCTCTCTTGTGGCTCCGAGCAGGCTGAAGCCATGTATAATAGTAAAGTGGTTCTCTCTCGTGGCTCTGAGCATGCTGGAGTCAGGTATAATAGTAATCTGGTTCTCTATTGTGGCTCTGAGCGTGCTGGAGTTAGGTATAATGGTAACATGGTTCTCTCTTGTGGCTCCGAACAGGCTGGAGCCATGTATAATAGTAAAGTGGTTCTCTCTCGTGGCTCTGAGCATGCTGCAGTCAGGTATAATAGTAATCTGGTTCTCTATTGTGGCTCTGAGCGTGCTGGAGTCAGGTATAATAGTAATCTGGTTCTCTATTGTGGCTCCGAGCAGGCTGGAGCCATGTATAATAGTAAAGTGGTTCTCTCTCGTGGCTCTGAGCATGCTGGAGTCAGGTATAATAGTAATCTGGTTCTCTATTGTGGCTCTGAGCGTGCTGGAGTTAGGTATAATGGTAACATGGTTCTCTCTTGTGGCTCTGAGCAGGCTGGAGCCATGTATAATAGTAAAGTGGTTCTCTCTCGTGGCTCTGAGCATGCTGGAGTCAGGTATAATAGTAATCTGGTTCTCTATTGTGGCTCTGAGCATGCTGGAGTTAGGTATAATGGTAACATGGTTCTCTCTTGTGGCTCCGAGCAGGCTGGAGCCATGTATAATAGTAAAGTGGTTCTCTCTCGTGGCTCTGAGCATGCTGGAGTCAGGTATAATAGTAATCTGGTTCTCTATTGTGGCTCTGAGCGTGCTGGAGTTAGGTATAATGGTAACATGGTTCTCTCTTGTGGCTCCGAGCAGGCTGGAGCCATGTATAATAGTAAAGTGGTTCTCTCTCGTGGCTCTGAGCATGCTGGAGTCAGGTATAATAGTAATCTGGTTCTCTATTGTGGCTCTGAGCATGCTGGAGTCAGGTATAATAGTAATCTGGTTCTCTATTGTGGCTCCGAGCAGGCTGGAGCCATGTATAATAGTAAAGTGGTTCTCTCTCGTGGCTCTGAGCATGCTGGAGTCAGGTATAATAGTAATCTGGTTCTCTATTGTGGCTCTGAGCGTGCTGGAGTTAGGTATAATGGTAACATGGTTCTCTCTTGTGGCTCCGAGCAGGCTGGAGCCATGTATAATAGTAAAGTGGTTCTCTTTCGTGGCTCTGAGCATGCTGGAGTCAGGTATAATAGTAATCTGGTTCTCTATTGTGGCTCTGAGCGTGCTGGAGTTAGGTATAATGGTAACATGGTTCTCTCTTGTGGCTCCGAGCAGGCTGGAGCCATGTATAATAGTAAAGTGGTTCTCTCTCGTGGCTCTGAGCATGCTGGAGTCAGGTATAATAGTAATCTGGTTCTCTATTGTGGCTCTGAGCGTGCTGGAGTTAGGTATAATGGTAACATGGTTCTCTCTTGTGGCTCCGAGCAGGCTGGAGCCATGTATAATAGTAAAGTGGTTCTCTCTCGTGGCTCTGAGCATGCTGGAGTCAGGTATAATAGTAATCTGGTTCTCTATTGTGGCTCTGAGCATGCTGGAGTCAGGTATAATAGTAATCTGGTTCTCTATTGTGGCTCTGAGCATGCTGGAGTTAGGTATAATGGTAACATGGTTCTCTCTTGTGGCTCCGAGCATGCTGGAGTCAGGTATAATAGTAACGTGGTTCTCTCTTGCACCTCTGAGCATGCTGGAGTCAGGTATAATAGTAACATGTTCTCTCTCATAGCTCTGAGCCTGTTTGAGTCTGGTATAATAGTAATATGGTTCTCTCTTGTGGCTCTGAGCATGCTGAATTCATGGAAGCCAGTGAAGCCAGTAGTTAACAGACACCAACAAAAACTGTAAGTGTGGCATGGGTGGGGTGCAGAGCAATTACTCTACACCAGAAAGCCCCCACCACTCTGCCTTACCTTCCATAAAACAGACGGCCATAGACTCAGACCATGCATACATAGAAAGATCTGTGACCACCAACCCAAATTTATCCATGCCAGTAATTGAAATGTTGACTTGCCCTGTATCCTAACATACTAGTCAATGTTAACAAGTGTCACACCTGGAGGGAATTGTGGACGCTAGCCCGCGTTGAAATCTAGATTTCTGTACATCGGCATCTGCCTGTGAATGTTGATAATGCGACACACTTAGATGGAATTCTTAACTTTGGGCTGCCTCGCATCTAGATGGGATTATGAATGTTATTATGCGCCATACTTAGATGAAACTGTAAATGTTAGCATGTGCCACACGTAGAATTGAGAACATTATCCTGCGCCGTATCTAGATAGGACTGTAAATGTTAGCATGTGCCACACTTAGAATCGAGAACATTATCCTGCGCCGTATCTAGATAGGACTGTAAATGTTAGCATGTGCCACACTTAGAATCGAGAACATTATCCTGCGCCGTATCTAGATAGGACTGTAAATGTTAGCATGTGCCACAGTTAGAATCGAGAACATTATCCTGCGCCGTATCTAGATAGGACTGTAAATGTTAGCATGTGCCACACTTAGAATCGAGAACATTATCCTGCGCCGTATCTAGATAGGACTGTAAATGTTAGCATGTGCCACACTTAGAATCGAGAACATTATCCTGCACCGTATCTAGATAGGACTGTAAATGTTAGCATGTGCCATACAGAGAATCGAGAACACTAGCCTGCGCCATATCTAGATAGGACTGTAAATGTTAGCATGTGCCACAGTTAGAATTGAGAACATCAGCCTGCGCCGTTGTTGGAATTGAAATAATATTATGCCTCCTATCGCAGTAATTGAATGTGTATTGGCGTAAGCCAAGTTGTCTAAAAATATCATGCGAATAGACTCCGCTGCAAGGTCTTGACCTTAACGAAAGTAATGTAAGTCGCCATCTTGGATTTAGCCGCCATTTTAGGTTCTCTTGTAATGTGGAAGTCACCCTGAACATCAAAATGGAGGCTGAATGACGTTCTGAGTAAGATTCTGGCCTTTGTGACCTCCGCACACACAAATAATTAATATGCCTGCAGGCCACTTGTCGGGGTCGCGAACTGAGACCTTGTCCTATTGCTGACCTATGTGTAAATGAACAACTATATCAGCGAAACTGATCAAAAGGCATAAATTATAGGATTGACCTGGCAAGGAACCCTAGGCCTGATCCCAAGAATGGTTAACCCGCGAGAGGGTTGGCCAAGGGCTGGACAAACCATATAAAAGACCCAAGTATTCCAATGTACGGTCTCTCTACTAATGCATCGAACCCTCATTGAAGTTCGTTACGTTACTCTGAGAGCCGAATAGCTATCCGTTTGTCAATTGACTTTGGTAACTGTTGTAGCTTTTAAATAAAGCACTTGTATGTCCTTTGTAACCTGTGTTGGTGTGTTTCTTTGGGCTTCCCAGCCTCATATCAATTTTATGTTTTCACAGTTGGCGCCCGAACAGGGACCCTCAAGATTGATGCCGGATCATTGAAGGTTGACGCAGACTATCGAACCGGGATCGGACGGTGTGATACTGTGGGCCCGACCGAACGAGACGCGATACCTCGGCAGCGCTGCACGATCCGATACTTGGACGATAGTCGTGTGGTCTGACACGGCATCTTGACGAGGGTCCATTTTTGAGGTGGGCAGATTTGTCGAAACCACCACACACAAGGTAAAATTTGTTAGGTAAGTTCTTTGGTAAACCGTACGGTCCTCCTTAGGTTTGGTCAGGTGCTGTCGTGACCCGGCTCTTAATTTAACCCTGACACTTTGAATTTGGCGTATTGTATCTGCAGACACAATTATTGACCAGGTAACACCATTTTTTTGTGAAATGCCTGGGAAATTGTCTAGCTGCTTTAGGGCTCTGTTCCGCAGCGATCGACAATCTTTGGAATTTAGCCGCCCGGCACCACAGGAGGGGTCGCCGGCATGTACTATGTACTGTAAGATTGGCATTGGAAGTATAGTATTTAATGATATTTGGCACAGACAGACCAGACATGCCTCCGAATTTCAGTGGCCAATCAATGGCAGTTTTGAGATCCCCCGTATTGAATACCTAGAATCGGTCTTACTAAAAAAGAAGGCTAGACCTGCAGCCTTTGATGTTTTGCAGAATTGGAAAAAAGAAGCATTGCAGCAGCTTAAAAGTAGGGATAAACATGCACGCCATCATAAAACAAATGCCGAAAAAGATTTGTTATATGATAAGGAAAAACATTCAGAGTCAGTTAAAAATATGGATAGGGCTTTTTCACTCGGAATCCAGAAAATGTATCCCTCTAAAGATTTCCATGTTTCTGAAGAATTTATTGAAAAATTGTTAAACGAACGCAGGCCTGGTGCCTCTGCGCCACCTCCGTATGATCCTCTCCTGGGTGCTCTGCCCATTCCTGCTGTTGTCCCTGCTGTTATTCCTGTTCCCCCTGCACAACCTATAGTTCCTATTCCTCTAGTTGTTGTTCCTCCACCTATCGCACCGCCCATCCTCTTGCGCCGATAGTTGCACCCTTATTAAATTTACCTGCACCTCCGCTCCCGAGTGGTCCCGTATTGACTGAATTTGATCAAGGTGCAGGGTCAAAGATTGTCACTCGTAATACTGTTTCCGCAGATAAGAAACGGGAATTGTTTGCATGGGCTAAGCACTGTATGGAGAAAGGTGATCAAGTTAATGTTTTTTCCACATTATCTAATTTGAACAGTTTTCCCGAGAAAAATGTTTTTATCGAAGGTTTGGGGACTCATTTATGTGTGATGTGGGGTAGATTACAAAATTCGGATCTTCCACAAGGGGTAAGAGATCTAAATGCTTTGGCACTTTCGAGGGACACAGAGCAGGAAGTACATGGTCATGTTGAAAGATTGTTTGAGTATAGGAAGGACTTTGAAAAGTCACGAGATGAGGATGATGAAGACGATAGTATGTATGTACAGAAACGGTTCCTTCCATGTCGTAGATCGGCACCTGAGGAAGTACGAATTTGTACCAAAGATGCGATTCGATGGATCTCGGATTCATCGATTCCGCCAGATGAAGTATATGATACGTATAGTCAGTATACAGTAGAAATGCAAAGGAAGGTAATTCAGGTAATGGTACAGTACCTGCAAGAAGAATGTGTAAGGAAGAAGGTTAGTTGCCCTGTAGAGTTGTTGGGAATTTGTAAAAGGGCTTTTTTGCCCGACACTTCTTCGGCTGCCTTAGCGCTCGACCTGGCTCTGTTGCTTAGTAAGCGGTCGGAGGTACCTATATCTCAGTTACCTATGAGAGAAGTTCCTCCAACATTCGTCCCAAAGGTTGAAATTCCCGCTAACGCTAGGACTGGTGCACCCGCTGTGGATATCCCTGCGCATTATGTATCGCAATTCGTTCACGTCCCGTTTTCACGACAGGAAGTGAACACTATTAAACAATCAGTTCCTGATATCAGGAAAAACCCGACAGGGTTTTACAAAGAGATAGAGTCCGTCTTGCAGTCCTCTGTGTTCACCTTAAGTGATATTGACTTGCTATTCCCTGTACTCCTACCCGTGGATGTATGGAAGCAGGTTCGGACAATAGACGATGTGCCAGGGTTGGGAGATACGTGGGCTAATATGATTAGGGTTGATGGGGAAAGACCAGCTGGTGAGAAACCACCTGAGGTAATACTTACTTTGCCTGATAGAAATGTCGCAAAATTAAAAACTATAATTCCAGAGAAAAGAATTATTTGGGACAAGCTTACGGCCTGTGTTCAAGGGAAAACTGAAGGCGCCACCGAATTCTTTAATAGATTCGAACAGGTATTTTCTGACTTCAGTGGGCAGGACTTCGGTACAGAGTATGGGAAAAAGGTTGTTTGTGGACAAATTTGTACGCGGATTGTTGCCCGACATCCAGTCACAGATTATGTCCTCTGAGAGCGCTTGGCAGGCAAAATCTCAATCTGAAGTTTTGCACATGGCTCAGTATTATGAGAACCGTGTTAATAATGAGAAGGAGAAAATAGAGAAGAGGAAAGGAGATTTGAAAACTAAAGTATTATTACAACAAATTGTTAAAAACCCCAGAGGAGGCACAACACAGACCAGAGGGCAGTATGTCCCAAAAGGAAACACTCCTTTGGGTTCTGTGAATATTAATCAATGTGCTTATTGCCGCCAGGAAGGTCATTGGCGAGCACAGTGCCCCGTCCTTCGACAAAGGTCAAACAGTGCGTTTGGGAGTATGGGTAGACGACCTAGGAGCCGCCCTGGAGCAGGGGGCCCTGATAGAGGTCAGTTTTTGCAAGATCCTCAGCAACCTTTTTCACGGGAAAATCAGACCTCGAGTATGGACCCGAGGAACATATTTGATCACCCTTCTGCTGCCTACCTTTCTGAAGAGCTTCCTTCCGACGATACTCTATTTCATTAGGACTGCCCGAAGCAGGGTTTGGAACCTTAACCTATTCCCGTTAATCAGAGAGGCCCCTACGTTGAATTATTAGTGGGGAATAAGAAACACCAGTTTTTGATAGACACTGGAGCACAGAAGTGCTCCATTGATCATCCTCGGGTTCCAAACATTCCACTGTCAGGGCAAACAAATGTTTCTGTAGGGTTTTCTGGTATACCAATTGTCTGTCCGGTTTCTTCGCCGGTGTCTGTTTCTTTGGGTCCCTTTACGGACAATTGCCCTTTTCTTCTGACTTCGAACTGTGGAGAGAATTTGCTGGGTTTAAATTTGTTAAAAAAATTGAATGCAGTAATTCATTGTTCCTCTGATGGAGTACGGCTGACGGTTTCACCACAGCAACTTCCCAATTCTCAGTTTCTGATTTGACCTTTGCCTCCTGAGTTAAGCGTTGTCCCGGAATGTTTATGGGCGGTTGACGACAATGATGTCGGGGTACTACAGATTGAGCCTGTTAAAATAGTTTTGAAACATGGAGTTAAATTACCACGCATTCCGCAGTATAAAATATCAGTTGAGGGCGAGCGTGCTTTGAAGTGCATTGTCTCCGATTTTGTGCATCGTGGGGTGATCGAGGAGATTGCAGGTAGTTTATGTAACAGTCCGATTTTGCCTGTATATAAGAAAGGCGACAATGCAATCCCATACCGGTTCATAATTGATCTTCGTGCTATTAACAGAGTCGTCGCCCCACAATTTCCAATTGTGCCTGATGTAACAACGATATTGACAATGATCCCTGCTACGGCTATGCACTTCAGCGTTGTGGATTTGAAAAATGCTTTCTTTAGCATTCCTATACATGAGGAGAGTAGATATTTGTTTGCGTTCACCTTGGGGCGACGTTCATTTACATTTACTCGGGTACCTCAAGGGTATACTGAAAGTCCAAGCATTTATAGTAGAGCTTTGAAAGAACAGCTCGACACCCTTGAATTGCCACCTACTTGTACACTGCTTCAGTATGTCGATGATTTGTTTTGGCTGCAGATTCTGAAAGTGCTTGTAAAGAAGGCACTGTACTGTTGCTTGTTCATCTAGCTAAAAATGGTCATAAAACTTTGCTCAAAAAATTTCAATAATGTTGTCAGGAGGTCGCCTATTTAGGCTACCTCCTGTCAAAGGAGGGGAGAAGATTGACACATGAAAGAATAAAACACATTTCTGGCATGTCTGTTTCAAATACACAGAAGGAAGTCAGAGCCTTAATAGGTATGGCTTCTTACTGTAGGTTGTGGCAATTCTCTGCCACTGCCATGGAAATCGGAACATCAACGATCATTTGAGCTTCTCAAAACTGCGTTATGCTCTGCACCGGTTCTGGGTACTCCAAATTATGACAAGGCCTTTGTGTTGTTTGTGCATGAATGTGATGGATGTGCTTTGGCTGTGTTAACACAGGAACACGGAGGGAAGAATAGGCCGTGCAGCTACTACTCCTCCGCCCTTGATCCTGTCGCATGCGCTTTGCCAAGATGTTTGCGAGCTGTCGCTGCTGCTGCCGCGTCTGTAAAACAGAGTGAGGTAATGGTCCTAGGCCATGATTTGATTTTGATGGTACCTCACTCTGTAGATATCCTATTGAACAAAACCCAAACGCAACACCTAACCTCTGCACGGCTAACAAGGTATGAATTAATTCTGTTTGCCCCTCACATTCAAATTAAGAGGTGTTGTGTTCTTAATCCGGCTGAACTCTTACCTTTCCCGCAAAACACTGTTTGCGGTGACGAAGAATTACATGACTGCCTGTATACCACTGAACAAGAAACGAAGGGCAGGATAGATCTTATAGATACTCCTTTGGACAATGCAGAAGGGGAGCTGTTTTGTGATGGCTCCTGCTTCAAACTTTCAGATGGTACATCTACAGCTGCTTACGCAGTTACTACGTTGAGTACAGTTGTTGAAACTAAGAGAATTTCGTATAACTCCGCGCAGGCCGCAGAGATTATAGCGTTGACCCGAGCTTGTGAACTCTCCGAAGGGCGTATAGTAAATATATATACTGATAGCCAGTGCGCCTTTGGGGTGGCTCACAACTTCGGGAGGCTCTGGTCGGAAAGAGGGTTCCTGACCTCACATGGGACCAAGATTCAGCATGGCCCCCTGATAGTGCAATTGCTCTCTGCACTCTCGCTCCCTAGGCAGTTAGCAATCATGAAATGTGCAGCACATCGTAAGGTCATAGATGATGTGGGAAAAGGGAATGCTTTCGCGGACCTGATAGCCAGGCAAACGGCCACAGACCTTAGCACGGACATGTATGCGCTAAGGGAAACAAAAGATGCCTATGTAATGGATGAAGGTATTGGGTCTGTGCGAGATATTCAAACTGATGCCACAATAGAAGAGTCTAAACGGTGGGCCGAAGGAATGGGGAAACTAGATGATGATGGGTGTTGGGTGGATACATCTGAAGGAAAATGGTTGCTCCCTGATTCATATGTACTGGCAATGGTTACGATGGCACACGGTCCTACACATGTGTGTGCTCAGCAGATCACGAAAATGTTAGAACAAGTTTGGGTGAATAACAAAATTCGGGAGACTGCACGACGTTACATCCAAAACTGTATGATTTGCTTACAGCACAATGTGGGGAAGGGGACAGTAGCTCCAAGGGGAAGCTTTGGGCCCCCTTCTGTTCCCTTCGAGGTCATTCACTTTGATTTTATTGAGATGGAATGGTGTAACAATCTAAAATATGTTCTTGTAATTATATGTGCTTTTAGTAAATGGGTCGAGGCTTTCCCCGTTAAAGATGCTACTGCCATGACCACTCCAAAGACTATGGTAAAAGAATTCTTTCCTCGATTTGGGCTCCAAAGGGTAATTTGGTCGGACAATGGTCCCCATTTTGTTGCAGCAGTAATTTTGCAGATATGCACAGCGTTACATGTTGAGAAACGATTTCACTCACCCAGACACCCTCAAAGTGCTGGGTTGGTGGAAAGACATAATGGTATCTTGCAAAAACATGTGCCGATACCAAACTGAAATGGCCAGATGCCTTACCTATTGTATTATTAGCTATGCGTACCACACCTCAAACTAAGACTGGGCTTTCTCCATTTGAGGTAGTGATGGGGAGACCTGCTAACATTTGGGGTCTCCCAAAGCTTAAAGCCCTGAGGGAGGTGGAAAATGTATTGCTTGTAGACTACTGCAACCAGTTAACTAAAAACCTGTATTTCATTTATCACCAGGTTTACTCAGCTTTACCTGTACGGTTCACGGGCCCAGGACACGATATTCAGCCTGGAAGTTGGGTCCTGGTGAAGGCCTACGAAAGGTCTTCCTGTCTCGCTCCTCGCTGGAAGGGACCCTACCAGGTGCTGTTGGTCACCCAGACAGCAGTGCGGGTGGCTGGGAAGAAACATTGGATCCACGCGACGCATGTCAAGAAACTTCCTCACCCGACGCCACACGTTACAGAAGAAGCAGAACCCCTCGCTGATGCTACAATTTCTGATCTTGGAGTAGCGAACAGCGTTGTGAGTGCGTCAGAGAATTTCTCTGAGCCCGTGAAGCTTGGGGAATAGTCCATTTCGTCTCCGCACTCTTTTGAAAAATCACTTCCGGAAAACACTGTTTCAAGTTCTGCGACTTCCGTCGCCTCCGATACGCCGCTTCCCTCAGGAAGTGACGACATCTTATTTTCAGATCAAACAGTTTTGGGTACCACCAGGTACAACCTTCGACGAAGAAAATCGAACTACGGCACGGGTCTTTCCGTGCATTTGGAAAAGAGAAGTGATTGAAAGTTTTCTTTTGTATAAGAAAGTTTCTGTTGAACAAAAGGAAAAAAAAGGGATTCTGCTGGCTAGGGTTGGGAAGGACTAAGAAGTCGCGCGACCGTAGTGTCGCCAGCAACGAACATTGGGGTCGTCGATTGAGAAACTGCAATGCCTGCCACCTCCACCGCTGTTCCCCACACTGGACTTGTGAATAGGGGGGTGACCAACTCGGACAACAAACAATGTGCCTGGGCCCCGAAAATGTATTGCTGTGTTTTGTTAATGATAATTGGTATTTGTGCAATTACTGCTGTAGGACTTTGGTACTTTGAAGAAATTTACCCCTTAAAACCTCTACTGCCAATTGAGATTGTACCTACTGCTTTGACTCCCTCTGTACACCTTCACACTCTGTCCCCTAGAGACTCCCAACATAGACGAAAGTATCATAATAACACTTTAATGATAGTAATGAATGCAACACATGCCATTTTTAATAAGAGTAATTGTTGGATTTGCACTCATTTACCGCAACATGGGAACAAGGGGCTAGGATGGTATATTCACCCTTTACCTTTAACGACTGCTTGCTATGCCTCTCTTAGAGCACTATTATTTGGCCGTTGGAATGATAGCATCTCAGGGAACTTTGATGGAACTAATTTGAATGATTTTGAGAAACGTGAATTAACTCCCCTGGGATGCTCGCTTTTTGCAAATAGAAGTAAACCTAATGTTGCTTCTATTAGGCCGTCTGATAAACTATCTCTTCCCTTTCAAACTCTAATTTCCTTTAAAATGGCTCCGATAGGCAATAAGGACGCCGTGCCTCCTTCCTACTCTATAAATCATAGCCCTGATTCAGTCCCCTTTTGTATACAAAGAAATGGCACTCGGCCAATGGGAGATTTTGAAGGTTGTATGAACATTGTAAATTTGACTGGAGAAAACAGGCCTCTGTATGTAGGGGGGCCTGTTTATTTTGTTTGTGGTAGTTTAGCGTTTCCCTGGTTGCCCAAGGATTGGCAGGGAACCTGTTAATTAGGAATCCTGTTACCTGGGGTATTTGTAGCTAGTACATTGGAGGTTTCTAAGGCTCGCCCACGGCGGGACGAGAACGGAGATACCCCTGGGCAAGTATTGGGAGATATAGCAAAATCAGTTGTGCCCTTTTGGGGACAGATAGCAAACTCTGAGAACATTAGGGGATTAGCAAGGGTACTGGAGAGAACGATCAACCGGACCACGGACATACTCTACAATATGACACTAGAACAAAAAGCAATAAGATTGGTAGCACTCCAAAATCGGATGGCATTAGATGTCATTCTGGCAGAACGAGGTGGAGTATGCAAATTGGTGGGGTCCGCTTGCTGTGTTTTCGTACCAGATTCCTCGCCGACAATTTTTAAAGCAATACAGAACTTGCATATCCTTAGTTCTGAAGTGCATATCCCTGTAGGAGATTGGAATCTTAGCACCTGGTTTTGGGATTCTTTACGATCTTGGGGCTGGAAGGTGCTTTCTGTCATTCTGGTTATTTTGGGGATCCTGCTATACCTTTGTTGCTGTTTTCAATGTCTACCGAGTATATGTGTAATGCTAGGGGGATGTTGTGCTCAAGCAGTGAGCACAGTAGGGCACATAATGTATGCCCCAGATACAGCATCTAAAGAGTTCCTGTTACAAGAGGTTCTGCTGAACGACCTAATGGCTATAGACATTACAGACAATGATTCGGGATGTATGGATGACAATGCATGGAGTTATTTGAAAAAGTATTAGAAATGATATTAGCACTTGGCATAGGCCAAAAGGAGGGTCTGTTGGAATTGAAATAATATTATGCCTCCTATCGCAGTAATTGAATGTGTATTGGCCTACGCCAAGTTGTCTAAAAATATCATGCGAATAGACTCAGCGGCAAGGTCTTGACCTTAACGAAAGTAATGTAAGTCGCCATCTTGGATTTAGCCGCCATTTTGAGGTTCTCTTGTAATGTGGAAGTCACCCTGAACATCAAAATGGAGGCTGAATGACGTTCTGAGTAAGATTCTAGCCTTTGTGACCTCCGCACACACCAATAATTAATATGCCTGCAGGCCACTTGTCGGGGTCACGAACTGAGACCTTGTCCTATTGCTGACCTATGTGTAAATGAACAACTATATCAGCGAAACTGATTAAAAGGCATAAATTATAGGATTGACCTGGCAAGGAACCCTAGGCCTGATCCCAAGAATGGTTAACCCGCGAGAGGGTTGGCCAAGGGCTGGACAAACCATATAAAAGACCCAAGTATTCCAATGTACGGTCTCTCTACTAATGCATCGAACCCTCGTTGAAGTTTGTTACGTTACTCTGAGAGCCGAATAGCTATCCGTTTGTTAATTGACTTTGGTAACTGTTGTAGCTTTTAAATAAAGCACTTGTATGTCCTTTGTAACCTGTGTTGGTGTGTTTCTTTGGGCTTCCCAGCCTCATATCAATTTTATGTTTTCACACCGTATCTAGATAGGACTGTAAATGTTAGCATGTGCCACACTTACAATCGAGAACATTAGCCTGCGTCGTATCTAGATAGGACTGTAAATGTTAGCATGTGCCACACGTAGAATTGAGAACATTAGCCTGTGCCGTATCTCAATAGGACTGTAAATGTTAGTATGTGCCACACTTAAAATTGAGAACACTAGCCTGCGCCGTATCTAGATAGGACTGTAAATGTTAGCATGTGCCACACTTAAAATTGAGAAGATTAGCCTGCGCCGTATCTAGATAGGATTATGAATGTTAGTATCTACCACACTTGGATGGAACTTGAATGTCAGCACGTGCCACACTTAGAATTGAGAACATTGGTCGGCGCTGTATCTAGATAGAATTGTGAATGTTAGCATGTGCCACACCTAGACGTAATCTTGAACATTAGCTAGCGTTGCATCTAGACATAACCGTAAACACTAGCGGCCGTCGCACCTAGATGGGTTTAAAAATATCAGCATGTGCCACACTTAGAATTGTGATTGTTAGAATTTCTCCAATTAACCAATCCACTAACAATTTCACCCATCTGCATATACCTCTCAAACTCTAACCAAACACAACCACAAACCTACAACACAACAATCCGCACAAACTTCACTGCACTGCAACAACAAAACAAACCAAACATAGACTCGCACAACAGCACACAACGACTACCGACCAGAAAACACCACAAGCCCAGCCAATGAAATTCCGGGTTGAGGCCGCCATCAGCACATCACTGCTCTCTTGCACTTTTCCATCCTACTCCCACTAACTCACCCCCTCCCTTTTCAGAGCCGCCAGAATGCCAGGGGACCACTCCAGTGGCGATAGTGCGCGGTACAAATATCCTTTAACATTAACATATAATAGTAACGTTGTTCTCTCTTGTGGCTCTGAGCATGCTGGAGTCAGGTATAATAGAAATCTGGTTCTCTATTGTGGCTCTGAGCGTGCTGGAGTTAGGTAAAATGGTAACATGGTTCTCTCTTGTGGCTCTGAGCATGCTGGAGTCAGGTATAATAGTAACGTGGTTCTCTCTTGCACCTCTGAGCATGCTGGAGTGAGGTATAATAGTATAAGTTTCTCTCTCGTGGCTCTAAGCATGCTGGAGTTAGGTATAATAGTAGCATGGTTCCGTCTCGTGGCTCTGAGCAAGCTGGAGTCAGATATAATAGTAAGGTGGTTCTCTCTTGTGGCCCTGAGCATGCTGGAGTCAGGTATAATAGTAAGGTGGTTCTCTCATGTGGCTCTGTGCATGCAGGAGTCAGGTATAATAGTAACGTAGTTCTCTCACGTGGCTCTGTGCATGCTGGAGTCAGGTATAATAGCAGTGTAGTTTCTCTCGTGGCTCTGAGCATGCTGGAGTCAGGTATAATAGTAAGGTAGATCTCTTTCTTAGTTCTGAGCATGCTGGAGTTAAGTATAATAGTAAAGTGGTTCTGTCTCGTGGCTCTGAGCATGCTGGAATCAGAAACTTTCTATGTACACATATTTACAGTCAGTGAGTAGATTCCAAGTCTAAACTTTTCAGAGAAGTCAAGACTTTTCTTGACAGACTGTGACAGAAAATCTTAATTTTCTCTAAATCAGCACTTGTTCTCTTCCTGTTTACCTTACTCTTTATGATAATCATCTTTTATGACACTGAACTGTATTATTTTCTATGTAGATATGGAAAACTGCATACCTTGCCCAAGAGACCAGTGGTCCAATGAGGGACGAGATGCCTGCATTCCACGGATCACAGAGTTTCTGGCCTATGAAGATCCTCTGGGTTTGGTCTTATCTTCCATTGCAAGTTTCTTCTTCATCCTCACTGCTGGTGTGCTGGGAATATTTATTAAATACCGCAAGACCCCCCTTGTTAAAGCCAATAACCGGGATCTCAGCTACACCCTCCTCCTCTCCCTCATGCTGTGCTTCCTCTGCTCTCTTCTGTTTATTGGACGCCCTTCGAAGGCATCCTGCCTCCTCCGACAAACATCCTTCGGCATCATCTTCACCATTGCTGTATCTTCTGTTCTTGGAAAAACCATCACCCTCATCATTGCCTTTAAAGCCACAAAACCCGGCAGCATGTTCAGGAAGTTGGTGGGCCCCCGAGTGTCGAGATGTCTGCTGCTTCTCTGCACGCTGGTGCAGGTGTTGATTTGCACCATGTGGCTCATTCACTCTGCCCCATTCCCAGACATTGACACCAAATCAGAGACTGGGAAGATGATCTTACAGTGCAACGAAGGCTCTGTTATTGGGTTCTATTCTGTGGTTGGTTATGTGGGATTGTTGGTTCTTCTGAGCTTTATTGTTGCCTCCATAGCTAGAAAGTTACCAGATAGTTTTAATGAGGCCCAGTTTATCACCTTCAGCATGCTGGTGTTCTGCAGTGTCTGGATCGCCTTCATCCCAGCCTACCTTAGCACCAAGGGTAGGTACATGGTGGCCGTGGAGGTCTTCGCCATTCTGACTTCCAGTGCTGGACTCCTAGGATGTATCTTCATCCCCAAATGCTATGTTATTTTCCTCAGGCCTGAGCAGAACACCAAACAGTACCTAATGGAGAAACACATAAAGACTTGAGACCACTGCAAGTTCTTTTTGATATTACCCAACTAATTAATGACCAAGCACCCTATTTAGAACAGAGCATCATTCGACAAGGCTATTTTTTCATTACAAATGTGATTCCTTTTTTTGTTATTTTTGAACAGCCAACATAGCAACATATGAACAGGGTTATTTTAAATGACAGCTTAATTAGCTGGATCGACAGCAGCTGCTAACACTTGCATGAACCTTGGACTCTCCATTTTTCATGTACATGCACGGCATTCGGCATTACCACAAATCGCTATTGATTCCACTTGCTTCTTACAGGTGGAAAAAAAGGTGGAATCCATAGGGATTCAAGACTTGCTGCTGGCATCAATGTTATAGACTTGCATATTTCTGAACGGAGTGGAGCAGACTTCACCATCCGTGCAGAAAGTGGTTTGCAAAATGACCCACATCTCAACAAAGAGGCGTATAAAAAATACTCCACAGATCACTCCTAACTCACTTTAAAATCAGGCCCAAAGCATTTATCTTCCCTCTTACAGTGTACATTTATTAACCAAAAATAAAATAGTACATGAGCCGATTCTCAGTTATTAGCACCAGTTTCAAGTGCCCGTCACCCATGACTCTTCAAATCCAAGATCATATCTCTGAATTTTCCAGATAATCATGGCATGGTCCTGTGGGTCATACATGCTCCACACACCTTGGAATTGTTCTTTTGAAACTCAAAATTATTCCTCCTAACCTTGAAGTCACCACTTAATCTTTATGACCTTTGGAAATGCTACTACAAGCCTTACCACTGTTCTACACTCATTGCAATGGCCCTCCCAGACGATGAGCATCCAATCCTGATCTATTTGCTGAGAGATGGCCCAGGATCCACACATCGGCCCATTGCCCCCCAAAGGTTCCTTAGAATCACTGGCATGGCCTTCCCAAGGAATAGAGTTGCAACTACTAATCCAATCTGAAAATAATGTCATTCCTTAACATTTCTTCTTTCTAGATCCGTCCTGCTTCTAAGCCCTTTATTAATAGGGGTCATGGATTTATACAGTACTCAATTTATCAACCACAAAAGGACAAACGCCTGACTTGATCCTGCCTGGATCTGTGTCCTGCAGGCTGAACACAGATATCGAAGGTAATCACTTAACATAGAGGTATCTTACCAGCAAATCATTGTTAACCAAAACACGCCTTACACGTCTTCCATATGCCCCTTGTGCAGATGAGAAGCGAACTGGAAGCCCTCTCTAACAAACAGATTATATGAGAAGCTTGTCCCACACTCTATATTTTCCATGAGACCTCGGCTCTGTCACTCACATTAGATCCTGTAACTATTGTCCAGGCAGCAGTGGGAGAGAGGCAGGTGCATCAAAGGTCAAAGCCCACCATTCCCTAATGCTCTCCATACAACCCATAGCCCACAAGAAAAGTACTCACTCTTCAGAAAGCACCTACAAAATATACTCTTTAGAAAGGTCTTCAACTGGGAATCAATGCCACTGGAACAAGAGAGATCACGCTATATCTCTGGCACGGGAACACTTTGTGAATCAAGGTTTGAGCAACTACATTTGGTAGCACAAGTATGTTACAGATGAAGTCATGAGGATGCACGTGGTGAGATGGGCAATGAAACTGGTTTCTCAGAGGGTGGAGCAAACTACTTGCATCTGTTGAAAGGGACCCTCCCATGTGGGGTTCTGGGTGATCATATCATCAAGGTATGTCCTTGTGTATTCTTCTCAGAGGGCGCAGTAAACTAGCCACAACTGTTGTAAGGAAACCTCTGAGGTAGGGCTATCAATGATTATATCAGCAAGGTGTGTGCTTGTGTATTCTTCTCAGAGGGCAGAGTAAATCAGCCACAACTGTTGTAAGGAAACCTCTCATGTGGGGCTACCAATGATTACATCATCAAGGTATGTGCTTGTGTTTTCCTCTTAGAGGATGGAGTAAACTAGCTGCATCTGTTGCAAGAGATCCACCCATGTGAGGCTATGGATGATATAGGTATGCCTTTGTGTAATCTTCTCTGTAAAGTAATGTAACAAAATGTATAGAGCGCAAGACTAAGGCCAGAAGGCATCTGGGCGCTGAAACAGCCAGAAACACAGAGAGGTGCTAAAAAGAAAATGCAGACCTCCTTAACAGAGGAAGGTCTTCAGGGCCTTCCGAAAGCAAAGATGACCTGGGATCTCCCACAGGTGTACAGGCAGAGAGTTCTATAATGTAGAGACCAAAACCGAAAAGGAGCGTCCACCTGCTCGAGATTTGCTGAATTGAGGAGCTTGCAACACATTTGAGGAGGCAGAGTCCAGGGGACGCTCAGGTGTATAGCGAATCAGTTTCCCCTGAAGAAAAGTCGGGCCGGTGAGAGAAAAAGCCTGGTGTGCAATGCACAATAGCTTAGACTTTATATGGATTCTCACAAGAAGCCACTGCAGCATAGCCGATAAAGGTCACGGCAGAGGAACGTCTTGGGGCAATCAAAGCCACGCGTGATGTCGAGTTTTGTAGTATCTGGAGCCGATGGATTAGAAAGTCTGGTTGGCACAAGTAGATACCATTACAGTAGTCCAGTGCTCCCAATATGGAGGCTGAGACTACTGTCTCCCAGAGCGTCATGGGGACCAATGGTAGCACTTTCTTCAAGTCCGAGAGGCGCAGGGAGGCCATTTCAGAGGGAGGCACCTGCTCAGGAGAGAGATCCACCCACCACTCTCTGCTTGGAAACACGTCTGGTTTGCAGAGTTAGAGCTAGACGAGCAAAGTGCTCTAGTAGGGGGGTATTTGGGGAGAGAGAGTTGGAAGTAGCATGGTCCAAGGCCCCAGAAAGCCTTGTTAATGATGCAGAGGGTCTTGAACTTGATCCTTGCAGCAACTAGGAGCCAGTGGAAAGATTTAAGGGCTGGAGCAATGTGTTACCTGGGCTTGAGGCTAATTGCAGTCCAATTCTGGATTAGTTGAAGGGAGTGAAGGAGGAGCTAGGAAGATTGAGGAAGAGGCTATTGTAGTAGTCAGGCCTAATGAAAACCAGAGCTCTGGAGACATTGCATTTCTGGAGGAAGGGGAGGAAGGGGAGAATGCATCTGAGGAGGTACAGCTGAAAGTGGTCCTTCTTAGCAAGGTCTGTGAGCTGAGGAGAGAAGGAGAGAGTGGAGTCAAAGATGACACCGATGTTAGTAGCTTAACATGAAGGTGGGGGAGGGGGCCCAAGCAGGGAAAAAGGCAGCTGGGGCCCCAATGAGAAGGATCTCTGTCTTACTGGCATTATGGCAGAGACCATTAGCAGTGCACCATGCCTGGATAGCAGGCAGGCAGTCAGGAATGGGAGAGGAAGAAGAGGAGGTAGAGCAGGGCAGCTTGAAAGAGAGCAGCGGGTCATCAGCATAACACTGAAAATTAGGGGAGAAGGTGGAATTAAAATGGGCTAGGGGGGACAAATAGATACTGAAGAGTCATTTATATTTGTATTTGTATTTGTTTATTTATAACGCGCAGACCACCAGGCCCGGAGGCATCAGGGCGCAATTTAAGCAGGTTACATACAGAGCATAGATACATACATAAAGATTTACGAGTGTGTGCAGGGGTGCATACAAAGCAAAATACATATGAGAGAATGGTACATAAGATAATAAAACAGACAATTCAATGTACATGAGTTACAATGTGGGTATAGGCAGAAGACATATCAAGAATCTATAAATAAAGTGGAGTATGGAGGCAAGTGTGCACGACGTGTCTTAGTGCTCGTTGAAGAGCCAAGATTTGGTTTTGGCCTTGAATGTGTTGAAGGAGTCTTCAGATCTGATTGTAACAGGGAGGGCGTTCCAAATCTTGGAAGCTAAAACAGGGAAGCTTGTGACCCCCGCTCTTTGGAGTTTGAACCTCAGTATCGAAAGGCAGTGGGTGTGGGCAGTTCTTAGAGGTTGGGATGTTGAGTGGCGGGACAGCCGACTGCAGAGGTAGGGGGGGGCTTATTAGCCAAACATTTGTGTGTGAGGGCAAGTGCTTTCAGTGAGATTCTCTGTTTCACAGGTAACCACATTGGATTGGTTCTGGATTCAGAGATGTGATGGTTGCAAGGGATTTTTAGGGTGGCTCTAATAGCGTTGTTTTGGGTTGTTTGAAGTTTATTCAGGTTCTCTTGGCTGGTACCTAAGTAGAGGGTGCTGCAATAGTCAATTTTGGCCATGCTGAGGGTTCTAGCAAGTGTGACAGAGTTGGGAGTGGTAAGAAATGGCCTGCAGGCTGCGATGAGTTTACATGTGTATGTGGAGGCTGATCTGACTGCATTTATTTGACGAGCTAAGGATAGGGTAGCGTCAAGGTAGAAACCTAAAGTTTTGGTGTCCTTCGAGACTTGGATGGTGTTGCTGTCAATGGCAAAGGACTTGTAGGCAGGCTCAAGGTTGCTAAGGCGTTGCGACGTGCCCAGGATGAGGAGCTCAGTCTTGTCGTCATTTAGGCACAACTGGTGTTGGGCCATCCAGGCTTGGATGACCAGGTAGACATCGTTAAGTGCCTTGGAGTCAGCTAGATAGTCACCTGTGATGGGAATGAGTATCTGGGTGTTGTCTGCGTAGTTTGTGTAGGAGACACCCAGATAGTCAAGCACATCGAAGAATGGTTTCGTGAAAATGTTATAAAGTGTGGGAGACACGCAGGATCCCAAGGAACGCCACAGTGAATAGGAGAAGGATCTGCAGATGCCGACGGAGCAAAGACCCTCATGGATCTGTTACTCAGAAAGGATTTGATCCAGGCCATGGCTGAGGTGGAGAAGTGGACAGCAGAGAGGAGGTGACTGCATAGGATCTGGTGGTTGACCAGATCGAATGCCGCAGAGAGGTCGAGAAGAAGTAACAATGCTAGTTTACCCATGTCCTTCAATACCTCAGTTTGGGTTTTTAAGTCTATCAAAGCCGTTTCGGTCCCATGTCTGGGCCGAAATCCAGATTGTCGTAGACCTAGTAGGTTGTTAGATTCCAGGTAGTCTTGGATCTGAAGGTACGCTGCGCGGTCTAGGATCTTGAGCAAAAACAGGACAGTAGTAATAGGTCTGAAGTTGGTGGGTATGTTGGGGTCTAAGGATGGTTTTCTAAGCAATGGGATCACCCATGCGTCCTTAAGGTTATCAGGGACAATACTTGATTTAAAGGAAGAATTTATGAAGACCGTGATGAATGGGGCTAGATCATGTGCAGATTCCTTAATGATTGATGAATGAAGCCGCAAGGAGAAGGCCAGAGGACAAGGCCTGCACTCCTCTTTGCAGCTCCGCTGCGAGTGCCTCCATCAGCTGTGCTCGATCAGCTGGCAGCAGAATTCCATCTGCTTTTCGGAGCGCCAGCTGATCTCGCGCACATCGCGAAGGCCCCCGCCTTGGAAGGCATGGGCACCGACAGAACGGCATCTTTTGAATTTGGCGCCGAAACGACGCCGCTTCCCGCCCGCAGCCTCATACGGCTTCCCGCCCTGCCGGCTCCACCCCCCCACCATAAAGAGAGACGGGGCTCACCGCCAGGCGAAGCCGCAAGGAGAAGGCCAGAGGACAAGGCCTGCACTCCTCTTTGCAGCTCTTCGCTGCTCGAAGTCTGCCGTTTACCACGGACTCTTGCTGGAATCACAAGGTAAGGAGTCCCGCACTCCGGAACTACCCCACACACTCGCAAAAAGGCGAGACCGTCTACGCACACGTACTCTACCTAGCGTATTGGTCACTCTACCCATCCCCACAAGTGCACGCAATGCACGACTACAGTCGAGAACCTTACCTACAACTAACCGAAAGGCCACCTCCCCAGTACTGCATCTATACCACAAACTAATCCACACAACGAAGCTGACCCCACTTATCAAGCACCACCGTGAGCCATTTGCATTGGATACAATGTCTAAGACTCTTGCTAATGTGTCACTCACACGTATGAATGAATTTACCGCTATTTGCAATTCTTCTACCACTGCCTTGCTACCTAATGATGCAAATGCCACTTTATCTGTGTCTATGACCCCAGAAAACATGCCCCCCACTGGTTTGAATGAATTTACCGCTATTTGCAATTCTTCTACCACTGCCTTGCTACCTAATGATGCAAATGCCACTTTATCTGTGTCTATGACCCCAGAAAACATGCCCCCCACTGGTTTGAATGAAATTACCGCTATTTGCAATTCTTCTACCACTGCCTTGCTACCTAATGATGCAAATGCCACTTTATCTGTGTCTATGACCCCAGAAAACATGCCCCCCACTTGTTTGAATGAAATTACCGCTATTTGCAATTCTTCTACCACTGCCTTGCTACCTAATGATGCAAATGCCACTTTATCTGTGTCTATGACCCCAGAAAACATGCCCCCCACTGGTTTGAATGAAATTACCGCTATTTGCAATTCTTCTACCACTGCCTTGCTACCTAATGATGCAAATGCCACTTTATCTGTGTCTATGACCCCAGGAAACATGCGTCCCACCGGTTCGGATAGGCCACCCCGACCATCAATGTCACCCCTGAACCGCACCTCAAATGTGCCCTCATCAACACCCGCTCCATCAATGCGCATGCACTAGACATCCACGACCTTATTACCACCCTAGATCTAGATCTTCTAATGGTCACCGAAACTTGGCTAAATGAAGCCTCAGGCCCTGCCCTATCCCTTGCTCTCCCACCCGGCTATGCCATCACGAGACAAGATCGCATGACCACTGGAGGCGGTGTCGCACTCATAGCCAAAGACTCAATCACCATCAGAAGGGCTGACAAAACTATCAACAATAACAGCGACTACCTTCAATTAAAACTCACCATCTCGCACCAATGCACCATCACCCTACACCTCATCTATCGACCACCAGGCCCCATAGGAGACTTCCAGGCCTCCATCACCCACCTCCTGGCGGACAACCTCAAAAAGTCATCCAAAGCCATTCTCCTTGTAGACATCAACCTTGGCCTGAATGACGCCAAAGACCCTACAGCCAAAGCACTTGACACAGCTCTAGCCACCCTAGGATTCATCAACACCATCAACAACCCCACACACGCCCTAGGCAGATCACTAGACTGGATCGCCCACCACAATTGCCCCATCACAGTCACGGGCAACACCCCCACCCCATGGTCCGACCACCACACCATCACCTTTAACATCCCCACCACTACAACCACATCCCACCCCCCTCCTCCCTTGCCTCCTGCCCTTACAAGGAGTGCCCGTCAACTGACCAAAGAAAGACTCCTACCCTTCTTACAGGGACCTGCCTTCACAGCCCCATTCTCCAACGACCCGGAAACTCTGGCAAAAAATTATGATACGGCCATCACAGCAGCAATTAATACCATTGCCCCACTTAAACTTCGGAAAACCAAACCCACTAGACACGCTAATGCGTGGTTCACCCAAGACCTTCTAAAACTACGCTCCGACAAACGGGCAGCATTAGCTCTTTGGCAAACATCACGGGATGAGAAAGACAAACTCAACTTCAAATCCCTTAAAATTAATTACAAGAAAGCCATCATTAAAGCCAAAGCTAAATCCTTCGAAGAGAGAATTGCTGAGGCCAAGTCGAACACCAAGGAAATGTTCGCCATTTTCAGGGAACTTGAGAACCCCACACCCACCCCCCAAAACTTCACTAAGGACAAAGAATGGTGTGACAACATCCAAACAGCCATGCGCAATAAGATCAGCTCTCTCCAAGCCAAAATCTTGAACACCAAACTAACTCTCTCCACCCACACTACACCCTCCCCACCACCACTGCCCCCATCACCCACTGAGGCCTCACCCACCTTCTTGTTTAAAACCGTCCAAGAAAACGACATGATCAACATTATGAAAAACATAAAACCCTCCAATTGCAAAGGCGACCCCTGACCTGCCTCCATCATCAAAGACTGCGCAGACACCTTGGCCCCTTTTCTAACAGCCTTCGTCAACGCCTCCTTCACCACTGGGAGAGTCCCCGCCTGCCTAAAGGAAGCATGGGTCCGACCCCTCATAAAGAAACCCACACTTGACCCCACCTCCCCTAATAACTACCGCCCCATCACCACTGTCCCTTTCCTCCTCAAGATTCTAGACAAAGCAGCCTACCTGCAGGTCCAGCACTTCCTCGAAGAACAGAACCTCCTTGGACTGAGACAATCCGGCTTTCGCCCTAGGCATGGGACAGAGACCGCCCTACTCGACCTAAAAAACCAAATGGACGACGCAAGGGACCAAGGCAAACCTGTCTTGCTCCTTCTCCTGGATCTGTCGGCAGCTTTTGATCTTGTAGACCACGACATCCTCTGCCACCACCTCTCCTCCACAGCCAACTTCTCTCAAGAAGCCATTACATGGATCACCTCCTTCCTCCAAGGCAGGACCATGCAGGTCTTCTCTGACCTAGCCACTGCATCACCCTCTATCATGCTATGTGGGGTGCCCCAAGGCTCCTGCCTCTCCCCCACCCTCTACAACATCTTCACCCGCCCCCTCTTCCTCATCCTTGACGCCATGGGCATCTCTTACACCAACTACGCCGACGACACACAGATCCTTCTCACTCTGACAGGCGACTATGACACGGACTCTGCTACCCTCAACAACATCTACAACACAATTCAAATGTGGATGGCTATCAACGGCCTCTGCCTTAACTCCGACAAAACTGAGCTCCTACTCGTAGGTTCCCCTGACACCATCAAGAAACTTGACGCTCAGTTCAGCCATTTCACCATTGACTCAATCACGATCCCAGTACTTGACACGGTAAAAACACTAGGCGTCTACCTAGACTCCAATCTATCCATGACCAGACAAGTAAACGCCATTGCCTCCTCGGCCGCTTACCATGCAAAACTCCTTAACGCAATCAGACCTTATCTGTCAAAAGACACCTGCACTAACATAGCCAGGGCCATAACCGGCTCGCGACTTGATTACTGCAATATTCTTTTCCTTGGGACCTCCAACAAAAATCTTGAGAAGCTCCAAGTAATACAGAACAGTGCCCTACGCGCTGCACAAGGCATTGCCAAGAGAGAGCACATCACCGCTGCCAGAAAGGCTTCCCACTGGCTCCCCATAAAGGAGAGGATCCTATTCAAGGCTCTAAGCATCACCCACAAATGTGTCCATCTTGCCGCCCCAATGTACCTTTCGCAGAGGATCCACCTGGTCTCCTCCACAAGACCCACTAGATCACCCTATGCCAGCATGCTCTCAGTACCCAGGGTAAAAAGGACCAGAGCAGGGGGCTCCAGTTTCCCGTACCTCGCTGCCGTACACTGGAACACCCTCCCTAGCTCCCTGCGCTCTGAACCCTCACTGACCGCCTTTCGGAAAACCCTGAAAACGACCATGTTCATCTAACAAATACATGACCTAGCCCTCATAATTGTATTCTATGATGTATTATGTGATATATCTGATCACAGGTCACTGCCTTACTGTAACCCAAGGCACAACCTGCTCACATTGTAACTAAGTCTTCCTTGCAAGTAACAGTGCCACAATGCCCCCGGGCTGCCTGCGCGCTATATAAATTTAATAAATAAATAAATAAATTGGGGCTGGACAATGGTCACCTTGGCAGTTAGATGGTTTCATTCTTAGGATGATGTTTTCTACCTCAGTGGTAGTGAGTGGTGAGAAGGCAAATGTTTTAATGTTGGCCGTGTCTAGAGGGGGGGGCCTTGCAAGGGAAGGTGGTTGGTTGTCAAGTTTCAGACTGTCTTGCTTGTTGTTAATTTTGGATTGTAGCAAAGATAGTTTATTCATAAAGGCTGCTTGTATATTGGCACACCATTTACTGTCTTTGGTGCAGGTGTCAGGGGGGGTGGCTGGCGTTTCTAGCTCTTTTATGATCTTGAAGAGTTCCTTTGTGTTCGAGGCAGCTTGTAGGATATGATTATTAAGGGACTCTTTTTTTGCAGTGATGATGGCATCTTTGTAGGTGAGTGAGGCAAGGAGGAAGCCATCTTTATGTTCATCAGAGGGGTGGCTTTTCCAGCGATTTTCGGCAGCGCGTTTAACTTTGCAGAGCACTCTTAACTGTGGGGTAAACCAAGAGTTGAGATGTGCTCGTGGTTTGGACTTCCTGAGTTTGATGGGTGCGATGGAATCTATAGCTGTAAGCATAGTGCGGTTGTAGGTGTCTGCTAAGGAGGTGGGATTGGAGCAGGAGTCAGTGGCAGCTTTGAGAGATGGGAGTAGCAGAGGCAGGAGTTTCTCCTTGGTTATGTCCTTTTTTCTTCTGGTACGGAGCGCTGGGGCTATCAGGGTCGGGGTCCGCGGGGTGGCTTCAATGTTAAAAGTTATGATATGATGGTCAGACCATACGCAAGGGTATTGGCGAGGACATTGATATTGTAGTTAACGTTGGCTAGTCAGTCAAGGGTCCCACCTTTTTATGAGTACGTTCTTGAATGTACATGGTAAAGCCGAGGTCAGTTAGAACATTCTCCAAGTCTAGAGCGCCAGGATCTTTCGGGTCGCCAAAACCCAGATTAAGGTCGCCTAGTATGATAGTTTGGGAATTGGTCATGGTGAGAGGACAGAGCCTCAAGGGACAACACAGGTGGATAGTGAGATGGTAGCGAGGAAAGGGCCCAGTTCAACCTGGGAGGGACAGTCAGAGAGGAAGTAGGTCAACCAGTCCAGCGCCAGGTCCATGAAACCAAGGGTATCCCGGAGCCGCTTTATCAGGGTGGCATGATTGACCATGTCAAAGGCAGAGGGATAGTCAAGAAGGATGAGGACAGAGGGGGAGCTAGAATCGAGATTAGTGAGCAAGTCTTCACGGGTGTTCAAGGGAGCAGTTTCCGTGCCTCCGGCAGTTCTAAAGGTAGACTGGTGGTCATGCAGGCAACCAACAGATTCCGTGTGGTGGACAAGCTGGAAGATGGCCAGCTTCTTCAAGTGTTTATCCAGAAAGGGGGTAGTGAAGATAGGGTGGTAGTTTGCCAAACAGGAAGGATCGGTGGAAGGTTTTTTGAGGAGAGGGTCTTGCATTTGCCTCTGGGCCTCCGCACTCTGCCTGACATTACTGCACTCGAAATACGTTCCATGAGAGTGGCACCCACTCTGCACTTAACCCTGGCCCCTGCTGGACTGGGTGCACTTGTCCCCCTCTTCCGCACTTCTGTCTGCGCACTTGCATGACCTTTGAATGTACTAGGCTTAGCATGTTTGTCTGTCCTGTCCTCATCTATCTCCCCTCCCTAGTTGGTTATGCATGCATGCATAGGCGCACTGAAGACCAGACTTTTTTGCCTTGTATGTTCCTCCCTGCCCCCCCACTCCCACCCCCATTCTTTGGTACGCACTTATACTAGTAGAAATGTCCCAGTCTAGTTTGCTAATTATTGCTGTTAGATAATTCAGAATCTTCAAGGCCTAAGAATTACGATGTTTGTCCCCTTATTCTCTACCCGCTTCGAAGCACTTCACTTGTGTACACGCGCTTTACAAATAAACAATTACAATTACAATTTACAATTACAAGGGAGTGCTTGAGGAGTGAGGGGATGGATCCAGTTGCAAACGAGTGATGGTAGAAATCAGCCAATGCTGGAGCAAGGGAGACAATGTTTCCACAAAAAAGACTGAAATGGTAAGTTCCAGTTATGGCTGCCCTCTCGTAGTGAAGGCTACCTTAGATTAATCATTTTTTTGTTATAAAGATACAGTTTCAAATTTCTAATCTAGAAAAATCATGGAGGAATTAGAATGCAGCCATCTCACCTAATTCTCAGAAAAGCACATCCTCCTCTACAACAATCAATCTGCTTTCAGACATCACAGAAGCACTGCAACCACACTTCTATACATTAAAAAACACATCTTTCTTGCACTCGATAACAACACTCCTACCTGCCTCATCTTTCAAGACTTCTCTTCAGTGTCTGACACCATCTGTCACCCCACACTCCTTAAACACTTGCATTTACACCTGGGCACCCAAATCCTAAAATGGAACGAGTCTTCTCTCCAAAACCGCACCACAAGAGTAAACATCTGAGATTTCCTATCATAACCTATGGAAGTTACTCAAGGAGTGTTTCAGGAATCATGGTGTCCCATGGTTCTTCAATGCCTATAACAAGCCCATTATGCACATTGCAGACCAATTCACACCCATATGTCAAGGGTCGGCAGACAACACACAACTTGTCTTCTCTATTTCACCAAAGAAATACAGCCATACAAAAATGGATGTCCCAAAACAACTTACGCCTCCACCCCAGCAAGACAGAGGTCATGGTCTTTGGCACCTCACACATTCACTGCCTTCCTTCTATAGGGCCCACTGATCTAGGAACCCGCCCTTCACCTACTTCACAAGCACGGAACCTGGTAATCTTAATAGACAGTGAACTATTCCTTAAACCACATATAAAAGACCTCACTAAAAAACAAATGACCTCCTCCACATCCTCAGAAAGATACTCCCCTACTTGGACCTACACCAAAAGATCATCAACAATGCCCCAATACTCTCCAAACGAGGGTACTGCAATTCTGTATATGGGTTGTCCTCCGAAAATCTGAAATTGCTCCAGATTATCCAATATAGAGCTGCAAGATGCTTACTAAGCTCACACCTCACAACCATATCACTAGCCCCTCATGCCACCAATCCTTCCTTTAGCTAACATCTCAAATGTTGGTGCAAAAAACACAGAGGCCAATCAAGGTCTTGCATTGGCCCCACCTGATGAAATGTACCAGAATACAACTCACAAGAACCCACCTTCTAAGAACTATCCAAACACTGGTACACCGCCAACCTTCAATTACAAGCCTAACACACCACCTGCTTCAACCTTCATACACCTAACACGTCATTATCATTATTCCACTCCCTCCTTCTTCCAGATACCCCCATATATAAGCACTTAAGGCACTCCAGATGCCCCTCCCCACTCCCACTATGGTTAACGCTTTCCCCTCAATGCCTTCTTTCCCGCCTTCCACCTACCTTTTGACAATATTAGCACTTACCTGATGTGCACTTTCAGACCTATAGCCGTTTCACTTCTTTAGTAAACGCCACTTACTTTCATGACTACCCTACCCTCCCTCCATTGCACCTCTCCCTGCCACCCAATCCCCCTCTATGTCCCCTTAGAAATTCTAGAACATACTCTCTTGTGCCTTGAAAGTATTAATTCACTAACCCTAAATAAATGTCAATGGTTTGTCATTGGTCTGTGAATTTTACATCCTGCTTCAACCGGATACATTTGGCACCTTGAAGCACTTGTGTGATCTGGCAAAAGTAATGTGGTCAGAAGGAGAGTGGTCAACAGAGAGGTCAGAAGAGGAGTGCAAAGTTGAGAAAGACAAGATCAAGAAAGTTCCCACCAGAGTGAGCAGACTGCTGGAATCGGCACATACGAGGGAGTTAAGATCAAGATGGTCAGCTGTTTGAAGCATAGAAAGATTAAAGTCCCCAGCATCACAGTGAGGATGTCGGTGGAATGTGACCATGGAGAAGGTTCCAGGGAACTGTGATTGGGGCAGAAAGGTTGAGTTGAACAGAGACATATTCAGAAGAGGAGGCATTGATGTTAGAGAGTGTTGAGGGACAGCGGTGGGTGCTTTATATGATAAGAAACCCAATGCAGTGCCCTTCCCGACAGGTCGAGAGAGTGTGAGAAGGTGGTAGAGTCAGTGTGTGAAGAGCTGCTGGTGAAGCAGAATCATGAGGGGAGATCCAGGATTCACTGATAGCAAGAAGTAAACGTTAAAGGTGATAAGAGTCAAAGTGCTCAGTGATACAGAAAGACTTGCTACAGAGGTCTAGCAAAAGAGTAATAGGCGATAGGGGAGAGGGGCAGGTGGTGTGTGGGAGGTGAGGGTGATAGATGAGGTTGAACATTGTGGGGGAACAGGAGCATCAAATTTAAAGAGTGCGGATGGAAAGTAGGGATATGGGGCTGGGGAGACAGAGGTAGAAGTTAAACTAAGAAAGGATGAAGACGACCAGAAAAGGACATGCAGAAGGATGAGTACAAGGAGAAATGGAGCAAGTCAAGGTGCATGATGGAGGGTAGAAGAACTAGGCAAGTGAAGACAGTGAAGGAAGGGTGACAGGTGCATGCTCCTTTATACTCTGGGGTCCAAAGGAATCAATAGGAGGGCAGGATGAATTGGCAGAGCAAAGGATGGATAAGTGTATTCTAGGAGATGAAGGAGAGACATGAAACCGCAAACAAAAGGTAGAGGATGGGGAGAAAAGGAGGGGGTAGTTGAAGAGATCAAAGGGTGGACAGGGTGCTAGTCACTTTCATGACATTATCAAATAAAGAGAGAGAAGGGGTCCTTGAGGATGGGACGCAAGGTCTAGAAGTTCATGACCTATTGGTGAGTATGCGAGCAGAAAGAATATTCATTCTGTGTAGTAAGATGATTTTGCAGGATTAAGCATGCTAGTGAGAGTAAGTTGCGGGTGTCTTTGTGGCCATAAAGAGAGATGAAGTAATCTTTGCACAAGCGGCATAAGCAGAGATTAATTGTTGTTCACAGATGTTGGATTGCTGAGGAGATCCAAGGGTAAGGGTGTTGTTGGGAAGGGATGTAAGAGCTGGCAGGATAATCATCCAAGGTTTTAGCCGGTGCTGCCTTGAATTCAACAAAGGCATGCTCAAGAGAGTTCTCAAGTGTAGGTGAGGCAGCTTGGAGGAAAACGCAATTAAGATAGGGTACTATGGTCCGCCCTATGAAAGTCTCCGCTACACAGGTGCTATCCTGCTTCTTCAGAACCATCAAGAACAACATTGAGACTCTTGGCCCTGCCTTGGCTGGTCTCTGCAACCACTATTTTGCCACAGGCTCTTTCCTTCAACCCTTCAAGCACTCCCTTGTTCACCCTCTCCTAAAAAAGCTGTCTGCTGACCCCTCTTGCCGGCTAACTATCGACCCCTTTCTTGGGCAAACTCATGGAGAAGCTGGTCATAACCCAACTGACCCTCCACACCGAAATGGCTGGCTGGCTGCCTCCATGACCAGTCTGGTTTCAGAGGCACTGAAACCGCTCTCCTGAATACCCCAGAAGACCTACCTTCTAATCTGGATTCTAACTCTCCTGTTCTGATCCTCCTCGATCTCTCCTCTGCTTTTGACGTGCTCAACCACTCCATCCTCATAAACTGTCCTTGTGATACCCTAGGTATCACGGACAGAGCAATGGTGTGGCTTACCTCTTTCCTCTCTAACAGACCTTCCCAAGTTCAAATGGGACATTTTCTCTCCTCCACCTCTACCTGTGGCATCCCTCAGGGTTCTATTCTATCAGCGTGGCTCTTCAACCTTTACCTGGCCCCTCAGGCCCACCTGATCTCAACCTACTCTCCTCATGTCCAGTGTTAGGCAGATGACACACAGCTCTCTTTCCGGCTGCCTTCCCCTACCACCTCCTCCTCTTCCTGCCTTATACCCAACTGCCTTACTGCGGGCATGGTGCTCTGCCAATGATCTCTGCTTTAACGACCAGCAAGACAGAGATCTTTTTCATTGGGACGACTGCTCCTAGCTTCCCCTCACTCTCTGGCCAGACTCTTTGGGTCCTCTCCTCTTACCTACTTGTGAGGCAAACAATCTTGGGATCATCTCTGACCCCTATCTCTCTTTCTCTCCACACACCACAAACCTTGCCAAGAAGTCCAATTTTCCGCTCCATCTAATCGGGGCATTCTACCTTTCCTCACCTTACCCCAGAAGCTCAATGTTTCCCGAGCCCTGGGTCTCTGTAGGCTTAACTACTGTAACAGCCTCTTCCTCAACCTTCCTCTTTCCTCCCTTCGCCCCCTCCAACATTTCACTTCTTAGCCACGTATTGTTTATTGATTATGAGCCTCACTTGGCCACTCACTGTAAGTCATTTTATGCTGCACCTAACCTCGCATTGTAAATTGATTCTATGCTGTACTTAACCTCGCATTGTAAATTGATTCTATGCTGCACCTAACCTCGCATTGTAAATTGATTCTATGCTGTACTTAACCTCGCATTGTAAATTGATTCTATGCTGTACCTTGCATTGTAAATTGATTCTATGCTGCACCTAACCTCGCATTGTAAATTGATTCTATGCTGCACCTAACCCTGCACTGCAAATGGATTTTAAGCTGTACCTAGCCCTGCACTGAAAATTAATCTTATGCTGTATCTTATGCTGTACCTAGCCCTGCACTGCAAATTGATGTTATGCTGTACCTAGCCCTGCACTGCAAATTGATTTTATGCTCTACCTAGCCCCGCATTGCTAACTGGCCCAGTGCTATATCTAGCCCTGAATTGCAAATTGATTCTATGCTCTACCTAGCCCTGCACTGCAAATGGATTTTAAGCTGTACCTAGCCCTGCACTGAAAATTAATCTTATGCTGTACCTAACCCCGCACTTCAAATTGATTTTAAGCTGTACCTAGCCCTGCACTGCGAACTGATTTTATGCTGTGCCTAGCCCTGCATTGCAAATTGATTTTATGCTCTACCTAGCCCTGCACTGCAAATGGATTTTAAGCTGTACCTAGCCCTGCACTGAAAATTAATCTTATGCTGTACCTAGCCCTGCACTGCAAATTGATTTTATGCTGTACCTAGCCCTGCACTGCAAATTGATTTTATGCTCTACCTAGCCCCGCATTGCTAACTGACCCAGTGCTATATCTAGCCCTGAATTGCAATTGATTCTATGCTGTACCTAGCCCTGCACTGCAAATGGATTTTATGCTCTACCTAGCCCCGCATTGCTAATTGACACAGTGCTATATCTAGCCCTGAATTGCACATTGATTCTATGCTGTACCTAGCCCTGCACTGCAAATGGATTTTATGCTCTACCTAGCCCCACATTGCTAACTGACCCAGTGCTATATCTAGCCCTGAATTGCAAATTAATTCTATGCTGTACCTAGCCCTGCACTGCAAATGGATTTTAAACTGTACCTAGCCCTGCACTGAAAATTGATTTTATGTTGTACCTAGCCCTGCATTGCCAACTGACTCAGTGCTATAGCCCTGCAATGTAAAGCGATTCCTCACTGCTAGTGACCTTAGCCATGGCCAATGTACTACCCAATTCCAACACTATTCGGCCCTCTTTATTTCTTCCACAAACACTGCTTCTGATCAGCTGCAAGTCTCCCCCCAACATTACCACAGAAGTACTCTCCAACCTTGCCCAGAACATACCAACTTGCCCATCCATACTTAGGTACAACAATAATGATACTGAAACCTCAGTCTTCAACTCTGGTCAGAGAAACGAAAGACTCAGCGATAGAACAAAAAATTATCCTCTTAACTAAAAACGCATCTTAGCCTCCTATCCTGCAGTACATACTAGCACCACTACTAATAACCTAGCCGACGTAATTACTATCACGACCTGAATCAGACTAAGAAAAATACTACACATAAGCCTATGACTAAACCCACCCTAACTACAAGTAAAACTAAACTCAACAGTGACAAAGACGGCAGCAGACCTGCACAAATCATGGGCACCCTAATCAACGCAAGATCGATCCCAGCACATGCCTGGACATATCTGACCTCATCACTACTAATGATCTGGACTTTATTGCCATAACTGAAACTTGGCTGCACACTGCAGAGGGCCCATCTCTAGCCCTTGCCTTACCAGACAGATATGCGATCATTAGAAAGGACAGAACCACTGCGAAAGGAGGTGGCATTGCCTTTCATTAGAGAAATCAATAACGCTCCTTTCACATCAGGCGAACTTCTGTCCACCAAGATTACCATCCCCGCCATGGCTTCACTAACATTACATCTTATCTACAGGCCCCCAAGACCCATCTCCTCTTCTGATGAGGACATAGCCGCCCTGTCTAAGGTTATTATCCTCTGAGACTTCAACCTAGGATTAATGACAGTTCTGACACCCAAGTTTCCATCCTAGACAATACCATCGCAACACAAGGCTTCACCTTGCGTTCCTCTGGCCCAATTCACTCAAAAGATTGCACGCTTGAGTGGCTCGCTGACCATAATTGCACCACACATATATCCAACAACAAATCTGGTCTGACCATAACACTATACTATTCTTAATCAGCACCAACACACTAGCTAGCACAACTTCTCCTATGGCACCTGCAACCCAATCAGGCAACCTTCGCAACATCATGCCTGACAACATGCTTCCTTTGATTTCATGGCGCACTACACGTACCGAAAACTATGGAGGCAGCAATAGACTTGGTGGCACCTCTGGGCAATTGCAAAGCTAACCCTAAAGTAAATCTCAATCACTGGTTCACCTCTGAACTCAAAGACTGGAGAAAAAAATCTCAATCTCTAATAAACGGCAATTTACTTCTCCAGCACCTGAATATAGGAAAGCCTCCCATCAAGCAAAAAGCAATGCATATAAGCTGCGCCTAGAGAATGCCAACTCTACCTCTAAAGAATCACCCTCACAGGCCCCAGACCTCTGCATCAAGGATCAAGTCTGGTGTGAAAACATACAAAGGCCCTTATGAACAAAATCTCTTCACTCCAACTCAAAATCAATAAAAAAAACCTGAAATTCAACACCTCTTATTGACCTACGATGGAACACAACCCACCCAAACCATTCCCGAAGTTTGTGTTCTCTCCCATTACTCTAGACGAGACCACTAAAATCATAAAAGGCCTTAAACCATTGCGATGCCAAGGTGGTATCTGTCCAGCAACGTTAATCAAAGATTGTGCGGACAACCTGGCACCATTCATCACTTCACTCATAAATAACTCATTAGCCTCTAATAAAGTACCTGACAACCTTAAGGAAGCATGAGTATTGCCCATACTGAAAACACTGACCTTAGACCCTAACGTACCAACTAATTACCGACCCATCACAACAATGCCTTTCCAGTTAAAAATTCTTGATAGGCTCGCTTATGTACAAATTCAAAAATACCTTGAAATGCAACACCTGCTGGGCCTCCGCCAATCAGGTTTCCATCCAGGTCACGGCACGAAAACGGCCCTGGTAGACCTAAAATCCCAAATGGATCAGATAAGAGACAGAGGTGACCTAGCCATCCTGCTCCTCTTGGACCTTTCGGCGGCATTCAATCTAGTAAATCACAACATCTTATGCCACCACCTAGCGAGCGATGCCCACTACTCCAACAATGCCATAGCGTGGATCCAATCATTCCACTCAAACCGTTTGATGAGAGTCTTCTCATCCACGGTGGCAGCTAGCCCTACCCCAGTCACCTGTGGAGTGCCTCAGGGATCATGTGTATCCCCTACTATGTATAACACATTCAGAAAACCTCTTTTTGATAAATTAGACAATTTGGGTGTCACATACACAAACTATGCTGACGACACCCAAAAACTGATTCATATCACAAGGGACTACAATACTGACAACAAAGCCTTAAGCGCAATCTATCACACCATCCAAGCCTTTGATGGCTCAAAACAAGCTTTGTCTTAACAATGATAAAACAGAGAGCTTGATCCTGGGCAGCCTTACAAAACTTAAAAGCCTCCCACCTTCATACCAATCGTTCGACATAGATGGAAACCAGATCATGACCGCCAAAGAAGTCAAGACACAAGGAGTCTACCTTGACTCCTCACTTACCCTCTCTCGGCAAGTAAAGAGTAACTACTGGAACGCTATCACCTCAGCATCTTCATATACTGATAAACTCATCACTGCATGAAGACCATATCTTACAGAAGAGAATCGCATTACCTTGGCAAGAGCACTAATCCTTTCCAGGATTGACTATTGTTATCCTATCTTCGCAGGATCCTCCTCCTAAAACATTAAGAAACTCCAAATTGTTCAGAAAAACGCTATTAGAGCGGCACTCAATATCCCAAAGTCAGAACACATTACCACATTCAGAAAAAACATTCACTGGTTACCATTTAGAGACCACATTAAATTCAAAGTACTTACGCGCATGTAAAAATGCCTATCTAATACTGCTCCATGTTACCTGTCTAGTTTGATCACCAAAACCCAACCAGCCTGACCTACCTGCTCAGCTTACCTGGGGTAATTGTCCATATCAAGATATAAAAGATAAAGAGCAGGTGGCTCCAGCTTCCCCGTCATGGCAGCTAACTACTGGAACGCCATGCCTACGGAACTAAGACTGGATCCCTCATTACTGTCCTTTTGCAAAAATACTAAAAACCTGGCTCGTTACACAGGACACCAAGTCGCATCCTCCTTACCTATAAGATTCCTTGACTCGTTTAGCGGACGGATCCTTTGCTATTCTGTACTCACCCCTGTGTACCTGCTATTTGGAGTTACTCATCGTGGTACGAAGACATTACTTTGCAACTGTTTCTTATCACTGTATTGTATAACCTGTATTGTATGACCCAATTGACCTGTATAGCTAAGTATGATCTGTAACCACATTCTGAAGCCAAGGGCCCAGATGCCTGAGGGTTAGGTGCGCGATACAAATGCAATAAATAAATAAATTAATACATTAATAAATAAACTAGTACAGAATAGGACTGCGAGAATTAATTGTGGCCTCAAGCCCAGGAACTGCATCTCTCCAGCCCTAAACTCTCTCCACTGTTTCCGGTGACTGCAAGGATCAAATTCAAAACCCTTTGCATTATCCACAAGGCTGTCTGGGGCCTGGGACGTCTCTACATCCAGCTTTCCCTCCCGAAATACCACCCAGCCAGAATCCTTCAGTCATCTGGCTGCAACTCTCTGCAGGTCAAACGTTTCTCCAAGCAGAGATTGCAGGTAGATCCCTCTCCTTGGATGGTGCCTCCCTCTGGAACAGCCTCCCTCCCCCTCAGACTTGAGCCGAATCTTATTAAGTTCTGGTGACTTCTCAAGACCTTCCTTTTCTCCTCTTCCTTCCTTCCCCTCCTCCCGTGCTAAACTCTCCACCAACCACTGCGATTGGGGACTGGTCCCTTCAGAGTCATACAGGGACTAGACCACCCACTATCAATGCCTCCCACCATCCTTTCCCAGCAGTTGCCCTTCGGCTCCCTTTCAGGACTATCCCAACCCAGTCCCCCGTCCACTGCACCCCACCCACCTCTTTTCCCTGCCACTTGCCGCCTTGGTCTGAACAGCACTTGCTCGCACCCACCCGTGGGGTTCCTCCACTCTTGCACTTCTCCCTCTTCCTCCCATCCCTCCTGTGCACTTATCACCTTGTCATGCACTTGCACGGTAGGATTGTCACAAGGCCAAAATAACTGTTTCTTTGTTGTTGTTGTTTTCTTATGATCTACCATGTCCCCCCTCCTTCTTGTCTTGTGGCTACTGGAAACACATGTGTATAGGGGTCATGCAAATGTCCAATAAATACATACATAAAAATGGAGTCACTTTGAAGTTTCTGTTTAGGGATGGGTTAGGGAGGGTGGAGCAAGAGCGATGGGGGGACGGAACTGATGAAGTAGATGAAAGAGGAGTTACAGTTGACAGTGAGACCGGAGCAGTGCTGTGGGGAAGGTAGCAATATGAAAGGAAAGCAGTGGCCTTGTGCATGGGTAAAGTGGCTGTGAAGTTTGATCAATGGATGGTCAGAGATGATGGGGCCCAGTTGTAGCTGGTGAGCCTGTGTCACCCTTTATGAAAGCGGGGCATTGTTTGGGAGTGAATCTAGTAGCAGGTAAAGATCAGAGAAGAAGAGGCCAGCAATGCTATTTAGGCTTTGGATGAGCAGAATATTGAGAGGGGTGGAGCCACGCACTAGACAGAGATGTGTTCCAAGGAGGAGTAAATGAAGTTGTGGGGGAGTGGTGAAGGACCAATAATATGGCCTTCCTGATCATAAGACTCAGCACCACTGCTTGCTCTGCCTCTTTTAGCCAGGCAAGGGAAGTGAGAGAAGGAAGCAAAATCCACTAGGGTGACAGTATCACAAGGGGTTACAGGTTTTAGTGGCATTCATAACAGAGAGTTGGAGTGAGGTGAATCACGTTGCTCAGTAAGAAATTATCCTTTCATACAGAGGGACTGGTCATTCCAGAGTCCCATGGTTAGTTCAGTACACGGTGAAGGGTAAGGCGGGGGAGGACAGCTGAGGAGAGACGATTCAGGTATTTCAAGCTTGAATGGGTGGGAGGGGTAGAACTGACATGGTTAAAGTTTAGGAGAAGAATAGCGGCTAGGGATGGGCAGACAAGGTGGGATAGGAGGGGTGATGGGATGGGTCAGTGGGCAGTCACAGGCCAGCAGAGTGTTGTAGGCAGAGAACATTAAGGAGGAGAAATATATTTGCAGTAAGCATGTTGAGAAGAGGGAAGGAAGGGGAGTATTTGTTACTTTGGAAGGTAGGTGGGCTGGATGTGCAGTGGGAGTAGCTGCATGGCTCTCAGCCTTTCAGACCTGATTGGGACAAGACAGGAGTTGCCCTAAGTCCAGTTGCTCTGTGCAGGGTGCATTAGCCAACCACGATCAACAAAACACGCCTAGGTCAAAAGTGACCAAAAATACCAAATACTAATCAGTAGGCCATTAAAAAACAGTAGAAAATAATTCTGTGCGATAAGCTGGTGGTGACCAACATTACAAATTATTAGGCAAAATACTGGCAGCGACTGGTCACTCTCACTGCGTGTGCAGAGCCCGGATCTGTGGGTGATCCAGTTTGTAAAGAGAGAGAATGAACAAGAGATGCATTTACATTTCAAGAACCGGAATCCAGGTCCAGAGTTTGAGATGCCATATCCATACAGAGGATCTGTTTGACATGGAAGCCAGTGCAGTGGAGCCAGGTAAGAAGTGATGTGGGGAGAATAACACAGGCCAATCATGGGATGGGCTGCCAAACACGCGATAACCTGAAGGCGCTTGAGGCAGTAGTCAGAAAACAAGTGCAGAGGCAGCAGAGGAACTGGCAGAGAGAGAGAAAGGAAAGATATTTACTTTTAGATGGAGATGGTAAAAGAAAATGTCAGGAAGAGGAGAACAGATGGTTTTGAGGAATAAGAGAAAGGATGTTATTGAATTTGAATCTGCGGTTCTTAATAAAGTGTGGATAGGACACAAATGGAAGGCAGGAGTTAAATTTAGTACACCAAAGAGTACTGGAACCAGCAAGTAGTGTGATCTCGGACTTATCCGAATGAAGGCACAGGGTTTTATTGCTCATCCAATCAGATATAGCTAACATAAGACTGAAACCTTAAAGTGATTTCATCCTGCACCCCACCCAAACTAATAAGGATCTGGGTGTCATCAGCATAAGCAAATGAAGACCAACCAAATGCAGAGATTAGGAAGGCCAGAGGCTGCACACAAAGGTTAAAAATAACAGGCGAAGCGAGAAACCCAGAAGGAAACGCATACGCTGTGAAGCCCAAGTGAAGGAATTAAGTGAAAGAGATGGACACCAATTTGACAACGAATGAAAAACACGATAAGGCAACACCAGTGATACGACCGTTTTAAAGGCAGCCAAGACGAATGGCCTGGTCAACAGTATGGAAGGGCACTGAGATGTCAAGCATGACCAAGCCCATGACGGCCACCATGTCCATCACATCCAGGGAAGCAGGGCAAATGAACTCTGTGCTGTGATCCTGGTAGGGAAGAAGGGCATCAGTGTGTTAAAAAAATGCTAGATCTGGAAAGTGACAGTGGATCGAGCAGGATCTTGTTGGGGGCAGGGAGAGGGAAATGGGGCAATTTTCATCAATAAGAGGGTCAAGTGACAGCTTCTTCTATAGGTGAGTAACCATGGCAGATTTAGTAAGGGAGTAACCACACTAATATGGAGGGAGTGATTTAAGATAGAAGCAGTGACTAAGATACAGAGTATGGTCAATTTTTCAGAATTTTAACACGACCACAATCAACAGGAGTGATGGACTTGAGTTCAGAGAGGCATGTGGGAAGGCCCGAAAGTAGTCAAAGAAATCAAGAGTGGGAGCAGGAGAGAGAAAAACAAACTCTAACTTGGAATAGATTATGTTGATATATTCAGTGTGGTTAGAATAGGGATATATTTATAGTTAGCCCCAGAAATGCAGATTGCAGCCGATCAGCGCATTTGGATTGGAGACTGAATCTATCCAAAATGACTCATATTCTGAGAAAGGTTGCTTCCCTATGTTACCCCCTGGTACACTGGACATCAAACCCTCATTGCTACCTCTTCATCCACCACCCACCATGCCACACTGATCCATTTCTTTGCCGGTGCTGCCACCATCCGAATCCTGTTAGACTCCCAGGGGAAGGGATAAGGAGCACTTCTTTGAACACCCTTCACTGGTTTCCATGGCTGCCAGGTTTCCTGGAATTCTTTTGCTTCCATGGACAGATACCCACCCATGGTCATCCTTTTATGACAGGAAAAAATTAGTAAAAGCACAGTTTCTATCTGGGATTTGTATCTGGGGTACGAGTGCATTAAAGGCCACCACAGGTGCATCTTATGATCTTTAATAGCCCTAGACCCTCTGTGAAGGAGCTTGCTTCACTAGGGCCGATCACCATAGGCTAACAGGCCTTTAGTAACCAGGCCATCTCCATACGGTGCCCATTGGTGTTTAATAAAATAGAAAATTGCACAGCGAGCGCAAGTGAGAGGACTGTAGTTGACACAGATGCAAAAGGATGAAAGAGTTAATTGAAGATGGAAATAACATCTACACGAATCGGAGGAAGATTCAATGCAAGTTAGATATTAAGACCAGTATGCAGAGGTAAAAGCGTGTTTAGGTCTTAAGATGGGGATTAAAAAGATTTATGGAAAGTGGGGCGTACCCATGATGCCAGCAAAGTTTAGCAGCTAATCTGGCATTTTTGACAGTAGGTAATTGTGTAACCTGTTTAGGATGCAGATAGCTATGGTTACAACATGGGCACTGGAAGGAAACAGCAAATCAAGAGTTAAAGAAAGCAAGAACAAGTTTGGGTTCAGCAGGAAAATGGTGAACAATGTTGGCTAAAGCAGAATGCAAGTAATCAACGATGGGTTGCTTTCTGGAAGAAAGCAAGAAATGGTGAAAAGGAAAAAAGGGGTATAAGTACTGGGTAGATTCATAGGACCAAACAAGGGGGAGGGGACAGCAGAGAAGACTTGTACCAGGAGGCCCGAACCAGAGTTGTAGAAAATGACTTTTCTGGCTAGGGCTGTTCGGAGTTGTAGTCCAATACATGAGCGAGCCAAAGGTTGTAGACCCCTGCAGATTTAGACTACAAAATATAAGGTTCAGCACATGACTGGTTAAATGATTCAGACCAGACACAATCTGAGTTGAGGGAAGAAGAGCAACATTATCAGAGAGTCAATACAACTAGTAACAGATGGGTAGTCAGAGGGTAGATCTTTCAGCACCTCAAGCCATGGGAAAAGGAGTCATTGCTAAATGTGGGGGAGGTACACATGATTACAATGCCTCCTCCTCTAGATGTTAGTCTTTGGGAAGCAGCTGGTAGACTGAGACAGTGGCCCCTGTGGTTGCAGGGCCAGAGGTGTCACAGAGCGAGATCATTGTGATGAAGAAAGGATCAGGGGAACAGAGGTCATACAATCTAACAATTGTAGAGCATGTTTAGATAGGGAAAAGACATTTAGAAGGAAAGCTTTGAAAATGGGAGAGCAACAAGAGATACAGATAGAGGGGAAACGAGGATAGTAGCAGAAATACAATTGCTAAAACTGATATCCAGAGCCCTAGTTGGAGGCTGGAGGGGCGCATACCAAGAAGATCACATTGTGTTGTGTGGTCGGGCACATACGTCAGTCCCTATTAATCAGGGCCAAGGACCCCTCTCAACATAGGGTGGGTGGCCTATCAGGGCGACAATGGAGCCAGACCTATGCCAGAGGCTTTGTGGGGGAGTTGAGCAGGACCTATGTGTCCAGATCCCCTGTATGTGTGGAGCCATGTGTGTTCCTTGGTGCCGCTTTCTCTATCCTGATGCCTATAAGCACCTGTTCTGGACAGGTCTCCATTTCTGATATTTCAGGTGGTTCCCGAAAAACAGCACCATTCGGAAGAACCACGATGTGCATGGGTTCCTCCTGTGTCTAGCCCAACGGATAAGTCCCGGAACGGGATGGAGGAACAAACTGTTTGCCCTACTGGAAATTAACTATCCGTCCACATTCAGGAGCAGAATTGGAAACCCAGAACTGCTGCGGAACAGGAACTACTTGTGTGTAGGTGCATTATAAATAACTTATCAATCAACAAACAAAAGACTGCACAGGAATAGGGAAGACCCAGGAACACTCTGCATACCTAGTTTGTAACGTGAGTCACCAACAATAGAAGAAGAACAGAAAACAATCAGAGTGACCTCATGACTGGCGGTAATAAAATGGAGATTGAAAAGGGGTGGGGATAAAGGCCCTCATGAAGACTTTGTGGGGTACATTTACCAGCCCAGCAGAACTCCCCTACATCACCAAACTTCATTTTCAGCAGTAAAAGAAGAATTTCAGTCACAAAATAATGGCTGCTGCGTCTTTGCCAGGCACATATGGGGCGAGATGAAACATAGAACACCCAAGAATTGCTTCCAGTTATTTTCTTCCTGTGCACCAAAAAGAAGAATTCAAAAGCAGCCTAGTGCAGAAAATGTTGTGCATTTAAAATGGCTTTGCACTGATGCCATTTCCAATTTTTCAATAGTACACAGTGGATTCCAGTAAGACACATTCATGCCCATCTATCTTCAGGCTATACACCAGCAAAGGAGGGCAGTCCTCCCTAAAAGGCATTATGTGTCAAGTAAAATCTGTAAAATAGCAGAGAATTCACTCCAGGCTGTACGGCAAGCGTTTTACTTTTTGCAACAATCTAACACAGTCCAAACTCTTCACAAGAAGCTCTCTCCTTTTGCTGGATGTCAATTTCAAAGAACCCTTGTGTTGAATAGATTCCTATGTATTAGAAATTGACTAGGGCTATGGAAATATTCAGAATAAAAATGCGAGGAAAACCCCCATATCCAAGGTGACATTCAAGAAAAATTAACCCACGAGTGAAATGGTGCTTTTGCCAAGCAAGAAAATATCTTTTGAAAATAAATGTTAAAATGATGCCCTGTGCTTGCACAGAAATGTGATTGAAGATGGGGGTTTGCTCTAAAATGTACATGATAGTATTCCCAAAAAGACTTGGCTTTTGTGAAAGAAGAAAAAACAAATGTTTAAAGCTGTTTGAAGACTCCAGAACTTTCTGTCAAACCGGATTTTGCAAGGCGGCACTTCAAAGTTGCCTTCCTCTCCTAAAAACAGAATACTTCCCCCAAGTGGACCAGCCCCTCGGCACATGATGTCAACACTTGAATGTCGTGCAGAATATAAGACCTTCATCCCTAAGTACCGAACAGAAAGGTAAAGTAACTTGCTGTCCAATCTTTAGGGCCACAGGTGGCAGGTACAGGAACGCAGGTCACCCCGACAGCTGAAAAGAAATGATGCAGGTAAGATAAACAAAATTGCCACAAGATATGTCTAAATAACAGGGAAGCAGGATTTAGAAATCTTACCTAAGTGTTGGGGAATACTATCCCAACGGGGGGGGGGAGGTATGGCAAAAGGAAAACACACCCCTCTGAGAGCGTCAATGTACCCTCAGTGAAAGCAGCGGAAGGTGGTGGCAAGTGCTCTCACTGGAAGCCCCTGTGCAATGGTAACTGGAATAGTTCACTTGACAGTTACACGGTAAGTTCCAAGCTGAGGCAGTGAACTAGGAAATATCCAGCAAAACGTGATCCAAAATTGAAGCCCGTAATACAAAGCCGGGGTCAGGAAGTCCGGGAGCGAATTGAGCAACAACAAACCAAAGGAAATCCAAAGATAGTCCAAAATACGTATCCGAGGTCGAGGTAACAGTTCCAAAAGCAATCGTGAGTCCAAACACCAGGTAAACGCCAGAAACACAGCTGTGAAGCAAAGGAAGGCACAATCTTCACTGTTTTAAGGAGGTTGCCATTGAAATCTGGTCACGTGATTGGGATCCCCGTGTCACGTGACACGGATCGAAGCATGGTGTCATGGCAACACTGATCCTTTTCGAGCAGGATGACAAGCGCCAAGGAAGCTGCCAATATAGGAATGGGCGCAGCCGAATGCCAGAACCCTGAGGCTGCCGGGATGCTCTGGAGCCTCGGCGAACCACCCCCTGCCCCTGTGAAGGCATGGGACGTGAACTGCAGGTGGGTGTGTTTATTGATACTGGTGGTGCATTCTGGGAATTGTAGTGCTGTGGGTCTGAGTGTTGGGAAACGTGATGCTGCTTACATGGATGCATGACAGAGCCCTTCCCCAATGGCCCACAACCACGTGGGCTAGACGGATTGTCCCTATGAAAACGGGAGATGAGAATCGGGGCATGGACATCGGAAGCAGGAATCCAGGACCTGTCCTCGGGAATGTAACCCAACCAATCCACCAGGTATTGCAGGCGACCCCTGAAAAAACGGGTACCTAGAATCCCAGAGACCTTGTACTCGTCAGAGGCATGTCATGACAGTGGAGTGGGGGATAGCACAATACGAGTGGGAGTGGGACAGGGTTTCAGCAAAGAAGTGTGAAAGACCGGGTGGATACGGCAAGCAGAAGGCACAGAAAGACGATAAGCTACTGGGTTCAACACTTTGACTACCCTATACGGCCCCACAAAGCGAGGAAGAAGTTTCCGACAACCAGGGATGCGGAGATGACGAGTGGACAGCCAGACCCTATCATCGGGAAAGTATATTGGGGCAGGAGCACGCTTCTTGTCAGCGGAAGCCTTCATAGCAGCTTGAGCCTCACGGAGATGAGTCAGGGTCTGGGCATGGACTTGGGATAAGTCGCGCATACAATCTGACGGAAAGATATCAGGAAAAGGTAGGGTATGGCGGTGCTGACCATAAAGAGAATAGAATGGAGAGAACCCAGTGGATGAATGTGGTGCATTATTGTATGCAAACTCGGCCAGGTGTAAGATTGATACCAGATCTGTTGGTGCTGTAGACACAGACAACGTAAATATTGCTCCATTGCCTGGTTCACCCGCTCGGTTTGTCAGTCCGTTTCGGGGTGATAGACGGATGAGAAATGGACGTCCATACCAATCACTTTGGTGAGGGCCCGCCAAAACCGGGACGTGAACTGCGATCCCCCATCTGAAATCAGGATGGACGGGAGACCAAATAAACAGAAAACAGATTTGAAGAACAGCCCCGGTAGGGTGGGAGCATTAGGGATACCTGAACATGGAACAAAACGGGCCATTTTAGTATAGAAATCCATGACCACCCACACTGTATCGAAACCCTGTACCTGGGGCAGGTCGGTAACGAAATCCATCGTAACTGTGTGCCAGGGTCTAGGAGGGATGGGTATGGATTGTAGTAACCCTAGGGGGCATCCTTTCCTATTTTTACACTGAATGCACACGGAACACATATTCACGTAGTTGTTGACATCCTTTCTCATAGTGGGCCACCAACACCAAAGTTTTAACAGTAGTAAAGTGTGTTTTTGTCCCGGGTGTCCATTGGCTGGAGCGTCGTGAGACCACTCTAAGGCTTGGTTACGTGAATCAGGAGTGGGCAATACAAGTTTGTCCTGTACAAATGGGAGGCCTTTGTGATATACCGGGTCCCAATCTGCCAACTGATCTGGATGTTGAGACACCCATTGGCGAATAGACGACAGAAGGTATGATGTGGGTGTGCAGCAGGCATATAACATGACCCATTCCTAGCAAGGAATCAGGGAAAACAGGAAAGGATACTCCCCCTGGTGTACGTGACAATGCGTCGGCCTTCCCATGTGTCAGTCCGGGCCTGTGCTTTATCACAAAGTCATAAGCTGCAAAGAACAAGTGCCAGCGCACCTGCCGACTGTTGACGCATTTTAGAGATGCCAGGTCTTGCAAATTGCTGTTGCCGGTATATACCGTGGTTGGATATTTGGCCCCCAGAAGGTGATGCCTCCAAGTTTGGAATGCGTCTTTGATGGCTAACAATTCTTTCTCTGTGACAGTGTAATGTATTTCTGTAGTGTTAAACCTACGGGAATGGTAAGCGACAGGATGCAAACAACCAGAGGACACAAACACTGCGAGAGTACCGCATGCAAGGCAAATGATGAGGCATCTGCTTCCACTACAAAGGGAAGGTCCAGATTAGGGTGTTGGAGGACAGGAGCGGCGGTGAAAGCGCATTTCAGGGTCTCGAATGTCGTCTGTTGTTCAGATGTCCAGAGAAAGGATTCCGTGGACTGGTAAGGGCGGTGAGAGGCGCTAGAATAGAGGAGAAACCAGAAATGAATCGTCGATAATAATTAGCGAACCCAAGAAATGATTGAAGGGATTTCACGTCTTTTGGTATAGGCCAATCCAGGACTGCACACACCTTTGAGATATTCATGGAATAACCCTCCCGATGAAATATGGAACCCCAAGAATTCAACTTCTTTTACATGAATAAGACATTTTTCTGGTTTAGCAAAAAGTGAATGTTTCCTAAGCCGGGCCAGGACCTCTTGCACGTGTACCACGTGTTCTTGCAGTGTATGTGAATATATGAGGATATCGTCCAAATAGACTATGACAAAGACATCCACGATGTCGCTAAATACCTCATTCATGAAGCGCTGAAAAGTGGCAGGCGCGTTACACAGCCCAAAATGCATGACTTTATATTCATAAAGACCGTAACTGGTACAGAAGGCGGTTTTCCGCTCATCACCTTTACGCACACAAACTAAGTTATGCGCCCCTCTCAAGTCTAATTTGGTAAATATGGAGGCATGCGTCAACCGGTCGAGGAGCGAGGTGATGAGAGCAATAGGATGCCAGTTCTTCACAGTGATGTTGTTCAGACGTCGATAATCTACAAAGGGACATAGATCGCCTTCCTTTTTTGGGACAAAAAATATTGGACTGGCAGCGGGTGAGATGGATGGCCAGATATGTCCCAAGTGTAGGGCTTTCTGGATATATTCTTTAAATGCCTGGTCCTCAGTCAAGGATAAGGAATATACACGTCCCTTAGGTATCACTGAATCAGGGATAAGATCAATCGGACAGTCGTAGAACCTGTGAGGAGGAAGAGCCTCCGCACATCCTTTGTCAAAGACTTCTAAAAAGTCATGATATTCTTCTGGGATACCGACTGCAACAGCACCAACCATGTGTGTTGGCTAATTCATATCCCTGATTTCTGGTTCGTTCAAGGAAAGATGGCCGATAGCGCCCAAGGCTTGGGAGGGTGTATCGATGTGAACTTGGGATGTTAAACATTCAGTTTGACAGTAAGAAGACTCGAAGAAGACCCGCCTATTTGACCAATCTATGACAGGATTATGTGTCTTAAGCCATGGTATACCCAATATTAGACCGAACTGAGGTGCCGTGATTAAGTCAAATGTAAGAGTCTCTTTATGTGTGTCTTGTATGACTAGGGTGAGGGGTGCAGTTTGCTGTCGAGTAGGCCCAGATCCTAGAGAGGTACCATCCACTGCTTGTACAGGTCTGGATGCAGTTTGTTCTGTAATGGCAGATTGAGCGAAGCAGCCAGCGTTACATCAATATAATTACCAGTGGCTCCAGAATCAATAACTATGTGAACGAATGCATGACATCAGGAGAAGGGACAAGAAGAGCCTGTACCAAAACAGGTCTCATGCTGCCGAAACCGGGAGCCAGGCCAAAGGGGGTCAGATGAGAACTCGTCCGTGCCCCCAAATCTAGGGACGAATCTTCTGAAAACCCGGACTCCTGGGTTTAGGGCGCCTTGGACATTCTTTAACGAAATGTCCATTTAAACCACAATAGAAACAAGCATTAGTCGATCTCCGTCATTCCCATTCTGCGGGAGAGATGGGGCTACAGATTCCCCTGATTTGCATGGGTTCTCCTGACAAGTCAGAAGGAGCAGAGCAAGACAGGGGAGTCAAAAAACCTGATTCACTCTTACGTTCTGCCCGTCGGGCATCGACCTACAACATCAGGTTCACTAGTTCGGGGAATTGTGGAGGTAAAGATGGAACCACTGCCAAGGCGTCCTTTATTTGGTCATTGAGACCCTTGTAAAAGACTACAGCTTTTTTATTCTCGGGTCAGGATGTTTCGACGGACAACTGGTTGAAACGGGTTATGTATTCTATGAGTGGACTTTTCCCTTGGACTAAGTTCAACAGTTCTTAGTCTCTGAACTATGCCTTATGTCGTGTATCAAATACACGTGTCATTGCAGCCACTAATAGATCGAAATCATAGAGGACTGGATCGTCGCCTTCCAATAGTGGATTAGCCCAAGTGGCTGCAATTCCACTCAAAAGAGACAAGGTAAAGGCTGCCTTTGGGGTGGAATCAGGGAAAGCCTGGGGTCTACACAAAAAATGCAACATGCACTGATTCAAGAAAGTACGCAACTTTCTAGGGTCTCTCTGAAATTTTTCAGGTGCGGCAAAAGGGAATGGTGTAGGTACACATACCAGGGCTGCAGGGGCACTATTAGATGCAGTCGGTTGTGGAGGGGTGTCAAATTCAGGGTCGGGGGCGGGGCATGGCGTTCACTCTGTATTGTGTCAAGTTGTTGGTGAATAGCAGTGGTAGCTGCGGCCATGTCTGCCCGCAGAACGGTATTGGCCTGAACCAGGGCAGCCACAGGGTCCTCTGCGGACGTGTCCATATTCTAGACGACAAAAAATGGCTTCACAGTCTGTCAAGACTTGAATGTCGTGCAGAATATAAGACCTTCGTCCCTAAGTACCGAACAGAAAGGTAAAGTAACTTGCTGTCCAATCTTTAGGGCCACAGGAGGCAGGGACAGGAATGCAGATCACCCCGACAGCTGAAAAGAAATGATGCAGGTAAGATAAACAAATGGCCACAAGATAGGTGTGAATAACAGGGAAGCAGGATTTAGAAATCTTACCTAAGTGTTGGGGACTACTATCCCAAAAGGGGGGTGAATGTATGCAAAAGGAAAACACACCCCTCTGAGAGCGTCAATGTACCATCAGTGAAAGCAGCAGCAGGTGGTGGCAAGTGCTCTCACTGGAAGCCCCTGTGCAATGTTAACTGGAATAGTTCACTTAAAAGTTACACTGTAAGTTCCAAGCAGAGGCAGTGAACTAGGAAGTATCCAGCAAAACGTGATCCAAAATTGAAGTCCGTAATACAAAGCTGAGTGCGGAAGCTAATTGAGCAACAACAAACCAAGGGAAATCCAAAGACAGTTCAAAATATGTATCCGAGGTCGAGGTACCAGTTCCAAAAGCAATTGTGAGTCCAAACACCAGGTAAACGCCAGAAACACAGCTGTGAAGCAAAGGAAGGCATAATCTCCACTGTTTTAAGGAGGTTGCCATGGAAATCTGGTCACGTGATCGGGATCGCCGTGACGCGGATGGAAGTGTGGTGTCATGGCAACACTGCTCCTTTTCGAGTGTGATCACAAGCGCCAAGGAAGCTACCAATATAGGAATGGGCGCAGCCGACTGCGAGGACCCTGAGGCCGCCGGGATGCCCTGGAGCCTCGGCAAACCACCCCCTGCCGCTGTGATAGCACGGGATGTGAACTGCAAGGTGGGTGTGTTTAGTGATACTGGTGGTGCATTCTGGGAATTGTAGTGCTGTGGGCCTCAGTGTTGGGAAACGTGATGCTGCGGACATGGATGCATGACACATGAAAAGGGCCAAGGTGGGGAATCTAGCAACCTCGTCAGACTTCCTGGCATTTCTCCAGCAACGACCAATGGAGTAGGGGAACTGGCCTTGTCACAGGCAAGTGTGAATTCCTGGTGACACCTCTCCTCAGCTGCATCTGCCAGAATTAAAGGTTGCTATGGTAGCCCTGTTGCCCAGAACTGACCTAGTGGGGGTTAGATGACTAGGGAAATCTCAAGGACCGCCCTCCAGTGACAGATGCCATCCATTTGATTTAACAGACTTTTTGTATAAAAGTATTTATTTCAATAACCTAAAGACGCAGTAACATGACATTGTAGCTTTTTCTAGCATGTTGGGGACGAAAGCGCCAGTAAAATGTAATTCATGGGACAAACATGTATGGTAAAGTTTTGAAACTTAAATGCAAATGTGTCCGATACTTTTAGGCTTATGTATATCCATTTGCAGGATTTTTGATAAAATAATGTTGGTGTAAATTACAAAAGATTGCCAGAAGGACGAAACAGCATCGCACAAATGTGGGATTTTGAATGATTTATTCTTTGCAAAATATGGGATCTGCCTATCTAATTTTTATAAGGGTGGTGTCTATAAAAATGTGCCTTTTATGGCATAACTTATTTTGGCAAAAGTAACTTTGATGAAACAAACAAAGAGCCTTATAAAACACACACCCACTAAAACTGAGTCATACGCTGGATCCAATCTGCTTACAGGGAGACAACGACTTACATAGGCTGACCTGTCCGATTTAGAGGTATGTCTAACTTACTATGTGGGCAGTACACATATGTGTACTGCCCACATAATAAAAATACTCTGATGCCATCCGGCCTATAAATATGGGGACATTCATAGCTCAGGACACACACATTGACACATTGACAGACCTTCTAGAAAAACAGACAGACATTCAAGACAATCCATCATTCATAAATCAACATCTAGAGATTCAGATAGTCCCCATTCACCCTGCAAGATTCAAGATTCCAGAAGCCAGGCCAGAGCTAGCCGACCCTATCTATCCGGGCTGAACCTCTTATCCAGAATTAAAAACCCACCAAAATCCCAAAAACTCAGGGAGAGAGGGGGAAAGGCTGTGGAACCCTTTTTGGGATCATCCTGTGACCAGACCAGCTTTGCCCCACTACCTGCTTTGCCCAGCTGACATAGCTTGCTGTCCCCAGTGACCAGACTAGGCCCAGCTGTCCCCTTCCAGGAAAGAATGCCGCTGCGCAGTGACCAGATCTTGCCTCGCTACATAGAAACCCTGGTTGCCGGTCCAATCTACCTCATTCAAGTACTTGTAAGTATTTCCCCTCCCCAGTAACCAAAACTGCATCCCTTGCTTTGTTACCTTGTATTAGGCCCAATACCATAGAAATCCTATAACTGCCCTAGCAAAATCCTTAAAATTGTCAGAACCCTCTCTGTACCCTATCCTTAGGAAAATCCATAGTAGCCCTCATGTGTTAGCGCCATTCTTCCCAATCATTTCAATCTGTTGTATAAGTCCTTAGCACTATTTGGAATAAATTAATTAAATTCCCATCCAAAGAGACACATAGCGTGAAGGGGTTGCAGTTGCAAAATAACCTGTTTCATGGGCAGCGTTACTCTTTTCTAGCCACTAAAATATAGTATCAGTAAAACTTGTCATTTTTCTTTTTTAAACCGATTTTTCCAGTGCAACTGCTTTCATTTTTAAAAGGCTGATTTTTTCTTTCCCTGTAAGAATCCCATACTGTTATCCACTCAGAGTTACCCTTTCACTTTCATATCATACATGTGAGGTGCATTGGTACTATAGCATCAAAACCGAATTCCAATTTTGTCTGTTTAGCCCAAATTCCAAGGCGTTTTGCTATTTTAAACCCGTGAAATGAATCAATTGCAATTTTTCCACGTGTGATTTTGCTGCACTGTGTTTTTCCTTTGATTTTTGGAACTGTATGCCCGTTGTTAGTACATTGCCTGGTAGTTTGCTAGCTTTCTTGCTTCTTTGATACGGCCATACTCATTCTTGCCTTATTCATTCAACCACAAATGTAAAACAAATATTTAGTAATTGTGAGTGCTATTTTGCTCAATTTCAAGAGTTTTTCAATCTGATTTTGCCTCGCATTCAGAGGAAGAAGGGCAGATTTCCATTCTGTTTGTTGCCTAGTATACATGACTCCTTGCTACTCCTTTGTACCCACACAAAATTTGGTTAAGATGGGTTTGAGGGAGTGTTTCAGGGGGAACACCTAACTGTGGTGCCATTTAAACGCGCTACTCAAAAAGTAATCTTGCTTTCATTCAATTGTGCTTGGTGTATTTTATGTTAAAAGGTCAAACCAAGTGCATTCTACCATTTTACAGTGTAATTATCACCACATTGGTGATTTCTGCCCTAGCTCAACCATGACTAGTCACATCAATGCTCTCGCCTCCTTCACAACCCACACCTCGACGCACATTTGGACAGTTCCTCTCCCCCCCCAGCAACTGCCTCACCCTCTCTAGAGCCATTATCCTGAGCAAACTGGACTATTGTTATGTCCTCTTCATTGGCATGTCAGCATCCAACCTTGCAAAGCTCCAGCTCCTGCAGAACAAAGCCTTATGCGCTGCCTTGGGACTTCACTGTTCAGACCAAATCACTGCAACACGCCATGAGGTCCACTGGCTACCCAAGAAAGCCTGGATTGACTTCAAACCCCTCCCCATTACACACCAATGCATCTATAAAGAAACTCACCTTTACTTGAACAACTGCATTGTGAGGAAACACCAATGTCTGGCCCTTCGCTCCTGGAACCATCTCACTCTGGCCATCCCTCGCCTCAAACTTGCCAGGGCAGGCAGTGTGAGTTTCTGCATCACTGCCCCAACCCTCTGGAATTCACTTCTGCTGCACATTAGTAATGAGCCCTCCTACCCAGCTTTCAAGAGACTTTTAAAAACCTACCTGTTCAATAAACAGGATTAACATGAATTGATCTTGCTGTTCGTTCTATTTTATCTGATTGTCTTACCACCTTATACTATCTGAAAGATCACTGTGACTCATTGTATTGTACAAGCACAGGGTTACCCGTGGGTTTTAGCGTTACAGAAATTTAATAAATAAAATAAATAAATATATGAATGTCCTTCATTTCTTGGGAGCGCTTTGGGCACTTGGTTAGTCATGATTTTTAACATTTAGCCAGTGCATTGGCATTGTGAAAGTTGTCAAGTGGTGTATTATGGGTATTCTATATTCGCACTCGGTAAGGGTGTTCAGCCAATCAGGTGGCTGGAAAAGTGGGCGAGAACACACTTTGTACTTACTGCCTGCTGTTTCCGGCCACACGAGGCCCTTCCCCGGGAGACTCCATCTTGATTGTGGGGAGGCAGCAGGGACCCTCGCACTGTTGCCTCTCCACGTCCCCACCCCGAAAGAGATCCCTCTCCCTTTCCCCTCAGCCCATCCCCACTTACGCAGCAACGACATGGACATGGAAAAGAGACTAAGTCTCTTTCCTACTGCAGCAGCAATCATATTTTTTCTTTTTTGACCAGTCTTGGTGGCCAACTGGGAGTTTCTATATGGGGTACTAGAGAAATTTGGTTTCGGTGAGGATGCCCAACGAGCGATCAAGGCTCTGTACGCAGAACCATCAGCCAGAGTTTTGGTAAATGGGTGGCTATCATGTAGATTTAATATTCAGCGAGGGACCCGACAGGGCTGCCCCCTCTCGCCCCTATTGTTTGCAATGACCATGGAGATTTTGGCGGAATATCTGAGGGGGTCCCCTGATGTGATGGGTATAGATGTGGGAGACAGAGGCCCTCATTACAAGTCAGGCATTAAGGGTTTAACGGCGCTGTCGGCGCCGTTAACCCTTAACGCCTGATTCACACTTTAACGCCTGCTTTTTGCAGGCGTTAAAGTCCAAGGCGCTAAGTGACCTTGGTGCTAATTACGGCACCGTAATTTACGGTGCCGTAATTAGCGCCTTCCCCATCCCCATTATGCCCTATGGGGCGAAATGGGAATGGGGAAGGGCAAATGATGAATGGGGAATTACTGCCCCCGCCAACCTTGTGATGGGGGCGTGAATTCCGCCATCCACCATGGCGGAATCCAGCATGGACCAGGGTGCTAATAGCACCATGGTCCACCGCCTGACTTGTAATGAGGGCCAGAACCTTTAAACTCGGTCTCTATGCAGATGATATAATGCTCCACGTGAGGCAGCCAGCCCAATCTGTCCCAGCCGCCTTGCGGGTGATAGAGGAGTGCAGGCATTTTTCAGGATTGAAGGTGAATGTGGGCACATTTGGTCCCCACCGGTGAGGGACGGGATCCCTGGCCAAAAACATTATCAGTCCTGGTTTGAAGCGGGGCTTTGCAGGGTGGGTCAGTTGGTGAAAGAAAATACATTCATAAGCATCCAGGAACTGGAGGAAGCATTGGGCATTGGCAGGCTGTCCCCACTCCTCTATCTAAGATTGAAGGGTGTATTCATGGAAGGGAAATGGAAGCAGCATATACAGAGGCCACTCACCCCAGTAGAGAAGGTCTGGGACATGCATGTAGATATGAAAGGTCTCATCTCCCTCCTGTATAGGGCGCTTTTGTCCCCCTGTGAAGGATCAATCAGGGGTCTAAGAACGAGATGGGAGAGGGACTTAGGCTATGAAATTGGGGACGGTTTATGGGTGCGACTCTGTAGTAGGGCATTAAGACCTCAATTTCGTGTCAATATAAGATGCACGCCATAAAACTGCTTCACAAGTGGAAATATGACCGGGTAGTACCCTCCAAGATGTTTCCAGTGGTGATTCCCCGTTGCTGGCATGGATGCGGGGAAAAAGCCAATTATTGGCATATGTGGTGGACATGTCAAAAAGTGCGCACATATTGCACAGAAGTGTTGAGCTGGATCAAAGAGGCGGACGGAGGATCCCACCCACTAGACACAATCTTAGTATTATTTGGACTTGAAAGAAGGGATGAGCGGTTGGACAATCTTCCACACCTGTCACATTGTTTACTTTCAGCGGCCAGAGCCTGTCGAGCTAGAACTTGGAAAAGGACCTGCCTCCCCACGAAGACAGAATGGGTGGCAGTGGCCAGGGATATTTATCTTATGGAAAAGATCACAGAAGCTATACAGGGATCCAGAGTTCTGATAGAGACTGAATGGCTCGGGTTCTTTAGTGCTTTTAGTAACATGGAAAGTACTGGTTGAAATTCCTGGAGAACAGTGACTCGGCCCCACCAAATAGTTAACTTGGAAAACACAGACTTTAATTCAGAGGAATCGGCCCATTTCCGACGATCTAGTGCCCGGTCGGGACGGCCGACAACGGATTGAACAGTATAAGTGAAAGCAGCGATCAGAGACTGTGTCTTGTAAGGGGGTGGGGGGAGGAGGGAGGGGAGGGTGTATATGCCAGGGAATTATCTAATTCTTTTTTGTATGAGGTTTATAGGGACACAAGTCCCTTTCATGTTTGCTCCGAAGGTTCTCTGTTGTTTCATAAAACCAATAAAAATAAATAAAATTAAAAAAAACACAATGTCATTCTCCTGCAAGAGACCTGGGCCTTGGAGACCACACTGTTAGATGGCTACACATCGTAGGTGATCTCAGCGAAAAAAATGCTAGAGTAAGATGTTATGGGGGTCTGGCCATTTTGATTAAAGCCTCCCTAACTGTAGGGTTAGGGTAGTGGAGACTAACATGGACTACCTACAGGTGCTCTGCATTTTACCCTCTAGAGGGGACCCGTTAATCATTTTGAACCTCTATAGCAGCCCCCATAAGGCTGAGGCAGACAGGTTAGCCAAAGTCAAGGTGTTTATTGATGAGTTATTTCTAAACAGGAGTTATCGTAATGAGCAATGCATACGGGGAGGAGATTTTAACCTCAAAATGGTCTGCCAAAGGATCTGTTAGATCCGCTGGAGGACTGGTCACTGAACATCCCCTTGCCCACATTGAAATATGGACGGGTGTGTGCAAAGGGTCTCCAAATGTGTTTATGGCTCATCGAATGGGGGCTGCACACGGTAAACAGACACATAGCACCTGATATACCGGGTAACCTTACCTTCAATAATCACCAAGGTTGAAGGGGGGTGGCCAGCAAGCGGGCAATGAGGACGTGATTCCTCACTGCTCCCAGTCCACCAGCTAGATCCTGCCTTTATCCTGACAATTCATGTTGTTAAACTCACAAAAGCGGCGGAACCCTTCTGCAACGGGTCGCTACACTATGGACCTGAACCGACGTGTGGTTCCGGAGATACGTGCTGTGGAATTCAGAAGCGGCTGACTGCGTATACCAGAGAAGATGGCCGCCGGGACTGCGAGCTAAAAGGAATGTGTGCATTACGTTAAAGGCTCCACTGAACCAAGCGTCGCAACAGCAACTACCATCACATCGCTGAGGCCGAAATCAGGAAGACTAAACACTGATCCCGACCCCAAACAACACTGCGAGTAGGCGGCGAGCGCGCCCATGAAAGCAGGCGGGCAATGGCATCCCCTGCTCCGATAAGAGGTGGAGCAACCCTGCTTGAGGACGACAGAAAGGACCAGCCGACGTTACGATCCTGATCACTGCAGCGACAAGGTGAGCTGCCCTGTGGGTCCTCCCCCTGATGAGATCTCCAAGTGCCAGCGAGGATCGGCTCCTACCTGCTGCCCGGCCGTTGATGGGGCAGTCCCGTCTGAGGCTGCGAGAGGCTGCTGTGGGCCCCTGGAAACGACGCAACCCGAGCTAGCAGGCGAACCGAGGAAGGCTGCCTGAAGCCGCTCCAGTTGCAGGAGAGCCAGGCCGACAGCGAAGCGAGCAGTGCCTGGGACAAGGAGTGAGCGGGGGCAACCAAATCAAACACGTCTCCTACCCAGAGACGGTGCGAAAAAGCTAAACTGCCTACCAACAATGATATGCAGCAGAATTATCCCTGAACCCCAACCACTCCCAGTGGGATCCTGAAAGTGGAACGCGACACGTGGATTGCAACACACGTTCCAAAAAGCAACCGAGAATGGAAGGTAAGCTGCCTACACTGAGGGCATGGCTGTTATAAGGTGAATGAGAACTGCGCACTGAATCTACAACGCTCCGAGCTCCCAATAAAGTAGTGATGTGGCTGAGCGCTGAGTGTCCAAGGTGAAACCAATAAGACTAATACCCTGTGAATACATCACCTAGCCGCCATTACACACAGCAATAAACGTGGTTTACACACTTAAAATTGCTTTTGAGCCTAGACTTATCAAAAGCGACCACCTGCTGGGAGGCGAGCTTATACACAACCGGTGCACCGACCTGAGTGGAAGCACGCACTTCAGAAGCCGCAGGGATTTGAGAGAGCAAAACAACATTCTGATATCACCGGCCCCGATCAAATACTACTACTGAGGACAACTGAAACAAGCACGTTTGCCAGGAAAGGAGGCAACTGGAGTACGGGCCTGCTTGTCCGTGGCATGAAGCGGCAACAAGACCCCTAATCCTGCACTGTACGAGTCTAAGACACACGTTTGAACTGAGACTAATAGAAACACCTCCTTCCCGAAAGATAGGGTGCCGACCAAGCCAATCCTCAGGCCAACAAAACAAAGGAGGGAGAGGGCATAGGTGATAATGCAGCAGACTTCTGGGAAGAAAACCACAAAGTGGACAGTGCATATAAACCGTAAGAGAAACCAAAAGGAGGGAAGAGGTGTTAGAGAGTACAACGGCACCTCCCTAGCGAGATAGAAGCCAAGGCTTGTGGGTCTGCCGTTTTCGGAGAACCGCAGCCGGGTGGTCATGGACAGCACCATTTGGTAATAAACGCTGGACAGTGCACCTGCGAAGGCGGCACAAGTGTCTCTGGTGAACCACTTGACCAGTATCCACAAGATCCTGAACCAACAGCAACAACTGGATGATGCCTTGCCGAATAGTTGCGCCCAAAGCGAGCACCCCACTGACCTAAACAGCTGCACAAACATTGGCTAAGAGGGAAGGGAGACACTGCAAATCAACACTGGCTTGACCACCATGGGGAAAGACAGGGCAAAGAACGCGACAACGCAGAGCAAAATGGAGCAGTACACAATCAGTATCCAACTTCCCCCACAGGAGCAGGGCAACTCTGGCGATGTATTGGGACCAAAGGATGACAATATATCCCTTAAAGACATCATGAATGCTATTACCAACTCAAGGACCTCCATGGAAAAAAAGATGGATGGCATAAGTACTGAGGTGTCGCTAATGCGCCATGAGCTGCAAAAATTCACGGCTCATACCGGGGAAACAGAGGACAGCCTGAGGACTGTAAATCACCAAATGACCGGAGAGTTGGCACGCCTCAAGGCACTGGAAGAATGAGTGGAAGAGGGTGAGGGCAGAGCAAGACGGAACAACATCTGGATCCTTGGATTGCCTGAAAACTCTGAAGGCCCGAGCATGGATCTATTCCTAGAGAAATGGCTTGCGGATCTATTCGCTCCCAAGACCCTATCAAAATTCTTCTCAGTTGAACGTGCTCACCAACAGGCAGACAAATACCCGGAGCTCCCCCCGCGCATGGTAATAGCAAATCTCCTGAACTATAGGGATTGGGATGCCATACTTCAGATGGCCAGAACTAAGGGCTCCATAACATTTAATGGTTCCAGAATCACCTTTTTCCCAGACTTCACCAGGGAGGTTCAGAAAGCGAGGCAGTCCTTCGACCCACTCAAGAAACGCCTTCAAGCTCTTCACATAAAATACAGACTTGTGTTCCCAGCACAACTGAAAATATACCACAATGGTACGACAGTGCATTTCACGGATCCCAGAGAAGCGTGGAGCTGGGTGGAAAGAAACCTAGAGGGTGACTGGAGGCCGAATCGGAGGCAAGACATCGACAGGAGTCGCCCACGACCAGAGAGAACACCACCTGAGCTCCCACAACAGGAGATGAAAGCACTGCCAAATGAAGGCAATGAGTTCTGGAAGCAATCTCATCCTTTTTTTTAAGGGGATGCCAAATATTGCAGCTAATATAGTGTTGTAATATTTGGTATCCCCTTGTTTTTGAGGGGTAACATTTAACAAAGCACTGCTTGAACTACCCCTTGCATTGGGGAGGGGAGCACATCATACACCTTCACTGTGACAGCTTCTGGAAGCCATCCCATCCTTTTTCTGAAGGGGATACCAAATATTACAGCTAATATAGTGTTGTAATATTTGGTATCCCCTTGATGTTGAGGGGTAACATTTAACAACGCACTGCTTGAACTATCTCTTGCATTGGGGAGAGAAGTACATCATAAGCCTTCAATGTGACAGCTTCTGGAAGCCATCCCATCCTTTTTTTGAAGGGGACACCAAATATAATGGCTAATATAGTGTTGTAATATTTGGTTTCTCCTGTTTTTGAGGGGTAATATTTCAGAACGCACTGCTTTAACTATCCCTTGCATTGGGGAGGGGAGCACATCATAAGCCTTCACTGCGACAGCTTCTGGAAGCCATCCTATCCTTTTTTTGAAGGGGATATCAAATATAATGGCTAATATAGGGTTGTAATATTTGGTGTCCCATTAATGTTGAGGGGCAACATTTAACTAACCGCTGCTTGAACTATCCCTTGCATTGGGGAGGGCAGTACATCATAAGCCTACACTGCGACAGCTTCAGGAAGCCATCTCCTCCTTTTTTTGAAGGGGATGCCATATATTACAGCTAATATAGTGTTGTAATATTTGGTATCCCCTTGATTTCGAGGGGCAACATTTAACTAACCGCTGCTTGAACTATCCCTTGCATTGGGGAGGGCAGTACATCATAAGCCTACACTGCAACAGCTTCTGGAAGCCATTGCATCCGTTTTTTGAAGGGGATACCAAATATTACAGCTAATATAGTGTTGTAATATTTGGTATCCCCTTGATTTTGAGGGGTAACATTTAACAAAGCACTGCTTGAACTATCCCTTGCATTGGGGAGGGCAGTACATCATAGGCCTAGACTGTGACAGCTTCTGGAAGCCATCTCATCCTTTCTTTTGAAGGGGATACCAAATATTACAGCTAATATAGTGTTGTAATATTTGGTATCCCCTTGATTTCGAGGGGTAACATTTAACAACGCACTGCTTGAACTATCCCTTGCATTGGGGAGGGGAGTACATCATAATCTTCGCTGTGACAGCTTCTGGAAGCCATCTCATCCTTTTTTTAAAGGGGATACCAAATATTACAGCTAATATAGTGTTGTAATATTTGGTATCCCCTTGATGTTGAGGGGTAACATTTAACAACGCACTGCTTGAACTATCCCTTGCATTGGGGAGGGGAGTACATCATAAGCCTTCACTGTGACAGGTTCAGAAAGCCATCCCATCCTTTTTTTGAACGGGATACCAGATGTTATGGCTAATATAGGGTTGTAATATTTGGTATCCCCTTGTTTTTGAGGGGTAACATTTAACAACACTCTGCTTGAACTATCCCTTGAATTGGGGAGGGGAGTACATAATTTCTGTGCACTGTGACTCTGGGCCAGCCCAACAGGTGCTCGGGGCACCAACACAAAATTAATGTGGCAGGGATCACCCTGATCGTCGTGGTCACACAACAAGACCGCAGCTGCCGTGGGCTCTTGGACAAGCAGCTGCTCTGCATCACACAGAGGGCCAGTGACCTGGAGGCACCCCGTTACACATGCTAGTCTGGGGCACCCAGACCGCACCCAGACTAGCAGGGCCGCAGGCCTGTGTTCACAAGGGGTAGGCCTGCAGGCCCTATACAGTGAGACACAGAGACAGAGTGCCATTACATTTAGTCTACCACTGTGGTATTGCACGTGCATGCAGAGGCTCCTTCTTCCATTCAGGTATGAGGCTGTCATGACACATCCTTAGAGTGTGTGAGAAAAATGGGGTAAGACCCTCTTTTTTGTGAGTGGGCCTGACTCTAGAGGGTGTAGAGAGGAATGTCAAGAGAGGATTAGAGTCAAAGGCCTAGAACAATGGTATGTTTTGACTCTAATCCTCTCTTGACATCCTTAGAGGGGCAATACATGTTCTTAAAAGTGAAACACCACAAATATTCCCACTATGCTATGAGATGTGTAATATATATAGGTATGGTTGTGTTGAGCTATAACCTTATAATGCGCCGAGGAGTAATAAAATGGACAAGTAATTGTGGTCAAAGTTATAAATTCCTTTTATTTTTTTGTTTGAGAGCCTTTGTGGATGACACGTGTTTCGGCAAGACTGCCTTTTTCAAATCCAGGCTTGTTAAAAGAAGAGAAAATAATAAAAAACAGAAAAAGATAAACACACATGAAAGTCTGTATATTTATAATCGTCATACTCAGGTATTCATACATGCAGACTTATTCAAAGTGTACTAATATAAAGTATTACTAGATACGTTAGGAAAACATTGTCTCTTAGAATGGTATAGTTACCATTGCACCAGAAATAGACCAAAGTAGGAAGTTAGGGGGAGTGGTGAGCCTTGTGCTATTAAGCATGCAATTCATTGTGGGAAAAGAAGGATAATAGGGTCAGGTGGGAGTGGTGGGGGAGATAGAGATCTTAATCTGTATGTTAAAAAATGTGGTGAGCAGGCTAAAGTGATATGAGCATAGTAAATAATGTTAGGAATAGGAACACTTAGGGCCTCATTACACGGACGGCGGTAAGGGTTAACGGTCACCGTTAATGGCAACGGTGACCGTTAACCCTTACCGCCGTACTACGAGGTCCCTTTGCGGGTTGGAGGAATTAACGCCTGCTTCTTGCAGGCGTTAAGTACCAACCCGCTAAGGGACCTCGGAGCTAATTACGGCACCGCAAAATTGCGGTGCCGTAATTAGCGCCTTCCCCATTCCCATAGAGCCCTATGGGGCAGAAATGGGAATGGGGAAGGGCAATGGCGGAAAGGGGATTTACCGCCCCTCCAACCTTGGAATGGGGCGGTAAATCCCCTTTCCGCCAAGGCGGTGCCGGTAATTTACCGGCATGGTCCAGGGTGCTAATAGCACCCTGGATTACCGCCTTCCGTGTAATGAGGTCTTACCTAAATAGTTAATACACGTGTCACTGCATAATGCATTTAGAAACTGGGGTTTAAGGGATAAATCCCACCTGTGTGTAGACCTGCAGTCTATATGTATAAAATAAAAATATGAGCAGTGTTAAGGCATGAGTTTGCCTCAGCAATACGTTTTCTTCCAATTGGTAATTCGTAAGACTATGGCTTTACCCAAGGGGGATTTGTTAGGCTCACATTAATCTACATGATGCTATTGTGACTTTGCATGCAGGGCGGGGAGAATAAAACCAAATCCATCTTCTTATTGCTCAACATATTTCTATGATGATGTATAGTGGAAAGTTAATAATGAAAGGGTAGTTTGTTATGTACTGTGCTTTGCTTCCAAGGCTTTGATATAAATAAAGTATTATTTAAGTACATGAAATGCAAAGGGAAACATTAATAAATATCTAAATAAACTAAACTGTGAAGATGTGCTCAGTTGCTTAAATTGTCTCCATCGGTTTCACTATTAACCAAAGTTTGTGATCCTTGGCAGATCATGAAATCAGACTGTGTCTTATCTGCAGCTCTGTAAGTGATTCACTTCAAAGCTTATGTGTTAATATATGATGCTGTTATTTTGTTTTTAAAAAAGCCTGACTTGCTCCATCTATAACAGTGTAATTTGAGTATTTTGCACCACAAAAGTATTTGCCACTTGGCTTACGTATGACAACTTATTCTAAAGTCACTTGCATTCTGCCTCCAAGTATGAAAGACTGAGTATGCTCCTTGCGATGTGCTTTCTGTGAAGTAATGTCTGTTGATGCAATCCATATGCAAATTAGTGTATGTATTTTGCCCCAGAGCGCATGGAGAGATCTCTAATAGATGAGTTCCCTGCATTTGTAATGATTCTGCCGTTTTTTTTTGTTGTGTTAAAATGTGAGATGCCACTCGTACTGTTACTGAAAAAATAGATTGAGGCAGGGGTGGGCGGTTTGTGGGCACGAATGAGACAACCTGGAAATGTCCCCCCAGCCTCTCTGGCAATGCTGAATACTCCCCTGACTGGACAATATGGAACTCTGGCTTTATGACGGTGTTGTGCAACATTTGGTACCCCATACCAAGGCTCGGAACTCTCCTACTTTGGTCTGCGATCTACGAAGATAGCCGAAGACAGGGGATGCCAGATCGGTATGGGATACCAAATATTAGAGAACACCCATAGGGACCTTGGGAATGGCACTAATTCGACCAGCAACCATTTTTCAATTTTTTCTCCCCACAGTACCTTGTGCAATGTCTATTCCCAGCGTGGGTTGGCCACTTAAATTGCCCGCATCGTTCTTCATATTTCCAGCGGAGACACGCGCTCATTGCGACTGCCGTACATTACTCTGCAGTATTCAATGGGGGCAAATGTAAACTTCTGGCTGCCTGCTCACTATTCCAAAGCAGGTCTTATACCGCTGCTGAGGCTTTGTTTCTCCAACAGTTTCGGCATTGGATACCCACAACTTCTGCCTCACCACCATGGACTCGGCTTGATTTCCGTGTGGATTTTCATACTTTCATGCTTCATGATGCTTCACTGCTTCTTTTCCTTCAATCTCCCACTCACTCTCAGGGTTCATTTCAGATCCTCGTCACCAAAATGTGGTACCTTGCCTCCTGCCTGCACGGTTTGCCAGAGCCAGTGAAGACAGGGAGCAGGAACCAGGCTGACTCAGGTATGTAGAAAACGGAAGATGCTTTATTTAACTCTTAAAGCGAGAGAGAAGATCACATGCATCTGTCCTGGTTCCCTGCCCAGCTCCCAGTGCCCAACCGTCAACCTTGGAATCCCCAAGCCCCAAAAACTCTACACTCCACCAAGCATTCCACAGGACCTAGCTTGCTTACACAGACACACTATCATTCAGGATACAACAATATCCCACTCCTTAAAACAACAACAAATAGATGATACCCACTTCCATGCCAAAGACTAACCCTCATAACTAAACTAACCTCCTTCTACCCTGGCCTGCCACGCCAGGATCTCAGTGCTGCCACCACCAAGCGCATACCTTGCCACATAAGGACAAATGAAAAACAAAACTTACATTCAACAAACCCTCTATCTGCCAACCTCCTTCCGCCAGGACTGCCACCCCAGGACACAGGGTCTGCCACACCCTGGCACAAAAAAAAACCAGGAACCAGCAACACAGAAACTATACACCAAAAACGGGACAAGATTGGGGGAAAGAAAATAGCAATCGCCCAACACTGGAACAGGGATGCAACACAACCTCAAGGATGCAAAATCTTGCGCGGGACTAGCCGCCCGCCAACGTCCAAACCTACGACCATTCAAGAAGGGTGGCGCTGCGCATGCCCAGAACAGCAGGCACAGAAGGGGACATGTCCACACATCTTCCACCCTCACAACCACACAACCATAACAATGCAATCACCTTCCAAACCCAGTCCAACCAGTCAATCCCAACAAGAATGATACCAACTGAAAACATGTCTGCCTACTTTCATATGATAACAGCAAGAACACATGCACTTAAATATCATGCATCAATCACCACAACCAAACATACAGTTTCACCATCCCAGGCATACCGTTTCTCACACAACCACACTCACCCACATGAAACACATAGGGAAGAAACGGTACTCCTTGCAGTACCAAAGTAACTTCCTAGCACACTATATAACCAAAACATTCTAAAAAAAAAAAATCTGAAGAAGAAAGCTACTATAATAAACATTTGGCCGAAATTTACTCATTATAACAGCTATAGCTATAACAAGGATACTTTACTTAGATTCTCTAATAATCTTCAGATTGAGCAAATCCATACAATCTAATGACATATATAGCATTTTTCTTCTAGGACATTAATCTCCATGATGCACCTCTTCATAAACTTTTATTCTTTACATGTTTTCCTAATGTAACACCCCTTTATGGATACAATGCTCCTCTAACTCTCGCAACATACCTCTAATTCGAATTGGAGCACTCCATGTAAGATGGCCCAAACCACAACCATTTGAGGCAACTGGGTGCAAATACCATCCCACGTGGATGCTCCCTAGTGCACCTCATAACGAGTGCTATCAAAAATGCACCACATAAACACACCTTTAAAAATGTCTCATATGAACCACATTTTTCCATATGCCCCTCCCTAACGCCAACAAAACAATGAGGCGCTAGGTACCGGATAGCATATTGCCCTCCTATGTATATGGAATGCAAAATAGCAAAGCACATTCCCTGTATAAACCATTATGTAGGCCAGAACACATTACATTACATGACAGGACAACGGACCAGAACACTGCATGTAATTGAATCTCTTCATATAATTATTCAAGAAAACCAAAATTGCACTATTATACAAATATGTTCTACACTGTTTTTAACATTAGTTTAATTTCCAAAAATTCAATTAGTCATCAAATTCCTTAAAAAAATATGTTTGCAGCGAAAATACACAATTTCATTGCATCACATTATTCCAACCCCATCTTAGTCACTAGCCCTAATTTGCCACCAATGCTAAATGGCTTCTCCCGTTTGTATTTGGTTGCAATTAATTCTGCCATCACTCATATTCTATCTAAAATCTCAGTGTCATTCCTCCAACTCCTCGCAAAATTATAGTTTCACATTGAAGAGAAAAAGAAAAGAAATGTTCTTTTCATTTCAGCCAACGTATTACGCGAAATAATAAAACGTGACTGGTATATATCGAACACATCTTACTACTGGCAGGTCATGCATTGTTCCTCGGGTGCATCTCTTTCCCTCCTGATCTCCACTTGGAAAGCAGGAAACCAGAAGGTGGCACAACAGCGCATCAGAGGCTGGCACTGCCGCATTCTGTGCTTCGCCAATACTAGGCACGCTCCACAAGACCTAACATTCGCTCCTTGCCAGCTGCAAAGGTCGGACCTGTCGGGCCACAAACCCTAACCGCCACTTCACACGCAGCATCTGTCCGAATTGAAATGATATCCGTGCTGTAATTCTGACCCCAATCAGTCTATATTTGCCAAATCAGCTGGTATTGAAACACCATGTGAAAGCATTTGCATATTCAAAAGTACTCCTTATAAACAGCATTGGCCATTTTCCGAAATTCTTTCTTTTTCGCTTTTTCCTGTTAGACAGCATGGAGCACTGGCGCCACCTGCTGGATTTCTGCATGCTATGCTTATAAAGTCGTATATGTCTATTTGTATTTTGAATGTGCACACCATGCATGCCGTTATGAAAAGGGAACTCTCTTTCATTTCTCCTTTTTTCACAGTCCCATAACTGGATATTAAATGTTATTTTTCCCTTTCATGTTTCCTTAAATGTGGATTCCTGACATCTCTTTTCTACTGGATGAGGGCCTCCCTCCCAGGAAATCCTCTTAAATTAATTACCGTCTTGCAGGGCAGGATGGTTTCTCTAAATACATGGGGGAACGGTGGGTGTCACTATTTAGGTGTTTCCCCCCCACAGCTTCTCCTTACGTATTATCAGCTGCAGTACTCATCCGTTTACTTTCCCATGGTCCTTTTTCATCCGGTTATCCTCGTCGCCAATTGTTGTAAATACCATCCATTGATGTGTATTGTCCACGCACAGACCAGCTGTGGAGCCATGATGGATTCCAGGTGGCTTTATTGTACATAAGTACATATGTACACAACTCCAGTTACTTGTGGGGTATTTACATAGTACATGGAAATTAGAGAAAGGTAAATCCCAGTGACACAGGAGACACCCACCGACCATCCTCATCCATCCAGCTCAGGCCCTCAAATGCCATTCCTGGAACACTCATGCATCACACTCACTCAACATTCCCCTGAGCTGTCATCAGCCATACACCAACATTCTGTAAGCATACATTCATGGCCAGTGAGACAAACAGGACCAGCCCACAACATAACATTAGGGTATTTAGGTTCAGTGACGGCTTGATAACGTTCCGTATAGGAGTAGATCTTTTTCTGGGTTCGATCCCCCCCTTTAGTCATGAGGCACATGGTATTACCCTCACTGTTGTGATGTCATGGTGGGATGAAATACATTCCCCATTGTGGTAAGTCACTGGTATAAAGGGCTCGTCAACAGAGAGCTATTATAATCTATGCTGGTCATGATTATGGCAATGAATGTTGTGTTGGTTGAAGAGAGGGACATATGTTATAATCTGTGCGGGATTGATTATGGCTATGAGTGTTGTGATGGTGGTGATGTCACTAACATTCTAGGTGGAGTGTTGGTGTGGTGATGTCACTGGGACTCTTGGTGGAATGTTGATGTATGTTTGGTGTGCAGGGTTCTACTGGTGGCAGTTGGACCTAAGCTGCTGGGCTAGATGGATGTCCCAGTGCTTTCTCGACTTACTAACCAAGAGAATAAAACCTACATGTAAACTACTTACCTTCTGGTCTTGGTCTTATGGAGAAGGAGCTTCAGTTTATATCAAGAGCATTGGAGACCAGGACCTTGTAAGGGGAGGATCACTGTGTTGTAAACCCTTATACTAGACATTCATAGGTATTTACAGTCACAGGTAGACAGTGACAGGAACATGGATAGGTGTAGACATTACTGACAAAGGAGTAGGCCCACCGGCCATCCAGCCATCCCCAGCTCAGGCTCCCAACTGACACTCACAGAACATTCACACACAGATCCACCCAACATTCTCCTGAGCTGCATTCATTCACCAACATTCTTACAGCAATCACCCAGGCCAGTGGCTGTAATGCTCACCTGGTATCCACAGGGACACCACTCAGCCTGGCTGGACCACTCAAGATCTCAAACACTTCCCTGGAATCTGTTTGACTGGGGACTGGGCCTGAAAAACAGGATTTCCGGATTTTAACCTTATTGTCTCTGGTTGCTTGATCCCCACCTCCCTCAAGGACCAAACCTTCCCCTATGTCCTTTCCTCGCCTTGTCTTCTTGTATTGTGTGCTCTCCGTCCTGCTCTTTGGTGCAGGGATGCGTCATTAGATGTGGGCACTGCGCGACCTAGTTGCTTCACAGGTGCGGCCCAATGAGTCGGGGCTTGCTGTATCTCCGGCCTGACAAGGTAGGCTTGTTGAATTTGGTGATCTGTTCTTTCTTGTTTCTTGCCCCTAATAATGTCTCTCCTATCTCCCTTTACGTGTTGGAGGGGGTCGTTGATGGTGTCGTGCTGGTTAGGGGAGCCGTGCACTAGGTGGTGAGTAAAGCGTGATGCGCGGCGCTGTTCGTCTTTCGATGTCTCTCTTTGTCCCTTGCAGACCGCTGCAATGTCCCAGCATGACTGTCGGCTGAGAGATAAGATGCAATGAGTAAGTGCAATGTGCTGCGCCTTCTCGTCCTTTATGTGCTAACCTGTGTTGTCTTTTCCCCTTCTAGGTCGATGGCGTGCTCCGGAGCTGAAGTTTCAATGAGCGGCTTGAGTCCAGGTAAGCATGCAACCTTCTCGCTGTTTTGGGGGAAATCGGGTTATGAGAATGCCTGCTAATGTCAGTTCTCTTCCTTCCTTTCTTCCAGGATGCGGCGTTCCAAAATGGAGATGGTGCCACTGAGCTGCTGCCCACAGGACCGGAGGAACAGTGGATGGGAGCAGTATACTTCTCCAGGTAAGCGTTGTGCTAAAGTTTTTATTGTTCGTTCAGGCACGTGGATGCGGATGAAAAGCTAAGGTCTTCAGGAGACAACCCGAACACGGTGAGTGCCACGCTGCAGGCGCAGAGTAACGCAAAGCATGTTTCTCTGGCCAGGCATGGTTTATATAGCCTCCAGGTATCCCTGGGTCGATCCACACCCAAAAAGCTAGACCGCATAGCTCAGTTCATGGAACTGAGCTATGTGGGGGCATCCATGTTGCACAAATACATTACCAAGGCCAGTTCCAAGTTTGTCCTCCTGATTCATGAATGAGTCTGGTGCCACAGGCGCCAGGTCTGACTCCAAGTGGGTCTCAGATGAGATGTGGAGGCCTTTAAGGTCCATGTGGGGGATTGTGGCCTGGTCCCAGGGTTTTGCCTAAGAGGGCTAGGGACAGGGATCAAGACAGTGGCAAGACAAGACTACACTACAACATACTGGTCGGGCCAGGTGAACTAGATGATGAGAAGTAGCAATAGGAGCCCAGGACCAATGAACTCAAAAGGGCTAGGGATGAAGAGGTAAGGGGAAGGAATTTAAGTGAACAAGCCAGATGAAACTAACTCAAAAGTGAACTGAACAGAAAGCCAAAGTGAATGGCAACTTCAAACCACTTTAAGCCTTACCCTGAAACCATGCGCCTCAACCTTCAATGGTCACATCCTCTAACTTCAGCCATTCTTAAACTCACTCTCCACACTGCAAATCTTCCTCACCCTTATTGCAACCCCCAGTCAACCCTGTTCAGGAATTCTCTTCTCACCAACCCCATGCCCCCACAACCTCCCTTTCAATTCTCAACCCCTAAACAAATCCCTTTAGGATGTTTTTAAACCCCGTCCCCCTGCTTCCCATTCCTAACCATCACTCCAAACCAATACCCCTTCCCTCACACTTGCGTCAAATCGCCATCCTGCCCCCTGCCACACCTACTGACTTCCTACCCAACCAACCCCTCTCTTTCTCCCCATCCACTCTCACTTTCCTATACTCCCAAAACCTCACTAACCACACTTGTCTTTGCTCTCGTTGCACTTTAGCCAAATTTCTCTCCCTTGCAAACCCAAATCCCCCATCCTCCTACCACTTCATGGTACAATCAATACTCTCCCCTACCTTCCCAACTCAAAATACCCATTGCTCCAAAATTCATCCCTGACCCATCCATCTCCCCTTTGATGCCACATGTACCTGCCACCCTCTCCCTAATCTCCATCTAGCCATCCTGGACAATCTATCTTCTCTCCCAGACACACCCACTTTCTCCCCAACTCCCCATCCATGCCCCAACATCTCCCAACCATAAATATGCCCACACTGTAACCAGCCACTCACTATCTACTATACCATTTCTATTCTCTTTCATTCTATCTCGGCAACTTCTCCTCCCAATCCCCACTACACCTTCCTGCTATTCCTTCATTATCTGCCTTCCCATTCGTCTGGCCTTTTTGTCCTTTCAACCACATAACAATATTCCGCTCCCCCTCCCAATTACCCTCACCAATCTTCTGAAGGCAAGTCCCTGTTTGCGCTCAAACCAGAAAGAATGCAGCCCTCTAGGGGAAAAGGCCAATATAGCGCTTGCAAGGATAACAAGGTTTAATTGTACAAAGTAAAGATGCCAGCAAAGGACTCTGCTGCTCAAGAATGTTCTGGGCCTCATTATAAGTTTGGTGGTATGGTGATGGCGGTGCCGGTAAGCTTACCGGCACCATTATCACTGTAGTGCCAAACTATGAGTTGTACTCGCGGGTGCCAGACTGGCGGGCTGTGCGGCACCCGCGAGTACAACTCGCAGATGCACTGGCACCATTATCACCGCTGCTGGTGCATCCATGCTCCCCATTCCCATTCAGCCCTATGGGGCAGAATGGGGATGGGGAGCACTTTAATACAGGCACCCGCGAATGGGCAATTACCTGGTCTGCAAGACTCGTAATTGTCCGGTAATTGCCCATTCGCGGGTGCCAGTATTTTCACGGGTTTGGCAGTTTGGTTTCACGGCTACCACCAAACCCGTAATGAGGCCCTTTGACTGCAGATTGATTGTCCGTACAATGTGAACCAACACATATAGGGTCTAAACCCACACAATTGATTGGTGAGAACACATACAAGAACCTGCTCCATAGGGGATGCCAGGCTATGATTGGTTCACGCCGCTGCCATCCGTCAGTCTCCACGTGGGTCAGCTGGGCTTATCTCTCCAGGGACTGAAGGTCACGTGCTTCCATGTTGCTATTTCAAGGCTGCAACTATGAGCTAACACTCCTAGTACATCATTATGGCATGATTTTTTTTAGATTTTTTTTTTAGTTTCTTATATAGCGCAATCACTCACCCAAAGGTCTCAGGGCGCTTAAATAACATAACAAACAAATAACATAAATTGAAAAAGAAGGGGAAGAGAAATAGCCGCGATGGCGACTAACACGTCCTGAGAGATAGCCAGAGATCTTAGGGCATACGATGGCGATTAGACATCAAAAAGAAAGGTCTTAAGACGTTTTCTGAATTGTTGCAGTGTGGTGGACTGTTTGAGGTGGAGAGGGATTATGTTCCAGTTCTTAGGGCCCCAGGCCCCAAAGCTTGCTTCACCCACTTTCTTCAGAAGGGTACGTGGTTGTGTCAATAGCAAGAGACTGTTTGAGCGTAGCGTACGCTTTGGAATCGCTGTCTGTAGCCTAGTTTTTAGATATTCCGGGGCTTTGCCCGAAAGACATTTACAAACTATAACTAGTCCTTTGAATTTAAGCCGCTGCTCAATAGAGAGCTAGTGTAACTTTCTTAGATGTTCTGAGATGTGAGTTTGGCGATTTAGGCCACATACAGCTCGAACAGCTCCGTTCTGTATAGTTTGGAGACTCCTAATGTTTCTTTTTAAGGTGCCTATCAGGAGGCTGTTGCAGTAGTCCAGCTTGGTGTTAACTATGGCTGCTGCAATGGATGTTCTATTAACTTCGGACAGATATGGTCTTATTTGCCATAAGAGATGTGTGAAAAAACTGCAAGATGACTTGAGGTAGGATACGTGCTTCTGAAATGTAAGATAAGTATCAAAATATACTCCCAACGTTTTTACAGAATCTGATACATGAATGTTGTTACCGCCAATTACGAAGGCTGTATAGTCTGTGTCCATGTTTTTATGCATAAAAGGTGTACTGATAACCAGAAACTCTGTTTTTTTATCGTTGAGTGCGAGAGAGTTAAGAGCCATCCATTTTTTAATGGTATCATAAATTTCATTTACAGTACCCAAATCATCCCTGTAGACACCAGATAGTTTAATCACTATATCTGCGTGTCGTCGGCGTAGTTCACAAATTGTATGCCCATTGATTTCAGCAAATCACATAGGCATTTGATGTAAATATTAAAAAGTAGTGGCGATAAGCAGGATCCCTGGGGGACACCACAGGTCACAGGAATTTTTTGAGATTTAAAAGATCCCTTCGTGACACATGCATTCCTAGGGCCCAGGAAAGATTTTAGCCACCGTACCGCTTCAGGAGAGCATAGGCCGGTTTTTTGGAGTCTATCAGCAAGTAATTCATGGTCGACCAAGTCGAACGCAGAGGAGAGATCCAGCAGGAGCAGTAAAGCAGAATTACCCTCCTAAAGTATCTCTGTTATATTGGTCTTAAGATCTAATAACGCCGTCTAAGTTCCATGGTTGGCTCTGAAACCGGACTGTTCCCTGGCAAGAATGTTATTATTTTCGACAAATTTCTCCAGCTGGATATAGGCTATTTTGTCCAGTATTTTAAGTATGAAGGGAACATTTGTGATGGGACGATAGTTCTCAGGTAGCAAAGGATCGAGATTGTCCTTCTTAAGTAGAGGGGTGATCCATGCCTCCTTTATGCCAACAGGAACAGCAGCTTCCTGAAAGGAGCGATTGACAAGTTCTGTTACCCATGGGGTAAGGGAGCTGGCTAATTCCTTAAAAAGTGAAGTGGGAAAGATGTCTCCTTTATATGATGTAGGTTTTAGGCCCTCAATAATCACTAGGACCTCTGATTCTGTCATGCTAGTAAAGGAAAAAGGTGTTATACCGTGATGCGGAGATTCTGGCAGAGATGGTAGTGATGATTCAGTTAAGCACTGAGACTCAATTTTATCCCTAATGCACCCTTGATGGAGTTCAGTTTTCTGAGTAAAACTATCAAGTATGTTTTGACACCATTCATTGTTTATAGTGATCCTATGATCAGTATTGGGATTTTTGAGTTTGTTAAGAACTGTAAAAGGTTCTTTAGATTTTATTGCAGCTTTTTCAATTCTGTTGTTAAGAGACAGTTGTTTAGCCTCAAGCACAAGACTTTTGTATTCTCTAGCTGCGACTTGATAGGTCAGTAGGGCGAGGGGGGATGGGTGGTTGTGCCACTGGCGTTCACATTTCCATTTGTTTTTCCTAGCAGTGATTATTTTGGGGGTGAGTTGAAATTTGAAGCCTTGCTTCTTCTTCCTTTTTTCCTGTCGGAGGGGGGCAAGAATATCAAACGCCTTGTTAGTTGCGTTTCTAAAGGCAGTAGTAAAGTCTTCCAAAGATAGGTTACCTCCTAGGGGTGGTAGCATGGGCTGTATGGTAGATTTAAATGTATCAGCTGTAATATTTTGTATATTACGTGATTCACTTATACTACTAGTTTTTTCCGGGATAGGATTACATTTTAATGCTAATGCAAAATGTACCAAAAGGTGGTCGGACCACGGGCACGGATCTATATTAGTTATAGTAGGTATAATATTCCTAGTAAGAATCCAATCAAGGGTGTTTCCAGCTTTGTGGGTTGGCTTATCCACTGACTGTACAAATCCTATAGAGGAGAGTGTCTGAAGAAGGGATTGAACTTCTGTATCTTGAAGATTATTTGCCCATAGGTTGAAATCTCCTAAAATAATAGCCGCATATTAGTTTTACATATACTTCCTATGAGAGCTAGCAATTGTTCCTCAAAGAGGGGAGTTTCTCTTGGGGGTCTGTAAATAATTATTAGACTTAAAGAGTGAGTTGTATCTGTGTTAAGTTTGAGTTGAATACCTTCGCATAATTCAAGTTGAGAAGACGATATGTAGAAATCTAAATAAGATTTAAAGATAATTGCAACCCCACCTCCACGTCTGGATTTACGGTCAGCATGTAAGCACTTGTATCCTACTGGAGTGGCAAGAGCTATAGCATGCAAGGCCATGTCTCGGTTAGGACAAAAAGGTCATAATTATTAGCCATGATATTATCAGCGATCTCAGTTGCGTGTAACACCATGGAGCGTGTGTTCTAAAGACCGCACTTGAGAGTGTTGTCATTAATATGAAGTGAGGAGTGTTGTTTGTTTACACTAGTTAAAGTAGGTTCCTCTTGTAGTGTGACTGTGTTAGCACAGTCAGCTGAAGCAGTGGTATGGTGCTCATATTTTGGGCAAGAAAGAGCATGATAACTTACTCTACAAGGTATGGTGTGCAAGGAGCTTTCTTTTTTGAAAGGGCAGTTGGCTTCCGCCTGAATCCGTAATCTACGATTTCTTTGAATCATAGATACGAGTTCTATTTGTGTGTATTCTTTTATAGGTATGACTGGTACCTGGTCTAAGTACAAGTGACTATAGGCGCACAATAAGATAAAAGAAAAGAAAAAGGGATGTTGCTATGTTATGCACTCACCTGTAGCGAACCGGAGCAAACCGGCCCCTACGCACCTGACGTGAGATTAAATGCACGTCAGAACTACAGTGGAGATGGGAGTTGTAGTTCTCAACAGTTTCCTCACTGCAAACAAGCAAAGCAAAGATACTAAAAAGGTGCTTTCACGGCGAAAAGCACGCGAGGCAGAAGAAGAAATAAAATGATACAATATGATGTGGCATTTATAATGCGCCTGTATACAAGTGCCTCTAGGCGCGACAAGACATGGAACAGCAAACAAGGGAGGACAAAATAGCGATCTTACTAGGCCTTGTGTCATTCAGATCGCGCAAGTGCGGGGAAGAGGGAAGGGTAGAAGTGCCATGGGGGAGGGGAAGGAGGAAGTGCAGTCAACTCACAAGTGCAACCAGCGAGTGGCTGATAAGTGCAGAGAGAAGGGACTGTAGGGTTGCAGATACAGACCCTTAAGTGCTGGGGAGCCCGCAGGCAGTGCGAGGGCAACTGGACATGCAGGAGCCTGGGTCCGAGTTCAGAGGGTGACCAGGTGACCAGTGCGAGGAGCAGTGAAGTGCATCAGAATGGGAGAGGAAGAGAGAAAGCGGAAGCAAAAAGGAAGGTCTTGAGTTGCATCCAGAACCAGAGGTGGTTCTGCTAAAGTTTGAGAGAGGCAGGGAGGCTGTTCCAGAGGGAGGCCCCAGCCGAGGAGATAGATCTGCCTCCAACTCTCTGCTTGAAGAAGCGCCTGACCCTCAGAGAGTTGGAGGTGGATGAGCGGAGAGTTCGAGAAGGAAGATGTTTTGGAAGAGAAGGTTGGAGGCTAGCGTGGTCCCAGGCCTCAGAAAGCCTTGTGGACAATGCAGAGGGTCTTGAAGTTGATTGTTGCAGCCACAGGGAGCCAATGAAGAGATTTTAGAGCTGGAGAGATGCGATCCGTGGACTTGAGGCCATGGACAAGTTGTGCGTCCCGGTGGGCTGGGTGGGGGTTTGAGATCTGTGGTGGGCATAGTTGTGATGAATTGGCATGGCAAGAAGCCTGGTGCTGTCTCACAGCCTTGCAGGACTCATTCCTTATTATGATACTAAATAATTGTGCCAGTCAGGAAACGAGGTGAAGTTGCTGTGGAAATTAGCAGCGCAGGCTCTTCTGTCCTCAGCGTTTGGCCCTGTTCATATGTCCCTTGTTGGACCTACATTTGCCACGCAGCCATGTAGGGCTGCAGATGTCTTCCATAACTACAAAATGGCGTCTTTTTATGTGCATGCACTACGTCGATGCATCGATAATGCCAGTGCTATTGCATCTGGGCTGAGTTTCTTTAACACTGCCATTTCCCCCCTAGCACATCGTGCTTATCATGGGATCTGCCTCACTCTAAAGCACCTAGAGGCGTGGGGTAGACTCATTTCCATCCCTAGCATCCACCCATCCCCTTTTGCCTTTCACCTCTCGCTCCTCATATAGCTTTCAGATACCCAGCCAACTTCTCGTCTATACACCTGATATTCCTTCTCCCCATCTTGACATGTTTTCCCCTCACTTCCCTCTCCTTCATTCCCCTCTCCCCTTCCCTTCTCTCAGTCTTTCTCCCATCTCTCTCTCACACTACTGTCGGGGAGTACATCCTGTGCTCCCCAACTTGTATGCAAATACAAGTTTCAAAGGTTTCTGTGAAAAGGCACACAGTATAAATCAAGCAGCTCCACACATATAGAATTCCCTGTGTAGGCCCAACTACACACTAGTAGCCATGTTTCAGTAAGTCATACCTCTAAGAGGCAAGAAAGCCATAAAGCACAGACCTTCCACTTGAACATAACCACATATCCTTAACAAGTACAGTGGCACTTAACAGTAGTCAGGGAAACATGTAGGGGCAGTCATAACGATAGCAAATGACAGTGAACATTTATACTAATCGAATGTGCAAAACATGTAGGCCTCAAGACCCAGCTAGCCATCTCTGAAGCATGAACCTCACCCACCCCCCCCTCAACAGAAAATGTTATCCAGGCTCTTGCAAAGAGGCACACACATACCAAGCTGCAACTTCCCACAGCAAGACTGAATGCTGTGAAGTGGTTGGTTAAGGCAAGGGAGGCAAACACATTCCCAGGCCTGAATTACAGTAGTGAGGTCATGAAAAAGAAATAAAGAATTAACAGGCCCTAGAGCTAAAGGATACACACTGCACACAGATACGTCAAGACACATCAGCTCAGCCGAGTTCCCAATTCTGGGTCCAAAGTACATATTGTATTGTATTGTATTCACTATTTATATAGCGCTCTTCCCCATTTGCATTGCCTCAATGCGCTTTGTGTTTGGAACGCCCTCAGTGACCGCAATGTGTAGAAGGTTGTATGGGTTTAGATTAAGAGATGCTTGTGGGCATTTTCACCGGCTTAGGACTTAGGTGGCTGGCTAGGCCCTATTAAGCAGCCCAGAAGTCAGGCACGTGGGTGGACACTGTTCGTGGTTTAGGATAGAGTGCTGTTGCTTAAGATCTGATGTGGGCCCAACTATACCGAATTTTATTTTCATAGGTAGTCACTGCATGGTAGTCACAGAGGTGTTGAGGTACGTCAGGGGTTGCAGTGTAGGTGGCTATGAGCACTGCTAGACCAGAATGGCAAATCCATCGCTGCATTCTATGGTGCATGGATGGATGGCTGTGCCTGCGCCACAAGTCCACAGACGTGGTGTAAGGTATACGTACCGTATGCTTTGATATAGTTCGGCTGCAGCGTTCTTTTTCTTTGTCCAATGTGGATGGTATGGTCTCGTTATTCGTGGTATCTCTGGAGTGAAAGTCTGAGCAGCGCGGCGACTCCCAGAGGGGGGGAGGACATGGGGGATGAGGACGACGATAGGGGGAGAGGGAGGGCAACTGTGAGGGTGAAAGTTTGTTGTGGAGTATCTTTGCAAAAGCAAAGCGGGAGGGGGCACACCTAACAAAGGGTACTACAGTAGGAAGTAAGGTGCTTTAGAATATGGATTTTCGGGATGATGGGGGGTAACAATGAATGGTTGAATGCAGTGGCACCTGGATTTGGGAACAGCTGCGTGGTGGGAGAGACACCTTACTGGGATACAACAGTAGACACTAATTTAACTGGCACCTAGATTACTAGGCGCTGATGTACAGTGGGATCTGGGTTTGGGACTCCGGTACAATGGGAGAAAACACCTGATGAGTCTTTCAGCAGTCAAATACAGTAGCACCCAGGTTTGGGGCACCTGGATAATGGGAGAAACGCCTAATGGGTCTTTCAGCAGTCAAATACAGTAGCACCTAGGTTTGGGACACCTGGATAATGGGAGAAAATGCCTAATGGGTCTTTCAGCAGTCAAATACAGTAGCACCTAGGTTTGGAACACCTGGATAATGGGAGAAAACGCCTAATGGGTCTCTCAGCAGTCAAATACAGTAGCACCTGGGTTTGGGGCACAACCTATGTTCCTATTCAGTAAATCCAAACGTATATGTGAAGCGGAAGATGGCAAGGATGCAGCACCGTGGAGCGGGACCGCTAAGCCACAGCGTTTCATTCCTCAATGGGGGACAGAGGAGACTCTCCAGGTTTTCATGCGGCGGAATGCCAAAGCTGCAGAGGAGACGTTGCATGTTTTACCACAGAGAAATGTCAAAGTTGCAAGGAACACACCACAGGGCCCGAACCCCTCTGAGAGCGGCAGGAGCAGGAAGACATAGCAGGACACTATCAACGCTGATGAAGAGGCGACGACGCATAAAATGAGCAGGCTCCTGAAAGAAGCGGCAAAGTCAGACATACAGTTAAGCAGGCCGCTCCACTTACCCGGTCCAACAATACAGAGACAATAGGCCTCATTACGAGTCCGGCGGTAGCCGTGCCAGAAAAACCAGCAGGCTGCTGCCAGTCTCGTAGGGAATTACTGCCTCCGGACTTGCCGTAATTACTGGGGTATTACAGCCCCGGTGATCCGGTAATTCTGGAGGCGAAATTCCGTTAATCCCCATTCCCATGGAGTCGAATAGGACTCAATGGGAATGGGGACAGTGGAAACACTGACACTGTAATCACCGGTGCCAGTGTTTCCATTTCCGTCTGCAGGCGGGTGGCGGTACTCCCGCCAGTTCAGACCTGGTAGGAGTAACACCACCCGGCTGCAGAACTCGGAGTTAGCTGATCCGGAAACAACGGTGGCGGCGGGTTTGCCGCCACCATTGTTTCTGGACTGGCTAACTCATAATGAGGCCTATTGTCTATTGCCCACAGAGAACTCTAAGCGTAGTATCCCCATACAGGCACCGGCACAGGCAATATGGCGGACACCATGTCCAGTAACAGAGAAGGGGCCGGGCCTGTACACAGGCAAATGGGATTATTTCTCCCAAGAAGCTGGGTCCGTAGTGGTGGAATGACTGTTCATGGGGAATAAAAGCCGAGTAAATCAATACAATGTGTCAGTCTGACTTTCTACCTTCCAGGAAGAAGACAGTGACTCGGAGAGAGAAGAGTATTGCTGGGCTTATTGACATTAAACCCTATCTACCAAGAAAACTTAGGAAATTGCTATTAAGTCCTTATCCAGTGAGACGTATGGAAAGACTGCATTGAAGTCATATTTTACTTTTGATGCTTATGTGGATTGTTTTATTTCCTTGGATTACCTACCTGCATCATAATAAACCTTAGTTAGATTTCATATATTTTTGTGGTCTGACTATCACCCACAGTATCATAATAAAGGTCGCATTTTGGTAGGAACTAAACAATAAGCAGTGAAAAGCATGCCTGTCAAGACAGAATGATCGAGGAGCAACAATGCCCTATGCAGGAAAAAGCTCATGGAAAGAAATCCAAGTGCTAAGGTGGGATCCATACAAAACACCATCGCACATAGAAAAGAATGACTCAGGTACCAATGATGTTCATGAAAACCCATGAAGAGCCTCTACATCACATACACAATATTAGAGAAGAGTGCATTTATAATATTTCAAGCTACCTACATACCATCACAAGAGAATGATGTTTATAAATATCTAAGGCCCCAGCTCATAAGGTCAAAGGCAGGGTAAATAGAATAATGAGGAAGCAAGGGGAAGCAGGTTATGTTTTTAATGAGGAGTTGCAAAGTTGAAGTGGTGATGAACAGTTCACAATGATGGGAACGCTAAGACAGCGGCAACCGATGAAGTCTTTTAGGAAGAGCACAGCCCCAGGGACAGTTTTCACATTATACATTGTGTCAGTGATCATGAGAAAAGACACAATCATCATAACAGACACACATGAGGAAGGGATGGAGTGGAGGACAGTCCAATGCATAGACCCTAAACTGCCACTAAAAGATGTCACAGACAAACAGTTATTTGCAAACAGGGAGACCAATAGAGAAATAGTATTTGCAATCAGCATACCTTGCCACATGGTAGTGCAATATAGAGAAGTACCACAGACAATATTGACAGCCACACCAACAACCTCACAGATACAATAGGACCTAGCACAAGTGTCCAGTCGACTATGGACAAGCAACCCACATGACCTAGGGCAACTATCCAACAAATGGCCAGCGAAAATCTAATTCTTAAACCAGGAGTCATCTTCCCCAGAGTAAAACAATATGAATTGTCCAAAGAAGCAGATGAGGTAGATTATGACAAGATCAAAGCACTACTTGACCAAGGTATTATAGTGCCTTCAGACTCACCATGCAATACTTCCATATACCCCCTGAAAAAAGCAAAGGGATCATCGTGGAGATTTCACCAGGATCTCTGTCCTCTGAATGACATTGTGGAAGCAGAATACCCAATAGTGCTGAAGGTGCAGTGTCCCCAAAGAACAGGAAAAAAACAATAATAAAAAATAATAAAGATTGCCCACACTATCAGCTCAGGAATTCTTCATTCTATTAAAGACAAGGAGGCGAGCATTATGCTTTACTTTCTTTTATTTGCTGCCACACCAGCCCTTTAAAACTACTAGTCCCATGATATTGAGTTTAAGGGCCAGACACAAAGAAAGAGGAAAGGACCTGGGCACAAGGGTTCTTATACAGGAGGCTGCCCTCTGATAGGTGCAGAGCTGGGAGGATTGGACTAGTAGACCAGAGACATGAGTATCATGGGACTAGTAGTTCCCGGGTGATTACAGTGATCACATGCAGATGTGAAACAAATTTTTAAACTGGTCCATTTTCGTTTTCCATAACTGTGGTTTTGTAAGAACATAAATGTGCAGTATTAAAGTTAAGTTTTAAAGTGCTGGTGTGGCAGCAAATAAAAGAAAGTAAAGCATAATGCGAGCCTCATGTCTTGTCATAGAATTGGACCCACCCAGTATGGAATGAGACCAGGAGAATGGTTTTGAGAAGAATAAAGTCTTTATAGAAAATCCACATACAGAGAACTCTGCTGCCTGAGAGCGCTCTGTCATACAATACAAAAGATACAGGTTATAAAGCCACATTGCATCGTCAATGACGTAATACATACAGGGCACAAGTCTCATTGGAATTGGTGACCTAACAGAGTCCACTGTACAACTATATGGGCTGGGTAACATTGATTGGTTGATCCCAGATGGGTGGTGCGTGTGGCACGTAGGTCAGCTGGGCTCATCCGGGTGGTGTAAAGGTCAGGCCATGCTGTGGGGAGCGGAGGTTCACACTAGCTAAGCTAGGTCATTACAGTTGGCAATAAAACTAGTCACATAAAACACATCCTAGAAATGCAGAGGTCGTTTGTACTTTATCTTGTAGGTAAAACATGTGTTCAAAGACATTCTTTGCTCAGGCCAGGGGATAGGTGAAAGGTGAGAGGTGAGAGGGGTCCTGTCACATGGGAGCTTTATCGGGGTACCAGATACATTTGAAACTTTGAAGTTCAAGACAGTGGGTTTATAGACATTCAATCATTACAAGATATATCAGAGCATCAAGTCAGTTACATGGGGGGTATTCACGTGAGGTCTGCACACCAGGGCCACACTTCTGGTACATGAAAGAGGACCTGTGGGGCATGTGGGTATTTGCACCATAACGGTCATGGGCGGGGGGAAGGAGGAGCAGAACCAGACTCGCAGGGGCAGCCAGGTCACAGCGCGGTCCTATTCTATGAGATGAGCTAAGAGGAAAGAGGACGAACAATGTATTATTTGTTTTTGTAACGTTTTGCCGCTCACATCTGTGAGAAACTAGGCCTGTCTGGCTGAGCTACTGCGGAGGAGGTGGGGAGCTGGCCGAGGTTCGTTGTTGTGCACGGCGCTGCAAAGGTGGGGGCTGCTTTTGCTCTCTGCTCACGGTCCTGTTTGCAGGGAGAGAGACTTTGCAGTAATCGGAACAGGGCCTTTTCCAAAATGGAGTCTATAGTGTTTATAAAATGGAGTCCAATCTAGTCCCACAGTAGGCCCTCTCTTCTCATAGAGGAGGTTTGGTTGGCGTCCCAAACCACTATTGTAGGAGTACGTGGCGTCCTTAAGCCTGGGGCAGTTGTGGGGGGAGAGGGCAGAATGACACCTCCTTCCTCACATTCCCCCCTTTCGTTACTAAAAGTAACAAATATTTACTTACTCTTATCACTAGTGTTGTTCCGATATTGCTCCGCCTCTGCCACCGCTTCATCCCAGGCAGGGGTCCCTTTTATAGGCATCCCGGCTCTACACACTCCCCTTAGACTGTTCCCTCATCTGGCGTATTCATCTGTGGTACATGTAATATATATTCCCCCGTCCCCATCCAGGTCCACCCACACCTCCCTGTACCATAGTAAGTTTTCAGGTTCCTTAATAGTGGTGTGGTAAAGGTTATCTACCCTCTCACCATGACTTCTGTATATTGCTGTGAAGCAGCGGTACTTAGGTTCCGTACTATCACCGGTTTGTACTTGCACATCTTTGGTTGTGTTCCCTTTTACTGGGCTGCCCACTGTCACCATCATCATAGCAGAACTAGGCATTGATTTTGCACAGCATCATATCCCTACGTGGCACACACAGAACACCAGCAACAGGAACACCACTATTGGCATTAGTATTTTCATGACAATTTTCATGACAATCAATTCTATCAAATCGTTCAATAATTGAGCATGCTGCACGGGGGACCCATCTGCTCTTCTAAATCCCCTTCTCCTCCACCTTGACAGGCCTGCATGAACGGTTTTGGTGACATAGGCTGAATTGGAATATATTGTGACTGTGCATCCTTTGGCTGTGCGTAGTGCTTCTATTAGGGCCACTATTATTTCATATTCATCTCCCTCCATTCTACTGACTGTTGCTCCTATGTGTTTTTCTCCTGTGTCCTGATCAATTGATGCTGAACCGTCCACAAAGCACATTTCCCCCTCCTTCAATGCATTCTCACTTGCTTTGGGAATATCATCCCCCTCTCCTTCATAAGTGGCATAATCGTGGGCTTGCATGTCTTCTAGTGTGCAAGGTTCTGTGATGAAAGTGGCAGGGTTGACAGTTTTGCAACGTACTACATGTATTTTGGGGCATGGAAATAATTATCTTGTATGCTTTTTCCCTTTGTGTGGTGATAGTTGATTTTGGGCGCTCTAGTATTGCAAACAGAGATTGTTCTACAAATAGTGTGAGAGAGCTACCCATCACTATGATGGCACTTTTCTCGATGGTGAAAGCGGCTGCAGCGAGGGCCTGTTCACACGCGAAATGCCCTTGCATTATTGAGTCTAGGGTACCGCTGTAATATGTCAATGGTTTGTGACCCAGGGATGTCTTTTGCGTTAGCACTGCTATCATCAGCATCCCATCGCAGTGCGAGAACAGGTAGAATTCCCTGTCATAATCAGGGTTCGCTAGGACGGGTGGTTGTGATATGTTGTCTTTTAGTTTGAAATAGGCAGTCATCAATTCTTGTGTCCATTTTATTGAGATACTTTCCTTCTGGGCAATTTTCAAAGCCTGTAAAAGTGGGCGGGTGTATGCTGCGTATTCTAATATCCATGCCCGGCAGTAGTTACACATACCGAGAAATTTCTGCATGTCCTTTACTGTTTTAGTAATGATGGTGTCACGGATCGCTGCTGCCCTGTCTGGTATGATTCTTTTCCCATCTTTTGATACCAGTTGCCCCAGGTATAGTACTTCAACTAGGCAGTATTGTAACTTTCCTTTGTAACCGTGTATCCCTTGTTGGCCAGTACATTTAGTAATGTTATTGAATCCTCCCTGCACTGCTCTTCCCTTTCACTGCACACTAGCAGGTTGTCTACATATTGAATGATTGTACTCCTAACATCAATGTTTCCTAGATCTTCATGCAATACGCTGTTGAAAATGCTGGGACTCTCACTATAACCCTGGGGCAGACTGCAATGTTCATATCTATTTACCCCCAGGGTGAATGCTATCAAGTACTGAGAATTTGGGTCAAGTGGTATCGAGAAAAGGGTGTTTTTCAAATCCATTACTGTGAAGCAGGTAGCATCTTTTGGGATGCTACATAGGATCGATGCTGGGTTTGGGACAAGTGGGAATTCTTTCTGGATGATGTCATTGAGAGGGCGTAGGTCCTGTATCATCCTACAAACCCCGCCCTTTGCTTTTTTAATGGGGTAAATTGTGGTATTACATGGTGAAGTTGAGGGTACAAAGATCTCTTGGTCTAGCAGGGCCTGTATTGTTTCTTTTATCCCTTCCTCGGCTTCGCGGGGAGGGGGTACTGTTTCACTCGGGGTAGTATTGCTTGTTGACAATACTGTAACTTCTCCTTGTCAACTTTATATCCTTTCTCAGCAAGTATAATCATCAGCTGAACAGAATTGCACCTGCACTCTTCCTCTGTGATGCTGCAAACTAAAATGTCATCCACATATTGCAGAACAACGCTTTCTAATGCAATATTGCTCAAGTCCATCTGTAGGACTCTATTGGAAATTGAAGAGGACTCACAGTACCACTGGGGCAGCCTAGTGCTTTTCAGACAAACATGTCTGAACGTAAAAAATGTCAAATCTTGCGAATCTAATGTCAAATCTTGTGAATCTTTGTGCAATGGGATTGAGAAAAATGCATTTTTCAAGTCAATCACTGTGAAACAACGTGCATCAACAGGTATATTACATAGAATCGTAGAGAGCTTCGGGACTAGAGGGAACTCGGCCTCTAAAATCTCATTTATCGGATGAAGGTCTTGTACTAGCCTCCAAGACCGTCCTGTTCCTTTTTTCACTGAGTAAATCAAAGTATTGCGTGACGACTCTGACATCACTAAGATGCCTTGATCCATCATAGCAGAAATTGTCTTAAAAATCCCTTCATCTGCCTCCCTAGACATGGGATACTGTTGTGCTTTAGGCAAAACTGCTCCTGGTTTCAATTCAATCTTCACTTCTCCAACTCCTTTTAACAGGCCTATGTCATAGGGGCCTGTTGTCCATAATGAGAAAGGGACCTTTGCCATGTCTTCTTCAAAATATTCCGGACGATTTTGTGCTAACATCATTCTCTGAGGCACCTCTCTTTTGATCACTTTTACCCAATAAGTAATGTTCATCTCAAATATTACCTCGTCTTCACCCAAATGATCCTCAAACAGATCGTCATCAGTGAGTCAGTCAATCTGTAACCTTCCCCAATGGCGATTACTGCACACCATTGTCTGCCTACATCATCACAGCCATCAAGCAGAGCCATCTCTCCTCGCACTATGGCTGCTTGTATTACTAAGGGAAATACTCATCCCTTTTCCTCATGCATAGGTATTCTTGGTCTGAGCAGAAACTCACCAGGAGTTCTTATTGTTCTGTCTGCTAAGCCTGGTATCCATGACATCAATATAGACACCCCATATGAGAACATCTCGGGTTCTAATGGAATAGCTCTCATGGCCATTTGTCCTGCGTATGCCCTAATCATTTTGCACACGTTAAAATAATGCATTCCTGGAGTCAAACACACTATACCTTCCTCAGTGAATGAGATTGTCATATTTAACTTTGTCATCAAATCTCGTCCCAATATATTGACAGGTGTTTGCCTCGAATAAAGAAGTGGCACCTTCATGTCACATTCTCCTATGGAAACTGGAAGTTCTTTGGTAATGACTCGTAGCTCCTGTAAAGCCTTGAGTATTTATGGCATCGCCGGACATGATAAACATGCCCTCACATATACACAAGCATGTTGCACCCGTGTCCATTAAGAACACATTTTTCTTGCCCCCTATAGTGACATCTGCCCTTGGTTCCTCATGAGGGCCCGGTGTCACTGATAGAATGGAACACATCAAGTCTCCCAGTGAGCTGTCCTAGTCCATGTATAACCTCATCCCATTGTTTGTAAATGGATTTCCTCCATCAACAGTGACATTTCCTGCTCTTGAATTCAATACTTGTAATGTGTTTGTGGTTTGCTGAAGCTGCATAGGGGACTGCTGTGACTGTCCTTGCAGAGAATTGCCTGCTATTTGCTGTGGCTGCAAGCTTTGCTGCACTCCCTGTACTTGCTGCTGCACAGTTTGATTCTGCACAAATCTGTCTCCACCCTGCTGTGGGTATGCAGGTGGATTTGTCATCCCCCTCTCGAAAGTGGTTATTCTGCACCATCCCTTGACTTCTGCACATACGCGCTAGATGTCCTGTCATTTTACATGTCCAATACGTGGCCGGTGGTCTAATCATTTGCCCATTTTGCATACCCTCACGTCCGCCTTGTATATTCTGCAACCCACCATGGTTATTCTGAAAGCCTCCATGATTATTCTGCCAGTTTCCTTGATTAACTTGCCATCCCCTACCTCTGAAGCCTCACCCTCTTGCAGTAAACCCATTATTACTATGATCAAACTGTCTTTGATTATTCACCTGCTGTGAATTGGATCTGTCTGCACTAGTTAACAGTGCCCCTTCAAAGGTGTATTTTGACAATTTTTTCTGCACTAACTTTGCTTCCTCACCTTTCCTCGTATCGTCTTTCTTGCGGGTTTTTTCCTGCATTAGCCTGCTATGATGTGCAATGGTCAGCTGTATGTCCGACCATGGCTTGGCTTCCACACCCACTAACTTCTTGAGCTGCTTCTGCACTTACTCTGGCATCCCTTGTGATAAAACACGGGTATAGATTTTCCCCAAGATTTGCGCGTTTCAAGCACCCAAGCGTCTTGAAAACTCTGAATGTAAAGCAATGGATCCTCCCCTTCCTTCATCTTCCTTGTCATTATAGCTCCCATATCAGAAGTATCTGGATATAGCACTCGAAGCGCTTCCCATACCGCGGTTCTGCAATTGTTAAACAGTACTCCGTCATGCGCAGTGTTGACTGTAGTCACACCAGGGTAACTCGCTCATGTCCAATCCGTCTCCACCCTGCTGTGGGTATGCAGGTGGATTTGTCATCCCCCCTCTCGAAAATCCGTCTCCACCTTGCTGTGGGTATGCAGGTGGATTTGTCATCCCCCCTCTCGAAAATCTGTCTCCACCCTGCTGTGGGTATGCAGGTGGATTTGTCATCCCCCCTCTCAAAAATTGGTCATTCTGCACCATCCCTTGACTTCTGCACATATGCGCTAGATGTCCTGTTATTCAACATGTCCAATACGTGGCCGGTAGCATAATCATTTGCCCATTTTGCATACCCTGACTTCCGCCTTGTATTTTCTGTAACCCACCTTGGTTATTCTGAAAGCCTCCCTGATTATTCTGCCAGTTTCCTTGATTACCTTGCCATCCCCTACCTCTGAAGCCTCTCCCTCTTGGAGCAAACCCATTATTACTTTGATCGAACTGTCTTTGATTATTCACCTGCTGTGCATTGGATCCGTCTGCACTAGTTAACAGTGCCCCTTCAATGGTGTATTTTGACAATTTTTTCTGCACTAACATTGCTTCCTCACCTTTCCTCGTATCGTCTTTCTTGCAGGTATTTTCCTGCAGTAGCCTGCAATAATGTGCAATGGTCAGCTGTATTTCCGACCAGGGCATGGTTTCCACACCCACTAACTTCTTGAGCTGATCCTGCACTTGCTCTGGCATCCCTTGGCATAATATGTGATAAAACACGGGTATAGATTTTCCCCAAGATTCGCGCGTTTCAAGTACCCAAGCGTCTTGAATGTAAAGCATTGGATCCTCCCCTTCCTTCATCTTCCTTGTAATTATAACTCCCATATCGGAAGTATCTGGATATAGCACTCAAAGCGCTTTCCATACCACGGTTCCTCACCTGGGGGAGGTGTGGGCGAAAACATCTGACCCCTCCCTGCAGACTGACGCTCCGGCGGACTGCGAGGCCCACTCCTAGGGCCCCCATCACTTCACAGCCGACGGCGGAGGGGGCCGACCACGCCTGCCTGATCCGAGATACCTTTGTTTCCCAAAACCGGCCTGCTACCCCGCTGCTTCTTAACATCGTCCTGTCGGTCCTGCGATGGGGACGAGACCTAGCCGCCTCTCAATTGCGCCCCTGGCATTTTTGGTGCGGGGAGGCCCTGTGTTGATGACATGTCCGGCAGGAACAGCAGGCCACGCCACGATGGACACCTTCGCAGCCTGTGAATCCCCGAATCCTGGGACCACAAACAAAGCGGCCCCGGACGCTCAATCTAACCCCATGGCGGCCACGGCTTCAGAGCCTAGCAATACCCAGATACTCGAAGCCATCAAGCTCTTCCAGGCAACAATGGAAAACAAAATAGATGCCGTTGCCACAGACCTGGGCCTCCTGCGTCAAGATGTCCGCTCCCTGGCTGGCAGGACTGAGGCGCTTGAAACACAAGTTCGGGAAAACACTGAATCCAAAACTCACCTTCTTCGAGACGTCGACGAGCTTCAGCAAAGGGTCAAAAACTTGGAGGACAGAGCCGAGGAGCCGAAGGGAGGGCTCGCCGGAACGATATACGCCTTCTCGGTTTGCCAGAGGGTTCCAAAGGCTCTGACCCCACTAACTTTATAGAGAACCTCTTGCTACAAGAGGTGGGAGCTGGCAAACTCTCCCAGGGCTTCACCATCGAGAGGGCCCACAGATCCCTGGCCAAGAAACCACCGTCGGGGGCCCCCACCCAGGCCGGTGATAGCAAAAGTTCTCAACTACAAGGATCGTGAGGTCATTCTGGCCTTTTCCCGAGCTGGCGGCCAAATCCAACGGGACTCTGCTAAAATCGCCATATACCCTGATTACACCTTTCAGGTTCAAATGAACAGAGCGCAGTTCATTCACACCAAGGCCAGATTGAAAGCCGCCGGGCTGCGTTATATGCTCCTGTATCCTTCTAGACTTAAAGTACTGCATAACAACAAGGCACACTTATTCGACACTCCGACCCAGGCCAGGGTCTGGATGGACGGATTACAGATCCCTGATATTGAGGAAAGGAAACGGAGACCAAGATAACATCCTCCTGTCATTCAGGGGGGGAACTGTATTTGGGGGAACTATATTTGTTTGAACCGCTACACAGCTGAATGGATCCTCCTCGCGGAGACCCAGAGTCCTTGTTCACTCCACCCCCTGATTGTTTTCACCGTAGGGCACCTGGAGACCAATGCACGGTCCAACGGAGCAGAAACGGGACAGTCATAACGAGGGTAACCTCGCTGGGCCAGTTCTATATTTGGAGTTTTTTCACAGTTAAGTAGGGAGGGTGGGAATAGGGGAGTTTTTGCACATGTTTTTGCACAAGTTGGGGACATGCACTGGGACATATCGAGACCATGGGAACAATTAACATGCAACGTAGCACCTCCTAGATCCTGAGCTCCACCCATTACACAGAATAAACCACACTTCGCCTATGGCTGACACAATAAGGGTCGTTACCTGGAATGTCAGGGGCCTGAACAGCTTCGTTAAACAACGACGGGTCCATACTTACCTGAAAAGATGCAAGGTCGGAATCGCCATGTTGCAGGAAACTCACTTAACACCCAAGAAACTGGTTCGACTTACTCTTACTAAATACGCCAGGGGGGTCCTGATTTGGATTGCTCCTACTGTTCCTTTCAAACTCACTAGCACTAAAACAGACAACGATTGTAGGATGGTGGTGGTGTGCAGCCCCATAGAGGGCAAAGAGGTTTGCTTGGTCAGTACTTACGCACCGAACCATGACGCGACTGGGTACAGCTCATTCAGGGCACGATATCCCAGGCTCTCCCAACGTTGAGAGAGGTGTTGGTCATGTGTTGGGGTGAGGCCGGGAAATTGCCATAAGAGGAGCCACTTATAGTATGGGCGCTGTACAGGACTGGGGGAAAGGATATTGTTCCGTGCCGTAATCATGGAAGCTACCGGGTCCCATAAGGCATCCGCGTGGAAGCCATGGTGTAATAGGAGAGTCATGATGTGGGTACCGTCACCCACCATTTTTTCCAATTTAACATGTGGGGGCTGTTTGGGGTGTGTGTACCAATGGGTAGCATGTTGGGCCTGTGCAGCGTTCCAGTAGAAAGTTAAATCGGGGCAGTAAAGCCCCCCTTCTCATAGGGCAGGGTCATATGTTGCCACTTCTTGCAGACCGCCCCAGAATGCCAGAGAAATTGAGCAAACGACGCGTGGAGCCTCTTGAAATACTGCTTGCCTGGCCACACTGGCACATTTACAAATATATAGAGTAGCTTAGGTACCGCAATCATTTTTATTAGGGAGAGTCTACCAGCAAGGGATAGAGGGAGATTGTGCCACCTAAGCATCTTGGATTCAATGAGCTGCGCTGTTGCTTCATAATTGTCTGCCAGCAGGGAAACTTTAGCCCGTGACACCTGAACCCCGAGATACTTGATCCCATCCGGGGACCAGCGTAGGGGAACTCGCAGGACGGTTGCTGAGTTGTTTTAGTGAGGGGGAAGATTTCGGATTTTGAGTAGTTTATGGTGAAGCCCGAATAGGTGCCTATTTTTGTTATATCTCGAATGATAGGGTCCAAGTATGTGGAGGGTTGTCTGACGTAGAGGAGTACATCATCCGCGTACAGTGAGATGATTTCCGGTTTGCCCTGCAACCGGACGCCCTTATGAGTATGTCGATTTCCTACATGATCGGCCATGGGTTCAATGGCAAGCGCAAAGAGGATGGGGGAGAATGGGCAGCCTTGTCGGGGTACCCCTGTGTAACTCGAAGGGGGAAGAGGGGACGGAGTTAACTAGCACCCTTGCCGACGGTCCCGTGTACAACAGTTTTATGTAGGAAATCATGTTTGGCCCAATTTCCATTTTCTCCAAGACAGCCCACAAGTATTGCCACGAGACCATGTCGAACGTCTTTTGGGCGTCTAGTGTGACTGCCACCGCGTCCGCGTTTCGGTCGATTCTAGACAGTACGTTGAATAGGCGCCGGACGTTAAGTGCCGTAGAGCGGCCAGGGACAAATCCGCTCTGGTCAACATGGACTAAGTGAGGCATGAGTGGGAGGAATCTATTGGCAATTACTTTAGCAAAGATCTTCATGTCAGTATTAATGAGGGACAGGGGCCTGTAGGAACCTCATTCGTCTGGAGGTTTCCCTGGTTTGGGGAGGACTGTGATTAATGCTTCTTTCAAAGAGGGGGGGAGGGTGTGTGAGCGGAGTGATTCGGCCCAGACCCCATGCAGTATCGGCGCTAATATGGCAACATGCTCTTGATAAAACTCAGATGTGAGTCCGTCGGGTCCCGGGGCTTTGCCCTTAGGGAGATCCGAGATCACCCGGTCTATCTCGTCTAATGAAAACGGGGCATCGAGAAGTTCCCTGGTGCCTTGAGAGATGAAGGTCATAGGGATGGACTCTAGCAGGTCGTCAAGGTCACGGGCCATGTGCTCTGGTTGGGGGCCGTATAGGGTGGCATAAAAATTGGCAAAAGTGTCAAGGATAGCATGGTCTGACCAGTGTCTCGACCCATTATCATCGATAATACTATCTATACGAGTCCCACCTCCCTCAGAACGGACCAGCCTGGCCAGGGTTCTGCCCGGCCTGTCCCCCTCGCCATATCTTCGGGCGGCTGCAGGGCGGGTATAGTATCTCACTTCGGTAAGGGCATGTGCTTCAAATAGTTCCAGTTCTGTCCTAATTTTTTGCTAGGGTGGCAGGTGCTGGCTTGGAGGTATACTCTTGTTCTAAAGTTTTAAGTTTGGATTCAGAGAGGTTTAAGGCCTTTTTTATGGATTTGAGGACCCCTGCTTCTCTAGAGATGCACATTCCTCTGATGTAAACTTTGAATGCCTCCCAGCGGGTCCCCTCGGACGTGTCGGAGACCTTGTTGTTTTCGTAGAACAGGTTTATGTCGGCTAGTATCTCCGCCCTAAAAACGATATCTGATAGGGCGTCGGATTTGAAACGCCAGGTGGGGCGAGCCCCCGAGGCAAAACCCAGCTGGATCTGAAGTAGCACAGGGGAGTGGTCGGAGAGTGTGCGTGCCAGAATCTTAACATCGGAAACCTTACCCATCTGGCTACCTGACAGGAGGAATAGATCTATTCTCGAGGAACTATCGTGTACCGTGGAGTAAAAGGTGTAGTCCCTCTCCTGAGGGTGGAGTGTTCTCCAAGCATCATGTAGATTCAAGGAGCTCAAGTGGGTTAGCAGCTGCTTGGCAGCTCGGGTTATAGGCCTCCGGGCCGTAGTTGTTCTGTCTAGGGCCATATCAAGTATGAGATTCATGTCGCCGCCCCATACAATGGGGACATCAACATACTTCATGAGAATGGAAGACGCCGTATCCATGAAGTCGGGAGCATATGAATTCACAAGCAGGCATTCTTCGACGGCTAAGGTGCAGTGTAGGATCACAAATCTGCCTTCAGGATCAATGTGGGATGTGTGAAGTGTGAATCCGATTGATTTGTGGATGAGAGTGAGGACTCCCCTGGACTGAGTGGAGTACTGAGTATAGTACCTGTTGGGGCCCTAGGACTGTGCAAGGTTTGAAGCCAAGAGTTTCTTAGCGTGTGTCTCCTGCAACAGGAGAATCTTGACCCCATGCCTCTGTGCATATGCAGTAATGCTACGAGATTTGGTAAAATTGGTCAACCCCCGTACACTCCACGTCAATATCCTAATAGCCATATTAAAGAGTTAAGGGACATCCCAGATGTGGATTCTCACTGTGAACATTAACTGGAGCGCTGTGATGAGGCAGGCCTGCCACCCTGCCGCACCGGTCAAGACCAACCTGCCATTTTGTGAAAAACAAACCCCAACTGTCCCTCCCCCCACCCTCACCACCCAGTAATAATTAGCAGTGTATAAGCAACCACCCTGAAGTGAAACTGCGTGCCAACCCCAACTCGGCAACACCTGACAAGTAGCCCAAACGGGGCTCGAACAAAAATTTACCGCCATAAACAGCATTGCAGCTGCAGTGGGGGCTGCTGATGCCGTCTAGCCCACCAATATTAAAACTTTGGATGAATAACAACATACGCATTTTCCAGCATTGTTCGACTATTAGAGTAGAGGTTACGAATAAAGGATAACCATGGTTTTCAGAATAGCAAGGACGAAATTGGGACTACCGCAGGTCAGTGCACAACGGTGCAGCCCGGTTTCTGGAGTAGTGGCCTGGGTTTTGGCAATAAAATCATGAAACACAGAGAGGCAGCACCCACAGGATGAGAAGTACTAGCTAAGGTGCCAGGGGCCCACGGCCGGCTAGCAAGTGGGATGACAGGGGGGGCGGGCCTCATCATCCGCCAGAGGTCAGCGGAGGAACCTAGAGAGTGCAAGGTCAATCGTCATCCATTTATTCCTCCGGAGGATTCAACAGGGGGACCTGTGCTTCAATAAACTTAACGGCCTCATGCGGGACCGTAAAGAAATAACTTTTGTTGCGATGAATACATTTCAGGCGAGCAGGGAAAAGCATAGAGTACTCGATTTTCCTATCTCTCAACATCTTCTTAACCCCGCTAAATCGGTGTCGCTCCATCTGGACCCCCACCGAAAAGTCAGGGAAAATTCTGATGATTTGAGACTCAAGCCTCAGTTCCACTCTCTCTCTGGCCAAACTGAGAATGTGACCCCTGTCTTAGTAGCTGAGTAATGTTGCGATGATTGGCCTGGGGAAATTTCCAGGTTTAGGGTGGGGTGCCAGAGAGCGGTGCGCTCTTTCAACCGTGAAGAATGGTGAGAGCTCAGGGTTACCCAGGAGATCTTTGATGAGCTGCTCAACCGCAAGCTCCATTCGGCCCTTGAGTGCTGATTCGGGAACCCCCACTTTTCGAATGTTATTTCGCCGTGACCTCGATTCGAGGTCATCGTTCTTGGCCTTGACCTGTTTCATGTCGCGGACGAGCTCTGTAACTGTGGTCTGGAGGGTATGAATGTGATCTTAATAGGTACCTATCCTTTGCTGCCTCCCCGTGAGCCTGGACCCGTGCTGGTCGATTTGAGCGCGTAGGGAGGCGACATTAGCGTTGATGATGTCCAGCTTTTCATGGAAGGATGCAACATTTTTGGCCATGGACTCCATCATGGTGGTGAGGTCTGGTTGTGGGGGATCCTGCAATGTCTCGCAGTCTTCCTGTGTCGCAGAGGAGGACGCAGGATCCGCCCGAGGGGCCCCCTTTGCAAATTTGTCCATAGCGCCCACTTTGTTAGCCCCCCGCGCTCTGTTGGACATTATAGTGGTGGGGGGTCTCCAGCAAATCTGGCAGAGTCAGAGATGGGCAATGGCTGAGGAGTCGCTGGAGGAGACGGAGACAGGGCTGTAGCCGCCAATCTCTAGCATTGTAGGCCCAGGGGTGCTGTTAGTGTGCCGGCAGGGTGGGGAAGGCGGATTACAGCGTGGCTGCAGAGATGATGTAGGCCAGCAGGGGCTATGCGTGGTCCAGGACAGTGCGGGTCTTGTGGGAGGCAGAGACCTTGCCGGTAAGGGAGCTTGGGGGTCCCGCGTATCTTGTGCGGGTGTAGGATCACCCACACCGGGCTGAGCCCAGAGCGCCGAGGTGGCAACCAGATGACAAACAGTTGGTGAGGAGACCAGACACCGCCCAGGGAGTGACACCACCAGCTGTCAGACAGTAGAGTGAGTGGGGGCAACTCCACCTGCAATGGCACCCCGCGGCGTGTCGGTCCTCTGTAGCGGCCCCGGCCCCAAGAGATCCAGAGCGAGATGCAGGCGAGAGGCAAGGAAATGGGCGCACGATCACCACCACTAGGTTGGCCACAGCGCCAGAGGGGAGGCAGGATGCAGAGCCCCACTTCGCAGAGAAGAAAAAGACAGGTGGGGCCAAGCCCCTATGCAGGCAGACCAGCAGCAAGCGAAGAAGGCACCCAGGCAAGAGTACAACTGGCCAGAGGAAGCAGGGGCCCACACAAGCAGGCAGCAGGGAGAATGAGACATAGCCCCCAGCACCCACCTTGCGGCCTCTGGGGTGGCTAGACCCGCTCATCGTCTGAAGAAAAATGGGTACAGGCCCACAGCTGGCAGCAGTTCATTGGAGTGATCCACGTGGCAGATTGGAGAACATGAGTGATGGGAGTCCCAGTGGCGGCGCCCACAGGATGTGTTTGTTGGCTTCCCCCCTCCACAGGGGAGCTACCGCCCGCTCAACAGACGGCCCGAGCAGCCAGCCCAGGCAGTCGCTGGCACCACAGCCAGCAGGACCCCCTCAGTTCAGGAGCAGCCGAGAGGTCCCCCCCGTGGAGGTAGCGGGTCACCGCCCAGCCCCAGCGAGCCCGCAGCAGCCGGGCAACCCACTGGGCCCAACAAGGAGGACAGGTGCAGCAGCGGGGAGGTGCCGCCGTCGGTCGCAGGCAGCAGCGCGGGAGGAGCGGGAGCCACAGCTCCTCCCGACAATGGAGATGCAGGTGAAAGGAAGTCCTGGGGTGCAGACTCCGCGGGCAGCAGAGCGAGGAGGCACCGCGGGCGGCCGCAGGCAGCAGCGCAGGAGGCCCTCGGAGCCACAGCACCTCACGGCGGCGGTGGGGCCAGCGGCCTCAAGTGATTCCGGGAGGCCTCGGATGTCGGAAGTGCAGGTCCCAGGCACCGATTCGGCCCAAAATTACAGGATGGTGTAGAGGACGATGCCGTCAGAAAAATCGTTGCCGTGGCTGCAGAAGGCAAATAGGATTAGCGCTGATATGGCAAGGATTCAGGTGGGTCTTGACGGAGCTCCAAAGCTAAGCGGCCATCTTGTTGGATGCTCAACAGCGCCCCCGGGCCTGTTTTATTTCTCTTGTCAACCCCCCTTTACACATTTGTTCTCAACTGTGTTTTTCCAAACCGCTGCTCTGATGTTAAAACAACCAATAAAAAACTATCTTTAATCACTACTTGCAACCTCATACAGACATTCTAACAAAACCAGAGATCTGTTTTTGCTTTAAAAAATGTTCAATCATTTCTTATGTTGTACACACTCCACAGGCTCACATTTCTTAGTTCTTAACCGGACCTCCCCTGTACTTCAAAATTAAACCATTTACCATACATTGCATTCCTTTTCGCTCAGCGCGCTTAATGCACAAGAACAGTACTTCCCTAAATCACTAAAACTCAGTCATTTTAATGTGAAAATCCATCATTCTTAACACGATTTATCAGTTATTTTGTCTTCTATGAGGACATCACAAATTTAACTCCATAGTTGCTGGTTTGATACAAATATGTTTGCTTAAAGCGTACCAGCTTTTTTGCACTTTTCACAGGCTGTTTTAACTCTTTTTGGGCTGCAATCACCACAAATTTGTGTGCTTTAAACTACAATATCAGACCAGCTATTTTAATGCAATTTTTCGCTGGCAGCTTCATCTATTCACTGCACTAGAAACACCTGATTTTATTGTGTGTCGACCATGTTTTTGTACTGCCTCATTATTAGCAATACATAAAATCAGAGTCACCTTAGATGTACTAACCCACCAAAATATGTATAATCTGTTGTGATTTATATGCAATATTTTTCTTTGTGCCTAGGATGGCATATGTCATTTTTTTAAACATATTTTCTTATGTAAACTAATAAACTGCATTATTTAATGATTAGAAAGGAATTCACTTCCCTTTTCTTTCCCTGTAGGAGCTAACTGATACATGTTATCTGAAGCTCCACTGCCGACAAAAGCAAACTACCATAGCGTTAATGACAAGGGTAGCTTTTGACTCCATCTTCCTTTGATAAATTTGCCTCAACCCTCTGGAGTCAGGCCCGTATCAAAAAAGAGGGTTCCTTGCTCTTACTTTAAACATCCCCTAGGACAACCCTTTTGGTTGTTGGGCTTATTCATTAACATTGAATGGAGAGCATCAATATCGTCAGTTTCTCTAACAATCTCTATAAAAAATTATTAGAAACTCCGTCGCTCCTAGGTGTAACCACAGCACCAACAGGGCCAGATAAAAATTCTTCGCCTAATGATTTAGATATTTTACTACAAAAAAAGAAAAAACTAATCTGTACAGAATCTCATGGCAAATTAATGCTCGAATACTTAAAAGCCGGTGTGATACCAGAAGGCCTGCAAGTATAAAACATTCCATGGGTATTCCTCGACAACCCCAGGTTCATGAAAAATTTCAGTGGAGTCGGGAACAAGTGCTCACAGGACTGCATCATTCTAGTAATCGAGACAGCCGAGGAGGAAGCCAAGATCCAAAAAGAAGAACTGAAAACCCTTGAAGATAAAATCAAAACAGACTGCGTGATTTCAGAAATTAAAACCCACCCAGAAAAAATAGAAGAAGAGATAATCAAATTCAAGTAGTTTACAATTGATAAAAAAACTTTGGAAATTACAAAATGACATAAAAAACTACAAAGAGGAAAAAACCTATCCTTACCTTGTTGTAGGTTTCCATGACCAACTCAACCAGACCGCGTTAAACAATAGGCAAAATCCAAGAAGAAAAAACAACAAAAATGTGTGACCTTCTTGAATAGCTCTCGCAGCAGTGATTCAGATTCAACAACTAACGGTCAATCAGCGACCAAGCCAGGACCGAATCAACAATTTTTTCAAGGGCGGGGCAAATGCGGAGAGCCAAAATATCAAGGACCCCATCAAATACGCACCGGCCAAATACCGCCACCACAGACATGGTAATTCCGATCTTTAATTTAAGTGACCACATTTTGTCCTCCGACGAAATTAACATCCACACCAAAGGTTTGAGCTTCACACCTAAAACATAACCCGAAAGATTCAGCACGGAAGTAGAATTACATAAATTCTTCAGAACTATCCGCCTTCACGATTTCTTTAGAGATAGCCCTGAAAAAGAACCACCGAAAACAACCGGACTAAGACCACCATCATCTTTCACACCTTAAGCATGAATGGTTTGTCCATAGATCCTTACTTTTGAGAACCGAATTTTGCTAGAAATGCGCCAGATTTTTGACAACAAAAGAATCCATTACACAGACAATCCCACTAAAAAACAACGTCTGGCCCTCAAATCACTAGAAGGTGACCACAATTTTCTAATTAAACCCACAGACAAAGGCGGTGTAACGCTCACCTGATTCCCACGGAGGCGCCGGTCTTGGCAGGATGGTGTCTGTGACTCGAAAAGTGAAGTGCAGGACTCGATTGGCTTCCGGGGCTGAGCCTCTTCGCACTGTGTGTCTAACTCGAAGAGTGAGATATCTGCAGGTGAAAGAATATGGGGTTAATGATCTGGGGTTGTCGGGTATCTCTCTCTCTTTCGCTTCCTCGCTTTTCCGTGGAGCCCCAAGGTCAACATGCTCACCTTAGATAGGTGAATGCTGAACTCTCCATCTGCGTCTGGTGCAGGGTGCCGTTGCCAGTTCCTTCACTGGGTGAAACGTAGGCCTCTTGACATCAGAGGATTGCTACCGTCGTTAACTGCACGAACGGTGAGTTTCCGGACACCTTTTAAGTCCTTACAGTCTTTAGGTGCGTGGGCACGTTAATGTGGAACAGGGCTCTGTATAATGCTTTTTCTATTTGTCTTGCAGGGCTCTTGAGGTAGAAGATGGTGTGAAGAAAGCCGAAGTTCGAGCCAGAGTCTTGGAATGAAGCACTTGGAAATGCGTAAGTAAATGCCAGTTGCCTGCTTTTCAAAAGCTCTCTAACTGTCTCTTTTCCCTTGCAGCTGTGAGTTCGGGTGTTGAAGAGACGCTGGAAAATGCCGAAGTATTTGCAGGCGCCCTATTGTGGCGGGCGCGATGGCGCGTAAGTAAAATACCTGTCTAATGTCTCTTCTTTTGTCTTTCAGGTGCAGGATTGCAGCGTTGAAGAAAACCGGAATTCGCTGAGTGCCGGTAAGTAATTCCACACAGGAATAACTATGCTTTTGTCTTCACAGGCAGAGGAGTAGAGTGAAGAGATGGTAGCTGCCGATGGATCAGGTGAGGAAAGCGCTGCGCGTGAAGGTTGCCGTGCTAACCTGTTGTTTCTTGTCTTTGCAGGTGCTACTGAAGGCTGGATACAGGAATGGTAAGCGTTTGTTCTTGCAGGTTCAGGATCGGAAAGAAAAAAACTGGAACAGACACGGTGAGCGTTCTGCTGCAGATGCAGAATAACGCAAAGCACGTTTCATCAATCGGGTGTGGTTTAAATAGCCTTGGAGTGATGAGGCGTCTTCCTCCACGGCCTCGCCTAGGTAAGAAAAGAGTTCCTGTTCCAGAAGAGTTCCAGTGTTGTATCCAGGGAGTGGAGCTTGCCCCACCCAGGTAAGAAAGTAGTCCCGGCTCACAGAGGATTCCTATGTGGCTGGTAAGTAAGCAGCATGGTCTGCTGCAGGTAAGTCCTCCCAAGCATCTTCATACAAATTATGAGCCCGGCGCTTCCAGTGCCGGGACCAGTGACTTTGATGAGCCTGGTGCCACCGGCGCCAGGACAAGGTCCAAAAGGTCCCAGTGGGGACCGGCTGGTGCCTAGGATGAAGGTTAGGGGCCTGCTAACAAGGACGTTGGGCTGGTCCTAGCTCCTTGGAAGCAGTGATCATGACAGGCGGTGGCATTGTCCTTTGGAGTCGTGTCCTGTACAACAATGATGTCACTAGATAACTGTCTAACACTAAGTTCTACAGACAGATACCCATAACCCCACTGCCAGATTGCGGTCAGAAATTGAAAGTTTGATGTGCCATGCTTGGCAAGAGGGTTGGATAGATGAAGATGAGAAGACATTTCTAGTAAATCACCATCCAATCATTCCAGCTTTTTATTTACTTCCAAAAGTACACAAAAATGCTGAGATCCCCCCAGGCCGACCAATAGTTGCTGGGATCGGGTCTATTCTAGAACCCCTATCGATCTATATCGATCATTTTCTCAGACCATTCATCAGCCGCATGCCATCATATATCCAAGACACCACAGCAATGATAAAAAAGCTAAGAGCAGTAACTATTGACAGAAATTACCTACTGGTGACCCTCGATGTAGAGTCACTCTACACAAGTATTCCTCAACTAGAGTGCATAACAGCCCTAGTGACCTACTTGGACCAAGACCACGCCTCGACCCCCCTACTTCATTCCTGTTAGGATGCACGAGGATAGCATTGACGGAAAACTACTTCATCTATGAAGAAACCTTTTACCAGCAGTGCCATGGGACAAGCATGGGGGCAACCTTTGCCCCCAATGTGGCTAATCTTTTCATGGACTCTTTTGAACAACAATCAATTTACCATAACTTCAACCCATTCAAAGACTCTATCGGATGTTGGTGTAGGTACATTGACGATGTCTTCATGACCTGGAAAGACACACTTGAATGACTTATTGTTTTCAAAGATTAGCTGAATGAACGCAACCCATGCATCAAATTTACGATCCACTACAACCCTAACAGGATACCATTTTAAGACCTGCACATCTACAAAGATTCAAATAACTGCCTGGCCACTACTCTTTACAGGAAACCCACCTCCAAGAACACGCTTCTAGAATGCAGCAGTTTTCACCAAGCAGGGTTAAAGACGAACCTTTCCTTTGGTCAGTTTCTCAGACTGAGAAGAAACTGTAGAACAAATGAAGACTATGACACCACGAGCAAAGATCTTAGCACATGGCTCAAGAATCGTGGATAACTGAGCCACATCATACGTCAAGCTTGCTGAAGAGCAAAACACACCGACAGAGAGCGGTGCCTCACACCGGCAGCCAAAGAACAAGACAAAACGAAGATGACATGCGTAACCACCTTCACCTCTGTCAGCAATTCCATCAAAAAAACAATTCTCCATCACTGGGATAAACTCCACACAGAAGATTTCAAACCCGTGAAACCTAGTTTCGCATTCAAACGGAACAGAAACCTGAAAGATCGTCTAGTGCACACTTACGAAGACAAGACAAAAGAAAAAATCACCCAGGCAACCCTTTGGAATCTTCCTCCTGCCAAAGGCCATTTCAGATGTGGCAACTGTTCAGTGTGCCTCCTGACAAATAACATCAAACAGATCGATCTCAAAGACACAAGATGGACATTCCCCAATTTCACCAACTGCAAAACAAAGTGGTCAGTATATGCCATTAAATGTCCCTCGATTTAATCTACATCGGTAAATGCAAGAGAGAGATTAAACAACGAATCTGTGAACATCGTTCCTGTGTCAAAAATCTAGTCGATGATAAGCCCTTAGTAGCACACTACAAGCTGAAGAAACACAGCCATAATGACATCTTTTGGGTAGTGTTCCAAACTGTTCACAACCCTTTTCGTGGAGGCAACAGAAATCTTGCACTCCGCAAACTAGAACAAAAATGGATTTACCCCCTTGACTCTGTTAAAAATGGCCTTAATATATCTATTGAGTGGAATTTGTTTTTTAACAAATGATCAAGCTCTGCCTCTGACCTTCCAAACTATGAGTTTCTGATTATTTGGTGCAAACACCAGTCATTATGAAAAACACCAACACTAGCATGGGTAATTACCATCACCCCCCCATGTGAGGGTGTGTATTCACAAGTCATGCACAGTGAAGTTCTGTAATTATACTGTCCAATTTGTTCTCAGACACCATCAACCCCCTCTCTACAATTTAGTAGATTTGGCCTCCTGTTGTTATTTGCAACCAACAAATATTAAGTTACCAAATGTGTGCCTATGATCTTGCGTTCATTTTCGTATGCTGATTTTTTCCTGCTGTTTTTTGATTAACAAAATGCAAAATCACTGTTCCTTCAGTCATACACGTGACTAGTTAACAACATCCAATAAGTGATGCTTCATTATTATTATCTTTATTTGTATTCATTTTAATACATGGATGTGCCCGCCCTTTGCTCTTATGAGACAGGTGTCAGTGATCTACAAATTTTGTTTAAAAATCATGTCAACTCATTAGCAAACAATTTCTGTTTGCCTCAAAAAACACTTAAATGCATGTTCTCATTTATTGTAAACTACTACATTTGTAAATCTGTAGAATTGTATAAATCAACATTCATTGTGATTGCTTGATACAACTCCAATTGTAAGTCTGTGGTCAACTAAGACGTTCATTTTTCGAATCCTCTGTGCCACTACTGTAGAGCAATGGTCCATGCGCCGTATAATTACGCTACTCCCCTACACATGCGCAATGAGCTCTTTTCCAAAGAGCCAGCGCGCATATACTCTGGCAAAACACGCATGCGCTTTAAACAGACAACATTGGGAGCAAACTAAACAGCTCGCCCAGAGGTAAGCTTGTGCACCGCCCAATAAGTAACTTTCACAGTCCCTCTGAACCAACGGGACACGAACGCATTCAGCGTTCTGCTTTAAACCAATTGTTTAACGGAAGCCTGTAATCTATCTCTTTCGGGCAGTCCACGCGCACTTCTCCCGATTTTCATCTTGGTGAGTGCGTTAAACACGTTTTCTCACGGTTTATTCTTTATTTGATCTTTCACATGCAAATACACTTTTACAGGTGACAATTTCTTGAACCACCAGATTGTACTCGGTTCCTCTGGTCACTCATCCTTTCATAGCTTCTCCATTCATTCCTCTGCTCGAACATGTAATTGCACATACTTACCTCTGCAGCCAGCGATGTGTACCTAATATTTTTCCTCTCCCACAGAATAATCGCAGCACCTTGGCGAATACTACATAGAGTTTCCCTCATACTGACCTGGATCCCAGACTAACCTTTCCAGGTAATCCTTGCTTTGTCAAATAACCCACATCCCTTTTTTCTAAACCAAATCCACCTTGATACATTTCCTACAGTTAAATCACCTGTGGATCTCTCTAATAATTTCAGAGACCACGTGCCCCATTCACGGACATCAACTCTACGCCAGAGATCCATTCGACCACTGGCAACCAAACAACATTCAGCCATGACGCTTTCACTACCTTAGGTAGGTTGCTTTCCGCAGTGTCCCCTTTTGTGCAATTACCTTTTGCCTTTTAAGTTTCCACCCCTAGAACTCCATCCCATGTCTTACCATTTGTAGTTGCCTGGCACTCTGTTGCACCATCGTGCTCCAATATCCCTCAGTCCTGAAGACAGTGTGGTGCCACAACCAGCAGGTTCCGATCCCTCCAACCGCTGGCAGCTCCATCTATTCACCGCACTAGAAACACCTGATTTTATTGTGTGTCGACCATGTTTTTGTACTGCCTCATTATTAGTAATACATAAAATCAGAGTCACCTTGGATGTACTAACCCACCAAAATATGTATAATTTGTTGTGATTTATATGCAATATTTTTCTTTGTGCCTAGGTTGGCATATGTCATTTTTTAAACATATTTTCTTATGTAAACTAATAAACTGCATTATTTAATGATTAGAAAGGAATTCACTTCCCTTTTCTTTCCCTGTAAGAGCTAACTGATACATGTTATCTGAAGCTCCACTGCCGACGAAAGCAAACTACCATAGCGTTAATGACAAGGGTAGCTTTTGACTCCATCTTCCTTTGATAAATTTGCTTAATGCACTACGTAGCTCATGACATCTATTCCAATGATCCTTGACACTTTTTTTGTCAACATTATAGTAAGAATCCCTTGTACAGACTTTTCATAAAAAGTACATCAGTGACGTCATCAATGGCATTTGTGATATCATCTTTGATGTCCTGGGTGTTAGTCTTAGCAATGCACGTTGGTGGAGCGAGTTATGGTTGCTTAGCTTACCATAACTGGCGAATTTCAAGGGTTTTTCGGTTTTACTTGGAACCATAACGTCCCTTTAACAAAGTTTTTTTTACTGAGTTTCATAGGTTTTTAGTAGTGCAACTTAACCATAACATCCCTTTAACAACGTTTTTGTACTGAATTATGTATATACATAGCAAAAGAGACCACACAGTTTAGTTACACATAAAATGTACAGTGACAGAAGCAGTTGGTATACAGGCAGGCAAATTATATATATATACAGGGTAAATACCTATTGGGGCTGAGAACAGGCAGGTAGGAGGTTTACAAGGTAATAGTCAGTGGCGTGAAGGCAGCAGAGGTGGTAGTCTGGTCTGGTAATGGGGGAGAGCCTAGAGGTCAGCGCCCTTGAGTATCAGTATAAGGTTGTGTCGAAATGTATGGTATGAGTGCTCAACTCTTAGTGGGGAGGGTAGCGAGTCCCATAGTTGGGCTATCTTGACTCGGAAACTGCTACCTCCAACTCTTGCCAGCTTAAATCTGGGGATCAGGAGACAGTTTGGGTGGGAAAATCTGGTTATTATTGTGGTGGGTTTCATGATAATTCGGTCTGAGAGGTAGCATGGTGCCGCATTGTTCATTGTTCATGCATTTGTGTATAAGAAAGGCAACTTTTAGTTTGATTTTATCATTTTTTTTTTTTTTATATTTATTAAAGCGCTCACACAGCCCGCAGGCATCGAGGCGCTGTTACAGGAATTGTTTGTTTTTCTTAGTTGCATAATTGTGTTTTTTTTTGTCTTAGTTACGTATTTATAACGCGCTTAAACACCGAGAGGTTTCTAAGCGGGGACCCGGGGATCGAACCTGTTGTTGCTTTGTGTCGTCTTGCTTCCAAGACGCGCACGCTGCCGCTGGGCTATCCTCCTGCGACAGGAGTGGACAGCCAGTTGTTATCTCTTCTCGTCACCAAAATGTGATCTCTTATAGCAATTCCAAGAGCAGCTCTAAGAGCCTTATTTTGCAAGAGTTGAATTTTCTTGAAAATGTGTTTATTAGCTCCTATGTACAAGGCATTACAGTAGTCAAGCTTAGATAAAATGAGTGCTCTGGCAAGGGTAATGCAACTAGTGTTTGAGAGGAAGGCCTTACCAGCTCAAATCAGTTTGCAGGTATATGCCGTGGCCGAGGCCATGGCATTCACCTGTTTGTGGAATGAAAGAGTTGAGTCCAGGTAAAACCCCAGAGTTTTTACCTCCTTAGTGACAGTGATGATATTGTGGTCGATAATGAAGGCTGAGTATTTGGTACTCCGTTTTGTAAGGGAGGAAGGTGTGCCAAGGATGATGAGCTCAGTCTTATCATCATTCAAGCATAGACCATGAGTGGCCATCCATGCCTGAATGATGAGATATACCCTATTCACCAAGGCCAAATCCTTGTCGTAATCACCTGTAAGGAGTAGGAGGATCTGGTGTCATCTGCATAGTTAGTGTAGGTGAAACCCAGATGATCTAGATCAGCGAAAAGGGGCTTAGTGAAGATGTTGTATAGGGTAGGTGAGACACAAGAGCCCTGGGTCACTCTACACGTGATATATATGGGGTCAGCTGCAGCCATAGGTGAGAAGACTCTCATAGTCCAATTGCTTAGAAAGGATTGTATCCATGCTATGGCTTCTGTGGAAAAGTATGCGGCTGAGTCCAAGTGGCTGCATAGTACCTGGTGATCAACCAAGTCAAAAGCAGCCGCTAAGACCAGGAGGAGGAGAAGGGCTGATTCTGGTTCTTTAGGTCTATTAAGGCTGTTTTGGTCCCATGCTGCGGCCGGAAACCTGATTGCCTTACTCCTAGTAGTGAGTTAGCTTCCAAGTATTTTTGAATTTGGGTAGAGGCCATTTTGTCTAAGATTTTCAGAAGAACAGGCACCGTAGTGATCGGTCGGTAGTTAGTGGGAATCAGTGTGTCAAGGGTTTGTTTTTTCAATAGTGGGAGCACCCATAATTCCTTGAGGTTAGATGGGATAGTATTAGACATGAATGATGTGTTGATGAGTTTTGTAATAAAGGGGGCTTGGTCTCCAGCCGCATCCTTTATGAGTTGAGGGGGACATTGGTCGCCCTGACCATTGGGGGGTTTGAGGGATGGTATAATCTTTTGAGTTTCAGTTATGGTGACTTTAGAGAATTTAAAACGGGGAGGTGAGGTTGTGTTAGTAGATGGATCTAAGTCGGGATGTGTTTTGTTGGACGTATTGCTGATTAGTGAAGCGTTTTTTCTGAGCAATTTTTAGTTGTAGAGTTGAAACTTTGTTGGCTAGTGCTTGCTGAACATTCGAACACCATAGTTTATCTTTTTTTTTTCCCACAATTGTATGGCACTGGGATAGGAGCTTCTAACCCTTTAAGGATGACAAAGAGTTCCTTCATGCTAGAGTTTGCTTGGGAGATGCTGGCATTATAAGTTTCACTTTTAGCTATGAGTATTTCCTTTTTGTATAGGGCTATGATTAGTTTTGTTTTCTTCAGATGGGAGTGCTTTCCAGGATGTTTCACATTGCCGTTTCATTGTGATTCTGAATGCCGATTGAATGGGTTGCTAATGAGATACAGCAGACTTTTTATTATTCAGGATAGTTCTTGAGAGTGGCTCCACCCATATCATTTCTTTATTTTTGCCAATTAATGCCATTAAATTAGAAATGCATTGTTGCTCATCATTGGCAAGAAAATGTGCCTCTTTAGATTGACTGGGCATATTAATGATATCGAATAATGAATGTTGTAGGAATTATTGTGCTTGTGCTTCATCTCCAGAGGTATGCAACACAAATCCAAGATCTTGCAACTCGTGGAGGTATGCCCAGATGAGTTTCAGAATGTTTGCTGAAGGGAGATAGCATATCATCCTATGATGGTTGTTCCTAGCTAGAGAAAGTCTGTCCAAGTCATTAGAAGTCAGGATACAGAGCTGTGGAATGTTAGACATTAAATCCCAAAAATAAGCTTGGTTTATCCTCTTACTACCCAGTATCTCTGCATTACCCTCCAGTCCAATGAGGTATGCAACACAAACCCAAGATCTTGCAACTCGTGGAGGTATGCCCAGATGAGTTTCAGAATGTTTGCTGAAGGGAGATAGCATATCATCCTATGATGCTTGTTCCTAGCTAGAGAAAGTCTGTCCAAGTCATTAGAAGTCAGGATACAGAGCTGTGGAATGTTAGACATTAAATCCCAAAAATAAGCTTGGTTTATCCTCTTACTACCCAGTATCTCTGCATTACCTTCCAGTCCAATGATATTAATACCGGGCGGGTTTGGTTTGGATCTATTGCTATCAGGATTTGATGATTTTAGTTGTTCATTGTTTAGATTAAGATTTTGGTTATCAGAAGGATGAGAAACATTGCAATTCCTTTATACATCAATTGCACTTAAATTACTATGTGCACATTTTTGAGTATCGCCTATCATTGCAATATCCTTAACCTGCGGAGGAGGAGTTATCATCGATGCTAAGCAACTTGTAATAGAGGCTTCTTTAAGTATAAAGTCATGAGTAATCAGTATTGCATCCAAAGCATTGCGAAGCGTGCTAATAATTTGACCACGCCGTGCACTATTAATTAGCTTTTTTTGAGAACTGCCAGATGTCTCAATTGCGTTGGGAAAGTCAGTGTTAGTGGAAGGTTTAGACGGAATCGATATTATCGCATTAGACATCTGCCGAGCATGGGAATCCTCGCTCTGGTTAGATGAATAACCCTACCAGTCGTCCGCTATCGTCATTTATAACTGGGAGAAAACAATGGTTACTAGAGCCATTTATTATAATACATTTTTGGTGTTGGACGGCTAAGTTGTCATTGCCGTGTACATTGCCAGCTTCACAGACGCCAGCGTAGGATCTGCGATTTACGATTACATTCTTGAAGGGTTCAGTTGATGGTAATTCTGAAGTGCTCCTCTTCACTGTTTCAGGCGCAGTAGTGAGGCATGTAGATTTACATTTTCTCCCTTCAATACGAAAGTAATTCTTTAAATTCCTTTGGGTTCTACCCTGGGTGGTATTAGTGGCGCTAGGGCCGGAGTAACATAGCTGAAGAGGCTTAGCACATTTAGAACGTCAGAGATCCTGCCTGAGAACAGCAGTACTGAGATTGGGGAGCAAGACTGCTTGACTCTCCGTAGATAGCTGTCTTACATCAATCGGGGCTTCCTCATTATCAGTGTTTATATTGGGCTTATCATCGACAGTCCCATTAACATTAGGAGAGGAAGGTGTAGGTTTCAGTTGTTGTTCCTGTACTTGTGTGGTATTGACTGTGAGGTCTAGTGCATTTGCCTTCTTTCTCCTTTTCTTAGATCTCTTTAGAGCACGTTCATAGATTGTTTTTGTACGGTGTGACATAAATGTGCCTTTGTCTAACACTGCATCTTGATTGATTTGATTACTTTCCATTTCCTGAATTGCATTTATTAAAGCAGTTGGACTGTCAGGATCTTCAGTCACCAATGGGAGAGCGCAAGTTTCTAGTTCATTTTCAAGACGAGTGGGACCGTTTTTGATAGTCTCAATTGTTTTGCTCAGCTCTTTTAACACTTTGCTGGTAGTTAGCATGTGGGCCATGAGAGTAGTAAGCAATGCAGCAGTGAGCGTTTCCATATCCCCCTTGTGAACAGAGGAAGGGGACCTGTTAGCCATCAAAGCGGAATACTGAGTAGATTTTTCACATAGCAGCTTAGTGTCAATGGTAGTACAAGGTGGGAAATCAGATGTCTGCTATGTTTACCTAGCTAGAATAAAACCTTCCAGTTTGTCCATTTTTGAGGTACTTTTTATGTCCCTTGTATTATGACTGGAAATGTGGATGGCCTGTCGTCACCTGAATCATGTGAAATGGTACAATTCGAACGTGGTGAATTCTGAACAGATTTTTCAATTTTGTTCATATGTTCAGGCGAAAAACAAAAATATTTTTTTTTCCCTTACTTAAGCAGTTATGGTACTCTTTTTGGGGGGTGAGATTGGACTTCATCGTAAGGTTTTGTATTCCTTCAACACCCCTCCTGGTATTCTGGGCAGACAGCATGTTTCTTTCTGCACGTGGCATTAAAGGAATGAGTAAGCCGACGGATAGTCGTTCTTGCTTATCCAGAGTCATTATTCGAGGCATTAGTACAGGGAGAGCGTTTTTCCATACTCCGATTTAACTGTTCAGGAAACGCACCATCTTGTGTTAGTGAACCAGTCTCCCATATTGGAGAGACATGGTCGTGCCGGTGGGAGTTGGAGCAGTTGGAACATGTATTATAGCAAAATGATCAAGTGTGCAGTGTGGGCTCAGTATGTCGCCCAGTTTTAAGTCATTAGTTGTGTTTTGGTTTTCGAGGTTAAAATGCAAGTGACTGATATTAGTAGACACTGTGCCAATAGCAAGGATACTCATATCCGCGTCGGAATAGGAAGAGTTCCCTGCACAGATCATTGAATCAATGCTGTTAGAAGAAATACCAGGCAACATTACATCTGTAAAACGGCCACTGCGCAAACTGTGCGCCATTATAGAAGAAAGCTAATTGTCATTATAGACTTAAGTTTGATCTATACCAGTACGTTTGTAAAGTAAATCCTGATCAGTACAGAGTAATGAGTCAGGAAGTTATTATACCGGAGAAAAAGGAAAGAGGAAATAAAGAAAATGCAGAGCCACTACACATACCAGCACACCCTCACACCCTCACACCCTCACAGCCAAACAGCCAAACAGCCAAACAGCCAAACAGCCAAACAGTACACTTAGCCACACTTAGATGGGTGCGCAGGATGTGCGTGCATGTAGGCTTTATGGGGCTTCTGGGGGCCGATGGTGCTGAGGGGCGTGTCTATGACACGTAGTGCTTTCTGGGAATGGAAGTCCTTATCCATGATTCCAGGTAGCAGCGTTTCGCCTGCAGAATGCAATACTAACTTGCGCGTACAACGTCCAAAATAAAGACACATAGGGAAGTATGACGTCTGTGGTTCAGAGTATAGTCCAAACGCCAAACAGTACACTTAGCCACACTTAGATGGGTGCTTAGAAGGGTTGGTTTTTGCTTACACCTGTAGACAGAATTGTGTGTGGTGGTCCCAGAGGAAGCTGCATACAAATCTTGCCTAACACTGGTGGCAGGCGGTGAGGATAAAGTATAGTTGTTACATTGAAAGTTCTGCTTTACTTTTGTTCAGATAGTAACCTTTGCAAGGCTAAGCACCACTAGAAAAGTAAATTTATCATGCCTGATATGGATAACTACAGACAGGAATCCCCGGTCATTCTTACAGTAGACCAACTGAAAGATATGTGTATGGTCAGGAATAACCCAGTCTGCAGCAGTCCACATCGTTGTGCAGGATGTGCCTACTAAAGCCGTTTGTCACCGCTGAGCGGTGAGACGAGCTGCGAGCCTGAGGTGCGAGCCAGTCTGCAGCAGTCCACATCGTTGTGCAGGAAGTGCCTACTAAAGCCGTTTGTCACCGCAGAGCGGTGAGCGGAGCTGCGAGTCTGAGGTGCGAGCCAGTCTGCAGCAGTCCACACCATTATGCAGGTAGTGCCTATTAAAGCCGTTTGTCACCGTGGAGCAGTGAGCGGAGCTGTGAGCCTGAGGTGCGAGCCAGTCTGCAGCAGTCCGCTGCAGACGCGTAGCCGAAGCCGCATGGAGCCAGAGGTCCGACCTCTGAAAATTTTGAAAAGTGTGAAAACCTTCCCGAAGGAGTCACCGTTGACAAAATCAGCAAAGTCAGGGGGGACAATGAGCCCGGGTACAAGGAGGAGGAGTAAGTCTGATTCGGCACCAAGACCGACTGCGACGCACTCGATCCGAGACTTTCTATCTACAACCCCTGGGCAGACTCGTGTACTGGACCCACCACACGGATACGTCCACGGGCTCGTCCACAAAAACAGAGCAGAAAATACCAGCCTACCTGATCCCCGAGGGCAAGTGCGATAGCCTGCTTCCTCGACGGCGTTCCAGTCCACGTCCCCGTTACCGATGGAGGAACGAGCAGACGAGCGGCTCAATCCGACCGCCCTTGAGGGCCGCGGAACGGGAGGCCAATTGAGGCAGCGTACGCCTCCTCCCGCTCCCCAGGGCCAAATAACAAGTCCGGCGTCACAAAATGATCACCGCCGGACGCGGTTGGCGGAAGGTGCCTGCCCGATCCTAATCGTCAGTCGTGCAGCGGGATTGAAGAAGGCCTGGAACAGGAGCGAAATGAGGACCGGATTGAAGTCATTTCCCCGGCTAAACCAGAGAGCAATACCGAAGTTCATCGAAGTTGCGCCCGTAACCCGGACAAGAGGGGTTTACGGGGGTTAAAAGAGCCAGTTGAGGGATTAGAGACAAACGAAGTAACCAAAATAACTGACCTATCGCCCCACCGTCCAACAAGTAAGGGGGAGAGAAGAAACCCTAGCGCTGAAGGGGAAGCAGGGATGAAGCCCCCAGTTACAACAGAAAAAGGCGAATCTGAGTCCAATGTGATCCGCATTCAAGCATTGCTCCACGACACTTATCGTGACTGTGACAAAATCACGCAAGGGCTGGGCAATAGTTTGGCAAGGGCCCCCAAGTCCTTTAGAGAGACCAGTGACAGAGTGATAGACGCCGGCCCGGACAAAGGCACTGAATCGGATGAAGATGGTTTGGAGAGTGAAAATCAAACGAAGGGAGAGCCGGAGGACTCGAACAAGGAAACTGACGGCGAGCAACTCAAAACTGGATCGGGTGAAAAAAGGAAAAAGAGAAACAAAACCAACACCCTGGCTAAAGCCAGGCCACAAGGATCAAAAAAGACAGCGAACACGAGAGTGTTAAAGAAAACTCTACTGGTGGAACAAAAAGCAATGAAAAGCACCAGAAAGGGCAGACCAATGCCAAAAGGGTTAACCAATCCACTTTTGTCATGCCCGCTAAAGGTTTTCTTCACACAACAACACAAAAGAAAACAGAGTATAGAGACGGAAATATCCAACTCCGAAATGCTTGAAATAGCAATCGAACCTCAGCCCCCCCAAAAACAGAGGAGAACTGACTCATCTACAACATTAAGAGACAAACAAGGGCAGATTGAGGCCACCCCTCAGGAAAAAGCTACGACACCCACAAAGGAACCGTGCACGGATACAGAAAACCCAAATGTGGTTGAGAGTCCAGCTACCTGCCCATCGAACTCAAAGGGCCACCCAAGAGGTAGGATCCCCATCGCCCAGACCCAAAGTGCCCCAAAAGGGGTTCCAGCAACCATAGATAGTCGTTCTGGATGATGAGCAGGAAGAAGAGGGGGTGAAGGTGGTCCAATTAGATAGGGACCCAAACCGAATGTCCCAGTTACAGCAGTACAGAGATCACCGTCTGGCCTGGACAAAGCCCCATCTGTCCATGGGTCAGTCCAATTCAAGCTTTGACAATAGGGGACCTGTCAAACCGCACAAGGAAAATCCGCATATGGAATTTGGATCCCCGAGAAACTCAGTAAACACTGATAGGAATCCAAGATCACCAGTGGAATGCCTGGTCCTGGACTCATCAGCACCATTGAGAAGATCCGATAAAACCCAAGTCTCGCCTAAAAAGAGACGACTGAGTAACATTGCAGTGGCATTACAAAATGAATCACCAAACAAGAAACCGGGCATGATTGCAATCATGTCGGCCATGACCATCGTGTTAGCACCTTTCTGTAAACTGTATGAAGCGATCAAAGAAAACGTACATGGCAACACAGCAATCTTATTGAATATGAAATTAGTCCAGATGGAAACCCTCATACCAGCAACTGCAGATAAAGTTCAAAATCAGAAGATCCAGTGGGAAAGAAAAATCGAAGCCCTGGAGAAAAAGACCGAGAACATGGAAACTCTGATCAGAACTCCACTATTAAGAACATCACGTCCCGAGGTTACAGATAAAGCTCAAAATCAAAAAACCCAGTGGGAAAGAAAAATCGAAGCTTTGGAAAAAAAGATCGAGACCATGGAAATCTTGACCAGAAATTCACTAGTAAAAACATCTGCCCCTGAAGAAGCAGTGGAAGAGGCCGCAGTGCGGCCAAAGGGAAAAGAGAAAAGCCTTTTGATACTGACACAAGAGAAAATCGAAGGGGGTAAACATGATTCAGGTGACGACAGGTTTCTTGTGCTGCTTCCCTTCATCCTTTGGAATGGAATGGAATGGAATGGAATGGAGGCCTCGCTATACTTCCCACGTAACACCTGGAGCAAATTAGAATGTTTGGAAAACCGTGTTGGCCCTTCCTAAATCAACTGCAATGCCGGCTATCAGGAGAGAGTTGGGGCTTGTGTCATTAGCGTCCATGGTAGATCAAAGTGCGATGCGTCTGTATATAAGAATAATCATGTCGGACACGCTCCCCATCTTTAACATCATAAAGGATGAAATGGAAACAGGCAAATGTGAGGCTCTGAAAAAATGGGTAAAGGCTAGAAAGGATGATCTGGCAAACATTTAATGTACTGAAAAAGAGCTGAAAGAAAATCCAGATCGAATTAAAAGAAAAACAGAAGAAACAGACGGGATTCTGACAACAGAGAAAGCGATTGGGAATAAACTTCTAAACCACCTGCCTCCAACATTCAATAAGGTGAAAAAAACCACTGAATTTCTGTGCCAAGTTCGGAGACAAGAACCTGAGAATCTGTATTATGAGAGCAAGACTCAACCTACTGCCAACCAGAAAGATCATAACAATCAGAGGAGCTTCAACCGACAAGCGATGCCGCCTTTGCAAAAAGGAATCTTCCATCGAAACATTGAAGCACCTTGTGATAGAGTGCGTAAAAATGAACGAAAACAGAAACATCTACTTCCCCTCGCTGGCGGAAAACCTCTGGATATTCCAAACGAACGATCTGTGGAACAGATTAATTTCTGGCGAGAACACAAGATGGACCACAGCTTTGGCCAAACTTATTGAACTTGCTTTTGATCAGATTAACCGTCTACAGCCCGATGGCTGCACTTTGCAGGACTCAGACACAGGACAAAGAAATGAAGAATCAGGGATTTAAGCAAGCTTAAGTGGCTTGGCCAGCTTTGGGGAGGTTTCTGCAGTTTCTCAGAGAACAAGATCCTGAAGACGTGTAAGTTTTGACAAAACTTAGTTGTAACTGAGTAAAGTTCAAATAAATAAAAATAAATAAATTTAAAAAATAACCCTGTTAAAGGAAAATAAAATGTATTGATTGAATGGTTGTTGAATCATCAAAGTCTACGGAATAAGTCTGTTACACCTACTCCTTCAGCAAATGTGGAAAGTAATGAGGATGATGATGTAGAGTCTAACTCTGCTATTATGAAAGGATCAAATGAGTTGGAGGAAGCTCAGGAAGGGAGCCCATCTTTACCTCAACAGGCCCTTGGACCTCAACCTTTAGCCACAGGGACCCTACCAGGTCCAATACTGAATCCAGAATTTGTCTCTCTTGAAAAAATGAAGCTTGAGTTAGAGTTCAAGAAAATTCAAATGCAAACTGATCAAAACATCAGTCTTCTATTTCTTCCAGTTCTAAGAGACCTTGCATGCCTAAGGAAGCAGTGAGTGTGAGGAAGTTTGATATTTTGGATTGGTGGGGTGCTTTTGAATATAACTATGGAATTCAGGGGTTCTCAGGGAATCAGCTTATTCCTTGGCTTTTGTCTATGCTCCCCCAGGTTACAACTGATGCTGTAATGGAGGTGGGGAAACTTGGAAGTTTGGAGTATGAGAATGTGAAGCTGGCTTTGATAGCCAGATTTGGGAAAACTCCTTTGCAGTACCTTAAGAGGTTTAGGACCCTTAAAAAGCAACGATGGTAGCCCTGGGGACTACCTGGGTGTGTGACTGTTTGAAAAACTTAGATGGTTGGGTAAAAGGTTACAGAGTTAACACTTATAAAGGAATGAGAGATCTGTTTTTGTTAGAATCAATTTGTGATGCCTGCTCTCCTGATCTGAGACAGCACTTGGCTCACTCTAAGGACCTTGATCCAAAGACGTTAGCAAAGGCTGCTGACTTGTGGGTTGCCAACAGGGCTACTCACAAGGATTCTGGGGCAACTCAGAAAAAGGATGAGGGGAAGCAGCACAAGAAACCTGACTAAGAGAATTCTAATACCTCCCATCCAAAAGAGGGCCACAAACATAAGCAGGGTAAGCCACATGGGAAACTGAATGAGGCTAGTGAAACCTCTGGTGCCAAACCAGAGAGATGTCAGAACAAACCCCCATTTGTCAAATCATTTGGAAAATGTTATGCTTTTGGGTCAACTGACCATGTGAAAGGGGATCCCAGATGGAAGGGTAACCTACAGGGATCCACACTGTCTCCTTAGCTTTCTACCCAGAGTAAGAAGTACATATGGCAAGTGCAAACTTTCAGTTACTGGCTGAAGACCCCATTGGAGTCTCTGCCAGTGTTTCTTCAGTGTCACTGGGTCTGTGGGAACAGCAGAATTTAGATGTCTATAATTCAATTCCAGATAACACAAAAGAATATTACAAGGACAGCAGTGGTGTACCACACAATGCGGGGCCCCCCTGCAAGCCCTGCTGTGCCCCCCTCCACTGCCACTGGACCCCTCTCCCTGTTAGGCATGAGCAGCATGGGGCCCCCTGCACTGCGGGGCTGTGGGGCACCTTTTACGCCACTGAAGGACAGTGTACTTGTAAATGGTCAGGAGACCCCTGCCATCAGAGACACTGGGGCCAGCATAACTTAAGTTGATGAAACATTTTTCAAGGTTGAGGATGTTGCTAAGGCACCCACATTTCTAACTAAGCTTGCTGGAGGCCCTGTCCAAATGCTCCCACAGTAACCAGCTCTCATCCAGTGCAACAACATGACTGTCAAGATAGCTGTAAGTGTACAAAGTGAGGTGCCTGGGAGAGTCCTGCTGGATAATGACTTAAAAAACTCTTGGAGTTGTATCAAGCACCCACAGGTCTCCCAGTAAAAGGAAACAGGAGCAGACAAGGAAGGCCAGAGAGAGAGTACCTTAGACTCTCAAGGGGATGTTACAGAAGAATCTATATTACCCAGTCCACAGGAATTACTAACTGCCATTTCCAGGAAGAAAGAGCCAAAGGGGAAACCCAAGGTCTCTAGGAAAAAGCAAGAAAGCACTCCTGTGCAACCAACAAGGACATCCCCCAGATGACTGTCCAAGTCACACCTGTGGCTCCTCCATCAGCTGAGGCTGAGTGTGAGAAACAACCAGGAGAGGTTGAATCAGCTGCTGAAAATTCAGAGCTGGAAAAAGACCTTCCCCATGTTGGAGATCTGAATCCTAAAGACCATCCTGAGCTGCAGTCTTTACTGGCAGAAGGTGGCCTCTGTAGGGCAGACATCAGCAGAGGTCAAACAGAGTGTCCTACTCTTGAAGGCATTCACCAACAGGCAGCTTCCCAGCTAAAAGGGCAAGAGCCAGGGAAACCCAGGTTATACAGTGAACCAACTGAGTCTATCCCAGGGGAGTACAGAAGACTTGTAGTGCCTCTAGAGACAAGACACCAGTTCCTACAGTTAGCCCATGAGATTCCTTTGGCTGGTCACTTGAGTTTCAAAAAGACCAAGGCTTCCTTTCTACTTCTACTGGCCTAAGATGGGATCTGATGTAGACAAATTCTGTAGGAGCTGTCACACTTGTCAGATATCTGGCAACAGTGGAGCCAAGAATGTGGCACCCTTTTGAGAGGGTAGGAATCACCATTGTTGGTCCCTTAGACCCTCCTGCTGCTTCAGGCAATATATTTATATTGGTTGTAGTAGACCATGCTACTAGGTATCCTGAAGCTATACCTATCAGGACTGTGACAGCTCAGGCTGTTGCTAAGGCCCTACTTGGTACTTTTACCAGGGTAGGTTTTCCTAAGGAAGTCATCTCTGACAAAGGATCAAACTTTATGTCCCACTACATGCAGGACATGTAGAAGAACGGTGGTGTGACTTACAAGTTCTCAACTGCCTACCATCCTCCAACAAATGGATTGGTAGAGAGGTTTAACTGAACTATGAAGAGCATGATAGGTGCTTTAGAGGAACCTCTTAGAAGAATGTGGGACCTTCTACTACCATGCCTTCGCTTTGCTTATGGAAAAGTCCCTCAGGAGTTGGATTTAGTCCCTTTGAGCTTCTTTATGGTCATCCAGTTAGAGGTCCATTGGCCTTAATTAAGGAGGGGTTGGAGAGTGCTCCTTCTCCCAAGCCAGTGAGAGTCACTGACTATGGGCCTCATCACGAGTTGGGTGGTAACACCGGCGCTATTAGCGCCAGCGTTAATAGCCCGACCACCAAACCCCCGGCACTAATAGCGCAGGATCACGGGTTTGGCGGAACGGGTATTGCCCATTCCCCACTAACCCAATTCGGGAATTCCCCATGGGGAATTTTCACACTCTTAACGCCGGCAGATTTCCCCCCAGCTCAGAGCTCTGGTGAAGCATTGGCATGAACAGAAGGCCAACATGGTTGAATTTATTCAAGACCAGCAAGTTTTAGTTATGGTACCTACAAGGCAGAGGGCCTTACAGGACAAATGGATTGAACCCTTCAAGGATGTGGGCAGGAGAGATCAATTTTTTGGTGGACTTAGGCAATCCTAAGGAGGCTCCCAGAGTCTTTCACACCAACCATCTAAAAGCCTATGTCTCAAGACCAGAAGTGGGAGCTTTGCTTCTAGCTTCAGTTCAAGAGGAGGAGGAGAGTGAACCTCTACCTGACCTTCTGGAACAACAGGAGGAGTGTACGTTTCTGTTAAATCAGTTTGCTTCCCTGTTTTCACTATCACCAGGCTTGCCCCCTTGGAGCCAGCCTGATATTTTCACTGGTGACTGTTTACCTGTCAAAAGCAGAGGTTACAGGATGTCAGATCATGTAAGAACCCATATAAAGGAGGAGGTCAGCAGGATGCTTGATCTCGGGGTAATAGTGCCATCTATTCTAGGGGTCTATACTAGCTGAGCTGCATTGTGTCCCTGTCCCGTACCCTGCTTGTCATCAGTGTGCATGCACTTACTAATTAAGCGGTTGTTGTTCTATAAAGTATTTTAAGGCAATACTAGCTGCGGTGCATTGTTTTCCTGTCTCACACCCTGTATGTAATCATTGTGTCTGACAGTACTAGCACAGAATCTTAGGTTGGACTCTGATTTATGATTCTCGGCTACGGCACGCGCATTTGCAAATCAAGTGGTTGGTAATGTGTAAAGTATTGTAAGTCACTCTCAGCTGTGTCGAGTCTTGTTCTTGCCCTACTTACTTGTATATAAACAACATCAGTTTCGACTTTATGGAAAGGCTGGACATAGATTTATGAACCTAGGGTATCAATAACTACATTTGTGGTGGCAAAGAGCCAGATCTAAGGAATTTTGCGCTGAAACATTTAAACCAACAGTATAGTATAGTCAAGCTATTCCATATCTCGAAAAGAACCTGAACCAGTTTCTCTTCTTCTTTTCTTCTTTTTTTCTTAAACTCATTTAGCCTGAAAAGAACCTGAACCAGTTTCTTTTCCTCTTTTCTTCTTTTTTTCTTAAACTCATTTAGCCTGCGTTTTGGGGTCCAGTTTAGAATAAGGGACTCACTATACACTCTTCCAATGAATAAGGCGGGCCCACTAAGGAGTGGCAAACTTAGAACCACCTTTTCTATTAAAGCTGAAATCTTGAAAAATAGCAATGCTTATGTGACGAATATCAGCTTATTGGAGAAGTCCAATCATAACATCTCTATGGCCCAGTCTATGTCCCCTATAATCAGACCCCTTTCAGTGAATTCCAATAAAATGGACTCTGGACATATTTCACATGAAAGTCCCTCAGATGGTGGATTGTCGCCTGAGAGATACTCACAATTTCCTGATTCACTCCCAGAAAAAGGGCCAATAAATGCATTTCCTATCACTACAGTGCTGGATCCGGATGTATCAATTCAGCAGAGCTTCCTAAGCATACAGGAGCGCTTCTATCCATCAAGCCCAATGCCACCAATGTGTGATATGCCCCTTGACCTTCCTTTGGATACGTCAGTGATGGCCCCTGTTGTTACAGGGGAATTGGATACGCGGATACGGTTCTCTTTTGGGCCTTTGACACCAATCCAGTCGAGGGTAGGTGGTATTAACAACGTTCACTTCCACGAGCTCAATCATGAGAATCCAGAAAATAACTTTTGGGCTAACTTCGCTTTCCTACAGCATCCTGAAAATCCTCAACAAAGAAGTCTCAACCCTCTAGCAGATTCTGAAACACTGCTTAAATTAGAATCGGAATAAAAAGACTTCAGAAAGCAGTTACAATCATGCTCTAATCCAGTACAAACACACTTTACCTTAATACCGCAGGGTGTTCAGAATAAGGCACCATCATTAGAGACATCATTCTTGCAAGAGCAGTAGGAAGCGGAAGCAACATTCCCAGTCATGACGCAGATTTTAAACCTTCTTGATAAGGGTCATGAACGTGCCCATCAAGAAATGAAAGAATTAAACTTGAGACTAGTGGATGTACTAACAGTTGTAAGTAAACTTGAGGGACTAACTTCTGTCCAGGAACTCATAAGAACCTTCAAGGCTGGCCCCACTACTAAGGAGGGCCCAGCCCTAATGTCATCTAATGGCGCCCAAACTGAGAATCAAGAAAGGAATGAGACTTATACCCAAACAACACTCTCTTTGGAACCCAATGATAGAAGCTTTGCTTGTGTAGTCCACTCTAGCCCTCCAAAACAGGCAGAAGGGAAACAATCAGAATTGGAGCTATTGGCAAAATTGGTCAGTCAGAACTCTGCCCAAATGACCCTGTTAAAATCATTACACATACAGATACAAGCAGCCACAATCTGTGCACCAGGCACTCTCCTGCTATCTTTGACCCTACCAGTTGAAAAGCCAGATAGTCCTACCCTATTTGTTAGTCTAGAAAATACCCTACCATAGCATGGACGATATATTATGTTGGCCAAAAACCAACCGCATCGTATGGCTAGCATCGCCAGTACAGAATTGTCAGCATAACCATAGAGCGTCCATTTTGTAACACTAGAATTCACCATTTTGCAATTTTGCTTCGTCCTCGCTTCTGTTCAAATGCTTTGCTAAGAGTGAATTCTATTTCGTTCTGCTCATGTACAGAGCAAGGCCCCAAGTTACATGTTGAGAGACTAGCCCAGACAGTGATGCACTGTTTCCCTTTCTCCCTCCCTCACAAGTCCTTGGAAGTAAGCAGGAAGGCATTTAATCATTAAGCAGGTGCCAGCTAGTCTCGCTGGAACGGCAGAAACTATAGAAATAGGCAGTTAATGGCTTGAATTATACTCTCTTCTGCTGCCCCCCTGCAAGGCCCTGCAAGACTGAGCCGACCTCTAACTCACAAATAGAAACCAAGAGATAGTAGAAGTAAGGCTTGGAATGTGTCCCTTCTACGAACACAGTTGCTTGCAAAACAAGAGCACTATGTTCCTGGTAACAATGAATAGTGTCTGCACTTTTAGAGATTGTAAAAGTTGTTGAATAAATGTCTTTGAGGGTGTCACATTCGTCATAATTGTCAATCATCGAACCACTGCAAAGAAAGATACAGTATGGGTGGTTTGGACGTGTCACTACTGATAATATGATGGTCATTTTGTATATATGTAACTGATGTAAATTGTTCGCTCTCTTGCATCCCACGAGGTCTGGGTGACACACGTTGCGGGACGTGAGACCCAGTCGGCCGACTGAGATTATTTGCTTTGCAATAAACCCTAGCTTTTGGGAATTGAACCTCGTGTCTGGCGTATCAATTTGTGTGTGGTGATTGTGCCTTGTTTCCATACTCAAGGGTCCCCTAGGGGCCACATCAAAATCGCACCCAAATAGGGACCCTCGCCCACTTGCTCCATCGTATTTTGAAGAAGGCTGGAAAAATGAATCGAGGATGAGACCGTCGAGCTGGGATTGAGAGTTGTTTGGGGGGCCCCTGTGAAAGTGATGAGAGACACCTTTGCAGATCTGTACACAACCGGTCCCTGATCGACGTGTCCGGCCAGAGAGCAAGAAGACGAGGGTCCTGAAACGAGGCAGAGTGAGCCAGATATGCAGACACAATGATTCTTGGTTGCGTCAGTATATGGACGAATTGCGTCTTTTTGAGATGACTTGGTTGATCAGGTGAGTCGTGCCCCGATTCTAATAGCCCTGATATTGGTTGAGTGTTGCTCTTGCAAGATCAAACACCCAGGGTAAGGTATGAAAAGATTAAAACATGCCCGGAAAATTGTCTTCCTGTTTAGTGGTATTTTTCCACTGCGGTAGACAATCTTTGGAAACTGGCCAGGCTGCGCCACCCATAGGGTCGCCAGCGTTTGAAATGTATGTGAAGTATGGAATAGGGACAATAATGTTTTGTGAAATTTGGCACGGGCAAACCAGACACGAAGAAGACTTGCAGTAGCCTAAAAATGGGAGTTATGAGATGGCTCGTATAGAATATTTGGAATCAGTATTATTGCGCAAGAAAGCACGCCCTGCAACATTTGATGTCATTAGAGACTGGAGGAAGGAAGCTATGCTCCATTTGAGGAGCAGGGAGAAACATGCGTGTACGTACAAATCAAAAGAAGATAGAGCGCTGGATCAGGAAGAGAAAGAATGGGATGAGCAAATTAGAAAGGCGGATAGAAGTCTCCAAATAGGAATAGATCAAATATATCCCCAACCAGGATTACATGCATCAGACGAATTAATCAATAAGATATTGAATGAAAAGAAACAAGAACGCCCCAAAAGTAAGACTGACATAATTGCACCAGTGCCCATTGTACAGCTTTTGCCCAAGCCCACCCCTGTCATTCAGCCTCCGTTACAGCCGCAGCAACCACTCCCCCTTCCAGTTGTACCAACTGCACCAGCCCCTTCTTTGCCCATAATTTCACTCCCCTCTCCGCCTACCGAGCTTGAATCCACAGTAATAAGAGAATATAGTATGGGAGGAGCAGGGCCTGCACAAAGCGCGTGTGCTAGAATAACCCGTAGTGCAGTCAGCAAAGAGAGGAAGAAGGAGTTGAAAGAACAAGCAGAAATATATATTGACGGGAATGATGAGGCATCAACGATGGAGTCGATGTACGACTATAGAAAGCTCAGTGAAAAACAGGTATTGTTGGAATGCATGGGGGAATATCTGATGGAGAGATGGAAGCAATTAACTGGTACGGTGCCACCCGCGAAGTTACAGGACTTGAATGCCTTTGCATGTATAAGAGAGAGTGATTCAGAAATGAAGGAACATGTGGATAGGCTTTTTGAGTTTAAAAATGAACTTGATGAATTGTATTCTGAAATGTTCTCTATGCCTGGGTTTCAAAACAAGGACGTAAGGAGAGGTAGGCAAGAGGCGATACCATATGCACAACAGCGATTCTTCCCGCCGTCAAAGAAGCATACTAGTGAAGAAACAAAAATATGCACACGGGAGGCGCTTAGATGGATTACAGATGCTAGCATTCCTACAATGTAAGTGCATGAAACATTTGACCAATATACATTAGGAATACAGAGGAAGGCATTGCAAGTGATGGTTGAATGTCTACAGGATAAGTATGTAGATAAGAAGCAAAGTTGTCCATCTGAATTAATGGCAGTGCATAAGAGAGCATTTGCACGAGATACAGGAGAAACTGCCTTATCCCTTGATTTGGCAATAGTGCTGCATATGAGAGAAGGAGAGGGAAAAGCAAGTGCAATATTTCCCATGAGGGAGGTTTCACCCACTTTTTTGCCAAAAGTAGAAATTCCTGGTATTAACGGGGCACCAGCGCAGGTGACAGAAGCACATTATAAAGCACAATATGTACATGTCCCTTTCTCCAGACAAGAGGTGAATAATATAAAACAAACGATCCCTGATTTGAGGAAAAATCTGGAGGGATTCTATAAAGAATTCGAGTCCTATTTGGAATCGTCCATTTTTACTAGGAACGATATTGATCTAATATTCCCAGTAATTTTACCAGCAGACATATGGAAACAAATAAGGAAAGTAGATGATCAGGGTAGTTTTGGTGATAAATGGGAGAATTTGGCAAAAGAGGATGCGGCTAGGAAGGAAGGTGGAAAACCATTGTCAAATATGGCAGCATTACCAGCACGGATAATACAGAGATTGAAGGAAATAGTACCAGAGAAGAGAATTGAATGGGACAAACTAACTGCATGTGTACAAGGCAAAGATGAGTTGGCTACAGACGACTTCAACAAATTTGAGGAAGTGTTTACAGATTATAGTGGGCAAGATTTAAGTACTGAGGCGGGAAAAAGATTGTTTGTTGACAAATATGTGAGAGGATTGTTACCTCCGATCCAAAACTTGATAATGACATCTGAAAGTGCATGGCAAGCAAAATCACTAAGTGAGGTATAACATATGGCCCAGTATTATGAGAACAGAGTAAATACAGAGAAAGAAAAAGAAGTAAAGACAGAGTGAATATAAAAACAAGGGTGTTACTACAGCAGGTAGCGGGTCACAATAGAGGGAGAGGAAATGCACAAAGGAGAAGTAATTTGAATACACATGGGGGTCCACTTGGACTAAACCAGTGTGCATACTGTAAGGGAGAGGGTCATTGGTGAGCACAATGTCCACACTTGCAAAATAGGAATGGGTACGGACAGAGAAGACAGAAAAGAGGTTGGCCGGGAGCACATGGGCAGGATAGAAATAATAGAAATAATAGTATGCAGCAACCCCAGAATAATCAAGGTAATAGCAACCAGAATCAGAACCAAGACCAAAATCAAAATCAGCACAATGGAGGTGGGGACAGGAATATTTTTGATACGCAACCAAATACATACTATTCTGGTGACTATACATCGGATGACGTATTGTTCGCTCGCTAGGATAACCCAAGACAGGGGCAGTGCCTAGTCCCGTTGACCAGAAAGGACCCTACGTAGAAATGAAAGTTGGGAATTAAGAACACACCTTTCTCATGGACACAGGTGCACAGAAATGTTCAATAGACCATCACTTGGTTCCAGGGATACCACTGACAGGGCAAAAGAATGTTTCAGTAGGGTTTGCAGACACCCCAGTAATTAATCCTGTGTCCCAATTGGTACACATAACGCTAGGATCATTTACTGAATATTGCCCATTCTTGTTTACACAAAATTGCAGTGAGAACCTTTTAGGTTTGAATTTGTTAAAGAAATTAAGTGCGATTATCCATTGTACTCCTGATGGAGTGTTTTTGACAATAGCTCCACAAAATGTACCAGTGTCCGAGTTCCTGTCTAAACCGCTGCCAACAGAGATAAGTAAAGTACTGACTTGTATATGGGCAATGAATGATAATGATGTTAGATGTTTGAAAATAGAGCCACTAAAGATTGTTCTGCCACAGATTCCCCAGTATAAAATTTCAGTTGAGGGTGAGAAAGCATTGAAGTGTATTGTCTCAGATTTGATCAAAAGAAACGTGATTGAAGAGATTAGTGGTAGCACTTGTAACAGCCCTATTCTTCCAGTTTATAAGAAAGGAGGCAATGAAATACCGTTCCGTTTCATAATTGATCTACGCGCGTTGAATAAAGTAGTTGATCCCCAGTTCCCATTGGTCCCAGATGTCACTACCATTTTGACGATGATACCACCTTCGGCTTCATATTTTAGTGTAGTGGAGCTTAAGAATGCATTTTTTGCATCCCAGTACACCCAGATAGCAGATACCTATTTGCTTTCACACCAGGAGGGCGTTCATTCACATTCACACGAATTCCACAAGGTTACACTGAGAGCCCAAGTACTTATAGCAGAGCATTAAAGCAACAACTAGATATGCTAGAATTACCAACAAATTGTGTTCTATTGCAATATATAGATGATTTGTTAATTGCTGCTGAAACAGAGGAAATTTGTAAAAAAGGAACTGTTTTGTTACTATCACATTTGGCAGAACATGGACAGAAAGCTTCCTTAAATAAATTCCATTATTGTCGAAAGGAGGTGGCCTATTTGGGCTACCTACTTTCGAAAGAGGGTAGAAGACTGACCCTGCAAAGGGTAGAAAGTATCTCTGGTATGCCTATTCCAAAAACACAGAAGGGAGTCAGAGCCGTGATAGGCATGGCTTCCTATTGCCGCCAATGGATAGCAAATTTTGCAATGATTGTGAAGCCAATGGTGGCATTGACGAAGAAGGATGTTGTATTGCCTTTGCAATGGAGTGAGGAATGTCAGAATGCATTTGATCTGCTCAAAGGTGCTTTGTGGTCAGCAAAGGTTTTGGGCACACCAAATTATGAAAAAGTTTTAAAATTATTTGCGCATGAGAATGAAGGCTGCGCGGTGGCTGTTTTGACACAGGAACAAGGCAGAAGAAATAGACTGTGCGGCTATTTTCCCTCCCCGCTGGACCCTTTAGCATGCGCTTTGCCGCGTTGTTTGCGAGCTGTTGCTGCAGCTGCTGCATCTGTGAACCAAACCGAAGGGATGCTGTTGGGGCATGCTCTCATTTTGATGGTGCCACACACCATAGACGTTCTATTAAACAGAACGCAGACGCAACTCCTTACCTCAGCTAGACTGATTAGATATGAAATTGCCCTGTTCGCACCACATATTCAGATTCAGAGGTGTTGCGCTTTGAACCCCGCAGAATTAATGCCCCTGCCCAGTGAAGAAATAGGTGAAAATGAATCACCTCCCCATGATTGTTTAATGGTCACTGAGTGAGAAACGAATGGGAGAATTGACCTAACAGACACCCCACAGAAAGAGCCAGATGGAGAACGCTTTTGTGATGGTTCCTGTTTCAAATTACCTGACGGCACATCAACTGCTGCCTATGCCATCACGACTCTAAAAACGATTGTAGAAAGCAAAAGGATTCCACACAATTCAGTGCAGGCAGCAGAGATAATAGCATTGACAAGAGCATGTGAAATTTCTGAAAATATAAATGTAAACATACATACTGACAGTCAGTATGCCTTCGGGGTAGTGCACAATGTTTGCCGACTCTGGGTTGAGAGGGGTTTCCTAACATTACACAGAACTAGAATCCAACATGGCCCTTTGATAGCGCGATTGCTGTCTGCACTTATGTGTCCGAAGCGACTGGCGATAATAAAATGCCAAGCGCATAAAAAAGTAACATGTAAGGTGGGGGAAGGAAACGCATTTGCAGACAAAATTGCAAAACAAACTGCCACTGACTTAAACACAAGAATGTTGATAGTACAGTTGGACGAAGTACCCTGCTTGATAGAGAATGGGATTGTTACAAAGAACTGCAGGTGGATGCAACTCTTCATTGGGATAATTGATTTTGTGTCGGAGGCGGCCTCTGTTTGATCTACTGACTGGTGCAGAGGTGTGGCTTGGCACGCCACGTCAGTTCGGAAGGCTTGTGACGGCTTCCTGCTTCATTGCTGGAGTGAGCTGGGTCCCTTACTCTAAACGCTGGCAGCGAGAGAGGGAGAGTTCTTCTCGTTGTGGCCTGCCTGCGTGGACGGCGATGGATCACAGCGCCTGCTAAAGGCAGATTGGATCTGTCTAGCTGCAATTTAAGGACCGCAGACTGCGGGCTATAATCTCGAGTCCGGGTACGGCAGCACTAGACACAATAGGCACATCAGTGGTGAGTGAACGAGGAGCAGGAGCTTACGGCTGCCCTCTTGTAATATAGTGGGCACTGCTGTTTTTTTTCCTCACTCTGTCCTAGTAGAGTGACTTGGGCTGGTGACAAGGTTTTGTTAGGGTTAGGCCCGAGCAGGTCAAGGCTTTAATTGACTGGGGCGAGTTGTTTGCTATCACAGTCCACATATTGTTTTTTGTTTTTCTCTTTTTTACTGCTGTGCTAGACATGCTGAAACAGGTAGACACACCCCTAGTTTGAGATGCTTGTGGTAAAGCCTGTGTAATTGGCGAGGAGACTTGGGGCATTGTCCTTTGATCCCCTGGCCAACTAGCACAGTTGAATACTGTGCCTATCACTTACATGAGGAAGACGTAAATAATTGCATTTAGCCCGAAAAGCCTGTGCCTCTAGCAGTTGAAGCAAACAGTGGTATACAGTTAGAGGATATAGCTATAATCTGTGTGGGGACTGCTAAAGGGAACTTCTGGAGTGATAATGAGTACCAGTTCTGCAGGTGTAAGTTACAATCTACGCGGAACGAAAGTGGGAGTGGGCAATAAGATGGTCAAAGGTAAAACCAAAAACCTGTCCCTGCAGCAATGGGAGCCATTACTTCTCTTTTCAACCCAACCCACCAGTAGAAGGAAACCTGACACAAGAGCAACCTGTAGTACCACCCATTGAACTGGACAACCACTCCTTGAATAAGACCAATGATGGAGAGATTGACAATAATTCCCTCCTAGAGATGTGTCTCTCAATGCAAAGGCAAATGACTCCAGCAGTGTTGAGAGTCCCGGAAGTCCATGTCTCGAATGCCTTTTCTCCAAATCTGATGCAACCACAGAATGCGGCAGCAAGGCTGTCTGCCTCACCCAATTTCGAGGCATTTTCAGATCACTCAGCAATGGAACCAACTAGTGACTCCTATACCATGATGGGGGGGGGTGTTAAAGGAGCTACAAGCCTCAGTAGCATCACTGCAATTTGCACTTAAAATATTATTAAAAATGTGTGGTTGTATTCTTGAGAACACCATTAATATGGCTCCTGTAAATGAGGCAAATTGCAATGTGACGGATGATGCAGAGAACAATCTATCCATCGCTGTTGGTTTGGCTGAGGCAGAGAATAACGAGAACTCTATTCAGGAAATCAATGCCCCTAGTAATTCTGAGACTTTTTTCCCGTAAACAGAGGAGGTTGGCACAAAGGGCAAATATGAGGAAGCAACCGTGTGTTGAGGCCTCACCACTTCCTGCGACTGCTGCACCTATTAAGATTACAAACAAATCTAAGAAAAAAGTGACACGGGCAAAGAAGCGAAAGTTAGCAAACGAGGGGCACTTGACCAGCTGGTTGATCACTGAGAAGGTAAATGAAGTCAAGATGGTTGAGGAAAACTCGATTGTGCTTTCAGATTCCTTTATGGAAGAAGACCCTGATAAGATCTCTTATACTGCACGTAGTAGAAGTATGACCTCCCCTACAAGAGAAAATGTTATTTTAACTATGAAGGAGGTGGACCCAGGTCAGGCAGGGATCAAGAGGAACATATGCATCATTAAGAACGAACCTCTACCAAAAGAGCAAATCTGACTGGCTCACGAGAACTGAATTCCTCTCCAGATTGTACAGATCCTCAGATCTTAACATTCTCCAATTCCTCAACTGAGAGTGTTAAGATCTGAGGATTTTGAATTTACTGAACCTCTCAGTTGTGTGAATACCAATGTCTCTGCCATCCATTGTACATTTAATTCTACCGTAGAATTGATGAGATCGCATAAAGATAATTTAGCTGAGGTTGATGTGTAATTGGATGTAGACCCGGAAAAGGAAGACTACACTTGCCCTAGCAAGATGATTCCAGAGACCAAGAACAAGACTATGATGCCTGTGGTACCCAAAGAGAAATCTCCCCAGATAGAGGACATCCAGAATGTTTTGAAGTGGCTGGTTGAAGCATTACCGGCGGTCCTCAATAAGGAATGACATTTTGCTATTATGTCCTGAAACTGCAGGGGTTTTAACCCCCTGTTCCAAGCAGGAGGCTCATTGTCTACAGTTACTAGGTAACCATGTTTTTGCTTACAGTGTATCAATCCATGGCTAATAAGGGTCTTCTGCGCAGGCCGTATGGTGGGTTGATTGTGGGAATTAAGCATAATGTGAAATCTCCCCAAATTGAGACTAACTTGGACAAATTTCTTGTTGCTGTGGAATTTGAACTAGGAGCTGCAGATCATAAAGAAAACATCTTGCTAAGCACTCTTTAATCCCCGCCTGGTGCGGCCCACAATGAAACAATGCAAGAGATGAGACTATGATAAGATGGTCCATAAAGCAGTGAAACAAACTTATTGTTATCATGGGGAACTTTAACTGTCACATGGGGGGAGGGAAATGGCCTTCTAGTAATCCTCTTTTAAGATCTGAGAGTAACATGTGCCAGAGGAGAACTGACTTGGTGGGACAGCAATAGCTGAGTTTCTTTAAACTTTGGGATATGGAAATGATAAATGGAAGTTCGTTGGGTGATAATCCTGCTAAAGAAACTTGGGTAAATGGTAAATGTAAGAGCACTCTTGATTATATCTTTGTCACCCCTGAATTGGCTGCCTATGTTAAAGATTTTGTCGTGTCGGATAATAATTGGAGTGACCACGCTTTACTCTCATTGACAGTATCCCTGTATAATACTAAACATACTTTAAAATCTTTGGGGAATTTGCGGGTCAATCATGCGGCAACACAAATTAGGTGGTCAGAGAAAAACATAGCTAAAGCTGCCCTGGCCATAGCGGAGACGCGTCATCCAGATATAGCCATTTTCCAGGAAATGACAATTGATAACATCGAGAACTGGAGATCCGCATTTTCTATCGAACATGCTTCTGTGAGTACGGGGCTAGCCTGGACTGATCAATTTAAGGCAAATAGGTATAATATGGAAATCAGGGATGCCAAAAGATCACTTAGAACAGCAACTCGTAAAGCCAAGAAGTCATGTCCCACTATACTGTCTTATCATACTTTGAGTAGATTGCTTCAAAATAAATATAAAGCATGGACTAAGCAAAAAAGATATTTAAATAAAGTCTTCTGCGAAGGAAGATTCCCAAATTCATGGAAGAAGTCAATATTAATCCCTATACATAAAATGGGTGAAAAGATAGAGCCAGCAAACTATAGGCTATTATCCATGCTAGACTTTACTGGTAACATTTTTTCCAGTTTTTTATTAAATGAACTTCAAAGATAGATAGATCTGAGGGGGCTCCTTAATCGTTTTCAGAGTGGTTTCAGGCAGGGTTATTCAACCACATACAACTTGTTCATTTTGGATACCTTGTGCATGAAAGCAAGAAAAAAGGGGAACTCCCCTATTTATGCCTTATTTGTTGACTTTAAAGCGGCATTTGGCCGAGTACGTAGAGGGCTACTCTACGTTAAATTAGAAATGTTTGGTTACCCGCAAGGTCTTCTTTATTATTTAAGACTTCTTCATGATAATAATACGGTTTGCCTAAAGCTTGACTCACAAGGTAATATGACTGCACAAGTGGAACAGAATCGAGGGGTTAAACAGGGTTGTGTCACTGCACCGACTCTATACAATCTTTTTGTTTATGACCTCCGGAAGCGATTTTTGAGGTACATAACTGTCCTCCTCGTATAGGGGCTGAAAGATGCCCAGTACTTGCATACACAGACGATCTTGCCATTCTTGTCATTCTTGACCACACATTTAGTGGTCTGCGATGATCTGCGGATCTGCGGAAGCACTTTGGTTATATAGTAAGAGGAACAAGCTGATAATCAATTTGGAAAAGACCCAAGTGATGGTTTTTCCAGTAAAAAGATTGCTCGTATAAGACTTGAAGTGCAAGAAGTTGTCATATTATATACACCTTCCCATAGATGTCTGGACATTGAGTTTGAGATGACCAACGACTATCTGCTCTGCATTCAAGCTCAGAAAATTAGAGCAGCTCAAATCATGGCTCCGGTTTATCGTTTCACTTTGACCCATGGGGGATTTAGCATATGGGCGGCACGACTATTGTCTCAGCAGGTTTTTACCCCATGATGATTTATGGCCTTGAAGCCCTCCGAAAAATGGATCTTAAGTGGCTACAGGTGGTGGAGGGGAAATTTTGGAAATTTTGTCTGTATTCCGATGGCCATCATCAGACTTGAACTGGGGTTGCAATCTCTGAAATCAATGGTGCTCAAGAGAAGGACAGAACTTTTCCTGAAGCTCGGCAGTACCTCTGGAACCAACTGCTGGTGGCAAGAGCTGTGTATGGAACCCAAGAGGTCGCTCTTAAGAAACAGTATTGAAAATGTTTTCGACACAATAAACTGGAGCTGTCGCCAGGGAAAACTTTCCCCAGCAGTTAAATCTGCTTTGTGAAGGAAAATTGACTTAGGCGACTGGATAGATCCTCACCTTGTACAACTAAAAGAATATCATTTTGTGAAGTACACTCTTTATACATTACATAAAGCCCCAACAATATTTAAATTCATGTCCAGGTATTAGACTCAGATGGTTTATTTTGCTTATTAGGATTAACTATCTGCCAGTTCTGGGAAACACTGGAGTAATAAATAAACTAACTGGTGAGGAGCGATGCTGTTGATTATGTGAGGATAAAGAAACGATTGAGTCAGGGCTGCCCGAGAATGGTAAACACCTACAACAGACAACATGGCAAGTATGTACATAATATAGAGCATAGTCAGGAGGAAATATTCTGGTGGCGGAATCTGAATTCCACAAATTAGAAGTGCTTAATAGCAATGTATAATGTGTGGTTAGTGATTGAGAGACGATTAGGTATTGCTATCTGATACAGCTGTAGTGCTTGGGAATTGTTGTTGTGTATAGCAAGAGACTTAGGGAATTGAATGTAGAATGGATATTCATGGGCGCACATAGGATAATGCCTCATGGTATATTCTATTGTATTTATTGTATCTTAGTTATTATGATATGGTTTTAGCAAGTATTATGAGTATTAATTCTGAATATGTAAATAGTTTTTCAGTTATTAGAATATGTTCATATCATAAGTAATCATGTGAAAAGTTTATTTATAAACTGTAACACATTACTAAATTATTATTATTATAATAGTTTACTTATTTATAAACCCATTTATAGGGGGAAAAACAGAAGTACAAAGAAACCTTCTCAACATTCCAGACTCCTTAAGGGACAGAGAGCGTCAACGCTCTTCTGGGGGTCTCCAAGTTGAATGTACAGTAGCATAAAGGCGAGAGTCTTCAAGAGCTCGCCATGGCGGTCCATGCCTGACGTGACTGCTCTAAAATCAGCCAACCAATGGTGCAGTGCCTTTTTCTCCACCATCCCCAGATGCTGCCCTATCTGCTTTCTAACACTATGTTGCACCCTTTGCGATATCTTTTTAAAACTGGCCAAACAAGTGGTTCACTCAATTTGTTTGTGTCCTTGTCCTATGATCAATTTTCATGTTATGAAAGTTGAGAAAATGTATTTGCGGTTCTTTTCACTGTCTTGGCCTCAGGGCATGTTTAGGTGCAGAAAATCCATGTAACGAGTCTAGACTGTTAGCCAGTGCCCCTGGGAAAACCTTTAATAACCACCCAATCTAGTAATGGCCAAGTGAGCACAGCTTGTGGACCAACCCAAGCACTCAAGATAAGTTCTCATTGATCCATGCAATCCATCAACACACAAGTCTCTAAAGACACGACTTTAATAGGATGTAGAACGAGCTGGATGATCCTCGTGCCTCAGGCCGGGAGGATAGCTCAGGGAAAACCAGACAATGCAGAATCCCAGCCTGCGCTTGAGACTGGTCTCCGGTATTAAGCGCGTTATAAACAATGAATTAAATAATATATTTATTTATGTGTGGGTTCGGAATAATGGGAACCTCACTTGGAAGCAACGGAGAGCTGTAAATGGAGAGGAAGTATAGCTCGGGGGCACCACGTTTGTATTGGAAGCATGACAATGCAGTGCAACACAGGTTCGAATCCCGACCCAGTGCTTATAAACCACTCCTGGTATTACGCACGTTATCAATGAACAATTAGAATTATACATGTCTTTGAGGGTAATGCGGAAGTTTGGGGGGTTGCAAATGAACAGGATATTGGATATTCCAGAAGTGGGGTGGAATGTGATGCAGGTACACAAGGGGCTTATATGGCACCCTGGTATTTACTGTGTTCTTGTTGGTCAGTATTTGATAAAAAGAGTGACCTTCAGATTGGCAAAAGAATTAAATATAGTGAAACCAGTGTGCACTGCTTAGGAGTTGAAGAGATTCTTACTTCTGGAACTGGGCATAGTAGCTGTTTAAGAATATAAAGCGCAGACATGACTCCAATGGGACACCGTCGCAAACTCTTTAGACTGGACCATTAGAGTCATGTCGAGTCATGTCTGCGCCCAACACGCTCTACAGGCCTATAAAGAAACAAAACAATAGTTTATCCAAGACCCCCGTACCATGGAAATTATTCAAAACACAAGATCTCCTCCCCTCCAAAGTCCCACCTTTCACCCATTAAGGGTGGCAAAGGTAACCGATTCAGTCAAAGCCTTATGACTTGGGTCATAGTGTACTCATCCTTGTTGTGATGAAGATCTTTATCACATCACATCACAGCATGTCTTAAGAGGTAACCATGCTCATGCCGAGGGCAAAGTAAATGGCTCCATTCCCTTCATGTATAAGTCAACATTTGGAACTTGTACTTCAAGTGACATTCAGAATTGGCCGTAGTCTAAGGACTCAATCTTGTGAAGAAGTAATTGGGGAAGGGGATTAGAAGTGAGTGAAGGAGGGAAGTAGGTCATCAAGCAAGGAATGTTTCTGAGGGAGTAAGTTGTGAGGGATCCGAAGTAAGACTTGGACAATGTTGGTTGCTAAAAAATGTCATTAAATAATAAAGGGGTGGGACTCTCTATCCCTAAAACTAAGAAGGGTTTTGCTGCCTCAACAAAACTAACTACTGAAACTGTCATTGCCAGGATGTTCAAAGTAATATTCTCTGTCCTGTGTCTAAATCCTATCCTATCCTTTACATGTTAAACTCAATATAAAGTGCACTGATAAATTTCTCTCAGCTGCCGCCTTGTAGCTCGCCTCCAAAGTTCCATTATAAACTTCTGGCAAAAAGGTGTTGAAAAACAAACAAGGTTGTATACGTTCCAAACAGGGGGAAATTCCCTTCTCTGGGTTTCTACTGTCTTCATCAAGTTCACACTCTCAGGGGGTATGGGCCTTCCCTTGAGCTACATACGCTCTTTACAATTCACAGATTAAAAAAGGGAACAGTCTGCCTTCCTTTGGTTTTCATAGGTTTCCACAAACTTTCCTTAATGTCAAAATTAATGTCAGTCTTTCTTATATCAACTTGAATCACTCTCCCTTTAGGCTTCCCCAGCTTTTTATAAATTGCAGTAATACATTTGGGTGTGAGTTCCAGATTCACAATCTGCCAGGTGTACGCTCCTGCCAGGACTTTCTTACAATGTTCGCTTGGGTGCAGTTCCCAGACCCACAATGTGCCGGCTATACTCTCCTGCCAGGATTTTCTTACAATGCTCACTCAGGTGCAGGTCCCAGGCTCGCAATCTTCCTTGTGTACACTCCTGCCAGGACTTTCTTACAATGTTTGCTTAGGGGTAGGTCCCAGTCTCGCAATGTGCCAGGTGTACTCTCCTGCCAGGACTTTCTTATATGCTTCTTAATACTGTAGGCTCACAATATGCCTGGTGTCCTCTCCTGTCAGGACTTTCTTACAATATTCACTTGGGCGCGGGTCCCAGAATTGCAATGTGCCTGGTGTACTCTCCTGCCAGGATTTTATCACAGTGTTCACTTGGGCATGAATCCCAGACTCACAATGTGACTGGGCTACTCTCCTGCCAGGATTTTCTTACAATGTTCACTTAGGTGCAGGTCCCAGACTTGCAGTGTGGCTGGTGTACTCTCATGCCATTCGCTTGGATACGAGTCCCAGTCTCGCAATGTGCCTAGTGTACTTTAATGCCAGAACTTTCTCATAGTATTCCCTTAGGTGGGGTCCCAGACTTGCAATGTGCCTGGTGTATTCTCCTGCAGGTACTTTCTCAGAGTGTTTCTCAGGATCCCTGACACTCTTCCCATTGGCTTTTCATCAATAACATGCAAGTCACCATCTTGTACGACCCTTCTAGGTGCGCCAACCATTTTATTCCACTGCTTGTCATTGATACCCTGGTTCCCCGTGCCTCTGGCCCATCTCTATCTGCCCACGTACCTTTTGTTATGGGCAGCAGAGCATCTCTTTGCTGCTCCAGCAGCTCCCGGGCACTCGTCCTTGCTCTCCACCATGTGGCTGGCTTTTGCTGCCCTTCTGGAGCGTCTTGTGTCTTTGCTGCAGCTCCCCGGTTGCTGGTGCTTGCCTCGGCTGGTTGGTTCTCTGGTTCTTCCTTTCCAAACTGGGACAACCACGTCCCCACCCTCCAGGCTCTGTGTTTCCTACAGATTCTGTGGGACTAGCTGTACGGTTGCTCCTGTGGCTTCCCTCCTATCCTGGGTACTTCCTTGTTTTAAACATCACGCCACCATCTGGTATCTACCAAAAACTAGAGTGTGCCTTTAGGTTTTCCATCTCAGTAATGTACATGGCTCTCGCCCTCCTCCTGGTCTTCGTATTTCTGTTCACCCATAGAGGGATAAAGTTCACTTTCATCATAGTTGTTAGAAGATAGTCTTCCCACTCTACATTATTATAAAATATAAAGGATTAGGGAACAAAATCAAGGGGTCAGTCCCGAAGGGAAAGGGGGGATACCATGTCTCACCTGGCAAGTCCCTAGCACTCCATTGAGGATCATCTCCCGTCATGTGGTCCTCCCTCAAATAGCCACTCCCAGTGTTAGGTAACTTCTGCCTTTACCTGGCCACATGGGAAGAGACTTTCCCATTGAAAGGTGTGATGACGTCACTAGATTCATCCCAAAGTGCATTGTGGAAGTGAATGAAGGTGAGTAGAAAGGAATGGAAGATGAAAGAGTATTGTCAAGCAGTCAGGATGTATTATAGAGGCAACAGAGTTAGGATGTAAGTATGGAAGGAGAGGCAAAGGGAATGGATGAGAAAAGTGCATCATTAAGCATTGAAGGTGGGTCAGGCAGTCAAGGTAGGGAGCTAGTAAGTGGGTGATAGGATAAGAAGCAAGTGTAGGAGAGAAATGGGTCATCAACCATTGAAAGTGGGTCAGCGACCAAAAGTAGCAACAACGTAAGTAGGGAAGGTTAGAAGTGAGCGGAGGAAGGAGAAAGCCCATCAAGCAGAGAATGTGAGTGAGAGGAGAAATGTAGTGTGGAAGTGAGTAGAGGGAAGCAGCAGTTAAGGGAGGAGGGAAAAGCATTATCATACGCTGGGTGTGTTATAGAAGCAATGGAGTGAGGATGTAAGTGGGAGAAGTCGAGCCAAAAGGGAGTTTAGGAGAGAAGGGGGTCATCAAGCATAATGGGTGGTTAAGAGACTCAATGTAGTGAGTAAGTAAGGGATAAAAATAGAAATTATGTTTGTGGAGGAAGGAATATGGTCATCGGGCAGAGAGTGGGTAAGGGAGCAATGTAGTGATTCATTCAGGAAGGGGGAGGGGTGGAGGTGGGCTATCATGCAGTAATGATGGTTGAGGAAGTCAAGTTACTGAGGAAGTGATGTATCACAAGTGGAGTGAAAGTGATATGAGGGGGTGAGTGTCATCAAGTAGAGAATATGGGTGAGGGAGCATAAGTAGTTAAATAAGAGCTGGAAGGTGAGTTAAAGTGAGTGTTGTGTGGAAGTATGTGGGGTAAGCGGAGTGGAGGAGAGCAGTGGGTCAAGACGCATTAGGGATTGGTTAGGGACTCAATGTTGTGAGGTAGTGAGTGAGGGAAGGGGAGTAGCAGTGAATGAAGGATGGGGGAATACCAAAGCATTAAGGGGTGAGGGAGTAAAGGTAATGTGGAAGTCCGGGTAGTGGAGTAGAAGGAAAAGAGCCATCAAGCCAAGACGGTGGGTATGGGAGACAATGTAATGAAGAAGTAAGTGAGGGAAGTGAAGTAGGAATGTGTGAATGGGGGAAGTGTGGGTGGCAATACATTAAGTAGCGAGTGAGAGACAAAGCATAGCAGTGAGTGGAGTGAAGGTCATCCAGTAGTTGGAGTGAGTGAAGGAGTAAAGTGGTGCTTCAAGCATTGCAGGGGGGTGGGGAAGGCAAAGGTGTGAGGAAGTAAGCGACGGAAGGGGAGTTCAGATGAGAGGGAGGAAGAAGTGGGTCATGAAGAATTGGGGTTGGATAGGGACTCAAAGGTGTGAGGGAGTAACTAAATGAAGAGGAGTAGAAGTGGAGGAAGGTGGCGGTGCATACTCCTCCAGTCACGGGTATGGGAGTAAATGTGATGAAGAAGCCCAGGTAGGGGGGAAGAAGTGAGTAGACGGAAGAGAGTCATGAAGCCAAGATGGTTGGTGTGGGAGAGAATGTAATGAAGAAGTGAGTTTAGTGCAGTAGGAATGTGTGGGAGGCAATGTAGCAAGGAAGTGAGTGAGAGAAGGGGTATAGCAGTGAGTCGAGTGAAGGTCATCCAGCAGTCACGGTGAGTGAAAGAGGCAATGTAGCAAGGAAGTGACTGAGAGAAGGGGCACAGCATTGAGCAGAGGGAAGCAGGACATCCAGCAGTCGGGGTGAGTGAAGGAGGCAATCTAGTAGGAAGTGAGTGAGAGAAGGGGCACAGCAGTGAGTGGAGTAAAGAAGTTCATCCAAAAATGGGGATGAGTGAAGGAGGGAATGCAGCAAGGAAGTGAGTGATAGAAGGAGCCTAGCAGAGAGTGGAGTGAAGGTCATCCAGCAATCAGGGTGAGTGAAGGAGGCAATGTAGCGAGGAAGTGAGTGAGTGATGGGGCATAGAAGTGACTGGAGTGAAGGTCATCCAGCAATCAGGGTGAGTGAAGGAAGCAATGTAGTAGGAAGTGAGTGAGAGAAGGGGTGTTAGGAAAGATATTCTTTACTGCACCTTTCCTTCCATCTTTATGGAACCCCCAAACTTTTTGCTTTGATTTTTCAATCTGACCTGTACTTTTTGCAGCACAGTAAAGCCTTAAGCTTCACTGTACTGGCCTTTGCTCACATGTTATGGGGAAACTGATAAGTCCTTAAGGCTATCAATACTGGGAAACAGTGTTTCCCTTAGTCTTGTGACTATGTTGCTACTTGTGGTTACTTTTGTATCACATGTGGGAACTTTTTATCATTGCACACTGCAACTTACACTGCAGTGCAATGGGGTTCATTTTTGTTTTGCCCTAGACTAACACTTAAAGGATTGTTGGTTATTCTGAGGTGCTTAAAAGATGGGCTGGTGGCAGCAGTGACTTTTCCCCACTTTTTGGGGAGATTTCGTGTTAGCTTAACTGTGTTTACCGCGTTTGGCTACCTACTGTGGCTACTGGTCAAACATGGCCGTGCCACAGGGTTTTTCATCCATTCTTTTTGCATCTTGTTGTTTAGCCTTCTTCCTGTCTTCAGAGGTCAGAAAGATCCCTATAAGGACTTCCAGTGCCCAGGAAAGCAGTAGCTTTTGGGGGGCTACTGTAGGGCTTTGTGTGTTTGCAGGCAGGATGTGGGCTGAGTCAGTCTGACCCCAATCCACATCCTGGTTTCTGTGTGTTTGAGTGGTATGCATGAGTGTTCCCGCCTGTGGACCCTGATTGGACCACAGTAGGGTGTGTGTGTGTGGGCTAGTTCTACCGTTGGCTAGTGGGAGTTTCGACTCCTAACTGGCTTTTAGGATAAGAAGAGGGCATCTGCATGCAATTCTCAGAGATCCTGGAAGAACCGGAAGGAGCCAAGAATCCGTCCAACTGAGAAGACCCGCAAAGAAACCTGTAACCTGTCTGAAGGAGGCCTGGCAACCAACTTCTGCTGCAGTTCTGGTGGAGCCCTGTCTGTCTCTTGATCTCCAGTAGGCCTGTGAAGGCGCTATGATGCCTGGATTGGAGGGACCATCCACTCCCGAAGCCTACTCAGTGCCCAGGACAAAAACCTCCTTCGGAAGTGCCCGGGAATCGTCCTGTGGCTGACCAGCTTTGTTTTAGGGCTACCGGGATATCTTCGTTGCGTTCTGAGTTTCCTGCTGAAACTTGGCACACCCTCAGCTGGGACTGCAAAGACACACTCCGCCAAATTTCAGCATCCTAGCACCTAGGGGACCCAAGAAAGACCAGAAAGTCCAACCGCGGCAACTGAGTCCTGCTGCATCGCTGTGCGCGGCGTGCACGGTCGAAATCTGCTTTTCTGACCCGCCTCCAGTCCCAAGAAGGGCGCTGCATTGGTTATCTCTGCATTTCTTCATCAAGAGTCATTGCATCAGCAAAAGATCCTAACCGGAGAATCATTCGAACCTGCAACCTGTGAAAATCGTGGACTGCGGAATACAGCGAGAAAATCAAGCCAGGATACCCTTCCTTTGTTCTGGAAAGCCTTGGGAAGATTTGGAGTGAGAGGGGGTATGTTATTGAGCTTTTAACCTACCCCTACACTCCCATTGTAAGTCAATGGACTTACCATACTCTTTATCTTAAACCTATTGGTTTTGCCAATACTTGCCTTAGCAAGACTTCTAACTGTGGGGGGAATTTTGGACTCTGTCTATCTTGAACCCTGGCTCTAAGAATCCATCACTCGACCCCAGTGACCCTACCACCATTTTCTCCTGCCTCCTGAGTGCTGTATCTTTGTATCCTGAACAATAGCGCACTAGGCCTCAGGTAATTTAGGGTTGGACAATATTAGTTAGGGGTTAATTCTCTGTGGACCTTTTTGTGTTTAATACTTGCATATTCATTCCCTTGCAGGAGTATTCTGATTTGTATTATGCACTTGAACCTGTGATTGTATATATGTTTTTTAGTTTGATGGTATTGGTTGATAAGTCTATAAGCTTGTGTTCATTTTTTCTTATAGTGTATTTGGCCACAATTAAATAACTGTATTTTTATACATCCCGTCTAAGGGTAATTTGTGATTCCCATTGTGTGACCTCATTGTGGACCCTTTACAATCTCACCCCTCTGAAGATCTTAGCCTAAACCGCCTGTCACTGCTACCTTAAACTGGTTTGGCTACAGCTTCCCAGAGTTTCCCCTGTCACAATATAGGTTGACCTTCTATACATCTGTCCACCAGGCCAGAGTATAGGAAATCAGTCTTAACAAATTGGTGGCAGAAGTGGGATGCCCCTCTCCACATAACATCTGGGTGTTTTGTGAACAGGATCAGTATGGGGTACCACAGTGTAGATCACTGGTGGTGTGTCCGGATTAAATTTACACAAGACACTATAATATTTGATTGCCTTGTGGATATAAGTGACCTACTAAACTAAGTATCATGTAAACAATCACTTTCACCACTTTGAGTGCCTTAAAAGTGGAGCAATTGAGAAAGTTATGTGCTGATAGAGACTTGACAGTCTCTGGTTTAAAAGCTGAGTTAATTGTAAAAATTCTAGATTTTGAAAGAAACAAAGTTCTGCCTATCTTAACTAATGGTCCTGATAGTGGAGCTGGAGTAGACCCAGCTCCAGTAATGTCATTACTGTCACTCCAGTGACTGGTGTTGAGGATGAGGAGGGAGAAAGTGCATCCTCTGAACTTCTGGTTGAGGCCTACTCTAATGCTGAGGCATTGTTCAATTTGAAGAAAGACACCTTCAGGTTCAAGGAAAAAGAACTTGAGTTTGCCATGGCCAAATTGGAACTGGAGAGGGTTGAGAAGCAGAAAGATAGGGATCACCAGATGGAGCTTGCCAAGATTCAGGCTTCACAAGGTTCTTCCAGAGGATGTGGAAATGGCTCTGGGTACTCTTCACATCCTACGTTTCCTAAAGATCTCCTGAGTATGTATGAGGAAAAGAATTATATAATTGACTGGCTTGTAAATTTTGAATATGCTTGTGAGGTAAAAGGAGTGAGTGATGCTGACAGAATTGCATGGTTGATCAGCAGACTGCCCCATTCTGGCTGTAGTGCCATTATTGAAATGTCAAAGGCTGATAGGTTAGACTTTGTAAAACTTAAGCAATCTCTTATCCTCAAGTTTGGGAAGACTCCTGCCCAATACTTGAGGAGGTTTAGAGAATATAGAAAGAATGTATGACCTATATAAGTTTTGTTGCAGATTCTCTGAAAAACTTGAGTGGCTGGATAGAAGGCTATCAGGTAACCACTTTTGAGGGCATGATTCATTTGGTAATGCTTGAAAATATGTTTGCCTCTTGTTCCCCAGAGCTTAAGCAGCATTTGGCTGACTCAAAGGAGTAACATCCAAAGAGGCTAGCCATTGCTGCTGATTTATGGGTTTCACATAGAGTGTCCCATAAGCACAAGCGTGCTTCAGGTAAGCAGGAGGAGGGAAAGAAGCAGAAAGAGAAAGAGGGTGGGGAAACTGATAAAACTATGTCCAAGTAGGCCCACAAAAAGTTTAATAAGGGTAAGTCATCAGAATGAGGTCAGGGTAGTGGGACTAACCCTCCCAAGCAAGTAAGTGGCTACTCTAAGCCTCCCTATGTGTCAAGTGCCAGTGGGGCTTGTTACACTTTTGGAGCGAGTGACCACAGGAAGGGGGACCCCAAATGTAAGGGTAAGACCTTGGGGGTCCACTCTGCTAGTCTGGCCTTCTCTCAATATGAGGAAGAAGGGATAGCAGGGTTGTCCTTCCCTTTAGACTCCATTCCCTCAGAGGAAGAGTCTGAAGTTTGTCTAGATTCCTTGGAAACTAGCAGTGCTGGAGCCTTGGCTCCCATTCCTGTCCTATTGCATAGTGATAATTCTGTTGAGGATAGTTTTTGGGTAGTAGGTGTAACTACCTCTACTGTTAGGAACACTGGGCCCAGTCCTACTGAAGTAGCTTCCTTCATGGTAAACCCACAGGTTCTTGCCAGAGTTCCTTTGGGGGATACTCAGTTGACTGGTAGGCCCTCTCTTAATGTTCCAGTAGCACCTGTCATTCAAGCTGTGAATACAGAAATGGTCAGGGCATCTGTCAATGTCAGGAAAGTGGTTACTAGAAGAGGGCTCGGTGAGTTGAGCCTTCAAGACTTAGGTCCTGACAGGACCTCACCAGACCCTTCAAGCACTATGTCTCAAAATCAGACTGTCTTAGTCAAGCCTACGAGAAAGCCTAGGCCTAAGGGGAAACCCATGGCCAGTGGAGTCAGAAGAACAGGCAGAGGAAAGGAGAATATTCCTCCTGCCTTGCCTACAACTGATTTTGAGGTAGTTGGAAGTGTCCCCACTCCTAGTTTGGAAGAGGGAACCCCAGAAAATGTTGAATCCTATGGGCCTCCTCAGCTGCCTAGTATACAGGTAGAGGAGAGTCCTAGGAGAACAAGAGGTATGGGCCAACAGAAAAAGAAACCATCATGGTTAGGCCTATGGAGAAAGGCCTGCTGCCAATTAGAGGATTCTCCTCCAGTGAAGCAAGAAATTCACAAGGAAGGTGGGTTACTGCAAAGTAAGCCCACAGAGCCCACCAGAGCAAACCTTGAGAGATGTTGTGAGGCCCTTCCTCCTACAGTTTGTGTGTGACATTCTCCTTGTGATGCATCCTAGTGTCAGGATATCACCTGTGTGGTCTAACACACATTCCTGCTGGCCCATGATGGGGGTCCCAGAGGAAAACCATTGTAAGAGCCTCACTCTATGTCACCAGGTTAACAGAAGTGAGGCAGGAATTCAGTTACACCAGAGTTCACTTTTAGGAGTGAACACATTGTTACCAGAAACAAGGCCTAATTCTATTAGCCCTTTGATGATGGAGACCTCAGGCAATAAATTACAATCAGGGATTACTGATCAGAGTCCCATATGCCCTTACTCCAACCCACAGGGAATGACTGCCAAGTCAGTCATTGACACCATGCTGAATGACAGCTACAGAGGTAGCTTCTCTGCTGTCATCAGTAGTGGTCAGACCCAGTGGAGGGATGGTGAAGTGACCTGTCAAGTGTCACTGAGCTGTCATCCACAGGATGGTCTGAGAGAGAGATCTGTCAGATCTCTCAGGAGTTTGATTGGAGCTCTCTGTGAGCCCCAGAGAAGGAGGTGGGACCTTCTCCTGTCAAATCTGTTCTACAAATCCCTGACTACCTGTCAGTGGTCTGGGCCTTGTCATGTTTCACAGCTTGGCAAAGGTAAACTATTCTCAAGGCTTTGGTGAACCCGGACAGGTTGCCATACAGTTTCCTGTGAATAGTATGGTGGATTTTATCTTGAGAGATGAAATTGGAGCCCTGCTCATGGGTATAGAGTGGGAGCCAGAGATATCTGTGTGTCTCCCTACCCTGTGTCAAAGTAGCCTTTCAAATGGCTTCAGTGAGGATAGCCTAGTGTCCCCTCACTTGACCGCACATCAGCAAGGTGAGCTGGAGAGTTTGCTGAGGCAATCTCCCCTCTTGTTGTCACTGACAGCCTTTATAACAGGATGGTGGAAACCAGACTGTATACTGGGAATAAGTGAACCCACCAAGATTGGGTGTTGTGGTGGTTCAGAACCAAGATAAAGTTCTGACAGTTGGTGTGAGATCCACCCTGTTTTGGAACAAGGAGTGTCTGAGGATTCTAGCTGTCAAGAGTCCAGTTCTGAGGAACTGGAGAGATACACATGTAAAGGCAGTTTTGGATTATGTATGGACACTAGAGCTCTGGGTTCTGTCCCCAAGACAGAAGCACACTCTGCACTAAAGGGTAACACCTTAGTGGGCCAGCTCTGTATTGAAAAGTACAGAGGCTGTTATGATCTCTCTGCAGGGTATGGCAACATATCCCTGTCAGTCTGTGCTGAGGAGGAGACAGCAGTTTCGGCCTTTTCAGAGCCCTACTTCAGTGTAAGGTCTTCTGGATTGGTGGCTGCAACTGACACCTGTCAACTGAGCTTAGCCCCTGTTCTGAATAGGAAAATGGATCTCAGCAATACATGCCTGGATGACATGGCAGATTCAACCCCTACTTGGGAGGAACTGGGTCTGACTCAAGAGACTGGGTGTCAGGACCTTCATCAGGCAAACTTGTTCAGAAAGACAGCCAAGTGTCAAAATGAACAGGAGCCATTGGCCTTCCTCATGCATGAAGTTGGTGTATGTGGGGACAAGATGCAACCTCTTGTCAGTCAAGTACATCATGTACAGAACTGGGCAACCCCCACTACCCAAGCCCAAGTGAGGAGTTTCCTGGGCCTCACTGGGAAATACAGGAGTAGAGTGGCAGCCTATAGAAATATAGCTGTCCCTCTGACTGCCCTCACTACTCATAGGGGACCTAAAGAGTTCTTATGGACTCCTCAGTGTGAGAAGGCCTTCACTGGTCTGAAAAAATCCCTAGGTCAGGCCCCTGGTCTAAGGGCACCTGATTTAAATAGACCTTTCATAGTGCAGACAGATGCCTATGACACTGGGATAGTTGGAAGACTTTCACAGCTAAATGAAAAAAAGGTGAGGAACACCCTATATGTCTAGTCGGCTACCAGTTTAGGAGTGGAGAACTCAGTTGGCTCCAGGTGGAAAAGAGTTGCTTTTCCATTGTATGGTGCCTTAGGAAGTTGAGGTCCTACCTTTATGGGACTAACTTCACTGTGTATGCTCCCCCTAAGCCTTTGAAGTGGTTGATAGATGTTAAGGGAGAGAATACAAAGTGGCTCAGGTGGTTCATGAGTGTTCAAGCCTTGAACTTCACTATTGGGCATAGGCCAGATCCCAAATGTAGCAATGTTGATGGGCTGTCCTTCAGGGATAACCGACTGGAGCACAGAACCCACCCAGGGGAGGATTAGTTCCCCCTGCCCCTTAGTCTGGGGTGGGTGTGTTAGGAAAGATTCTCTTTACTGCACCTTTCCTTCCATCTTTATGGAACCCCCAAACATTTTGCTTTGATTTTTCAATCTGACCTGTACTTTTTGCAGTACAGTAAAGCCTTAAGCTTCACTGTACTGGCCTTTACTCACATGTAATGGGGAAACTGATATGTCCATAAGGCTATCAGTACTGGTAAACAGTGTTTCCCTTAGTCTTGTGACTATGTTGCTACTTGTGGTTACTTTTGTATCACATGTGGGAACTTGTTATCATTGCACACAGCAGCTTACACTGCAGTGCAATGGGGTTCATATTTGTTTTGCCCTAGACTAACACTCAAAGGATTGTTGGTTATTCTGAGGTGCTTAAAAGATGGGCTGGTGGCAGCAGTGACTTTTCCCCACTTTTTGGGGAATTTCCCGTTAGCTTAACCGCGTTTACTGCGTTTGGCTACTTACTGAGGCTACTGGCCCAACATGGCCGTGCCACAAGGTTTTTCGTCCATTCTTTTCGGATCTTGTTGTTTAGCCTTCTTCCTGGCCTCAATGGTCAGAAAGATCCTTATAAGGACTTCCAGTGCCCGGGAAAGCAGGAGCTTTTGGCGGGCTACTGGAGGGCTTTGTGTGTTTGCGGGCAGGATGTGGGCTGGGTCAGTCTGACCCCAATCCACATTGTGGTTTCTGTGTGTCTGAGTGGTATGCATGAGTGTTGCTGCCAGTGGACCTGATTGGACCACTGTGGGGTGTGTGTGTGGGCTAGTTCTACCATTGGCTAGTGGGAGTTTCGACTCCTAACTGGCTTTTAGGATAAGAAGAGGGCCCCTGCATGCAATTCTCAGAGATCCTGGAAGAACCTAAAGGAGCCAAGAATCTGTCCAGCTGAGAAGACCCGCAAAGAAACCTGTAACCTGCTGAAGGAGGCCTGGCAACCAACGCCCGCTGCAGTCCTGGTGGAGCCCTGTCTGTCTCTTGATCTCCAGTAGGCCTGCTAAGGTGCTACGACCCCTGGATTGGAGGGACCCTCCATTCCCGAAGCCTACTCGGTGCCCAGCACAAAAACCGCCTTCAGAAGTGCCTGGGAATCCTCCTTTTTGTTTTTGGGCTACCAGGTTATCTTCGTTGCCGCTCCGAGTTCCCGCCTGAAACTTGCCACACCCTCAGCTGGGACTGCAAAGATACCCTCTGCGAGATGTTGGCGTCCTACCACCAAGGGGACCCGAGAAAGACCGGAAAGTCCGACCGCAGCTACTGAGTCCTGCTGCATCGCTGTGCGCGGCATGCACGGTCCGAAACCTGCTTTTCTGACCCGCCTCCAGACCCGAGAAGGGCGCTGCATCGGTTGTTTCTGCATTTCTTCATCAAGAGTCCTTGCACCAGCAAAAGATCATAACCGGAGAATCATTCGAACCTGCAACCCGTGAAAATCGTGGACCACGGAATTCGGCGGGAAAAGCAAGCCAGGACACCCTTCCTTTGTTCTGGAAAGCCTTGAGAAGATTCAGAGTGAGGGGGATAAGTTATTGAGCTTTTAACCTACCCCTACACTCCCATTGTAAGTCAATGGACTTACAATACTCTTTATCTTAAACCTATTGGCAATGCCAATACTTGCCTTAGCAAGACTTCTAACTGGTGGGGGGAATTTTGGACTCTGTCTATCTTGAACCCTGGCTCTAAGAATCCATCACTGGACCCCAGAGACCCTACCTACATTTTCAACTGCCTCCTGAGTGCTGCATCTTTGTATCCTGAACAATAGGGCACAAGGCCCCAGGCAATTTAGGGTGGACAATATTAGTTAGGGGTTAATTCTCTGTGGACCTTTTTGTGTGTAATACTTGCCTATTCATTCCCTTGCAGGAGAATTCTGATTTGTATTATGCACTTGAACCTGTGATTGTATATATGTATTTTAGTTTGATGGTGTTGGTTGAAAAGTCTACATGCTTGTATTAATTTTTTCTTATAGTGTATTTGGCCATAATTAAATAACTGTATGTTTATACATCCTGTCTAAGGGTAATTTGTGATTCCCATTGTGTGACCTCATTGTGGACCCTTTACAATCTCACCCCTCTGAAGATCTTAGCCTAGCCCCTGTCACTGGTTTGGCTACAGCGTTCCAGAGTTGCCCCTGTCACAATATAGGTTGGCCTTCTATACATCAGTCCACCAGGCCACAGTATAGGAAATCAGTCTCTTAAAAACGGGCATATCAGTGACTGGAGTGAAGATGGTTATCCAGCTGTCAGGGTGAGTGAAGGTGGCTATGTAGTAGCAAATGAGTGAGAGAAGTGGCATAGAAGTGAGTGGAGTGAAGGCCATCAAGCGGTCATGGTGAGTGAAGTTGGCAATGTAGTGAGGATGTGACTGAGAGGAGGGGCATAGGAGTGAGTGGAGTGAACATCGGCCAGAAGTCTGGGTGAGTGAAGGAGGCAATGTAGTAGGAAAGTGAGTCTGGGAAGGGGCTTAGCAGAGAGTGGAGTGGAGAAGGTCATCCAACAGTGGGGACACGTGATGGAGGAAATCTATTAGGAAGTGAGTGAGAGAAGGGGCATACCAATGAGTGGAGTGAAGGTCACCCAGCAGTTGGGGTGAGTGAAGGAGGCAATGTATGAAGTGTGTGAGATAAGGGGAATAGCAGTGAGTGGAATGAAGAAGGTCGTCCAGTAGCCGGGATTAGAGTAAGAGGCAATATGGTAGCAAGTGAGTGAGAGAAGGTGCATAGCAGGGAGTGGAGTGAAGATGGTCGTCCAGCAGTCGGGGGGAGTGAAGGAGGCAAAGGTGTATGAAGTGAGTGAGGGAAGGGGCATAGAAGTGAGTGGAGTGAAGGCCATCCAGCAGTGGGGGTGAGTGAAGGAGAAAATGTACTAGGACGTGAGTGGGAGAAGGGGAATAGCAGTGAGTGGAGTCAAGAAGGTCAAACATCAGTCAGGGAGAGTGAAGGAGGCAATGTAGTAAGGAAGTGGTGAGTAAGAGAAGGGGCATAACATTGAGTGGAGTGAAGAAGGTCATCCAGCAGTTGGTGGAGGAGGAAATGTAGTAGGAAGGACGTGAGTGAGAGAAGGGGCATAAAAGTGAGTGGAGGTCATTCAGTAGTTGTGTTTGAGTGAAGGAGGGAATGTAGCAAGGAGGTGAGTGAGAGAAGGCGCATGGCAGTGAGTGGAGTATAGAAAGTTCTTCAGCAGTGGGGTGCGTGAAGAGGCAGTATAGTGAGGAAGTGAGTGACGGAAGGGACATGGCAGTGAGTGGAATTAAGAAGTTCATCTAGCAGTCGGGTGATTGAAGGAGGCAATGTAGCAAGGAAGTGAGTGAGAGATGGGGCATGGCAGTGAGTGGAGTGCAGAAGGTCATCCAACAGTTGGGGTGAGTGAAGGAGGCAATGTAGTGAGGAAGTGAGTGAGTGAAAGGGCATGGCAGTGAGTGAAGAAGGTCATCCAGCAGTCAGGGTGAGTGAAGGAGGCAATGTATTGAGGAAGTGAGTGAGAGATGGGGCATGGCAGTGAGTGGAGTGCAGAAGGTCATCCAGTAGTCGGGGTGAGTGAAGGAGGCAATGTAGTGAGGAAGTGAGTGAGTGAAGGGGCATGGCAGTGAGTGGAGTGAAGGTCATCCAGCAGTCGGGTGAGTGAAGGAGGCAATTTAGTGAGAAAGTGAGTGAGAGAAGGGGCATGGCAGTGAGTGGAGTAAAGAAGATCATCCAGCAGTCGGGTGAGTGAAGGAGGCAATGTAGTGAGGAAGTGAGTGACTGAAGGGATATGGCAGTGAGTGGAGTTAAGAAGGTCATCTAGCAGTCAAGTGAGTGAAGGAGGCAATGTAGCGAGGAAGTGAGTGAGAGATGGGACATGGCAGTGAGTGGAGAGAAGAAGGTCATCCAGCAGTTGGGGTAAGTGAAGGAGGCAATGTAGTGAAGAAGTGAGTGAGAGATGGGACATGGCAGTGAGTGGAGAGAAGAAGGTCATCCAGCAGTTGGGGTGAGTGAAGGAGGCAATGTAGTAGGATGTGAGTGAGAGAAGGGGCATGGCAGTGAGTGGAGTGAAGAGGGTCATCCAGCAGTTGGGTGAGTGTAGTAGCAATGCCATCCTCCCTGCAGCAACAGTACTGTGCTGCTGCTCTGCAGCTCTGCAGGGGCCGGATCAGCAAAGCTAGCGCCCCCTGCTGTCATGCATGTGTCATGAGACACCGGGCAGAGGCCCGCACTAGAGACGCACGGCAGCCTGGGCCAGGGTTTGTTGGCGCGCACGCGCAGTCATCGTATCTGCGCGTGAGCAGAGGACGCCTGCGCACACGCAGGTGCTAATACCGGAAATGGAGCACCAGAGCCGTGTTTCATGGAGGACTTGAATTTGCGACGCACACGAGCAGCAGATGGTGCATGCGCGGTAGCAACGCGCTAGAAACATGACAACATATCTGTACTTTGAGTTCAATAAAAAACGACACAAGGGTTATGACCTGCACTTAAGGGTTGGTGTTAGAGATAATAATGCGTTGCCCCGGAAGTAATCACAGTCGCTCGAGTGTGTTCAACTCCGGCGGGAGTGACTGATTTTGAAGATTTAGGTCAAACTTGAATAAAATAAATGCTTTGAGAAAATGTTATGAAGATGAAACCAGCGAATAGTGGCGTTGATCATTTCCTTTTCAAGATACCAAACTCAAACTGGATCCCCCAGGCACTGACAATGAGGCCTGGACGCACCTGGGAGGGAGATCAGGAGACAACAATTTCTCCATAGGAATGCATTGGGGGAAATAATTATTTTAGGCGGGAGAACGTGAAAAATAGCAGTATTATTCAGACAAAAAATAGGAGTCTCCTGCCGTAATCGGGAGGGTTGGCAAGTATGCTAGAGCGATCTCTTCCAGCATACTGATACCTCCAAGGTACCCAGCATTCCGCTACCTCCAAGGTACTGATTGTGGGGCCTGGAGCGATCCCTTCCAGCATACTGCTACCTTCAAGGTACTGACCATGGGGCCTGGAGCAATTCCTTCCAGCATACCGCTACCTCCAAGGTACCCAGCATACCGGTACCTCCAAGGTACTGCCCATGGGACCTGGAGCGATTCCTTCCAGCATGCTGCTACCTCCAAGGTACCCAGCATTCCGCTACCTCCAAGGTACTGACCGTGGGGCCTGGAGCATTCCCTTCCAGCATTCCGCTACCTCCAAGGTACTGCCCATGGGACCTGGAGCGATCTCTTCCAGCATACTGCTACCTCCAAGGTACCCAGCATTCCGCTACCTCCAAGGTACTGACTGTGGGGCCTGGAGCGATCCCTTCCAGCATACTGCTACCTTCAAGGTACTGACCATGGGGCCTGGAGCAATTCCTTCCAGCATACCGCTACCTCCAAGGTACCCAGCATACCGCTACCTCCAAGGTACTGACCGTGGGGCCTGGAGCATTCCCTTCCAGCATACTGCTACCTCCAAGGTACTGACCATGGGGCCTTGAGTGATTTCTTCCAGCATACCGCTACCTCCAAGGTACCCAGCATACCGCTACCTCCACATAGCTCTCAACTCACCCGCTTTTGGCGGGTGTCACCCGCCTTGCAAAGGGCTGACTCACCCGCCAAGCCTCCTGCACGCCCATTCATTCCAATGGGCGTCTCACCCGCCAGAAACAAAATCGGGTGATTTCACCCGCCTTTGCGAGACAAATGGTTGAGAACTATGCCTCCAAGGTACTGACCGTTGGGCCTGGAGTATTCCCTTCCAGCATACCGCTACCTCCAAGGTACCGACTGTGGGGCCTTTAGCATTCCCTTCCAGCATACCGCTACCTCCAAGGTACCCAGCATACCGCTACCTTCAAGGTACTGACCGTGGGGCCTGGAGCGATCCCTTTCCGCATACCACTATGTCCAAGGTACTGACCATGGGGCCTGGAGCCATCCCTTCCAGCATTCCGCTACCTCCAAGGTACTGAATACTGAACGCGGGGCCTGGAGTGATCCCTTCCAGCGTACCGCTACCTCCAGGGTACTGACCACGGGGCCTGGAGCATTCCCTTCCAGCATACCGCTACCTCCAAGGTACTGACCATGGGGCCTCGAGTGATTTCTTCCAGCATACCGCTACCTCCAAGGTACCCAGCATACCGCTACCTCCAAGGTACTGACCGTGGGGCCTGGAGCATTCCCTTCCAGCATACCGCTACCTCCAAGGTACTGACCGTGGAGCCTGGAGCATTCCCTTCCAGCATACCGCTACCTCCAAAGTACCCAGCATACCGATACCTCCAAGGTACTGACCGTGGCGCCTGGAGCGATCCCTTCCAGCATACCGCTACCTCCAAGGTACTGACCACGAGGCCTGGAGCGATCCCTTCCAGCATACCGCTACCTCCAAGGTACTGACCACGAGGCCTGGAGCGATCCCTTCCAGCATACTGCTACCTCCAAGGTACTGACCACGGGGCCTGGAGCGATCCCTTCCAGCATATCTCTACCTCCAAGGTACTGACTGTGGGGCCTGGAGCGATCCCTTCCAGCATACCGCTACCTTCAAGGTACTGACCACGGGGCCTGGAGCGATCCCTTTTAGCATACAGCTACCTCCAAGGTACTGACCGTGGAACCTGGAGCGTTTCCTTCCAGCATGCGGCTACCTCGAAGGTACCCAGCATACCGCTACCTCCAAGGTACTGACCATGGGGCCTGTAGCAATTTCTTCCAGCATACACCTATCTCCCAAGTACTGACCGTGGGGCCTGGAGCAATCCCTTCCAGCATACTGCTTCCTCCAAGGCACTGACCGTGGGACCTGGAGTGAATACTTCCTGCATGCTGCTACCTCCAAGGTACCCAGCATACCGTTACCTCCAAGCTACTGACCGTGGGGCCTGGAGCGATCCCTTCCAGCATACTGCTACTTCCAAGGTACTGACCGTGGGACCTGGAGCGATCCCTTCCAGCATGCTGTTACCTCCAAAGTACCCAGCATACCGCTACCTCGAAGGTACTGACCGTGGGGCCTGGAGCAATTCCTTCCAGCATACCACTACCTCCAAGGTACTGACCGTGGGCCAGGAGCAATCCTTTCCAGCATACCGGTAAGTCCAAGGTACTGACCGTGGGAAATGGAGCGATTCCTTCCAGCATGCCAGTTACATGTACAGCTCAGAAAGAAGAGGCATAGTTGTTGTTGTTGCAAGTGATGTTTTTTAGACAATTTGTTCAGAATAATATAGATCAACACAATGGTCCAAAGCTACAGGTGGGTAATGATAACATGAAGACATAGGATAACAGTACATGTCAGTGGAGATCATGCTCCTGGACAGAAAGTGTCTCTAGAAACTAAAAATATGAAATTAAAAACACAACCCGAGTGAGAGAAGTGCTGGAACTGAAGTAGCAGTGGAACTGAAATATTGATACTACAACAGAGACAAAGCTGACATCTCATGTGGTCTTTGGTGTACCCCAGGATTGTCATTTTGATTCACAAATACAATAAAGGGTCCCCATTCCGCTAAAAACTGTGACATTTCACCGTTAATGGCTGCATCGATTTGACAAATTGCAGCTACAAACCACATCTTTGCCCACCATTCACGTATATCCGGGGCAGTCGGCACTTCCAATTCTCTGCAACAACTATTCTAGCCACAACCAAAAAGTGGGTCATCAATTTGGTAGATTTGGTCAGTAATTTATATTGACCCAGAAGTTTGATGAATGTTAAGGGAAGGACAAGCCTTCGTAGTTGAGGAAAGTTTCACACACTTTCTCAATGGCCGAAAAGATTTCCGTTAATGAAGAAAGCTGCAGCTGAGGCAGTTGTTCCTGGCAGTTCGAGCAGATCTTGCTGTTCCTGAGCTTCAGTTGGGACAAGAAGGAGGACGTCGGGAGGTTCCTGCACTGCCCAGGGAAGAGGCCAAAAGCTGTAGCAAGATGTCGGTTTAAGGTGTGAGTGCCTTAAAGTCCACAAGCTGGTTTCCTTCCCTCTGGCTATCCGGTTTTCAAAAGCACTCTGATGAAAATTTAACCAGATGTGGACGTTGTCCAGGTGGCTTGCGAGTTGGTTGTTCCCACCAAACTCAAGGGAAGAAGTTAACCTTGAAGGGCTTCTCTGTCGTCGGAGTTTCAGGCAATTCGGACCTGCGGCAGGGCTTCACTGGCCGTCCAGAAGTTGCAGCAGTCCTCTTCCTTCCTCTCCTCTTCGGTTCTTTCGTTCCAGTGGTCGACTCTGCTTTCCAAGTCCCAGAGGCCTGCTTTTAAACAGTTTTCACCCATTCATTCCAGCCTGGCTGTCACGCACACAGCAGAGTGGCTGTCCTTGCTGGACAGGCAGCCGGCCAATCATGCCAGAGTGCATTTAGGTCTCCTAGGAGACTAAGCAGAGGGTGTTTGGGGCACCTCCCTCACATCCTGGACACCCCAGTCACCCTGGCGCCAGAGGAGGACTTCAACACTGAAGCCTGCCAAAGGCCGACGAACAAAGGGACCAAACCTGGTTTGGCACACAGAAATGGCGAAAGAAGATGACCAGAGTCTGTTTTTACAGGTCTTGGGCACCATATTGAAAAACATGGCTGATCCGATTTTTAGCTACCGTTGTTAGTGGTCGGGAAAAATCATGGTAGTTTAATCTAAACCACTGCCACCAGCCATTTAAAGTAGGAAAGGGTAACATTTTACTATTACATGAGTTTTTTGACTCAGGGGAAGCTAGGCAACCCCTCCAGCACTCTATGGGAAGATAGTGTGTGCTGGGTCAGTAAATTTAAAGAGACTAGTAAAGTCAATTTAACTTTACATGCTCTGGGAGACAGTAGTCAGTACCAGAGAAGGTTTTTAAACCTTGGGAAGTCTAAAGGACATCCCTGTTCTGCTGCACTGAAGGTGCTGTGTGACACACAGAAAAAGATGATGCCACTGGAGTTGTTTTAAAAGTCCATAACCAAAGAACACAAAAGTAAAACACATTGAAAATGAAAAGATCAAACCCCCAAAATATAGCAAAAGAGCTGGAGGGCTCTAAGGTAGAGGGAATTTAGCACTTCTGTGAGAAATCTCCCTAACACCAGCCCTTGACCCGATCGTGTATGTCTGAGGAGGTTTAAATCTACTGCAATTAAGCACTTTATAGAGCGAGAAAACCTTACCCGATGGAGAATGCCCAATAAACAAATCCTAAAAGAGGGATGTCTCCCTTTTAGCCTAAGCCACCACTTTACGATTCGTGGCCCAATGTTGAAGCTGCACATAGCCATATTTATCTCAATGGTCAACCAAACAAGCCTGTTGACATTGTTCCAAGCTTAAAGGCTGACTATTCTTGAACAATTGGCCCAGTCTCACCAGACCACCATCCATCCACTGAGCAAATATCCCAGTGTCTTGGCCCAAAGGGAATTCCAAACTGTTCCATATACGAATTTGGGGTGACAGAGACATAGCTACAGAATACCTGTGGGATGCCTTATCCCAGTAATTGAGTGTAGTTCTGGAAGAGGGGAGCTTTGGCGCCTTATCCTTCCGCACCGCTGGTTAACACCAACACCACTCGTGTAGGGGCATCCCAACAACACTCTGCTCACTATCCATCCAGAGTTTAGGAAGGTTCGTAGCAGCTTGGCTTTCCAATATGGGAGTAATTTTGCTGCATATAAATAACTTTTAACATCTGGGACCACTAACCCTCATATGTTTTTTGCCGCAAGAAGCGTATGCCTCGCCACCCTCTGACATGTGTTTGTTAGGCAGAAACCTGTGCAGTTCCCTCTGGGACCACTGCAAAAGATTTAGGACTACAGGTGTTTGGCAGTAAACCCACTTGGTAGCAGTCTGTACCACACAGATTCACTTGGTAGCTGTGGCTGAGCAGTCAGACTTCCCTCAAGAAGAGTTAGGCCGTATTTGGAGTATACAGGATAGGGCAATTTACACAGTAGAACAAGCAGACACTGATCAGAGCTTGGGTGTAAAGATATATAATTATTTATTTAAAAACACATCTATGGAAAACACACTGGCACTAATATGGCAAACAACTTCAATCACAGTTACTATAAGTATATATCAATCCCATAACAATATTTCGACAAGTCTAGGTTCAATGGCACCACTTATTTGCAGACAGAGGTGAAAGCTTTAACCTAGATGCCACTCTAGTATTTGTTAGAAAGGGAGAGAAAAAGGCAGGGTATGAAACAACTCAGCACCAACACTTTTATGAAACAAATGCAAGGCAAGCAAGGCAGGGTCTACTGTAAATCACAAAGTTCAGAGGCCAGGCCCACTCGGTCGCCTCCAGACCTTAAGAAGGTCTGGAGGTGACCCAATGGAAAGATAAGGATTTAAGACACCTCACGCTAACTGTTTCAAGGGAAGCCAGGCGGACACAGTACCTTGAGAGTAAAGAGGCAGCTCCGGCGGGGGCAGTTGTTCCTGGTGGTGGATGCAAGTCGGGGCTTCGATGAGAGGATCTCGTCGTCGAGGAAAGTTGAAGATCGTTGCACCACCAGGGAAGAGACCAGCCGCGGAGTGTGCTCAATCACAAGGTACCACCTTTTGGTCGCTGTACAGTGGTCAGTGGCTATCTGGTTGCCGGGGTGCTCAGCACGGGCAATTCGACCACTAGACGTCCTGGAAGTGAAGAAAAAGCAAGGGACTGGTTGTTCCCACCAGTCAGGGGAAGAAGATTCTCCAGCAGGGAGATCTCCTCTGTCGTTGGGAAGTGGTGAGTCAGCAGGGCTCCACCGGAGGTGTCGTCGTTGCAGGTCGGCTCAGCTTTACCCTCGTCGGATTCTTAGGTCCTGTGGCGACTTCTGAAGTTCCAGTCCCAAAAGCCCTGCTTTTATGCAGAAAACGCCCATTCATTCAGCCTAGCTGTCAATCAAACATGCTAAGTGGTGAGCGGGGCGGCTCACCACTCGGGCCGATCACACCAGAGTACGACTCGAGTTGGCAAGGCAACTCAGTCCAGGATGCCTAAACACCCTCCCACACACCCTGTGGTACCCAGACAGAATGGCACCACTCTGGAGGGCTTCTGTGCAGAAGCCCACCAAAAGTGGAACAAAGGGCTCAACCTTTGGTTCGGAGTTACAGAGGCGAACACATACGCCATTTAAAAAACCGAGTTCTGGCAGAAAATACCAACCGGTGGATTTATTTAAGACAAATAAACCGGCAGTATGTTAGAGACTAATGTGAAAAAGTATGAGCCGCCAACAATGGGAAGAATCCCATAGGAATATATTCGCGGTCGAATATAAAAAGTAGTATCCACTACCACCAGCCAAAACTCGACGAGGGGGACGGGACAGTGCCCCCTCGAACAACAGACCCAGGGGTAATAGAATTACCCCTACCAGTACGTCCACAATAGGATGGTTTGTACTAGTTCTGTTAGTAAATTTAGGTCTAGTAAAGCCAATGGTGACTTTACATGCCCTGGGAGACAGTAGCCAGTCCCAGGGTATGGAGTCTATGGTGGGGATCCTCTAGGACACCCTAGTGTTACGGCACGGAGGGTGCGGTGTAACACACATAGCAAAACACATGAGGCCCTATGGAGTAAAAGACCCCACAGCCCATAGAACACATTGGCCCTCATTACGACCCTGGCGGATTTATTCCGCCATCGGCGGACTTTTCCGCCATGGCGCAAAGTCCCTTTACGCCATGGCGGATGGCGGACTTACCGCCCCATTCCGAGGTCGGCGGGGCGGTAAGTCCCCATTGACCCATTTACCCTTCCCCATTCCCATTTCGGCCCCATAGGGCTCAATGGGAGTGGGGAAGGTGTTAATTACGCCACCGTACACTACGGTGGCGTAATTAACACCGAGGTCCCATAGCGCCATGGATTTTTACGCCCGCAAAAAGCGGGCGGAAAAATGACCATGGCGCTCTGGGAACTCGGAATTGGCGGTAAGGGGTCGGCGCAGCTAACGCTAGCGTAAACCCCTTACCGCCAGGGTCCTAATGAGGGCCATTGACATTCAAAGAAATCAACCACATTCATGTCCAAGAGTGAGAGGAAAAGAGTCTCACTCTTGGCAGGATGAAAAAAACAAACTCCAGAAATCCAGCAAAGCTGATGGGGGACTCACTAGGTTAGGAAATTCAGCCTAAACAGAGAATTCTCCCTAACAGTGTTGGCCCATATGAATCTGACAACATGACATTGTAGATATCTAATCACTGCATATTGGAAGATCTTGACAAATACGTAGTCACTGGGGCAAAAGGGTCATTTTAACAGCTCTCATCCGTACCAGCCAAGAAATGTCAGATTTAGCCCACGTAGCCAAGTCTCGCTTAGCTGATGCTAAATGTCCTGGAATATTAGCTTCGTACAGTTGGTCATACCTTGCAGTAAGATGGACACCCACATATTTCAAGGTACTCAAGGTCCACTGGAATTAGAAAGCTACCTTCAGATGATTAACCGTCTGGGTGAACACTGAAATGTTAACTATTGCAGATTTTGCAAAGTTCATTTTGAAGCCGGACACCCGATAGAATCTATCGGGCAGGGCGACTACATGAGGCAACGTAGTCCGAGAATCTCTCAAATAAAAGTGTAGGTCATCTACATATAGGGACACCTTATGCTGATATCCCACTATCTCGGGGCTGTGGATCTCAGCAGATAATGAATTAGTCACGCCAGGGGCTCCATAGATAAAGCAAAAAGCAATGGAGACAGCGGGCATCATTGCCGGTTACCCCTTTGGAGATTCAACGAGTTAGTGAAGACCCCATTCAATTTTATTTGTGTTGTCGGATGTAAAAAATTAGCCAGTATCATTTACATGAAGACTGGACCAAAACCAAACCCTTGGAGCACATCTGGTAGGCATGCCCAATCTATCCCATCAAGCGTGTTTTAAAAAAATGTTTTATTTAATTAATATACATACAACCATAAGGCTTTGTATATACAACATAAAAAAAGGCATGCGTCACCAATTAAAAACACAGTATAATAATCTTAAACCAGAATAAGAACAATAATTCATAATATATCAAAGATCTCTACACACTTCCAGTAAAATGTCACCACAAAATGCATACAATTTAGATTGTTTCTATCCATAAAAGTTTGCCAAATCCTTCATATGTCAGTGAAGTCCATTTAATTGTTATATGATTTCATAAATTTAGATCTGAACATTTTTTTGACTCTCACATTTTACTATGATATGTTCGAGAGATTCAATTACGATCACACTGCATAACCTACAGGTACGTTCAGAGCGGGGAATACCTATTTTAGCGCCTTTTAGTTTGAGCGCTTCACAATGAGTACATTTCAATAATAGGTACTGTTTTATAATCCTGCGCTCAGGAAAATCCTCCATTTAGAGTGGATTACAACTGCAGTGATTTCTGCAATGAATAAATGGGCACCACTGGCCTTAGTTCATAGATGAACTGTATGATTATCATAACTGAATCCGCGTATCTTCTGCTTTAGCCAATGTTTAATCCTATTAATCCTATTAACATTGATTGATACAGAGGACAGGAACACATCCTGTCTGCCATTTGTTAAATAGAGTTAATATTTTAACCAGAATACCCATCCGATTATGATCAAGACGCAGAAAAGCCTTAACACAATCAACAATTGCTGTACCATTACTCAGTGCTTGTAGATGTACAAAGCACATAAATGATCTTGATATAAATGTTGATTCAATCCCAATCAAGTTTAGTTCAAGATATAGGTATTCAATGGGTAGGGCTTGCAGCATACAGAACAATTTACGCAGCATTTTCACCGCAAATTTGATGAGGTCCGCTATGAACGCATGGCCCCAGATCTCAATCCCATAAATCAGCACAGGAACAATTTTTGCAGAATATTGAAGCACAATTGTTTTAAAAAAATATCCACCATTCCTCCCAATTAAGGCATTGCTAGCACCTACCATTTTCAAACATTATTTTGGGTTTCTTCCCAGTGTAATTTCCAATTAAGCACATCGTCCACATGAAGGCCTACATATGTATACAATTTGACACATTCAAACCTAGTACCATCAAGGAGCCAACTAGTTTTCATTGTCGGTTTTGGTGAACCTGCGAACACCATGGGCCTCATTATAAGTTTGCCGGTCCGGGAACTACGGTACCGGTAAGCTTGCCGGTACCGTAGTTCCCGGACCGGCAAACTATGTGTTGTGATCGTGGGTGCCTTATTGCCCGCCAGGTCGGTCTTGGTGGGCATAGTGGCACCCGCGAGCACAGCATGTCGGATGCACCGGCACCGTTCTAAACGGTGGCGGTGCATCCAACCTCCCCATTCCCATTCAGTCCTATGGGGCCGAATGGGAATGGGGAGCTTCTTTTTTCCGGCGGTCGCAAATGGGCAATTACCGGGTCCAGGAGGGCCGTAATGATCCTTTAATTGCCCATTGACGGGCGCCGGAAAAAAATGACACCGGCGGCACCCGTGTCTGTGTTTACAGGCACGGCTACCGCTGATGTCTTAATCAGGCCCCATAACTTTACTTTTGGCAATATTCACCTTTAAACCATTTTTATTCGCAAAAACACCAAGACCATTGATCAGGGACTGCAGCCCCTTAGGCGTATGATCTAGTAGCAGCTGAGACGATGGGAGCCAACTTTAACAGGGCGGATATCTTTGTTATCGAATGACAATTGCAAATCAGCTAGATATAGATTAAATAAGGTAGCAGCTATTATAAAGCCCTTCTTCACTCCCCTGCCAGTGGAGATAGATACTGACAATTGGCCCACACTATCAAGGTGCATGCTAACACTGGTATCGGAGTGTAGCAGCATAATCATCCTAAGCAGCCCCGTAGGAATATTCCAGGCCACAAGTTTCCACCATAGGTTATTCCGTAGGACAGTGTCGAAGGCGGTTCTGAAATCTATATACGCATAGTATACTACAGTCTGCCTCCTTATCCAGGCATATTCCACCAGGACACCAACATGAGAATATTGTGTGATGTCGAAGATTTAGTTCTAAAACATGTCTGACATGTATTTAGTATGGTATTCGCATTTATACATATGTTCAGTTCAACAACTAACACCCTCGGAAAAGTTTTAGCTCTAATGTCTAGCATTGCAAGCATGTAATAATTACTTGGATCGTCGCATGATAGATTGTTTTTTATTTGGCCTGAATTTTATCTGAATATCTTATTGTTTTGAAAGCTATTTGTATAATTGTGCCACTATAACTGTGCACCTATCACCTTAGCCAACCTGTGTGTTTTTGTTTTCATGCTACTCGCATTTGGATACTAACGTGTGCACACCAGGCGCTGGTCTATGATCGCGGCCTTGGAGGGCACATTCCTTGCGGATAGAAAAACATCTCTGCAACACTGTTGGAACAATGAATGAGCTTTATGGCAGTCGGGGGTGTGGGTTGTCCGCATCGGAGCTTGGGCATGGATGGAGATTTCCCTTGTCTCATAATTAGGGCCTAATGCATAAAGCGCTGCATTCAACGCTCAGGCCTCGTCTCCAAACTATGGTTACTAACATCTGCACAGAATGCATTAACATCTATACAAAACGGAAGTCTTGCTCGCACCTTGGGTTATACTATGTGGTTTGATTATATTGGGGTGGGGTCATACTTGTTAGGCAGAATTATATGCAGTACCCTTTGGGAACACCACACACAATTAAGACTACAAGTGACAGTACAAATTCACCTTTTGTACAAACCTGTTCTACACAGTAAAGTGGTAGCGATAGCTGAGCAGCCTGACTTATCTCAAGAGTAAGTGATCAGTATCAATAGTTGCACAAAGGACAGCAATTACTATGATTCAAACAAACACTGACTCACGGTTTCTCAGTAAAAGAATATAAAACATTTCACTATTATTAAGCAGTAGAAAATCATGTTGCTAATACACTACACACACCCAATAGATTCAGGACAAGTTAGGCTCAAAATGAAGTGTGTGCAAATGGCACCCCAGTAATTTAAAAGGGAGGGAAAGACAAAGTTAGGCAGAAATTGAGTAGCACCAACAAGTAAGTAAGCAGGGCAATCTAGAATGAGGAACTACAGTGAGGAAATCAAATTAAAAAGGGGCCTGGCCCAAAGTCAATGGGTCTGAGTCTTTTGCTCAAGATCACACAGTTCAGGTGAGTTTGCGGTTAAGTCTTTGCCAAGAGTTCAGAACGATGTTGGTCAGACGAAAAGTTAGTTTAAAGAATGGAGAAGGACAAGCCCTTGGATAGGTGAAAGGTTTCACACACTTTCACCGCGGCTGGACGAAACGAACAACCGAGTTAGCACAGTACCTTTAAAGAAGAAGAATGCTGTAGCTGAGGCAGATGTTCCTGGCAGATCCTGCAGACTCACGGTTCCTGTAGCGACTGTCAGACTGACAAGAAGGAGGAAGACTTGAGGGTCCTGCACTGCCCAGGGAAGAAACCAGCCGCAGAGCAAAGCGACGAATAAAAGGTGGGCTCCTTAAAACGCAAGCAGGGTCCGGTCCTTCTGGCTATCCGGTTCACTGTAGTTCTGTACAGCAAATTCGACCAGGTGAGGGAGGACTTTCTTGGAGTTGGGGTTAACTGGTTGGTCCCACCAGCTCAGGGGAAGAAGATTCCTTGCAGATCTCCTCTGTCTTTGAAGTCTGAAGATTCAGACCTGCTGCAGGGCTTGACCAGGTGGTTCAGCCGTTGTATGGGTCCTCTTCCATCAGCTCCTCTTCGGGTCTCTCATTCCAGTGACAACTCTGCCTTTCCAGCCCCAGAGACCTGCTTTTTATGCAGTTTTCCCCCATTCACGCAGCCTGGCTGTCAATCACACAGCAGGGTGGCTGTCCCGCCGGGACAGTCACCACAGCCAATCATTTCAGAGTGCGACACTTTTACAAAAAGAAATGGCAAATAAACCCAGCGGAACTGTATAAAAACATATATGGTCAAGCGGGTTTAAGTTCGAGGCTACCAAGATAGCCTAAAACAATACTAAGGTTATTTAAGATAACCGCGGTAGGAAAAATTGGGTTGTTACCACTGCCACCAACCAAGTCTTATTGAAAAGGGAATAAAACAATGTTCCAAGAGATATGGACAAAAAGGGATAAGTATTAACCCTTTCCAGAACTCTATGTAAGATAGTTTGTAAAGGGTCTGTGGTTTTAAAAGAGACTAACAAAGTCAATGGCAACTTTACATGTTCTGGGAGACAGTAGTCAGTGCCAGAAAATGGAGTCTGAGTTGAGAAGTCTAAAAGACAATACTGTGTCACTGCACTGAAGGTGATGTGTAACACACAGTAAAAAGATGATGCATATGGAGTAGGTGAGGCACCACTGACTATGAACACAAGAATGTTAAACACACACAGCAAAACACATGTAAGAGTGGGAAAAAAAGGCTCATACTCTTACCAGGTGAAAAAAAAAAATCCTAGAAATCGAGCAAAGCTGCTGAGGGACTCAGTAGGTAAGGGAAATTAGCCAGTCTGGAGAATTCTCCCTAACAACGTGCATTACTCTGTAAAAAGTAAACACAATTGTGCGATTTGAATCAGATTCTAATCCGACGTCTTCATGCTCTTTACTGCTGGATACTATAATCCCCATAAGGATTGTAGTACGGAAGGGTTTAAACCTATAAAACCAGCATGAACACACCGGCGCTGATGGTTGGGCCAGTCAGTGCCAGTCCGTGACCAGGAGGCGTAGGAGGCGTTTCCCTGTCCTGCTTCTAACAGGGGTTTAGCCGAACTTCTAGCCGCTATCAACGCAGAGAGAAATAAATCTCTTATATACTCGGCCGACAACTGTAACGCTCACCTGGTATCCACGGGGACGTCACTCAGCCTGCTGTCATGAACTTCAGATCACGCCCCTTTTGGACCTCCTGGTCCTTGTCTCAACGTACTACTTCCAACATGGCCGTCCAGAGCTGAAGCCCTTGCTCGCTCCATGCGCTGAAAGCGGCATGGTATATTTATAGACCACGCCTTCCGCGGTTCCGCACATCTCAATGCTATTGCAGAGTAGCCGAGACGTGTGATCGTAGCTTGTGGTATTGTTTCCTTGTCCCAGTGCTATTACACACTCCTGTCCCTTTCCCCCTTCCTGGTTCCGAGCATTTCTAGCCTTTCCAATCTCCCAGATTCCTGGACTCTGTGATCCCGGAACTAAACGCAACCTGGAACCAGACGAAACTCGAGCAGCGCTGTTCAAGACCAGGGGCGTTCGCAAGAAGGCAGCGATCGAAGTCACCGACAAACACCGGACCCAGGTGAGAAGGGGGGAACTCCATGACACCTGTTCTGACCTCTTACGACCTCAAACCCTTCCCTGGAGTCTACTCGACTGGGGACTGGGCCAGAAACACAGGATTGATTGGTAGAGTTTAACACTCTATTGTCTCTGTGTGATTGTACCCCTTCTTCCCTGGGGTCCAACCCTTCCCTTTGATCCACAGCTCACCTTGTTTTCTTGGAAAGTGTGCTCTCCGTCCTGCTTTCAGCGCAGGGGTGCGTTGATTGATGCGGGCTCGTTGCTGCCTAGTTACTTCACTGGCAAGAGTCTGACAGGTAAGTATAATGAGTCTTTTGAACAGTTCTCTAACTTCGTTCCTTTCCTTGCTTAGATGATGGCCAGCGTCCAGGGATGGCGACGTGCTGCTGAGATGAGTAGGGCTGAAGGTGAGTGAGAGTGCGGAGCGCGATGCAACCCTTTCGTATTTGTATTGAACTAAGTTATTTTCCTGTGTCTTTTAGGTGCTGCGACGTTTTCATCGTGGATGCCGGTTATGAAGAAGAAATGCGGTGAGTAAGCGCGGTATACGGCGCCTGTAGATGTTTCCACGCTAACCTGGAGTGTCTTTTCCCTCTTGCAGATGGATGAGAAGTTCCAGAGACAGAGTTCCCCAGAGCAGCTGGAATTCAGGTAAGCGTTTGAAGCTCGTACAGTCTTTAAAAATAAGCGAAGATTTGCTGAATGCTTACTAATGCCTTTTTTCTGTTCTTTTCCCTTTTCCTTGGGAAGCGGTGTGCTGGGATGGGAATGACACCGCTGAAGATGCCCGCAGAACAGAAGAAGCGATGAATGATGGGCAGAAGCGCCGCAAGGTAAGGCTGTTCCTAACAGTGTTCCTGTTCTTGCAGGAGCTGAGCGCAGAAGAAAGATGCAGTCCTACTGGAGACCGATCCGAACACGGTGAGTGTCACGCTGCAGGTGCAGAAAACACAAAGCATGTTTCTCAGCCTGGGCGTGGCTTAAATAGTCTCTGGGTATCCCAGGTGTCTCTGAGCTGAACCACACCCAAAACACTAGACTGCACATGCAGTTCTGGGAACCAAAATATGTGGGGGCATCCATCTTGTCCCCATCAATGCACTACAAGTCCAATCCCCAATGTTATCCTATGGGAGTGAGTGAGTCTGGTGCCACAAGCGCCAAGTCTGACTCCAAGTGGGTCTTTGGAGAGATGGAGAGGCCCTTGAGGGCCATGTAGGTGATCGTGGCATGGCTTCAGCCTGACATCTTGATGGGCTGGGGACATGAGGGGCAGGAATCATGACAGCACTCCCCCCAAGGCCCCTCTCAAGGTGGCTCTTCTGTCTGGTCCTGGTTTGTTTGGATGGTTTTGATGAAATCGTCTAACCAAGCGAGGTGCATGGATGTACTCACAAGGCTCCCATGTCCTGTCTTGTGGACCATACCCCTTCCAGTCCAGTCCCCAATGTTACCCTATGGGAGTCAGTGAGTCTGGTACCACAATCGCCAAGTCTGACTCCAAGTGGGTCTTTGGAGGGATGGAGAGGCCCTTGAGGGCCATGTAGGTGATCGTGGCCTGGCTCCAGCCTGACATCTTGGACGGCTGGGGACATGAGGGGCAGGAATCATGACACAACTTCATAGGAACAAAGGTAGGTGCAGTTGAGCTCTCCAGCATGCTGTATTCTAACTCATTAGGCATAACACATGCCTCGCCAACACCACTACGGATGGCAGAGAACGCCTTTGAGAATTGTGAGCAGACAAAATCCCCTGGGGTTGCGGAGGTCCTGGACGGAACTAGTATAGAACCCACCTCGATTCTCCTTTACCAAGTGACCCGAAGTTCTTTAATCGGGATTCGATAACCAAAGTACATGCACGGTTTCCTACAGGTTCTCTTGATTCACTGGAAAGAAGATTGTCACAAGCACCACACACTCAGGTAGCTAACCCTCCCTCAGAGCTGCACTGTATGCTACTAAACACTCGCTAAATCCTCGCTCTCTTGTCAAGCACGCGACTGAGATTGCTGACTATATTGAGACTAGCAACCTCGATCTGTGTGCTTTGACAGAGGCTTGGGGTTCAAGTGCACCAGGCCCCACTCTTAATCTAGCAATACCCACAGGATATGTAATGATCCGTAAGAATAGAGCGGAAGGAAGAGGGGCGGGGTTTGCATTCATTATAAAAGAATCTCCTGGACTCTCTCTCTCGGGAATTGACTCGATCCATATAAAAATAGGAATGAATGCGGAATCCACCATCAATGTCCTTATCATATACCGCCCTCCGTCCATAATCATGTGCGTTTCATTATTCTGGGTGATGTTAATTACTGGCTGGATGAATACTTGGATCAATCAGCTAAGGAGCTACAAAAGTCCTTTGCCGATCTTGGCTTTGTACAACACATGTTAACACCTACCCATGACTTGGGACACACACTGGATTGGTTGGTCCTTACCACAATTTGCAGTAACGGATGTACCATGCCCTGTCCATGGTCCGACCATTTCTTTGTGCACTTTCTACTCTCTGTCCCCTTCCTGTGAAAGCAAGGAATAAGCAGATAGGCTGCTTGTCACAAAATTTAAAACGTCTTACTATGAGTAATATCGAACCTTTACTAGGCAATTCCCTTACTTTTCTACAGAGATGTCGCTTCAGGCTATGTCTACTGCCCTGACTAAAAATATATCTTATATCACAGACTTGTTAGCTCCCTTGAAGCAAAAAGGCAAAATAAAGAGGGAAATAAAAGCAAACCATCGTTTTCGGATGAACTGCGAAGCCAAAAAACTTTGACCATGAAAGCATTTTATTACTTGAAACGATCCCCTTGCCCAGCCTTCTAACAATCTACAAAAGCTTAGCAAAGGTGTATAAATTCACTATTCTCGAAGCGAAAAAGAATTTTCATACTGTTCGGATTACCAACGCACAATCTGATACTATGGAAATCTTTAAGATACTGAAAGAACAGGCGACCGTCCCTCCCCCTGTGGACCAATTACTGATAAAAGACAAAAACTGGTGTCAATTTATCCAAGACAGCCTTCAAAACAAATTGCTTAATATTAGAACTGCAATGTTAGAAAAAATAATGCACTTCCGCCACCTGAGCTCAAGGAGGCTCTGAAAGTTTTTCAGCGCGACCCTGCGGACCCCCCCTTCAACTTTCATCCCATATCAGAGATAGCCTTGACAAAAATTATCGAACAGATGAAAGCAACCCACTTCAGAGGGGATGCATGTTCCTCTATGATAATTAAACTTGCACCCCTCGTCTATTAAAAGCAGTAAGCAAATCTATCAACTCCTCTTTGAAGGAGGGCAAGGTCCCTGATGACCTTAAACAAACAATGATCACCCCCTTACTTAGCAGGGTTACTTAGGGACAACCACTTGAATTTCCGCCCATTTCTAATACCCCATTTTTACATAAAATTTTGGATAGGGTCGCCTAGAGTCAGATAGCGGAGCACCTGGATCAGTACCCTATTTTACATTCTGATCAATCTAGGTTCAGGAAAAAATTTGGAACAGAGATCTCCCTCCTTGAGTTGAAGTCAAGACTTCTTGCTCAGGTGGACAGGGGCATTCTCTCCCTTTTAATCTCTCTGGATCAATCTACCGCACTCGACCTGATCGAACACTCTACTCTGATTACTAGACTAAAGGAGGTTGCCAACTTGTCAGATACGGCGGCTGCCTGGATTGCCTCTTTGTTGGAGCACAGATGCAGCAGAGTCTGCTCAGACGTCGCCGAAACATCCCCCATTCCAGTACTCTTCGGTGTCCCACAGGGGGCTAGTACATCCCCTAGTCTGTACAATTTATTCATGGCTCCCTTCTTCTTTATGCTAGAGGAGGAGGGGGTTATGTTTTCAAACTACCCGGACGACACACAATGTGTCATCCCCCTATCTGGCTGCCATGTGCAGGACGAACAGGGAACAAACAGAATATTCAATCTTATAGTGAAGTGGATGTTGGACCACTATCTAACTCTAAATTATGTGTAAGACTGAACTTTTGGTAGTCGGTAGCCCAGCCTCCTTGCAAAAACTGAACCAGGCATACAGCTCTTTCAAACTAGGTGATAACATCATTACCCCGCTGTCTAAAATAAAAAATCTTGGTAGTCACCCTCGTCCAGAATCTGTCAATGAGAGCTCACGTAACCACTGTTGTATCAGCATTGGTATATTACATCTAGCTTCTTTCACATCTTAGGCCCCTTATTACACAGGCAAGCGCTGAAACCAACGCTAGAGCTATAATAGGGGCCAAGATAGATTATTGCTGCAGCCTTTTGTCGGGTATCAGCAAGCAGGACGTACACAAGCTCCAGACAGTGCAGAACTGGGCAGTAAGGGTTGTGCTAGGCCTTGCTCGCCGTGACCATGTATCGGAGGATAGGCGCTCTCTCCACTGGTTACCAATAGATGCCAGGGTCAAATTCAAGGTGCTCGTCATTACTTTTAAATGCAGACTACAACAGATTCTACCATATCTGCAGACACAGGGCTTTGAGGCCTTGCACCCAGCATTATCTTCTCCAACCCAGGTGCAGAACATCGAAAGCCAAGAATTGCGCTTTCTTCCTGATAGCGCCCAAACTCTGGAACCAGTAGCCAGGATCAATGAGAAGTCAGAGCTCTCTACAAGGTTTTAAGAGAGACCTGAAGATGCTTTTCACCTAACAAGGGGATATGTAATCCACCTAAGGTCGCTTTTTAAGCTCTGCTCTTGCTAGGCTTAGCATAAGCCGTACCCATTTCTGTTTAATGCTTGTCAGTTCATCCTGTCTACGCCTTTATGCCTCAGGGCCCACAGTGCGCATTACAAATGCTGTAATATAATGTAATTGCGCTGACCTTTCTTATATATGGGTAGGGTGCGACTCTCACGCCATGTAACAGATAATATGCCAGATCTTCCGATTTCAGAAAATGATAAGTGTAAAGCGCCAGCCCACAAAACAGGGGACATCTTTAGCAGGGCATTACATATCCCGTCACACGTGACCTATTTAGTTGCTTGATTATCAGTGTGATGTCCGATATGTCCGATATGGTTGCTTTGCAGATGCCGGACATACAGGGGATGGGCATTGCTTCATCAGGTGAATACCAGACCCCAAGGTGGAGTTAATATGGGTAACCCACACCTCCTCCGGGACACAATTTATAGGCAGGTCACATTTAGAGGCAGCATTTATTTCTCTCCTAATTTCTGTATTATTTGATGTTGCTAAAGGAGAAATACGTAACCAACTGTCTTTTTCGCATTTTAATTTATGATCTTTAACCCATCGGCGATGGTTCTTTTGAACAGCTTTCATTCGAATATTAGTTTCAACAGCACTAGAGGGAATCAAGGAGGGAAATAGCAACGCCTCAATATCCACCCGTAGTTGTTTTTTAGCAGCATTAATCCTTGGATCGGTTGCATGACTTTTCACTGAAACATTTTTCTGTGAAAGATGTTTCATCGAACAATTTTTAATTGAAACATTTTTCATTTAATGTAGACTATTGACATTTTTCACCGAAATTGTGTATATCGAATTTACTAAATTAGTATTTCTTTTTTAATTGGGGGGATCCCCCTAAACCTCAGTTTTTTGCCCTTTAAAACACCTCAAACATTCCCAAATATTATTTTTTTTAATTTTTATTGGGGGTTCCCCAAACTCTGTTTTCCAAATGTAACCCTTTACCCCACCTAAACAAACATAACATATATTTTAAATAAGAAAATGTTTAATTGAAAAAAAAATAATTCGATGAAAAAAGTTTTCAATGAAATGTTTTAGATTAAACATCTTTCACTGAAAATGTATTTTATCAAAAGACTGTGTACCCCTTGGATCATAGCTATTTCGCTTAGTATGCTTGTTATTGGAAAACCCTTATGGGCTTTTGTCAGATCTTTGCTTATTAATCGTATTCTTTAGACAGCCAATCAAGGATGAATAAACTTCACCTATGCCTATGGGTGAAGTGGGGGCACCACTCGAAAATTGCTCGATAAAAACAGGGATTAGTTGTTTAGAAGCTAATTTACCCTTATCCAGGTTGTGAGGGTGCCATTGAATGTGGTTAGCCCCACTATTCACAAATACATTGCCATTCATGTCATATGAATTTGAAGTTTTCGATGTATTGAGAGGCTTTAAAAGAACACACAAAGGTAGATGATCGCTTTCTGCACTTGGCGTTATTGACATGTCCTCCACCAATAAAAGGCCAAGTTGGTTCACAAAAAAATAATCAAGAGTGGAAGCACTCTTGCCACAGACCCGAGTAAATGCCCTCTGTGTAACACCTGCACTGTGACCATTTAGGCAGATGAAGTCATAGACGTCATGGACAGATATCCAAGTACAATGATGTCCGTGAGAGCCATTCCATCTAGTGGGGGCTGATATGGATGACACATTGAACTCACAGTCGTGTAGTTCAATCTCGGTATTGAAGTCCCCGAATGATCCATATTAGAAACTTTTGCTTATACGTATCTAAGATGTGTTTCACTGCTACGACATTCATTTTAGTTGCGATACCGTTAGGTGGATCGTACACATTAACAATGATAACAGTTCGACCAACACTAGTAATATTAGCAGCTAGGACTATAGACGACAAGCCTGGCACCTCCTCAAGTGACCAAGGGTGCCTGATCGAGATCAGCAGCCCACCCTTTGGACGACCGAGGCGACCTTCATTGGCTACCTTTCGGACAGTCTTACCACCATCTAATAGCAGTCTGTCAATGAGCCATGTTTCCTGCAAAACTATTACCGAAAATATTTCCATTACTGACCATAATCCATCTTCCTCAAACAAATGAGAAAAACCCTGCATGTTCCATGAACATAAGATGTCAATGTCATCGACTCATCGAGAAGAATTGAGATTTAAAAACTGAAGACAGCCCTTGCCAGTAGCAGAATCCAGAACCCAGAATCCATAGCTCCATCAGAGTTTACAGGTCTCTTACTACTGGCGAGGCTATCTCCACAATGGGCCGTGATGTTCGAGGTGAAGTTGGAAGAACTACCACCAGATGACGGTGCAACACTCTGCCAGATGACGGGGCAACACTGTGACCGTCATTCACAATCACTGCACTATTTGACCGAGAGATGTCACGTTTGTTTTTTTCATTAATGGTGTCTGCTTTGCTCAGTCTAAATTTTGCAAGGGTAATATTCACTACACTGCAAATATAACCAAGACAATATAACTCGGTCTCATATTCGAGAATATATACAAGAGTTGCTTCAGAGTTAAACCATATATTTGAAATGCTCATTGAGATATGGTCGATCAGGTCAACTATTTTAGTGCCGGCTAAGCAGATTACTCTTAAAGCAGCAACTGAATGAAAGATGCCAAGCACCGTAGCTCTATTTAATTATTTATGTAACTCTGGACTTAGAGGTCAGGGTGGGACGGTCAGCAACGGGCAAGTGCGAAGCTAAAGGAGCCCAACAATCAGTTAGCTTTGTTTGGCCACACTGGTCATTTGCCATACTAGAATTAATGTTGGGCACATAATTTCTTATCTGGGATGCCACAGCTGAAGCTATACCAGTGGATGCAGCCGTAGCTGCATTCACACCTGCTGGTAATGAATACCCGACTTGGTCCACATTCATGGCTGACATAGCCGTAGGAACAGATGCAACAGGCGCAGAGAGTACTCCCGTAGAATTCTCTTTGTTGTATTTCTTGTGCTGCTTTCCCTCATCCTTGTTCTGAGTTACCCCAGAATCCTTGTGAGTAGCCCTGTTGGCAACATACAAGTCAGCAGCCCTTGCTAACTTCTTTGGATCAATTTCCTTAGAGTCAGCCAAGTGCTGTCTGAGCTCAGGAGAGCAGGCATCATAGATAGACTCCAACCTAAACAGATTTCTCATACCTTCATAAGTGTTAACTCTGTAACCCTTAACCCAACCATCTATGTTTTTCAAACTTTCTCATACCCAGGTAGCCCAAGGGGTACCATCATGCTTTTTGAAGGCTCTAAACCTCTTAAGATACTGGGAAGGAGTTTTCCCAAACCTAGCTATCAGAGCTTGTTTCACACTTTCATACTCCATGCTGTCTACATCTCTCATCTCCATTACATCAGATGCAACCGGGATATCGTAGACAAAAGCCAAGGAATCAGCTGATTTCCTGTAATGTTCTGAATCCTGTGGTTATATTCAAAAGTTGCCAACTAATCCAAAATATCAATCTTAACCTCATACATACTTACTGCATCTTTGGGCATGCAAGGCCTCTTAGCGCTGGAAGACCTAGAAGACTCTGGGAGAGACCCCTTCTCAAGAGACAATTTCTTCATTTCAAGAGCATGTTGTAATTCAATTTCCCTTACTTTAAGTTCTTCATGTTTGCTTTCAGTTTGGCCTTGGATTCTTTTGAATTCTAACTCAAGTCTCATCTTCCCAAGAGAGACAAACTCTGGACTCAGCATTGGACCTGGTAGGGTCCCTGTGGCTAAAGGTTGAGGCCTAGGAGCAGGTAGAGGTAAAGTGAGGCCTACATCATGAGACACTCCTCTGCCTCATCTAACTCTTCAATAACATTTGAGTTAGACTCTGAAACATTATCATCCTCATCATCATTTTCCACATTTTCATCAGAAGTAGGTACAGCAGACCTATTCCTCATTCCAACAACTTTTCTATCAATTCATTATTTGTGCCTTTAACAGTGAGGTTCCTAGCTTTACTCATTTATCTCAGTTGATCAACTTTTAAAATGACTAGGGACTCCTGTCTGTAGCTTCCATATCAGGCATGATAACACAATTGCTTTTCTAGTGGTGTTTAGCCTTGTGAGGGTTATTTGAACAAAGGTAAGAGCAGCACTCTCAATGTAATAACTATACTTTATCCTGTAAAGACCGGAGGGGGGGTCTGCACTTCCGCTCTCTATATGGTAGAGGAGAGGCACAGAGACCCCTGCCAAGATTCTCTATTATGGTAACGTAGTCGAGCAATCAAGGCCTAGCTTCTCAGGAGGTGACGCGAGCACGTTCTTAAGTACAGTGTAGTCCCCGAGCACCCACGAAGGAATGTCCACACACTGTATCGGTTAAAACATAGTCTTTATATAATTAATATTAAAAGTCATATACACGATCACAATAACTCACTTTGTACTCCGAAAATCAACAATGGTAAATATGTACAATTCTAAAGTGGTACCACTAACGTTACTCGATCTTATTAAAGTGCATACGGTCAGAATGACACACATCAAATTAAAGAGGAAACCAGCAGTAGAGAGAGGAAGGAAAGCAGGATGGTTGAGCAATAGGCAGAATACTGGTAACTACCGTTAAACACAGCTCTGTGTGGAGATCCCCCCACCTGGGCAACCTGTAGAAGTAAGATACAAGCCCAGTCCATATATTGTTCAGCCTTAGACTTCCCAATGGTTCTGCAACTCCAAAGTACCTTGGTGTTGTAGCGTTCTGCGTCGGGGAAATCGACAACCCTTCTTGAGTGTTCTCCCTTTAAGGCAGGAGTCACGGGTCGTTGAACGTCCGACGGAGAACAGGTCAAGCTACGAGGGTGAAGTGGCCGTGTCGTTCCTAGCGGTGCTCGTTGATGGGGAAGCGTAAACGTCCTGCAAGGAAGAGGCGTGCGGGGCACCTCAGTGTCGATAGTTCTGGACCGCAAAGAGTTGAAGAACTGTGGGCCAGCAAGGGCGTTGAGTCGTCGGCATCTCTGTGGTCTTTGGGTGGTGGGAAACCCACTGGTGGATGCTCCTCGGCACATCGACGGTCGGGCCTTCTCCAGTAGGATACAGCGGCAACGATGCAGACGAGAGCGTCCTTGGATCAATGAAGTTCTTAGGCAACGGGAGCACAGCAGCTCCGGTCGGCGACGGCGGTCGGCGACAGTGACGGACAACAGTCCGGGCGCTTCTCCTTGGAGTTCCACAGCAGTCCCCGTATCGGGTCGGCAGCCTGTCAAAGGTCTGTCTACCAGGGAGCTTAGGCAAAGATCAGCTGTGCACGATGGTCCCTCGTAGCTCGGGAAGAGGGCACCTTTCCAGGTCCTCTCTGGGTCAATCATTGAAGCACAGCAGCTTTCCGATTGCGAAGGAGAGCAACAGCAATACTTCTCGTCCAGCAGGGCTCAAGGTTAAGCTTCACTCCAGTTACTCGTTGTAGTGGACTTCAGCTTCTGAACACGATTCCTAGCAGTGAGCGGTCCCCAGATATACTGTTGATCTCCCATTAATTCCACTGGGTCGCACTCAAGCATCCAATCACGACTACGGCATTCATGCAGGCAGGTAGCCAATCAGGCACACAAGGTATTCAGGCCATTCACTTCTCTCCAGACACTCACAACAAATTATGTGTATTGGGACAAGTACCGAGCCATTCAACGTTCATACTGGTTTCGGGCAGGGCTGTCTCAACCATTGTGTCAAATACCAGATACTAGACAGCCACAACATAGAATGTATATTCGTCACACACTCCTTTCAGCAAGGTCCCACCCACAGGCGTACCCACAACATACGGTCGTTGAGAAGGCTCCAGCCAGTCTGGTCGGCACTTCCCCACACTACCATATACGGAACTTCCACCCAACAGCCAGTCAGGGGGAAGGGACAGAGGCAGGGCTTCCCGGGACTTCAGGAAGATCAGGGTAACAGGTGATGGAAGGCAAGAGGCCATGGGGGCCATTTTGTCTCCATCAGGAATATACCGATTCCAATGACAGGGCCTGGGCATCCCAAAATGGAGGACACTCAGGGCACCAGTCATTTCAGCACGGAACTGCCACCAGCCCATACCTTGCTCTGTGGGTCACACACAGGTGCCCAAAAACATACACTAGGGGCACAGGGTAGTACCCCTACCCATGGGTGCCATAAGGGTATCCCACGGGTCCGTTCACCAAACCAAAAGAGAGAGAGCTGCACCGCCAGGAGTCCCACATGAACTCCTGCACAGAAAACACGACAGAACACACGATAATAAGCAGTAAAGGACAAGGATACGGAGGCCCTGTCCCTCCAATGCATTTCCAGCATCACATATCCCACCACTTGCCACCGGTATTAGGCAGAATTCCACGCAGTACCCTTTGGGAACACTACACACAATTAAGACTACAGCTGTAAGCACAATCTCACCTTTGGTAAAAGCCTGTACTACACAGTTATGTGGTTGCAGTGGCTGAGCAGCCAGACTCATATCAAGAGGGATGTGAGCAGTACAAGATGTTACACAAAGGACTTGCAATCACAGCAGTTCAAACAAACACTATTCAAGGTTTCTTGGTAAAAGAATATACATTTATTTACACAGTCGTTGGAAAACATTCCACTAGTAAGAAGCAGCTCAATATCACACTAAAACACACTACAGTACACAACCAATACGTTTCTGAACAAGTTAGGCTCCCTTGAAGTGGGAGCAAAATGGCACTTCAGTAACTTTCAAAAGGGGTAGAAAGCCAAAGCTTATAAGAATCACAGCCCAATTACATTCAGAGCAGGGAAAATAGTTTCATTTACTACAAGAGGCAATTCAATTCAATAGGCCTGGTCCAAAGTCAATGGTTCAGTGTCTTGGATTGGATAGCACAGTTCTGGTAGTAAACGGTTCAGTCTTTGCCAATGTTCTTAGAGGTAGTTTGCCGGGAAAAGAGTTATATGTGGGATTTAGAGCAAACAAGACTCCAAAGTTGGGAATGTTTCACAAACTTTCACCGCGGTAGAAAGGATTTCCTGACCGCATGGGCACAGTACCTTATGATGAAGAAAAGCTGGCGCTGAGGCAGTTGTTCCTGGCAGTTCCTGCAGATCTTGCTGTTCCTGAGCTTCAGTTGTGGGGACATGAAGGAGGATGCCAGGAGGTTCCTGCACTGCCCAAGGAAGAGGCCACAAGCTTGGAAAAACATCGGTTTTAAGGTGTGAGTGCCTTAAAGCCCACAAAGTTCTCACTGGCTATCCAGTTTTCAACAGCACTCTGATGAAAATTCGACCAGTATGGAGACGGTGTCCAGGTGGCTTACGAGTTGGTTGGTCCCACCAGCTCAAGGGAAGACGTTGTCCTTGAAGGGGCTTCTCTGTCAAGCGAGTTTCAGGCAATTCAGACCTGCAGCAGGTCAAACCAACGGTCCAGGAGTTGCAGCAGTCGTCTCCCTTCAGCTCGTCTTCGGTTCTTTCGATCCAGTGGTCCACTCTTCTTTCCAAGTCCCAGAGACGTGCTTTTAAACAGTTTTCTCCTATTCATTCCAGCCTAGCTGTCACTCACCCAGCAGGGTGTCTGTCCTTACCAGACAGTCAGCCAGCCAATCACACCAGAGTGCATTCAGGTCTCCTATGAGACTAAGCACAGGGAGTTTCGGGCACCTCCCTCACATCCTGTCCACCCCAGACACTCAGGCGCCAGAGGAGGGCTTCAGCACTGAAGCCCGCCAAAGGCCAACGAACAAAGGGACACAACCTGGTTTGGCATGCAGAGACAAACACAAGAAGGACCTTTCCTAAAAGAAATGGCGAAAAAAGATGACCAGAGTCTGTTTTTACAGATAGGACTTGGGGGTCTCAAAAGGTAAGGGAAATTAGGACATTCATGAGAATTCTCCTTAACACCATTCTGCCATCAATGCGCCATGCAAATCTGATAATCAAGTGTTAGAGTTGAACACTCAACTAATACTGCCAATGTGAGTGGGTTATACAGTGGATGTCATGCATTCAATCCATCAAGTACATCTTAGAAGCAGGAGGTAGAGTTGAGCAATCGACTCTTACTGCCAATGTGAGTGGAGCGTAGAGTGGGTAATATTCCATCTATGCCACATGTGCATCTCACAAGCAAAAGATAGAGTTCACGACTCACTCTTACTACCAATATATGAGCAGAGTGGAGTGGGCTTTGTGACATTGATGCACCACAAACATCTCAAGTTAAGAGATAGACTTGAGCACTCTTTCTGCCAAAGTGAGTGGAGTGTAGAGTGGGTGTTCTGATATTAAGGCCCCAAGTACATCTCATAAGCCAGAAGTAGAGATTGCGCACTCATCTATTTCGGCCAAGACGAGTCGAGTGTAGAGTCAGTGTTATGACATTAATTCCCCAAGTACTTCGCAGAAACCTAGGGTAGAGTTCAGCACTCAATTCTCACTGACAATGTTAATGGAGTGTGTTGTGAAGGGGGCGGCCCCGTTCCACCCTGTAAGCGCTTTGGAGTAAGGCGAGCGGCATTCAAAACACTATGATGGCGAGGGGGCAGTGGTATTGTGTGTGTTTAACATTTTCTTGTGTTTATAGACTGTGGACCCTCACCAACTCCACTGGCATCATCTTTTTACTATTTGTTACACAGCACCTTCAGTGCAGTGACACAGGGTTGTCTTTTAGACTTCCCAACTCAGACTCCATTTTTTGTGGCTGACTACTGTCTCCCAGAACATGTAAAGTTCTATTGACTTTATTAGTCTCTTTAAAATACACAGACCCAGTACAAACTTTCTTACATAGGGTACTGGAAAGGGTTAATACTCATCCATTTTTGTCTGTTTCTCTTGGAGCACTGTTTCGCTCCCTTTTCATTAAGACTTGGCTGGTGGCAGTGGTAACTACCCTATTTTTCCTACCGCGGTTATCTTAAATAACCCTAGTATTGTTTTAGGCTATCTTGGTAGCCTCGAACTTAAACCCGCTAGACCATATATGTTTTCATACGGTTCTGGCTGGGTTTAGTCGCCATTTCTTTTTGTAAAAGTCTTTCTCGTGCTTTTCTCTGCGCGCCAAAACAGGTTTGGTTCCTTTGTTCACCGTTTTTTCGCGAGCTTCTATACACAAGCCCTCCTTAGGCACCTGTATGTCTGGGGGGGCAGGATGTGAGGGAGGGGTTTAGGAATCCCTGCACCGGGTCTCCTTGGAGACCCATGTCGCACTCTAATCTGATTGGCTGTGGTGACTGTCCCGGCGGGACAGCCACCCTGCTGTGTGATTGACAGCCAGGCTGTGTGAATGGGGGAAAACTACATAAAAAGCAGGTCACTGGGTCTGGAAAGGAGAGTCGCCACTGGAATGAAAGAACCAAAGAGGACCCCTACAATGACTGAACCGCCCGCTGCAGGTCCGATCTTCATACTCCAACGACAGGGAAGATCTTCGAGGAATCTTCTCACCTTGAGCTGGTAGGACCAACCAGTTCACCCAAACTCCAAGCCAGGCCTCCCTTCTCTGGTCAAATTTGCTGTGCAGAGATGCAGTGAACCGGATAGCCTTGAAGGTCGGACCCTGCTTGGGTTTTAAGGAGCGCACCTTTTATTTGTTGCTTTGCTCTGCTGCTGGTTTCTTCCCTGGGCAGTACAGGACCCTCCATTCTTCCTACTTCATGTCAGTCCGACAGTCGCTTCAGGAACCGTGAGCCTGCAGGACCTGCCAGGAACATCCGCCTCAGCTACAGCTGCTTCCCCATTTTAAGGTACTGTTCGAACCCGGTTGTTCGTTTCGTCCAGCCGCGGTGAAGGTGTGTGAAACCTTTCGCCAATCCGAGGGCTTGTCCTTCTCCACTCTTTAAACTAACTTTTCTGCTGGCCAACTCCGTCCGGAACTCTTGGCAAAGACATAACCGCGAACTACCCTGAACTGTGTGATCTTGAGCAAAAGACTTCTGTCCTATTGACTTTGGCCCTAAGCCTTTTTTTATTTGATTCCCTCACTGTAGTTCCTCTTTACAGATTGCCCTGCTTCCTGACCTGTTTGTGCTGCTCAATTTGTGTCTAACTTTGTCTTTCCCTCCCTTTTAAATTATTGGAGTGCCATTTTGCTCACACTTCATTTTTTTAGCTTAACCTGTCCAATATGAAGTGGGAGTGGTGTGGTGTATTAAGAGTGTGATTTTTAAACTGCTTTACTTTAGTGAAATGTTATATAACTGATGTGTAAATAAATGTACATTCTTTTACTCAGAAAGCTTGAATCAGTGTATGTTTGGATCATAGTAATTGCTGTCCTTTGTGTAACTATTGATACTGCTCACTTTACTCTTGAGATAAGTCTGACTGCTCAGCCATCGCTACCACTTTACTGTGTAGTACAGGCTTGTACCAAAGGTGAATTTGTACTGTCACTTCTAGTCTTAATTGTGTGTGGTGTTCCCAAAGGGTACTGCATATAATTCTGCCTAACAGGTATGACCCCACCCCAATATAATCAACTCACAGAGTATAGCCCAAGGTGCGAGCAAGACTTCCATTTTGTATAGATGTTAATGCATTCTGTGTAGATGTTAGTAACCATAGTTTGGAGACGAGGCCTGAACGTTGAATGCAGCATTTTATGCATTAGGCCCTAATTGTGAGACGAGGGAAATCTCCATCCATGCCTGAGCTCCGATGCGGACAACCTACACCCCCGACTGCCATAAAGCTCATTCATTGTTCCAACAGTGTTGCAGAGATGTTTTTCTATCCGCAAGGAATGTGCCCTCCAAGGCCGCGATCATAGACCGGCGCCTGGTGTGCATGTTATCTCACACTGGCCAAAGCATGACCCGGCCCATCCCCAGGCGAGCACGAGTTAAGCCCATATAACTGACTAAACCTCAAGATCCCTGAATTCCAAGGCACCAGGTGCCCTTTGACCACCAACCCCAAAATAACAGGCCCTGAAATGTTCAAATAGGAAGTACATTGCATGCCCTAAAGCTATAATTATATGATTTGTATTGTGAGGTGCTGGGAGTATAGTTCAAAAGAAGGGTGGAGACCTTGGAGCCGGATGGCCCAGAAGGGAGTGAGTGAAATGTGTGCATGAAGGTTAGAGTGCCCCAGAACTTCCTTTGTGCCAGTCTTAAGGCCTGCCAGGTGCACAGTATCATAAAGTAGCATTGTGTTAGGAGTGTAGTTAATTTGTTCTTTGACCTTCGTCAGTGAGAAGAAGATGATCTCCGCGGCACCCACGTGATGGAAAACTAACGGACTGGGCTGGAACCAATGACCTGGCATCCTTTATGGGGTAGGCGGATCCTATATAGGCACACACCAACCAGCTGTGCAGGTTTTTACTCTATGTATTACGTCACTTTGATGATGTGTCTCTTCTTAAACCTCTGCTTGTACCCTTTTTCGGCAGAACGTTCTGAGCAGCAGAGTTCTTTGCTGTTGCTCTCATCTGTGTGCGAGATTAGAACTTGTTATCTTGACAAGATCGACTTAGGCCTTTTCTTCCCTAGCGGGTTGTAATCTCTCTGGTGTGAGAGTTCAGGGACTTGCCTTCAAGTGTACAGTGGGCATTTTGCCTTAAAGCCAGGGGAAAGGGGAATACTCAACTCTTACTGCCAATGTGAGTGGGGTGTAGAGAGGGTAGTGTACCATTGATGCCCTAAGTGCATTTCAAAAGCAAGAGGTAAAGTTGAGCACTTAACTGTTACTGCTAATTTGATTGGAGTGTAGAGTGGGAATTATGCCAATGATGCCACGGGTACATCTGGGAAGCAGGAGGTTGAGTTAAGCACTCAACTCTTACTGACAATGTGAGTGGAGTGTAGAGTGGGTGCTATGCCATCGATGATCCAAGTACTTCTCAGAAGCAACAGATAGAGATGATCACTCAAACTGTACAGCCAAAGAGAGTGCAGTGTAGAGTGGGTGTTATGATATCAATTCACCAAATAAATATCTTAATCAAGAGGTAGGGTTGAGCACACAACTCTTACTGACAATGAGAATGGAGTGCAGAGTGAGCATTGTGCCATTGATGCCCCATGTACACCTGGGTATTATTAAAAGATTAATTCTCAGCCATAAATCGCTGCATCGGTATAATCACTGTTCGTACATTTCAAAAAAGAACATCTCAGCTCTATAACACATACACCAAAGGTAATATACAATGGCAACAGATTGTGCAATAATGTATGCTAATGTGGACCTTAGATTTTAACGCATTATAATTGCCCATTTTACTCAAGGTCAAAACATCACTTGTTTCCCATTGGACATAAACACTTCCTGAAACACATGACTCAGTGTGCAAATTAGCAAGAATAGGTAGTTTCCCAAATTTCACTGACCATGCAATATATGTTGCAATCTTAAACGAAAAAAGCTCTGAGTGTGATGCATTTCTTTAGACATGTTTAGCCCGCTGTGTTCAAAATATAGACTGTCTGGTTCTCTATTGGCTAATTTCTCCACTTTATCTTATCTGACAATTAGCCAGTTTCATTTCAAGAGTCACACCACTAAAAACTACATATTCAGCTATTTAAATGCTGCCAACTGGCCTGCATCTGTTTTCAGCAGCTCTCAGTCAACCTTGGTTTTCTGCACACAGCACTACATTTCTGTATCTGCTTTTTTAACGCACATGAGATTCTGAGGCCTACATTCATTTGTAATGCAATGGTTGTCTTTTACTTAACCTATATTTTACTTCAGAAATGTATATTCTGTGTTAATGTTGTGAGCACTGTAAGCATACCTATATGTTTTAGGTTGTCCTGAATAAGTGTGTCCAGTGTTCCATTAATAAGGGCAGCTTAACTACCTAAATAGACAATACTCCAGACTGTCTACAATGTTCAACAGGAGGGAGGGGTATAGGACCTAAATATCATATTTGCCAGTCTTTCATCAGTAAGCAGGGGGGTGCTGCTTCTCTACAGTATCAACAGCAGAAACTAGCACTCAACTCTTACTACCTACACTAATGGAGCGTAGAGTGGAGATTTTGGTCATAGATGCTGCAAGGAGATCATAGAATCAAGTGCTAGAGATGAGCACTCAACTCATAGAGACAATGTGAGTGGAGTTTAGATTTGGTGTTAGGCCATCAATGCAGCATGTACTTCTGGGATCCTAGAGATAGAGTTCAGCACTCAATACTTACTACCAATATTAGTCAAGTGTAGAGTGGATGTCATGCCAGGGATGCACCAAGCACAGCTCAGAAGAGGAAGAGGTGAATACTCAACTCTTACTGTCAGTGCAAGTTGATTGTACAGTGGGTGTTATACCATTGATGCAACAAGTACATCTCAGAAGTAAGAAGTTGAGTTGACCAGTGAACTCTTATTGCCACTGTGAGTGGACTGTAGAGTGGGAGCGATGCATTTGAGGCCCCAATGCATTGAATCTCAGAAGCAAAATACAGAGATGAGTACTCAACCCCTACTGCCAATATGTGTGGCGTGTAGAGAGTTCATTGCACCATTGTTGCCACACATGCATCTCAGAAGCTACAGGTATAGTTGAGCACGCCTCCATTTCAGCCAAGACGAGTGGAGTGGAGTGTCGTTTTTTTGATATTGATTGCCCAAGTACTTCCCATAATCCTAATGTAGAGTTGAGCACTCAACTCTCACTGACAATGTGAATGGAGTGTAGAGTGGGCGTTATGCCATTGATGCACCAAGTATATATCAGAAGCCAGAGGATAGGTGATTACTCAACTCGTATTGCTAATGTGACTGGGGTATACAGAGGGCAGTGTACCATTGATGCCGCAAGGGCATTTCAGATGCAAGCGGTAGAGTTGAGTACTTAACTCTTACTGCCAATGTGATTAGAGTGTATAGTGGGGATTATACCACTGATGCCACAAGTATATCTGGGAAGCAAGAAGTAGAGATGAGCACTCAACTCTTACTGCCAACGTGACTGGGGTGTACAGAGGGCGGTGTACCATTGATGCCGCAAGGGCATTTCGGAAGCATGAGGTAGAGCTGAGCACTCAACTCTTACTGACAACATGGGTGGAGTGTAGAGTGGGCATTATGGCATCCACGCACAAAGTACATCTTTGAATCAATGATAGACCTGGGCACTCAACTCCTACTGCCAATGTGAATGGAGTGCAGAGTGGGCATTGTGCCATTGATGTACCAAGTACACCTTGGAAACAGCAGTAGAAATCAGCAGTTAACTCTTACTGCCAATGTGAGTGGAGTGTAGAGTGGCAATTATGGCATCAATGCATTGAATCCATCTTAGAATCAAGAGGTAGAGTTGAACACTCACGTTTTACTGCCAATGCAAATGGAGTGTAGAGTGGGTGTTATGCCATTGATGATTCAAGGGTTGTATGTGATATTTTCGATTTTTATATAGGTTGCCTTACTAAAATACTGATTTTCTTTCGGCCGATTTTTATGGTGATATATAAAAAAGCAACAAACCACATTCCACTTCCCCCATCAATCCCAACAACCCCCCTCCTCTCTGGCAGGATTAACACCAAATTGGGGGTTTCACCCCCAAATCCCCACCCCTTACCCATGTGAACCTCCCTCCCCACCCAAGACACCCCCTATCCCCAATCCAACACTGTTAGGGAGAATTCTCATTCTATGGCTAATTTCCCTCACCTAGGGAGTCCATCAGCAGCTTTGCTGGATTTCTGAAGTTCATTTTTTCCACTTGGTAAGAGTGTGAGCCTTTCTCCCACTCTTACATGTGTTTTGCCATCTGTATTTCTACTGTTTGTGTGATCTTGGGCTCTGGAGAACACCACTCCATGATACCCACTTTTATGTGTGTTACACAGTACCCTCAGTGCAGTGACACAGGATTGTCTTTGAGACTTCCCACTGACACCATTTTTCTGGGGTTGACTACTGTCCCCCAGAAGCAGGTAAAGTTGCCATTCACTTTATGTAGTCATTTAAAAACTACAGACCCAGTACACCCCATCTTACATGGAGTACTGGAAAGGGTTAACTCCTATCCCTTTTTGTCTGTGAGCTTTGTTTTGCTCTTTTAACATTTAGATTTGGCTGGTGGCAGTGGTATCTACCCTAACTTTTCTACCGCGATTATATCATATAAACGTGGTATCATTTTAGGCTATTATATTAGCCTCAAACATAAACCTGCTTGACCAAATACTCTTTCTTTTGGTTCCGGTCGGGTTTATTCACCATTTCTTTTTGTTAAAGTCCTTCTTGTGTTTTACTTTGCGCGGCAAACCAGGTTTGCCTTCTTTCTTCACCGTCTTTTGGTGGGCCTCTGCAAAGAAGCCCTCCTCTTGACGCCTGGGTGTCTAGGTGGGCTGAATGTGAGAGAGGGGTGTAGTCACCCCCTGCACAGGGTATCCTAGGAAACCCACGTCGCACTTTGCCATGATTGGCTGAGGTGGTTGTCCTGGTCGGACAACCCCCCTGCTGCGTGATTGACAGCCAGGCTGTGTGAATGGGGGATTTTCGCATAAAAGGCAGGACTCTTGGGCTGGAAGTCAGAATCGCCACTGGAACTGCAAATAACTGAAGAGAAGCGGAGAAGAAGACGGCTGCTGCAACTACCGAGTCCCGATGAAGCCCTGCTGCAGTCCTGAGCTATCTACCCTTCAACGACAAGAGAAGACCCAGTCCAGAGTCTTCTTCCCTTGAAAATTGTGGGATCAACCAGCTCATCTTCTTCAGCCAGAGGATCCCCTTCTTGGTCGAAATCGCTGCACACTGCTGTAGTGGTCTGGATAGCCACCTGAAGAGCCTCTCCTGATTTAAAAGAGCGCACCTTATATTCACCGTCGCTGCTGCTGGCTTCATCCCTGGGTAGTGCAGCTCACTCCAGACGTCCTCCTTCTTGTCCCCACGACTGAAGCACCAGGAACCGCGAGTCTGCAGGAAACTACCAGGAACAACCGCCGTGGCACCAGCTTCTTCAAAGATTAGGGTACTGTGTCCATCTTCGAGGAACTAGGGTGAACCCTTTTCTCCTCATCCAAGGCTTGCCCTTGTCGTCCTTCCCTCTTATAACTTTTGCTTCCTCTGTTGACAATATCCAAGTACTCCTGGCAACCTTGAATTGTGAACTATCTGCCTGTGTGATCCTCAACAGGAACCCTGTTCCACTTGACACTGGCGCAGGCCTATTGACTTTTTTCTTCTGGTTAGAAAGTGTTCTCTTATTCTGTCTGCTTTGACAAAAGTATTGCCTATGATTTTTGCCCCCAACTCTCTTGTGGTAACTCAGGTGCTAAGTGTGTTTTTAGCTCGGTAACATTTCTTCCCGCGGACACGCGTATCTTTAGTAAGACCGAACTGTCAAAAAGTGATCGCATATGTATTCCCGGTAACGTCTTTGTTTCATAACACCGGTCTGTCAAAACCAAAGGTACCTTGAGTTGTGCTACATAAAGTGAATTGGTTGTGTGTAGTGTATTTTTCGTGTGGTTTTAATTTAATAGAAGTGAAGTGTTTTGTGAACAGATGGTTTAAAATAAATGTACTTTTACTTTTTTTTTTTACCGAAAACCTTGAGTCAGTGTTTGCTTGAATCACAGTAATTGTAGTCCTTTGTGTAATCTCTACTACAGCTCATTTGCTCTTGAGATAAGTCTGGCTGCTCCGCTACTGCTACCACTTTAACAGTGTAGTATAGGTTTGTACCAAAGGTGAACTTGTATTACCACTTGTGGTCTTAATTGTGTGTAGTGGTCCCTAAGGGCACAGCACAGGATTTTGCTTAACAAACACAAACACCTAAAACACACACACGCACCTAAACACGCACACATAAATGTACCTCCTCTCCCTCAACGCTGCTTCCGAGTCCTAGAGTGCCTGACAGCCCCTGCGCACAGTCGTGTGCGGCAGGGGCATGACAGTTCCTTTTAGAAAGACTGCTCCATCTGGTCAAGGAGTGGTCTTTCTAAATCGATTGTTTTTTAGTCGTTTATTTTAAAATGACTTCTTCACTTAGGACTGATCCAAATACATCTCAGAAGCAAGAGATAGCGTTAAGTACTCAAGCTTTACAGCCAAGGCGAGTGGAGTGTAGGGTGGGCATTATGCCATCGATGCACCAAGTACATCTATGAATCAACACTAGACTCAGGCACTTAACTCTTGCTGCCATATGATGCATTGAGTACATCTCAGAATCATGAATCATGAGGCAGAGTTGAACACTCAACTCCTGTTAAGCAGAATCCTATGCAGTTCCCTTAGGGAGCACTACAGAAGATTAGGACTACAGGTATATGCAATAAATCCCCTTTGGTATCAGTCTGTACCACAAAGATTTAGTTGGTAGCTGTGGCTGAGCAGTCAGACTTATCTCAAGAGGGAGATGAGCAGTATTCAGGGTTTACACAATAGGACTACAGTACTATGGAACAAGGAAACACTGACCAAAGATTTGTATCAAAAAGAATATATATATATTTATTTTAGACACTCTTAAGTCAACACACAAATCAAAAAATGTCTTCAGAGGGAGGGAAAGGACAAGTTATACGGGGTTAGACTCCTAAACACACCAGCAACACTTCCCAATTGGATTGTGAACAAGTTAGGCATGGTAGTACTTTAGCATAAGCAATACTTAGATGAAAACCGAGCAAAATGGCACTTCAACAATATATAAAGGGGAAGGAAAGGTGGTTATAAGAGTTTTAGGTGCACTAACACATTTCTTGATGAGAAGCAATCTAGAGAAGGCAGTGGTAACAGATTTAGCCAGAGTCAATAGGCCTATGCCAGAGTCAGTGGTACAGGGCAAAGTGCCCAGGATCAAACTGTTCTAGTAGCTGCAGTTAAGTCTTTGTTTAACAGTTGAAAAAACGGGTGCAGAAGGCAAAAAGACAATGTTAGACGATAGGGGCGGCCAACCCAGCAGGTAAGTAAAGGATTTTAAACACCTTTAGCAGTACCCAATGAAACGGGAGGCCTGGCGGAACAATGTACCTTGAAAGTGGATTAGGGTCCTGCGGTGGTGGTAGTTCCTGGCAGTTCCTGCAGTTTGGGATATTCAGCAGAGGAAGAGAGGCTCTCGTCGTGGAGGAAGGTTCGAGTCACTGCACTGCCCAGGGAAGAAGCCGGCGGCGGGGATGCCAAAACTGAATAAAAGGTACGCTCCTTCAAATCGTGGTTGTGGTGGATGGGTGCCTGGCTATCCAGTCTTCGAGTGCTTGGCACTGGCGATTCGACCAAGGCATGTCCTGGAAGGCGATTGACGAACTGGTTGGCCCCACCAGCTCAAGGGAAGAAGGCTCTTGCAGGTGAAGATCTTCTCTTGTCGTTGGAGAAAAGTGGTGAGGATCTGCAGCAGGGCTTCACCGGTGGTTCAGTCGTTGCAGATGTCTTCGGCTTCTCTCCTCTTCGGATTTCTCAGGTCCAGTGGCGATGTCTTGTCCTCCAGTCCTCAGAGCCCTGCTTTTATGCAGAAAAAACCCTATTCATGCAGCCTAGCTGTCACTCACACAGCGGGGTGGTTATCCTGGCGGGATAACCCCCAGCCTATCAGGTCCAGTGGCGACGTCTTGTCCTCCAGTCCTCAGAGCCCTGCTTTTATGCAGAAAACCCCCATTCATGAAGCCTAGCTGTCACTCACACAGTGGGGTGGTTATCCTGGTGGAATAACCCCCCAGCCTATCAGGGCAGAGTGTGACTTGGGTTGCTTAGGCATCCCTATCCAGGGTGCCTATTGCCCATCCCACACATTCTGTCTACCCCAGACTCACTGGCGTTGAAAGAAGGGCTTCTGTGCAGAAGGCCGCCAAAAGGACAAACAAAGGATTCCCGACCTGGGTTAGGATTACAGAGGAAGGCGTGAGTGTTAGGCGGAAACCTGTGCAGTTCCCTCTGGGACCACTGCAAAAGATTTAGGACTACAGGTGTTTGGCAGTAAACCCACTTGGTAGCAGTCTGTATCACACAGATTCACTTGGTAGCTGTGGCTGAGCAGTCAGACTTCCCTCAAGAAGAGTTTGGCAGTATGTGGAGTATACAATGTAGGGCAATTCTACACAGCAAGACAAGCAAACACGCAACAAGGCTTCGGTGTAAAGATATAAAGGTATTTATTTATAACGACACATCTATAGAAAACACTCTGGCACTATCACGGCAAACACTTCAATTACAATTACTCTACGAAGGAAACAGTTCAATCCCCCTAATAATAGTTCGACAAGTCTAGGTTCTACCAGCATCACTTATTTGCAGACAGAGGTGTATGCTTCAACCTAGATGGCACACTAGTATTCGTTAGGACGGGAGAGAAAAATAAGCAGTTACGAAATCAACACAGTTCAATACTTCACGGGAAAATGCAAGGCAAGAAAACAAGAACCACAATAGATCATAAAGTTCAGAGGCCAGGCCCACTCGGAGAGAGGCAAGGCGATATGTCCCTAAAAGTCTCTTAGTGGAAATGCGTTTGAGTCTTTGTAGCAAATTGTTATCGGAATATTGGACCAGTTCAGAACAACACGCTAAAGAAAGCTTGGAGGCGACCCAAAGGAAAGGCGAGGATTAAGACACCTCACTCGATCCGTCAGAAAGGGAAGCCAGGCGTACGCAGTACCTTGTTTGTGGAGAGACAGCTCCGGCGGGGACAGTTGTTCCTGGTGGTGGATGCACGTCGGGTCTTTGCCAAGAGTGGAGATGATCTCGTCGTCGAAGAAAAGTGAAATCCGGCGCACCACCAGGGAAGAGACCAGCCGCAGAGTGCTCCGTCACAAGGCACCACCTTTTGGTCGCGGTACAGGGGTAGTGGCTATCTGGTTGCCGAGGTGCTCTGCACAGGCAATTCGAACACCGCGTCCTGGGCGAAGAAAAAGCAAGGGTGACTTGTTGTTCCCACCAGTCAGGGGAAGAGACTCTCTGGCAGGGAGATCTCCTCTGTCGTCGGAAAGTGGTGAGTCAGTTCAGCAGGGCTCCACCGGAGGTGTCATCGTTGCAGGTCGGCTCAGCTTTACCCTCGTCGGATTCTTAGGTCCTGTGGCGACTTCTTAAGATCCAGTCCCAAAAGCCCTGCTTTTATGCAGAAAACCCCCATTCATTCAGCCTAGCTGTCAATCAATACACGCTAAGTGGTGAGCGGGGAGGCTCACCACTTGGGCCAATCACACCAGAGTGCGACCGGAGTTGGCAAGGCAACTCGGTCCAGGGTACCTAAACCTCCTCCCACACCCCTGTGGTAACCCAGACAGAATGGCACCACTTTGGATGGTCTCTGTATAGAAGCCTGCCAAAAGTGGAACAAAGGGCTCAACCTTTGGTTTTGGAGTCACAGAGACGAACACAGATGCCATTTTAAAAACCGAGTTCTGGCAGAAAATACCATCCGGTAAACCTATTTAACATAAGTAAACTGATGGTATGTTAGAGATTAACAAGGAAAAGTATCAATCTCCAACAATGGGACGAATCCCATAGGGTTATGTTCGGGGTCGAACATAACAAGTACTTTCCAATGCCACCAGCCAAAACTCGACGAGGGGGGACGGGACAGTGCCCCCTCGAATAACAGACCTAGGGGTAATCGAATTACCCCTACTAGCACGTCCACAATAAGATGGTGTGTACTAGTTCTGTTAGTAAATTTAGGTCTAGAAACGCCAATGGTGACTTTACATGCCCGGGGAGACAGTAGTCAGTCCCTGGGTATGGAGTCTATGGTGGGGGTCCGCTAGGACGCCCCAGTGTTACGGCACATAGGGTGCGGTGTAACACATATAGCAAAACATATGAGACCCTATGGAGTAAAAGACCCCATAGCCCATAGAACACATTGACATCCAAAGGAATTACACACATTCATGTCCAAGAGTGGGAGAAAAGGAGTCTCACTCTTGGCAGGATGGAAAAAACAAACTCCAGAAATCCAGCAAAGCTGCTGGGGGACTCACTAGGTTAGGAAATTCAGCCTAAACAGAGAATTCTCCCTAACACAGGGTACATCCATTCCAGGACCAGTAGCATGCCAGTGCATAGTACATCCATACCAGGACCAGCATCATGCCAGTCTAGGGTACAGTCACACCATGACCACCAGCATGCCAGTCCAGGATACATGCACCCAATGACCACCAGCATGCCAGTCCAGGGTACAGCCACGCCAGGGCCACCAGTATGACAGTCCAGGGTACAGCCACACCTGGTCCACTGGCATGACAGTCCAGGATACAGGCACCCAAGGGCCACCATCATGCCAGTCCATGGTACAGGCACACCAGGACCACCAGCATGCCAGTCAAGGGTACAGCCACACCAGGGCCACCAGCATGTCAGTCCAGGGTGCAGCCACCCAAGGACCACCAGCATGCCAGTCCATGGTACAGCCATACCAGGGTCACCCGCATGCCAGTCCAGGATACAGGTACCCAAGGATCACCAGCATGCCAGTACAGCCATACCAGGGCCACCAGCATGTCAGTCCAGGATACATGCACCCAAGGACCACCAGCATGCCAGTGCAGGGTACAGCCACACCAGGGCCACCAGCATGCCAGTCCAGGATACAGGTGTTAGGGAGAATTCTCTGTTTTGGCTGAATTTCCTAACCTAGTGAGTCCCCCAGCAGCTTTGCTGGATTTCTGGAGTTTGTTTTTTTTCATCCTGCCAAGAGTGAGACTATTTTCTCCCACTCTTGGACATGATTTGTGGTTAATTGCTTTGAATGTCAATGTGTTCTATGGGCTATGGGGTCTTTTACTTCATAGGGCCTCATGTGTTTTGCTATGTGTGTTACACCGCACACTCCGTGCCGTAACACTGGGGTGTCCTAGGTGATCCCCACCATAGACTCCATACCCTGGGACGGAATACGGTCTCCCAGGGCATGTAAAGTCACCATTGGCTTTACTAGACCTAAATTTACTAACAGAACCAGTACAAACCATCCTATTGTGGACGTAGTGGTAGGGGTAATTCGATTACCCCTGGGTCTGTTGTTCGAGGGGGCATTGTCCCGTCCCCCCTCGTCGAGTTTTGGCTGGTGGCAGTGGATACTACTTTTATATTCGACCGCGAATATATTCCTATGGGATTCTTCCCATTGTTCGAGGCTAATACTTTTTCACATTAGTCTCTAATACACCGCCGGTTTATTTGTTTTAAATAAATCCACTGGTTGGTATTTTCTGCCAGAACTCGGTTTTTAAAATGGCGTATGTGTTCGCCTCTGTAACTCCGAAACCAAAGGTTGAGCCCTTTGTTCCACTTTTGGCAGGCTTCTGCACAGAAGCCCTCCAGAGTGGTGCCATTCTGTCTGCGTACCACAGAGGGTGTGGGAGGGGGTTTAGGCACCCTGGACTGAGTTGCCTTGCCAACTCAAGTCACACTCTGGTGTGATTGGCCCAAGTGGTGAGCCGCCCCACTCACCACTTAGCGTGTTTGATTGACAGCTAGGCTGAATGAATGGGGGTTTTCTGCATAAAAGCAGGGCTTTTGGGACTGGATCTTCAGAAGTCGCCACAGGACCTAAGAATCCGACGAGGGTAAAGCTGAGCTGACCTGCAACGATGACACCTCCGGTGGAGCCCTGCTGAACCGACTCACCACTTCCCAACGACAGAGGAGATCTCCCTGCTGGAGAGTCTTCTTCCCCTGACTGGTGGGAACAACAAGTCCCTTGCTTTTTCTTCGCTTCCAGGATGACTAGTGGTCGAATTGCCCGTGCTGAGCACCCCGGCAACCGGATAGCCACTAACCACTGTACCGCGACCAAAAGGTGGTGCCTTGTGACGGAGCACTCCGCGACTGGTCTTTTCCCTGGTGGTGTAACGATCTTCAACTTTCCTCGACCACGAGATCACCTCATCTTCTGGCAAAGCCCCGACTTGCACCCACCACCAGGAACAACTGCCCCCGCCGGAGCTGTCTCTTCACTTACAAGGTACTGTGTCCGCCTGGCTTCCCTTGTGACGGTTAGCGTGAGGTGTCTTAAATCCTTACCTTTCCACTGGGTCGCCTCCAAACCTTCTTAACTTGTGTTCTAAACTGGTCCAACTTTTCTGTGACATTTTGCTACAAAGACTTGAAGCGCATTTCCACTGTGGTATTTTTTGGGACATACCGCCTTGCCTCTCTCCTAGTTGGCCTGGCCTCTGAACTTTGATCTACAGCAGACCCTGCCTTCTTTGCCTTGCAATTGTTTCGTAAAAGTGTTGGTACTGAGTTGGTTTCCTACCCTGCCTTTTTCTCTCCCTTTTTGTAACGAATATTAGGGTGACATCTAGGCTAAAGCACTCACCTCTGTCTGCAAATAAGTGGTGTCTTTGAACCTAGACTTGTCGAAATATTGTTACGGGATTGATATATATTTATAGTGATTGTGATTGGAGTTGTTTGCCATATTAGTGCCAGTGTGTTTTTCAAGATGTGTTTTTAAATAAATAATTATATATCTTTACACCCAAGCTCTGATCCGTGTCTGCTTGTTCTACTGTGTAAATTGCCCTATTTTGTATACTCCAAATACTGCCTAACTCGTCTTGAGAGAAGTTTGACTGCTCAGCCACAGCTACCAGGTAAATCTGGGTGGTGCAGACTGCTACCAATTGGGTTTACCGCTAACTCCTGTAGACTTAAACTTTTTGCAGTGGTCCCAGAGGGAACTGCACAGGTTTCTGCCTAATACCCCCTTAAACGAAAGTGGGACCTTCTACTACCATGTCTTCTCTTTGCTTATAGTTAAGTTCCTCGGGAGGGAGTAGGTTATTCTCCCTTTGAGCTTCTGTATGGTCATCCCGTCAGAGGTCAATTGGCCCTGATTAAGGAGGGGTTGGAGAGTGCTCCTTCCCCCAAGCCAGTCAGAGTGACTGACTATGTGATAGGTCTCAGGAGGAGAATGTCACACATGATGCGGAAGCAATTGATAACTTGAAAGCTGGACAAGCATTGGTCAAGCACTGGCACGATCAAAAGGCTAACATGTTTGAGTTCACTCAAGTCCAGCTAGTTCTCGTTATGATCCCAACAAGGCAGAGGGCCTTGCAAGACAAATGGATGGGACCCTTCAGAGTTGTGGGTAAACTTGGAGAGGTCAACTATCTGGTGGACTTGGGCAATCCCAAGGAGGCTCCAACAGTCTTCCACACCAACAGACTCAAAGCGTATGTCTCGAGACCTGATGTAGGAGCGTTGCTTCTAGCATCATCCGAGGAAGAAGAAGAGAGTGAAGCTCTTCCTGATCTCCTCAGAGGCTTACCTTTAGACGAAAAGATTGAAGGAGTAATTCTCTCTTCAAATCTGACACCCGAGCAACAAGAAAAGTGCAAATCTATGTTTGCCTCTCTGTTCTCACTTTCACCAGGCTTGACCCCTTGGGGCCAGCATGACATACTCACTGGTGACTGTCTGCCAGTCAAAAGCAGAGGATACAGAATGTCAGAAAATGTACGAACCCACATCAAAGGTGAGGTCAGCAAGATGCTCGATCTCAGGGTAATAGAGCCCTCTACTAGTCCATGGTCTAGCCCAGTTGTGTTAGTACCAAAGGCAGGATCTAAAGAACTTAGATTCTGCACGGATTATAGATCTCTTAATGCAGTCACCAAGACTGATGCCCACCCTTTGCCAAGAACAGATGAGTTGGTGGATAAACTAGGTTCAGCCAAGTTCCTCAGCACATTTAACTTGACGTCAGGCTATTGGCAAATATCCCTGACAGACCATGCCAAGGAGAAAACTGCATTTTCAACCCCAGTTGGCTTATACCAGTTTAAGGTAATGCCTTTTGGATTGAAAAATGCACCTGCTACATTTCAACGGATGGTAAACCAGGTTCTGAATGGGATGGAGGACTTCTGCATGGCATACTTGGATGACATAGCAGTGTTCAGCAATTCCTGGGAAGAACATGTAACCCACCTAAGAGATGTTTTGCAGGCTCTTGGACGAGCCAATCTGACCATAAAGGCGAGTAAATGCCAAATTGGACAGAGTAAGGTAGTCTATCTTGGACATGAGGTAGGAGGTGGAGAAATAAGGCCTTTGCTCAGTAAGATTGAAGCTGTGCAAAATTGGACAACACCTACTACTCAGACCCAGGTGAGAGCATTCTTAGGTCTCACTGGGTATTACAGGAATGTCATTGAGAACTATGGGACCATAGCTTCTCCTCTGAATGTCATTTCCTCTCCAAAATTCCCTAAAAAGGTTAGATGGAATGAGGAGTGCAATCAGGCTTTTGAAAACCTGAAAAAGGCTCTTTGCCAAGCCCCAGTACTCAGAGCTCCTGATTACCACCAAACTTTCATTGTGCAGACAGATGCTTCAAATGTAGGAATAGGTGCAGTACTCAGTCAACTGGATGGGAAAGGTAGGGAGCACCCCATTTGCTTCATCAGCCGCAAGCTGAAGGATCCTGAAACAAGGTGGGCATCAATCGAAAGAGAGTGCTTTGCTATCGTGTGTGCTCTGAAGAAGTTTAGGCCATACTTGCATGGTTCTACTTTTGTCATTCAGACTGACCACCAACCCTTGAGATGGTTAATGCAAATGAAAGGGGAAAACCCAAAACCACTGGGATGGTCAATCTGCCTGCATGGGTTTGATTTCACCATTGAGCACAGGTCAGGGTGTCACCACCAAAATGCTGATGGTCTCTCTAGGATGTATGCCATCGACTAGAGGTATGAGATTCATCCAGGAGTGGATTAAATCCTCCTGTCCCTTAGTCTGGGGGGGGAGGGGGCGAGTGTTAGGGAGAATTCTCTGTTTAGGCTGAATTTCCTAACCTAGTGAGTCCCCCAGCAGCTTTGCTGGATTTCTGGAGTTTGTTTTTTTCCATCCTGCCAAGAGTGAGACTCTTTTCTCCCACTCTTGGACATGAATGTGGTTAATTCCTTTGAATGTCAATGTGTTCTATGGGCTATGGGCTCTTTTACTCCATAGGGCCTCATGTGTTTTGCTATGTGTGTTACACCGCACCCTCCGTGCCGTAACACTGGGGTGTCCTAGAGGATCCCCACCATAGACTCCATACCCTGGGACTGACTACTGTTTCCCAGGGCATGTAAAGTCACCATTGGCTTTACTAGACCTAAATTTACTAACATAACTAGTACAAACCATCCTATTGTGGACGTACTGGTAGGGGTAATTCGATTACCCCTGGGTCTGTTGTTCGAGGGGGCACTGTCCCGTCCCTCCTCATCGAGTTTTGGCTGGTGGCAGTGGAAACTACTTTTTATTTTCGACCCCGAATGTATTCCTATGGGATTCTTCCCATTGTTGGAGGCGAATACTTTTTCACGTTAGTCTCTAACATACCGCCGGTTCATTTGTCTTAAATAAATCTACCGGTTGGTATTTTCTGCCAGAACTCGGTTTTTAAAATGGCGTATGTGTTCGCCTCTGTAACTCCGAAACCAAAGGTTGAGCCCTTTGTTTCACTTTTGGCGGGCTTCTGCACAGAAGCCCTCCAGAGTGGTGCCATTCTGTCTGGGTACCACATGGGGTGTTGGAGGGGGTTTAGGCACCCTGGACTGAGTTGCCTTGCCAACTCAGGTCACACTGTGGTATGATTGGCCCAAGTGGTGAGCCACCCGGCTCACCACTTAGCGTGTTTTGATTGACAGCTAGGCTGAATGAATGGGGGTTTTCTGCATAAAAGCAGGGCTTTTGGGACTGGATCTTCAGAAGTCGCCACAGGACCTAAGAATCCGACGAGGGTAAAGCTGAGCAGACCTGCAACGACGACATCTCCGGTGGAGCCCTGCTGAAACAACTCACCACTTCCCAACGACAGAGGAGATCTCCCTGCTGGAGAGTCTTCTTTCCCTGACTGGTGGGAACAACCAGTCCCTTTGCTTTTTCTTCGCTTCCAGGACGACTAGTGGTCGAATTGCCCGTGCTGAGCACCCCAGCAACCGGATAGCCACTAACCACTGTACCGCGACCAAAAGGTGGTGCCTTGTGACGGAGCACTCCGCGACTGGTCTTTTCCCTGGTGGTGCAACGATCTTCAACTTTCCTCGACGACAAGATCACCTCATCTTCTGGCAAAGTCCCGACTTGCACCCACCACCAGGAACAACTGCCCCCGCCGGAGCTGTCTCTTCACTTACAAGGTACTGTGTCTGCCTGGCTTCCCTTGTGACGGTTAGCGTGAGGTGTCTTAAATCCTTACCTTTCCACTGGGTCACCTCCAGACCTTCTTAACTTGTGTTCTAAACTGGTCCAACCTTTCTGTGACATTTTGCTACAAAGACTTGAAGCGCATTTCCACTGTGGTATTCTTTGGGACATACCGCCTTGCCTCTCTCCGAATGGGCCTGGCCTCTGAACTTTGATCTTCAGCAGACCCTGCCTTGTTTGCCTTGCAATTGTTTCGTAAAAGTGTTGGTACTGAGTTGGTTTCCTACCCTGCCTTTTTCTCTCCCTTTTTCTAACGAATATTAGAGTGACATCTAGGCTAAAGCACTCACCTCTGTCTGCAAATAAGTGGTGTCTTTGAACCTAGACTTGTCGAAATATTGTTAGGGGATTGATATATATTTATAGTGATTGTGAAACGGAGTTGTTTGCCATATTAGTGCCAGTGTGTTTTTCAATATGTGTTTTTAAATAAATAATTATATATCTTTACACCCAAGCTCTGATCCGTGTCTGCTTGTTCTACTATGTAAATTGCCCTATTCTGTATACTCCAAATACTGCCTAACTCGTCTTGAGAGAAGTCTGACTGCTCAGTCACAGCTACCAGGTAAATCTGGGTGGTGCAGACTGCTACCAATTGGGTTTACCACTAACTACGGTAGTCTTAAACTTTTTGCAGTGGTCCCAGAGGGAACTGCACAGGTTTCTGCCTAACACTGGTGTACAGCGGTGGGATTTATATCGAGTATACAGTTTAGAGTGCTTTTCAACACTTTAGGATAACTAACCACAAAGCTTAGCACTAAAAAGCAACTTTCAAAAACATGTCTACTATGGAAGTTTACAGTCAAGAGTCCTTGTCAGGTAAAAATACTGAGAGTTTGAAAGCTCTCTGTAGACAAGAGAATCTTTCTGTAAGAGGCAAGAAAGTAGAACTGATAGCGAGATTGCTGGAAAACCAAAGTCTGGTACTGGTTCGGAGGAACCGACATCTCCAGCAAATGTAGATAACAGTAATGGTGTTGATCTAAATCAAAGTTCTGATGAGAGTGATGAAGAGGCTGAAGAGGAAGGAGAGGCTAATGAAACTGTCTCCCCTACCCCTCTGTCTGCGTTACCAGCTGCACCTACTGGGCCTATAGCAGGTCCCACACTAAGTCCTCAAGTCCTTGAACTAGAAAAAATGAAAAAAGACTTGGAATTCAGAAGGATTACTGCTCAAACTGAACAGAAACACCAAGAAATGCAACAAATTCTTAGGCTCAGAGAAATAGAGCTCAAGCATGAGTTAGAAATGAAAAAGTTGTCTGTTGAAACTGCTTCTGTCTCTGTCTCCTCTAGAAGTGCCAGTCCCAAAAAAACCCGGATGCTTAAGGAATTAATTGGTATGTATGAACCAAAGTTGGATGTGTTGGATTGGCTGAGTTTGTTTGAGTACAATCATGGGCTCCTGAACATCACAGGTAATGAGCTACTTACCTGGTTGTTCTCTAGGCTCCACCCTGTTGCAACTGAAGTGGTAATGGAGTTGGGGGAGGAGGATAGGAAAGAGTATGAAAGTGTGAAACTAGCACTGATAGCTAGATTTGGGAAGACCCCTTCCCAGTATATTAAGAGGTTTAGATCCCTCAAAAAGCATGATGGTACCCCTTGGGCTACCTGGGTGAGTGAAGGGTTGAAAAACTTAGAGGGATGGATTAAGGGTTACAAGGTGAACACTTATGAGGGTATGAAGAATCTTTTTATGTTGGAGTCTGTTTATGATGCCTGTTCTCCTGAGCTCAGACAGCACTTGGCTGATTCGAAGGAATTGGATTCCAGGAAGCTAGCTAAGGCTGCTGACTTGTGGGTTGCCAACAGGGCTACTCATAAGGATTCTGGGGCAACTCAGAAAAAGGATGAGGGAAAACAGCCTAAAAAAGACTCAAAGGAGAATTCTAATAACTCAAATTCCAAAGAGGGCCCCAAACAAAACCAGAAGGGTAACCCACAAGGAAAACCACAGCAGAATAGTGTACCTTCTGGTGCCAAACCAGAGGGAGGCCAGAACAAGCCACCATTCCAGAAAGCATTCGGTAAATGCTTTGTTTGTGGCTCTACTGACCATGTGAAAGGAGATCCCAGATGCAAGGGTAGACCTTCAGGGGTCCAGCTTGTCTCCTTAGCCTTCGCTCCAGAGGAGGAAGTCCAAATGGCAAGTGGAAACTTTCTACTGCTGGCTGATGAACCCATTGGAGTCTCAGCCAGTGTTTCTTTAGTGTTTCTGTGTTTGTGGGAACAACAGAATTTAGATGTCTATAATTCTATCCCAGATAATACTAAAGAGTATTATAAGGACAGTGTCCAGGTGAATGGTCAGGAGACTCCTGCCATTAGGGACACTGGGGCCAGCATAACTGTGGTGGATAAATCTTGTTTTCAGGTTGAGGATGTTGCTAAGGCACCCAAACGCCTCACCAAGTTAGCTGGAGGGCCTGTGCAGATGCTTCCCCAATTACCAGTTCTCATCCAGTGTAATGACATGACTGTGAATATACCTGTCAGCATACAAAGTGAGGTACCAGGACGAGTTCTGTTGGGTAACGATTTAAAAACTCTCGGAGTTGTGTCTCATACCCCCAGACCTCCTAGTAAACGGTTACAGGAGCTAACCAGACCTGCAAGGGAGAGAACCATGAGAGGTACTCCCCAGGAGATGATGAAGAAGGATATCACTCCTGCTCCACTGGAATTGTCAGCTGCTGTCTCAAAGAAATCAGAATCGAAAGGGAAACCTAAAACTTCTATACCGAAACCAGCAGCCAGCACTTCAGTGCAGCCAACAAGGACTTCCCCTCGGTTATCCAAAGTTACACCCGTAACTCCCCCTCCGGCTGAGAGGGTGGTACAACCCTGTGTGGTAGAATTAGACTCTGAGGAAGAGCTAATGGAAGGCGAGGAACTCATTGGAGATCTGGATCGTGTTGACCATCCTGAGCTGCAGTTGTTACTTTGAGAAGGTGGACCCAACAGGGCAGACTTCAGTAAGGGACAGAGAGAATGTCCAACTCTGGAAGGTCTTCGCCACCAGGCAGAAGCTCAGGCTGAAGGGCAAGAGCCTGGGAAATACAGGTTGCACTGGGAAGATGGCCTCTTCTGCAGTGAACCGACCGAGTCTGAACCTGGAGACTACAAACGGCTTGTAGTACCCCAAGAGAACAGACAACAGTTCCTAGCAGTTAGCCCACGAGATTCCTTTGGCTGGTCACTTGAGTTTCAAGAAGACTCTACTTTTATTGGCCAAAGATGGGGGCCGAAGTAGAAAGACACTGCAGGAGCTGCCACACCTGCCAGACCTCTGGTCAGGTTGGCTCCAAGAATGTGGCACCTTTAGTGCCTCTCCCAGTTGTGGGAGTCCCATTTGAGAGAGTAGGGATTGACACTGTTGGTCCCCTTGATCCTCCAACCTCCTCAGGCAACAGGTTTATACTTATTGTAGTAGACCATGCTACTAGATATCCTGAGGCAATTCCTATGAGGACTGTTACAGCTCCGGCTGTGGCTAAGGCCCTCATTGGTATTTTTACCAGGGTTGGGTTTCCAAAGGAAGTAATCTCTGACAGGGGTTCAAACTTTATGTCCCACTACATGAAAGCCATGTGGAAAACCTGTGGAGTTACTTACAAGTTCTCAACAGTATACCACCCTCAAACCAATGGGTTGGTAGAAAGGTTCAACCGAACCATGAAGAGCATGATAGGTGCTTTAGAGGACCCCCTTAAACATAAGTGGGATCTTCTACTGCCATGCCTTCTCTTTGCTTATAGAGAAGTCCCTCAGGAGGGAGTAGGTTATTCTCCCTTTCAACTTCTCTACGGTCATCCCGTCAGAGGTCCATTGGCCCTGATTAAGGAGGGGTTGGAGAGTGCTCCTTCCCCCAAGCCAGTCAGAGTGACTGACTACGTGATAGGTCTCCGGAGGAGAATGTCACACATGATGGCGGAAGCAAGTGATAACTTGAAAGCTGGACAAGCATTGGTCAAGCACTGGCATGATCAAAAGGCTAACATGGTTGAGTTCACTCAAGACCAGCTAGTTCTCGTTATGATCCCAACAAGGCAGAGGGCCTTGCAAGACAAATGGATGGGACCCTTCAGAGTGTGGGTAAACTTGGAGAGGTCAACTATCTGGTGGACTTGGGCAATCCCAAGGAGGCTCCAACAGTCTTCCACACCAACAGACTCAAAGCGTATGTCTCGCGACCTGATGTAGGGGCGTTGCTTCTAGCATCATCAGAGGAAGAAGAAGAGAGTGAAGCTCTTCCTGATCTCCTCAGAGGCTTACCTTTAGATGAAAAAATTGATTGAAGGTCTCTCTTCAAATCTGACACCTGAGCAACAAGAAGAGTGCAAATCTATGTTGAATCAGTTTGCCTCCCTGTTATCACTTTCACCAGGCTTGACCCCTTGGGACCAGCATGACATACTCACTGGTGACTGTCTTCCAGTCAAAAGCAGAGGATACAGAATGTCAGAAAATGTAAGAACCCACATCAAAGGTGAGGTCAGCAAGATGCTTGATCTCGGGGTAATATAGCCCTCTACTAGCTCATGGTCTAGCCCAGTTGTGTTAGTACCAAAGGCAGGATCTAAAGAACTTAGATTCTGTGTGGACTATAGAGCTCTTAATGCAGTCACCAAGACTGATGCCCACCCTTTGCCAAGAACAGATGAGTTGGTGGATAGACTTGGTTCAACCAAGTTCCTCAGCACATTTGACTTGACGTCAGGCTATTGGCAAATAGCCCTGACAGACCATGCCAAGGAGAAAACTGCATTTTTTACCCCAGTGGGCTTATACCAGTTTAAGGTAATGCCTTTTGGATTGAAAAATGCAACTGCTACATTTCAACCGATGGTAAACCAGGTTCTGAATGGGATGGAGGACTTCTGCATGGCATACTTAGATGACATAGCAGTGTTCAGCAATTCCTGGGAAGAACATGTAAACCAACTGAGAGATGTTTTGCAGGCTCTAGGATGAGCCAATCTGACCATAAAGGCGAGTAAATCCCAAATTGGACAGAGTAAGGTAGTCTATCTTGGACATGAGGTAGGAGGTGGAGAAATAGGCCTTTGCTCAGTAAACTTGAAGCTGTGCAAAATTGGACAATACCTACTACTCAGACCTAGGTGAGAGCCTTCTTAGGTCTCACTGGGTATTACAGGAATTTCATTGAGAACTATGGGACCATAGCTTCTCCTCTGAATGTTATCTCCTCTCCAAAATTCCCTAAAAAGGTTAGATGGAATGAGGAGTGCAATCAGGCCTTTGAAAACCTGAAAAAGGCTCTTTGCCAAGCCCCAGTACTCAGAGCTCCTGATTACCACCAAACTTTCATTGTGCAGACAGATGCTTCAAATATAGGAATAGGTGCAGTACTCAGTCAACTGGATGGGAAAGGTAGGGAGCACCCCGTTTGTTTCATCAGCCGCAAGCTGAAGGATCCGGAAACAAGGTGGGCAACAATCAAAAGAGAGTGCTTTGCTATTGTGTGGGCTCTGAAGAAGTTTAGGCCATACTTGTATGGTTCTACTTTTGCCATTCAGACTGACCACCAACCCTTGAGATGGTTAATGCAAATGAAAGGGGAAAACCCAAAACTACTGAGATGGTCAATCTGACTGCAAGGGTTTGATCTCACCATTGAGCACAGGTCAAGGTGTCACCACCAAAATGCTGATGGTCTCTCTAGGATGTATATCATCGACTAGAGGTATGAGATTCATCCAGGAGTGGATTAAATCCTCCGGTCCCTTAGTCTGGGGGGGGCGAGTGTTAGGGAGAATTCTCTGTTTAGGCTGAATGTCCTAACCTAGTGAGTCCCCCAGCAGCTTTGCTGGATTTCTGTTTTTTTTTTTTCATCTTGCCAAGAGTGAGACTCTTTTCTCCCATTCTTGGACATGATTTGTGGTTAATTGCTTTGAATGTCAATGTGTTATATGGGCTATGGGGTCTTTTACTCCATAAGGCCTCATGTGTTTTGCTATGTGTGTTACACCGCACCCTCCGTGCCGTAACAACGGGGTGTCCTAGTTGATCCCCACCATAGACTCCATACCCTGGGACGGACTACTGTCTCCCAGGGCATGTAAAGTCACCATTGGCTTTACTAGACCTAAATTTACTAACAGAACCAGTACAAACCATCCTATTGTGGACGTACTGGTAGGGGTAATTCGATTACCCATGGGTCTGTTGTTCGAGGGGGCACTGTCCCGTCCCCCCTCGTAGAGTTTTGGCTGGTGGCAGTGGATACTACTTTTTATATTCGACCGTGAATATATTCCTATGGGATTCTTCCCATTGTTCGAGGCTAATACTTTTTCACATTAGTCTCTAACATACCGCCGGTTTATTTGTCTTAAATAAATCCACCGGTTGGTATTTTCTGCCAGAACTCGGTTTTTAAAATGGTGTATATGTTCGCCTCTGTAATTCCGAAACCAAAAGTTGAGCCCTTTGTTCCACTTTTGGCAGGCTTCTGCACAGAAGCTCGCCAGAGTGGTGCCATTCTGTCTGGGTACCACTGGGGGTGTGGGAGGGGGTTTAGGCACCATGGACTGAGTTGCCTTGCCAACTCAAGTCGCACTCTGGTGTGATTGGCCCAAGTGGTGAGCCGCCCCGCTCACCACTTAGCGTGTTTGATTGACAGCTAGGCTGAATGAATGGGAGTTTTCTGCATAAAAGCAGGGCTTTTGGGACTGGGACTTCAGAAGTCGCCACAGGTCCTAAGAATCCGACGAGGGTAAAACTGAGCCGACCTGCAACGACGACACCTCCGGTGGAGCCCTGCTGAACCGACTCACCACTTCCCAACGACAGAGGAGATCTCCCTGCTGGAGAGTCTTCTTCCCCTGACTGGTGGGAACAACCAGTCCCTTGCTTTTTCTTCGCTTCCAGGACCACTAGTGGTCGAATTGCCCATGCTGAGCACCCCGGCAACTGGATAGCCACTAACCACTGTACCGCGACCAAAAGGTGGTGCCTTGTGACGGAGCACTCCGCGGATGGTCTCTTCCCTGGTGGTGCAACGATCTTCAACTTTCCTCGACGACGAGATCACCTCATCTTCTGGCAAAGCCCCGACTTGCACCCACCACCAGGAACAACTGCCCCCGCCGGAGCTGTCTCTTCACTTACAAGGTACTGTGTCCACCTGGCTTCCCTTGTGACGGTTAGCGTGAGGTGTCTTAAATCCTTACCTTTCCACTGGGTCACCTCCAAACCTTCTTAACTTGTGTTCTAAACTGGTCCAACCTTTCTGTGACATTTTGCTACAAAGACTTGAAGCGCATTTCCACTGTGGTATTCTTTGGGACATACCGCCTTGCCTCTCTCCTAGTGGGCCTGGCCTCTGAACTTTGATCTACAGCAGACCCTGCCTTGTTTGCCTTGCAATTGTTTCGTAAAAGTGTTGGTACTGAGTTGGTTTTCTACCCTGCCTTTTTCTCTCCCTTTTTCTAACGAATATTAGAGTGACATCTAGGCCAAAGCACTCACCTCTGTCTGCAAATAAGTGGTGTCTTTGAACCTAGACTTGTCGAAATATTGTTAGGGGATTGATATATATTTATAGTGATTGTGATTGGAGTTGTTTGCCATATTAGTGCCAGTGTGTTTTTCATAGATGTGTTTTTAAATAAATAATTATATATCTTTACACCCAAGCTCTGATCCGTGTCTGCTTGTTCTACTGTGTAAATTGCCCTATTCTGTATACTCCAAATACTGCCTAACTCGTCTTGAGAGAAGTCTGACTGCTCAGCCATAGCTACCAGGTAAATCTGGGTGGTGCAGACTGCTACCAATTGGGTTTACCACTAACTCCTGTAGACTTAAACTTTTTGCAGTGGTCCCAGAGGGAACCGCATAGGTTTCTGCCTAATACCCCCTTAAACGAAAGTGGGATCTTCTACTGCCATGCCTTCTCTTTGCTTATAGAGAAGTCCCTCAGTAGGGAGTAGGTTATTCTCCCTTTGAGCTTCTCTGTGGCCATCCGGTCAGAGGTCCATTGGCCCTGATTAAGGAGGGGTTGGAGAGTGCTCCTTCCCCCAAGCCAGTCACAGTGAATGACTACGTGATAGGTCTCAGGAGGAGAATGTCACACATGATGGCGGAAGCAACTGATAACTTGAAAGCTGGACAAGCATTGGTCAAGCACTGGCACGATCAAAAGGCTAACATGTTTGAGTTCACTCAAGTCCAGCCCGTTCTCATTATGATCCCAACAAGGCAGAGGGCCTTGCAAGATAAATGGATGGGACCCTTCAGAGTTGTGGGTAAACTTGGAGAGGTCAACTATCTGGTGGACTTGGGCAATCCCAAGGAGGCTCCAAAAGTCTTCCACACCAACAGACTCAAAGCGTATGTCTCGAGACCTGATGTAGGGGCGAGCTTCTAGCATCATCCGAGGAAGAAGAAGAGAGTGAAGCTCTTCCTGATCTCCTCAGAGGCTTACCTTTAGACGAACAAATTGAAAGAGTAAATCTCTCTTCAAATCTGATACCTGAGCAACAAGAAGAGTGCAAATCTATGTTTGCCTCTCTGTTCTCACTTTCACCAGGCTTGACCCCTTGGGGCCAGCATGACATACTCACTGGTGACTGTCTGCCAGTCAAAAGCAGAGGATTCAAAATGTCAGAAAATGTACAAACCCACATCAAAGGTGAGGTCAGCAAGATGCTTGATCTCCGGGTACTAGAGCCCTCTACTAGTCCATGGTCTAGCCCAGTTGTGTTAGTACCAAAGGCAGGATCTAAAGAACTTAGATTCTGCGTGGATTATAGAGCTCTTAATGCAGTCACCAAGACTGATGCCCACCCTTTGCCAAGAACAGATGAGTTGGTGGATAAACTAGGTTCAGCCAAGTTCCTCAGCACATTTAACTTGACGTCAGGCTATTGGCAAATAGCCCTGACAGACCATGCCAAGGAGAAAACTGCATTTTCGACCCCAGTTGGCTTATACCAATTTAAGGTAATGCCTTTTGGATTGAAAAATGCACCTGCTACATTTCAACGGATGGTAAACCAGGTTCTGAATGGGATGGAGGACTTCTGCATGGCATACTTGGATGACATAGCAGTGTTCAGCAATTCCTGGGAAGAACATGTAACCCACCTAAGAGATGTTTTGCAGGCTCTTGGACGAGCCAATCTGACCATAAAGGCGAGTAAATGCCAAATTGGACAGAGTAAGGTAGTCTATCTTGGACATGAGGTAGGAGGTGGAGAAATAAGGCCTTTGCTCAGTAAGATTGAAGCTGTGCAAAATCGGACAACACCTACAACTCAGAGCCAGGTGAGAGCCTTCTTAGGTCTCACTGGGTATTACAGGAATGTCATTGAGAACTATGGGACCATAGCTTCTCCTCTGAATGTCATCTCCTCTCCAAAATTTCCTAAAAAGGTTAGATGGAATGAGGAGTGCAATCAGGCTTTTGAAAACCTGAAAAAGGCTCTTTGCCAAGCCCCAGTACTCAGAGCTCCTGATTACCACCAAACTTTCATTGTGCAGACAGATGCTTCAAATGTAGGAATAGGTGCAGTACTCAGTCAACTGGATGGGAAAGGTAGGGAGCACCCTGTTTGCTTCATCAGCCGCAAGCTGAAGGATCCTGAAACAAGGTGGGCAACAATCGAAAGAGAGTGCTTTGCTATCGTGTGTGCTCTGAAGAAGTTTAGGCCATACTTGCATGGTTCTACTTTTGTCATTCAGACTGACCACCAACCCTTGAGATGGTTAATGCAAATGAAAGGGGAAAACCCAAAACTACTGAGATGGTCAATCTGCCTGCAAGGGTTTGATTTCACCATTAAGCACATGTCAGGGTGTCACCACCAAAATGCTGATGGTCTCTCTAGGATGTATGCCATCGACTAGAGGTATGAGATTCATCCAGGAGTGGATTAAATCCTCCTGTCCCTTAGTCTGGGTGGGGCGAGTGTTAGGGAGAATTCTCTGTTTAGGCTGAATTTCCTAACCTAGTGAGTCCCCCAGCAGCTTTGCTGGATTTCTGGAGTTTGTTTTTTCCATCCTGCCAAGAGTGAGACTCTTTTCTCCCACTCTTGGACATGAATGTGGTTAATTCCTTTGAATGTCAATGTGTTCTATGGGCTATGGGGTATTTGACTCCATAGGGCCTCATGTGTTTTGCTATGTGTGTTACACTGCACCCTCCGTGCCGTAACACTGGGGTGTCCTAGAGGATCCCCACCATAGACTCCATACCCTGGGAGTGACTACTGTCTCCCAGGGCATTTAAAGTCACCATTGGCTTTACTAGACCTAAATTTACTAACAGAACTAGTACAAACCATCCTATTGTGGACGTACCGGTAGGGGTAATTCGATTACCCCTGGGTCTGTTGTTCGAGGGGGCACTGTCCCGTCCCCCCTCGTTGAGTTTTGGCTGGTGGCAGTGGAAACTACTTTTTATATTCGACCCCGAATGTATTCCTATGGGATTCTTCCCATTGTTGGAGGCTAATACTTTTTAACGTTAGTCTCTAACATACCGCCGGTTCATTTGTCTTAAATAAATCTACCGGTTGGTATTTTTTGCCAGAACTCGGTTTTTAAAATGGCGTATGCGTTCGCCTCTGTAACTCCGAACGAAAGGTTGAGCCCTTTGTTCCACTTTTGGTGGGCTTCTGCACAGAAGCCCTCCAAAGTGGTGCCATTCTGTCTGGGTACCACAGGGGGTGTGGGAGGGGGTTTAGGTACCCTGGACTGAGTTGCCTTGCCAACTCAAGTCGCACTCTGGTGTGATTGGCCCAAGTGGTGAGCCACCCCGCTCACCACTTAGCGTGTTTTGATTGACAGCTAGGCTGAATGAATGGGGGTTTTCTGCATAAAAGCAGGGATTTTGGGACTGGATCTTCAGAAGTCACCACAGGACCTAAGAATCCGACGAGGGTAACGCTGAGCCAACCTGCAACGACAACACCTCCGGTGGAGCCCTGCTGAACCGACTCACCACTTCCCAACGACAGAGGAGATCTCCCTGCTGGAGAGTCTTCTTCCCCTGACTGGTGGGAACAACCAGTCCCTTTGCTTTTTCTTCGCTTCCAGGGCGTAGTGGTCGAATTGCCCATGCTGAGCACCCCGGCAACCGGATAGCCACTAACCTGTACCGCGACCTAAAGGTGGTGCCTTGTGATGGAGCACTCCGTGGCTGGTCTCTTCCCTGGTGGTGCAACGATCTTCAACTTTTCTTCGACAATGAGACCATCTCATCTCTTGGCAAAGCCCCGACTTGCATCCACCACCAGGAACAACTGCCCCCCGCCGGAGCTGTCTCTTCACTTACAAGGTACTGTGTCCGCCTGGCTTCCCTTGCGACGGTTAGCGTGAGGTGTCTTAAATCCTTACCTTTCCATTGGGTCACCTCCAGACCTTCTTAACTTGTTGTTCTAAACTGGTCCAACCTTTCTGTGACAATTTGCTACAAAGACTCGAAGTGCATTTCCACTGTGATACTTTTTGGGACATATCGCCTTGCCTCTCTCCGAGTGGGCCTGACCTCTGAACTTTGTGATCTACAGTAGACCCTGCCTTACTTGCCTTGCATTTGCTTCGTAAAAGTGTTGGTACCGAGTTGGTTTCATACCCTGCCTTTTCTCTCCCGTTCTAACGAATATTAGAGTGCCATCTAGGTTAAAGCATTCACCTCTGTATGCAAATAAGTGGTGCCGTTGAACATAGACTTGTTGAAATATTGTTAGGGGATTGATATACTTATAGTAATTGCGATTGAAGTTGTTTGCCGTATTAGTCCCAGTGTGTTTTCATAGAGGTGTTTTTAAAATAAATAATTATATATCTTTACACCCAAGCTCTGATCCATGTCTGCTTGTTCTACTGTGTAAATTGCCCTATTCTGTATACTCCAAATAATGCCTAACTCGTCTTGAGAGAGGTCTGACTGCTCAGCCACAGCTACCAGGTAAATCTGGGTGGTGCAGACTGCTAATTGCAAATTGGGTTTGCCGCTAACTCCTGTAGACTTAAACTTTTTGCAGTGGTCCCAGAGGAAACTGCACAGGTTTCTGCCTAACAACAGGCACCCAAGGACCACCAGCATGCCAGTCCAGGGTACAGTCACACCATAACCACCAGCATGCCAGTCCAGGATAGAGGCACCAAATGACCACCAGCATGCCAGTCCAGGGTACAGCCACACCAGGGCCACCAGCATGCCAGTCCATAGTAGATCCATACCAGGACACGCAGCATGCCAGTCTAGGGTACAGGCACACCAAGGACCAGCAGCATGCCTGTCCAGGGTACAGCCACCCCAGGGCCACCATCATGCCAGTCCAGGTTACAGTTACACCAGGACCACCAGCATGCCAGTCCAGGATACAGGCACCCAAAAACCACCAGCATGCCTTTCCAGGGTACAGCCACACCAGGGCCACCAGCATGACAGTCCAGGATACAGGGCCCCAATGACCACGAGCATGCCAGTCCAGGGTACAGCCACACCAGGGCCACCAGCATGCCAGTCCAGGGTACAGTCACACCAGGACCACCAGCATGCCAGTCAAGATACGAGCACCCAAGGGCCACCAGCATGCCAGTCCAGGTTACAGCCACACCAGGACCACCAGCATGCCAGTCCAGGGTGCAGCCACACCAGGACCACCATCATGCCAGACTAGAGTACAGCGACACCAGGACCACCAGCATGCCAGTCCAGGATACGGGCACCCAAGGGCTGTCAGCATGCCAGTCCAGGGTACAGCCACACCAGGGCCACCAGCATGCCAGTCCGGGGTACAGGCACCCAAGGGCCACCAACATGCCAGTCCATGGTATAGCCACACAAGGACCACTAGCATGCCAGTCCAGGGTACAGCCACACTAGCACGAGCAGCAAGCCAGTCCAGGGTACAGCCATACCAGGACCACCATCATGCCAGTCCATGGTACAGCCACACCAGGGCCACCAGCACGCCAGTCCAGGGTGCAGCCATCGAAGGACCACCAGCATGCCAGTCCATGGTACCGCCATACCAGGGTCACCATCATGACATTCCAGGATACAGGCACCCAAGGACCACCAGCATGCCAGTCCAGGGTACAGCCATACCTGGGCCACCAGCATGCCAGTCCAGGATGCATGCACCCAAGGACCACCAGCATGCCAGTGCAGGGTACAGCCACACCAGGGCCACCAGCATGCCAGTCCAGGATACAGACACCCAATGATGACTAGCATGCCAGTCCAGGGTACAGCCAAACCAGGGTCACCAGCATGCCAGTCCATAGTACATCCATACCAGGACCAGCAGAATGCCAGTCTGGGGTACAGCCACACCAAGAACAGCAGCATGCCAGTCCAGGGTACAGCCACCCCAGGGTCACCAGCATTCCAGTCCAGGATATAAAGCATCTGGACCACCATCATGCCAGTCCAGGGTACAGTCCCACCATAACCACCAGCATGCCAGTCCAGGGTACAGCCACACCAGGGCCACCAGCATGCCAGTCCATAGTACATCCATACCAGGACCAGTAGCATACCAGTCTAGGGTACAGGCACACCAGGACCACCATCATGCCATTCCAGGGTACAGAACACCATGACCACCATCATGCCAGTCTAGGATACAGGCACCCAATAACCACCATCATGCCAGTCCAGGGTACAGCCACAACAGGGTCACCAGCATGACAGTCCAGGATAAAGGCACCCAATGACCACCAGCATGTCAGTCCAGGGTACAGCCACCCCAGGACCACCATCATGCCAGTCCAAGGGTACAGTCACACCAGGACCACCAGCATGTCAGTCCAGGGTACAGCCACACCAAGACCACCAGCATGCCAGTCTGGGATACAGGCACCCAATGAACACCAGCATGACAGTCCAGGGTACAGCAACACCAGGGCCACCAGCATGCCAGTCCAGGGTACAGCTATCCCAGGACCACCATCATGCCAGTCCAGGGTACAGTCACACCAGGACCACCAGCATGCCAGTCCAGGATACGGGCACCCAAGGGCCACCAGCATGCCACTCCATGGTACAGTCACACCAGGTCCACTGGCATCCCAGTCTAGGGTACAGCCACCCAAGGACCAACAGCATGCCAGTCCAGGGTACAGCCACACCATAGTCGCCAGCATGCCAGTCCAGGGTACAGCCACACCAGGAACACCAGCTTGCCAGTCCAAGATACAGGCACCCACTGACCACCAGCATGCCAGTCCAGGGTACAGCCACACCAGGACCACCAGCATGTCAGTCCAGGGTACAGCCACACCAAGACCACCATCATGCCAGTCCAAGGGTACAGTCACACCAGGACCACCAGCATGTCAGTCCAGGGTACAGCCACACCAAGACCACAAGCATGCCAGTCTGGGATACAGGCACCCAATGACCACCAGCATGACAGTCCAGGGTACAGCAACACCAGGGCCACCAGCATGCCAGTCCAGGGTACAGCTATCCCAGGACCACCATCATGCCAGTCCAGGGTACAGTCACACCAGGAACACCAGCATGCCAGTCCAGGATACAGGCACCCAAGGGCCACCAGCATGCCACTCCATGGTACAGTCACACCAGGTCCACTGGCATGCCAGTCTAGGGTACAGCCACACCATAGTCACCAGCATGCCAGTCCAGGGTACAGCCACACCAGGAACACCAGCATGCCAGTCCAAGATACAGGCACCCACTGACCACCAGCATGCCAGTCCAGGGTACAACCACACCAGGGTCACCAGTATGCCAGTCCAGGGTGCAGCCATCCAAGGACCACCAGCATGTCAGTCCATGGTACAGCCATACCAGGGTCACCAGCATGCCAGTCTAGCATACAGGCACCCAAGGACCACCAGCATGCCAGTCCAAGGTACAGCCACCCCAGGGCCACTAGCGTGCCAGTCCAGGATACAGGCACCAAAGGACCACAAGCATGCCAGTCCAGTGTACAGTCACACCAGGACCACCAGCATGCCAGTCCAGGATACGGGCAACCAAGGGCCACCAGCATGCCATTCCATGGTACAGTCCGGAATACAGGCACCCAATGACCACCAGCATGCCAGCCCAGGGTACAGCAACACCAGGGCCACCAGCATGCCAGTCCAGGGTACAGCCACACCAGAGCCACTAGCATGCCAGTCCAGGATACAGGCACCCAAGGACCACCAGCATGCCAGTCCAGGGTACAGTCACACCATAACCACCAGCATGCCAGTCCAGGATAGAGGCACCCAATGACCACCAGCATGTCAGTCCAGGGTACAGCCACACCAGGGCCACCAGCATGCCAGTCCATAGTAGATCCATACCAGGACCAGCAGCATGCCAGTTTAGGGTACAGGCACACCAGGACCAGCAGCATGCCTGTCCAGGGTACAGCCACCCCAGGACCACCATCATGCGAGTCCAGGGTACAGTTACACCAGGACCACCAGCATGCCAGTCCAGGATACAGGCACCCAATAACCACCAGCATGCCAGTCCAGGGTACAGACACACCAGAGCCACCAGCATGACAGTCCAGGATACAGGTACACAAGGACCACCAGCATGCCAGTCCAGGGTACAGTCACACCATAACCACCAGCATGCCAGTCCAGGGTACAGCCACCCCAGGACCACCATCATGCGAGTCCAGGGTACAGTTACACCAGGACCACCAGCATGCCAGTCCAGGGTACAGTCACACCAGGACCACCAGCAGGCCAGTCCAGGATACGGGCACCCAAGGGCCACCAGCATGCCACTCCATGGTACAGTCACACCAGGTCCACTGGCATGCCAGTCTAGGTTACAGCCACCCAAGGACCAACAGCATGCCAGTCCAGGGTACAGCCACACATAGTCACCAGCATGCCAGTCCAGGGTACAGCCACACCATCAACACCAGCATGCCAGTCCAAGATACAGGCACCCACTGACCACCAGCATGCCAGTCCAGGGTAAAACCACACCAGGGCCACCAGCATGCCAGTCCAGGGTGCAGCCATCCAAGGACCACCAGCATGTCAGTCCAGGGTACAGCCATACCAGGGTCACCAGCATGCCAGTCTAGGATACAGGCACCCAAGGACCACCAGCATGCCAGTCGAAGATACAGCCCCACAGGGGCCACCAGCATGCCAATCCAGTGTACAGTCACACCAGGACAACCAGCATGCCAGTCCAGGATACGGGCAACCAAGGGCCACCAGCATGCCATTCCATGGTAGAGTCCGGGATACAGGTACCCAATGACCACCAGCATGCCAGTCCTGGGTACAGCCACACCAGGGCCACCAGCATGCCAGTCCAGGGTACAGCCACACCAGGGCCACCAGCATGCCAGTCCAGGATACAGGCACCCAAATACCACCAGCATGCCAGTCCAGGGTACAGCCACAACAGGGTCACCAGCATGACAGTCCAGGATAAAGGCACCCAATGACCACCAGCATGTCAGTCCAGGGTACAGCCACCCCAGGACCACCATCATGCCAGTCCAAGGGTACAGTCACACCAGGACCACCAGCATGTCAGTCCAGGGTACAGCCACACCAAGACCACCAGCATGCCAGTCTGGGATACAGGCACCCAATGAACACCAGCATGACAGTCCAGGGTACAGCAACACCAGGGCCACCAGCATGCCAGTCCAGGGTACAGCTATCCCAGGACCACCATCATGCCAGTTAGGGTACAGTCACACCAGGACCACCAGCATGCCAGTCCAGGATACGGGCACCCAAGGGCCACCAGCATGCCACTCCATGGTACAGTCACACCAGGTCCACTGGCATCCCAGTCTAGGGTACAGCCACCCAAGGACCAACAGCATGCCAGTCCAGGGTACAGCCACACCATAGTCGCCAGCATGCCAGTCCAGGGTACAGCCACACCAGGAACACCAGCATGCCAGTCCAAGATACAGGCACCCACTGACCACCAGCATGCCAGTCCAGGGTACAGCCACACCAGGACCACCAGCATGTCAGTCCAGGGTACAGCCACACCAAGACCACCATCATGCCAGTCCAAGGGTACAGTCACACCAGGACCACCAGCATGTCAGTCCAGGGTACAGCCACACCAAGACCACAAGCATGCCAGTCTGGGATACAGGCACCCAATGACCACCAGCATGACAGTCCAGGGTACAGCAACACCAGGGCCACCAGCATGCCAGTCCAGGGTACAGCTATCCCAGGACCACCATCATGCCAGTCCAGGGTACAGTCACACCAGGAACACCAGCATGCCAGTCCAGGATACAGGCACCCAAGGGCCACCAGCATGCCACTCCATGGTACAGTCACACCAGGTCCACTGGCATGCCAGTCTAGGGTACAGCCACCCAAGGAACAACAGCATGCCAGTCCAGGGTACAGCCACACCATAGTCACCAGCATGCCAGTCCAGGGTACAGCCACACCAGGAACACCAGCATGCCAGTCCAAGATACAGGCACCCACTGACCACCAGCATGCCAGTCCAGGGTACAACCACACCAGGGTCACCAGTATGCCAGTCCAGGGTGCAGCCATCCAAGGACCACCAGCATGTCAGTCCATGGTACAGCCATACCAGGGTCACCAGCATGCCAGTCTAGCATACAGGTACCCAAGGACCACCAGCATGCCAGTCCAAGGTACAGCCACCCCAGGGCCACTAGCGTGCCAGTCCAGGATACAGGCACCAAAGGACCACAAGCATGCCAGTCCAGTGTACAGTCACACCAGGACCACCAGCATGCCAGTCCAGGATACGGGCAACCAAGGGCCACCAGCATGCCATTCCATGGTACAGTCCGGAATACAGGCACCCAATGACCACCAGCATGCCAGCCCAGGGTACAGCAACACCAGGGCCACCAGCATGCCAGTCCAGGGTACAGCCACACCAGAGCCACTAGCATGCCAGTCCAGGATACAGGCACCCAAGGACCACCAGCATGCCAGTCCAGGGTACAGTCACACCATAACCACCAGCAAGCCAGTCCAGGATAGAGGCACCCAATGACCACCAGCATGTCAGTCCAGGGTACAGCCACACCAGGGCCACCAGCATGCCAGTCCATAGTAGATCCATACCAGGACCAGCAGCATGCCAGTTTAGGGTACAGGCACACCAGGACCAGCAGCATGCCTGTCCAGGGTACAGCCACCCCAGGACCACCATCATGCGAGTCCAGGGTACAGTTACACCAGGACCACCAGCATGCCAGTCCAGGATACAGGCACCCAATAACCACCAGCATGCCAGTCCAGGGTACAGACACACCAGAGCCACCAGCATGACAGTCCAGGATACAGGTACACAAGGACCACCAGCATGCCAGTCCAGGGTACAGTCACACCATAACCACCAGCATGCCAGTCCAGGGTACAGCCACCCCAGGACCACCATCATGCGAGTCCAGGGTACAGTTACACCAGGACCACCAGCATGCCAGTCCAGGGTACAGTCACACCAGGACCACCAGCAGGCCAGTCCAGGATACGGGCACCCAAGGGCCACCAGCATGCCACTCCATGGTACAGTCACACCAGGTCCACTGGCATGCCAGTCTAGGTTACAGCCACCCAAGGACCAACAGCATGCCAGTCCAGGGTACAGCCACACCATAGTCACCAGCATGCCAGTCCAGGGTACAGCCACACCATCAACACCAGCATGCCAGTCCAAGATACAGGCACCCACTGACCACCAGCATGCCAGTCCAGGGTAAAACCACACCAGGGCCACCAGCATGCCAGTCCAGGGTGCAGCCATCCAAGGACCACCAGCATGTCAGTCCAGGGTACAGCCATACCAGGGTCACCAGCATGCCAGTCTAGGATACAGGCACCCAAGGACCACCAGCATGCCAGTCGAAGATACAGCCCCACAGGGGCCACCAGCATGCCAATCCAGTGTACAGTCACACCAGGACAACCAGCATGCCAGTCCAGGATACGGGCAACCAAGGGCCACCAGCATGCCATTCCATGGTAGAGTCCGGGATACAGGTACCCAATTACCACCAGCATGCCAGTCCTGGGTACAGCCACACCAGGGCCACCAGCATGCCAGTCCAGGATACAGGCACCCAAATACCACCAGCATGCCAGTCCAGGATACAGGCACCCAATAACCACCAGCATGCCAGTCCAGGGTACAGACACACCAGAGCCACCAGCATGACAGTCCAGGATACAGGTACACAAGGACCACCAGCATGCCAGTCCAGGGTACAGTCACACCATAACCACCAGCATGCCAGTCCAGGGTACAGCCACCCCAGGACCACCATCATGCGAGTCCAGGGTACAGTTACACCAGGACCACCAGCATGCCAGTCCAGGGTACAGTCACACCAGGACCACCAGCATGCCAGTCCAGGATACGGGCACCCAAGGGCCACCAGCATGCCACTCCATGGTACAGTCACACCAGGTCCACTGGCATGCCAGTCTAGGTTACAGCCACCCAAGGACCAACAGCATGCCAGTCCAGGGTACAGCCACACCATAGTCACCAGCATGCCAGTCCAGGGTACAGCCACACCATCAACACCAGCATGCCAGTCCAAGATACAGGCACCCACTGACCACCAGCATGCCAGTCCAGGGTAAAACCACACCAGGGCCACCAGCATGCCAGTCCAGGGTGCAGCCATCCAAGGACCACCAGCATGTCAGTCCAGGGTACAGCCATACCAGGGTCACCAGCATGCCAGTCTAGGATACAGGCACCCAAGGACCACCAGCATACCAGTCGAAGATACAGCCCCACAGGGGCCACCAGCATGCCAATCCAGGATACAGGCACCCAAGGACCACCAGCTTGCCAGTCCAGGGTCCAGCCACAACAGGGCCACCAGCATGCCAGTCCAGGATACAGGCACCGAAGGACCACCAGCATGCCAGTCCAAGGTACAGCCACACCAGGGCCACTAGTGTGCCAGTCCAGGATACAGGCACCGAAGGACCACAAGCATGCCAGTCCAGTGTACAGTCACACCAGGACAAGCAGCATGCCAGTCCAGGATACGGGCAACCAAGGGCCACCAGCATGCCATTCCATGGTAGAGTCCGGGATACAGGTGCCCAATGACCACCAGCATGCCAGTCCTGGGTACAGCCACACCAGGGCCACCAGCATGCCAGTCCAGGGTACAGCCACACCAGGGCCACCAGCATGCCAGTCCAGGATACAGGCACCCAAATACCACCAGCATGCCAGTCCAGGGTACAGTCACACCATAACCACCAGCATGCCAGTCCAGGATAGAGGCACCCAATGACCACCAGCATGCCAGTCCAGGGTACAGCCACACCAGGGCCACCAGCATGACAGTCTATAGTACATCCATACCAGGACCAGCAGCATGCCAGTCTAGGGTACAGACACACCAGAACCAGCAGCATGCCTGTCCAGGATACAGCCACCCCAGGACCACCATCATGCAAGTCCAGGGTACAGTTACACCAGGACCACCAGCATGCCAGTCCAGGATACAGGCACCCAATAACCACCAGCATGCCAGTCCCGGGTACAGATACACCAGAGCCACCAGCATGACAGTCCAGGATACAGGTACCCAATGACCACGAGCATGCCAGTCCAGGTTACAGCCACACCAGGGCCACCAGCATGCCAGTCCAGGGTACAGTCACACCAGGACCACCAGCATGCCAGTCCAGATACGGGCACCCAAGGGCCACCAGCATGCCAGTCCATGTTACAGCCATGTTAGGGAGAATTCTCTGTTTAGGCTAAATTTCCTAACCTAGTGAGTCCCCTAGCAGCTTTGCTGGAATTCTGGAGCTTGTTTTTTAATCCTGCCAAGAGTGAGACTCTTTTCCTCCCACTCTTGGACATGTTTGTGGTATTTCTTTGAATGTGAATGTGTTCTATGGGCTATGGGGTCTTTTACTCCATAGGGTCTCATGTGTTTTGGTATGCGTGTTACACAGCACCCTCGTGCCGTAACACTGGGGTGTCCTAGGTGACCCCCACCATAGACTCCATACCCTGGACTGACCACTGTCTCCCAGGACATGTAAAGTCACCATTGGCTTTACTAGACCTAAATTTATTAACAGAACTAGTACAAACCATCCTATTGTGGACATACTGGTAGGGGTAATTCGATTACCCCTGGGTCTGTTGTTCGAGGGGGCACTGTCCCATCCCCCCTCGTCGAGTTTTGGCTGGTGGCAGTGGATACTACTTTTTATATTTGACCGCGAATATATTCCTATGGGATTCTTCCCATTGTTCGAGGCTAATACTTTTTCACATTAGTCTCTAACATACCGCCGGTTTATTTGTCTTAAATAAATCCACCGGTTGGTATTTTTTGCCAGAACTCGGTTTTTAAAATGGTGTATGTGTTCGCCTCTGTAACTCCGAACCAAAGGTTGAGCCCTTTGTTCCACTTTTGGCAGGCTTCTGCACAGAAGCCCTCCAGAGTGGTGCCATTCTGTCTGGGTACCACAGGGGGTGTGGGAGGGGGTTTAGGCACCCTGGACTGAGTTGCCTTGCCAACTCAAGTCGCACTCTGGTGTGATTGGCCCAAGTGGTGAGCCGCCCCGCTCACCACTTAGCATGTTTGATTGACAGCTAGGCTGAATGAATGGGGGTTTTTTGCATAAAAGCAGGGCTTTTGGGACTGGAACTTCAGAAGTCACCACAGGACCTAAGAATCCGACAAGGGTAAAGCTGAACTGACCTGCAACGACAACACCTCCGGTAGAGCCTTGCTGAACCGACTAATCACTTTCCAACGACAGAGGAGATATCCCTGCTGGAGAGTCTTCTTCCCCTGACTGGTGGGAACAACCAATCCCTTGCTTTTTCTTCGCTTCCAGGACGTCTAGTGGTCGAATTGCCCGTGCTTAGCACCCCGGCAACCGGATAGCCGCTAACCCCTGTACCGTGACCAAAAGGTGGTGCCTTGTGACTGAGCACTCCGCATCTGGTCTCTTCCCTGGTGGTGCAACGATCTTCAACTTTCCTCGACGACAAGATCATCTCATCTTCTGGCAAAGCCCCGACTAGTATCCACCACCAGGAACAACTGCCCCCGCCGGAGCTGTCTCATCACTTTCAAGGTACTGTGTCCGCCTGGCTTCCCTTGTGACGGTTAGCGTGAGGTGTCTTAAATCCTTACCTTTCCACTGGGTCGCCTCCAGACCTTCTTAACTTTTGTTCTAAAACTGATCCAACCTTTCTGTGACATTTTGCTACAAAGACTTGAAGTGCATTTCCACTGTGGTATTTTTGGGACATACCGCCTTGCCTCTCTCCGAGTGGGCCTGGCCTCTGAACTTTGTGATCTACAGTAGACCCTGCCTTGCTTGCCTTGCATTCGTTTCGTAAAAGTGTTGGTACTGAGTTGGTTTCATACCCTGCCCTTTTCTCTCCCTTCCTAACGAATATTAGAGTGCCATCTAGGTGACAGCACTCACCTCTGTCTGCAAATAAGTGGTGCGTTGAACCTAGACTTGTCGAAATATTGTTATGGGAGTGATAAATACTTATAGTAACTGTGATTGAAGTTGTTTGCCATGTTAGTGCCAGTGTGTTTTTCATAGATGTGTTTTTAAATAAATAATTATATATCTTTACACCCAAGCTCTGATCCGTGTCTGATTGTTCTACTGTGTAAATTGCCCTATCTTGTATACTCCAAATACTGCCTAACTCGTCTTGAGAGAAGTCTGACTGCTCAGACACAGCTACCAGGTAATTCTGGGTGGTGCAGGCTGCTACCAATTGGGTTTACCGCTAACTCCTGTAGTCCTAAACTTTTTGCAGTGGTCCCAGAGGGAACTGCACAGGTTTCTGCCTAACACTGGTGTACAGCGGTGGGATTTTTATCGAGTATACAGTTTAGAGTGCTTTTCAACACTTTAGGATAACTAACCACAAAGCTTAGCACTAAAAAGCAACTTTCAAAAACATGTCTACTATGGAAGTTTACAGTCAAGAGTCCTTGTCAGGTAAAAATACTGAGAGTTTGAGAGCTCTCTGTAGACAAGAGAATCTTTCCGTGAGAGGCAAGAAAGTAGAACTAATAGCGAGATTGCTGGAAAACCAAAGTCTGGGTACTGGTTCAGAGGAACCGACTTCTCCAGCAAATGTAGATAACAGTAATGGTGTTGATCTAAATCAAAGTTCTGATGATAGTGATGAAGAGGCTGAAGAGGAAGGAGAGGCTAATGAAACCCTGTCTCCCCTACCCCTCTGTCTGCCTTACCAGTTGTACCTACTGGGCCTATAACCGGTCCCACACTAAGTCCTCAAGACCTTGAACTAGAAAAAATGAAAATAGACTTGGAATTCAGAGGGATTACTGCTCAAACTGAACAGAAACACTAAGAAATGCAACAAATTCTTAGGCTCAGAGAAAAGGAGCTCAAGCATGAGTTAGAAATGAAAAAAGTTGTCTGTTGAAACTGCTTCTGTCTCTGGCTCCTTTAGTAGTTCCAGTCCCAAAAGACCACATCAGTTGCAACATGGGGAAGCCTAGAGAACAACCAGGTAAGTAGCTCATTACCTGTGATGTTCTGGAGCTCATGATTGTACTCAAACAAACAAAGCCAATCCAACACATCCAACTTTGGTTCATACATACCAATTAATTCCTTAGGCATCCGGGGTCTTTTGGGACTGGAACTCCTCCTTCATCACTATCATCAGAACTTTGATTTAGATCAACACCATTACTGTTATCTACATTTGCTGGAGAAGTCGGTTCCTCTGAACCAGTACCCAGACTTTGGTTTTCCAGCAATCTCGCTATTAGTTCTACTTTCTTGCCTCTCACAGAAAGATTCTCTTGTCTACAGAGAGCTCTCAAACTCTCAGTATTTTTACCTGACAAGGACTCTTGACTGTAAACTTCCATAGTATACATGTTTTTGAAAGTTGCTTTTTAGTGCTAAACTGGTTAGTTATCCTAAAGTGTTGAAAAGCACTCTAAACTGTATACTCGATAAAAATCCCACCGCTGTACACCAGTGTTAGGCAGAAACCTGTGCAGTTCCCTCTGGGACCACTGCAAAAAGTTTAGGACTACAGGAGTTAGCGTTAAACCCAATTGGTAGCAGCCTGCACCACCCAGAATTACCTGCTAGCTGTGGCTGAGCAGTCAGACTTCTCTCAAGACGAGTTAGGCAGTATATGGAGTATACAAGATAGGGCAATTTACACAGTAGAACAAGTAGACACGGATCAGAGCTTGGGTGTAAAGATATATAATTATTTATTTAAAAACACATCTAGGGAAAACACACTGGCACTAATATGGCAAACAACTTCAATCACAGTTACTATAAGTATATATCAATCCCATAACAATATTTCGACAAGTCTAGGTTCAACGCACCACTTATTTGCAGAGAGAGGTGAGTGCTGTCACCTAGATGGCACTCTAATATTCGTTAGGAAGGGAGAGAAAAAGGCAGGGTATGAAACCAACTCAGTACCAACACTTTTACAAAACGAATGCAAGGCGAGCAAGGCAGGGTCTACTGTAGATCACAAAGTTCAGAGGCAAGGCCCACTCGGAGAGAGGCAAGGCGGTATGTCCCAAAAATACCACAGTGGAAATGCACTTCAAGTCTTTGTAGCAAAATGTCACAGAAAGGTTGGACCAGTTTTAGAACAAAAGTTAAGAAGGTCTGGAGGTGACCCAGTGGAAAGGTAAGGAATTAAGGCACCTCACGCTAACCGTCACAAGGGAAGCCAGGCGGACACAGTACTTTGAAAGTGATGAGACAGCTCCGGCGGGGGCAGTTGTTCCTGGTGGTGGATGCAAGTCGGGGCTTTGCCAGAAGATGAGATGATCTCGTCGTCGAGGAAAGTTGAAGATCGTTGCACCACCAGGGAAGAGACCAGCCGCGGAGTGCTCAGTCACAAGGCACCACCTTTTGGTCGTGGTACAGTGGTTAGTGGCTATCCGGTTGCCGGGTGCTCAGCACGCGCAATTCGACCACTAGACGTCCTGGAAGCGAAGAAAAAGCAAGGGACTGGTTGTTCCCACCAGTCAGGGGAAGAAGACCCTCCAGCAGGGAGATCTCCTCTGTCGTTGTGAAGTGGTGAGTCGGTTCAGCAGGGCTCCACCAGAGGTGTCGTCGTTGCAGGTCGGCTCAGCTTTAACCTCGTCAGATTCTTAGGTCCTGTGGCGTCTTCTGAGGTTCCAGTCCCAAAAGCCCTGCTTTTATGCAGAAAACCCCCATTCATTCAGCCTAGCTGTCAATCAAACATGCTAAGTGGTGAGCGGGGCAGCTCACCACTTGGGCCAATCACACCAGAGTGCGACTTGAGTTGGCAAGGCAACTCAGTCCAGGGTGCCTAAACCCCCTCCCACACCCTCTGTGGTACCCAGATAGAATGGAACCACTCTGGAGGGCTTCTGTGCAGAAACCCGCCAAAAGTGGAACAAAGGGCTCAACCTTTGGTTCGGAGTTACAGAGGCGAACACATACGCCATTTTAAAAACCGAGTTCTGGCAGAAAATACCAACCGGGGAATTCATTTAAAACAAATAAACCGGCGGTATGTTAGAGACTAATGTGAAAAAGTATTAGCCTCAAACAATGGGAAGAATCCCATAGGAATATATTCGTGGTTGACTATAAAGATTAGTATCCACTGCCACCAGCCAAAACTCGACGAGGGGGGACGGGACAGTGCCCCCTCGAACAACAGACCCAGGGGTAATCGAATTACCCCTACCAGTACGTCCACAATAGGATGGTTTGTACTGGTTCTGTTAGCAAATTTAGGTCTAGTAAAGCCAATGGTGACTTTACATGCCCTGGGAGACAGTAGTCAGTCCCAGGGTATGGAGTCTATGGTGGGGATCACCTAGGACACCCCAGTGTTACGGCACGGAGGGTGCGGTGTAACACACATAGCAAAACACATGAGGCCCTATGGAGTAAAAGACCCCATAGCCCATAGAACACATTGACATTCAAAGAAATCAACCACAATCATGTCCATGAGTGGGAGGAAAGGAGTCTCACTCGTGGCAGGATGAAAAAAACTAACTCCAGAAATCCAGCAAAGCTGCTGGGGGACTCACTAGGTTAGGAAATTCAGTCTAAACAGAGAATCCTCCCTAACACTCGCCCCCCGCCCCCAGACTAAGGGACAGGAAGATTTAATCCACTCCTGGATGAATCTCATACCTCTAGTCGATGATATACATCCTAGAGAGACCATCAGCATTTTGGTGGTGACACCCTGACCTGTGTTCTATGGGTTCAAAGGTTTTACTTTGTAAGCTATATGACCTACAAACCTTCCTAGGAACATCAGTATTTTTAAATTTATAGGGGATCTGCTTGACCAGTCCCTCAGAAGTTGATACAACTACTGAACCTATGATAGGCTTTTTCAAGGAGTCCTTATAAAGAAACTCCTTAGATCTAGAGGGGCCTCCAGAGGTCTTCCCTACCTCTCTGTTGAGAGAAGGTTGGGTTTTAGGCCTCTTGGTTGGAGGGGATGGAGATAAGCAAGGTACATGCTTCTCCTTCCTCTTAGATCTAACTTTACCTACTTTAGAAGCTTCCTCCTTAAGTCTAGGAATTGGGTTGGAGTCTTCTGTGGAAGGTCCAACAGTCTGAAGGTTTTTGGCCTTAGACTTTTCTTTTCTGGTTTTCCACCAGCACTGAGAATTACCAGTTCTATTAGGCCTAGTTAGGGTTCCAGTAGGTCTATCCACCTCTTCCTCAGAAGCAGGGGGAGTCACAGATTCTAAAACTGTGGGAACAATGATGGAGCTTGGTTGGGGCTCCCATTTCCCTAACATTTTTACCTGAAATTTGCCTGGGTCAGAGGTCAACTGACCAACACCAGGACTTGTAGTGGGGGTCTCAGTAGAGGTTCCCACAGGCATAGAGTGGTTCCTTAAAGTGGTCTCTCTAACCAATTTGGTTTGGTTCTGGGTCTCCATACTGGGAGGCCTGGGGGTACTGGATACTACTCCTAGAGTTCTTAAATCATTCCCCAACAGGACTCTCCCAGGCACCTCAGTCTGAACACTGACAGGAATCAACACTGTCATGTCATTACACTGAATGAGGGCTGGTAGAATTGGAACCATTTGGACAGGGCCTCCAGACATCTTAGTGGGACCTTTGGGTGCCTTAGCAACATCCTCAGGAATGAAAAAGCTTTCATCCACTACTGTTCTGCTGGCCACAGAGTCTCGCCTGGCAGGAGTATCCTGGCCATTGACAAGAACACTGTCCACATAATAACATTTAGAGTTTTCTGGTATAGAGTCATGCACACTCCTATTCTGATTACTAATCAGATCCATTGACTCTACTGATACACTTGCTTGAAGAACCCAAGGTTCTTCAGCAAAGACTTCAAAGTGAGCACTAGTCATTTGGACTTCCTCCTCAGGAGTGAAGGCTAAGGAGACTGTGCTGATCCCAGTAGGTTTACCCTTACATTTTGGATCTCCTTTGATATGGTCTGTTGCCCCACAGAGATAGCATGTTCCAAATGCTCTCTGGAATAGTGGCTTGTTCTGACCTCCTTCTGGTTTGTGGCCAGATAGGACACTAGTCTGCTGGAACTTCCCTGGTGGCTTACCCTGGTTATGCTGTTGTTTGTGGCCCTCTTTGGTATGGGAGGTAATAGAATTCTCTGGATTCACTTTGGGTGGCTGCTTCCCCTCATCCTTTTTCTGAGTGGCCCCTGAATCCTTGTGAGTAGCCCTGTGTCATGATGCCTACCTCCAAGGAGCCAGGTCCGACCCAGCAACCCCAGAGGCAGGCATCATTCCCCCCAGGGAAGTTCCAGCGGGCCCAAGCTGGGGCCCTTTGGACGCAGTCCTGGCGCCTTAGGCACCAGGCTCATGTTGGACCCCAGTCCTGGCGCCTTAGGCGCCAGGCTCATAAAGCTGGACATGTGTTCAAGTGTTTTTTATGTGCCCTTACCTGATGCAGACCATGCTGCTACATCCAGGACCTCTTGATGCCTGAATGGGACTACTTTACCTGTGGGACTACTTTCCACCTGGGTGTGGTCGGGGAAGGATATATACCTGATCGGTGGAAGGATACATACCTGGAACTTCTCCCAAAGCTATTTAAACCCCACCCGAACAGCCACACGTGCTTCGCGTTGTTCTGCACCTAGCAGCTGGACGCTCACCGTGTCTGCTCCTGCTTCTGGACTTCAGCCATGCCTGTCAGCATCCTGGGACACCTGCAAAGGGTGATAAGAAGAGAATTCGAGAGGAAGAAAGCCTTACCTGATAAACCTGCATCACAGAGACATTTCACCGACGATCCTGAAAAGGAAGACATCATTTTTAAAAGCATTTCACTCTGATCGCTGCAGCGCTGCATTTCACTCACCTTTCTTGGGCGCCTCCATCTTCAGCAGCGATCAACCGGATCCGCAGCCACTTCCCAGAGCCTAGAGAGAAAAAGACAAGAACACAAGGTGAGAGAAGGAAGGGAATAGGAAAAGCTCAGTTTCCTTCTAAGACTTACCTGTTGGGTCATTCACATTTCATTTCGGGTCTTGCTGCTTCCAGGCATTTTCCGGACCCCGGCCCCTATGGGGAAAAAAGACAAAGACATTAGATGAGCGAATGCAAAAACATTACCTGAGCGCTCATCTAGGACTTACCTGATCTTTACTGGAACTGCACTTTTCACTTCGAGTCGGCGCCATATCTCCGGCATTCCGAACCCCGGCCCCTATGGGGAAAAGACATCAACATTAGCGCTTTGTTGCAAGAAGTCTCCAAAGGAATCTTCATTCATCACCTGAAAAAGACAATGAACATTATTATTTAAAGCTTGAACTTTTGAACTTGCAACAGAACTTTTACAGCGCCTTACCAGTATAATCAAGCTTACCTGAACTCCCATCCAACCTCAATCCAGTGAAGTAACTGGGTTCAACGCGCCCCTGCGTCAGAAGCAGGATGGAGAGCTCGTCCTTTCAGACCCTAAGGAGGATATTCCTGCGAGCCAGTTTAGCCAGAGTAGAGGGGCCCGTCCTATCCATCTTCAAAGCCCTGCGCTTCACCATTGAAGAGGCATCAGCACTCGAAACCAGGCCAGCGCCCCCGTGGGAATCAGGTGAGCGTGACAGAACGCGAAGCCTACCCACAATTTCCCACCCGGGCGCTATGGAAACTTCCAAGACTGACCAGCTGGCCCAGCTTTTGGGGGAATTACGGGCAGAGGTGCACTCAGCCCGCCAGGAGACTAACGCTCTCAAAAGAGAACTGATCCTATCCAAGGAAAGAACAGATGACCTGGCCAAAAGGTTATTGCAGGCCCAGGCAGGGCACACTCCTTTACCAAATTCCGGTGGTACTTCCACATCAATGGGTTTGAATAACCCGGTACAAATCAATCTACCTGGACACATGCCTTTAGCCCCGCCTGAACGTTTTGCGGGGGATCCCAAGAAATATGCCGTCTTTATGAACCAATGTCATTTACACTTTCTATGCAGACCCGGGGCCTTCCCTAACGACCAGACCAAGGTAGCCTTTATACTATCTTACCTCAGTGGCAGTGCTGCCGATTGGTCTATTCCATTGGTAAATCAGGATGATCCCATTCTCCAGGATTTTCAGAGCTTCCAGGCCAGCATGGAAAGATTGTTTGCTCGACACTCTCAAGGACAGGCCCTTGATAACGAACTGCTATCCTTACGACAAGGTAATCAGGATCTCCTGTCCTACATTGCCACCTTTAATAGACTGGTTGTGGAAACTGGATGGCCAGAAAATAAAAGGATCACATTGTTTCATCGAGGCCTGCGCGGAGAGCTTAAAGACGTTCTAGCTCAGATAGTAAATCCACCCCAGGTCTGCGCAGATTACATTGACTTTGTGGTTCAACTTGATCACAGACTTCAAAATAGAAAAGCTGATCGGTTCAAGTACGAAACTCGAGTACCGATCAAAACCCACGCTAACTCCAAGAGCGCCGATGTATCCGAACCTATGCAAATCGGCGGTGTTAAAGGACCATTAACGCAGAAGGAACGAGAGAGAAGGCGGCAAATGCAACTTTGTCTGTATTGCTGGGCTTCCGGTCACTTTCTTCGAAATTGTCCGGTTAAACCACCTAAGAAGGTGGTTGGAGCCACTGATAACGATTTATTGACACCTGATTCGGGAAACGACCTAGCCCGACAAGCGTAGGGGTCCGCTTGCCGAGCTTGAAAACAAACTCTTTGACCTCGCATTTTGTCATGCCAATGGTGCTCGTGGACCCAAAACAGCCTCAGCAGTTGCATGCTATAAAAGCATACATCGACAGTGGAGCTATTGGAAATTACGTAGACCGTGAATTGGCTTCCAGGATTAAGCTCCCTCTCCACCCGAAAGTAACCCAAGATGTCATTACTACAGTAGATGGAACCGAAATAGCCTCAGGGCCTGTAACGCATTCCACTGTCGAATTGACACTGGTGGGTCAGGATGGACATCGGGAAGCAATCGTGTTTGATGTGATCAATGCCCCACAATTTCAAGTAATTCTTGGAATTCCTTGGTTAGAAACACATAATCCAAGAATAGACTGGCGAGCAAAGAAGATAAGTTTTCCTGATTGTGAACCAACTTGTTATCCAAGAAATCCAGCTATGGGGTTAGCCTCAGCAACTTCCACCTCTGTACAGCTACCGTCAGAATACCAAGAATTCCAAGACGTTTTTCAGAAAGAACAGGCTAACACGTTACCTCCCCATCGATCTTATGATTGCCAAATCGATCTGGTACCCAATGCTCAACTACCTTGTAGTAGGATTTATGCTCTTACGGAACCTGAGAACCTGCATTTGCGTCAGTATTTAGATCAGTACCTAGCCAATGGTTTTATTCGCCTGTCCAAGTCTCCTGTCTCTTCAGCTTTGTTCTTCGTGCCGAAAAAAGAGGGCGACCTTAGAACATGTATAGACTATCGCGCCCTAAACCAAATAACGATTAAGAATCGTTATCCTCTGCCCCTGATCCCTGAGCTTATCGACCAGGTGAAAGACGCTAGTGTGTACACCAAGTTAGATCTCTGAGGAGCTTATCACCTGGTGCGTATAAAAGAAGGCGACGAATGGAAGACTGCATTCCGCACCAAATTTGGGCTCTTCGAATATCAGGTGATGCCCTTCGGTTTGTGCAATGCACCTGCCGCCTTTCAGTACTTTATGAATGATGTTTTTCGGGAACTTATTGATGTCTGTGTCATTGTTTATATTGACGACATCCTGGTGTACTCTTCTTCTGAAGCCGATCACAGAAAACATGTTAGGGCAGTTCTTGAGAAATTGCGCCAGCACAAACTATTTGCCAAGCTCGAAAAATGCGTTTTTCATACCACAGAAGTTGAGTTTTTCGGATTCATCCTGACACCTCAAGGAGTCCGAATGGACTCGCGAAAGGTGGACGCCATCCTCAAATGGCCATCTCCTAGCTCGGTGAAGGGAGTTCAGAGCATGCTTGGCTTTGCCAATTTCTATCGAAGATTCATCCCAGAATTTTCCCGAATAGTCCAACCCATCACAGCTCTCCTAAAGAAAAATAAACGCTTCGAATGGACTCTTGAGGCCGAACAAGCCTTTCAGGACCTGAAAACCAAATTCACCTCTGCACCTGTATTGAGGCACCCGTACCCAGATCTCCCTTACATTGTGGAAACCGACGTATCCATTTCGGCCATGGGAGCTGTCCTGTCGCAAAGAGACCCAGAAACTAACCAACTACACCCTGTGGCCTTTTGGTACAGAAAATTCTCTCCTCCTGAAATCAACTACGCAATTACCGACAAAGAGTTACTGGCTATTAAATCTGCTTTCAAGGCTTGGCGTCACTACCTTCTCGGGGCAAGACACACCATCACCGTAATTACAGACCACAGAAATTTGCAGTATTTAAAGAAGGCCAGAGCTCAATCTTCACGACAACTCCGATGGGCTCTATTCTTTGCGGAATTTAATTTTGTAATTACCTATCGCCCTGGCTGCAAGAATGGTAAAGCAGACGCCTTATCCCGGATTGGCATGGAAGAACCCAATTCGAGTTTAGAACCTGTGCCAATCATACCTGAACAAAGAATCTTAGGCTTAACTTCATTGCAAACTATTGAAGATATCCAAATGCAAGTAAAACAACTTCTAGACTCTTCAGCCTTACTGGAATGGAATCAAAAGGGTCCTCATTACACCGTTAAGGATGATTTACCCTACTTCCAGGAGCGGTTGTTTCTGCCAAGTAAAGAATTGCAGGAACTTGTTATTGCCCATCATCATGAATCATTAATGGGAGGACACCCTGGTATCGCTAAAATGGAGGAAAAAATAAAACGCCACTTCTGGTGGCCTTCTTGGAGAAAAGACATAAAGTCTTTTGTGTTGTCTTGCGGAATTTGCGCCCAAAACAAGGGTCAAAAGAAAAGGCCTGCCGGCCTACTTCAACCCTTGGATATTCCACCGGCACCATGGCACACCTTGTCAATGGACTTTATAACTGACCTGCCTCCTTGTGGTGGTTACAACACTATCCTTGTAATTGTGGATCTATTCTCCAAAATGGCCCACTTTATCCCTTTAAAAGGGTTGCCTTCAGCTTCCACCTTGGCCAAGGAATTTCTGGAGAATATAGTTCGCATACATGGTTTCCCTTCCATATTAGTCTCGGATCGTGGAAGTCAATTTATCTCCCATTTTTGGAAGAAGTGTTGTCAACTAGCACAAATAGATGTGCGGTTATCCACCAGCCACCACCCCCAGACCGACGGACAAACCGAGAGAACCAATCAGACTCTCGAGCAATATCTTCGGTGCATGTTACACCAATCCGAGTTGAATTGGAAAGACATCCTTTGGATCGCAGAATATGCATACAACAATTCAGTGCATTCTGGAACCGGACAAACTCCTTTTTATACTTTGTATGGTCACCATCCTCGGACCTCTGACCTAGATCCACCTCTGACCCTGGAAATGCCCGCAGTAAATCATCTGCATTCCACAATAACCCGACCCTTCAAAGACGCTGCAACTCATTTACAGCAAGCCAAGAAAAAGTATAAAGAAAACGCTGATTTGCACCGAAGTAAAACTCCTCCTTAACAAGTAGGAGACCAGGAATGGCTAGCAACTAAACATTTACCCCTCAAGGGCCCGCGAACCTTCAATCCCAGATTCATAGGACCTTATCCCATCAAAGCTATAATCAACCCAGTGGCCTTTAAACTGGATTTACCGTCCAACACGCGTATTCATCCAGTTTTTCATGCATCACTTTTGAAGCCAGTACAACAAGGAACCCGACTGTCCAAGCCTCCAGACCCAGTTCAAATTGAAGGGGAATTAGAATTCGAAGTTAAAGACATTTTAGACTCCAAGGTGTTAAAGTCAAAACTCTTCTATCTTGTTGACTGGAAGGGATATGGACCTCAGGAGAGATCGTGGGAGCCTAGTAACCATGTTCACGCACCTCGATTAATACAAAGGTTCCACCGGAGATTTCCGAACAAGCCAAAACCCCCGGAGGGAACAACCTTGGGAGGGGCCTTGAGGGGGGTTACTGTCATGATGCCTACCTCCAAGGAGCCAGGTCCGACCCAGCAACCCCAGAGGCAGGCATCATTCCCCCCAGGGAAGTTCCAGCGGGCCCAAGCTGGGGCCCTTTGGACGCAGTCCTGGCGCCTTAGGCACCAGGCTCATGTTGGACCCCAGTCCTGGCGCCTTAGGCGCCAGGCTCATAAAGCTGGACATGTGTTTAAGTGTTTTTATGTGCACTTACCTGATGCAGACCATGCTGCTACATCCAGGACCTCTTGATGCCTGAATGGGACTACTTTACCTGTGGGACTACTTTCCACCTGGGTGTGGTCGGGGAAGGATACATACCTGATCGGTGGAAGGATACATACCTGGAACTTCTTCCAAAGCTATTTAAACCCCACCCGAACAGCCACACGTGCTTCGCGTTGTTCTGCACCTGGACGCTCACCGTGTCTGCTCCTGCTTCTGGACTTCAGCCACACCTGTCAGCATCCTGGGACACCTGCAAAGGGTGATAAGAAGAGAATTCGAGAGGAAGAAAGCCTTACCTGCTAAACCTGCATCACAGAGACATTTCACCGACGATCCTGAAAAGGATGACATCATTTTTAAAAGCATTTCACTCTGATTGCTGCAGCGCTGCATTTCACTCACCTTTCTTGGGCGCCTCCATCTTCAGCAGCGATCAACCGGATCCGCAGCCACTTCCCAGAGCCTAGAGAGAAAAAGACAAGAACACAAGGTGAGAGAAGGAAGGGAATAGGAAAAGCTCAGTTTCCTTCTAAGACTTACCTGTTGGGTCATTCCCATTTCATTTCGGGTCTTGCTGCTTCCAGGCATTTTCCGGACCCCGGCCCCTATGGGGAAAAAAGACAAAGACATTAGATGAGCGAATGCAAAAACATTACCTGAGCGCTCATCTAGGACTTACCTGATCTTTACTGGAACTGCACTTTTCACTTCGGGTCGGCGCCATATCTCCGGCATTCCGAACCCCGGCCCCTATGGGGAAAAGACATCAACATTAGCGCTTTGTTGCAAGAAGTCTCCAAAGGAATCTTCATTCATCACCTGAAAAAGACAATGAACATTATTATTTAAAGCTTGAACTTTTGAACTTGGAACAGAACTTTTACAGCGCCTTACCAGTATAATCAACTGGGTTCAACGCGCCCCTGCGTCAGAAGCAGGATGGAGAGCTCGTCCTTTCAGACCCTAAGGAGGATATTCCTGCGAGCCAGTTTAGCCAGAGTAGAGGGGCCCGTCCTATCCATCTTCAGAGCCCTGCGCTTCACCATTGAAGAGGCATCAGCACTCGAAACCAGGCCAGCGCCCCCGTGGGAATCAGGTGAGCGTGACACCCTGTTGGCAACCCACAAATCAGCAGCCTTAGCTAGCTTCCTGGAATCCAATTCCTTTGAATCAGCCAAGTGCTGTCTGAGCTCAGGAGAGCAGGCATCATAAATTGACTCCAACATAAAAAGATTTCTCATTCCCTCATAAGTGTTCACCTTGTAACCCTTAATCCATCCCTCTAAGTTTTTCAAACATTCACTCACCCAGGTAGCCCAAGGGGTACCATCAGACTTTTTTGAGGGTTCTAAACCTCTTAAGATACTGGGAAGGGGTCTTCCCAACCTAGCTATCAGAGCTAGTTCCACACTTTCATACTCTTTCCTATCCTCCTCGCCAACTCCATTACCACATCAGTTGCAACAGGGGGGAGCCTAGAGAACAACCAGCTAAGTAGCTCATTACCTGTGATGTTCTGGAGCCCATGATTGTACTCAAACAAACTCAGCCAATCCAACACATCCAACTTTGGTTCATACATACCAATTAATTCCTGAGGCATCCAGGGTCTTTTGGGACTGGAACTTCTAGAGGAGCCAGAGACAGAAGCAGTTTCAACAGACAACTTTTTCATTTCTAACTCATGCTTGAGCTCCATTTCTCTGAGCCTAAGAATTTGTTGCATTTCTTGGTGTTTCTGTTCAGTTTGAGCAGTAATCCTTCTGAATTCCAAGTCTATTTTCATTTTTTCTAGTTCAAGGACTTGAGGACTTAGTGTGGGACCTGCTATAGGCCCAGTAGGTACAGCTGGTAAGGCAGACAGAGGGGTAGGGGAGACAGTTTCATTAGCCTCTCCTTCCTCTTCAGCCTCTTCATCACTGTCATCAGAACTTTGATTTAGATCAGCACCATTACTGTTATCTACATTTGCTGGGGAAGTTGGTTCCTCTGAACCAGTACCCAGACTTTGGTTTTCGCTATTAGTTCTACTTTCTTGCTTCTTACAGAAAGATTCTCTTGTCTACAGAGAGCTCTCAAACTCTCAGTATTCTTACCTGACAAGGGCTCTTGACTGTAAACTTCCATAGTAGACATGTTTTTTGAAAGTTGCTTTTTAGTGCTAAGCTTTGTGGTTAGTTATCCTAAAGTGTTGAAAAGCACTCTAAACTGTATACTCGATACAAATCCCTCCGCTGTACACCAGTGTTAGGCAGAAACCTGTGAAATTCCCTCTGGGACCAATGCAAAAAGTTTAAGACTACAGGAGTTAGCAGTAAACTCGGCTTTTTAAAATGGCGTCTGTGTTCGTCTCTGTGACTCCTAAACCAAAGGTTGAGCCCTTTGTTCCACTTTTGGCGGGCATCTGTACAGAGACCCTCCAAAGTGGTGCCATTCTGTCTGGTTTACCACAGGGGTGTGGGAGGGGGTTTAGGCACCCTGGACCGAGTTGCCTGGCCAACTCCGGTCGCACTCTGGTGTGATTGGCCCAAGTGGTGAGCCTCCCCGCTCACCACTTAGCATGTGTTGATTGACAGCTAGGCTTAATGAATGGGGGTTTTCTGCATAAAAGCAGGGCTTTTGGGACTGGATCTTCAGAAGACGCCACAGGACCTAAGAATCCGACGAGGGTAAAGCTGAGCCGACCTGCAACGACGACACCTCCGGTGGAGCCCTGCTGAACCGACTCACCACTTCCCGACCACAGAGGAGATCTTCCTGCCGGAGAGTCTCTTCCCCTGACTGGTGGGAACAACCAGTCCCCTTTGCTTTTTCTTTGCCTCAGGACGTCTAGTGGTCGAATTGCCCGTGCAGAGCACCTCAGCAACCGGATAGCCACTACCCCTGGACTGCGACCAAAAGGTGGTGCCTTGTGACGGAGCACTCCGCGGCTGGTCTCTTCCCTGGTGGTGCAACGATCTTCAACTTTCCTTCGACTACGAGATCCTCTCTTCTCTTGGCAAAGACCGGACGTGCACCCACCACCAGGAACAACTGCCCCCGCCGGAGCTGTCTCTCCACAATCAAGGTACTGTATCCGCCTGGCTTCCCTTGTTGCCGGATAGAGTGAGGTGTCTTAATCCTCGCCTCTCCATAGGGTCGCCTCCAAGCTTTCTCTAGCGTGTTGTTCTGAACTGGTTCAATCTGCCGATAACAATTTGCTACAAAGACTCGAACGCATTTCCACTAAGACACTTTTTGGGACATATCACCTTGCCTCTCTTCGAGTGGGCTTGGCCTCTGAACTTTATGATCTATTGTGGTTCTTGCCTTCTTGCCTTGCATTTTTCCCGTGAAGTATTGAACTGTGTTGATTTCGTAACCTGCTTATTTTTCGCTCCCGTCCTAACTAATATTAGAGTGCCATCTAGGTTGAGGCATACACCTCTGTCTGCAAATAAGTGATGCTGGTAGAACCTAGACTTGTCGAAATATTGTTAGGGGGATTGATCGTTTCTTCTTCGTAGAGTAATTGTAATTGAAGTGTTTGCCGTGATAGTGCCATAGTGTTTTGTATAGATGTTCCGTTATAAATAAATACCTTAATATCTTTACACTGAAGCCTCGTTGCATGTTTGCTTGTCTTACTGTGAAGAATTGCCCTATTTTGTATACTCCACATACTGCTTAACTCTTCTTTAGGGAAGTCTGACTGCTCAGCCACAGCTACCAAGTGAATCTGTGTGGTACAGACTGCTACCAAGTGGGTTTACTGCCAAACACCTGTAGTCCTAAATCTTTTGCAGTGGTCCCAGAGGGAACTGCACAGGTTTCCGCCTAACACTGGTGTACAGCGGTGGGATTTGTATCGAGTATACAGTTTAGAGTGCTTTTCGACACTTTAGGATAACTAACCACAAAGCGTAGCACTAAAAAGCAACTTTCAAAAACATGTCTACGAAGGAAACTTACAGTCAAGAATCCTTGTCAGGTGAAAATACTGAGAGTTTGCGAGCTATCTGTAGGCAAGAGAATCTTTCTGTAAGAGGCAAGAAGTTAGAACTAATAGAGAGATTGCTGGCGAACCAAAGTCTTGGTACTGGTTCAGAGGAACTAATTTCTCCAGCACATGTAGATAACAGTGATGGTGTTGATCTAAATCGTAATTCTGATGATAGCGATGAAGAGGCTGACGAGGAAGGAGAGGCTAACTAAACTGTCTCCCCTGCTCCTCTACCTGCCTTCCCAGCTGTACCTACGGGGACCATACCAGGTCCCACAAGTAACCCTGCTTTTTTTGAATTTAAAAAAATGAAGCTCGAATTAGAATACAAACGGTTCTTGGCTCAATCTGAACGAAACCAAGAGCTCGAGTTCAGACGGATGAATGCCCAGGCTGAGCAGAAGCAAGCTGAGTTAAGACTCAGGGAAATAGAACTTAATCACGAGTTACAAATGAAAAAGTTATCTATGGAAAATGCTTCTCTCTCCTCTGGTTCCTCTAGGAGCTCCAGTCCCAAAAGACCCTGGATGCCGAAGTAATTAGTGGGTATGTATGAACCGAGATTGGATGTGTTGGATTGGTTAAAACTGTTTGAGTACAATCATGGGCTCCAGGACATCACCAGGAATGATTTACTTCCCTGGTTGTTCTCTAGTCTCCCTCCTGTTGCGACTGATGTGGTAATGGAGTTGGGGGAGGCGGATAAGACGGATTACGAAAGTGTGAAACTAGCTTTGATAGCTAGATTCGGGAAGACCCCTTCCCAGTATCTCAAGAGGTTTAGAACCCTCAAAAAGCATGATGGTACCCCTTGGGCTACCTGGGTGAATGAAGGGTTGAAAAACTTAGAGGGATGGATTAAGGGTTACAAAGTAAACACTTATGAGGCTATGAAGAATCTTTTTATGTTGTAGTCGATTTATGATGCCTGTTCTCCTGAGCTCAGACAGCACTTGGCTGATTCGAAGGAATCAGATTCCCGGATGCTAGCTAAGGCTGCTGATTTATGGGTTGCCAACAGGGCTACTCATAAGGATTCTGGGGCAACTCAGAAAAAGGATGAGGGAAAACAGCCTAAAAAAGACTCAAAAGAGAATTCGAATAACTCAAATTCCAAAGAGGGCCCCAAACAAAACCAGAAGGGTAAGCCACCGGGAAAACCACAGCAGAATAGTGTGTCTTCTGGTGCCAAACCGGAAGGAGGTCAGAACAAGCTGCCATTCCAGAAAGCATTCGGTAAATGCTTTGTTTGTGGCTCGACTGACCACGTGAAAGGAGATCCCAGATGTAAGGGTAAACCTTCAGGGGTCCAGCTTGTCTCCTTAGCCTTCGCTCCAGAGGAGGAAGTCGCAATGGCAAGTGGAAACTTCCTACTGCTAGCTGACGAACCCATTGGAGTCTCAGCCAGCATTTCTTTAGTATCTCTGGGGTTGTGGGAACGACAGAATTTAGATGTCTATAATTCTATCCCCGATAATACTAAAGAGTATGATAAGGACAGTGTCCAGGTGAATGGTCAGGAGACTCCTTCCATTAGGGACACTGGGGCCCGCATAACTGTGGTGGATAAATCGTTTTTTCAGGCCGAGGATGTTGCTAAGGCACCCAAACGCCTCAACAAGTTAGCTGGAGGGCCTGTGCAGATGCTTCCCCAATTACCAGTTCTCATCCAGTGTAACGACATGACTGTGAAGATACCTGCCAGCATACAGAGTGAGGTACCAGGACGCGTACTGTTGGGTAACGATTTGAAAACTCTCGGAGTTGTATAGCATACTCCCAGACCTCCTAGTAAACGGTTACAGGAGCTAACCAGACCCGCAAGAGAGAGGACCATGCGCGGCACTCTCCAGGAGATGAAGAAAGAAATCACTCCTGCTCCACTGGAAATGTCGGCCGCTGTCTCCAAGAAATCAGAAGTGAAAGGGAAACCTAAGACTTCTATCCCAAAACCATCAGCCAGCATTCCAGTGCAGCCAACACGGACTTCCCCGCGGTTGTCCAAAGTTACACCCGTAACTCCACCTCCAGCCGAGGCTGAGAGGGAGGTACAACCCGGTGTGGTAGAATTAGACTGAGGAAGAGCTAATGGAAGGCCAAGAACTCATTGGAGATCTGGATCCTGTTGACCATCCTGAGCTGCAGTCTTTACTGGCAGAAGGTGGACCCAGCAGGGCAGACTTCAGTAAGGGACAGAGAGAATGTCCAACTCTGGAATGTCTTCGCCACCTGGCAGAAGCTCAGGCTGAAGGGCAAGAGCCTGGGAAATACAGGTTGCACCGGGAAGATGGCCTCTTCTACAGTGAACTGACCGAGTCTGCACCTGGAGACTACAAACGACTTGTAGTACCCTAAGAGAACAGACCACAGTTCTTGCAGTAAGCCCACGAGATTCCTTTGGCTGGTCACTTGAGTTTCAAGAAGACTAAGGAAAGGCTCTCTCTCTACTTTTATTGGCCAAAGATGGGGGCCGAAGTAGAAAAACACTGCAGGAGCTGCCACACCTGCCAGACCTCTGGTAAGGTTGGCTCCAAGAATGTGGCACCTTTAGTGCCTCTCCCAGTTGTGGGAGTCCCGTTTGAGAGAGTAGGGATTGATATCGTTGGTCCCCTTGATCCTCCAACCTCCTCAGGCAACAGGTTTATACTTGTTGTAGTAGACCATGCTACTAGGTATCCTGAGGCAATTCCTATGAGGACTCTTACAGCTCCGGCTGTGGCTAAGGCCCTCCTTGGTATTTTTAGTAAGGTCGGGTTTCCTAAGGAAGTAATCTCTGACAGGGGGTCAAACAGTATGTCCCACTACATGAAAGCCATGTGGAAAACCTGCGGAGTTACTTACAAGTTCTCAACAGCTTACCACCCACAAACAAATGGGTTGGTAGAACGGTTCAACCGAACCATGAAGAGCATGATAGGTGCTTTAGAAGAACCCCTTAAGCGTAAGTGGGACCTTCTACTGCCATGCCTTCTCCTTGCTTATAGAGAAGTCCCTCAGGAGGGAGTAGGTTACTCTCCCTTCGAGCTTCTCTATGGTCATCCTATCAGAGGTCCATTGGCACTGATTAAGGAGGGGTTGGAGAGTGCTCCTTTCCCCAAGCCAGTCAGAGTGATTGACTACGTGATAGGTCTCCGGAGGAGAATGTCGCACATGATGACGGAAGCAAGCGATAACTTGAAAGCTGGACAAGCATTGGTCAAGCACTGGCACGATCAAAAGGCTAACATGGTTGAGTTCGCTCAAGACCAGCTCGTTCTCGTTATGATCCCAACAAGGCAGAGGGCCTTGCAAGATAAGTGGATGGGACCCTTCAGAGTTGTGGGTAAACTCGGAGAGGTCAACTATCTGGTGGACTTGGGCAATCCCAAGGAGGCTCCGACAGTCTTTCACACCAACCGACTCAAAGCATATGTCTCGAGACCCGATGTAGGAGCGTTGCTTCTAGCATCATCCGAGGAAGAAGAAGAGAGTGAAGCTCTTCCGGATCTCCTCAGAGGCTTACCTTTAGAGAAAAAAATTGAAGGAGTAAATCTCTCCTCCAATCTGACACCCGAGCAACAAGAAGAGTGCAAATCCATGTTAAATCAGTTTGCCTCTCTGTTCTCGCTTTCACCGGGCTTGACCCCTTGGGGCCAGCATGACATACTCACTGGTGACTGTCTGCCAGTTAAAAGCAGAGGATACAGAATGTCAGAGAACGTACGAACCCACATCAAAGGTGAGGTCAGCAAGATGCTCGATCTCGGGGTAATAGAGCCCTCTACTAGTCCATGGTCTAGCCCAGTTGTGTTAGTGCCAAAGGCCGGATCTAAAGAGCTTAGATTCTGCGTGGATTATAGAGCTCTTAATGCAGTCACCAAGACTGATGCCCACCCTTTTAGCAAATAGCCCTGACAGACCATGCCAAGGAGAAAACTGCATTTTCTACCCCCGTTGGCTTATACCAGTTTAAGGTAATGCCTTTCGGATTGAAGAATGCACCTGCTACGTTTCAACGGATGTTAAACCAGGTTCTGAATGGGATGGAGGACTTCTGCATGGCATACTTGGATGACATTGCAGTGTTCAGCAATTCCTGGGAAGAACATGTAACCCACCTGAGAGATGTTTTGCAGGCTCTTGGACGAGACAATCTGACCATAAAGGCGAGTAAATGCCAAATTGGACAGAGTAAGTTAGTCTATCTTGGACATGAGGTAGGAGGTGGAGAAATAAGGCCTTTGCTCAGTAAGATTGAAGCTGTGCAAAATTGGACAACACCTACTACCCAAACCCAAGTGAGAGCCTTCCTAGGCCTCACTGGGTACTACAGGAATTTCATAGAGAACTATGGGACCATAGCTTCTCCACTGAATGTCATCTCCTCGCCCAAATTTCCTAAAAAGGTTAAATGGAACGACGAGTGGAATCAGGCTTTTGAAAACCTGAAAAAGGCTCTTTGCCAAGCCCCAGTACTCAGAGCTCCTGATTACGCCAACACTTCATTGTGCAGACAGATGCTTCAAATGTAGGGATAGGTGTCGTACTCAGTCAACTGGATGGGAAAGGTAGGGAGCACCCCGTTTGCTTCATCAGCCGCAAGCCGAAGGATCCTGAAACAAGGTTGGCAACAATCGAAAGAGAGTGCTTTGCTATCGTGTGGGCTCTGAAGAAGTTTAGGCCATACTTGCATGGTTCTACTTTTGTCATTCAGACTGACCACCAACCCTTGAGATGGTTAATGCAAATGAAAGGGGAAAACCCAAAACTACTGAGATGGTCAATCTGCCTGCAAGGGTTTGATTTCACCATTGAGCAAAGGTCAGGGTGTCACCACCAAAATGCTGATGGTCTCTCTAGGATGTATGTCATCGACTAGAGGTATGAGATTCATCCAGGAGTGGATTAAATCCTCCTGTCCCTTAGTCTGGGGGGCGAGTGTTAGGGAGAATTCTCTGTTTAGGCTGAATTTCCTAACCTAGTGAGTTCCCCAGCAGCTTTGGTGGATTTCTGGAATTTGTTTTTTTCCATCCTGCCAAGAGTGAGACTCTTTTTCTCCCACTCTTGGACATGAATGTGTGTAATTCCATTGAATGTCAATGTGTTCTATGGGCTATGGGGTCTTTTACTCCATAGGGTCTCATATGTTTTTCTATGTGTGTTACACTGCACCCTACGTGCCGTAACACTGGGGTGTCCTAGCGGACCTCCATCATAGACTCCATACCCGGGGACTGACTACTGTCTCCCCGGGCATGTAAAGTCACCATTGGCTTTACTAGACCTAAATTTACTAACAGAACTAGTACAAACCATCCTATTGTGGACGTACTAGTAATTCGATTACTCCTGGGTCTGTTGTTCGAGGGGGCACTGTCCCGTCCCCCCTCGTCGAGTTTTGGCTGGTGGCAGTGGAAACTACTTGTTATATTCGACCCTGAATATAACCCTATGGGATTCTTCCCATTGTTAGAGATTGATACTTTTTCTCGTTAATCTCTAACATACCTCCGGTCTACTTATCTTAAATAAGTCTATCGGATGGTATTTTCTGCCAGTACTCGGCTTTTTAAAATGGCGTCTGTGTTTGTCTCTGTGACTCCTAAACCAAAGGTTGAGCCCTTTGTTCCACTGTGGCAGGCCTCTGTACAGAGACCCTCCAAAGTGGTGCCATTCTGTCTGGGTTACCACAGGGGTGTGGGAGGGGGGTTTAGGCACCCTGGACCGAGTTGCCTTGCCAACTCCGGTCGCACTCTGGTGTGATTGGCCCAAGTGGTGAGCCTCCCCGCTCACCACTTAGCATGTGTTGATTGACAGCTAGGCTGAATGAATTGGGGTTTTCTGCATAAAAGCAGGGCTTTTGGGACTGGATCTTCAGAAGTCGCCACAGGACCTAAGAATCTGACGAGGGTAAAGCTGAGCCGACCTGCAATGACGACACCTCCGGTGGAGCCCTGCTGAACCGACTCACCACTTCCCGACGACAGAGGAGATCTCCTGCCGGAGAGTCTCTTCCCCTGACTGGTGGGAACAACCAGTCCCCTTTGCTTTTTCTTCGCCTCAGGACTCAGTGGTCGAATTGCCCGTGCAGAGCACCTCAGCAACCGGATAGCCATTACCCCTGTACCGCGACCAAAAGGTGGTGCCTTGTGACGGAGCACTCCGCGGCTGGTCTCTTCCCTGGTGGTGCAACGATCTTCAACTTTCCTTCGACGACGAGATCCTCTCTTCTCTTGGCAAAGACCGGACGTGAACCCACCACCAGGAACAACTGCCCCCGCCGGAGCTGTCTCTCCACAATCAAGGTACTGTATCCGCCTGTCTTCCCTTGTTGCTGGATAGAGTGAGGTGTCTTAATCCTCGCCTCTCCATAGGGTCGCCTCCAAGCTTTCTCTAGCGTGTTGTTCTGAACTGGTTCAATCTGCCGATAACAATTTGCTACAAAGACTCGAACGCATTTCCACTAAGAGACTTTTTGGGACATATCACCTTGCCTCTCTCCGAGTGGGCTTGGCATCTGAACTTTATGATCTATTGTGGTTCTTGCCTTCTTGCCTTGCATTTTTCCCGTGAAGTATTAAACTGTGTTGATTTCGTAACCTGCTTATTTTTCTCTCCCGTCCTAACTAATATTAAAGTGCCATCTAGGTTGAGGCATAGACCTCTGTCTGCAAATAAGTGATGCTGGTAGAACCTAGACTTGTCGAAATATTGTTAGGGGGATTGATTGTTTCTTCTTCGTAGAGTAATTGTAATTGAAGTGTTTGCCGTGATAGTGCCATAGTGTTTTCTATAGATGTTCCGTTATAAATAAATACCTTAATAACTTTACACTGAAGCTTCATTGCATGTTTGCTTGTCTTACTGTGAAGAATTGCCCTATTTTGTATACTCCACATACTGCTTAACTCTTCTTGAGGGAAGTTTGACGGCTCAGCCACAGCTACCAAGTGAATCTGTGTGGTACAGACTGCTACCAAGTGGATTTACTGCCAAACACATGTAGTCCTAAATCTTTTGCAGTGGTCCCAGAGGGAACTGCACAGGTTTCCACCTAAGAGGTACTCACTAGGTTAGGAAATTCAGCCTAAACAGAGAGTTCTCCCTAACACCAGGATACAGGCACCCAAGGACCACCAGCATGACAGTCCAGGGTACAGCCACACCAGGGCCACCAGCATGCCAGTCCAGGATACAGGCACCCAATGACCACCAGCATGCCAGTCCAGGGTACAGCCACCCAAGGACCACCAGCATGCCAGTCCAGGATACAGGCACCCAAGGACCACCAGCATGCCAGTCCAGGGTACAGCCACACCAGGGCCACCGGCATGCCAGTCCAGGATACAGGCACCCAATGACGACCAGCATGCCAGTCCAGGGTACAGCCACACCAGGGCCACCAGCATGCCAATCAAGGATACAGGCACCCAAGGACCACCAGCATGCCAGTCCAGGATACAGGCACCCAATGACCACCAGCATGCCAGTCCAGGGTACAGCCACACCAGGGCAACCAGCATGCCAGTCCAGGGTGCCGCCTCCCAAGGACCACCAGCATGCCAGTTCATGGTACTGCTATAGCAGGGTCACCAGCATGCCAGGCCAGGATACAGGCACCCAAGGACCACCAGCATGCCAGTCCAGGGTACAGCCACACCAGGGGCAACCAGCATGCCAATCCAGGATACAGGCACCCAAGGACCACCAGCATGCCAATCCAGGGTACAGTCACACCCGGGCCACCAGCATGCCAGTCCAGGATGCAGGCACCCAATGACCACCAGCATGCCTGTCCAGGGTACAGCCACACCAGGGCCACCAGCATGCCAGTCCAGGCTACAGGCACCCAATGACCACCAGCATGCCAGTCAAGGGTACAGCCACACCAGGTCCCCCAGGATGCCAGTCCAGGATACAGGCACCCAAGGACCACCAGCATGCCAGTCCAGGGTACAGCCACACCAGGGCCACCAGCATGCCAGTCCTGGATACAGGCACCCAATGACCACCAGCATGCCAGTCCAGGATACAGCCACACAGGGGACACCAGCATGCCAGTCCAGGGTACAGTCACACCATAACCACCAGCATGCCAGTCCAGGAAAGAGGCACCCAACGACCACAAGCATGCCAGTCCAGGGTACAGCCAAACCAGGGCCAAACGCATGCCAGTCCAGGGTACAGCCACCCCAGGACCACCATCATGCCAGTCCAGGGTACAGTTACACCAGGACCACCAGCATGCCAGTCCAGGATACAGGCACCCAAGGGCCACCAGCATGTCAGTCCATGGTGCAGCCACACCAGGGCCACTGGCATGCCAGTCCAGGGTACAGCTATCCAAGGACCACCAGCAGGCCATTCCAGGGTACAGACACACCAGGACCACCAGAATTGCAGTCCAGGGTCCAGCCACACCAGAGCCACGGGCCTGACAGTCCAGGGTACAGCCACACCAGGACCACCATCATGCCATTCCATGTGGTACAACCACAACAGGGAAACCAACATGCAATTCCATGATACAGCCACAGCATGGCCACCAACATGCCATTCCATGGCACATCCACACCAGGACCAGCTGCATGCCAGTCCAGGGTACAGCCACACCAGGGCCACCAGCATGACAGTCCAGGATACAAGCACCCAATGACCACGGGCATGCCAGTCCAGGGTACAACCACACAAGGGCTACCAGCATGCCAGTCCAGGGTACAGTCACACCAGGACCACCAGCATGCCAGTCCAGATACGGGCACCCAAGGGCCACCAGCATGCCAGTCCAGGTTATAGCCACACCAGGACCACCAGTATACCAGTCCATGGTGCAGCCACACCAGGACCACCGTCATGCCAGACCAGAGCACAGTGACACCAGGACCACCAGCATGCCAGTCCAGCATACGGGCACCCAAGGGCCGCCAGCATGCCAGTCCAGGGTACAGCCACACCAGGGCCACCGGCATGCTAGTCCAGAATACAGGCACCCAAGGGCCACCAGCATGCCCCTCCATGGTATAGCCACACACGGACCACTAGCATGCCAGTCCAGGGTACAACCGCACCAGCACGAGCAGCATGCCAGTCCAGGGTACAGCCATACTAGGACCACCATCATGCCAGTCCAGGGTACAGCCACACCAGGGCCACCAGCATGAAAGTCCAGGATACAGGCACCCAATAACCACTAGCATGCCAGTGAGGGTACAGTCACACCAGGACCACCAGCATGCCAGTACAGGATACGGGCACCCAAGGGCCACCAGCATGCCAGTCCATGGGACAGTCACACCAGGTCCACTGGCATGTCAGTCCAGGGTACAGCCACCGAAGGAACCCCAGCATGCCAGTCCAGGGTACATCCATACCAGGTCCAGCAGCATGCCAGTCCATATTACATCCATACCAGGAACAGCAGCATGCCAGTCCAGGGTACAGCCACCCCAGGACCACCATCATGCCAGTCCAGGGTACAGTCACACCAGGACCACCAGCATGTTAGTCCAGGGTACAGTCACACCATGACCACCAGCATGCCAATCCAGGATACAGGCACCCAATGACCACCAGCATGCCAGTCCAGGGTACAGCCACACCACGGCCACCAGCATGCCAGTTGTTAGGGAGAATTCTCTGTTTAGGCTGAATTTCCTAACCTAGTGAGTCCCCCAGCAGCTTTGCTGGATATCTGGAGTTTGTTTTTTCCATCCTGCCAAGAGTGACACTCTTTTTTCCCACTCTTGGACATGAATGTGTGTAATTCCTTTGAATGTCAATGTGTTCTATGGGCTATGGGGTCCTTTACTCCATAGGGTCTCATATGTTTTGCTATGTGTGTTACACCGCACCCTCCGTGCGTTAACACTGGGGCGTCCTAGCGGACCTCCCTCATAGACTCCATACCCGGGGACTGACTACTGTCTCCCCGGGCATGTAAAGTCACCATTGGCTTTACTAGACCTAAATTTACTAACAGAACTAGTACAAACCATCCTATTGTGGACGTACTAGTAGGGGTAATTCGATTACTCCTGGGTCTGTTATTTGAGGGGGCACTGTCCCGTCCCCCCTCGTCAAGTTTTGGCTGGTGGCAGTGGAAACTACTTGTTATGTTCGACGCCGAATATAACCCTATGGGATTCTTCCCATTGTTAGAGATTGATACTTTTTCTCCTTAGACTCTAACATACCACCGGTCTACTTATCTTAAATAAGTCTATCGGATGGTATTTTCTGCCAGAACTCAGTTTTTAAAATGGCTTTTGTGTTCGTCTCTGTGAATCCTAAACCAAAGGTTGAGCCCTTTGTTCCACTTTTGGCGGGCTTCTGTACAGAGACCCTCCAAAGTGGTGCCATTCTGTCTGGGTTACCACAGGGGTGTGGGAGGGGGTTTAGGCACCCTGGACCGAGTTGCCTTGCCAACTCCGGTCGCACTCTGCTGTGATTGGCCCAAGTGGTGAGCCTCCCCGCTCACCACTTAGCGTGTGTTGATTGACAGCTAGGCTGAATTGAATGGGGGTTTCCTGCATAAAAGCAGGGCTTTTAGGACTGGATCTTCAGAAGTCGCCAAAGGACCTAAGAATCCGACGAGGGTAAAGCTGAGCCGACCTGCAACGACGACACCTCCGGTGGAGCCCTGCTGAACCGACTCACCACTTCCCGACGACAGAGGAGATCTCCCTGCCGGAGAGTCTCTTCCCCTGACTGGTGGGAACAACCAGTCCCCTTTGCTTTTTCTTCGCCTCAGGACGCAGTGGTCGAATTGCCCATGCAGAGCACCTCGGCAACCGGATAGCCATTACCCCTGTACCGCAACCAAAAGGTGGTGCCTTGTGACGGAGCACTCCGCGGCTGGCCTCTTCCCTGGTGGTGCAACGATCTTCAACTTTCTTTCGATGACGAGATCCTCTCTTCTCTTGGCAAAGACCAGACGTGAACCCACCGCCAGGAACAACTGCCCCCGCCGGAGCTGTCTCTCCACAATCAAGGTACTATGTCCGTCTGGCTTCCCTTGTTGCCGGATAGAGTGAGGTGTCTTAATCCTCGCCTCTCCATATGGTCGCCTCCAAGCTTTCTCTAGCGTGTTGTTCTGAACTGGTCCAATCTGTCGATAACAATTTGCTACATAGACTCGAACGCATTTCCACTAAGATACTTTTTGGGACATATCGCCTCGCCTCTCTCCGAGTGGGCCTGGCCTCTGAACTTTATGATCTATCGTGGTTTTTGCCTTCTTGCCTCGCATTTGTCCGTAAAGTATTGGGACCGTGTTGATTTCATAACCTGCTTATTTTTCTCTCCCGTCCTAACAAATACTAGAGTGCCATCTAGGTTGAAGCATACACCTCTGTCTGCAAATAAGTGATGCTGGTAGAACCTAGACTTGTCGAACTATTGTTAGGGGGACTGATCTGTTTTCTTCGTAGAGTAATTGTAATTGAAGTGTTTGCCGTAATAGTGCCAGAGTGTTTTCTATAGACGTGTCTAAAAAATAAATACCTTTATATCTTTACACTGAAGCCTTGTTGCGTGTTTGCTTGTCTTACTTTGTAGAATTGCCCTATGTTGTATACTCCACATACTGCCTAACTCTTCTTGAGGGAAGTCTGACTGCTCAGCCAGAGCTACCAAGTGAATCTGTGTGGTACAGACTGCTACCAAGTGGGTTTACTGCCAAACACCTGTAGTCCTAAATCTTTTGCAGTGGTCCCAGAGGGAACTGCACAGGTTTCCGCCTAACACCAGTCCAGGATACAGGCACCCAAGGACCACCAGCATGCCAGTCCAGGGTACAACCACACCAGGACCACCATCATGCCAGTCCCAGGTACAGCCACCCCAGGACCACCATCATGCCAGTCCAGGGTACAGTCACACCAGCACCACCAGCATGCCAGTCCAGGATACGGGCACCCAAGGGCCACCAGAATGCCAGTCCATGGTACAGTCACACCGGGTCCACTGGCAGGCCAGTCCAGGGTATAGCCACCCAAGGACCACCAGCATGCCAGTCCAGGGTACAGCCACACCATGGTCACAAACATGCCAGTCCAGGGTATAGCCACACCACGACCACCAGCATGCCAGTCCAGGGTATAACCACACTAGGGCCACCAGCATGCCAGTCCAGGGTGCAGCCACCCAAGGAACACCTGCATGCCAGTCCATGGTACAGCCATACCAGGGTCAAGAGCTGCCAGTCCAGGATACAGGCACCCAAGGACCACCAGCATGCCATTCCAGGGTACAGCCACACAGGGGCCACCAGCATGCCAATCCAGGATACAGGCACCCAATGACCACCAGCATGCCAGTCCAAGGTGCAGCCACACCAGGGCCAAGAGCATGCCAGTCCAGGATACAGGCACCCAATGACCACCAGCATGCCAATTAAGGGTACAGCCACACCAGGGCCACCAGCATGCCAGTCTGGGATACAGGCACCCAAGGACCACCAGCATGACAGTCCAGGGTACAGCCACACCAGGGCCACCAGCATGCCAGTCCAGGATACAGGCACCCAATGACCACCAGCATGCCAGTCCAGGGTACAGCCACTCCAGGGCCACCAGCATGCCAGTCCAGGATACAGGCACCCAAGGACCACCAGCATGCCAGTCCAGGGTACAGCCATACTAGGGCCACCAGCATGCCAGTCCAGGATACAGGCACCCAAGGACCACCAGCATGCCAGTCCAGGGTACAGCCACACCAGGGCCACCAGCATGCCAGTCCAGGGTGCAGGCACCCAAGGACCACCAGCATGCCAGTCCATTGTACAGCCACACCAGGGCCATCAGCATGCCAGTCCAGGGTGCAGGCACCCAAGGACCACCAGCATGCCAGTCCCTGGTACAGCTATAGCAGGGTCACCAGCATGCCAGTCCAGGATCCAGGCACCCAAGGACCACCAGCATGCCAGTCCAGGGTACAGCCACCCAAGGACCACCAGCATGCCAATCCAGGGTACAGCCACACCAGGGCCACCAGCATGCCAGTCCAGGATACAGGCACCCAATAACCATCAGCATGCCAGTCCAGGGTACAGCCGTACCAGGGCCACCAGCATGCCAGTCCAAGATACAGGCACCCAATGACCACCAGCATGCCAGTCAAGGGTACAGCACACCAGGGCCACCTGCATGCCAGTCTGGGATACAGGCACCCAAGGACCACCAGCATGACAGTCCAGGGTACAGCCACACCAGGGCCACCAGCATTCCAGTCCATGACACAGGCACACAATGACCACTAGCATGCCAGTTGTTAGGCCGACACCTGTGCAGTTCCCTCTGGGACCACTGCAAAACGTTTAAGTCTACAGGAGTTAGCGGTAAACCCAATTGGTAGCAGTCTGCACCACCCAGATTTACCTGGTAGCTGTGGCTGAGCAGTCAGACTTCTCTCAAGACGAGTTAGGCAGTATTTGGAGTATAGAAGGTAGGGCAATTTACACAGTAGATCAAGCAGACACGGATCAGAGCTTGGGTGTAAAGATATATAATTATTTATTTAAAAACACATCTATGAAAAACACACTCGCACTAATATGGCAAACAACTTCAATCACAATGACTATAAGTATATATCAATCCCATAACAATATTTTGACAAGTCTAGGTTCAACGCCACCACTTATTTGCAGACAGAGGTGAGTGCTTTAACCTAGATGGCACTCTAATATTCGTTAGAAGGGGAGAGAAAAAGGCAGAGTATGAAACCAACTCAGTACCAACACTTTTACAAAACAAATGCAAGGCAAGCAAGGCAGGGTCTGCTGTAAGTCAAAGTTCAGAGGCCAGGCCCACTCGGAGAGAGGCGAGGCATATGTCCCAAAAGATACCACATTGGAAATGCACTTCAAGTCTTTGTAGCAAAATGTCACAACAAGGTCGGACCAGTTTAGAACAAAAGTTAAGAAGGTCTGGAGGCGACCCAGAGGAAAGGTAAGGATTTAAGACACCTCACGCTAAGCGTAACGGGGGGAGCCAGGCGGACACAGTACCTTGAAAGTGAAGAGACAGCTCCGGCGGGGGCAGTTGTTCCTGGTGGTGGATGCAAGTCGGGGCTTTGCCAGAAGATGAGGGGATCTCGTCGTCGAGGAAAGTTGAAGATCATTGCACCATCAGGGAAGAGACCAGCCGCGGAGTGCTCAGTCACAAGGCACCACCTTTTAGTCGCGGCACAGTGGTTAGAGGCTTTCCGGTTGCTGGTGTGCTCAGCACGGGCAATTCGACAACTAAACGTCCCGGAAGCGAAGAAAAAAGCAAGGGACTGGTTGTTCCCACCAGTCAGGGGAAGAAGACTCTCCAGCAGGGAGATCTCCTCTGTCGTTGGGAAGTGGTGAGTCGGTTCAGCAGGGCTCCACCGGAGGTGTCGTCGTTGCAGGTCGGCTCAGCTTTACCCTCGTCGGATTCTTAGGTCCTGTGGCGACTTCTGAAGATCCAGTCCCAAAAGCCCTGCTTTTATGCAGAAAACCCCCATTCATTCAGCCTAGCTGTCAATCAAAACATGCTAATTGGTGAGCGGGGTGGCTCACCACTTGGGCCAATCACACCAGAGTGCGACTTGAGTTGGCAAGGCAACTCAGTCCAGGGTGCCTAAACCCCCTCCCACGCCCCCTGTGGTACCCAGACAGAATAGCACCACTTTGGAGGACTTCTGTGTAGAAGCCCGCCAAAAGTGGAACAAAGGGCTCAACTTTTGGTTTAGGAGTCACAGAGACGAACACAGATGCCATTTTAAAAACCGAGTTCTGGCAGAAAATACCAACCAATAGATTTATTTAAGATAAATAAACCGGTGGTATGTTAGAGATTAACGAGAAAGAGTATTAACCTCCAACAATGGGAAGAATCCCATAGAGTTATATTCGGGGTCGAATATAACGAATAGTTTCCACTGCCACCAGCCAAAACTCGACGAGGGGGGACGGGACAGTGCCACCTCAAATAACAGACCCAGGAGTAATCGAATTACCCCTACTAGTACGTCCACAATAGGATGGTTTGTACTAGTTAGTTAGTAAATTTTAGGTCTAGTTAAGCCAATGGTGACTTTACATGCCCTGGGAGACAGTAGTCAGTCCCAAGGTATGGAGTCTATGTTGGGGATCCTCTAGGATGCCCCAGTGTTACGGCACGGAGGGTGCGGTGTAACACACATAGAAAAACATATGAGACCCTATGGAGTAAAAGACCCCATAGCCCATAGAACACATTGACATTCAAAGGAATTAACCACATTCATGTCCAAGAGTGGGAGAAAAAGAGTCTCACTCTTGGCGGGATGGAAAAAACAAACTCCAGAAATCCAGCAAAGCTGCTGGGGGACTCACTAGGTTAGGAAATTCAGCCTAAACAGAGAATTCTCCCTAACACATGGTTCCTGCAACCTATGCTGTTCCTCCTCCAGCCTCTCACCCCTAGGCTTCTGGTTCAGTACAGGGTTCCTGCAACCTATGCTGTTCTGCCGCCAGCCTCTCACCCCCAGGCATCAGGTTCAGTACAGAGTTCCTGCAACCAACACTGTTCTTCCTCCAGCCACTGACCCCAGGCTTCTGGCTCACTACAAGGTTCCTGCAACATATGCTTTTCTGCCTCCAGCCACTTGAACCCCAGGGTTCTGGCTCACTACAAGGTTCCTGCAACCAATGAGGTTCTGTCTCCAGCCCCTCCTCCCCCAGGCTTCTGGTTCAGTACAAGGCTCCTGCAACCTATGCTGTTCTGTCTCCAGCCCCTCACCCACCAGGCTTCTGGTTCAGTACAAAGTTCCTGCAATCTCTGTTGTTCGGCCACCAGCACCTCACCCCCTGGCTTCTGGTTCAGTACAAGGCTCCTGCAACCTATGCTGTTCTGTCTCCAGCCCCTCACCCACCAGGCTTCTGGTTCAGTACAAAGTTCCTACAATCTCTGCTGTTCGGAAAAAAGTCTCTCACGCCCCAGACTTCTGGTTCAGTACAAGGTTCCTGTAAACTATGCTGTTCTGCTTCCAGCCCCTCAGCCCTCAGCTTTCTAGCTCACTACAAGGTTCCTGCTACGTATGCCGTTCTGCCTCCAGTCCCTCACCCTCAGGCGTCTGGTTTAGTAGAAGGCTCCTGCAACCTATGCTGTTCCGTCTCCAGCCCCTCACCCCCAGGCTTCTGCTTCAGTGCAAGATTCCTGGAACCTATGCTGTTCTGCCCCGAGCCCCTCACCCCAGGCTTCTGGTTCAGTACAAGGCTCCTGCAACCTATACTGTTTTGTCTCCAGCTCCTCACCCCCCAGACTTCTGGTTCAGTGTTAGGTTCCTGCAACCTATGCTGTTCTGTCTCCAGCCCCTCACCCCCAAGCTTCTGGTTCAGTAGAAGGCTACTGCAACCTACGCTGTTCTGTCTCCAGCCCCTCACCCCCAGGCTTCTGGTTTAGTACACGTTTCCTGCAACCTATGCTGTTCTGCCTCCAGCCACTCGCCCCCAGGCTTCTGGTTCAGTACAAGGCTCCTGCAACCTATGCTGTTCTGTCTCCAGCCCCTCACCCCCCAGGCTTCTGGTTCAGTACAAGGCTCCTGCAACCTACACAGTTCTGCCTCCACCTCCTCACCCCCCAGACTTCGGATTCAGTACAAGGCTCCTGCAACCTATGCTGTTCTGTCTCCAGCTCCTCACCCCCCCTAGACTTCTGGTTCAATACTAGGTTCCTGCAACCTATGCTGTTATGTCTCCAGCCCCTCACCCGACAGGCTTCTGGTTCAATACAAGGCTCTTGCAACCTATGCTATTCTGTCTCCAGCCCCTCACCCCCCAGGCTTCTGGTTCAGTACACGTCTCCTGCAACCTGTGCTGTTCCATCTCCAGCCCCTCAACCCCAGGCTTCTGGTTTAATACTAGGTTCCTGCAACATATGCTGTTCTGTCTCCAGCCCCTCACCCCCAAGCTTCTGGTTCAGTACAGTGTTCCTGCAACCTATACTGTTCTGTCTCCAGCCCCTCACCCCCCAACCAAGGCTTCTGTTTCACTACAAGGTTCCTGCAGCCTATGCTGTGCTGCCTCCAGCCCCTCACCCCCAGGCTTCTGGTTCACAACATGGTTCCTGAAACCTATGCTGTTCCTCCTCCAGCCCTTCACCCCTAGGCTTCTGGTTCAGTACAGGGTTCCTGCAACCGATGCTGCTTTTCCTCCATCCCTTCACCCCAGGCTTCTGGATCAGTACAGGGTTCCTGCAACATATTCTGTTCTGCCTCCAGCCCCTCGCCCTCCAGGTTTCTGGCTCACTACAAGGTTCCTGCAAGCTATGCTGTTCTGCATACAGCCCCGCAGCCCTCAGGCTTCTGACTCACTACAGGGTTCCTGCAATCTATGCTGTTCTGTCTCCAGCCCCTCACCCGCCCCAGACTTCTAGTTCAGTACAAGGTTCCTGCAACCTATGCTGTTCTTCCTCCAGCCCCTCACCCCCCAGGCTTCTGGCTCACTACAAGGTTCCTGCAACCTATGCTGTTCTGCCTCCACCCCCTCACCCCACCAGGCATCTGGCTAACTACAGGGGTCCTGCAACCTATGCTGTTTTGTCTCCAGCCCCTCGCACACCAGGCTTCTGGTTCAGTACAAGGTTCCTGCAACCTATGCTGTTCTGTCTCTAGCCCCTCACCCCCCAGGCTTATGGTTGAGTACAGGGTTCCTTCAACCTATGCTGTTCCTCCTCCAGCCCCTCACCCCGCATGCTTCTGGTTCAGTACAGGGTTCCTGCAACCTATGCTGTTCTGCCTCCAGCTCCTCACCCCCCAGACTTCGGGTTCAGTACAAGGCTCCTGCAATCTATGCTGTTCTGTCTCTAGCTCCTCACCCCCCTAGACTACTGGTTCAATACTAGGTTCCTGCAACCTATGCTGTTATGTCTCCAGCCCCTCCCCCGACAGGCTTCTGGTTCAATACAAGGCTCTTGCAACCTATGCTATTCCTTCTCCAGCCCCTCACCCCCCAGGCTTCTGGTTCAGTACAAGGCTCTTGCAACCTATTCTGTTCTGTCTCCAGCCCCTCACCCATCAGGCTTCTGGTTCAGTACAAAGTTCCTGCAATCTCTGCTGTTCGGCCACCAGCCCCTCACCCCCCAGACTTCTGGTTCAGTACAAGGCTCCTGCAACCTATGCTGTTCTGTCTCCAGCCCCTCACCCACAAGGCTTCTGGTTCAGTACAAAGTTCCTGCAATCTCTGCTGTTCAGCCACCAGCCCTTCACCCGCAAGACTTCTGGTTCAGTATAAGGTTCCTGCAACCTATGCTGTGCTGCTTCCAGCCCCTCAGCCCTCAGGCTTCTGGCTCACTACAAGGTTTCTGCTACGTATGCCGTTCTACCTCCAGTCCCTCACCCTCAGGCGTCTGGTTCAGTAGAAGGCTCCTGCAACCTATGCTGTTCCGTCTCCAGCCCCTCACCCCCAGGCTTCTGCTTCAGTGCAAGATTCCTGGAACCTATGCTGTTCTGCCCCCAGCACCTCACGCCCAGGCTTCTGGTTCAGTACAAGGCTCCTGCAACCTATACTGTTTTGTCTCCAGCTCCCCACCCCCCAGACTTCTGGTTCAGTACTAGGTTCCTGCAAGCTATGCTGTTCTGGCTCCAGCCCCTCACCCCCAAGCTCCTGATTCAGTAAAGACTCCTGCAACCTATGCTGTTCTGTCTCCAGCCCCTCACCCCCCAGGCTTCTGGTTTAGTACACGTTTCTTGCAACCTACGCTGTTCAGCCTCCAGCCTCTCACCCCAGGCTTCTGGTTCAGTACAAGTCTCCTGCAACCTGTGCTGTTCCATCTCTAGCCCCTCACCCCCAAGCTTCTGGTTCAGTACAAGGCTCCTGCAACCTACGCTGTTCTGTCTCCAGCCCCTCACCCCCAGGCTTCTGGTTCAGTACAAGGTTGCTGCAACCTACGCGGTTCTGCCTCCAGCTCCTCACCCCCCAGACTTCGGGTTCAGTACAAGGCTCCTGCAACCTATACTGTTCTGTCTCCAGCTCCTCACCCCCTAGACTTCTGGTTCAGTACAAGGTTCCTGCAACCTATGCTGTTCTTCCTCCAGCCCCTCACCCCCCAGGCTTCTGGCTCACTACAAGGTTCCTGCAACCTATGCTGTTCTGCCTCCACCCCCTCACCCCACCAGGCATCTGGCTAACTACAGGGGTCCTGCAACCTATGCTGTTTTGTCTCCAGCCCCTCGCACACCAGGCTTCTGGTTCACTACAAGGTTCCTGCAACCTATGCTGTTCTGTCTCTAGCCCCTCACCCCCCAGGCTTATGGTTGAGTACAGGGTTCCTTCAACCTATGCTGTTCCTCCTCCAGCCCCTCACCCCGCATGCTTCTGGTTCAGTACAGGGTTCCTGCAACCTATGCTGTTCTGCCTCCAGCTCCTCACCCCCCAGACTTCGGGTTCAGCACAAGGCTCCTGCAATATATGCTGTTCTGTCTCTAGCTCCTCACCCCCCTAGACTACTGGTTCAATACTAGGTTCCTGCAAACTATGCTGTTATGTCTCCAGCCACTCAACCCCCAGACTTCTGGTTCAGTAGAAGGTTCCTGCAACCTATGCAGTGCTGCTTCCAGCCCCTCAGCCCTCAGACTTCTGGCTCACTACAAGGTTCCTGGTACATATACTGTTCTGCCACCAGCCCTCCACCCCACAGTCTTCTGGTTCAGTACAAGGTTCCTGCAACCTATGGCGTTCTGCCTCCAGTCCCTCACCCTCAGGCGTCTGATTCAGTAGAAGGCTCCTGCAACCTATGCTGTTCCGCCTCAAGCCTCTCCTCTCACCCACAGGCTTCTGGTTCAGTACAAGTCTCCTGCATCCTATGCTGTTCCGTCTCCAGCCCCTCACCCCCAGGCTTCTGTTTCAGTGCAAGGTTCCTAAAACCTATGCTGTTCTGCCCCCAGCCCCTCACCCCCAGGCTTCTGGTTCAGTACAAGGCTCCTGCAACCTATACTGTTTTGTCTCCAGCTCCCCCCCAGACTTCTGGTTCGTACTACGTTCCTGCAACCTATGCTATTCTGTCTCCATCCCCTCACCCCCAGGTTTATGATTTAGTACACATTTCCTGCAACATATGCTGTTCTGCTTCCAGCCCCTCACCCCCAGGCTTCTGGTTCAGTACAGTGTTCCTGAAACCTATACTGTTCTGTCTCTAGCCCCTCACCCCCCACCCACGGCTTCTGTTTCACTACAAGGTTCCTGCAGCCAATGCTGTTCCTCCTCCATCCCTTCACCCCTAGGCGTCTGGTTCAGTACGGGGTTCCTGCAACATAGGCTGTTCTGCCTCCAGCCCCATGCCCCCAGGTTTCTGACTCACTACAAGGTTCCTGCAACCTATGCTGTTCTGTCTCCAGCGCCTCACACCCCCAGGCTTCTGTTTCACTACAAGGTTCCTGTAGCCTATCCTGTTCCTCCTCCAGCCCTTAACCCCCGAGGCTTCTGGTTCACAACATGGTTCCTGAAACCTATGCTGTTCTGCCTCCAGCCCATCACCCACAGGCTTCAGGTTCAGTACAGGGTTCCTGCAACTGACACTGTTCTGCCTCCAGCCAATCACCCCAGGCTTCTGGTTCACTACAAAGTTCCTGCAACATGTGCTGTTCTACCTCCAGCTCCTCGCCCCCCAGGTTTCTGGCTCACTATAAGGTTCCTGCAACCAATGCGGTTCTGTCTCCAGCCCCTCACCCCCCAGGCTTCTGGTTCAGTACAAGGCTCCTGCAACCTATGCTTTTCTGTCTCCAGCCCCTCACACACCAGGCTTCTGGTTCAGTACAAAGTTCCTGAAATCTCTGTTGATCGGCCACCAGCCCCTCACCCCCCAGGCTTCTCGTTCAGTACAAGTCTCCTGCAACCTATGCTGTTCTGTCTCCAGCCCCTCACCCACTAGGCTTCTGGTTCAGTACGAAGTTCCTGCAATCTCTGCTGTTCGGCAACCAGCCCCTCACCTCCCAGACTTCAGGTTCAGTACCAGGTTCCCGCAACCTATGCTGTGCTGCTTCCAGCCCCTCAGACCTCAGGCTTCTGGCTCACTACAAGGTTCCTGCTACGTATGCCGTTCTGCCAACAGTCCCTCACCCTCAGGCGTCTGGTTCAGTAGAAGGCTCCTGCAACCTATGCTGTTCCGTCTCCAGCCCCTCACCCCCAAGCTTCTGGTTCAGTACAAGGCTCCTGCAACCTGTACTGTTTGTCTCCAGCTCCTCAACCCCCAGACTTCTGGTTCAGTACTAGGTTCCTGCAACCTATGCTGTTCTGTCTCCAGCCCCTCACCCCCAAGCTTCTGGTTCAGTCGAAGGCTCCTGCAACCTATGCTGTTCTGTCTCCAGCCCCTCACCTCCCAGGCTTCTGGTTTAGTACACGTTTCCTGCAACCTATGCTGTTCTGTCTCCAGCCTCTCACCCCCAAGCTTCTGGTTCAGTCGAAGGCTCCTGCAACCTGTGCTGTTCCGTCTCCAGCCCCTCACTCCCAGGCTACTGGATCAGTGCAAGATTCCTGAAACCTATGCTGTTCTGCCCCCAGCCCCTCATCCCCAGGCTTCTGGTTCAGTACAAGGCTACTGCAACCTACGCTGTTCTGTTTCCAGCCCCTCACCGCCCAGGCTTCTGGTTCAGTACAAGGTTCCTGCAACCTACGCTGTTCTGCCTCCAGCTCCTCACCCCCCAGACTTCGGGTTCAGTACAAGGCTCCTGCAACCTATACTGTTCTCTCTCCAGCCCCTCACCCCCCCACTCCCCCACCCCCAGGCTTCTGGTATAGTACAAGGCTCCTGCAGCATATGCTGTTCCTACTCCAGCCCCTCACCCCCAGGATTCTGGGGCAGTGCAGGTTTCCTGCAACCTATGCTGTTCTGCCTCCAGCCCCTCACCCCCCAGGCTTCTGGTTCAGTACAAAGTTGTTGCAACCTACGCGGTTCTGCCTCCAGCTCCTCACCCCCCAGACTTCGGGTTCAGTACAAGGCTCCTGCAACCTATACTTTTCTGTCTCCAGCTCCACACCCCCCAGACTTCTGGTTCAATACTAGGTTCCTGCAACCTATGCTGTTATGTCTCCAGCCCCTCACCCGCCATGATTCTGGTTCAATACAAGGATCCTGCAACCTATGCTGTTCTGTCTCAAGCCGTTCAACCCCCAGACTTCTGGTTCAGTAGTAGGTTCCTGCAACTTATGCTGTTCTGTCTCCAGCTCCTCACCCCCAAGCTTCTGGTTCAGTAGAAGGCTCCTGCAACCTATGCTGTTCTGTCTCCAGCCCCTCACCTCCCAGGCTTCTGGTTTAGTACACATTTCCTGCAAACGTTGCTGTTCTGCCTCCAGCCTCTCACTCCAGGCTTCTGGTTCAGTAGAAGTCTACTGCAACCTGTGCTGTTCCGTCTCCAGCCCCTCACTCCCAGGCTACTGGATCAGTGCAAGATTCCTGAAACCTATGCTGTTCTGCCCCCAGCCCCTCATCCCCAGGCTTCTGGTTCAGTACAGGGCTCCTGCAACCTACGCTGTTCTGTCTCCAGCCCCTCACCGCCCAGGTTTCTGGTTCAGTACAAGGTTCCTGTAACCTACGCTGTTCTGCCTCCAGCTCCTCCCTCACCCACCAGACTTCGGGTTCAGTACAAGGCTCCTGCAACCTATACTGTTCTCTCTCCAGCCCCTCACCCCCCCCCCCAGACTTCTGGTTCAATACTAGGTTCCTGCAACCAATGCTGTTATGTCTCCAGCCCCTCAACCGCCAGGCTTCTGGTTCAAATCAAGGCTTCTGCAACCTATGCTGTTCTGTCCCCAGCTGCTCACCCCACAGACTTCTGGTTCAGTAGTAGGTTCCTGGAACCTATGCTGTTCTGCCCCCAGCCCCTCACCCCCAGGCTTCTGGTTCAGTACAAGGCTCCTGCAACCTATACTGTTTTGTTTCCAGCTCCTAACCCCCCAGACTTCTGGTTCGTACTACGTTCCTGCAACCTATGCTGTTCTGTCTCCAGCCCCTCACCCCCATTCTTCTGCTTTAGTACACATTTCCTGCAACCTATACTGTTCTGTCTCCAGCCCCTCACCCCCACCCAAGGCTTCTGTTTCACTACAAGGTTCCTGCAGCCTATGCTGTTCCTCCTCCAGCCTTTCACCCCTAGGCTTCTGGTTCAGTACAGGCTCCTGCAACCTATGCTGTTCTGCCTCCAGCCCCTCACGCCCAGGCTTCTTGAACAGTACAGGGTTCCTGCAACATATGCTGTTCTGCCTCCAGCCCCTCACCCCCAGACTTCTGGTTCAGTACAAGGTTCCTGCAACCTATGCTGTGCTGCTTCCAGCCCCTCAGCCCTCAGGCTTCTGGCTCATTACAAGGTTCCTGCTACGTATGCCGTTCTGCCTCCAGTCCCTCACCCTCAGGCGCCTGGTTCAGTAGAAGGCTCCTGCAACCTATGCTGTTCCGTCTCCAGCCCCTCACTCCCAAGCTTCTGGTTCAGTACAAGGCTCCTGCAACCTATACTGTTTGTCTCCAGCTCCTCAACCCCCAGACTTCTGGTTCAGTACTAGGTTCCTGCAACCTATGCTGTTCTGTCTCCAGCCCCCTCACCCCCAAGCTTCTGGTTCAGTCGAATGCTCCTGCAACCTATGCTGTTCTGTCTCCAGCCCCTCACCTCCCAGGCTTCTGGTTTAGTACACGTTTCCTGCAACCTATGCTGTTCTGTCTCCAGCCCCTCACCCCCAAGCTTCTGGTTCAGTCGAAGGCTCCTGCAACCTGTGCTGTTCCGTCTCCAGCCCCTCACTCCCAGGCTACTGGATCAGTGCAAGATTCCTGAAACCTATGCTGTTCTGCCCCCAGCCCCTCATCCCCAGGCTTCTGGCTCAGTACAAGGCTTCTGCAACCTACGCTGTTCTGTTTCCAGCCCCTCACCGCCCAGGCTTCTGGTTCAGTACAAGGTTCCTGCAACCTACGCTGTTCTGCCTCCAGCTCCTCACCCCCCAGACTTCGGGTTCAGTACAAGGCTCCTGCAACCTATACTGTTCTGTCTCCAGCCCCTCACCCCCCCAGGCTTCTGGTTGAGTACAAGGCTCCTGCAGCGTATGCTGTTCCTACTCCAGCCCCTCACCCCCAGGATTCTGGTGCAGTGCAGGTTTCCTGCAACCTATGCTGTTCTGCCTCCAGCGCCTCACCCCCCCCAGGCTTCTGGTTGAGTACAAGGCTCCTGCAGCGCATGCTGTTCCTACTCCAGCCCCTCACCCCCCAGGCTTCTGGTTCAGTACAAAGTTGTTGCAACCTACACGGTTCTGCCTCCAGCTCCTCACCCCCCAGACTTCGGGTTCAGTACAAGGCTCCTGCAACCTATACTTTTCTGTCTCCAGCTCCACACCCCCCAGACTTCTGGTTCAATACTAGGTTCCTGCAACCTATGCTGTTATGTCTCCAGCCCCTCACCCGCCATGCTTCTGGTTCAATACAAGGCTCCTGCAACCTATGCTGTTCTGTCTCAAGCCGCTCAACCCCCAGACTTCTGGTTCAGTAGTAGGTTCCTGCAACATATGCTGTTCTGTCTCCAGCTCCTCACCCCCAAGCTTCTGGTTCAGTAGAAGGCGCCTGCAACCTATGCTGTTCTGTCTCCAGCCCCTCACCTCCCAGGCTTCTGGTTTAGTACACGTTTCCTGCAAACGTTGCTGTTCTGCCTCCAGCCTCTCACTCCAGGCTTCTGGTTCAGTAGAAGTCTACTGCAACCTGTGCTGTTCCGTCTCCAGCCCCTCACTCCCACGCTACTGGATCAGTGTAAGATTCCTGAAACCTATGCTGTTCTGCCCCCAGCCCTTCATCCCCAAGCTTCTGGTTCAGTACAGGGCCCCTGCAACCTACGCTGTTCTGTCTCCAGCCCCTCACCGCCCAGGCTTCTGGTTCAGTGCAAGGTTCCTGTAACCTACGCTGTTCTGCCTCCAGCCCCTCACCCACCAGGCTTCTGGTTCAGTACAAAGTTCCTGCAATCTCTGCTGTGCTTCTTCCAGTCCCTCAGCCCTCAGGCTTCTGGCTCACTACAAGGTTCCTGCTACGTTTGCTTTTCTGCCTCCAGCCCTTCACCCCCCAGTCTTCTGGTTCAGTACAAGGTTCCTGCAACATATGCCATTCTGCCTCCAGTCCCTCACCCTCAGGCCCCTGCTTCAGTACAAGTCTCCTGCAACCTATGCTGTTCCATTTCCAGCCCCTCACCCCCAGGCTTCTGTTTCAGTGCAAGGTTCTTGAAACCTATGCTGTTCTGCCCACAGCCCATCACCACCAGGCTTCTAGTTCAGTACAAGGATCCTGCAACCTATACTGTTTTGTCTCCAGCTCCTCATCCCCAGACTTCTGGTTTAGTAATAGGTTCCTGCAACCTATGCTGTTCTGTCTCCAGCCCCTCACCCCAAGCTTCTGGTTCAGTACAAGGCTCCTGCAACCTATGCTATTCTGTCTCCAGACCCTCACCCCCAGGCTTTTGTTTTAGTACACATTTCCTGCAACCTATGCTGTTCTGCCTCAAGCCACTCACCCCCCAGACTTCTGGTTCAGTACAGTGTTCCTGCAACCTATACAGTTCTGTCTCCAGCCCCTCACCCTCAGGCGCCTGGTTCATTAAAAGTCTCCTGCAACCTATGCTGTTCCTCCTCCAGCCTCTCACCCCTAGGCTTCTGGTTCAGTACAGCTTCCTGCAATCTATGCTGTTCTGCCTCCAGCCCTTCACCCCTAGGCGTCTGGTTCAGTACAGGATTCCTGCAACCTATGCTGTTCTGCCTCCAGCCCCTCACCCACAGGCTTCTGGATCAGTACAGGGTTCCTGCAGCATATGCTGTTCTGCCTACAGCCCCATGCCCCCCAGGTTTATGGCTCACTACAAGGTTACTGCAACCTTTGCTGTTCCGCCTCCAGCCCCTCACCCCCAAGGCTTCTGGTTCAGTACAAAGTTGCTACAACCTGCGTGGTTCTGACTCCAGCTCCTCACCCCCCAGACTTCGGGTTCAGTACAAGGCTCCTGCAACCTATACTGTTCTGTCTCCTGCTCCACACCCCCCAGACCTCTGGTTCAATACTAGGTTCCTGCAACCTATGCTGTTATGTCTCCAGCCCCTCACCCGCCAGGCATATGGTTCAATACAAGGCTCCTGCAACCTATGCTGTTCTGTCTCCAGCCCCTCACCCCCAAGCTTCTGGTTCAGTAGAAGGCTACTGCAACCTACGCTGTTCTGTCTCCAGCCCCTCACCCCCAGGCTTCTGGTTTAGTACACGTTTCCTGCAACCTATGCTGTTCTGCCTCCAGCCACTCGCCCCCAGGCTTCTGGTTCAGTACAAGGCTCCTGCAACCTATGCTGTTCTGTCTCCAGCCCCTCACCCCCCAGGCTTCTGGTTCAGTACAAGGCTCCTGCAACCTACACAGTTCTGCCTCCACCTCCTCACCCCCCAGACTTCGGATTCAGTACAAGGCTCCTGCAACCTATGCTGTTCTGTCTCCAGCTCCTCACCCCCCCTAGACTTCTGGTTCAATACTAGGTTCCTGCAACCTATGCTGTTATGTCTCCAGCCCCTCACCCGACAGGCTTCTGGTTCAATACAAGGCTCTTGCAACCTATGCTATTCTGTCTCCAGCCCCTCACCCCCCAGGCTTCTGGTTCAGTACACGTCTCCTGCAACCTGTGCTGTTCCATCTCCAGCCCCTCAACCCCAGGCTTCTGGTTTAATATTAGGTTCCTGCAACATATGCTGTTCTGTCTCCAGCCCCTCACCCCCAAGCTTCTGGTTCAGTACAGTGTTCCTGCAACCTATACTGTTCTGTCTCCAGCCCCTCACCCCCCAACCAAGGCTTCTGTTTCACTACAAGGTTCCTGCAGCCTATGCTGTGCTGCCTCCAGCCCCTCACCCCCAGGCTTCTGGTTCACAACATGGTTCCTGAAACCTATGCTGTTCCTCCTCCAGCCCTTCACCCCTAGGCTTCTGGTTCAGTACAGGGTTCCTGCAACCGATGCTGCTTTTCCTCCATCCCTTCACCCCAGGCTTCTGGATCAGTACAGGGTTCCTGCAACATATTCTGTTCTGCCTCCAGCCCCTCGCCCTCCAGGTTTCTGGCTCACTACAAGGTTCCTGCAAGCTATGCTGTTCTGCATACAGCCCCGCAGCCCTCAGGCTTCTGACTCACTACAGGGTTCCTGCAATCTATGCTGTTCTGTCTCCAGCCCCTCACCCGCCCCAGACTTCTAGTTCAGTACAAGGTTCCTGCAACCTATGCTGTTCTTCCTCCAGCCCCTCACCCCCCAGGCTTCTGGCTCACTACAAGGTTCCTGCAACCTATGCTGTTCTGCCTCCACCCCCTCACCCCACCAGGCATCTGGCTAACTACAGGGGTCCTGCAACCTATGCTGTTTTGTCTCCAGCCCCTCGCACACCAGGCTTCTGGTTCAGTACAAGGTTCCTGCAACCTATGCTGTTCTGTCTCTAGCCCCTCACCCCCCAGGCTTATGGTTGAGTACAGGGTTCCTTCAACCTATGCTGTTCCTCCTCCAGCCCCTCACCCCGCATGCTTCTGGTTCAGTACAGGGTTCCTGCAACCTATGCTGTTCTGCCTCCAGCTCCTCACCCCCCAGACTTCGGGTTCAGTACAAGGCTCCTGCAATCTATGCTGTTCTGTCTCTAGCTCCTCACCCCCCTAGACTACTGGTTCAATACTAGGTTCCTGCAACCTATGCTGTTATGTCTCCAGCCCCTCCCCCGACAGGCTTCTGGTTCAATACAAGGCTCTTGCAACCTATGCTATTCCTTCTCCAGCCCCTCACCCCCCAGGCTTCTGGTTCAGTACAAGGCTCTTGCAACCTATTCTGTTCTGTCTCCAGCCCCTCACCCATCAGGCTTCTGGTTCAGTACAAAGTTCCTGCAATCTCTGCTGTTCGGCCACCAGCCCCTCACCCCCCAGACTTCTGGTTCAGTACAAGGCTCCTGCAACCTATGCTGTTCTGTCTCCAGCCCCTCACCCACAAGGCTTCTGGTTCAGTACAAAGTTCCTGCAATCTCTGCTGTTCAGCCACCAGCCCTTCACCCGCAAGACTTCTGGTTCAGTATAAGGTTCCTGCAACCTATGCTGTGCTGCTTCCAGCCCCTCAGCCCTCAGGCTTCTGGCTCACTACAAGGTTTCTGCTACGTATGCCGTTCTACCTCCAGTCCCTCACCCTCAGGCGTCTGGTTCCGTAGAAGGCTCCTGCAACCTATGCTGTTCCGTCTCCAGCCCCTCACCCCCAGGCTTCTGCTTCAGTGCAAGATTCCTGGAACCTATGCTGTTCTGCCCCCAGCACCTCACGCCCAGGCTTCTGGTTCAGTACAAGGCTCCTGCAACCTATACTGTTTTGTCTCCAGCTCCCCACCCCCCAGACTTCTGGTTCAGTACTAGGTTCCTGCAAGCTATGCTGTTCTGGCTCCAGCCCCTCACCCCCAAGCTCCTGATTCAGTAAAGACTCCTGCAACCTATGCTGTTCTGTCTCCAGCCCCTCACCCCCCAGGCTTCTGGTTTAGTACACGTTTCTTGCAACCTACGCTGTTCAGCCTCCAGCCTCTCACCCCAGGCTTCTGGTTCAGTACAAGTCTCCTGCAACCTGTGCTGTTCCGTCTCTAGCCCCTCACCCCCAAGCTTCTGGTTCAGTACAAGGCTCCTGCAACCTACGCTGTTCTGTCTCCAGCCCCTCACCCCCAGGCTTCTGGTTCAGTACAAGGTTGCTGCAACCTACGCGGTTCTGCCTCCAGCTCCTCACCCCCCAGACTTCGGGTTCAGTACAAGGCTCCTGCAACCTATACTGTTCTGTCTCCAGCTCCTCACCCCCTAGACTTCTGGTTCAGTACAAGGTTCCTGCAACCTATGCTGTTCTTCCTCCAGCCCCTCACCCCCCAGGCTTCTGGCTCACTACAAGGTTCCTGCAACCTATGCTGTTCTGCCTCCACCCCCTCACCCCACCAGGCATCTGGCTAACTACAGGGGTCCTGCAACCTATGCTGTTTTGTCTCCAGCCCCTCGCACACCAGGCTTCTGGTTCACTACAAGGTTCCTGCAACCTATGCTGTTCTGTCTCTAGCCCCTCACCCCCCAGGCTTATGGTTGAGTACAGGGTTCCTTCAACCTATGCTGTTCCTCCTCCAGCCCCTCACCCCGCATGCTTCTGGTTCAGTACAGGGTTCCTGCAACCTATGCTGTTCTGCCTCCAGCTCCTCACCCCCCAGACTTCGGGTTCAGCACAAGGCTCCTGCAATATATGCTGTTCTGTCTCTAGCTCCTCACCCCCCTAGACTACTGGTTCAATACTAGGTTCCTGCAAACTATGCTGTTATGTCTCCAGCCACTCAACCCCCAGACTTCTGGTTCAGTAGAAGGTTCCTGCAACCTATGCAGTGCTGCTTCCAGCCCCTCAGCCCTCAGACTTCTGGCTCACTACAAGGTTCCTGGTACATATACTGTTCTGCCACCAGCCCTCCACCCCACAGTCTTCTGGTTCAGTACAAGGTTCCTGCAACCTATGCCGTTCTGCCTCCAGTCCCTCACCCTCAGGCGTCTGATTCAGTAGAAGGCTCCTGCAACCTATGCTGTTCCGCCTCAAGCCTCTCCTCTCACCCACAGGCTTCTGGTTCAGTACAAGTCTCCTGCATCCTATGCTGTTCCGTCTCCAGCCCCTCACCCCCAGGCTTCTGTTTCAGTGCAAGGTTCCTAAAACCTATGCTGTTCTGCCCCCAGCCCCTCACCCCCAGGCTTCTGGTTCAGTACAAGGCTCCTGCAACCTATACTGTTTTGTCTCCAGCTCCCCCCCAGACTTCTGGTTCGTACTACGTTCCTGCAACCTATGCTATTCTGTCTCCATCCCCTCACCCCCAGGTTTATGATTTAGTACACATTTCCTGCAACATATGCTGTTCTGCTTCCAGCCCCTCACCCCCAGGCTTCTGGTTCAGTACAGTGTTCCTGAAACCTATACTGTTCTGTCTCTAGCCCCTCACCCCCCACCCACGGCTTCTGTTTCACTACAAGGTTCCTGCAGCCAATGCTGTTCCTCCTCCATCCCTTCACCCCTATGCGTCTGGTTCAGTACGGGGTTCCTGCAACATAGGCTGTTCTGCCTCCAGCCCCATGCCCCCAGGTTTCTGACTCACTACAAGGTTCCTGCAACCTATGCTGTTCTGTCTCCAGCGCCTCACACCCCCAGGCTTCTGTTTCACTACAAGGTTCCTGTAGCCTATCCTGTTCCTCCTCCAGCCCTTAACCCCCGAGGCTTCTGGTTCACAACATGGTTCCTGAAACCTATGCTGTTCTGCCTCCAGCCCATCACCCACAGGCTTCAGGTTCAGTACAGGGTTCCTGCAACTGACACTGTTCTGCCTCCAGCCAATCACCCCAGGCTTCTGGTTCACTACAAAGTTCCTGCAACATGTGCTGTTCTACCTCCAGCTCCTCGCCCCCCAGGTTTCTGGCTCACTATAAGGTTCCTGCAACCAATGCGGTTCTGTCTCCAGCCCCTCACCCCCCAGGCTTCTGGTTCAGTACAAGGCTCCTGCAACCTATGCTTTTCTGTCTCCAGCCCCTCACACACCAGGCTTCTGGTTCAGTACAAAGTTCCTGAAATCTCTGTTGATCGGCCACCAGCCCCTCACCCCCCAGGCTTCTCGTTCAGTACAAGTCTCCTGCAACCTATGCTGTTCTGTCTCCAGCCCCTCACCCACTAGGCTTCTGGTTCAGTACGAAGTTCCTGCAATCTCTGCTGTTCGGCAACCAGCCCCTCACCTCCCAGACTTCAGGTTCAGTACCAGGTTCCCGCAACCTATGCTGTGCTGCTTCCAGCCCCTCAGCCCTCAGGCTTCTGGCTCACTACAAGGTTCCTGCTACGTATGCCGTTCTGCCAACAGTCCCTCACCCTCAGGCGTCTGGTTCAGTAGAAGGCTCCTGCAACCTATGCTGTTCCGTCTCCAGCCCCTCACCCCCAAGCTTCTGGTTCAGTACAAGGCTCCTGCAACCTGTACTGTTTGTCTCCAGCTCCTCAACCCCCAGACTTCTGGTTCAGTACTAGGTTCCTGCAACCTATGCTGTTCTGTCTCCAGCCCCTCACCCCCAAGCTTCTGGTTCAGTCGAAGGCTCCTGCAACCTATGCTGTTCTGTCTCCAGCCCCTCACCTCCCAGGCTTCTGGTTTAGTACACGTTTCCTGCAACCTATGCTGTTCTGTCTCCAGCCTCTCACCCCCAAGCTTCTGGTTCAGTCGAAGGCTCCTGCAACCTGTGCTGTTCCGTCTCCAGCCCCTCACTCCCAGGCTACTGGATCAGTGCAAGATTCCTGAAACCTATGCTGTTCTGCCCCCAGCCCCTCATCCCCAGGCTTCTGGTTCAGTACAAGGCTTCTGCAACCTACGCTGTTCTGTTTCCAGCCCCTCACCGCCCAGGCTTCTGGTTCAGTACAAGGTTCCTGCAACCTACGCTGTTCTGCCTCCAGCTCCTCACCCCCCAGACTTCGGGTTCAGTACAAGGCTCCTGCAACCTATACTGTTCTCTCTCCAGCCCCTCACCCCCCCCACTCCCCCACCCCCAGGCTTCTGGTTGAGTACAAGGCTCCTGCAGCATATGCTGTTCCTACTCCAGCCCCTCACCCCCAGGATTCTGGGGCAGTGCAGGTTTCCTGCAACCTATGCTGTTCTGCCTCCAGCCCCTCACCCCCCAGGCTTCTGGTTCAGTACAAAGTTGTTGCAACCTACGCGGTTCTGCCTCCAGCTCCTCACCCCCCAGACTTCGGGTTCAGTACAAGGCTCCTGCAACCTATACTTTTCTGTCTCCAGCTCCACACCCCCCAGACTTCTGGTTCAATACTAGGTTCCTGCAACCTATGCTGTTATGTCTCCAGCCCCTCACCCGCCATGATTCTGGTTCAATACAAGGATCCTGCAACCTATGCTGTTCTGTCTCAAGCCGTTCAACCCCCAGACTTCTGGTTCAGTAGTAGGTTCCTGCAACTTATGCTGTTCTGTCTCCAGCTCCTCACCCCCAAGCTTCTGGTTCAGTAGAAGGCTCCTGCAACCTATGCTGTTCTGTCTCCAGCCCCTCACCTCCCAGGCTTCTGGTTTAGTACACATTTCCTGCAAACGTTGCTGTTCTGCCTCCAGCCTCTCACTCCAGGCTTCTGGTTCAGTAGAAGTCTACTGCAACCTGTGCTGTTCCGTCTCCAGCCCCTCACTCCCAGGCTACTGGATCAGTGCAAGATTCCTGAAACCTATGCTGTTCTGCCCCCAGCCCCTCATCCCCAGGCTTCTGGTTCAGTACAGGGCTCCTGCAACCTACGCTGTTCTGTCTCCAGCCCCTCACCGCCCAGGTTTCTGGTTCAGTACAAGGTTCCTGTAACCTACACTGTTCTGCCTCCAGCTCCTCCCTCACCCACCAGACTTCGGGTTCAGTACAAGGCTCCTGCAACCTATACTGTTCTCTCTCCAGCCCCTCACCCCCCCCCAGACTTCTGGTTCAATACTAGGTTCCTGCAACCAATGCTGTTATGTCTCCAGCCCCTCACCCGCCAGGCTTCTGGTTCAAATCAAGGCTTCTGCAACCTATGCTGTTCTGTCCCCAGCTGCTCACCCCACAGACTTCTGGTTCAGTAGTAGGTTCCTGGAACCTATGCTGTTCTGCCCCCAGCCCCTCACCCCCAGGCTTCTGGTTCAGTACAAGGCTCCTGCAACCTATACTGTTTTGTTTCCAGCTCCTAACCCCCCAGACTTCTGGTTCGTACTACGTTCCTGCAACCTATGCTGTTCTGTCTCCAGCCCCTCACCCCCATTCTTCTGCTTTAGTACACATTTCCTGCAACCTATACTGTTCTGTCTCCAGCCCCTCACCCCCACCCAAGGCTTCTGTTTCACTACAAGGTTCCTGCAGCCTATGCTGTTCCTCCTCCAGCCTTTCACCCCTAGGCTTCTGGTTCAGTACAGGCTCCTGCAACCTATGCTGTTCTGCCTCCAGCCCCTCACGCCCAGGCTTCTTGAACAGTACAGGGTTCCTGCAACATATGCTGTTCTGCCTCCAGCCCCTCACCCCCAGACTTCTGGTTCAGTACAAGGTTCCTGCAACCTATGCTGTGCTGCTTCCAGCCCCTCAGCCCTCAGGCTTCTGGCTCATTACAAGGTTCCTGCTACGTATGCCGTTCTGCCTCCAGTCCCTCACCCTCAGGCGTCTGGTTCAGTAGAAGGCTCCTGCAACCTATGCTGTTCCGTCTCCAGCCCCTCACTCCCAAGCTTCTGGTTCAGTACAAGGCTCCTGCAACCTATACTGTTTGTCTCCAGCTCCTCAACCCCCAGACTTCTGGTTCAGTACTAGGTTCCTGCAACCTATGCTGTTCTGTCTCCAGCCCCTCACCCCCAAGCTTCTGGTTCAGTCGAATGCTCCTGCAACCTATGCTGTTCTGTCTCCAGCCCCTCACCTCCCAGGCTTCTGGTTTAGTACACGTTTCCTGCAACCTATGCTGTTCTGTCTCCAGCCCCTCACCCCCAAGCTTCTGGTTCAGTCGAAGGCTCCTGCAACCTGTGCTGTTCCGTCTCCAGCCCCTCACTCCCAGGCTACTGGATCAGTGCAAGATTCCTGAAACCTATGCTGTTCTGCCCCCAACCCCTCATCCCCAGGCTTCTGGCTCAGTACAAGGCTTCTGCAACCTACGCTGTTCTGTTTCCAGCCCCTCACCGCCCAGGCTTCTGGTTCAGTACAAGGTTCCTGCAACCTACGCTGTTCTGCCTCCAGCTCCTCACCCCCCAGACTTCGGGTTCAGTACAAGGCTCCTGCAACCTATACTGTTCTGTCTCCAGCCCCTCACCCCCCAAGGCTTCTGGTTGAGTACAAGGCTCCTGCAGCGTATGCTGTTCCTACTCCAGCCCCTCACCCCCAGGATTCTGGTGCAGTGCAGGTTTCCTGCAACCTATGCTGTTCTGCCTCCAGCGCCTCACCCCCCCCAGGCTTCTGGTTGAGTACAAGGCTCCTGCAGCGCATGCTGTTCCTACTCCAGCCCCTCACCCCCCAGGCTTCTGGTTCAGTACAAAGTTGTTGCAACCTACACGGTTCTGCCTCCAGCTCCTCACCCCCCAGACTTCGGGTTCAGTACAAGGCTCCTGCAACCTATACTTTTCTGTCTCCAGCTCCACACCCCCCAGACTTCTGGTTCAATACTAGGTTCCTGCAACCTATGCTGTTATGTCTCCAGCCCCTCACCCGCCATGCTTCTGGTTCAATACAAGGCTCCTGCAACCTATGCTGTTCTGTCTCAAGCCGCTCAACCCCCAGACTTCTGGTTCAGTAGTAGGTTCCTGCAACATATGCTGTTCTGTCTCCAGCTCCTCACCCCCAAGCTTCTGGTTCAGTAGAAGGCTCCTGCAACCTATGCTGTTCTGTCTCCAGCCCCTCACCTCCCAGGCTTCTGGTTTAGTACACGTTTCCTGCAAACGTTGCTGTTCTGCCTCCAGCCTCTCACTCCAGGCTTCTGGTTCAGTAGAAGTCTACTGCAACCTGTGCTGTTCCGTCTCCAGCCCCTCACTCCCACGCTACTGGATCAGTGTAAGATTCCTGAAACCTATGCTGTTCTGCCCCCAGCCCTTCATCCCCAAGCTTCTGGTTCAGTACAGGGCCCCTGCAACCTACGCTGTTCTGTCTCCAGCCCCTCACCGCCCAGGCTTCTGGTTCAGTGCAAGGTTCCTGTAACCTACGCTGTTCTGCCTCCAGCCCCTCACCCACCAGGCTTCTGGTTCAGTACAAAGTTCCTGCAATCTCTGCTGTGCTTCTTCCAGTCCCTCAGCCCTCAGGCTTCTGGCTCACTACAAGGTTCCTGCTACGTTTGCTTTTCTGCCTCCAGCCCTTCACCCCCCAGTCTCCTGGTTCAGTACAAGGTTCCTGCAACATATGCCATTCTGCCTCCAGTCCCTCACCCTCAGGCCCCTGCTTCAGTACAAGTCTCCTGCAACCTATGCTGTTCCATTTCCAGCCCCTCACCCCCAGGCTTCTGTTTCAGTGCAAGGTTCTTGAAACCTATGCTGTTCTGCCCACAGCCCATCACCACCAGGCTTCTAGTTCAGTACAAGGATCCTGCAACCTATACTGTTTTGTCTCCAGCTCCTCATCCCCAGACTTCTGGTTTAGTAATAGGTTCCTGCAACCTATTCTGTTCTGTCTCCAGCCCCTCACCCCAAGCTTCTGGTTCAGTACAAGGCTCCTGCAACCTATGCTATTCTGTCTCCAGACCCTCACCCCCAGGCTTTTGTTTTAGTACACATTTCCTGCAACCTATGCTGTTCTGCCTCAAGCCACTCACCCCCCAGACTTCTGGTTCAGTACAGTGTTCCTGCAACCTATACAGTTCTGTCTCCAGCCCCTCACCCTCAGGCGCCTGGTTCATTAAAAGTCTCCTGCAACCTATGCTGTTCCTCCTCCAGCCTTTCACCCCTAGGCTTCTGGTTCAGTACAGCTTCCTGCAATCTATGCTGTTCTGCCTCCAGCCCTTCACCCCTAGGCGTCTGGTTCAGTACAGGATTCCTGCAACCTATGCTGTTCTGCCTCCAGCCCCTCACCCACAGGCTTCTGGATCAGTACAGGGTTCCTGCAGCATATGCTGTTCTGCCTACAGCCCCATGCCCCCCAGGTTTCTGGCTCACTACAAGGTTACTGCAACCTTTGCTGTTCTGTCCCCAGCGCCTCACACCCCCAGGCTTCTGGTTCACTACAAGGTTCCTGCAACCTATGCTGTTCTCCATCCAGCCCTGCAGCTCTCAGGTTTCTGGCTCACTACAGGGTTCATGCAACCTATTGTTCTGTCTCCAGCCCCTCAACCGCCCCAGACTTCTTGTTCAGGCAGGGTTCCTGCAACCTATGCTGTTCTGTCTCCAGATTCTCATCCAACTGGGTTCTTGTTCAGTACAGTGTTCCTGCAACCTATACTGTTCCGCCTCCAGCCCCTCACCCCCCAGGCTTCTGGTACACAACATGGTTCCTGCAACCTATGCTGTTCATCCTCCAGCCCCTCACCCCTAGACTTCTGGTTCAGTACAGGGTTCCTGTAACTTATGCTGTTCTACCTCTTGCCCCTAACCCCCAGGCTCCAGGTTCAGTACAGTGTTCCTGCAACCGACACTGTTCTGCCTCCAGCCACTCACCCCAGACTTCTGGCTCACTACAAGGTTCCTGCAACATATGCTGTTCTGCCTCCAGTCCCTCACCCCCCAGGTTTCTGGCTCACTACAAGGTTCCTGCAATCTCTGCTGTGCTGCTTCCAGCCCCTCAGCCCTCATGCTTCTGGCTCACTACAAGGTTCCTGCAACCTATGCCGTTCTGGCTCCAGTCCCTCACCCTCAGGCGCCTGGTTCAGTAGAAGTCTCCTGCAACCTATGCTGTTCTGTCCCCAGCGCCTCACACCCCCAGGCATCTGGTTCACTACAAGGTTCCTGCAACCTATGCTGTTCTCCATCCATCCCTGCAGCTCTCAGGTTTCTGGATCACTACAAGGGTTCCTGCAACCTATTGTTCTGTCTCCAGCCCCTCAACCGCCCCAGACTTTTGGTTCAGGCAGGGTTCCTGCAACCTATGCTGTTCTGTCTCCAGATTCTCACCCAACTGGGTTCTTGTTCAGTACAGTGTTCCTGCAACCTATTCTGTTCATCCTCCAGCCCCTCACCCCTAGACTTCTGGTTCAGTACAGGGTTCCTGTAACCTATGCTGTTCTGCCTCTTGCCCCTCACCCCCAGGCTCCAGGTTCAGTACAGTGTTCCTGCAACCGACACTGTTCTGCCTCCAGCCACTCACCCCAGGCTTCTGGCTCACTACAAGGTTCCTGCAACATTTGCTGTTCTGCCTCCAGCCCCTCGCCCCCCAGGTTTCTGGCTCACTACAAGGTTCCTGCAATCTCTGCTGTTCGGCAACCAGCCCCTCACACCCCAGACTTTTGGTTCAGTACAAGGTTCCTGCAACCTATGCTGTGCTGCTTCCAGCCCCTCAGCCCTCATGCTTCTGGCTCACTACAAGGTTCCTGCTATGTATGCCGTTCTGCCTCCAGTCCCTCACCCTCAGGCGTCTGGTTCAGTAGAAGGATCCTGCAACCTATGCTGTTCTGTCTCCAGCCCTCACCCACAGGCTTCTGCTTCAGTGCAAGATTCCTGGAACCTATGCTGTTCTGCCCCCAGCCCCTCACCCACAAGCTTCTGGTTCAGTACAAGGCTCCTGCAACCTATACTGTTTTGTCTCCAGCTCCTCAACCCCCAGACTTCTGGTTCATTACTAGGTTCCTGCAACCTATGCTGTTCTGTCTCCAGCCCCTCACCCCCCACCCAAGGCTTCTGTTTCACTACAAGGTTCCTGCAGCCTATGCTGTTCTGCCTCCAGCCCCTCACCCCCCAGACTTCTGGTTCACGACATGGTTCCTGCAACTTATGCTGTTCCTCCTCCAGCCCCTCACCCCTAGGCTTCTGATTAAGTACAGGGTTCCTGCAACCTATGTTGTTCTGCCTCCAGCCCCTCACCCCCAGGCTTCAGGTTCAGTACAGGGTTCCTGCAACTGACACTGTTCTGCCTCCAGCCAATCACCCCAGGCTTCTGGCTCACTACAAGGTTCCTGCAACATATGCTGCTCTGCCTCCAGCTCCTCGCCCCCCAGGTTTCTGGCTCACTACAAGGTTCCTGCAACATATGCTGTTCTGTCTCCAGCCCCTCGCCCCCCAGGCTTCAGGTTCAGTACAAGGTTCCTGCAACCTATGCTTTTCTGTCTCCAGCCCCTCATACACCAGGCTTCTGGTTCAGTACAAAGTTCCTGCAATCTCTGCTGATCGGCCAGCAGCCCCTCAGCCCCCAGGCTTCTCGTTCAGTCCAAGTCTCCTGCAACCTATGCTGTTCTGTCTCCAGCCCCTCACCCACCAGGCTTCTGGTTCAGTACAAAGTTCGTGCAACCTCTGCTGTTCGGCAACCAGCCCCTCACCCCCCAGACTTCTGGTTCAGTACAAGGTTCCTGCAACCTATGCTGTGCTGCTTCCAGCCCTTCAGCCCTCAGGCTTCTGGCTCAATACAAGGTTCCTGCTACGTATGCCGTTCTACCTCCAGTCCCTCACCCTCAGGCATCTGATTCAGTAGAATGCTCCTGCAACCTATGCTGTTCCGTCTCCAGCCCCTCACCCCCAAGCTTCTGGTTCAGTACTAGGTTCCTGCAACCTATGCTGTTCTGTCTCCAGCTCCTCACCCCCAAGCTTCTGGTTCAGTAGAAGGCTCCTGCAACCTATGCTGTTCTGTCTCCTGCCCCTCACCTCCCAGGCTTCTGGTTTAGTACACGTTTCCTGCAAACGTTGCTGTTCTGCCTCCAGCCTCTCACTCTAGGCTTCTGGTTCAGTAGAAGGCTCCTGCAACCTGTGCTGTTCTGTCTCCAGCCCCTCACTCCCAGGCTACTGGCTCAGTGCAAGATTCCTGAAACCTATGCTGTTCTGCCCCCAGCCCCTCATCCCCAGGCTTCTGGTTCAGTACAAGGCTCCTGCAACCTACGCTGTTCTGCCTCCAGCTCCTCCCTCACCCACCAGACTTCGGGTTCAGTACAAGGCTCCTGCAACCTATACTGTTCTCTCTCCAGCCCCTCACACCCCCCTCCCAGGCTTCTGGTTGAGTACAAGGCTCCTGCAGCATATACTGTTCCTACTCAAGCCCCTCACCCCCTGCATTCTGGTTCAATGCAGGTTTCCTGCAACCTATGCTGTTCTGCCTCCAGCCCCTCACCCCAGGCTTCTGGTTCAGTACAAAGTTGCTGCAACCTACCCGGTTCTGCCTCCAGCGCCTCAACCCCCAGACTTCGGGTTCAGTACAAGGTTCCTGCAACCTATGCTTTTCTGTCTCCAGCCCCTCATACACCAGGCTTCTGGTTCAGTACAAAGTTCCTGCAATCTCTGCTGATCGGCCAGCAGCCCCTCACCCCCCAGGCTTCTCGTTCAGTCCAAGTCTCCTGCAACCTATGCTGTTCTGTCTCCAGCCCCTCACCCACCAGGCTTCTGGTTCAGTACAAAGTTCGTGCAACCTCTGCTGTTCGGCAACCAGCCCCTCACCCCCCAGACTACTGGTTCAGTACAAAGTTCCTGCAACCTATGCTGTGCTGCTTCCAGCCCTTCAGCCCTCAGGCTTCTGGCTCAATACAAGGTTCCTGCTACGTATGCCGTTCTACCTCCAGTCCCTCACCCTCAGGCATCTGGTTCAGTAGAAGGCTCCTGCAACCTATGCTGTTCCGTCTCCAGCCCCTCACCCCCAAGCTTCTGGTTCAGTACTAGGTTCCTGCAACCTATGCTGTTCTGTCTCCAGCTCCTCACCCCCAAGCTTCTGGTTCAGTAGAAGGCTCCTGCAACCTATGCTGTTCTGTCTCCTGCCCCTCACCTCCCAGGCTTCTGGTTTAGTACACGTTTCCTGCAAACGTTGCTGTTCTGCCTCCAGCCTCTCACTCTAGGCTTCTGGTTCAGTAGAAGGCTCCTGCAACCTGTGCTGTTCCGTCTCCAGCCCCTCACTCCCAGGCTACTGGATCAGTGCAAGATTCCTGAAACCTATGCTGTTCTGCCCCCAGCCCCTCATCCCCAGGCTTCTGCTTCAGTACAGGGCTCCTGCAACCTACGCTGTTCTGCCTCCAGCTCCTCCCTCACCCACCAGACTTCGGGTTCAGTACAAGGCTCCTGCAACCTATACTGTTCTTTCTCCAGCCCCTCACACCCCCCTCCCAGGCTTCTGGTTGAGTACAAGGCTCCTGCAGCATATACTGTTCCTACTCAAGCCCCTCACCCCCTGCATTCTGGTTCAATGCAGGTTTCCTGCAACCTATGCTGTTCTGCCTCCAGCCCCTCACCCCAGGCTTCTGGTTCAGTACAAAGTTGCTGCAACCTACGCGGTTCTGCCTCCAGCGCCTCACCCCCCAGACTTCGGGTTCAGTACAAGGCTCCTGCAACCTATACTTTTCTGTCTCCAGCTCCACACCCCCCAGACCTCTGGTTCAATACTAGGTTCCTGCAACCTATGCTGTTATGTCTCCAGCCCCTCACCCTCCAGGCTTCTGGTTCAATACAAGGCTTCTGCAACCTATGCTGTTCTGTCTCCAGCTGCTCACCCCCCAGACTTCTGGTTCAGTAGTAGGTTCCTGGAACCTATGCTGTTCTGCCCCCAGCCCCTCACCCCCAGGCTTCTGGTTCAGTACAAGGCTCCTGCAACCTATACTATTTTGTCTCCAGCTCCTAACCCTCCAGACTTCTGGTTCGTACTACGTTCCTGCAACCTATGCTGTTCTGTCTCCAAACCCTCACCCCCATTCTTATGCTTTAGTACACATTTTCTGCAAACTATACTGTTCTGTCTCCAGCCCCTCACCCCCACCCAAGACTTCTGTTTCACTACAAGGTTCATGCAGCCTATGCTGTTCCTCCTCCAGCCCTTCACCCCTAGGTGTCTGGTTCAGTACAGGATTCCTGCAACCTATGCTGTTCTGCCTCAAACCCCTCACCCACAGGCTTCTGGATCAGTACAGGGTTCCTGCAGCATATGCTGTTCTGCCTACAGCCCCATGCCCCCCAGGTTTCTGGCTCACTACAAGGTTCCTGCAACCTTTGCTGTTCTGTCCCCAGCGCCTCACACCCCCAGGCTTCTGGTTCAGTACAAAGTTCCTGCAACCTCTGCTGTTCGGCAACCAGCCCCTCACCCCCCAGACTTCTGGTTCAGTACAAGGTTCCTGCAACCTATGCTGTGCTGCTTCCAGCCCTTCAGCCCTCAGGCTTCTGGCTCAATACAAGGTTCCTGCTACGTATGCCGTTCTGCCTCCAGTCCCTCACCCTCAGGCATCTGGTTCAGTAGAAGGCTCCTGCAAACTATGCTGTTCCGTCTCCAGCCCCTCACCCCCCAAGCTTCTGGTTCAGTACTAGGTTCCTGCAACCTATGCTGTTCTGTCTCCAGCTCCTCACCCCCAAGCTTCTGGTTCAGTAGAAGGCTCCTGCAACCTATGCTGTTCTGTCTCCAGCCCCTCACCTCCCAGGCTTCTGGTTTAGTACACGTTTCCTGCAAACGTTGCTGTTCTGCCTCCAGCCTCTCACTCCAGGCTTCTGGTTCAGTAGAAGGCTCCTGCAACCTGTGCTGTTCCGTCTCCAGCCCCTCACTCCCAGGCTACTGGATCAGTGCAAGATTCCTGAAACCTATGCTGTTCTGCCCCCAGCCCCTCATCCCCAGGCTTCTGGTTCAGTACAAGGCTCCTGCAGCATATACTGTTCCTACTCAAGCCCCTCACCCCCAGGATTCTGGTTCAATAAAGGTTTCCTGCAACCTATGCTGTTCTGCCTCCAGCCCCTCACCCCAGGCTTCTGGTTCAGTACAAAGTTGCTGCAACCTACGCGGTTCTGCCTCCAGCTCCTCACCCCCCAGACTTCGGGTTCAGTACAATGCTCCTGCAACCTATACTTTTCTGTCTCCAGCTCCACACCCCCCAGACCTCTGGTTCAATACTAGGTTCCTGCAACCTATGCTGTTATGTCTCCAGCCCCTCACCCTCCAGGCTTCTTGTTCAATACAAGGCTTCTGCAACCTATGCTGTTCTGTCTCCAGCTGCTCACCCCCAGACTTCTGGTTCAGTAGTAGGTTCCTGGAATCTATGCTGTTCTGCCCCCAGCCCCTCACCCCCAGGTTTCTGGTTCAGTACAAGGCTCCTGCAACCTATACTGTTTTGTCTCCTGCTCCTAACCCCCCAGGCTTCTGGTTCGTACTACGTTCCTGCAACATATGCTGTTCTGCCTCTAGCCCCTCACCCCCAGGCTTCTGGTTCAGTACAAGGCTCCTGCAACCTACGCTGTTCTGTCTCCAGCTGCTCACCCCCCAGACTTCTGGTTCAGTAGTAGGTTCCTGGAACCTATGCTGTTCTGCCCCCAGCCCCTCACCCCAAGCTTCTGATTCAGTACAAGGCTCCTGCAACCTATGCTATTCTGATTCCATCCCCTCACCCCCATTCTTCTGCTTTAGTACACATTTCCTGCAACCTATGCTGTTCTGCCTCAAGCCACTCACCCCCCAGACTTCTGGTTGGTTAAGTACAGTGTTCCTGCAACCTATACTGTTCTGTCATCGCCCCCACCCAAGACTTCTGTTTCACTACAAGGTTCATGCAGCCTATGCTGTTCCTCCTCCAGCCCTTCACCCCTAGGTGTCTGGTTCAGTACAGGATTCCTGCAACCTATGCTGTTCTGCCTCAAGCCCCTCACCCACAGGCTTCTGGATCAGTACAGGGTTCCTGCAGCATATGCTGTTCTGCCTACAGCCCCATGCCCCCCAGGTTTCTGGCTCACTACAAGGTTCCTGCAACCTTTGCTGTTCTGTCCCCAGCGCCTCACACCCCCAGGCTTCTGGTTCACTACAAGGTTCCTGCAACCTATGCCGTTCTGCCTCCAGTCCCTCACCGCCAGGCTTCTGTTTCAGTACAAGTCTCCTGCAACCTATGCTGTTCCATCTCCAGCCCCTCACCCCCAGGCTTCTGTTTCAGTGCAAGGTTCTTGAAACCTATGCTGTTCTGCCCCCAGCACGTCACCACCAGGCTTCTAGTTCAGTACAAGGATCCTGCAACCTATACTGTTTTGTCTCCAGCTCCTCATCCCCAGACCTCTGGTTTAGTACTAGGTTCCTGCAACCTATGCTGTTCTGTCTCCAGCCCCTCACCCCAAGCTTCTGGTCCAGTACAAAGCTCCTGCAACCTATGCTATTCTGTCTCCAGACCCTCACCCCCAGGCTTCTGTTTTAGTACACATTTCCTGCAACCTATGCTGTTCTGCCTCAAGCCACTCACCCCCCAGACTTCTGGTTGGTTCAGTACAGTGTTCCTGCAACCTATACAGTTCTGTCTCCAGCCGCTCACCCTGAGGCACCTGGTTCAGTAAAAGTCTCCTGCAACCTATGCTGTTCCTCCTCCAGCCTTTCACCCCTAGGCTTCTGGTTCAGTACAGGTTCCTGCAATCTATGCTGTTCCTCCTCTAGCCTCTCCTCTCACCCCCAGGCTTCTGCTTCAGTACAAGTCTCCAGCAACCTATGCTGTTCCATCTCCAGCCTCTCACCCCCAGGCTTCTGTTTCAGTGCAAGGTTCTTGAAACCTATGCTGTTCTGCCCCCAGCCCGTCACCACCAGGCTTCTAGTTCAGTACTAGAAGGATCCTGCAACCTATACTGTTTTGTCTCCAGCTCCTCATCCCCGAACTTCTGGTTTAGTACTAGGTTCCTGCAACCTATGCTGTTCTGCCTCAAGCCACTCACCCCCCAGACTTCTGGTTCAGTACAGTGTTTCTGCAACCTATACAGTTATGTCTCCAGCCCCTCAGCCCTGAGGCGCCTGGTTCAGTAGAAGTCTCCTGCAACCTATGCTGTTCCTCCTCCAGCCTTTCACCCCTAGGCTTCTGTTTCAGTACAGGCTCCTGCAACCTGTGCTGTTCTCCCTCCAGCCCTTCACCCCTAGGCGTCCGGTTCAGTACAGGATTCCTGCAACCTATGCTGTTCTGCCTCCAGTCCCTCACCCTCAGGCGCCTGGTTCAGTAGAAGTCTCCTGCAACCTATGCTGTTCCTTCTCCAGCCTTTCACCCCTAGGCTTCTGGTTCAGTACAGGGTTCCTGCAACCTATGCTGTTCTGCCTCCAGCCCCTCACCCCCAGGCTTCTTGAACAGTACAGGGTTCCTGCAACATATGCTGTTCTGCCTCCAGCCCCACGCCCCCCAGGTTTCTGGCTCACTACAAGGTTCCTGCAACCTATGCTGTTCTGTCCCCAGCGCCTCACACCCCCAGGCTTCTGGTTCACTACAAGGTTCCTGCAACCTATGCTGTTCTCCATCCAGCCCTGCAGCTCTCAGGTTTCTGGCTCACTACAGGGTTCATGCAACCTATTGTTCTGTCTCCAGCCCCTCAACCGCCCCAGACTTCTTGTTCAGGCAGGGTTCCTGCAACCTATGCTGTTCTGTCTCCAGATTCTCATCCAACTGGGTTCTTGTTCAGTACAGTGTTCCTGCAACCTATACTGTTCCGCCTCCAGCCCCTCACCCCCCAGGCTTCTGGTACACAACATGGTTCCTGCAACCTATGCTGTTCATCCTCCAGCCCCTCACCCCTAGACTTCTGGTTCAGTACAGGGTTCCTGTAACTTATGCTGTTCTACCTCTTGCCCCTAACCCCCAGGCTCCAGGTTCAGTACAGTGTTCCTGCAACCGACACTGTTCTGCCTCCAGCCACTCACCCCAGACTTCTGGCTCACTACAAGGTTCCTGCAACATATGCTGTTCTGCCTCCAGTCCCTCACCCCCCAGGTTTCTGGCTCACTTCAAGGTTCCTGCAATCTCTGCTGTTCGGCAACCAGCCCCTCACCCCCCAGACTTCTGGTTCAGTACAAGGTTCCTGCAACCTATGCTGTGCTGCTTCCAGCCCCTCAGCCCTCATGCTTCTGGCTCACTACAAGGTTCCTGCAACCTATGCTGTTCTGGCTCCAGTCCCTCACCCTCAGGCGCCTGGTTCAGTAGAAGTCTCCTGCAACCTATGCTGTTCTGTCCCCAGCGCCTCACAACCCCAGGCATCTGGTTCACTACAAGGTTCCTGCAACCTATGCTGTTCTCCATCCATCCCTGCAGCTCTCAGGTTTCTGGATCACTACAAGGGTTCCTGCAACCTATTGTTCTGTCTCCAGCCCCTCAACCGCCCCAGACTTTTGGTTCAGGCAGGGTTCCTGCAACCTATGCTGTTCTGTCTCCAGATTCTCACCCAACTGGGTTCTTGTTCAGTACAGTGTTCCTGCAACCTATTCTGTTCATCCTCCAGCCCCTCACCCCTAGACTTCTGGTTCAGTACAGGGTTCCTGTAACCTATGCTGTTCTGCCTCTTGCCCCTCACCCCCAGGCTCCAGGTTCAGTACAGTGTTCCTGCAACCGACACTGTTCTGCCTCCAGCCACTCACCCCAGGCTTCTGGCTCACTACAAGGTTCCTGCAACATTTGCTGTTCTGCCTCCAGCCCCTCGCCCCCCAGGTTTCTGGCTCACTACAAGGTTCCTGCAATCTCTGCTGTTCGGCAACCAGCCCCTCACACCCCAGACTTTTGGTTCAGTACAAGGTTCCTGCAACCTATGCTGTGCTGCTTCCAGCCCCTCAGCCCTCATGCTTCTGGTTCACTACAAGGTTCCTGCTATGTATGCCGTTCTGCCTCCAGTCCCTCACCCTCAGGCGTCTGGTTCAGTAGAAGGATCCTGCAACCTATGCTGTTCTGTCTCCAGCCCTCACCCACAGGCTTCTGCTTCAGTGCAAGATTCCTGGAACCTATGCTGTTCTGCCCCCAGCCCCTCACCCACAAGCTTCTGGTTCAGTACAAGGCTCCTGCAACCTATACTGTTTTGTCTCCAGCTCCTCAACCCCCAGACTTCTGGTTCATTACTAGGTTCCTGCAACCTATGCTGTTCTGTCTCCAGCCCCTCACCCCCCACCCAAGGCTTCTGTTTCACTACAAGGTTCCTGCAGCCTATGCTGTTCTGCCTCCAGCCCCTCACCCCCCAGGCTTCTGGTTCACGACATGGTTCCTGCAACTTATGCTGTTCCTCCTCCAGCCCCTCACCCCTAGGCTTCTGATTAAGTACAGGGTTCCTGCAACCTATGTTGTTCTGCCTCCAGCCCCTCACCCCCAGGCTTCAGGTTCAGTACAGGGTTCCTGCAACTGACACTGTTCTGCCTCCAGCCAATCACCCCAGGCTTCTGGCTCACTACAAGGTTCCTGCAACATATGCTGCTCTGCCTCCAGCTCCTCGCCCCCCAGGTTTCTGGCTCACTACAAGGTTCCTGCAACATATGCTGTTCTGTCTCCAGCCCCTCGCCCCCCAGGCTTCAGGTTCAGTATAAGGTTCCTGCAACCTATGCTTTTCTGTCTCCAGCCCCTCATACACCAGGCTTCTGGTTCAGTACAAAGTTCCTGCAATCTCTGCTGATCGGCCAGCAGCCCCTCACCCCCCAGGCTTCTCGTTCAGTCCAAGTCTCCTGCAACCTATGCTGTTCTGTCTCCAGCCCCTCACCCACCAGGCTTCTGGTTCAGTACAAAGTTCGTGCAACCTCTGCTGTTCGGCAACCAGCCCCTCACCCCCCAGACTTCTGGTTCAGTACAAGGTTCCTGCAACCTATGCTGTGCTGCTTCCAGCCCTTCAGCCCTCAGGCTTCTGGCTCAATACAAGGTTCCTGCTACGTATGCCGTTCTACCTCCAGTCCCTCACCCTCAGGCATCTGATTCAGTAGAATGCTCCTGCAACCTATGCTGTTCCGTCTCCAGCCCCTCACCCCCAAGCTTCTGGTTCAGTACTAGGTTCCTGCAACCTATGCTGTTCTGTCTCCAGCTCCTCACCCCCAAGCTTCTGGTTCAGTAGAAGGCTCCTGCAACCTATGCTGTTCTGTCTCCTGCCCCTCACCTCCCAGGCTTCTGGTTTAGTACACGTTTCCTGCAAACGTTGCTGTTCTGCCTCCAGCCTCTCACTCTAGGCTTCTGGTTCAGTAGAAGGCTCCTGCAACCTGTGCTGTTCTGTCTCCAGCCCCTCACTCCCAGGCTACTGGCTCAGTGCAAGATTCCTGAAACCTATGCTGTTCTGCCCCCAGCCCCTCATCCCCAGGCTTCTGGTTCAGTACAAGGCTCCTGCAACCTACGCTGTTCTGCCTCCAGCTCCTCCCTCACCCACCAGACTTCGGGTTCAGTACAAGGCTCCTGCAACCTATACTGTTCTCTCTCCAGCCCCTCACACCCCCCTCCCAGGCTTCTGGTTGAGTACAAGGCTCCTGCAGCATATACTGTTCCTACTCAAGCCCCTCACCCCCTGCATTCTGGTTCAATGCAGGTTTCCTGCAACCTATGCTGTTCTGCCTCCAGCCCCTCACCCCAGGCTTCTGGTTCAGTACAAAGTTGCTGCAACCTACGCGGTTCTGCCTCCAGCGCCTCAACCCCCAGACTTCGGGTTCAGTACAAGGTTCCTGCAACCTATGCTTTTCTGTCTCCAGCCCCTCATACACCAGGCTTCTGGTTCAGTACAAAGTTCCTGCAATCTCTGCTGATCGGCCAGCAGCCCCTCACCCCCCAGGCTTCTCGTTCAGTCCAAGTCTCCTGCAACCTATGCTGTTCTGTCTCCAGCCCCTCACCCACCAGGCTTCTGGTTCAGTATAAAGTTCGTGCAACCTCTGCTGTTCGGCAACCAGCCCCTCACCCCCCAGACTACTGGTTCAGTACAAAGTTCCTGCAACCTATGCTGTGCTGCTTCCAGCCCTTCAGCCCTCAGGCTTCTGGCTCAATACAAGGTTCCTGCTACGTATGCCGTTCTACCTCCAGTCCCTCACCCTCAGACATCTGGTTCAGTAGAAGGCTCCTGCAACCTATGCTGTTCCGTCTCCAGCCCCTCACCCCCAAGCTTCTGGTTCAGTACTAGGTTCCTGCAACCTATGCTGTTCTGTCTCCAGCTCCTCACCCCCAAGCTTCTGGTTCAGTAGAAGGCTCCTGCAACCTATGCTGTTCTGTCTCCTGCCCCTCACCTCCCAGGCTTCTGGTTTAGTACACGTTTCCTGCAAACGTTGCTGTTCTGCCTCCAGCCTCTCACTCTAGGCTTCTGGTTCAGTAGAAGGCTCCTGCAACCTGTGCTGTTCCGTCTCCAGCCCCTCACTCCCAGGCTACTGGATCAGTGCAAGATTCCTGAAACCTATGCTGTTCTGCCCCCAGCCCCTCATCCCCAGGCTTCTGCTTCAGTACAGGGCTCCTGCAACCTACGCTGTTCTGCCTCCAGCTCCTCCCTCACCCACCAGACTTCGGGTTCAGTACAAGGCTCCTGCAACCTATACTGTTCTCTCTCCAGCCCCTCACACCCCCCTCCCAGGCTTCTGGTTGAGTACAAGGCTCCTGCAGCATATACTGTTCCTACTCAAGCCCCTCACCCCCTGCATTCTGGTTCAATGCAGGTTTCCTGCAACCTATGCTGTTCTGCCTCCAGCCCCTCACCCCAGGCTTCTGGTTCAGTACAAAGTTGCTGCAACCTACGCGGTTCTGCCTCCAGCGCCTCACCCCCCAGACTTCGGGTTCAGTACAAGGCTCCTGCAACCTATACTTTTCTGTCTCCAGCTCCACACCCCCCAGACCTCTGGTTCAATACTAGGTTCCTGCAACCTATGCTGTTATGTCTCCAGCCCCTCACCCTCCAGGCTTCTGGTTCAATACAAGGCTTCTGCAACCTATGCTGTTCTGTCTCCAGCTGCTCACCCCCCAGACTTCTGGTTCAGTAGTAGGTTCCTGGAACCTATGCTGTTCTGCCCCCAGCCCCTCACCCCCAGGCTTCTGGTTCAGTACAAGGCTCCTGCAACCTATACTATTTTGTCTCCAGCTCCTAACCCTCCAGACTTCTGGTTCGTACTACGTTCCTGCAACCTATGCTGTTCTGTCTCCAAACCCTCACCCCCATTCTTATGCTTTAGTACACATTTTCTGCAAACTATACTGTTCTGTCTCCAGCCCCTCACCCCCACCCAAGACTTCTGTTTCACTACAAGGTTCATGCAGCCTATGCTGTTCCTCCTCCAGCCCTTCACCCCTAGGTGTCTGGTTCAGTACAGGATTCCTGCAACCTATGCTGTTCTGCCTCAAACCCCTCACCCACAGGCTTCTGGATCAGTACAGGGTTCCTGCAGCATATGCTGTTCTGCCTACAGCCCCATGCCCCCCAGGTTTCTGGCTCACTACAAGGTTCCTGCAACCTTTGCTGTTCTGTCCCCAGCGCCTCACACCCCCAGGCTTCTGGTTCAGTACAAAGTTCCTGCAACCTCTGCTGTTCGGCAACCAGCCCCTCACCCCCCAGACTTCTGGTTCAGTACAAGGTTCCTGCAACCTATGCTGTGCTGCTTCCAGCCCTTCAGCCCTCAGGCTTCTGGCTCAATACAAGGTTCCTGCTACGTATGCCGTTCTGCCTCCAGTCCCTCACCCTCAGGCATCTGGTTCAGTAGAAGGCTCCTGCAAACTATGCTGTTCCGTCTCCAGCCCCTCACCCCCAAGCTTCTGGTTCAGTACTAGGTTCCTGCAACCTATGCTGTTCTGTCTCCAGCTCCTCACCCCCAAGCTTCTGGTTCAGTAGAAGGCTCCTGCAACCTATGCTGTTCTGTCTCCAGCCCCTCACCTCCCAGGCTTCTGGTTTAGTACACGTTTCCTGCAAACGTTGCTGTTCTGCCTCCAGCCTCTCACTCCAGGCTTCTGGTTCAGTAGAAGGCTCCTGCAACCTGTGCTGTTCCGTCTCCAGCCCCTCACTCCCAGGCTACTGGATCAGTGCAAGATTCCTGAAACCTATGCTGTTCTGCCCCCAGCCCCTCATCCCCAGGCTTCTGGTTCAGTACAAGGCTCCTGCAGCATGTACTGTTCCTACTCAAGCCCCTCACCCCCAGGATTCTGGTTCAATAAAGGTTTCCTGCAACCTATGCTGTTCTGCCTCCAGCCCCTCACCCCAGGCTTCTGGTTCAGTACAAAGTTGCTGCAACCTACGCGGTTCTGCCTCCAGCTCCTCACCCCCCAGACTTCGGGTTCAGTACAATGCTCCTGCAACCTATACTTTTCTGTCTCCAGCTCCACACCCCCCAGACCTCTGGTTCAATACTAGGTTCCTGCAACCTATGCTGTTATGTCTCCAGCCCCTCACCCTCCAGGCTTCTTGTTCAATACAAGGCTTCTGCAACCTATGCTGTTCTGTCTCCAGCTGCTCACCCCCAGACTTCTGGTTCAGTAGTAGGTTCCTGGAATCTATGCTGTTCTGCCCCCAGCCCCTCACCCCCAGGTTTCTGGTTCAGTACAAGGCTCCTGCAACCTATACTGTTTTGTCTCCTGCTCCTAACCCCCCAGGCTTCTGGTTCGTACTACGTTCCTGCAACATATGCTGTTCTGCCTCCAGCCCCTCACCCCCAGGCTTCTGGTTCAGTACAAGGCTCCTGCAACCTACGCTGTTCTGTCTCCAGCTGCTCACCCCCCAGACTTCTGGTTCAGTAGTAGGTTCCTGGAACCTATGCTGTTCTGCCCCCAGCCCCTCACCCCAAGCTTCTGATTCAGTACAAGGCTCCTGCAACCTATGCTATTCTGATTCCATCCCCTCACCCCCATTCTTCTGCTTTAGTACACATTTCCTGCAACCTATGCTGTTCTGCCTCAAGCCACTCACCCCCCAGACTTCTGGTTGGTTAAGTACAGTGTTCCTGCAACCTATACTGTTCTGTCATCGCCCCCACCCAAGACTTCTGTTTCACTACAAGGTTCATGCAGCCTATGCTGTTCCTCCTCCAGCCCTTCACCCCTAGGTGTCTGGTTCAGTACAGGATTCCTGCAACCTATGCTGTTCTGCCTCAAGCCCCTCACCCACAGGCTTCTGGATCAGTACAGGGTTCCTGCAGCATATGCTGTTCTGCCTACAGCCCCATGCCCCCCAGGTTTCTGGCTCACTACAAGGTTCCTGCAACCTTTGCTGTTCTGTCCCCAGCGCCTCACACCCCCAGGCTTCTGGTTCACTACAAGGTTCCTGCAACCTATGCCGTTCTGCCTCCAGTCCCTCACCGCCAGGCTTCTGTTTCAGTACAAGTCTCCTGCAACCTATGCTGTTCCATCTCCAGCCCCTCACCCCCAGGCTTCTGTTTCAGTGCAAGGTTCTTGAAACCTATGCTGTTCTGCCCCCAGCACGTCACCACCAGGCTTCTAGTTCAGTACAAGGATCCTGCAACCTATACTGTTTTGTCTCCAGCTCCTCATCCCCAGACCTCTGGTTTAGTACTAGGTTCCTGCAACCTATGCTGTTCTGTCTCCAGCCCCTCACCCCAAGCTTCTGGTCCAGTACAAGGCTCCTGCAACCTATGCTATTCTGTCTCCAGACCCTCACCCCCAGGCTTCTGTTTTAGTACACATTTCCTGCAACCTATGCTGTTCTGCCTCAAGCCACTCACCCCCCAGACTTCTGGTTGGTTCAGTACAGTGTTCCTGCAACCTATACAGTTCTGTCTCCAGCCGCTCACCCTGAGGCACCTGGTTCAGTAAAAGTCTCCTGCAACCTATGCTGTTCCTCCTCCAGCCTTTCACCCATAGGCTTCTGGTTCAGTACAGGTTCCTGCAATCTATGCTGTTCTGCCTCCAGCCCTTCACCCCTAGGCGTCTGGTTGGGTACAGGATTCCTGCAACCTATGCTGTTCTGCCTCCAGCCCCTCACCCACAGGCTTCTGGATCAGTACAGGGTTCCTGCAGCATATGCTGTTCTGCCTACAGCCCCATGCCCCCCAGGTTTCTGGCTCACTACAAGGTTCCTGCAACCGTTGCTGTTCCGCCTCCAGCTCCTCACCCCCCAGACTTCGGGTTCAGTACAAGGCTCCTGCAACCTATGCTGTTCTGTCTCCAGCCCCTCACCCGCCAGGCTTCTGGTTCAATACAAAGCTCCTGCAACCTATGCTGTTCTGTCTCCAGCCCCTCACCCACCAGGCTTCTGGTTCAGTACAAAGTTCCTGCAATCTCTGCTGTGCTTCTTCCAGTCCCTCAGCCCTCAGGCTTCTGGCTCACTACAAGGTTCCTGCTACGTTTGCTGTTCTGCCTCCAGCCCTTCACCCTCCAGTCTTCTGGTTCAGTACAAGGTTCCTGCAACCTATGCCGTTCTGCCTCCAGTCCCTCACCCTCAGGCGCCTGGTTCAGTAGAAGGCTCCTGCAACCTATGCTGTTCCTCCTTTAGCCTCTCTTCTCACCCCCAGGCTTCTGCTTCAGTACAAGTCTCCTGCAACCTATGCTGTTCCATCTCCAGCCTCTCACCCCCAGGCTTCTGTTTCAGTGCAAGGTTCTTGAAACCTATGCTGTTCTGCCCCCAGCCCGTCACCACCAGGCTTCTAGTTCAGTACAAGGATCCTGCAACCTATACTGTTTTGTCTCCAGCTCCTCATCCCCAGACTTCTGGTTTAGTACTAGGTTCCTGCAACCTATGCTGTCTGTCTCCAGCCCCTCACCCCAAGCTTCTGGTTCAGTACAAGGCTCCTGCAACCTATGCTATTCTGTCTCCAGACCCTCACCCCCAGGCTTTTGTTTTAATACACATTTCCTGCAACCTATGCTGTTCTGCCGCAAGCCACTCACCCCCCAGACTTCTGGTTCAGTACAGTGTTCCTGCAACCTATACCGTTCTGTCTCCAGCCCCTCAGCCCTCAGGCTTCTGGCTCACTACAAGGTTCCTGCTACGTATGCTGTTCTGCCTCCAGCCCCTCACCCCCCAGTCTTCTGGTTCAGTACAAGGTTCCTGCAACCTATGCCGTTCTGCCTCCAGTCCCTCACCCTCAGGCTCCTGGTTCAGTAGAAGTCTCCTGCAACCTATGCTGTTCCTCCTCCAGCCTTTCACCCCTAGGCTTCTGGTTCAGTACAGGCTCCTGCAACCTATGCTGTTCTGCCTCTAGCCCCTCACCCACAGGCTTCTTGAACAGTACAGGGTTCCTGCAACATATGCTGTTCTGCCTCCAGCCCCACGCCCCCCAGGTTTCTGGCTCACTACAAGGTTCCTGCAACCTATGCTGTTCTGTCCCCAGCGCCTCACACCCCCAGGCTTCTGGTTCACTACAAGGTTCCTGCAACCTATGCTGTTCTCCATCCAGCCCTGCAGCTCTCAGGTTTCTGGCTCACTACAGGGTTCCTGCAACCTATTGTTCTGTCTCCAGCCCCTCAACCGCCCCAGACTTCTTGTTCAGGCAGGGTTCCTGCAACCTATGCTGTTCTGTCTCCAGATTCTCATCCAAATGGGTTCTTGTTCAGTAAAGTGTTCCTGCAACCTATTCTGTTCATCCTCCAGCCCCTCACCCCTAGACTTCTGGTTCAGTACAGGGTTCCTGTAACTTATGCTGTTCTACCTCTTGCCCCTAACCCCCAGGCTCCAGGTTCAGTACAGTGTTCCTGCAACCGACACTGTTCTGCCTCCAGCCACTCACCCCAGGCTTCTGGCTCACTACAAGGTTCCTGCAACATATGCTGTTCTGCCTCCAGTCCCTCGCCCCCCAGGTTTCTGGCTCACTACAAGGTTCCTGCAATCTCTGCTGTTCGGCAACCAGCCCCTCACCCCCCAGACTTCTGGTTCAGTACAAGGTTCCTGCAACCTATGCTGTGCTGCTTCCAGACCCTCAGCTCTCATGCTTCTGGCTCACTACAAGGTTCCTGCAACCTATGCTGTTCTTCCTCCAGCCCCACACCCCCAGGCTTCTTGAACAGTACAGTGTTCCTGCAACATATGCTGTTCTGCCTCCAGCCCCACTCCCCCCAGGATTCTGGCTCACTACAAGGTTCCTGCAACCTATGCTGTTCTGTCCCCAGCGCCTCACACCCCCAGGCATCTGGTTCACTACAAGGTTCCTGCAACCTATGCTGTTCTCCATCCATCCCTGCAGCTCTCAGGTTTCTGGCTCACTACAGGGTTCCTGCAACCTATGCTGTTCTGTCTCCAGCCCCTCAACCACCCCAGACTTCTGGTTCAGTACAAGGTTCCTGCGCCTTATGCTGTTCTGTCTCCAGCCCCTCACCCTCCCACCCCCCAGGCTTCTGGTTGAGTACAAGGCTCCTGCAACCCATGCTGTTCTGTCTCCACCCACTCAGCCCTAGGCTTCTGGTTTAGTACAAGTTTCCTGTAACATATGCTGGTCTGTCTCCAGCACCTCAACCCCCAGGCTTCTGGTTCAGTACAGGGCTCCTGCAACCTATGCTGTTCTGCCTCCTGCCCCTCACCACCAGGCTTCCGGTTCACTAAAAGGTTCCTGCAACCTATGTTGTTCGGTCTCCAGCCCCTCACCCCCATGCCTCTGGTTCAGTACAGGGTTCCTGTAAACTATGCTATTCAGCCCAGCCCCCCATGACCCAGGCATCTGGCTCACTACTAGGTTCCTGCAACCTATTCTGTTCTGCCTCCAGCCCCTCACCCCCAGGCTTCTGGTTCAGGACAGGGTTCCTGCAACCTATGCTGTTCTGTCTCCAGCCCCTCACCCCCAGGCTTCTGCTTCAGTACAAGGGTCCTGCAACCTATGCTGTTCTGACTCCAGCCCCTCACCACCCAGGCTTCTGGTTCAGTACAAGGGTCCTGCAATCTATGCTGTTCTGTCTCCAGCCCTTCACACACCAGGCTTCTGGTTCAGTACAAGGTTCCTGCAACCTATGTTGTTCTGCCTCCAGCCCCTCACCCCCAGGCTTCTGGTTCAGTACAAGGGTCCTGCAACCTATGCTGTTCTGTCTCCAGCCCTTCACACACCAGGCTTCTGGTTCAGTACAAGGTTCCTGCAACCTATGCTGTTCTCTCTCCAGCCCCTCACCCGCCAGGCTTCTGGTTGAGTACGACGCTCCTGCAACGTATGCTGTTTCTCCTCCAGCCCCTCACCCCCAGGATTCTGGCTCACTACAAGGTTCCTGCAACCTATGCTGTTCTGCCTCCAGCCTCTCGCCCCCCAGGTTTCTGGCTCACTACAAGGTTCCTGCAACCAATGCGGTTCTGTCTCCAGTCCCTCACCCCCCAGGCTTCTGGTTCAGTACAAGATTCCTGCAACCTATGCTGTTCTGTCTCCAGTCCCTCACCCACCAGTCTTCTGGTTCAGTACAAAGTTCTTGCAATCTCTGCTGTTCGTCCACCAGCCCCTCAACCCCCAGGCTTCTGGTTCAGTACAAGGTTCCTGCAACCTATGCTGTGCTGCTTCCAGCCCCTCAGCCCTCAGGCTTCTGGCTCACTACAGGGTTCCTGCAACCTATGCTGTTCTGTCCCCAGCGCCTCGCACCCCCAGGCTTCTGGTTCACTACAAGGTTTCTGCAACCTATGCTGTTCTCCATCCAGCCCTGCAGCCCTCAGGCTTCTGGCTCACTACAGGGTTCCTGCAACCTATGCTGTTCTGTCCCCAGCGCCTCACACCCCCAGGCTTCTGGTTCACTGCAAGGTTCCTGCAACCTATGCTGTTCTCCATCCAGCCCATCAGCCCTCAGGTTTCTGGCTCACTACAGGGTTCCTGCAACCTATGCTGTTCTGTCTTCAGCCCCTCATCCGCCCCAGACTTCTGGTTAGGGACAGGGTTCATGCAACCTATGCTGTTCTGTCTCCAGATTCTCACCCACCTGGGTTCTTCTTCGGTATACACGCATTTCGCCGACCAATTTTTCAACGTGGGACTTTTCATCGTCAGAATTTTCATCGCCAAAAACCCAGTTTTTTCAAATTTTTATTTTGGGGGTGTTCTGTAGGGGTTATAATAGTAAGGGGGGGCCTGGGGAGCGGAACCCCCCCCCAGAATAAAAAAAACAAAAAACAGAGTTTTTGGCGACGAAAATTCTGACGATGAAAAGTCCCACGTTGAAAAATAGGTCGGCGAAATAACGTAGAACCTCTTGTTCAGTACAGTGTTCCTGCAACTTATACTGTTCTGTCTCCAGACCCCCACCCCCCACCCAAGGCTTCTGTTTCACTACAAAGTTCCTGTAGCCTATGCTGTTCCTCCTCCAGCCCTTCACCCCTAGGCTTCTGGTTCAGTACAGGGTTCCTGAAACATATGTTGTTCTGCCTCCAGCCCCTCGCCACCCAGGTTTCTGGCTCACTACAAGGTTCCTGCAACCTATGCTGTTCTGTCCCCAGCTCCTCACACCCCCAGGCTTCTGGTTCACTACAAGGTTCCTGCAACCTATGCTGTTCTCCATCGAGCCCTGCAGCCCTCAGGTTTCTGGCTCACTACAAGGTTCCTGCAACCTATGCTGTTCTGTCCCCAGCGCCTCACACCCCCAGGCTTCTGGGTCACTACAAGTTTCCTGCAACCTATGCTGTTCTCCATCCAGCCCTGCAGCCCTCAGGTTTCTGGCTCACTACAGGGTTCCTGCAACCTATGCTGTTCTGTCTCCAGATTCTCACCCACCTGGGTTCTTGTTCGGTATACACGCATTTCGCCGACCTATTTTTCAACGTGGGATTTTTCATCGTCAGAATTTTCATCGCCAAAAAAGTTTTTTCAATTTTTTATTTTGGGGGTGTTCTGTAGGGGTTGGGTTAAGATTATAATAGTAATGGGGGTTCTGGGGAGCTGACCGCCCCCAGAATAAAAAGAAACAAAAAACAGGGTTTTTGGCGATGAAAATTCTGACAATGAAAAGTCCCACGTTGAAAAATAGGTCGGCGAAATAACGTAGAACCTCTTGTTCAGTACAGTGTTCCTGCAACTTATACTGTTCTGTCTCCAGACCCTCACCCCCCACCCAAGGCTTCTGTTTCACTACAAAGTTCCTGTAGCCTATGCTGTTCCTCCTCCAGCCCTTTACCCCTAGGCTTCTGGTTCAGTACAGGGTTCCTGCAACCTATGCTGTTCTGCCTCAAGCCAATCACCCCCCAGAATTCTGGTTGAGTACAGTGTTCCTGCAACCTATACTGTTCTGTCTCCAGCCCCTCACCCCCACCCAAGGCTTCTGTTTCACTACAAAGTTCCTGCAACCTATGCTGTTCCTCCTCCAGCCCTTCACCCCTAGGCATCTGGTTCAGTACAGGGTTCGGTTTCTACAACCTACGCGGTTCTGCCTCCAGCTCCTCACCCCCCAGACTTCGGGTTCAGTACAAGGCTCCTGCAACCTATACTTTTCTGTCTCCAGCTCCACAACCCCCAGACTTCTGGTTCAATACTAGGTTCCTGCAACCTATGCTGTTAATTCTCCAGCCCCTCACCCACCATGCTTCTGGTTCAATACAAGGCTTCTGCAACCTATGCTGTTCTGTCTCAAGCCGCTCAACCCCCCAGACTTCTGGTTCAGTAGTAGGTTCCTGCAACCTATGCTGTTCTGTCTCCAGCTCCTCACCCCCAAGCTTCTGGTTCAGTAGAAGGCTCCTGCAACCTATGCTGTTCTGTCTCCAGCCCCTCACCTCCCAGGCTTCTGGTTTAGTACACGTTTCCTGCAAACGTTGCTGTTCTGCCGCCAGCCTCTCACTCCAGGCTTCTGGTTCAGTAGAAGTCTACTGCAACCTGTGCTGTTCCGTCTCCAGCCCCTCACTCCCAGGCTACTGGATCAGTGCAAGATTCCTGAAACCTATGCTGTTCTGCCCCCAGCCCCTCATCCCCAGGCTTCTGGTTCAGTACAAGGCTCCTGCAACATACGCTGTTCTGTCTCCAGCCCCTCACCGACCAGGCTTCATGTTCAATACAAGGTTCCTGCAACCTATGCGGTTCTGCCGGCAGCTCCTCACCCGCCAGACTTCAGGTTCAGTACAAGGCTCCTGCAACCTATACGGTTCTGTCTCCAGCCCCTCACCCCCCCAGGCTTCTGGTTGAGTACAAGGCTCCTGCAGTGTATGCTGTTCCTCCTCCAGCCCCTAACCCCCAGGATTCTGGTTCAGTGCAGGGTTCCTGTAACCTATGCTGTTCTGCCTCTAGCCCCTCATCCCCAGGCTTCTGGTTCAGTACAAGGCTCCTGCAACCTACGCTGTTCTGTCTCCAGCCCCTCACCGCCCAGGCTTCTGGTTCAGTACAAGGTTCCTGTAACCTACGCTGTTCCGCCTCCAGCTCCTCCCTCACCCACCAGACTTCGGGTTCAGTACAAGGCTCCTGCAACGTATACTGTTCTCTCTCCAGCCCCTCCCCGCCCCAGGCTTCTGGTTGAGTACAAGGCTCCTGCAGCGTATACTGTTCCTACTCAAGCCTCTCACCCCCAGGATTCTGGTTCAATGCAGGTTTCCTGCAACCTATGCTGTTCTGCCTCCAGCCCCTCACCCCCCAGGCTTCTGGTTCAGTATAAAGTTGCTGCAACCTAGGCGGTTCTGCCTCCAGCTCCTCACCCCCCAGACTTCGGGTTCAGTACAAGGCTCCTGCAACCTATACTTTTCTGTCTCCAGCTCCACACCCCCCAGACTTCTGGTTCAATACTAGGTTCCTGCAACCTATGCTGTTATGTCTCCAGCCCCTCACCCGCCATGCTTCTGGTTCAAATCAAGGCTTCTGCAAGCTATGCTGTTCTGTCTCCAGCCCCTCACCAACCAGGCTTCTGGTTCAGTACAAAGTTCCTGCAATCTCTGCTGTGCTTCTTCCAGTCCCTCAGCCCTCAGGCTTCTGGCTCACTACAAGGTTCCTGCTACGTTTGCTGTTCTGCCTCCAGCCCTTCACCCCCCAGTCTTCTGGTTCAGTACAAGTTTCCTGCAACCTATGCCTTTCTGGCTCCAGTCCCTCACCCTCAGGCCCCTGGTTCAGTAGAAGGCTCCTGCAACCTATGCTGTTCCGCCTCTAGTCCCTCACCCCAAGGCTTCTGGTTCAGTACAAGTCTCCTGCAACCTATGCTGTTCCATCTCCAGCCGCTCACCCCCCAGACTTCTGGTTCAGTAGTAGTTTCCTGGAACCTATGCTGTTCTGCCCCCAGCCCCTCACCCCCAGGCTTCTGGTTCAGTACAAGGCTCCTGCAACCTATACTGTTTTGTCTCCAGCTCCTAACCCCCAGACTTCTGGTTCTTACTACGTTCCTGCAACCTATGCTGTTCTGTCTCCAGCCCCTCTCTCCCCAAGCTTCTGATTCAGTACAAGGCTCCTGCAACCTATGATATTCTGTCTCCATCCCCTCACCCCCATTCTTCTGCTTTAGTACACATTTCCTGCAACCTATACTGTTCTGTCTCCAGCCCCTCACCCCCACCCAAGGCTTCTGTTTCACTACAAGGTTCCTGCAGCCTATGCTGTTCCTCCTCCAGCCCTTCACCCCTAGGTGTCTGGTTCAGTACAGGATTCCTGCAACCTATGCTGTTCTGCCTCAAGCCCCTCACCCACAGGCTTCTGGATGAGTACAGGGTTCCTGCAGCATATGCTGTTCTGCCTACAGCCCCATGCCCCCCAGGTTTCTGGCTCACTACAAGGTTCCTGCAACCTTTGCTGTTCTGTCCCCAGCGCCTCACACCCCCAGGCTTCTGGTTCACTACAAGGTTCCTGCAACCTATGCCGTTCTGCCTCCAGTCCCTCACCCTCAGGCGCCTTGTTCAGTAGAAGTCTCCTGCAATCTATGCTGTTCCTCCTCCAGCCTTTCACCCCTAGGCTTCTGGTTCAGTACAGGTTCCTGCAACCTATGCTGTTCTGCCTCCAGCCCTTCACCCCTAGGCGTCTGGTTCAGTACAGGATTCCTGCAACCTATGCTGTTCTGCCTCCAGCCCCTCACCCACAGGCTTCTGGATCAGTACAGGGTTCCTGCAGCATATGCTGTTCTGTATACAGCCCCATGCCCCCCAGGTTTCTGGCTCACTACAAGGTTCCTGCAACCTTTGCTGTTCCGCCTCCAGCCCCTCACCCCCCAGGCTTCTGGTTCAGTACAAAGTTGCTGCAACCTGTGTGGTTCTGACTCCAGCTCCTCACCCACCAGACTTCGGGTTCAGTACAAGGCTCCTGCAACCTATACTGTTCTGTCTCCAGCTCCACACAGCCCAGACCTCTGGTTCAATACTAGGTTCCTGCAACCTATGCTGTTATGTCTCCAGCCCCTCACCCGCCAGGCTTCTGGTTCAATACAAGGCTCCTGCAACCTATGCTGTTTCGTCTCCAGCCCCTCACCCACCAGGCTTCTGGTTCAGTACAAAGTTCCTGCAATCTCTGCTGTGCTTCTTCCAGTCCCTCAGCCCTCAGGCTTCTGGCTCACTACAAGGTTCCTGCTACGTTTGCTGTTCTGCCTCCAGCCCTTCACCCCCCAGTTTTCTGGTTCAGTACAAGGTTCCTGCAACCTATGCCGTTCTGCCTCCAGTCCCTCACCCTCAGGCCCCTGGTTCAGTAGAAAGCTCCTGCAACCTATGCTGTTCCGCCTCTAGCCTCTCCTCTCACCCCCAGGCTTCTGCTTCAGTACAAGTCTCCTGCAACCTATGCTGTTCCATCTCCAGCCCCTCACCCCCAAGCTTCTGTTTCAGTGCAAGGTTCTTGAAACCTATGCTGTTCTGCCCCCAGCACGTCACCACCAGGCTTCTAGTTCAGTACAAGGATCCTGCAACCTATACTGTTTTGTCTCCAGCTCCTCATCCCCAGACTTCTGGTTTAGTACTAGGTTCCTGCAACCTATGCTGTTCTGTCTCCAGCCCCTCACCCCAAGCTTCTGGTTCAGTACAAGGCTCCTGCAACATATGCTGTTCTGTCTCCAGACCCTCACCCCCAGGCTTCTGTTTTAGTACACATTTCCTGCGACCTATGCTGTTCTGCCTCAAGCCACTCACCCCCCAGACTTCTGGTTCAGTACAGTGTTCCTGCAACCTATACAGTTCTGTCTCCAGCCCCTCACCCTCAGGCGCCTGGTTCAGTAAAAGTCTCCTGCAACCTATGCTGTTCCTCGTCCAGCCTTTCACCCCTAGGCTTCTGGTTCAGTACAGGTTCCTGCAATCTATGCTGTTCTGCCTCCAGCCCTTCACCCCTAGGCGTCTGGTTCAGTACAGGATTCCTGCAACCTATGCTGTTCTGCCTCCAGCCCCTCACCCACAGGCTTCTGGATCAGTACAGGGTTCCTGCAACATATGCTGTTCTGCCTACAGCCCCATGCCCCCCAGGTTTCTGGCTCACTACAAGGTTCCTGCAACCTTTGCTGTTCCGCCTCCAACCCCTCACCCACCAGGCTTCTGGTTCAGTACAAAGTTGCTGCAACCTGCGTGGTTCTGACTCCAGCTCCTCACCCCCCAGACTTCGGGTTCAGTACAAGGCTCCTGCAACCTATACTGTTCTGTCTCCAGCTCCACACCCCCCAGACCTCTGGTTCAATACTAGGTTCCTGCAACCTATGCTGTTATGTCTCCAGCCCCTCACCCGCCAGGCTTCTGGTTCAATACAAGGCTCCTTCAACCTATGCTGTTCTGTCTCCAGCCCCTCACCGCAAGCTTCTGGTTCAGTACAAGGCTCCTGCAACCTATGCTATTCTGTCTCCAGACCCTCACCCCCAGGCTTCTGTTTTAATACACATTTCCTGCAACCTATGCTGTTCTGCCTCAAGCCACTCACCCCCCAGACTTCTGGTTCAGTACAGTGTTCCTGCAACCTATACAGTTCTGTCTCCAGCCCCTCAGCCCTCAGGCTTCTGGCTCACTACAAGGTTCCTGCTACATATGCTGTTCTGCCTCCAACCCCTCACCCCCAGTCTTCTGGTTCAGTACAAGGTTCCTGCAACCTATGCTGTTCTGCCTCCAGTCCCTCACCCTCAGGCGCCTGGTTCAGTAGAAGTCTCCTGCAACCTATGCTGTTCCTCCTCCAGCCCCTCACCCACAGGCTTTTTGAACAGTAGAGGGTTCCTGCAACATATGCTGTTCTCCATCCAACCCTGCAACTCTCAGGTTTCTGGCTCACTACAGAGTTCCTGCAACCTATTGTTCTGTCTCCAGCCCCTTAACTGCCCCAGACTTCTTGTTCAGGCAGGGTTCCTGCAACCTATGCTGTTCTGTCTCCAGATTCTCATCCAACTGGGTTCTTGTTCAGTACAGTGTTCCTGCAACCTATACAGTTCTGTCTCCAGCCCCTCAGCCCTCAGGCTTCTGGCTCACTACAAGGTTCCTGCTACGTATGCTGTTCTGCCTCCAGCCCCTCACCCCCCAGTCTTCTGGTTCAGTACAAGTTTCCTGCAACCTATGCCGTTCTGCCTCCAGTCCCTCACCCTCAGGCGCCTGGTTCAGTAGAAGTCTCCTGCAACCTATGTTGTTCCTCCTCCAGCCTTTCACCCCTAGGCTTCTGGTTCAGTACAGGTTCCTGCAACCTATGCTGTTCTTCCTCCAGCCCCTCACCCCTAGGCTTCTTGAACAGTACAGGGTTCCTGCAACATATGCTGTTCTGCCTCCAGCCCGACTCCCTCAGGTTTCTGGCTCACTACAAGGTTCCTGCAACCTATGCTGTTCTGTCCCCAGCGCCTCTCACCCCCAGGCATCCGGTTCACTACAAGGTTCCTGCAACCTATGCTGTTCTCCATCCATCCCTGCAGCTCTCAGGTTTCTGGCTCACTACAGGGTTCCTGCAACCTATTGTTCTGTCTCCAGCCCCTCAACCGCCCCAGACCTTTGGTTCAGGCAGGGTTCCTGCAACCTATGCTGTTCTGTCTCCAGACTCTCACCCAACTGGGTTCTTGTTCATTACAGTGTTCCTGCAACCTATACTGTTCTGTCTCCAGCCCCTCACCCCCCAGGCTTCTGGTACACAACATGGTTCCTGCAACCTATTCTGTTCATCCTCTAGACCCTCAACCCTAGACTTCTGGTTCAGTACAGGGTTCCTGTAACCTATGCTGTTCTGCCTCTTGCCCCTCACCCCCAGGCTCCAGGTTCAGTACAGTGTTCCTGCAACCGACACTGTTCTGCCTCAAGCCACTCACCCCAGGCTTCTGGCTCACTACAAGGTTCCTGCAACATATGCTGTTCTGCCTCCAGCCCCTCGCCCCCCAGGTTTCTGGTACACAACATGGTTCCTGCAACCTATTCTGTTCATCCTCTAGACCCTCAACCCTAGACTTCTGGTTCAGTACAGGGTTCCTGTAACCTATGCTGTTCTGCCTCTTGCCCCTCACCCCCAGGCTCCAGGTTCAGTACAGTGTTCCTGCAACCGACACTGTTCTGCCTCAAGCCACTCACCCCAGGCTTCTGGCTCACTACAAGGTTCCTGCAACATATGCTGTTCTGCCTCCAGCCCCTCGCCCCCCAGGTTTCTGGCTCACTACAAGGTTCCTGCAATCTCTGCTGTTCGGCAACCAGCCCCTCACCCCCCAGACTTCTGGTTCAGTACAAGGTTCCTGCAACCTATGCTGTGCTGCTTCCAACCCCTCAGCCCTCATGCTTCTGGCTCACTACAAGGTTCCTGCTACGAATGCCGTTCTGCCTCCAGTCCCTCACCCTCAGGCATCTAGTTCAGTAGAAGGCTCCTGCAACCTATGCTGTTCCGTCTCCAGCCCCTCACCCCCAGGCTTCTGCTTCAGTGCAAGATTCCTGGAACCTATGCTGTTCTGCCCCCAGCCCCTCACCCCCAAGCTTCTGGTTCAGTAGAAGGATCCTGCAACCTATACTGTTTTGTCTCCAGCTCCTCAACCCCCAGACTTCTGGTTCAGTACTAGGTTCCTGGAACCTATGCTGTTCTGTCTCCAGCCCCTCACCCCCCACCCAAGGCTTCTGTTTCACTACAAGGATCCTGCACCCAATGCTGTTCTGCCTCCAGCCCCTCACCCCCCAGGCTTCTGGTTCACAACATGGTTCCTGCAACCTATGCTGTTCCTCCTCCAGCCCCTCACCCCTAGGCTTCTGGTTCAGTACAGGGTTCCTGCAACCTATGCTATTCTGCCTCAAGCCTTTCACCCCCCAGAATTCTGATTCAGTACAGTGTTCCTGCAACCTATACTGTTCTGTCTCCAGCCCCTCACCCCCACCCAAGGCTTCTGTTTCACTACAAAGTTCCTGCAGCCTATGCTGTTCCTCTTCCAGCCCTTCACCCCTAGGCATCTGGTTCAGTACAGGGTTCGGTTCCTACAACCATTGCTGTTCTGTCTCCAGCCCCTCACCTCCCAGGCTTCTGGTTTAGTACACGTTTCCTGCAAACATTGCTGTTCTGCCTCCAGCCTCTCACTCCAGGCTTCTGGTTCAGTACAAGTCTTCTGCAACCTACGCTGTTCTGTTTCCAGCCCCTCACCGCCCAGGCTTCTGGTTCAGTACAAGGTTCCTGCAACATACGCTGTTCTGCCTCCAGCTCCTATCCCCCCAGTCTTCTGGTTGAGTACAAGGCTCCTGCAGCGTATGCTGTTCCTAATCCAGCCCCTCACCCCCAGGATTCTGGTTCAGTGCAGGTTTCCTGCAACCTATGCTGTTCTGCCTCCAGCCCCTCACCCCCCAGGCTTCTGGTTCAGTACAAAGTTGTTGCAACCTACGCGGTTCTGCCTCCAGCTTCTCACCCCCCAGACTTCGGGTTCAGTACAAGGCTCCTGCAACCTATACTTTTCTGTCTCCAGCTCCACACCCCCCAGACTTCTGGTTCAATACTAGGTTCCTGCAACCTATGCTGTTATGTCTCCAGCCCCTCACCCGCCATGCTTCTGGTTCAATACAAGGCTCCTGCAACCTATGCTGTTCTGTCTCAAGCCGCTCAACCCCCAGACTTCTGGTTCAGTAGTAGGTTCCTGCAACCTATGCTGTTCTGTCTCCAGCTCCTCACCCCCAAGCTTCTGGTTCAGTAGAAGGCTCCTGCAACCTATGCTGTTCTGTCTCCAGCCCCTCACCTCCCAGGCTTCTGGTTTAGTACACGTTTCCTGCAAACATTGCTGTTCTGCCTCCAGCCTCTCACTCCAGGCTTCTGGTTCATTAGAAGTCTACTGCAACCTGTGCTCTTTCGTCTCCAGCCCCTCACTCCCAGGCTACTGGATCAGTGCAAGATTCCTGAAACCTATGCTGTTCTGCCCCCAGCCCCTCATCCCCAGGCTTCTGGTTCAGTACAAGGCTCCTGCAACCTACGCTGTTCTGCCTCCAGCTCCTCCCTCACCCACCAGACTCCGGGTTCAGTACAAGGCTCCTGCAACCTATACTGTTCTCTCTCCAGCCCCTCACCCCCCCCCCTCTCCCAGGCTTCTGGTTGAGTACAAGGCTCCTGCAGCGTATACTGTTCCTACTCAAGCCCCTCACCCCCAGGATTCTGGTTCAATGCAGGTTTCCTGCAACCTATGCTGTTCTGCCTCCAGCCCCTCACCCCCCAGGCTTCTGGTTCAGTACAAAGTTGCTGCAACCTACGCGGTTCTGCCTCCAGCTCCTCACCCCCCAGACTTCGGGTTCAGTAATAGGCTCCTGCAACCTATACTTTTCTGTCTCCAGCTCCACACCCCCCAGACTTCTGGTTCAATACTAGGTTCCTGCAACCTATGCTGTTATGTCTCCAGCCCCTCACCCGCCATGCTTCTGGTTCAAATCAAGGCTTCTGCAAGCTATGCTGTTCTGTCTCCAGCCCCTCACCCACCAGGCTTCTGGTTCAGTACAAAGTTCCTGCAATCTCTGCTGTGCTTCTTCCAGTCCCTCAGCCCTCAGGTTTCTGGCTCACTACAAGGTTCCTGCTACGTTTGCTGTTCTGCCTCCAGCCCTTCACCCCCAGTCTTCTGGTTCACTACAAGGTTCCTGCAACCTATGCCGTTCTGCCTCCAGCTACTCACCCCCAGGCTTCTGGTTCAGTACAAGGTTCCTGAAACCTATGCTGTTCTGCCTCCAGCCCCTCACCCCCAGGCTTCTGGTTCAGTACAAGGTTCCTGCAACCTATGCCATTCTGCCTCCAGCCCCTCACCCTCAGGCCCCTGGTTCAGTAGAAGGCTCCTGCAACCTATGCTGTTCCGCCTCTAGCCTCTCCTCTCACCCCCAGGCTTCTGCTTCAGTACAAGTCTCCTGCAACCTATGCTGTTCCGTCTCCAGCCGCTCACCCCCCAGACTTCTGGTTCAGTAGTAGGTTCCTGGAACCTATGCTGTTCTGCCCCCAGCCCCTCACCCCCAGGCTTCTGGTTCAGTACAAGGCTCCTGCAACCTATACTGTTTTGTCTCCAGCTCCTAACCCCCCAGACTTCTGGTTCGTACTACATTCCTGCAACCTATGCTGTTCTGTCTCCAGCCCCTCACCCCAAGCTTCTGATTCAATACAAGGCTCCTGCAACCTATGCTATTCTGTCTCCATCCCCTCACCCCCATTATTCTGCTTTTGTACACATTTCCTGCAACCTATACTGTTCTGTCTCCAGCCCCTGACCCCCACCCAAGGCTTCTGTTTCACTACAAGGTTCCTGCAGCCTATGCTGTTCCTCCTCTAGCCCTTCACCCATAGGTGTCTGGTTCAGTACAGGATTCCTGTAACCTATGCTGTTCTGCCTCAAGCCCCTCACCCACAGGCTTCTGGATGAGTACAGGGTTCCTGCAGCATATGCTGTTCTGCCTACAGCCACATGCCCCCCAGGTTTCTGGCTCACTACAAGGTTCCTGCAACCTTTGCTGTTCTGTCCCCAGGGCCTCACACCCCCAGGCTTCTGGTTGACTACAAGGTTCCTGCAACTATTGCCGTTCTGCCTCCAGTCCCTCACCCTCAGGCGCCTGGTTCAGTAGAAGTCTCCTGCAACCTATGCTGTTCCTCCTCCAGCCTTTCACCCCTAGGCTTCTGGATCAGTACAGGTTCCTGCAACCTATGCTGTTCTGCCTCCAGCCCTTCACCCCTAGGCGTCTGGTTCAGTACAGGATTCCTGCAACCTATGCTGTTCTGGCTCCAGCCCCTCACCCACAGGCTTCTGGATCAGTACAGGGTTCCTGCAGCATATGCTGTTCTGCCTACAGCCCCATGCCCCCCAGGCTTCTGGCTCACTACAAGGTTCCTGCAACCTTTGCTGTTCCGCCTCCAGCCCCTCACCCCCCAGGCTTCTGGTTCAGTACAAAGTTGCTGCAACCTGCGTGGTTCTGACTCCAGCTCCTCACCCCCCAGACTTCGGGTTCAGTACAAGGCTCCTGCAACCTATACTGTTCTGTCTCCAGCTCCTCACCCCCCAGACCTCTGGTTCAATACTAGGCTCCTGCAACCTATGCTGTTATGTCTCCAGCCCCTCACCCGCCAGGCTTCTGGTTCAATACAAGGCTCCTGCAACCTATGCTGTTCTGTCTCCAGCCCCTCACCCACCAGGCTTCTGGTTCAGTACAAAGTTCCTGCAATCTCTGCTGTGTTTCCTCCAGTCCCTCAGCCCTCAGGCTTCTGGCTCACTACAATGTTCCTGCTACGTTTGCTGTTCTGCCTCCAGACCTTCACCCCCCAGTCTTCTGGTTCAGTACAAGGTTCCTGCAACCTATGCCGTTCTGCCTCCAGTCCCTTACCCTCAGGCCCCTGGTTCAGTAGAAAGCTCCTGCAACCTATGCTGTTCTGCCTCTAGCCTCTCCTCTCACCCTCAGGCTTCTGCTTCAGTACAAGTCTCCTGCAACCTATGCTGTTCCATCTCCAGCCCCTCACCCCCAGGCTTCTGTTTCAGTGCAAGGTTCTTGAAACCTATGCTGTTCTGCCCCCAGCCCGTCACCACCAGGCTTCTAGTTCAGTACAAGGATCCTGCAACCTATACTGTTTTGTCTCCAGCTCCTCATCCCCAGACTTCTGGTTTAGTACTAGGTTCCTGCAACCTATGCTGTTCTGTCTCCAGCCCCTCACCCCAAGCTTCTGGTTCAGTACAAGGCTCCTGCAACCTATGCTATTCTGTCTCCAGACCCTCACCCCCAGGCTTCTGTTTTAGTACACATTTCCTGCAACCTATGCTGTTCTGCCTCAAGCCACTCACCCCCCAGACTTCTGGTTCAGTACAGTGTACCTGCAACCTATACAGTTCTGTCTCCAGCCCCTCACCCTCAGGCGCCTGGTTCAGTAAAAGTCTCCTGCAACCTATGCTGTCCCTCCTCCAGCCTTTCACCCCTAGGCTTCTGGTTCAGTACAGGTTCCTGCAATATATGCTGTTCTGCCTCCAGCCCTTCACCCCTAGGCGTCTGGTTCAGTACAGTGTTCCTGCAACCGACACTGTTCTGCCTCAAGCCACTCACCCCAGGCTTCTGGCTCACTACAAGGTTCCTGCAACATATGCTGTTGTGCCTCCAGTCCCTCGCCCCCCAGGTTTCTGGTACACAACATGGTTCCTGCAACCTATTCTGTTCATCCTCTAGACCCTCAACCCTAGACTTCTGGTTCAGTACAGGGTTGCTGTAACCTATGCTGTTCTGCCTCTTGCCCCTGAGCCCCAGGCTCCAGGTTCAGTACAGTGTTCCTGCAACCGACACTGTTCTGCCTCAAGCCACTCACCCCAGGCTTCTGGCTCACTACAAGGTTCCTGCAACATATGCTGTTCTGCCTCCAGCCCCTCGCCCCCCAGGTTTCTGGTACACAACATGGTTCCTGCAACCTATTCTGTTCATCCTCTAGACCCTCAACCCTAGACTTCTGGTTCAGTACAGGGTTCCTGTAACCTATGCTGTTCTGCCTCTTGCCCCTCACCCCCAGGCTCCAGGTTCAGTACAGTGTTCCTGCAACCGACACTGTTCTGCCTCAAGCCACTCACCCCAGGCTTCTGGCTCACTACAAGGTTCCTGCAACATATGCTGTTCTGCCTCCAGCCCCTCGCCCCCCAGGTTTCTGGTACACAACATGGTTCCTGCAACCTATTCTGTTCATCCTCTAGACCCTCAACCCTAGACTTCTGGTTCAGTACAGGGTTCCTGTAACCTATGCTGTTCTGCCTCTTGCCCCTCACCCCCAGGCTCCAGGTTCAGTACAGTGTTCCTGCAACCGACACTGTTCTGCCTCAAGCCACTCACCCCAGGCTTCTGGCTCACTACAAGGTTCCTGCAACATATGCTGTTCTGCCTCCAGCCCCTCGCCCCCCAGGTTTCTGGCTCACTACAAGGTTCCTGCAATCTCTGCTGTTCGACAACCAGCCCCTCACCCCCCAGACTTCTGGTTCAGTACAAGGTTCCTGCTACCTATGCTGTGCTGCTTCCAACCCCTCAGCCCTCATGCTTCTGGCTCACTACAAGGTTCCTGCTACGAATGCCGTTCTGCCTCCAGTCCCTCACCCTCAGGCTTCTGTTTCAGTGCAAGGTTCTTGAAACCTATGCTGTTCTGCCCCCAGCCCGTCACCACCAGGCTTCTAGTTCAGTACAAGGATCCTGCAACCTATACTGTTTTGTCTCCAGCTCCTCATCCCCAGACTTCTGGTTTAGTACTAGGTTCCTGCAACCTATGCTGTTCCATCTCCAGCCCCTCACCCCCAGGCTTCTGTTTCAGTGCAAGGTTCTTGAAAGCTATGCTGTTCTGCCCCCAGCCCGTCACCACCAGGCTTCTAGTTCAGTACAAGGATCCTGCAACCTATACTGTTTTGTCTCCAGCTCCTCATCCCCAGACTTCTGGTTTAGTACTAGGTTCCTGCAACCTATGCTGTTCTGTCTCCAGCCCCTCACCCCAAGCTTCTGGTTCAGTACAAGACTCCTGCAACCTATGCTATTCTGTCTCCAGACCCTCACCCCCAGGCTTCTGTTTTAGTACACATTTCCTGCAACCTATGCTGTTCTGCCTCAAGCCACTCACCCCCCAGACTTCTGGTTCAGTACAGTGTTCCTGCAACCTATACAGTTCTGTCTCCAGCCCCTCACCCTCAGGCGCCTGGTTCAGTAAAAGTCTCCTGCAACCTATGCTGTTCCTCCTCCAGCCTTTCACCCCTAGGCTTCTGGTTCAGTACAGGTTCCTGCAATCTATGCTGTTCTGCCTCCAGCCCTTCACCCCTAGACGTCTGGTTCAGTACAGTGTTCCTGCAACCGACACTGTTCTGCCTCAAGCCACTCACCCCAGGCTTCTGGCTCACTACAAGGTTCCTGCAACATATGCTGTTCTGCCTCCAGTCCCTCGCCCCCCAGGTTTCTGGTACACAACATGGTTCCTGCAACCTATTCTGTTCATCCTCTAGACCCTCAACCCTAGACTTCTGGTTCAGTACAGGGTTCCTGTAACCTATGCTGTTCTGCCTCTTGCCCCTCACCCCCAGGCTCCAGGTTCAGTACAGTGTTCCTGCAACCGACACTGTTCTGCCTCAAGCCACTCACCGCAGGCTTCTGGCTCACTACAAGGTTCCTGCAACATATGCTGTTCTGCCTCCAGCCCCTCGCCCCCCAGGTTTCTGGTACACAACATGGTTCCTGCAACCTATTCTGTTCATCCTCTAGACCCTCAACCCTAGACTTCTGGTTCAGTACAGGGTTCCTGTAACCTATGCTGTTCTGCCTCTTGCCCCTCACCCCCAGGCTCCAGGTTCAGTACAGTGTTCCTGCAACCGACACTGTTCTGACTCAAGCCACTCACCCCAGGCTTCTGGCTCACTACAAGGTTCCTGCAACATATGCTGTTCTGCCTCCAGCCCCTCGCCCCCCAGGTTTCTGGCTCACTACAAGGTTCCTGCAATCTCTGCTGTTCGACAACCAGCCCCTCACCCCCCAGACTTCTGGTTCAGTACAAGGTTCCTGCAACCTATGCTGTGCTGCTTCCAACCCCTCAGCCCTCATGCTTCTGGCTCACTACAAGGTTCCTGCTACGAATGCCGTTCTGCCTCCAGTCCCTCACCCTCAGGCATCCGGTTCAGTAGAAGGCTCCTGCAACCTATGCTGTTCCGTCTCCAGCCCCTCACCCCCAGGCTTCTGCTTCAGTGCAAGATTCCTGGAACCTATGCTGTTCTGCCCCCAGCCCCTCACCCCCAAGTTTCTGGTTCAGTAGAAGGATCCTGCAACCTATACTGTTTTGTCTCCAGCTCCTCAACCCCCAGACTTCTGGTTCAGTACTAGGTTCCTGGAACCTATGCTGTTCTGTCTCCAGCCCCTCACCCCCCACCCAAGGCTTCTGTTTCACTACAAGGATCCTGCACCCAATGCTGTTCTGCCTCCAGCCCCTCACCCCCCAGGCTTCTGGTTCACAACATGGTTCCTGCAACCTATGCTGTTCCTCCTCCAGCCCCTCACCCCTAGGCTTCTGGTTCAGTACAGGGTTCCTGCAACCTATGCTATTCTGCCTCAAGCCTTTCACCCCCCAGAATTCTGATTCAGTACAGTGTTCCTGCAACCTATACTGTTCTGTCTCCAGCCCCTCACCCCCACCCAAGGCTTCTGGTTCACAACATGGTTCCTGCAACCTATGCTGTTCCTCCTCCAGCCCCTCACCCCTTCTGGTTCAGTACAGGGTTCCTGCAACCTATGCTATTCTGCCTCAAGCCTTTCACCCCCCAGAATTCTGATTCAGTACAGTGTTCCTGCAACCTATACTGTTCTGTCTCCAGCCCCTCACCCCCACCCAAGGCTTCTGTTTCACTACAAAGTTCCTGCAGCCTATGCTGTTCCTCCTCCAGCCCTTCACCCGCCATGCATCTGGTTCAAATCAAGGCTTCTGCAAGCTATGCTGTTCTGTCTCCAGCCCCTCACCCACCAGGCTTCTGGTTCAGTACAAAGTTCCTGCAATCTCTGCTGTGCTTCTTCCAGTCCCTCAGCCCTCAGGTTTCTGGCTCACTACAAGGTTCCTGCTACGTTTGCTGTTCTGCCTCCAGCCCTTCACCCCCCAGTCTTCTGGTTCACTACAAGGTTCCTGCAACCTATGCCGTTCTGCCTCCAGCTCCTCACCCCCAGGCTTCTGGTTGAGTACAAGGTTCCTGAAACCTATGCTGTTCTGCCTCCAGCCCCTCACCCCCAGGCTTCTGGTTCAGTACAAGGTTCCTGCAACCTATGCCATTCTGCCTCCAGCCCCTCACCCTCAGGCCCCTGGTTCAGTAGAAGGCTCCTGCAACCTATGCTGTTCCGCCTCTAGCCTCTCCTCTCACCCCCAGGCTTCTGCTTCAGTACAAGTCTCCTGCAACCTATGCTGTTCCGTCTCCAGCCGCTCACCCCCCAGACTTCTGGTTCAGTAGTAGGTTCCTGGAACCTATGCTGTTCTGCCCCCAGCCCCTCACCCCCAGGCTTCTGGTTCAGTACAAGGCTCCTGCAACCTATACTGTTTTGTCTCCAGCTCCTAACCCCCCAGACTTCTGGTTCGTACTACGTTCCTGCAACCTATGCTGTTCTGTCTCCAGCCCCTCACCCCAAGCTTCTGATTCAATACAAGGCTCCTGCAACCTATGCTATTCTGTCTCCATCCCCCCACCCCCATTATTCTGCTTTAGTACACATTTCCTGCAACCTATACTGTTCTGTCTCCAGCCCCTCACCCCCACCCAAGGCTTCTGTTTCACTACAAGGTTCCTGCAGCCTATGCTGTTCCTCCTCTAGCCCTTCACCCATAGGTGTCTGGTTCAGTACAGGATTCCTGTAACCTATGCTGTTCTGCCTCAAGCCCCTCACCCACAGGCTTCTGGATGAGTACAGGGTTCCTGCAGCATATGCTGTTCTGCCTACAGCCACATGCCCCCCAGGTTTCTGGCTCACTACAAGGTTCCTGCAACCTTTGCTGTTCTGTCCCCAGGGCCTCACACCCCCAGGCTTCTGGTTGACTACAAGGTTCCTGCAAGTATTGCCGTTCTGCCTCCAGTCCCTCACCCTCAGGCGCCTGGTTCAGTAGAAGTCTCCTGCAACCTATGCTGTTCCTCCTCCAGCCTTTCACCCCTAGGCTTCTGGATCAGTACAGGTTCCTGCAACCTATGCTGTTCTGCCTCCAGCCCTTCACCCCTAGGCGTCTGGTTCAGTACAGGATTCCTGCAACCTATGCTGTTCTGCCTCCAGCCCCTCACCCACAGGCTTCTGGATCAGTACAGGGTTCCTGCAGCATATGCTGTTCTGCCTACAGCCCCATGCCCCCCAGTCTTCTGGCTCACTACAAGGTTCCTGCAACCTTTGCTGTTCCGCCTCCAGCCCCTCACCCCCCAGGCTTCTGGTTCAGTACAAAGTTGCTGCAACCTGCGTGGTTCTGACTCCAACTCCTCACCCCCCAGACTTCGGGTTCAGTACAAGGCTCCTGCAACCTATACTGTTCTGTCTCCAGCTCCTCACCCCCCAGACCTCTGGTTCAATACTAGGTTCCTGCAACCTATGCTGTTATGTCTCCAGCCCCTCACCTGCCAGGCTTCTGGTTCAATACAAGGCTCCTGCAACCTATGCTGTTCTGTCTCCAGCCCCTCACCCACCAGGCTTCTGGTTCAGTACAAAGTTCCTGCAATCTCTGCTGTGTTTCCTCCAGTCCCTCAGCCCTCAGGCTTCTGGCTCACTACAAGGCTCCTGCTACGTTTGCTGTTCTGCCTCCAGCCTTTCACCCCCCAGTCTTCTGGTTCAGTACAAGGTTCCTGCAACCTATGCCGTTCTGCCTCCAGTCCCTTACCCTCAGGCCCCTGGTTCAGTAGAAAGCTCCTGCAACCTATGCTGTTCTGCCTCTAGCCTCTCCTCTCACCCTCAGGCTTCTGCTTCAGTACAAGTCTCCTGCAACCTATGCTGTTCCATCTCCAGCCCCTCACCCCCAGGCTTCTGTTTCAGTGCAAGGTTCTTGAAACCTATGCTGTTCTGCCCCCAGCCCGTCACCACCAGGCTTCTAGTTCAGTACAAGGATCCTGCAACCTATACTGTTTTGTCTCCAGCTCCTCATCCCCAGACTTCTGGTTCAGTACAAGGCTCCTGCAACCTATGCTATTCTGTCTCCAGACCCTCACCCCCAGGCTTATGTTTTAGTACACATTTCCTGCAACCTATGCTGTTCTGCCTCAAGCCACTCACCCCCCAGACTTCTGGTTCAGTACAGTGTTCCTGCAACCTATACAGTTCTATCTCCAGCCCCTCACCCTCAGGCGCCTGGTTCAGTAAAAGTCTCCTGCAACCTATGCTGTTCCTCCTCCAGCCTTTCACCCCTAGGCTTCTGGTTCAGTACAGGTTCCTGCAATCTATGCTGTTCTGCCTCCAGCCCTTCACCCCTAGGCGTCTCGTTCAGTACAGGATTCCTGCAACCTATGCTGTTCTGCCTCCAGCCCCTCACCCACAGGCTTCTGGATCAGTACAGGGTTCCTGCAGCATATGCTGTTCTGCCTACAGCCCCATGCCCCCCAGGTTTCTGGCTCACTACAAGGTTCCTGCAACCTTTGCTGTTCCGCCTCCAGCCCCTCACCCCCAGGCTTCTGGTTCAGTACAAAGTTGCTGCAACCTGCGTGGTTCTGACTCCGGCTCCTCACCCCCCAGACTTTGGGTTCAGTACAAGGCTCCTGCAACCTATACTGTTCTGTCTCCAGCTCCACACCCCCCAGACCTCTGGTTCAATACTAGGTTCCTGCAACCTATGCTGTTATGTCTCCAGCCCCTCACCCGCCAGGCTTCTGGTTCAATACAAGGCTCCTGCAACCTATGCTGTTCTGTGTCCAGCCCCTCACCCACCAGGCTTCTGGTTCAGTACAAAGTTCCTGCAATCTCTGCTGTGCTTCTTCCAGTCCCTCAGCCCTCAGGCTTCTGGCTCACTGCAAGGTTCCTGCTACGTTTGCTGTTCTGCCTCCAGCCCTTCACCCCCCAGTCTTCTGGTTCAGTACAAGGTTCCTGCAACCTATGCCGTTCTGCCTCCAGTCCCTCACCCTCAGGCGCCTGGTTCAGTACAAGTCTCCTGCAACCTATGCTGTTCCATCTCCAGCCCCTCACCCCCAGGCTTCTGTTTCAGTGCAAGGTTCTTGAAACCTATGCTGTTCTGCCCCCAGCCCGTCACCACCAGGCTTCTAGTTCAGTACAAGGATCCTGCAACCTATACTGTTTTGTCTCCAGCTCCTCATCCCCAGACTTCTGGTTTAGTACTAGGTTCCTGCAACCTATGCCGTTCTGCCTCCAGTCCCTCACCCTCAGGCGCCTGGTTCAGTAGAAGTCTCCTGCAACCTATGCTGTTCATTCTCCAGCCTTTCACCCCTAGGCTTCTCGTTCAGTACAGGCTCCTGCAACCTATGCTGTTCTTCCTCCAGCCCCTCACCCCTAGGCTTCTTGAACAGTACAGGGTTCCTGCAACATATGCTGTTCTGCCTCCAGCCCCACTCCCCCAGGTTTCTGGCTCACTACAAGGTTCCTGCAACCTATGCTGTTCTGTCCCCAGCGCCTCACACCCCCAGGAATCCGGTTCACTACAAGGTTCCTGCAACCTATGCTGTTCTCCATCCATCCCTGCAGCTCTCAGGTTTCTGGCTCACTACAGGGTTCCTGCAACCTATTGTTCTGTCTCCAGCCCCTCAACCGCCCCAGACTTTTGGTTCAGGCAGGGTTCCTGCAACCTATGCTGTTCTGTCTCCAGATTCTCACCCAACTGGGTTCTTGTTCAGTACAGTGTTCCTGCAACCTATACTGTTCTGTCTCCAGCCCCTAACACCCCAACTAAGGCTTCTGGTTCAGTACAGGGTTCCTCTAACCTATGCTGTTCTGCCTCTTGCCCCTCACTCCCAGGCTCCAGGTTCAGTACAGTGTTCCTGCAACCGACACTGTTCTGCCTCAAGCCACTCACCCCAGGCTTCTGGCTCACTACAAGGTTCCTGCAACATATGCTGTTCTGCCTCCAGCCCCTCGCCCCCCAGGTTTCTGGCTCACTACAAGGTTCCTGCAATCTCTGCTGTTCGGCAACCAGCCCCTCACCCCCCAGACTTCTGGTTCAGTACAAGGTTCCTGCAACCTATGCAGTGCTGCTTCCAACCCCTCAGCCCTCATGCTTCTGGCTCACTACAAGTTTCCTGCTACGTATGCCGTTCTGCCTCCAGTCCATCACCCTCAGGCGTCTGGTTCAGTAGAAGGCTCCTGCAACCTATACTGTTCCGTATCCAGCCCCTCACCCCCAGGATTCTGCTTCAGTGCAAGATTCCTGGAACCTATGCTGTTCTGCCTCCAGCCCCTCACCCCCAAGCTTCTGGTTCAGTACAAGGCTCCTGCAACCTATACTGTTTTGTCTCCAGCTCCTCAACCCCCAGACTTCTGGTTCAGTACTAGGTTCCTGCAACCTATGCTGTTCTGTCTCCAGCCCCTCACCCCCCACCCAAGGCTTCTGTTTCACTACAAGGATCCTGCAGCCTATGCTGTTCTGCCTCCAGCCCCTCACCCCCCAGGCTTCTGGTTCACAACATGGTTCCTGCAACCTATGCTGTTCCTCCTCCAGCCCCTCACCCCTAGGCTTCTGGTTAAGTACAGGGTTCCTGCAACCTATGCTGTTCTGCCTCAAGCCACTCACCCCCCAGAATTCTGGTTCAGTACAGTGTTCCTGCAACCTATACTGTTCTGTCTCCAGCCCCTCACTCCCACCCAAGGCTTCTGTTTCACTACAAAGTTCCTGCAGCCTATGCTGTTCCTCCTCCAGTCCTTCACCCCTAGGCGTCTGGTTCAGTACAGGGTTCGGTTCCTACAACCTATGCTGTTCTTCCTCCAGCCCCTCACCCCCAGGCTTCTGGATCAGTACAGGGTTTCTGCAACATATGCTGTTCTGCCTCCAGACCCATGCCCCCAGGTTTCTGACTCACTACAAGGTTCCTGCAACCTATGCTGTTCTGTCTCCAGCGCCTCACACCCCCAGGCTTCTGTTTCACTACAAGGTTCCTGCAACCTATGCTGTTCTCCATCCAGCCCTGCAGCCCTCAGGTTTCCGGCTCACTACAGGGTTCCTGCAACCTATGCTGTTCTGTCTCGAGATTCTCACCTACCTGGGTTCTTGTTCAGTACAGTGTTCCTGCAACCTATACTGTTCTGTCTCCAGCCCCTCACCCCCCAGCCCCCACCCAAAGCTTCTGTTTCACTACATGGTTCCTGAAACCTATGCTGTTCTGCCTCCAGCCCCTCACCCCCAGGCTTCAGGTTCAGTACAGGGTTCCTGCAACTGACACTGTTCTGCCTCCAGCCAATCACCCCAGGCTTCTGGTTCACTGCAAAGTTCCTGCAACATGTGCTGTTCTGCCTCCAGCTCCTCGCCCCCCAGGTTTCTGGCTCACTATTAGGTTCCTGCAACCAATACGGTTCTGTCTCCAGCCCCTCACCCGCCATGCTTCTGGTTCAATACAAGGCTCCTGCAACCTATGCTGTTCTGTCTCAATCCACTCAACCCCCAGACTTCTGGTTCAGTAGTAGGTTCCTGCAACCTATGATGTTCTGTCTCCAGCTCCTCACCCCCAAGCTTCTGGTTCAGTAGAAGGCTCCTGCAACCTATGCAGTTCTGTCTCCAGCCCCTCACCTCCCAGGCTTCTGGTTTAGTACACGTTTCCTGCAAACATTGCTGTTCTGCCTCCAGCCTCTCACTCCAGGCTTCTGGTTCAGTAGAAGTCTACTGCAACCTGTGCTCTTTCGTCTCCAGCCCCTCACTCCCAGGCTACTGGATCAGTGCAAGATTCCTGAAACCTATGCTGTTCTGCCCCCAGCCCCTCATCCCCAGGCTTCTGGTTCAGTACAAGGCTCCTGCAACCTATGCTGTTCTGTCTCTAGCCCCTCACCGCCCAGGCTTCTGGTTCAGTACAAGGTTCCTGTAACCTACGCTGTTCTGCCTCCAGCTCCTCCCTCACCCACCAGACTCCGGGTTCAGTACAAGGCTCCTGCAACCTATACTGTTCTCTCTCCAGCCCCTCACCCCCCCTCTCCCAGGCTTCTGGTTGAGTACAAGGCTCCTGCAGCGTATATTGTTCCTACTCAAGCCCCTCACCCCCAGGATTCTGGTTCAATGCAGGTTTCCTGCAACCTATGCTGTTCTGCCTCCAGCCCCTCACCCCCCAGGCTTCTGGTTCAGTACAAAGTTGCTGCAACCTACGCGGTTCTGCCTCCAGCTCCTCACCCCCCAGACTTCGGGTTCAGTAATAGGCTCCTGCAACCTATACTTTTCTGTCTCCAGCTCCACACCCCCCAGACTTCTGGTTCAATACTAGGTTCCTGCAACCTATGCTGTTATGTCTCCAGCCCCTCACCCGCCATGCTTCTGGTTCAAATCAAGGCTTCTGCAAGCTATGCTGTTCTGTCTCCAGCCCCTCACCCACCAGGCTTCTGGTTCAGTACAAAGTTCCTGCAATCTCTGCTGTGCTTCTTCCAGTCCCTCAGCCCTCAGGTTTCTGGCTCACTACAAGGTTCCTGCTACGTTTGCTGTTCTGCCTCCAGCCCTTCACCCCCCAGTCTTCTGGTTCACTACAAGGTTCCTGCAACCTATGCCGTTCTGCCTCCAGCTCCTCACCCCCAGGCTTCTGGTTCAGTACAAGGTTCCTGAAACCTATGCTGTTCTGCCTCCAGCCCCTCACCCCCAGGCTTCTGGTTCAGTACAAGGTTCCTGCAACCTATGCCATTCTGCCTCCAGCCCCTCACCCTCAGGCCCCTGGTTCAGTAGAAGGCTCCTGCAACCTATGCTGTTCCGCCTCTAGCCTCTCCTCTCACCCCCAGGCTTCTGCTTCAGTACAAGTCTCCTGCAACCTATGCTGTTCCGTCTCCAGCCGCTCACCCCCCAGACTTCTGGTTCAGTACAAGGCTCCTGCAACCTATACTGTTTTGTCTCCAGCTCCTAACCCCCCAGACTTCTGGTTCGTACTACGTTCCTGCAACCTATGCTGTTCTGTCTCCAGCCCCTCACCCCAAGCTTCTGATTCAATACAAGGCTCCTGCAACCTATGCTATTCTGTCTCCATCCCCTCACCCCCATTATTCTGCTTTAGTACACATTTCCTGCAACCTATACTGTTCTGTCTCCAGCCCCTCACCCCCACCCAAGGCTTCTGTTTCACTACAAGTTTCCTGCAGCCTATGCTGTTCCTCCTCTAGCCCTTCACCCATAGGTGTCTGGTTCAGTACAGGATTCCTGTAACCTATGCTGTTCTGCCTCAAGCCCCTCACCCACAGGCTTCTGGATGAGTACAGGGTTCCTGCAGCATATGCTGTTCTGCCTACAGCCCCATGCCCCCCAGGTTTCTGGCTCACTACAAGGTTCCTGCAACCTTTGCTGTTCTGTCCCCAGGGCCTCACACCCCCAGGCTTCTAGTTGACTACAAGGTTCCTGCAACTATTGCCGTTCTGCCTCCAGTCCCTCACCCTCAGGCGCCTGGTTCAGTAGAAGTCTCCTGCAACCTATGCTGTTCCTCCTCCAGCCTTTCACCCCTAGTATTCTGGATCAGTACAGGTTCCTGCAACCTATGCTGTTCTGCCTCCAGCCCTTCACCCCTAGGCGTCTGGTTCAGTACAGGATTCCTGCAACCTATGCTGTTCTGCCTCCAGCCCCTCACCCACAGGCTTCTGGATCAGTACAGGGTTCCTGCAGCATATGCTGTTCTGCCTACAGCCCCATGCCCCCCAGGCTTCTGGCTCACTACAAGGTTCCTGCAACCTTTGCTGTTCCGCCTCCAGCCCCTCACCCCCCAGGCTTCTGGTTCAGTACAAAGTTGCTGCAACCTGCGTGGTTCTGACTCCAGCTCCTCACCCCCCAGACTTCGGGTTCAGTACAAGGCTCCTGCAACCTATACTGTTCTGTCTCCAGCTCCTCACCCCCCAGACCTCTGGTTCAATCCTAGGTTCCTGCAACCTATGCTGTTATGTCTCCAGCCCCTCACCCGCCAGGCTTCTGGTTCAATACAAGGCTCCTGCAACCTATGCTGTTCTGTCTCCAGCCCCTCACCCACCAGGCTTCTGGTTCAGTACAAAGTTCCTGCAATCTCTGCTGTGTTTCCTCCAGTCCCTCAGCCCTCAGGCTTCTGGCTCACTACAAGGTTCCTGCTACGTTTGCTGTTCTGCCTCCAGCCCTTCACCCCCCAGTCTTCTGGTTCAGTACAAGGTTCCTGCAACCTATGCCGTTCTGCCTCCAGTCCCTTACCCTCAGGCCCCTGGTTCAGTAGAAAGCTCCTGCAACCTATGCTGTTCTGCCTCTAGCCTCTCCTCTCACCCCCAGGCTTCTGCTTCAGTACAAGTCTCCTGCAACCTATGCTGTTCCATCTCCAGCCCCTCACCCCCAGGCTTCTGTTTCAGTGCAAGGTTCTTGAAACCTATGCTGTTCTGCCCCCAGCCCGTCACCACCAGGCTTCTAGTTCAGTACAAGGATCCTGCAACCTATACTGTTTTGTCTCCAGCTCCTCATCCCCAGACTTCTGGTTTAGTACTAGGTTCCTGCAACCTATGCTGTTCTGTCTCCAGCCCCTCACCCCAAGCTTCTGGTTCAGTACAAGGCTCCTGCAACCTATGCTATTCTGTCTCCAGACCCTCACCCGCAGGCTTCTGTTTTAGTACACATTTCCTGCAACCTATGCTGTTCTGCCTCAAGCCACTCACCCCCCAGACTTCTGGTTCAGTACAGTGTTCCTGCAACCTATACAGTTCTGTCGGCAGCCCCTCACCCTCAGGCGCCTGGTTCAGTAAAAGTCTCCTGCAACCTATGCTGTTCCTCCTCCAGCCTTTCACCCCTAGGCTTCTGGTTCAGTACAGGTTCCTGCAATCTATGCTGTTCTGCCTCCAGCCCTTCACCCCTAGGCGTCTGGTTCAGTACAGGATTCCTGCAACCTATGCTGTTCTGCCTCCAGCCCCTCACCCACAGGCTTCTGGATCAATACAGGGTTCCTGCAGCATATGCTGTTCTGCCTACAGCCCCATGCCCCCCAGGTTTCTGGCTCACTACAAGGTTCCTGCAACCTTTGCTGTTCCGCCTCCAGCCCCTCACCCCCAGGCTTCTGGTTCAGTACAAAGTTGCTGCAACCTGCGTGGTTCTGACTCCAGCTCCTCACCCCCCAGACTTCGGGTTCAGTACAAGGCTCCTCCAACCTATACTATTCTGTCTCCAGCTCCACACCCCCCAGACCTCTGGTTCAATACTAGGTTCCTGCAACCTATGCTGTTATGTCTCCAGCCCCTCACCCGCCAGGCTTCTGGTTCAATACAAGGCTCCTGCAACCTATGCTGTTCTGTCTCCAGCCCCTCACCCATCAGGCTTCTGGTTCAGTACAATGTTCCTGCAATCTCTGCTGTGCTTCTTCCAGTCCCTCAGCCCTCAGGCTTCTGGCTCACTACAAGGTTCCTGCTACGTTTGCTGTTCTGCCTCCAGCCCTTCACCCCCCAGTCTTCTGGTTCAGTACAAGGTTCCTGCAACCTATGCCGTTCTGCCTCCAGTCCCTCACCCTCAGGCGCCTGGTTCAGTACAAGTCTCCTGCAACCTATGCTGTTCCATCTCCAGCCACTCACCCCCAGGCTTCTGTTTCAGTGCAAGGTTCTTGAAACCTATGCTGTTCTGCCCCCAGCCCGTCACCACCAGGCTTCTAGTTCAGTACAAGGATCCTGCAACCTATACTGTTTTGTCTCCAGCTCCTCATCCCCAGACTTCTGGTTTAGTACTAGGTTCCTGCAACCTATGCCGTTCTGCCTCCAGTCCCTCACCCTCAGGCGCCTGGTTCAGTAGAAGTCTCCTGCAACCTATGCTGTTCCTTCTCCAGCCTTTCACCCCTAGGCTTCTCGTTCAGTACAGGCTTCTGCAACCTATGCTGTTCTTCCTCCAGCCCCTCACTCCTAGGCTTCTTGAACAGTACAGGGTTCCTGCAACATATGCTGTTCTGCCTCCAGCCCCACTCCCCCCAGGTTTCTGGCTCACTACAAGGTTCCTGCAACCGATGCTGTTCTGTCCCCAGCGCCTCACACCCCCAGGCATCCGGTTCACTACAAGGTTCCTGCAACCTATGCTGTTCTCCATCCATCCCTGCAGCTCTCAGGTTTCTGGCTCACTACAGGGTTCCTGCAACCTATTGTTCTGTCTCCAGCCCCTCAACCGCCCCAGACTTTTGGTTCAGGCAGGGTTCCTGCAACCTATGCTGTTCTGTCTCCAGATTCTCACCCAACTGGGTTCTTGTTCAGTACAGTGTTCCTGCAACCTATACTGTTCTGTCTCCAGCCCCTAACACCCCAACTAAGGCTTCTGGTTCAGTAGAGGGTTCCTCTAACCTATGCTGTTCTGCCTCTTGCCCCTCACTCCCAGGCTCCAGGTTCAGTACAGTGTTCCTGCAACCGACACTGTTCTGCCTCAAGCCACTCACCCCAGGCTTCTGGCTCACTACAAGGTTCCTGCAACATATGCTGTTCTGCCTCCAGCCCCTCGCCCCCCAGGTTTCTGGCTCACTACAAGGTTCCTGCAATCTCTGCTGTTCGGCAACCAGCCCCTCACCCCCCAGACTTCTGGTTCAGTACAAGGTTCCTGCAACCTATGCTGTGCTGCTTCCAATCCCTCAGCCCTCATGCTTCTGGCTCACTACAAGTTTCCTGCTACGTATGCCGTTCTGCCTCCAGTCCATCACCCTCAGGCGTCTGGTTCAGTAGAAGGCTCCTGCAACCTATACTGTTCCGTCTCCAGCCCCTCACCCCCAGGATTCTGCTTCAGTGCAAGATTCCTGGAACCTATGCTGTTCTGCCCCCAGCCCCTCACCCCCAAGCTTCTGGTTCAGTACAAGGCTCCTGCAACCTATACTGTTTTGTCTCCAGCTCCTCAACCCCCAGACTTCTGGTTCAGTACTAGGTTCCTGCAACCTATGCTGTTCTGTCTCCAGCCCCTCACCCCCCACCCAAGGCTTCTGTTTCACTACAAGGATCCTGCAGCCTATGCTGTTCTGCCTCCAGCCCCTCACCCCCCAGGCTTCTGGTTCACAACATGGTTCCTGCAACCTATGCTGTTCCTCCTCCAGCCCCTCACCCCTAGGCTTCTGGTTAAGTACAGGGTTCCTGCAACCTATGCTGTTCTGCCTCAAGCCACTCACCCCCCAGAATTCTGGTTCAGTACAGTGTTCCTGCAACCTATACTGTTCTGTCTCCAGCCCCTCACTCCCACCCAAGGCTTCTGTTTCACTACAAAGTTCCTGCAGCCTATGATGTTCCTCCTCCAGTCCTTCACCCCTAGGCGTCTGGTTCAGTACAGGGTTCGGTTCCTACAACCTATGCTGTTCTTCCTCCAGCCCCTCACCCCCAGGCTTCTGGATCAGTACAGGGTTTCTGCAACATATGCTGTTCTGCCTCCAGCCCCATGCCCCCAGGTTTCTGACTCACTACAAGGTTCCTGCAACCTATGCTTTTCTGTCTCCAGCGCCTCACACCCCCGGGCTTCTGTTTCACTACAAGGTTCCTGCAACCTATGCTGTTCTCCATCCAGCCCTGCAGCCCTCAGGTTTCTGGCTCACTACAGGGTTCCTGCAACCTATGCTGTTCTGTCTCCAGCCCCTTATCCGCCCCAGACTTCTGGTTCAGGACAGGGTTCCTGCAACCTATGCTGTTCTGTCTCGAGATTCTCACCTACCTGGGTTCATGTTCAGTACAGTGTTCCTGAAACCTATACTGTTCTGCCTCCAGCCCCTCACCCCCAGGCTTCAGGTTCAGTACAGGGTTCCTGCAACTGACACTGTTCTGCCTCCAGCCAATCACCCCAGGCTTCTGGTTCACTACAAAGTTCCTGCAACATGTGCTGTTCTGCCTCCAGCTCCTCGCCCCCCAGGTTTCTGGCTCACTATTAGGTTCCTGCAACCAATACGGTCCTGTCTCCAGCCCCTCACCCCCCAGGCTTCTGGTTCAGTACAAGGCTCCTGCAACCTACGCTTTTCTGTCTCCAGCCCCTCACACACCAGGCTTCTGGTTCAGTACAAAGTTCCTGCAATCTCTGTTGATCGGCCACCAGCCCCTCACCCCCCAGGCTTCTCGTTCAGTACAAGTCTCCTGCAACCTATGCTGTTCTGTCTCCAGCCCCTCACCCACTAGGCTTCTGGTTCAGTACGAAGTTCCTGCAATCTCTGCTGTTCGGCACCAGCCCCTCACCCCCCAGACTTCTGGTTCAGTACAAGGTTCCTGCAACATATGCTGTGCTGCTTCCAGCCCCTCAGCCCTCAGGCTTCTGGCTCACTACAAGGTTCCTGCTACGTATGCCGTTCTGCCTCCAGTCCCTCACCCTCAGGCGTCTGGTTCAGTAGAAGGCTCCTGCAACCTATGCTGTTCCGTCTCCAGCCCCTCACCCCCAAGCTTCGGGTTCAGTACAAGGCTACTGCAACCTATACTGTTTGTCTCCAGCTCCTCAACCCCCAGACTTCTGGTTCAGTACTAGGTTCCTGCAACCTATGCTGTTCTGTCTCCAGCCCCTCACCTCCCAGGATTCTGGTTTAGTACACGTTTCCTGCAAACATTGCTGTTCTGCCTCCAGCCTCTCACTCCAGGCTTCTAGTTCAGTAGAAGTCTACTGCAACCTGTGCTGTTCTGCCCCCAGCCCCTCATCCCCAGGCTTCTGGTTCAGTACAAGGTTCCTGCAACCTACGCTGTTCTGCCTCCAGCTCCTCACCCCCCAGACTTCGGGTTCAGTACAAGGCTCCTGCAACCTATACTTTTCTGTCTCCAGCCCCTCACCCCCCCCCAGGATTCTGGTTGAGTACAAGGCTCCTGCAGCGTATGCTGTTCCTACTCCAGCCCCTCACCCCCAGGATTCTGGTTCAGTGCAGGTTTCCTGCAACCTACGCTGTTCTGCCTCCAGCTCCTCACCCCCCAGACTTCGGGTTCAGTACAAGGCTCCTGCAACCTATACTGTTCTGTCTCCAGCCCCTCACCCCCCCCAGGCTTCTGGTTGAGTACAAGGCTCCTGCAGCGTATGCTGTTCCTACTCCAGCCCCTCACCCCCAGGATTCTGGTTCAGGACAGGGTTCCTGCAACCTATGCTGTTCTGTCTCGAGATTCTCACCTACCTGGATTCTTGTTCAGTACAGTGTTCCTGCAACCTATACTGTTCGGTCTCCAGCCCCTCACCCCCCACCCCCCACCCAAAGCTTCTGTTTCACTACAAGGTTCCTGCAGCCTATGCTGTTCCTCCTCCAGCCCTTAACCCCCGAGGCTTCTGGTTCACAACATGGTTCCTGAAACCTATGCTGTTCTGCCTCCAGCCCCTCACCCCCAGGCTTCAGGTTCAGTACAGGGTTCCTGCAACTGACACTGTTCTGCCTCCAGCCAATCACCCCAGGCTTCTGGTTCACTACAAAGTTCCTGCAACATGTGCTGTTCTGCCTCCAGCTCCTCGCCCCCCAGGTTTCTGGCTCACTATTAGGTTCCTGCAACCAATACGGTTCTGTCTCCAGCCCCTCACCCCCCAGGCTTCTGGTTCAGTACAAGGCTCCTGCAACCTACGCTTTTCTGTCTCCAGCCCCTCACACACCAGGCTTCTGGTTCAGTACAAAGTTCCTGCAATCTCTGTTGATCGGCCACCAGCCCCTCACCCCCCAGGCTTCTCGTTCAGTACAAGTCTCCTGCAACCTATGCTGTTCTGTCTCCAGCCCCTCACCCACTAGGCTTCTGGTTCAGTACGAAGTTCCTGCAATCTCTGCTGTTCGGCAACCAGCCCCTCACCCCCCAGACTTCTTCTGGTTCAGTACAAGGTTCCTGCAACATATGCTGTGCTGCTTCCAGCCCCTCAGCCCTCAGGCTTCTGGCTCACTACAAGGGTCCTGCTACGTATGCCGTTCTGCCTCCAGTCCCTCACCCTCAGGCGTCTGGTTCAGTAGAAGGCTCCTGCAACCTATGCTTTCCGTCTCCAGCCCCTCACCCCAAGCTTCGGGTTCAGTACAAGGCTCCTGCAACCTATACTGTTTGTCTCCAGCTCCTCAACCCCCAGACTTCTGGTTCAGTACTAGGTTCCTGCAACCTATGCTGTTCTGTCTCCAGCCCCTCACCTCCCAGGCTTCTGGTTTAGTACACGTTTCCTGCAAACATTGCTGTTCTGCCTCCAGCCTCTCACTCCAGGCTTCTGGTTCAGTAGAAGTCTACTGCAACCTGTGCTGTTCTGCCCCCAGCCCCTCATCCCCAGGCTTCTGGTTCAGTACAAGGTTCCTGCAACCTACGCTGTTCTGCCTCCAGCTCCTCACCCCCCAGACTTCGGGTTCACTACAAGGCTCCTGCAACCTATACTGTTCTGTCTCCAGCCCCTCACCCACCCCCCCAGGCTTCTGGTTGAGTACAAGGCTCCTGCAGCGTATGCTGTTCCTACTCCAGCCCCTCACCCCCAGGATTCTGGTTCAGTGCAGGTTTCCTGCAACCTATGCTGTTCTGCCTCCAGCCCCTCACCCCCCAGGCTTCTGGTTCAGTACAAAGTTGTTGCAACCTACGCGGTTCTGCCTCCAGCTTCTCACCCCCCAGACTTCGGGTTCAGTACAAGGCTCCTGCAACCTATACTTTTCTGTCTCCAGCTCCACACCCCCCAGACTTCTGGTTCAATACTAGGTTCCTGCAACCTATGCTGTTATGTCTCCAGCCCCTCACCCGCCATGCTTCTGGTTGAATACAAGGCTCCTGCAACCTATGCTGTTCTGTCTCAAGCCGCTCAACCCCCAGACTTCTGGTTCAGTAGTAGGTTCCTGCAACCTATGCTGTTCTGTCTCCAGCTCCTCACCCCCAAGCTTCTGGTTCAGTAGAAGGCTCCTGCAACCTATGCTGTTCTGTCTCCAGCCCCTCACCTCCCAGGCTTCTGGTTTAGTACACGTTTCCTGCAAACGGTGCTGTTCTGCCTCCAGCCTCTCACTCCAGGCTTCTGGTTCAGTAGAAGTCTACTGCAACCTGTGCTCTTCCGTCTCCAGCCCCTCACTCCCAGGCTACTGGATCAGTGCAAGATTCCTGAAACCTATGCTGTTCTGCCCCCAGCCCCTCATCCCCAGGCTTCTGGTTCAGTACAAGGCTCCTGCAACCTACGCTGTTCTGTCTCCAGCCCTTCACCGCCCAGGCTTCTGGTTCAGTACAAGGTTCCTGTAACCTACGCTGTTCTGCCTCCAGCTCCTCCCTCACCCACCAGACTTCGGGTTCAGTACAAGGCTCCTGCAACCTATACTGTTCTCTCTCCAGCCCCCCACCCACCCCTCTCCCAGGCTTCTGGTTAAGTACAAGGCTCCTGCAGCGTATACTGTTCCTACTCAAGTCCCTCACCCCCAGGATTCTGGTTCAATGCAGGTTTCCTGCAACCTATGCTGTTCTGCCTCCAGACCCTCACCCCCCAGGCTTCTGGTTCAGTACAAAGTTGCTGCAACCTACGCGGTTCTGCCTCCAGCTCCTCACCCCCCAGACTTCGGGTTCAGTACAAGGCTCCTGCAACCTATACTTTTCTGTCTCCAGCTCCACACCCCCCAAACTTCTGGTTCAATACTAGGTTCCTGCAACCTATGCTGTTATGTCTCCAGCCCCTCACCCACCATGCTTCTGGTTCAAATCAAGGCTTCTGCAAGCTATGCTGTTCTGTCTCCAGCCCCTCACCCACCAGGCTTCTGGTTCAGTACAAAGTTCCTGCAATCTCTGCTGTGCTTCTTCCAGTCCCTCAGCCCTCAGGCTTCTGGCTCACTACAAGGTTCCTGCTACGTTTGATGTTCTGCCTCCAGCCCTTCACCCCCCAGTCTTCTGGTTCAGTACAAGGTTCCTGGAACCTATGCTGTTCTGCCCCCAGCCCCTCACCCCCAGGCTTCTGGTTCAGTACAAGGCTCCTGCAACCTATACTGTTTTGTCTCCAGCTCCTAACCCCCCAGACTTCTGGTTCATACTACGTTCCTGCAACCTATGCTGTTCTGTCTCCAGCCCCTCACCCCCATTCTTCTGCTTTAGTACACATTTCCTGCAACCTATACTGTTCTGTCTCCAGCCCCTCACCCCCACCCAAGGCTTCTGTTTCACTACAAGGTTCCTGCAGCCTATGCTGTTCCTCCTCTAGCCCTTCACCCCTAGGTGTCTGGTTCAGTACAGGATTCCTGTAACCTATGCTGTTCTGCCTCAAGCCCCTCACCCACAGGCTTCTGGATGAGTACAGGGTTCCTGCAGCATATGCTGTTCTGCCTACAGCCCCATGCCCCCCAGGTTTCTGGCTCACTACAAGGTTCCTGCAACCTTTGCTGTTCTGTCCCCAGCGCCTCACACCCCCAGGCTTCTGGTTGACTACAAGGTTCCTGGAACCTATGCCGTTCTGCCTCCAGTCCCTCACCCTCAGGCGCCTGGTTCAGTAGAAGTCTGCTGCAACCTATGCTGTTCCTCCTCCAGCCTTTCACCCCTAGGCGTCTGGTTCAGTACAGGATTCCTGCAACCTATGCTGTTCTTCCTCCAGCCCCTCACCCACAGGCTTCTGGATCAGTACAGGGTTCCTGCAGCATATGCTGTTCTGCCTACAGCCCTATGCCCCCCAGGTTTCTGGCTCACTACAAGGTTCCTGCAACCTTTGCTGTTCCGCCTACAGCCCCTCACCCCCCAGGCTTCTGGTTCAGTACAAAGTTGCTGCAACCTGCGTGGTTCTGACTCCAGCTCCTCACCCCCCAGACTTCGGGTTCAGTACAAGGCTCCTGCAACCTATACTGTTCTGTCTCCAGCTCCACACCCCCCAGACCTCTGGTTCAATACTAGGTTCCTGCAACCTATGCTGTTATGTCTCCAGCCCCTCACCCGCCAGGCTTCTGGTTCAATACAAGGCTCCTGCAACCTATGCTGTTCTGTCTCCAGCCCCTCACCCACCAGGCTTCTGGTTCAGGACAGGGTTCCTGCAATCTCTGCTGTGTTTCCTCCAGTCCCTCAGCCCTCAGGCTTCTGGCTCACTACAAGGTTCCTGCTACGTTTGCTGTTCTGCCTCCAGCCCTTCACCCCCCAGTCTTCTGGTTCAGTACAAGGTTCCTGCAACCTATGCCGTTCTGCCTCCAGTCCCTTACCCTCAGGCCCCTGGTTCAGTAGAAAGCTCCTGTAACCTATGCTGTTCCGCCTCTAGCCTCTTCTCTCACCCCCAGGCTTCTGCTTCAGTACAAGTCTCCTGCAAACTATGCTGTTCCATCTCCAGCCTCTCACCCCCAGGCTTCTGTTTCAGTGCAAGGTTCTTGAAACCTATGCTGTTCTGCCCCCAGCCCGTCACCACCAGGCTTCTAGTTCAGTACAAGGACCCTGCAACCTATACTATTTTGTCTCCAGCTCCTCATCCCCAGACTTCTGGTTTAGTACTAGGTTCCTGCAACCTATGCTGTTCTGTCTCCAGCCCCTCACCCCAAGCTTCTGGTTCAGTACAAGGCTCCTGCAACCTATGCTATTCTGTCTCCAGACCCTCACCCCCAGGCTTCTGTTTTAGTACACATGTCCTGCAACCTATGCTGTTCTGCCTCAAGCCACTCACCCCCCAGACTTCTGGTTCAGAACAGGGTTCCTGCAACCTATACAGTTCTGTCTCCAGCCCCTCAGCCCTCAGGCTTCTGGCTCACTACAAGGTTCCTGCTACATATGCTGTTCTGCCTCCAGCCCCTCACCCCCAGTCTACTGGTTCAGTACAAGGTTCCTGCAACCTATGCCGTTCTGCCTCCAGTCCCTCACCCTCAGGCGCCTGGTTCAGTAGAAGTCTCCTGCAACCTATGCTGTTCCTTCTCCAGCCTTTCACCCCTAGGCTTCTCGTTCAGTACAGGCTCCTGCAACCTATGCTGTTCTGCCTCCAGCCCCTCACCCCCAGGCTTCTTGAACAGTACAGGGTTCCTGCAACATATGCTGTTCTGCCTCCAGCCCCACGCCCCCCAGGTTTCTGGCTCACTACAAGGTTCCTGCAACCTATGCTGTTCTCGATCCAGCCCTGCAACTCTCAGGTTTCTGGCTCACTACAGGGTTCCTGCAATCTATTGTTCTGTCTCCAGCCCCTCAACTGCCCCAGACTTCTTGTTCAGGCAGGGTTCCTGCAACCTATGCTGTTCTGTCTCCAGATTCTCATCCAACTGGGTTCTTGTTCAGTACAGTGTTCCTGCAACCTATTCTGTTCTGTCTCCAGCCCCTCACCCCCCAGGCTTCTGGCTCACTACAAGGTTCCTGCAACCTATGCTGTTCCGCCTCCAGCCCCTCACCCCCCAGGCTTCTGGCTCACTACAAGGTTCCTGCAACCTATGCTGTTCTGTCCCTAGCGCCTCACACCCACAGGCATATGGTTCACTACAAGGTTCCTGCAACCTATGCTGTTCTCCATCCATCCCTGCAGCTCTCATGTTTCTGGCTCACTACAGGGTTCCTGCAACCTATTGTTCTGTCTCCAGCCCCTCAACCGCCCAGACTTTTGGTTCAGGCAGGGTTCCTGCAACCTATGCTGTTCTGTCTCCAGATTCTCACCCAACTGGGTTCTTATTCAGTACAGTGTTCCTGCAGCATATGCTGTTCATCCTCCAGACCCTCACCCCTAGACTTCTTGTTCAGTACAAGGTTCCTGCAACCTATGCCGCTCTGCCTCCAGTCCCTCACCCCCCAGGCTTCTGGTTCAGTAGAAGTCTCCTGCAACCTATGTTGTTCCTCCTCCAGCCTTTCACCCCTAGGCTTCTGGTTCAGTACAGGTTCCTGCAACCTATGCTGTTCTTCCTCCAGCCCCTCACCCTAGGCTTCTTGAACAGTACAGGGTTCCTGCAACATATGCTGTTCTGCCTCCAGCCCCATGCCCCCCAGGTTTCTGGCTCACTACAAGGTTCCTGCAACCTTTGCTGTTCTGTCCCCAGCGCCTCACACCCCCAGGCTTCTGGTTGACTACAAGGTTCCTGCAACCTATGCCGTTCTGCCTCCAGTCCCTCACCCTCAGGCGCCTGGTTCAGTAGAAGTCTGCTGCAACCTATGCTGTTCCTCCTCCAGCCTTTCACCCCTAGGCGTCTGGTTCAGTACAGGATTCCTGCAACCTATGCTGTTCTTCCTCCAGCCCCTCACCCACAGGCTTCTGGATCAGTACAGGGTTCCTGCAGCATATGCTTTTCTGCCTACAGCCCCATGCCCCCCAGGTTTCTGGCTCACTACAAGGTTCCTGCAACCTTTGCTGTTCCGCCTCCAGCCCCTCACCCCCCAGGCTTCTGGTTCAGTACAAAGTTGCTGCAACCTGCGTGGTTCTGACTCCAGCTCCTCACCCCCCAGACTTCGGGTTCAGTACAAGGCTCCTGCAACCTATACTGTTCTGTCTCCAGCTCCACACCCCCCAGACCTCTGGTTCAATACTAGGTTCCTGCAACCTATGCTGTTATGTCTCCAGCCCCTCACCCGCCAGGCTTCTGGTTCAATACAAGGCTCCTCCAACCTATGCTGTTCTGTCTCCAGCCCCTCACCCACCAGGCTTCTGGTTCAGGACAGGGTTCCTGCAATCCCTGCTGTGTTTCCTCCAGTCCCTCAGCCCTCAGGCTTCTGGCTCACTACAAGGTTCCTGCTACGTTTGCTGTTCTGCCTCCAGCCCTTCACCCCCCAGTCTTCTGGTTCAGTACAAGGTTCCTGCAACCTATGCCGTTCTGCCTCCAGTCCCTTACCCTCAGGCCCCTGGTTCAGTAGAAAGCTCCTGTAACCTATGCTGTTCCGCCTCTAGCCTCTTCTCTCACCCCCAGGCTTCTGCTTCAGTACAAGTCTCCTGCAACCTATGCTGTTCTGTCTCCAGCCCCTCACCTCCCAGGCTTCTGGTTTAGTACACGTTTCCTGCAAACGTTGCTGTTCTGCCTCCAGCCTCTCACTCCAGGATTCTGGTTCAGTAGAAGTCTACTGCAACCTGTGCTCTTCCATCTCCAGCCCCTCACTCCCAGGCTACTGAATCAGTGCAAGATTCCTGAAACCTATGCTGTTCTGCCCCCAGCCCCTCATCCCCAGGCTTCTGGTTCAGTACAAGGCTCCTGCAACCTATACTGTTTTGTCTCCAGCTCCTCATCCCCAGACTTCTGGTTTAGTACTAGGTTCCTGCAACCTATGCTGTTCTGTCTCCAGCCCCTCACCCCAAGCTTCTGGTTCAGTACAAGGCTCCTGCAACCTATGCTATTCTGTCTCCAGACCCTCACCCCCAGGCTTCTGTTTTAGTACACATTTCCTGCAACCTATGCTGTTCTGCCTCAAGCCACTCACCCCCCAGACTTCTGGTTCAGTACAGGGTTCCTGCAACCTATACAGTTCTGTCTCCAGCCCCTCAGCCCTCAGGCTTCTGGCTCACTACAAGGTTCCTGCTACATATGCTGTTCTGCCTCCAGCCCCTCACCCCCAGTCTTCTGGTTCAGTACAAGGTTCCTGCAACCTATGCCGTTCTGCCTCCAGTCCCTCACCCTCAGGCGCCTGGTTCAGTAGAAGTCTCCTGCAACCTATGCTGTTCCTTCTCCAGCCTTTCACCCCTAGGCTTCTCGTTCAGTACAGGCTCCTGCAACCTATGCTGTTCTGCCTCCAGCCCCTCACCCCCAGGCTTCTTGAACAGTACAGGGTTCCTGCAACATATGCTGTTCTGCCTCCAGCCCCACGCCCCCCCAGGTTTCTGGCTCACTACAAGGTTCCTGCAACCTATGCTGTTCTCGATCCAGCCCTGCAACTCTCAGGTTTCTGGCTCACTACAGGGTTCCTGCAATCTATTGTTCTTTCTCCAGCCCCTCAACTGCCCCAGACTTCTTGTTCAGGCAGGGTTCCTGCAACCTATGCTGTTCTGTCTCCAGATTCTCATCCAACTGGGTTCTTGTTCAGTACAGTGTTCCTGCAACCTATTCTGTTCTGTCTCCAGCCCCTCACCCCCCAGGCTTCTGGCTCACTACAAGGTTCCTGCAACCTATGCTGTTCCGCCTCCAGCCCCTCACCCCCCAGGCTTCTGGCTCACTACAAGGTTCCTGCAACCTATGCTGTTCTGTCCCTAGCGCCTCACACCCACAGGCATATGGTTCAGTACAAGGGTCCTGCAACCTATGCTGTTCTGTCTCCAGCCCCTCACCCCCCAGGCTTCTGGCTCACTACAAGGTTCCTGCAACCTATGCTGTTCCGCCTCCAGCCCCTCACCCCCCAGGCTTCTGGCTCACTACAAGGTTCCTGCAACCTATGCTGTTCTGTCCCTAGCGCCTCACACCCCCAGGCATATGGTTCACTACAAGGTTCCTGCAACCTATGCTGTTCTCCATCCATCCCTGCAGCTCTCAGGTTTCTGGCTCACTACAGGGTTCCTGCAACCTATTGTTCTGTCTCCAGCCCCTCAACCGCCCAGACTTTTGGTTCAGGCAGGGTTCCTGCAACCTATGCTGTTCTGTCTGAAGATTCTCACCCAACTGGGTTCTTGTTCAGTACAGTGTTCCTGCAGCCTATGCTGTTCATCCTCCAGACCCTCACCCCTAGACTTCTGGTTCAGTACAGGGCTCCTGTAACCTATGCTGTTCTGCCTCTTGCCCCTCACCCCCAGGCTCCAGGTTCAGTACAGTGTTCCTGCGACCGACACTGTTCTGCCTCCAGCCACTCACCCCAGGTTTCTGGCTCACTACAAGGTTCCTGCAATCTCTGCTGTTCGGCAACCAGCCCCTCACCCCCCAGACTTCTGGTTCAGTACAAGGTTCCTGCAACCTATGCTGTGCTGCTTCCAGCCCCTCAGCCCTCATGCTTCTGGCTCACTACAAGGTTCCTGCTATGTATGCCGTTCTGCCTCCAGTCCCTCACCCTCAGGCGTCTGGTTCAGTAGAAGGCTCCTGCAACCTATGCTGTTCCGTCTCCAGCCCTTCACCCCCAGGCTTCTGCTTCAGTGCAAGATTCCTGGAACCTATGCTGTTCTGCCCCCAGCCCCTCACCCCAAGCTTCTGGTTCAGTACAAGGCTCCTGCAACCTATACTGTTTTGTCTCCAGCTCCTCAACCCCCAGACTTCTGGTTCAGTACTAGGTTCCTGCAACCTATGCTGTTCTGTCTCCAGCCCCTCACCCCCCAGGCTTCTGGTTCAGTACAAAGTTGCTGCAACCTACACGGTTCTGCCTCCAGCTCCTCACACCCCAGACTTCGGGTTCAGTACAAGACTCCTGCAACCTATACTGTTCTGTCTCCAGCTCCACACCCCCCAGACTTCTGGTTCAATACTAGGTTCCTGCAACCTATGCTGTTCTGTCTCCAGCCCCTCACCCGCCAGGCTTGTGGTTCAATACAAGGCTCCTGCAACCTATGCTGTTCTGTCTCCAGCTCCTCACCCACCAGGCTTCTGGTTCAGTACAAAGTTCTGGCAATCTCTGCTATTCGGCCACCAGCTGCTCACCCCCCAGGACTTCTGGTTCAGTAGTAGGTTCCTGGAACCTATGCTGTTCTGCCCCTAGCCCCTCACCCCCAAGCTTCTGGTTCAGTACAAGGCTCCTGCAACCTATACTCTTTTGTCTCTAGCTCCTCAACCCCCAGACCTCTGGTTCAGTAATAGGTTCCTGCAACCGATGCTGTTCTGTCTCCAGCCCCTCACCCCCAAGCTTCTGGTTCAGAAGAAGGCTCCTGCAACCTATGCTGTTCTGTCTCCAGCCCCTCACCCCCCAGGCTTCTGGTTTAGTACACGTTTCCTGCAAATTATGCTGTTCCGACTCCAGCCTCTCACCCCAGGCTTCTGGTTCAGTACAAGTCTACTGCAACCTGTGCTATTCCGTCTCCAGCCCCTCACTCCCAGGCTACTGGATCAGTGTAAGATTCCTGCAACCTATGCTGTTCTGCCCCCAGCCCCTCATCCCCAGGCTTCTGGTTCAGTACAAGGCTCCTGCAACCTATGCTGTTCTGTCTCCAGCCCCTCACCCCCCCCCAGGCATCTGGTTGAGTACACGTTTCCTGCAAATTATGCTGTCCTGCCTCCAGCCTCTCACCCCAGGCTTCTGGTTCAGTACAAGTCTACTGCAACCTGTGCTATTCCGTCTCCAGGCCCTCACTCCCAGGCTACTGGATCAGTGCAAGATTCCTGCAACCTATGTTGTTTTTGCCCCAGCCCCTCATCCCCAGGCTTCTGGTTCAGTACAAGGCTCATGCAACCTATGCTGTTCTTTCTCCAGCCCCTCACCCCCCCCAGGCTTCTGGTTGAGTACAAGGCTCCTGCAGTGTATGCTGTTCCTCCTCCAGCCCCTCACCCCCAGGATTCTGGTTCAGTGCAGGGTTCCTGTAACCTATGCTGTTCTGCCTCCAGCCCCTCACCTCCCAGGCTTCTGGTTCAGTAAAAAGTTGCTGCAACCTGCCTGGTTCTGACTCCAGCTCCTCACCCCCCAGACTTTGGGTTCAGTACAAGGCTCCTGCAACCTATACTGTTCTGTCTCCAGCTCCACACCCCCCAGACATCTGGTTCAATACTAGGTTCCTGCAACCTATGCTGTTATGTCTCCAGCCCCTCACCCTCCAGGCTTCTGGTTCAATACAAGGCTCCTGCAACCTATGCTGTTCTGTCTCCAGCCCCTCACCCATCAGGCTTCTGGTTCAGTACAAAGTTCTTGCAATCTCTGTTGTGCTTCTTCCAGTCCCTCAGCCCTCAGGCTTCTGGCTCACTACAAGGTTCCTGCTACGTTTGCTGTTCTGCCTCCAGCCCTTCACCCCCCAGTCTTCTGGTTCAGTACAAGGTTCCTGCAACCTATCCCGTTCTGCATCCAGTCCCTCACCCTCAGGCGCCTGGTTCAGTAGAAGGCTCCTGCAACCTATGCTGTTCTGCCTCTAGCCTCTCCTCTCACCCCCAGGCTTCTGGTTCAGTACAAGTCTCCTGCAACCTATGCTGTTCCGTCTCCAGCCCCTCACCCCCAGGCTTCTGTTTCAGTGCAAGGTTCCTGAAACCTATGCTGTTCTGCCCCCAGCCCCTCACCCCCAAGCTTCTGGTTCAGTACAAGGCTCCTGCAACCTATACTGTTTTGTCTCCAGCTCCTCAACCCCCAGACTTCTGGTTCAGTACTAGGTTCTTGCAAGCTATGCTGTTCTGTCTTCAGCCCCTCACCCCCCACCCAAGGCTTCTGTTTCACTACAAGGTTCCTGCAGCCTATGCTGTTCTGCTTCCAGCCCCTCACCCCCCAGGCTTCTGGTTCACAACATGGATCCTGCAACCTATGCTGTTCCTCCTCCAGCCCCTCACCCCTAGGCTTCTGATTAAGTACAGGGTTCCTGCAACCTATGTTGTTCTGCCTCCAGCCCCTCACCCCCAGGATACAGGTTCAGTACAGGGTTCCTGCAACTGACACTGTTCTGCCTCCAGCCAATCACCCCGGGCTTCTGGCTCACTACAAGGTTCCTGCAACATATGCTGCTCTGCCTCCAGCTCCTCGCCCCCCAGGTTTCTGGTTCAGTACAAGGCTCCTGCAACCTATGCTTTTCTGTCTCCAGCCCCTCATACACCAGGCTTCTGGTTCAGTACAAAGTTCCTGCAATCTCTGCTGATCGGCCAGCAGCCCCTCACCCCCCAGGCTTCTCGTTCAGTACAAGGTTCCTGCAACCTATGCTGTGCTGCTTCCAGCCCTTCAGCCCTCAGGCTTCTGGCTCAATACAAGGTTCCTGCTACGTATGCCGTTCTGCCTCCAGTCCCTCACCCTCAGACATCTGGTACAATAGAAGGCTCCTGCAACCTATGCTGTTCCGTCTCCAGCCCCTCACCCCCAAGCTTCTGGTTCAGTACTAGGTTCCTGCAACCTATGCTGTTCTGTCTCCAGCCCCTCACCCCCAAGCTTCCGGTTCAGAAGAAGGCTCCTGCAACCTATGCTGTTCTGTCTCCAGCCCCTCACCCCCCAGGCTTCTGGTTGAGTACAAGGCTCCTGCAGTGTTTGCTGTTCCTCCTGCAGCCCCTCACCCCCAGGATTCTGGTTCAGTGCAGGGTTCCTGTAACCTATGCTGTTCTGCCTCCAGCCCCTCACCTCCCAGGCTTCTGGTTCAGTACAAAGTTGCTGCAACCTGCGTGGTTCTGACTCCAGCTCCTCACCCCCCAGACTTCGGGTTCAGTACAAGGCTCCTGCAACCTATACTGTTCTGTCTCCAGCTCCACACCCCCCAGACATCTGGTTCAATACTAGGTTCCTGCAACCTATGCTGTTATGTCTCCAGCCCCTCACCCTCCAGGCTTCTGGTTCAATACAAGGCTCCTGCAACCTATGCTGTTCTTTCTCCAGCCCCTGACCCACCAGGCTTCTGGTTCAGTACAAAGTTCCTGCAATCTCTGCTGTGCTTCTTCCAGTCCCTCAGCCCTCAGGCTTCTGGCTCACTACAAGGTTCCTGCTACGTTTGCTGTTCTGCCTCCAGCCCTTCACCCCCCAGTCTTCTGGTTCAGTACAAGGTTCCTGCAACCTATGCCGTTCTGCCTCCAGTCCCTCACCCTCAGGCGCCTGGTTCAGTAGAAGGCTCCTGCAACCTATGCTGTTCCGCCTCTTGCCTCTCCTCTCACCCCCAGGCTTCTGGTTGCGTACAAGTCTCCTGCAACCTATGCTGTTCCGTCTCTAGCCCCTCACCCCCAGGCTTCTGTTTCAGTGCAAGGTTCCTGAAATCTATGCTGTTCTGCCCCCAGCCCGTCACCACCTGGCTTCTAGTTCAGTACAAGGATCCTGCAACCTATCCTGTTTTGTCTCCAGCTCCTCATCCCCCAGACTTCTGGTTTAGTACTAGGTTCCTGCAACCTATGCTGTTCTGTCTCCAGCCCCTCACCCCAAGCTTCTGGTTCAGTACAAGGCTCCTGCAACCTATGCTATTCTGTCTCCAGACCCTCACCCCCAGGCTTCTGTTTTAGTACACATTTCCTGCAACCTATGCTGTTCTGCCTCAAGCCACTCACCCCCCAGACTTCTGGTTCAGTACAGTGTTCCTGCAACCTATACAGTTCTGTCTCCAGCCCCTCAGCCCTCAGGCTTCTGGCTCACTACAAGGTTCCTGCTACGTATGCTTTTCTGCCTCCAACCCCTCACCCCCCAGTCTTCTGGTTCACTACAAGGTTCCTGCAACCTATGCCGTTCTGCCTCCAGCTCCTCACACACCAGGCTTCTGGTTCAGTAGAAGTCTCCTGAAACCTATGCTGTTCCTCCTCCAGCCTTTCACCGCTAGGCTTCTGGTTCAGTACAGGTTCCTGCAACCTATGCTGTTCTGCCTCCAGCCCCTCACCCCCAGGCTTCTTGAACAGTACAGGGTTCCTGCATCATATGCTGTTCTGCCTCCAGCCCCACGACCCCCAGGTTTCTGGCTCACTACAAGGTTCCTGCAACCTATGCTGTTCTGTCCCCAGCGCCTCACACTCCCAGGCTTCTGGTTCACTACAAGGTTCCTGCAACCTATGCTGTTCTCCATCCAGCCCTGCAGCTCTCAGGTTTCTGGCTCACTACAGGGTTCCTGCAACCTATGCTGTTCTGTCTCCAGCCCCACAACCTCCCCAGACTTCTGGTTCAGACAGGGTTCCTCCAACCTATGCTGTTCTGTCTCCAGATTCTCAACCAACTGGGATCTTGTTCAGTACAGTGTTCTTGCAACCTATACTGTTCTGTCTCCAGCCCCTCACCCCAAAACCAAGGCTTCTGTTTCACTACAAGGTTCCTGAGGCCTATGCTGTTCCTCCTCCAGCCCTTCACCCGCCATGCATCTGGTTCAAATCAAGGCTTCTGCAAGCTATGCTGTTCTGTCTCCAGCCCCTCCCCCCCTGGCTTCGGGTTTACAACATGGTTCCTGCAAACTATGCTGTTCCTCCTGCAGCCCTTCACCCCTAGGCTTCTGGTTCAGTACAGGGTTCCTGCAACCTATGCTGTTCTGCCTCCAGCCCCTCACCCCCAGACTTCTGGATCAATACCGGGTTCCTGCAACATATTCTGTTCTGCCTCCAGCCCCTCGCCCCCCAGGTTTGTGGCTCACTACAAGGTTCCTGCAACCTGTGCTGTTCTGCATCCAGCCCCGCAGCCCTCAGGCTTCTGGCTCACTACAGGGTTCCTGCAACCTATGCTGTTCTGTCTCCAGCCCCTCACCCGCCCCAGACTTCTAGTTCAGTACAAGGTTCCTGCAACCTATGCTGTTCTGCCTCCATCCTGTTAGGCAGAAACCTGTGCAGTTCCCTCTGGGACCACTGCAAAAAGTTTAAGACTACAGGAGTTAGCAGTAAACCCAATTGGTAGCAGTCTGCACCACCCAGATTTACCTGGTAGCTGTGGCTGAGCAGTCAGACTTCTCTCAAGACGAGTTAGGCAGTATATGGAGTATACAAGATAGGGCAATTTACACAGTAGAACAAGCAGACACGGATCAGAGCTTTGGTGTAAAGATATATAATTATTTATTTAAAAACACATCTATGAAAAACACACTGGCACTAATATGGCAAACAACTTCAATCACAGTTACTATAAGTATATATCAATCCCATAACAATATTTCGACAAGTCTAGGTTCAAAGACACCACTTATTTGCAGACAGAGTTGAGTGCTTAACCTAGATGGCACTCTAGTATTCGTTAGAAAGTGAGAGAAAAAGGCAGGGTATGAAACCAACTCAGTACCAACACTTTTACGAAGCAAATGCAAGGCAAGCAGGCAGGGTCTACTGTAGATCACAAAGTTCACAGGCCAGGCGCACTCGGAGAGAGGCAATGCGGTATATCCCAAAAATATCACAGTGGAAATGCACTTCAAGTCTTTGTAGCAAAATGTCACAGAACGGTTGGACCAGTTTTAGAACAAAAGTTAAGAAGGTCTGGAGGCGACCCAGTGGAAAAGTAAAGATTTAAGACACCTCACGCTAACTGTCACAAGGGAAGCCAGGTGGACACAGTACCTTGAAAGTGAAGAGACAGCTCCGGCGGGGGCAGTTGTTCCTGGTGGTGGATGCAAGTCGGGGCTTTGCCAGAAGAAGAGATGATCTCGTCGTAGAGGAAAGTTGAAGATCGTTGCCCCATCAGGGAAGAGACCAGACGTGGAGTGCTCAGTCACAAGGCACCACCTTTTGGTCGCGGTACAGTGGTTAGTGGCTATCCCGTTGTCGGGGTGCTCAGCACGGGCAATTCGACCACTAGACGTCCTGGAAGCGAAGAAAAAGCAAGGTACTGGTTGTTCCCACCAGTGAAAGGGAAGAAGACTCTCCAGCAGGGAGATCTCCTCTGTCGTTGGGAAGTGGGGAGTCGGTTCAGCAGGGCTCCACCGGTGGTGTCATCGTTGAAGGTCGGCTCAGCTTCTCCCTCGTCGGATTCTTAGGTCCTGTGGCGACTTCTGAAGTCCCAGTCCCCAAAGGCCTGCTTTTATGCAGAAAACCCCCATTCATTCAGCCTAGCTGTCAATCAAACATGCTAAGTGGTGAGCGGGGCGGCTCACCACTTGGGCCAATCACACCAGAGTGCGACTTGAGTTGGCAAGGCAACTCAGTCCAGGGTGCCTAAACCCCCTCCCACACCCGCTGTGGTACCCAGACAGAATGGCACCATTAGGAGGGCTTCTGTGCAGAAGCCCACCAAAAGTGGAACAAAGGGCTCACCTTTGGTTTGGTGTTACAGAGGCGAACACATACGTAATTTTAAAAACCGAGTTCTGGCAGAAAATACCAACCGGTGAATTTATTTTAATTTAATAAACCGGCGGTATGATCGAGGCTACATAGAAAAAGTATTAGCCTCGAACAATGTGAAAATCCCAAAGGAATATATTTGCGGCAAATATAAAAAGTAGTATCCACTGCCACCAGCCAAAACTCGACGAGGGGGGACGGGACAGTGCCCCCTCGAACAACAGACCCAGGGGTAATCGAATTGCCCCTACCATTACGTCCTCAATAGGATGGTTTGTACTGGTTCTGTTAGTAAATTTAGGTCTAGTAAAGCCAATGGTGACTTTACATGCCCTGGGAGACAGTAGTCAGTCCCAGAGTATGGAGTCTATGGTGGGGGTCACCTAGGACACCCCAGTGTTACGGCACGGAGGGTGCTGTGTAACACACATAGCAAAACACATGAGACCCTACGGAGTAAAAGACCCCATAGCCCATAGAACACATTAACATTCAAAGAAATGCCACAAATCATGTCCAAGAGTGGGAGAAAAAAAGTCTCACTCTTGGCAGGATGAAAAAAACAAACTCCAGAAATCCAGCAAAGCTGCTGGGGGACTCACTAGGTTAGGAAATTCAGCCTAAACAGAGAATTCTCCCTAACACTCGCCCCCCCAGACTACGGGACAGGAGGATTTATTCCACTCCTGGATGAATCTCATACCTCTAGTCGATGACATACATCCTAGAGAGACCATCAGCATTTTGGTGGTGACACCCTGACCTGTGCTCAATTGTGAAATCAAACCCTTGCAGGCAGATTGACCATCTCAGTAGTTTTGGGTTTTCCCCTTTCATTTGCATTAACCATCTCAAGGGTTGGTGGTCAGTCTGAATGACAAAAGAAGAACCATACAAGTATGGCCTAAACTTCTTCAGAGGCCACACAATAGCAAAGCACTCTCTTTCGATTGTTGCCCACCTTGTTTCAGGATCCTTCAGCTTGCGGCTGATGAAGCAAACGGGGTGCTCCCTACCTTTCCCCCCATCCAGTTGGCTGAGTACTGCACCTATTCCTACATTTGAAGCATCTGTCTGCACAATGAAAGTTTGGTGGTAATCAGGAGCTCTGAGTACTGGGGCTTGGCAAAGAGCCTTTTTCAGGTTTTTAAAGGCCTGATTGCACTCCTCATTCCATCTAACCTTCTTAGGGAATTTTGGAGAGGAGATGAAATTCAGAGGAGAAGCTATGGTCCCATAGTTCTCAATGAAATTCCTGTAATACCCGGTGAGACCTAAGAAGGCTCTCACCTGGGTCTGAGTAGTAGGTGTTGTCCAATTTTGCACAGCTTCAATCTTACTGAGCAAAGGCCTTATTTCTCCACCTCCTACCTCATGTCCAAGATAGACTACCTTACTCTGTCCAATTTGGCATTTACTCGCCTTTATGGTCAGATTGGCTTGTCCAAGAGCCTGCAAAATATATCTTAGGTGGTCTACATGTTCTTCCCAGGAATTGCTGAACACTGCTATGTCATCCAAGTATGCCATGCAGAAGTCCTCCATCCCATTCAGAACCTGGTTTACCATCCGTTGAAATGTAGCAGGTGCATTTTTCAATCCAAAAGGAATTACCTTAAACTGGTATAAGCCAGCTGGGGTAGACAATGCAGTTTTCTCCTTGGCATGGTCTGTCAGGGCTATTTGCCAATAGCCTGACGTCAAGTCAATTGTGCTGAGGAACTTGGCTGAACCAAGTCTATCCACCAACTCATCTGTTCTTGACAAAGGGTGGGCATCAGTCTTGGTGACTGCATTAAGAGGTCTATAGTCCACACAGAATCTAAGTTCTTTAGATCCTGCCTTTGGTACTAACACAACTGGGCTAGACCATGGACTAGTAGAGGGCTCTATTACCCCAAGATCAAGCATCTTGCTGACCTTACCTTTGATGTGGGTTCTTACATTTTCTGACATTCTGTATCCTCTGCTTTTGACTGGCAGACAGTCACCAGTGAGTATGTCATGCAGGCCCCAAGGGGTCAAGCCTGGTGAAAATGAGAACAGAGAGGTAAACTGATTCAACATAGATTTGCACTCTTCTTGTTGCTCAGGTGTCAGATCTGAAGAGAGATTTACTCCTTCAATCTTTTCGTCTAAAGGTAAGCCTCTGAGGAGGTCCGGAAGAGCTTCACTCTCTTTTTCTTCCTCTGATGATGCTAGAAGCAACGCTCCTACATCAGGTCTCGAGACAAACGCTTTGAGTCTGTTGGTGTGGAAGACTGTTGGAGCCTCCTTGGGATTGCCCAAGTCCACCAGATAGTTGACCTCTCCAGTTTACCCACAACTCTGAAGGGTCCCATCCATTTGTCTTGCAAGGCCCTCTGCCTTGTTGGGATCATAACGAGAACTAGCTGGTCTTGAGTGACCTCAACCATGTTAGCGTTTTGATCATGCCAGTGCTTGACCAATGCTTGTCCAGCTTTCAAGTTATCAATTGCTTCTGCCATCATGTGTGACTTTCTCCTCCGGAAACCTATTACGTAGTCAGTCACTCTGACTGGCTTGGGGGAAGGAGCACTCTCCAACCCCTCCTTAATCAGGGCCAATGGACCTCTGACAGGATGACCATAGAGAAGCTCAAAGGGAGAATAACCTACTCCCTCCTGAGGGACTTCTCTATAAACAAAGAGAAGGCATGACAGTAGAAGATCCCACTTTCGTTTAAGGGGGTCCTCTAAAGCACCTATCATGCTCTTCATGGTTCGGTTGAACCTTTCAACCAATCCATTGGTTTGTGGGTGGTAATCTGTTGAGAACTTGTAAGTAACTCCACAGGTTTTCCACATGGCTTACATGTAGTGGGACATAAGGTTTGACAGCTTGTCAGAGATTACTTCCTTAGGAAACCCAACCCTGGTAAAAATACCAAGGAGGGCCTTAGCCACAGCCGGAGCTGTAACAGTACTCATAGGAATGGCCTCAGGATACCTAATAGCATGGTCTACTACAACAAGTATAAACCTGTTGCCTGAGGAGGTTGGAGGATCAAGGGGACCAACAATGTCAATCCATACTCTCTCAAATGGGACTCCCACAATGGGGAGAGGCACTAAAGGTGCCACATTCTTGGAGCCAACCTTACCAGAGGTACGGCAGGTGTGGCAGCTCCTGCAGTGTTTTTCTACTTCGGCCCCCATCTTTGGCCAATAAAAGTAGAGAGAGAGCCTTTCCTTAGTCTTCTTGAAACTCAAGTGACCAGCCAAAGGAATTTTGTGGGCTAACTGCAAGAACGGTTGTCTGTTCTCTTGGGGTACTACAAGTCGTTTGTAGTCTCCAGGTTCAGACTCTGTCGGTTCACTGTAGAAGAGGCCATCTTCCCAGTGCAACCTGTATTTCCCAGGCTCTTGCCCTTCAGCCTGAACTTCTGCCTGGTGGCGAAGACCCTCCAGAGTTGGACATTCTCTCTGTCCCTTACTGAAGTCTGCCCTGTTGGGTCCACCTTATGCCAGTAAAGACTGCAGCTCAGGATGGTCAACAAGATCCAGATCTCCAATGAGTTCCTGGCTTTACATTAGCTCTTCCTTAGAGTCTAATTCTACCACACAGGGTTGTACCACCCTCTCAGCCTCAGCTGGAGGGGGAGTTACTGGTGTAACTGCGGACAACTGAGGGGAAGTCCTTGTTGGCTGCACTGAAGTGCTGGATGCTGGCTTCTGTTTAGAAGTTTTAGGTTTCCCTTTCGCTTCTGATTTCCTTGAGACAGCAGCTGACAAATCCAGTGGAGCAATTCTTCATTATCTCCTTGGGAGTACCTCTCATGGTTCTCTCCTTTGCAGGTCTGGTTAGCCTCTGTAACCATTTACTAGGAGGGCTGGGGGTATGAGACACAACTCCAAGAGTTTTTAAATCGTTACCCAACAGAACTCATCCTGGTACCTCACTTTGTATGCTGACAGGTATCTTCACAGTCATGTCATTACACTGGATGAGAACTGGTAATTGGGGAAGCATCTGCACATGCCCTCCAGCTAACTTGGTGAGGCGTTTGGGTGCCTTAGCAACATCCTCAGCCTGAAAACAAGATGTATCCACCACCGTTATGCTGGCCCCAGTGTCCCTAATGGCAGGAGTCTCCTGACCATTCACCTGGACACTGTCCTTATAATACTCTTTAGTATTATCTGGGATAGAATTATAGACATCTAAATTCTGTTGTTCCCACAAACCCAGAGACACTAAAGAAACACTGGCTGCGACTCCAATGGGTTCATCAGCCAGCAGTAGAAAGTTTCCACTTGCCATTTGGACTTCCTCCTCTGGAGTGAAGGCTAAGGAGACAAGCTGGACCCCTGAAGGTTTACCCTTGCATCTGGGATCTCCTTTCACATGGTCAGTAGAGCCACAAACAAAGCATTTACCAAATGCTTTCTGGAATGGTGGCTTGTTCTGGCCTCCCTCTGGGTTGGCACCAGAAGGTACACTATTCTGCTGTTGTTTTCCTTGTGGCTTACCCTTATGGTTTTGTTTGGGGCCCTCTTTGGAATTTGAGTTATTAGAATTCTCTTTTCAGTCTTTTTTTGGCTGTTTTCCCTCATCCTTTTTCTGAGTTACCCCAGGATCCTTATGAGTAGCCCTGTTGGCAACCCACAAGTCAGCAGCCTTAGCTAGCTTCCTGGAATCCAATTCCTTTGAATCAGCCAAGTGTTGTCTGAGCTCAGGAGAACAAGCATCATAAATTGACTCCAACATAAAAAGATTCTTCATACCCTCATAAGTGTTCATTTCATTTTGTAACCCTTAATGCATCCCTCTAAGTTTTTCAACCCTTCACTCACCCAGGTAGCCCAAGGGGTACCATCATGCTTTTTGAGGGATCTAAACCTCTTAAGATACTGGGAAGGGGTCTTCCCAAATCTAGCTATCAGAGATAGTTTCACACTTTCATACTCTTTCCTATCCTCCTCCCCCAACTCCATTACCGCATCAGTTGCAACAGGGGGGAGCCTAGAGCACAACCAGGTAAGTAACTCATTACCCATGATGTTCTGGAGCTCATGATTATACTCAAACAAACTCAGCCAATCCAACACATCCACCTTTGGTTCATACATACCAATTAATTCCTTAGGCATCCGGGGTCTTTTGGTTCTGGAACTTCTAGAGGAGCCAGAGACAGAAGCAGTTTCAACAGACAACTTTTTCATTTCTAACTCCATTTCTCCGAGCCTAAGAATTTGTTGCATTTCTTGGTGTTTCTGTTCAGTTTGAGCAGTAATCCTTCTGAATTCCAAGTCTATTTTCATTTTTTCTAGTTCAAGGACTTGAAGACTTAGTGTGGGACCTGCTATAGGCCCAGAAGGTACAGCTGGTAAGGCAGACAGAGGGGTAGAGGAGACAGTTTCATTAGGCTATCCTTCCTCATCAGCCTCTTCATCACTATCATCAGAACTTTGATTTAGATCAACACCTTTACTGTTATCTACATTTGCTGGATAAGTCGGTTCCTCTGAACCAGTACCCAGACTTTGGTTTTCCAGCAATCTTGCAATCAGTTCTATTTTCTTGCCTCTTACAGAAAGATTCTCTTGTCTACAGAGAGCTCTCAAACTCTCAGTATTTTCACCTGACAAGAACTCTTGACTGTAAACTTCCATAGTAGACATGTTTTTAGAAAGTTGTTTTTTAGTGCTGGATAAGTCGGTTCCTCTGAACCGGTACCCAAACTTTGGTTTTCCAGCAATCTTGCAATCAGTTCTATTTTCTTGCCTCTTACAGAAAGATTCTCTTATCTACAGAGAGCTCTCAAACTCTCAGCATTTTTACCTGACAAGGACTCTTGACTGTAACCTTCCATGGTAGACATGTTGTTTGAAAGTTGCTTTTTAGTGCTACGCTTTGTGGTTAGTTATCCTAAAGTGTTGAAAGGCACTATAAACTGTATACTCGATACAAATGCCACCGCTGCCATCAGTGTTAGGGAGAAACCTGTGCAGTTCCCTCTGGGACCATTGCAAAAAGTTTAAGACTACAGGAGTTAGCAGTAAACCCAATTGGTAGCAGTCTGCACCACCCAGATTTACCTGGTAGCTGTGGCTGAGCACTCAGACTTCTCTCAAGACAAGTTAGGCAGTATATAGAGTATACAAGATAGGGCAATTTACACAGTATAACAAGCAGACACAGATCAGAGCTTGGGTGTAAAGATATATAATTATTTATTTAAAAACACATCTATGAAAAACACACTGGCACTAATATGGCAAACAACTTCAATCACAGTTACTATAAGTATATATCAATCCCATAACAATATTTCGACAAGTCTAGGTTCAACGGCAACACTTATTTGCAGACAGAGGTGAATGCTTTAACCTAGATGGCACTCTAGTATTCGTTAGAAAGGGAGAGAAAAGGGCAGGGTATGAAACCAACTCAGTACCAACACTTTTACGAAACAAATGCGAGGCGAGCAAGGCAGGGTCTACTGTAGATCACAAAGTTCAGAGGCCAGGCCCACTCGGAGAGAGTCAAGGCAGTATGTCCCAAAAATATCACAGTGGAAATGCACTTCAAGTCTTTGTAGCAAAATTTCACCGAAAGGTTGGACCAGTTTTAGAACAAAAGTTAAGAAGGTCTGGAGGCGACCCAGTGGAAAGGTAAGGATTTAAGACACCTCACGCTAACCGTCAAAAGGGAAGCCAGGCGGACACAGTACCTTGAAAGTGAAGAGACAGCTCCGGCGGGGGCAGTTGTTCCTGGTGGTGAATGCAAGTCGGGGCTTTGCCAGAAGAAGAGATGATCTCGTCGTAGAGGAATGTTGAAGATCTTTGCACCACCAAGGAAGAGACCAAATGTGGAGTGCTCAGTCACAAGGCACCACCTTTTGGTCGCGGTACAGTGGTTAGTGGCTATCTGGTGGCCGGGGTGCTCAGCACAGGCAATTCGACCACTAGACATCCTGGAAGAGAAGAAAAAGCAAGGGACTGGTTGTTCCCACCAGTCAAAGGGAAGAAGACTCTCCAGCAGGGTGATCTCCTCTGTCGTTGGGAAGTGGTGAGTCGGTTCAGCAGGGCTCCACCGGTGGTGTCGTCGATGCAGGTCAGCTCAGCTTCTCCCTCATTGGATTCTTAGGTCCTGTGGCGACTTCTGAAGTCCCAGTCCCCAAAGGCCTGCTTTTATGCAGAAAACCCCCATTCATTCAGCCTAGCTGTCAATCAAACATGCTAAGTGGTGAGCGGGGCGGCTCACCACTTGGGCCAATCACACCAGAGTGCGACTTTTGTTGGCAAAGCAACTCAGTCCAGGGTGCCTAAACCCCCTCCCACACCCGCTGTGGGACCCAGACAGAATGGCACCACTCTGGAGGGCTTCTGTGCAGAAGCCCGGCAAAAGTGGAACAAAGGGCTAAACCTTTGGTTTGGAGTTACAGAGGCGAACACATACGCCATTTTAAAAACCGAGTTCTGGCAGAAAATAGCAACCAGTGAATTTATTTTAATTTAATAAACTGGCGGTATGACCGAGGCTACATAGAAAAGAATTAGCCTCGAACAATGGGAAAATTCCCATAGGAATATATTCGCGGTCGAATATAAAAAAGTAGTATCCACTGCCACCAGCCAAAACTCGACGAGGGGGGACGGAGACGTGCCCCCTCGAACAACAGACCCAGGGGTAATCGAATTGCCCCTACCAGCACGTCCACAATAGGATGGTTTGTAATGGTTCTGTTAGTAAATTTAGGTCTAGTAAAGCCAATGGTGACTTTACATGTCCTGGGAGACAGTAGTCAGTCCCAGGGTATGGCGTCTATGGTGGGGGGTCACCTAGGACACCCCAGTGTTACGGCACGGAGGGTGCTGTGTAACACACATAGCAAAACACATGAGACCCTACGGAGTAAAAGACCCCATAGCCCATAGAACACATTAACATTCAAAGAAATATCACAAATTATGTCCAAGAGTGGGAGAAAAAGAGTCTCACTCTTGGCATGAAAAAAACAAACGCCAGAAATCCAGCAAAGCTGCTGGGGGACTCACTAGGTTAGGAAATTCAGCCTAAACAGAGAATTCACCCTAACACAGCCCCTCATCCCCAGGCTTCTGGTTGAGTACAAGACTCCTGCAGCGTATGCTGTTCCTCCTCCAGCCCCTCACCCTCCTGGTTTCTGGTTCAGTACAGGGTTCCTGCAACTGATGCTTTTCTGCCTCCAGCCACTCACCCCCAGGCTTCTGGCTCAATACAAGGTTCCTGCCACCTATGCTGTTCTGCCTCCAGCCCCTCACCCCAGGCTTCTGGCTCACTACAAGGTTCCTGCAACCTATGCTGTTCTGCCTCCAGCCCCTCACCGCCCCAGGCATCTGGCTCACTACAGGTTCCTGCAACATATGCTGTTCTGCCTCCAGCCCCTCACCCCCCCCAGATTTCTGGTTCAGTACAAGGTTCCTGCACCTTATGCTGTTCTGTCTCCAGCCCCTCACCCTCCCACCCCCCAGGCTTCTGGTCGAGTACAAGGCTCCTGCAACCCATGCTGTTCTGTCTCCACCCACTCACCCCTAGGCTTCTGGTTTAGTACAAGTTTCCTGTAACATATGCTGGTCTGTCTCCAGCACCTCAACCCCCAGGCTTCTGGTTCAGTACAGGGCTCCTGCAACCTATGCTGTTCTGCCTCCTGCCCCTCTCCACCAGGCTTCCGGTTCACTACAAGTTTCCTGCAACCTATGTTGTTCGGTCTCCAGCCCCTCACCCCCATGCCTCTGGTTCAGGACAGGGTTCCTGTAACCTATGCTTCAGCCCCAGCCCCCCATGACCCAGGCATCTGGCTCACTACTAGGGTTCCTGCAACCTATGCTGTTCTATCTCCAGCCCCTCACCCCCAGGTTTCTGCTTCAGTACAAGGGTCCTGCAACCTATGTTGTTCTGACTCTAGCCCCTCACCACCCAGGCTTCTGGTTCAGTACAAGGGTCCTGCAATCTATGCTGTTCTGTCTCCAGCCCTTCACACACCAGGCTTCTGGTTCAGTACAAGGTTCCTGCAACCTATGTTGTTCTGCCTCCAGCCCCTCACCCCCAGGCTTCTGGTTCAGTACAAGGGTCCTGCAACCTATGCTGTTCTGTCTCCAGCCCCTCACCCGCCAGGCTTCTGGTTGAGTACGACGCTCCTGCAACGTATGCTGTTTCTCCTCCAGCCCCTCACCCCCAGGATTCTGGCTCACTACAAGGTTCCTGCAACCTATGCTGTTCTGCCTCCAGCCTCTCGCCCCCCCAGGTTTCTGGCTCACTACAAGGTTCCTGCAACCAATGCGGTTCTGTCTCCAGTCCCTCACCCCCCAGGCTTCTGGTTCAGTACAATGCTCCTGCAACCTATGCTATTCTGTCTCTAGCCCCTCACCCACCAGTCTTCTGGTTCAGTACAAAGTTCCTGCAATCTCTGCTGTTCGTCCACCAGCCCCTCAACCCCCAGGCTTCTGGTTCAGTACAAGGCTCCTGCAACCTATGCTGTTCTGTCTCCAGCCACTCACCTACCAGGCTTCTGGTTCAGTACCAAGTTCCTGCAATCTCTGCTGTTCGGCAACCAGCCACTCACCCGCCAGACTTCTGGTTCAGTACAAGGTTCCTGCAACCTATGCTGTGCTGCTTCCAGCCCCTCAGCCCTCAGGCTTCTGGCTCACTACAGGGTTCCTGCAACCTATGCTGTTCTGTCCCCAGCGCCTCACACCCCCAGGCTTCTGGTTCACTATAAGGTTTCTGCAACCTATGCTGTTCTCCATCCAGCCCTGCAGCCCTCAGGCTTCTGGCTCACTACAGGGTTCCTGCAACCTATGCTGTTCTGTCCCCAGCGCCTCACACCCCCAGGCTTCCGGTTCACTACAAGGTTCCTGCAACCTATGCTGTTCTCCATCCAGCCCTGCAGCCCTCAGGTTTCTGGCTCACTACAGGGTTCCTGCAACCTATGCTGTTCTGTCTCCAGCCCCTCATCCGCCCCAGACTTCTGGTTAGGGACAGGGTTCATGCAACCTATGCTGTTCTGTCTCCAGATTCTCACCCACCTGGGTTCTTGTTCGGTATACACGCATTTCGCCGACCTATTTTTCAACGTGGGACTTTTCATCGTCAGAATTTTCATCGCCAAAAACCCAGTTTTTTCAATTTTTTATTTTGGGGGTGTTCTGTAGGGGTTATAATAGTAATGGGGGGTCTGGGGAGCGGAACCCCCCCAGAATAAAAAAAACAAAAAGCTGAGTTTTTGGCGATGAAAATTCTGACGATGAAAAGTCCCGCTTTGAAAAATAGGTCGGCGAAATAACGTAGAACCTCTTGTTCAGTACAGTGTTCCTGCAACTTATACTGTTCTGTCTCCAGACCCCCACCCCCCACCCAAGGCTTCTGTTTCACTACAAAGTTCCTGTAGCCTATGCTGTTCCTCCTCCAGCCCTTCACCCCTAGGCTTCTGGTTCAGTACAGGGTTCCTGAAACATATGTTGTTCTGCCTCCAGCCCCTCGCCACCCAGGTTTCTGGCTCACTACAAGGTTCCTGCAACCTATGCTGTTCTGTCCCCAGTGCCTCACACCCCCAGGCTTCCGGTTCACTACAAGGTTCCTGCAACCTATGCTGTTCTCCATCCAGCACTGCAGCCCTCAGGTTTCTGGCTCACTACAGGGTTCCTGCAACCTATGCTGTTCTGTCTCCAGATTCGCACCCACCTGGGTTCTTGTTCGGTATACACGCATTTCGCTGACTTATTTTTCAACGTGGGACTTTTCATCGTCAGAATTTTCATCGCCAAAAAAGTTTTTTCAATTTTTTATTTTGGGGGTGTTCTGTAGGGGTTGGGTTAAGATTATAATAGTAATGGGGGGTCTGGGGAGCGGAACCCCCCCAGAATAAAAAAAAACAAAAAACAGGGTTTTTGGCGATGACAATTCTGACAATGAAAAGTCTCACGTTGAAAAATAGGTCGGCGAAATAACGTAGAACCTCTTGTTCAGTACAGTGTTCCTGCAACTTATACTGTTCTGTCTCCAGACCCTCACCCCCACCCAAGGCTTCTGTTTCACTACAAGGTTCCTGTAGCCTATGCTGTTCCTCCTCCAGCCCTTCACCCCTAGGCTTCTGGTTCAGTACAGGGTTCCTGCAACCTATGCTGTTCTGCCTCCAGCCCCTCACCCCCAGGCTTCAGGTTCAGTACAGGGTTCCTGCAACCAACACTGTTCTGCCTCCAGCCACTCACCCCAGGCTTCTCGCTCACTACAATGTTCCTGCAACCAATGCAGTTCTGCCTCCAGCCCCTCACCCCCCAGGCTTCTGGTTCAGTACAAAGTTCCTGCAATCTCTGCTGATCGGCCACCAGCCCCTCACTCCCCAGGCTTCTCGTTCAGTACAAGGCTCCTGCAACCTATGCTGTTCTGTCTCCAGCCCCTCACCCACCAGGCTACTGGTTCAGTACAAAGTTCCTGCAATCTCTGCTGTTCGGCAACCAGCCCCTCACCCCCCAGACTTCTGGTTCAGTACAAGGTTCCTGCAACCTATGCTGTGCTGCTTCCAGCCCCTCAGCCCTCAGGCTTCTGGTTCACTTCAAGGTTCCTGCTAGCTACGCGGTTCGGCCTCCAGCTCCTCACCCCCCAGACTTCGGGTTCAGTACAAGGCTCCTGAGCTGGTGGGACCAACCAGTTCGCCAAACACCAAGAAGGCCTCCTTCCCCTGGTCGAATTTGCTGTGCATTGCTGCAGTGAACGGATAGCCAAGAGGACCAGTCCATGGTTGGGTTTTAAGGAGCGTACCTTTTATTCGTTGCTGTGCTCTGCTGCTGGTTTCTTCCTTGGGCAGTGCAGGACCTTCCAGTGTTCCTCCTTCGTGTCAGTCCGACAGTCGCTTCAGGTACTGTGAGCCTGCAGGATCTGCCAGGAACTTCTGCCTCAGCTACAGCATTCTTCTTCTAAGGTACTGTTCAAACCCAGTTTGTTCGTTCCATCCGACCGCGGTGAAAGTGTTTTAAATCTTTCACCAATCCAAGGGCTTGTCCTTCTCTGCTCTTTTACGTAACTTTTCCTTCGACCATCTTCATTTCGAACTCTTGGCAGAGACCTAACCACTAACTACTCTGAACTGTGTGATCCTCTGAAAAGACTCTGAACCATTAACATTGGCCCAAGTCTATTGATATGAATCCTCATTGTAGCAAGCCTTTTCTAGATTGCCCTGCCTACTTACTTGCTGGTGTTGTTTGATTTTGTATAACATTGGGCCTCATTACGACCCTGGCGGAGAGGGTATTACGCCAGCGTAATGCATGGCGTACCTCTCCGCCCTATTACGAGATTCCTTACCGCCATGGAGAGTTTTACGCCTGCTTTTTGCAGGCGGAAAAATCCATGGCGGTAAGGGACCTTGTTGTTAATTACGCCACCATAATCTACGGTGGCGTAATTAACGCCTTCCCCACTCCCATTATACCCTATGGGGCAAGAATGGGAATGGGGAAGGGTAAAATGGGGATTGGGGATTTACCGCTCCACCTGGGTCGGAATGGGGCGGTAAATCCGCCAACCTCCATGGCGGTATTGGCAGCTTAGCGCCATGGACCATGGTGCAAATTGCACCATGATCCCCGCCAAGGTCGTAATGAGGCCCATTGTCTTTCCCTCCCTTTTTAAATTGCTGGAGTGCTATTTTGCTCACACTTCAATTTGAGATTAACTTTTCCAGAATTGATTGGGTATTGTGTAGTATGTTAAGATTGTGATTTTCTGCTGCTTTACTTAGTGAATTGTTTTTTATAACTGATGGTGTAAATAAATGTGTATTCTTTTACTCGGAAACCTTGAGTCAGTGTTTGCTTGAACCATAGCAATTGCTGTCCTTTGTGTAACTTCTGATACTGCTCACTTTACTCTTGAGAAGTCTGGCTGCTCAGCTATCGCTACCACTTTACTGTGTAGTGCAGGCTTGTACCAAAGGTGAATTTGTACTTGCACTTGTAGTCTTAATTGTGTGTGGTGTTCCCAAAGTGTACTGCATATGATTCTGCCTAACACACGTCTACAGTATTAGTGTGACTAAAGTGGGAGATGGAGGCAGAGGATGATGATATAGTAGGCAGAGTGTAAATGGGAGGAAGGAGTCTGTGGAAGATCAAACAAGATTCTCTCATTTTATATTTTTTTGGGCAAAGTATTCAGCCAGGTCATGAGCTGTGAGAGTGGAGTTAATAGTCATATGTTTAGGAGGAGTGAGCCGTAGCCGGTGAGGATGCCTGTAGCCGGTGAGGATGGGTGGAGTGAGAGTCGTTGAGGGTGTGGTAGAATTCCCTTTTCACTCTATCAAGAGAGGACTTGAGAGAGTTCAGGTCAGAGGGGTAGGGTTGCACGTCATCATTAAAGTGGTTACACCTCCATTTGCAAAGCAGCCAAGGCATGTCTGTGATGAATGAGGTGACCCATGGATGAGGAGGCTGAGAATTAGAGGTGATATTTATCACTGGGACGTAAATCAAGTACTATGGATTGGAAGCTGGAGAAGGCAGTGCTAGTGAAAGAGGCTTGAGATGTGAAACAGGAAAGTGAGGACTGTAAGTCAGAGAGAAAGGGAGCAATGGCAGAAGGTTTACCTTTCCTTTCAGTAATAGATGAGGCCAGTGGTGAGGGGAGTTCAGAGGGTGGAAACGAGATGGTGGTGGAAACAATGGAGTGATCAGATAGGGATGATGTGACAGTATTATTAGTGGGTGTGAGAGGTGGAGATGAATATGAGATCCAGAGTTACCTCCGCAGTGGCTTGCTAATTTATGGATAGATTGGAGAACATGGTCACTAAGAAAAGACTAAAGTTGCGATTTCTGAGACGTGTTAGAGAGCAAATGTTAAAGTCACCAAAGAGAATGAGGTGATGTTTGCATTTTTGCATTGGAGCAGTGGTTGCGGACCCACCTGTAGGGCAGACTGCACAGAGTACAGTACAAGTAGAACGGAGAATGGCTCTGGAGTGTTCAGAAAGGTACGAAGGTTACCCAGATAATCGGGGTATCAGGGAGGGTGCAAGGGAGGTTATCACAGAGGGAGAGGCAGATTCCAGGGAGTGCCAGCGGGTATCAGAAGTGGATTTGGTGGGATGGTGTTGAGATTTGGGGGACGAGGGCTGTGTTGGTCACGTGCAACAATAGACGATTTTGCACATGAATGTAGGAGTAGACAAGTATATGCGTACAACCCTTCCACTTATCCCAGCGAACAGGCAGTCACAGTAACACCTTAATAGCAATATGGAATAATGCTGCGCAGCAACCTTATGGTACCAACCCTGCGCAGGTGCCCCAACTCGGACAACAGCCCCAGAATAAGTATCAAATGCAAGCATCACCGCAAGCACACCTCAATTGCAACCTACAGTGTCTAATAGCACACCAGGGTATGCACAACAACAGACACAACAACCAGTACTGCAAGTATGGGAGAAAAATGCTTTACAGCAAGACACAGCAATGCACTATGCACAGAGGTGCGAGTGTGGTGGGTGGTGTGAAGGAATCATGACGAGGACACATACAACAGATTCCAGATTCAAAACAAATATTTGTATTAACTTAAATATCACGATAGAAAAAGGCTTAACTTGCCATATGCTAAGGTGGGATTTCCCTACCGAAATAAAACGAATGAAAGTCTGAGTCAAGGAGTTCAATTTAGGAGTCCAAAACCTATGCTTGCTCTCACGGCTATATATATATATATATATATATATATATATATATATATATATATATATATATATATATATATATATATATATACACAATGTGTAGGGATATCAGTAACCAAAAGAAAAGTGTTCAATTCAAAAAGTCAGAGGGCCTCATTACGACCCTGGCGGTAAGTTACCGCCAGGGCCGTGACTTTACCGCCATGGCGCAAACTACGTTTACGCCATGGCGGTAAGGGGATTTACCGCCCCATTCCGACCTTGGCGGGGCGGTAAATCCCCAATCCCCATTTACCCTTCCCCATTCCCATTTTTGCACCATAGGGCATAATGGGAGTGGGGAAGGCGTTAATTACGCCACCGTAAATTACGGTGGCGTAATTAACACCAAGTTCCCTTACCGCCATGGTTTTTTACACCTGCTAAAAGCAGGTGTAAAAACCGCCATGGCGGAAAGGGAAATCGTAATTGGCGGAAAGGGGTTGGCGCAGCTAACGCTGCCACAAACCCCTTTCCGCCAGGGTCGTAATGAGGCCCAGAGCCTCGTCCAGCTCAAAGCTTCCTTTCAGCCCCCCTTCTCCAAGTGTAAAGCAGTGCCACAAAAGTCTTAGTTGCCTTCCTTAAATTCAAGAAGATATAGTTTTAACCAATGCTCACGGTTCTCTTCCCCAAGTTCCAAGCCACAAAACACAAGGGAACCTTGAGACTCAGTTCTTACTTCAGCAAATGTCTCAAGGTGTAATTTGGTTAAACAACATAGTTCAAAAAGAATAGCTCCTGGCTTCCTTTTAACTTTCACAGTTCTCTTGTTTCCATTTTTCAAATATTAATATTAATAGTAGCTTGGAGCTGCCATAAATGTTGAAAATAATATCTCTTTCTGTCGTTAAAGTTTAAAGTTCCAGTATACATTACATTTCAGGTTGTATTTTCTTGTTTTCCAAAGGGAGTTCAATTTGAAGCACAACATTTAGTAAATTGCTTGTTTGGTATAGTTAAATTCACTGTGAAATTCAGCATGTAATGGTTTGCTTAAATGTGGGGTCCTATTCCATCTTTGGCTTCAAAAGGATATTCATTCTGGCTGTTCGCAAAGTTTTAGTTTAGTTCGGTATTCAATAATTATGATATTCACACGTAACTCAGTTTTACAATGTCTGTTGTTCAAGAAGTGCTGTATGTTACGCTTTGAATGTTTCTTTAAATGTCAGATGTTCCCCCCCTCCCATGTTTGTGTTATAGTCAAAAGTATTTTGACTTTTAACTAGACAAAAATCCAATCTGGATAACAAACTCCAAACACTAGAATAAAATAATACAAAAACATACATCAAACCATCAATAAATGAGAAGGAAGTGAAACATATTCAAATCTGGACAAAAGGTAAACCTTATGAACACTAACTAAAAAGTCCAACTTTTATTTTTGCACCTAAAATAGGATTTCTAATTATTAATAGTTGACTTCCCTCTCATTAACGTAGACCAACCTACTTCCATTCTTTCAACAATTTCATAGCTTTAATTGTTAATAATACCTAATTACCTGAAGCCAGTCTTTACCAAAATGCAATCCATGTTCAACCACCAGTTGTGACAGACAAATCTAGACAGCCGTTGCACTATCAACTCTATGGTCCCTGGACAATAAACAAACAAGTGCCTGAGTGATTGTGGTTCAGCCTCCTCACAACTTGGGCAAGTGTCAGTCTCAATTTCCTCTCCACATCTAATATTCAGATCAGGAAATCAGTATCTTCAAATACATGGGCAACAAAAGATCTTTGTCTATCTGTAGGCGTAAGGGAGCCAAAGATCCTAGACGATCTCATTACTGTAATAGTTCTGATTCAGTCCATCCTCTTTATGAATTCCTTTACTTTCAAGGAGTTTTTCACTAAAATCTCCTCTGAGCAATCAGAAGCTCATAGAATTTCAATGCATAACATTTTCAAATTATTCAGATATTGGTTAGAGGACCCCTGAAAAGAAACAAAAATGTCTTCATATAAAGATGATATCAGGGGAACCAAAATAGACCTATACACTGAGACCCACTTCCATTCCAGCTAAGCTTTGAGTGATTGTAAACCCAGCGTATACATAAGGCTAGCTATTGGGACACAATTCGGAAGATCTAGGACTTGTCTCCGCAATTTACGCTCCAATCTCTCCCTGTCTATTAAATGTGACTGGGGATTGGTATCAAGGCCAAAAAGAAGGGTTGGTAATACTTTGCCAATTTAGTGCATGATGATTGGGAGGAGGGAAAATGTGCAGAACTTGCCTAGGATCTTCTTCATTTGTAGACCCAGTTGCAATATTTTGGCCTCCAGGATGGCCGTCACATGCACCTTTGTTGGAAAAGATCTGACTACCGAACCTGGGTAGATAACTTATTTTACAGTTGTTATGGCATGATTATCCAAGTGAATGGTTTACTAACCCTTAATGGGTGTTTAAAGACCATAAACTTTGATTTCTCAGGATTTATCCTTAGATCATTCAACTCCGCATATTTTTGGAGAACAATCAGCATACACTGGAGACCAATCTGAATGTGGGCTGCTATTTGTATTTGTATTTTATTTATTTGTAGTGCGCACCTTGCCCCGGGGCATCTGGGCGCATGTTTTGCAAGGCAGTTACAGGTTACAACACAGATCTATTTTACAATGTTTACATTTTTTACATTTTGCATGAATAATCCAGCGAATAAGAGCATAGCATATAGAGAACAAAAACCAAACAGTCAAAGTATACATAGTGAGCAGATTGTGAACAGTACATAGCCTGTTCGCAGGTAACAGGATTGACAACTGTAATGGCTTATAACAAGGTGGCCAGGGCATCCAGATCGTATAGCCACAATTTGGTTTTCAATTTGAAGGAGTGGATGTAAGGAACATTTCGGAGAGCATTGGGTAGGGTGTTCCAGAGTTTAGCCGCAAGGACTGGGAAGCTCGAGCCTCCGGCGGTCTTCAGTTTGAAGCTAGGAATAGTCAGTGTATGAGCCTGAGCAGATCCCAAGGGTCTGATTGCTGTATGTTGAGTAAAGCATGTGGCTAAGTATGCAGGGGCTGCATTGTTCTGAACCTTGTGGGTTAGGATGAGTGCTTTGAGAGATATGCGATGAGTGACGGCTAGCCAGTGCAGCTTGCGTCTAGTGTTGGAGATGTGAGAACACCTGGGGACGTTGAGGGCCGCCCTTATAGCATTGTTCTGGGTGACCTGGAGTTTGTCAAGGTTACTTTTGCTGGTCCCTAGGTAGAGGACGTTGCAGTAGTCGATTTTGGACAAGATGAGGGTCCTGGCAAGGATTAGGCAGTTGTCCGAGGTCAGGAAGGGCGGCATGCTGTGAACAGTTTGCAAGTATAAGATGACGTTGAGACTACTGCATTGGTTTGTCTATTGAGGGACAGCGTGGAGTCTAAGTATATTCCAAGTGTTTTAGTGACATTGGAGACTTCGATATCATTCCCGTCAATGTAGAACAATTTGTATTTAGGATCAAGTTTAGTAAGTTTGGGTTGAGAGCCTAGGATTAGTAACTCTGTTTTTTCATCATTAAGGCAGAGCCCATGATGTGCCATCCATGTCTGGATGACAGTGTAGACTGCATTGAGTGCAATAGCATCAGTTACATAGTCGCCCGTGATAGGGATGAGTATCTGGGTGTCATCCGCATAGTTAGTGTAGGGGACACCCAGATTGTCAAGTATATCAAAGAGCAGTTTAGTGAACACATTGTAGAGAGTGGGGGATACACAAGATCCTTGTGGGGCTCCACACGGGACGTGAGCTGGGTCGGCTGCGGCTAAGGAGGAGAAGACCCTAATGGTTCTCTTTGCCAGGAAAGAGCTGATCCAGGGCGTGGCTGCAGCCAAAAAGTGAGCTGCAATCTTGAGATGATGGCCGAGGATTTGGTGATCAACCAAATCGAAGGCTGCTGAAAGATCAAGGAGGAGTAGGAGCGCCTGTTTGCCCTTGTCTTTCAGATTCTCGATTTGGCTTTTCAGATCAATTAAGGCTGTCTCTGTGCCATGTCTGGGACGGAATCCGGATTGTCTAAGCCCTAGCATGATTGTTGGTTTCGAGGTAGTCCTGGATTTGCAGTAAGCCGCTCGATCCAGAATTTTAAGTAGGTATGGCACCGTGGTGATGGGCCTGTAGTTGGAGGGGTTGCTGGGATCGAGATTAGGTTTTTTGATTAAGGGGATGACCCACGCATCCTTCAGGTTGTCAGGTACAGTGCCCGATTCGAAGGAGGTCTTGATGAAAGAGGTCATTAATGGGGCTAGGTTGTGGGCTGCTTCTTTTATGACCGGTGCAGGGCAGGCATTCCCTTGGCAGTTGGTTGGCTTAAGCTTCCTGATAATATTTTCGAATTCCTTGATAGTAAGGGATGTGAAGCTAAAAGGTTTGAAGGAGTGATTAGGTGAGGGGGTATTGTAAGACAGGGGAGTTCCCGTTGCGTCAGAAAGGTGGCTTTTTTTGGTATTCATTTTGGCTTGGAGCAATGCAATTTTGTCCAATAGTGCTTTTTGAATGTTAGAACATCACTCAGTGTCAGGGGTGCACGTGTCAAGCGGGGAAACTGGAGACTCAAGTTCCTTGAGGATCTTGAAGAGTTCCTTAGTATTTGATTGGGCTTGTATGATCCTTTTGTTGTACACTTCCTTTTTAGCAGCTAGAATGGCCTCTTTGTAGGTCAGCAAAGCTGTGGTAAGGTTATTTCTATTAACTAGAGAAGGTGAACAAATACCAAATCATATCTTAAATAAATGCCATATCATATCATATATCCCAGTGCTCTCAATGGTGGAGAAATGAGGGGAACTAGCTTATAACAGCCTATGATGGTTGGGGAGAGGTTGGGGTGGCTGTCAATATGGAAAGGGGGATACCATGCCTCACCCAAGGGTACCCCACTCCTAATTTCCAAGGACCCTCCACCCAGGTAATCCTCTGTCACTTCTCGTCCTCCAGCTAACCCCTTTCCCTGGCCACCTGCATAGAGGATCCAAGGGGTCCAGGAGTGAGAATATCCTAAGGTTTCTCACAGTGGTAACCACTTTATACTCCTACGTACAAACACAGATCCAGCTAAGCACATCCCAAAGAGAGCCTTAGCGTGCCCAGTCCTGTACATCACGGCTCACCCAGACGAGGAACCCCTGATAGGTGTGGAGATAGGAAACAGGTCATTCATTTATATGGTCGATACAGGTGCAAGCAATTAAAAAAAAGTTCTGGGAGCCCCTCTACCGAGAACAAACATGGCCAAATAAGCTGTTCTTTAGGACAATTCCCACACGGGAGGGTCTAAAACCACATTTTAGCTCACTTTTCTTTTCACAGAGGAGAAATATCCATTTGCATATCAGTCTGGTCCCACCCAGTTGGGCAGTCCATCATGGAAATGGTAGGCAAATCTCCTCTGAACAAGAGTACAAACAGCAACCCCAGACATGGGTTTCGGCCTAGTCGGCGATCACTAGTGAGGTGGAGCTGTGCCTCTCTAAGCACAGTGAGCAAGGGTTCCATGTCTGGATTACCCTGGGTAACTTTGTGTGAAAGCCTAAGTTCCTAAAAATGTAAGAGAATGTCTGGGAGCCCCTCTACCGAGAACGAACATGGCCAAAGAACCTGTTCTCTGTGAAGGGGCCAACTCGGGAAGGTCTACAACCACATTTTAGCTCACTGTACTTTTCACAAAGGTGAAATATGATATGATATGGCATTTATAACGCGTCTATGCACAAGTGTTTCAAGGTGCAATGAGGCAAGGGAGGGGGGAAACAGAGGGAAGACAGAGACAACGATCTTACTAGGCCAGGTGACATTGAGATCATGCAGGGGATGGGGGACGGGGAAAAGTGCGGGGGATGGAGGAGGAGGCAGTGCAGTACATAGGATAAACAGTAAATAAATAAAGACAATAAATAAAAGTGCAGCCAGCTGGTGTCAAGTGCAGGTAGGGGGCTATAGGGATACAGAAACAGTCCGTGATTGCAAGGGTTGCCAGGGGGGCAGTGCAGGAGTGCAACTGGCGTGGAGGGGACCTGGACCCGAAATCAGAGGGTAGCCAGGTAACCAGTGCAGTTTCAATTTCAACCAGGAGATCAGCAAGGGATAGGAGGAGAGAAAGCAGAAGCAAAGAGGAAGGTCTTGAGGTGCTTCCGGAACCAGAGATGTTTCTCTTCAAGTTTCAGAAAGGCAGGGAGGCTGTTCCAGAGAGAGGCCCCAGCCAAAGAAAGAGATCTACCACCAACTCGTTGCTTGGAGAAGCAACTGACCCTGAGGGAGTTGGAGGCAGATGAGCGAAGAGCTCGAGAGGGAAGATATTTAGGAAGAGAGAGTTGGGCCCCATGCCCCAGAAGGTCTTGTGGGAAAATGCAGAGGGTTTTGAACTCAATCATCGCCGCCACTGGGAGCCAGCGCAGAGATTTCAGTACTGGAGACATATCCATTTGCATATCAGTCTGATCCCAACCAGTTGGGCAGTCCAATGCAAATCTCCCCTGAACAAAAGTACCAACAGCAACCCCAGACACGTGTTTCAGCTGTTTGGGCCTCATCAGTCAGGTGACCTCTCTAAGCACAGTGAGCAAGCGGTCCACATCTAGATTACTCTGGGTAGCTCTGGGTGAAAGCTAAAGTTCCTAAATGTTTTTAAAAAGGTCTGGGAGCCCATCTACCGAGAATGAACATGTCCAAATAACATGTTCTCTGGGAAGGTGCCCACTCGGGAGGGTGCACAACCACATTTTACTTTTCACAGAGGAGGAACATCCATTTGCAGTCTAGTCCCACCCAGTTGGGCAGTCCATCACTGAAATGCTAGCCTCAAAGAGGCTCAGCTTCACCTCAATGATGAGGTCTGACTAGGTCAAAACACTTGTCTGGGGTTGCTGATGGTACCCTCTTTCAGAGAAGAATTGCCTAGCATTTCGGTTCTGGACTGCCCTTCTGGGCGGGACCAAACTCATATGCAAATGGTTATTTCTCCTTTGTGAAGGGTGCAGTGAACTAAAACATGGTTGTAGACCCTTCTGAATGGGAGAAATTCCACAGAATAGGGAACAGGGTATTTGACCCACGTTCTTTCTGTGTAGAGGGGCTCCCACACCCTTGATTAACAAGTGCACCTAAGTCATGTATAAAGGAAGGAGGCTTCCTTTTGTCAAGAAAAGTAATGGACATGCAGGGGTTCCCTGGGGCAACAAGAATGTCATCAATACACAGTAGATTTACCTTTCAAGGTAGGCCCTCAAGAGGTGTTAGCCCCTCTCTTGTTTTCATCTGAATCGCTGGTGGAAGTACTATGTAGGGATTTACTTAGTGAACTAAACATGTCAATTTCTTTCATGGAAGGGGGAGTGATATGTTCCACACCAGACATTTGCTATTTAAGTGTCTTTGCCGATAACCAGAGCTCTGCACAGTGATGAGGCTACAAGTGAAATACCAGTGCACCCGGATTTGTTCATGTATCGAGTGACAGTGTTGTTGAGTTGGGTGCCAGACATCTGTAGTACGCCATGGAGAGTGGCATCCAGATTTTTGTTCAGGTCACAGTGCCTCAAGACCATGCACTCAGTACCAGTATCACGCTAGATTGTGAGGGGGTATTGATTGCTGATTACAAGATAGTGTACATTGGGACGGACGAGGAGGAAGATGATCGGCGCACAATTTTGTGTATTAATTAGGTGTAGCCTTTGAGTGAGGTGATAGATAGCCAGTTGTTTAAAGATGAGGATAACAATGGTAAAATGATACTGGAGTTTTGTGTTTCCTGTCAAACAATGATTCAGCATGGGAATGATCCTTGCCCAATCCTTATTGTTAAAGCTATACCCACCGATTTGCAAGAAGATTTGTTGCAGATACCTGGTATCCTATGCATAGATAATCCTCATGATGCAGGGCTTTTGAAGAGCATAGGAGCAGTATGAATTAAACTAAAACAAGGAGCAGTGTTTCCCAGAGTGCAGCAGTGCCCATTGTTTAGAGAAGCAGATGAGGGTATACATGGCACAATTGTAGTATTTTGGCAACATTGCATTATACTACCCTCAGAATTCCAGTGTAACATGGCTAAATATCCTGTCAATAAGGTAAAAGGGTCAAGTTGGAGGATGATACAAGATTTGCACCCACTGAACAATATCGTGGAAGCTGAGTCCCCTGTTGTCCCAAAACCTGCCACAATCCTTTGTAATATACACAAAAAAGTGACACATTTTACAGTCATTGATTTGCAAAATGCATTTTTTTCCATTCCATTGCATCCTGATTCTCACTATCTCACTGTGTTTACTTATCTCTGGAAAAGATTTCAACACACCAGACTTCATCAGTCCTCCTGTATTGTTTTCAATTGTTTTAATTTGGTTTTTAATTATGGTACAAACAATAAACACACACGTACACTGACACCCTCCCGTGCCCCCCAACATAACCCCTCCCCTAGATAACATCAGAGGCAGTAAACGAAAAATAATAATCAATCTCCTCAAATGATCGCTCAACCAGGGGTTCATAAATGTTCCAAATTCATAGTCTGTGAGTGCATAAGGTCACTGCAGAGAAAAGATGAGCTGAATCCCCAGTCATTCTTAAAAGCTTTATAGTCCCCCTGGACCCTGTATGTGACCTACTCCATGGCCAAAAAGTGTCATACTTTCTATAGCCAATCATACTCGGTCTGAGGTTCTCTCTGCTTTCACCTCTCAGCAATAATCAGCCAGGCAGCTATAAGAGAATCATAAACGCCTCTTATGAGCCTTTGGGGACAGTTTAACCTCTGGATCGGAGAGACTCAACAACCACTTCCAAACCTGCAACCACTCGGAAGCTAAGAAATGAGGACGCATATAGGATGTAGTACATTCCCGGAAGGATTTTAGTGTTAGGCACAATTATATGCAGTACCCTTTGGGAACACTACACACAATTAGGACTACAAGTGGCATCACAAATTCACCTTTGGTACAAGTCTGTACTATGCAGTAAGGTGGTAGCAATGGCTGAGCAGCCAGGCTTATCTCAAGAGCAAGTGAGCAGTATCAGATAGTTACACAAAGGACAGCAATTACTATGATTCAGGCAAACACTGACTCAAGGTTTCCAAGTAAAAGAATGTACATTTATTTACTTTTTAGTGGTATAGCATTTCACTAAAGTAAAGCAGTAACAAAATCACACTCTTAATACACCACACCACTCCCAATAGTTTTCAGACAAGTTAAGCTCACAAAATGAAGTGGGAGCAAAATGGCACTCTGTTTATTAAAAAGGAAGGGAACAGTGAAGTTTAGGCAGAAATTGAGCAGCACCAACAGGTAAGTAAGCAAGGCAATCTAGAAAGAGGACATCCAGTGATAGGATCAAACAGAGTAGGTTTAAGGCCAAAGTCAATAGGACAAAAGTCTTTTGCTCAAGATCACACAGTTCAAGGAATTTTGCGGTTAATTCTTTGCCAAGAGTTCCGGATGAAGTTGGTCGGCAGAAAAGTTAGTTCAAAGAGAAGAGAAGGACAAGCCCTTGGATTGGAGTAAGATTTCACACACTTTCACCGCAGCTGAATGAAACGAACAACCGGATTTCGAACAGTAACTTAAATGGAGAAGAAGCTGTAGCTGAGGCGGACGTTCCTGGTGGTTCCTGCAGGCTGACGGTTCCTGAAGCGACTGTCGCACTGACACGAAGTAGGAAGACTGGAGGGTCCTGCGCCACCCAGGGAAGAAACCAGCAGCTGAGCAAAACAACAAATACATGGTGCACTCCTTAAAACCCAAGCAGGGTCCAACCTTCCTGGCTATCCGGCCCAATGTAGCTCTGTACAGTGATTTCAACCACAGGAGGGAGTCCTGACTTGCAGTTTGGGCGAACTGGTTGGTCCCACCAGTTCAAGGGAAGAAGATTCCTGAAGGATCCTCTCTTGTCGTTGGAGTTGAAGATTCGGACCTGCAGCAGGGCTTCACCAGGCGGTTCAGTTGTTGTAGGGGTCCTCTTCTGTCAGCTCCTCGTCAGTTCTTTCGTTCCAGTGGCGACTCGCCTCTTCCAGACCCAGAGACCTGCGTTTTATGCAGTTTTCCCCCATTCACCCAGCCTGGCTGTCAATCACACAGCCGGGTGGCTGTCCTGGCCGGACAGTCACCTAGCCAATCAAACAGGAGTGCGACTTGGGTTACCAAGGGAACCCATGGCAGGGGTCCTCAGATCCCTCCCTCACATCCTGCCTACCCAGACTTTCAGGCACCTAAAGGAGGGCTTCTGTGAAGAAGCCCGCAAAGATACGGTGAACAAAGGAACCAAACCTGGTTTGGCGTGCAGAAACGAAGACAAGAAAGACTTTACAAAAAAGAAATGGTGACTAAACCCAGCCGGAACAATATTAAAATCAATATGGTCAAGCGTGTTTAAGTACGCGGCTACCAACATACCCTAAAACACTACTATGGTTATTTAAGACAACCGCGGTAGGAAAAATAGGGTAGTTACCACTGCCAACAGCCAAGTCTTAATGGAAAGGGAGCAAAACAATGCTCCAAGAGACACAGACAAAAAGTGTGTCACTGCACTGAGGGTGCTGTGTAGCACACATAAGAAATTGAGGTCTATGGAGCAGGTGAGACTCCATAGCCCAAGATCACACAAAACAGAAAAATACACACAGCAAAACACATGTAAGAGTGGGATAAAAGGCTCACACTCTTACCAAGTGAAAAAATAAATCGTAGAAATCCAGCAAAGCTGCTGAGGGACTCAGTAGGTAAGGAAAATTAGCCATTTTGGAGAATTCTCCCTAACATTTAAGACTGGACAACTCCACCAGACATGCACCCAATATCCTAGCGCTGAACATCCTCTCCAACAGAGTGGTGACAACTTGGGATAAATCATACGTAGTACGGCATTGTTATAGTGCCACTGAGACATAGCTCTATACCAGGCTTCCCTGATCTGTATCGACCAAGTCAGTCCAGGAACATTACCACACATGAGCTTTCTTTATGTATGCCCCTTTCAGGAATGAACCCTCACCCACAGGAATTTTGTATATGGAGGATATTAATGTCTTCTCCCCAGAGTGAGTGCTTCTAAACCTCTCAAATACCATTAGCTCTCTAGAGGCAGCCTCCCTCACTGCTGGATTTGAAGTCCTGAGCGTGTATCAGAGACAGTCTCCTTCCTTTACCCCACACAGATATTTGCAGTCCTCGAAGGATCTAACTACCACCCTCTCCATCATTTCCCTCACCTTAAGTCATCTTGTCCTCTGCCATTGCCCAAATGCCCCACGTTCCATTCCTGACGAAAACTGAGGATTCCCAAACAGTGGGTTAAAGGGAGTGAGATGAGTAGAAAGATGTCCCTGAGAGAAAATCCTATCCCATACACCAAGGCACTCTGAAATGATGCTGCTAAACGTAATTTTCTATGGTCCATCACCTCTGCTCAATCACAATACCACCTACAGAGTGGTACGGCCCACAGCCCTATCCATGTCTACCCAATGTTTGGACCGCTCTCCAGATAACCATTCCCGGATAATCCAAGGCTGAGCCACTTCATAGTATTTGATAAAGTTAGGGAGGTCCAATCCGCCTCTATTGCCAGGGGCCATTAGAGTAGTCAAAGAAACGCAAGGTCTCCTATTGCGCCAAATACACCGCTTAACTTTTCTATTGAAAGTCTGAAAGAAGGACCTGGGAACTAGTATAGGGAGAGCCTTAAAATAATAAAGATATCATGGCAAAATCAGCATTTGATCACAGCTCTGTGGCCTAAGCACGTGATGGAGAGTGGATTCCATTTTCATATTATGGTTCGCCTTACTGAGGCGGTCAAAGACTCCCTCATTTCTGAACCATTCCTGACAACTTGAAACACACTCTTGTCATTGCTCTGTTGAAAAAGGCTGTCCTTGATCCGGCAGTACTGTCTAATTATCGTCCCATCTTATTACTTCCCTGTCCGATGAAGTTGTTGGAATCTTTGGTGTCCCCTCTTCTCAGTACTTTTTTGAAATCGTCTAATTTTCTGGATCCTTTTCAATCTGGGTTTTGCCCTGGCAGAGGTATGGAGATGGCCTTGGTCTCTGTTGTGGACAACTTGACTCGTCTGGTTGACCAGGGTGGGGTGGGAGCTCGGATGATCTCTTGCCTTTCCATCGCTGGCATCTCTGGTCTGATAGGTCACTCTCAGTCTGTTTCTTTTCCACCTTTTAATTCTCAGGTGTTTTCTCTTCTGTGTGGTGTTCCCCAGGGTTCTTCTCTGTCTCCCACCTTTTTTAATTTATATATCCAATCTCTTTTGGCTATAATCCATTCTTTTGGTCTGCTTTGCTATTCCTATGTCGATAACACCCAAATCATTGTGCGATTGGACCTTACCAAATATGAATCCACAGATCAATTGAAAACATTTCTGTTAGCCATTAGTCAGTGGATGACGAAAAATTGGCTTAAACTTAATGGTGAAAAAACTGAGATATTGGTAGTGGGCACGACCACTCCCTCCTTGTTCTGAACTCCGGAGTTTTGGCCGGAGAGCCTTGATCCCTTTCCTCAGCTGGCCTCCTCGGTGAAAGATTTAGGTGTGAAAATCTCAGCCTCTCTTTCTATGGCTGACCAGGTATGTCAAAAAAGCCCAAAAAGCACATTTTAAGCTACGCACACTCTGGAAAGTCCTGCCATATATTCCTGTGAAGTTCCATGCCCCCGTTGAAATTAAATGAAATGATATTTTATTTATATCGTGCTCGTACTCACGTGTTGTTTCTTCCTTAGTTGTTAGCAACATTGACTACTGTAATTCCCTTTACCTGACTCTCCCTAAGCATCTTCTCCGCCATCTCCAGCTGCTGCAAAATTAAGCGGCCAGAGCCTTTCTTCGCCCCCTCTGGGGCGCTCACATGAATCTGCTGTTGAGGCAGCTTCACTGGCTCCCAGTGGAACTGTATCAGGTTCAAGGCGTTGTGCATTGTACACAAGGCCTTTTATGGCTTAGGTGCCGAATTTCTTCAAATGAAGGTTGGATCGTATATACCTGCCAGGTGACTGCATTCTCAGGACTTGAAAACCATACAGCTCCCGAGGGCTTGCCCGTATGGGCAAACGTGCATTCTCGTGGTGGCTGCAAAGGCTTGGAACCAGCTTCCTCTTCTCTTGCGCAGTATTGAATAGCATCTATTGTTCCGTCGAGGGCTTAAGACTTTTCTGTTTTATCTTCTTATAGACTGGCTAGACCTCCCTCTTGCTTAGCGCCATGATGCCCTTGGGCGTATGCTACCCTCTACAAGTTTCTTCGCCATCACAGATTTTAATATTAAAGTGAAATCAGCTTCATACAGTAGGGCAGGAGATGGGTAATTAACACCACTAAATATCTATTTGACCCCTCAGCCTGGGTAAAAAGACTGGTCCTTCCAGCCACAGGGCCAGCTCTTCACATCCTGGCCAACTCCAAGATTTCTGATTTCTGCATATTTTTTTAGAACCCCCACTATGGCCCTAAAGTTCCATAATACTGGATGCCACCAAAGACAATTCTGGATCTGTAAGCGCCACTGAGCGCCACCAACATATCATCAGCAAACGCAATGACTTTATGCACAACACCTCCACATTCTATCCCCTTTACAGCCTCTGACATCCAGATCTTGCCAAGAGTGGTTCCAAGAGCCCATACAGTAAGCAATCAAGGATTACACTTAGACAGGTAAGTATAACATTACTGTAAATATTTATGGGCAAAGAACACAATATAAAAATGACTACTAACAGGTAATATCATCATGTAACACTTATAACACAATACATGAAAGTGAAAGTAAATAATTATATATACCACCAACAGTCCATAGCAATTCAACCCTAACTTATCAAGTCCAACCCTAAGTTTTCTGGGGCTTTGTGCCCAAAAATTCACAAAGTTTCCATAAAGTTTTGGAAGCTGGGAAAAAGTTAGGAGGAGGGTCCAGTAGATGTGTTGAAGTCAGATAAAGTTGTATACTGGTGAGTAAGACTGTGTCTAGCTTTTTGAGAGCATTCAGCAATAAGTATTTCCAAAAACCAAACAGTTGTAAAACTTTTTAAAATGTATCCAAAATTCTCTTCATCGTCTTCTTAACTTTATTTTGGGGTGAAGCCATAAAGGTTTACACAAAAAAGAAAACATCCAGCATAAGAAACATTACAAATATGTGTTCCAGAGATTACTCGGACAAATTAAGAACAACATTAAGTGGGCTAAACAGGGATACATTATAGCGCATGGATGACTAGAAACAAGATGGATGACTATAAACAAGATGGCAACAGTGTCAGGTAAGACATAATAGTAACCTGTTGCTATTAATGGAACGTAACCCCAAGAGAACTAGGCCGTGAAATATCATTTGATGGCCCATTCCCCAACGGGGTGACATTAGCACCTCAGTGGGCAAGCCTCTGTGGAGTAGGTCCGCAGGGCTGCTGACTGAGTTCAATTGATGTATTTGATGGTAATTGACATCTCTTATTGAAGTTCGAAAGACTCTCAACCATGCCCGAGTCCCCAAAGTCAATTCTAATGGAGTGAAATGCACTGTTGACATGGCATTGGATCCTAACACAGCACAGGATTTGCTTCTGTTTAATGAATAGACACCACCTTACTGCATGAATACAGTGATTTAAAAGTTCCTTCCTAGATTTGAAGCAGTTTGGTGCTAATTTGGGACCCTGTGGAGATAGATTGCTCACCCCTGCCCGAAGTGCTATGAATCTACTATTAGTGTCAGAATGCATGCTTGCGACTCGACACAGACTACTTATTACCTTCCCGGGGATGGTATGTGCCATGGGTGCCCTTGCCACCTTTATTCCATTTTGATCCGGGGCAAAGGAGGTGTTGACTGATTAGGATTCCGACTACAGGGAACATTTTCTAGATCTCTTTTATTTGTTACCTCGCCTCTTACTAGAGTGGATTTGGAATGATTTCTTGCGTCAATTCCATTTTTAAAACCACTGCCTGCCTGTGTAGTGCTAGCACCATTGGAATTTGTATCAGGGATCAGTAGATCAACTTCCATTTGTTGGTCTTGTTTAGCTGGGACCCTCATTCCTCCCCCTTGGTTAATCAGAGACCCCACCCTATGCATACCTGCTCCCACTAATTTGGTCAGGAATATAACTAAATGTTTGAGAATAGACATTTCAGCAATGACGGTACTGCACTGACAGATGTTAGTCATTGTGCCTTCCCTTGGGGTTGGATGTCAGTGGGATTTACCAATTGCTCACATGGGGGTAAAACAACAAGAATATCTTTATCAGGCGGGGACTTGATAAGAGCATCAGACAGCACAGTCTGAGTCCCCTTTTCAGCATGCCCTTTTTTGCCAGTCTTGACCATTTCTTTGCCCAGCGCAACACTAGGAGACTCCAACAAGCTAGTGGTTAACCTAGTGGTTGACCTTCTGGGACAGGGGATAGCTCCAGGTATAGGTTGTTTTGCTGCAATATGCCCCTCCCCTGCAGGGTTTGTGGTTAGAACTGGACGACAGATTATAATGACATGCACTTTAATTGGCAGCGGCAGTACCAGTAGGGACCGCCAGAGTCCGGGGCATTGTCATAGTAGAAGCAGTTGTGGTGGGGGTCATGATGATAGAAGTAGGGGCATCATTTCCAGGTTCATATGCTGTAACTTCCCCTATGGCCAATCCATGGGGAGCATCCACAGTTATTGGGTGCAGCACATTTCCCTTGCTTTCGTTGGGTGAAACCGAATGTTCAGGCTCAATGTGAGCAGCAGTGTTGTTGGTACGTTGCCCCTCCCCCCCCAGGGGTCAAAGCTGACTGGGCCTATGGATGGTCTAAAGGATCCTAGGAAGTTGTTGATTTCACTAATCGGGGAAAAAACCTCTCCCACGGGCCTCACACATATCGCTTGTTTGACCTTGGGATTTCCTTTTAACTAGCAATATTTTCCTTGGAAGTATGGGACAGTAGGGCAGCTAGATCAGTGGCTAAGAGAAATAGCCAGTGCTCACGATGTAACATAGTTTTCTCAGGAAGATACTTGCAGAATGACATAAAAACAATAACAAAGCTTCACAGTTTTGCAGGGCAGCGATATAAGGTCTAGGATAGGAAGTGGGATGTACAACCTATCTTGCTGCAGCTCTTACCTCCTTGAGCGCAAGCAGCAAATTCTTTTTTTCATTGGGGATCACAAGCAAACTGTTGAAAGCCACTGGGTCTTCATAGAGTATGTACGACTACCTGCGGCGCAAACTCCTGCATGCTTGCGGGAGTTGGGGAGAGCTTTTGTTGGATTAGGTTTTGGGAGTGGCGGCTCCACCAGGGTCGTCAGCAACAACACTGCAGAAGCAGCATGGCAAGGCACCCTTCCACCTTCCTATCCAAACTTTTAAACGACGGACATAGGGGTGCAGGTAAACACAGTTGTGACTTACAACTGTACTGCGATTTCTACTCAGACTTGCCAGGTCATTGGAGGGTCGCCAGAGTTTGGTTTTCCCGTCATCAGTTCCTGTCACAGGTGCCCAAGAGCTGCAGGTTCAAGAGAAGTTCCAGCCGGGACCAGGAGCTGGTCCAACCTGTTCCTGTGGATGAATTCAGCCCACACCAATGCAGCACTCCTCTAGGCCTTCGACCCGACACGGGAGAGCCGGTTTCAGTGACTGTTGCAGATGCACGATGACAACAGGGGACACATATGCTGCAGTCAGAGTCAGCCTCCTATCTTGGGTCCCGTTGATGCTACAATGCCGACATTTTGCAGCAGAGACTCTTGTAAGAAGAGCAGAGAATCCTCAAAGTTCCCAGTCAAAGGCAGAATGATGGCACCACTACTATGATGGCCCAAATTGGAGATGTTCAGTTCAGCAATGCTTCTGAAGACACCCATTGGCAGGGCACCAAGCAGATGTCAGGCATGGTTGGCCCAACCAATCCAAGGTCCAAAGCTCCATCAAAGGACTTCTGAAGATCACTAGCCCGGCAGGGCTCCACTGGTACTGAAGTTGGTCCCCAAGCCTTCTCAAAATGGGTACACTGGTCTTCCGATGTCTTCACAGGTATGCAGGATACTTGGCTCCTCGCTGGATCTCTGGACAATGGCTGCAGGACTCCTCTTCTTATCCAAAAGTCTGAGTGAGCAAAGAAACTCAGCCCAGCAAATGGAAGATCTGCACCACATGCACCTACCCCAGCAGTGGTCCAATCAGGGATAACTGTTGGCAGACTCATGCATACACTCCAGAATACTTAAACCAGTTTGTGTATTGGAACCATACGGTCCCATTCCACTTCCTGAGTTTCTACACACATGGCCCTGTACTAGTACCGGAAAAGCCTGGCTTTCCTGGCAATGCATGACCACGAAAGGGGTTTCCTGACTTGGCAAGGCACGAAGAATGTAACAAGACAAGATGGCCAAGAAACAAACAAAGAACCCTGTGGCACAGCCATGTTAGGTCACTAGCCACCGTTAGTAGCCAAACATGGTAAATCTGGTAAGGCTAACATGAAGTACAGCAAAAGTATGAACAAGTAACTGCTGCACCAGTTTGTCCTTAGGCACATCTACAAATAACCAAAAATGCCTTTGAGTGTAGTTTAGGGTCATACAAAAGAAACCCCATTGCACTGCATTGGAAGATGCATTGCCCAATGTTTAAAAGTAACCCAAAATAGAAAACCATGTCAAAAGAAAAGGGAAACATGTGTTCCCAGTACTGACAGTCGAAAGAACTAGTCAGTTTCCCTGTAACAAGTGGGCAAAAGGCCAGTAAAGTGAAGTTGAAGGGTTCACTTCACTTCAAAAGTCAGGACAGGGTGTGAAAACGAACGCATAATTTTTGGGGGACCAAAGAAATAGAAGGAACGTTTCCTCAAAGTTAAATATGTCCGAACAATCACTTCTACCAGTATGATCGAAGGGAGTGAGGAGGATTATAAGAGTCAATGTGGCTCTTGATGGGTCAGATTGGCCTTCTAGAGTAGAGGAAAGAGGATGGTAACAGTTGGGATTGTAAGTGCATTGCTCAAGGTGTTAATGGTGAATTGTTCACATGTGGATCTACTTGTGTGGTAGGGAATTTCAGCATGTGGCATTTTTTCTATGTGTCTATGTGCCTGCCGCCAGGGGCTGTGGATGGCGTTTCCTGTTTTGGGAAAAGATTTGTTTTTGATTGTGTGTGTATCGGTGTGTGGGGGGCATGTTTTTGCACTTTGATGGCCACTTTTCAGAATTCCATGTGTGTATCCACAGTGTGTTGTTATTCTCTACACTGGGGGCACGCAATATAGGTTAAGAGGTAAGTACAATTTGAAAAAGTCAAAATATAGAAGGACTGCAGCTATGTTGCTCATTTTCTGTCACGTGCTTAGTTGGAGTCACTGCAAAAACTGGTGCACTGTGCATGGTGCTAGAACCGAAATGAGGCCACATTTTCTGCATGGCAACCCTTATAATGTTCTCTTTCATTTTTTCCAGCACGTCAACACGTTATTTTCGTCATTACTTTGCCTTCATTTATGCCATTGAGGAGATAAACAAAAATCCAGACCTTTTACCCAACATCACCCTGGGCTACAATATCCAAAGCTCGCTGGTAAATGAAGCGAAAGCTATGAAAAGCACCCTGGGATTAATATCAGGAAGAGATGTACCAGTCCCTAACTACGGATGTCGGACCAGAGGTGCCCTGGCTGCTATCATTGGGGATATGTCATCAGATACTTCCATCGCTATGGAAACCATCACAAGGCTCTACAGGTACCTGCAGGTGAGAGAATCATATTCTGGTGTAGACATTAGTGGTTTATCTCTACGATAGAATGATTTGTATTGCAGATATTGCAGATAATCTTCCCTTTGATAATTATTATTATTAGTAGTACAAAATGATTTATTAAGGGAACCGTATTACCACAAACCAATTTCAAGGGGCTAGCAAACCAACATATACAGCATTTACAATCAATAGGACAGAGAATAAAATGTGAATGAATTATGCACTATGATACAGAACGTCAATAGGATTCTCCATGTAGACATCACTAGCCCTAAAGCTTAAGGCAGATATAAAGGTAACACCTATTGTTTAAGATGAAACTCAAAGATCCTCATCCACAGACAACATCCTTAAGTGTGAAGCAATCTACCCCCATACCGGGTGGTGGTTTGCTTGTCAATCTGTAACACATCCTTGCCAGTGATAGAGCTAAGCAACCATGTAGGATCCTGCTGCTGCGCCAAGATGGAAATATATTTAGTTGCAAGAACATTCATCATTTTACAAATCTGCATAAGTGCACAAGCTTGGATTTGATCTTCAATTGGCAGCCAGCAGAGTGTCAGCCTAGCCTGTGAGATATACTCAACTGTTTGCAGCCGAGGAATTAAACAGACTGCGTGGATTTGGACCGGTGACGTCATGAGGTCTCACTTGCGACCTCTAAAAAATAATCCCCCCAAAAAATAGGGTTTTTGTAATTTATTTATTTTATTGTGTTCTACAGTACCACGGTACTTTTAACACATATACAAAATACACAATCCAACGTACATATATCCAACATTTATAAAATTACTGCAGCTTTCCTTAAAAATTCTAAAACATGTATGGTCAAGCTTAATTCATTACAGTTCAATATCCTCCTCCATAATTCATTCTCGGAGGAGAAAACCAAGCCTGCTGAAAAACAAGACCGCAAATCCACCAGTTTAGGGCAAGTCCAACAAGTGTTTTAACGTCTCAATATTTTTGTTACAATGCCGTCATAATCTCTGTTCTTGTGGAATTTCCACACGGCGGCCCAATACTTCTTTTGTTTGCAACAAATTCAACCTAAGTCTTAGCACTTGTGTCCTAAAGGATCTCGACGGATGTTTTTCAAGATAAGGAGCTGGAGTATTAAAACTTTTACATGACCAGAGAAAGTGATCCCCAAATCATTTATACTCCATTATGTCGGTTCTCAAGTTAGACCATACATATCTACACAATCTTAACTTGGCAACCTTCGGTGTCAGCTCCAATTCCTCCATTGGAATATTTGCCTGTTGAAGCATCAGTTGACAGTTCAAAACCCAGTCCCCAAGAACCCTACAGCCACCCTGAACTCTTACCAGGTTTAACTGTTCATATATTGACACCCCTGGTGGGTTCAGTATGTTTACCAACAACTGAAGCTTACCCCAATCCACCATAGTCTTTATAGGTAACAGACCTAATTCAAACAAGATCCCTGCTAAAGGAACTGACTGTGGGAGTTGAAGCAGGCCTTTCCATAATGCCCCCTCTAATTGTGACCAGTTAATCAGCTGACTCCGAGTTTGAGCCCCATAAATTAGTTTTGGGATTAACTGTTGTTTGTATAACTTTAGGACTGGTAAAAGAGAGTATCTACCGAATTTTCCATCGAAAATTCGGAGTTGTACACCTGCCCCTGCAAATTTTACCCTTAAGTCTTCCTGTAATACAGGACCTGAAAGCTTGTCATACATTTCCAGCCCTAAGTATACAAATTTATTTACAACTTCTAGCTTACCATTTTTCAAATACCAGAGCATTATTTTACAGCTTTTCCTACCCCCCTTGAACACCAGAACCTTTGATTTTGCAGTGTTTAATGTTAAGTCTAGTTTCTCTAGAAACCCCTCCACGGCTACTAATGCTCTTTGGAGCCCAATAGCTGTAAGATCACATATAACACTGTCGTCTGCATAAAGGAAGTATTGGACAACCATAGCACCCAATCTTGGAGGGAAAGCTTTTACAAATTCCATACAATCTCCTATTCCCAGTAAATACAGGCAAAAGAGAAAGGGTGCCAGAACACACCCCTGTCTTAAACCCCTATTTGTCTGTATCCAGGGGGAATAATTCCCTAATTCATCCAACCTTACTCTAATCCTTGTATTTGTATGGAGAGCCACCAAAATACTCAACAGAGCTGCCGGACACCCCCTATCATATAGTTTTTTTCCACAAAAAAGCCCTATTAACCATATCAAACGCTTTACTGATATCTAAAAAAGTGAAAAATACTGGCCGTGCTTGGACCTTTGCTTGGTGTGCTAATAAATCTAACACCATACAATTAGTAGATGTACTCAGCCCTTGCCGAAAACCTGACTGAAAAACATCTAGGGAATCAGATTCCACCGCCCATTTTTGCAAAGCTTTCAGCAGCATTTTCGCGAATATTTTATTAGAAGCATCCAACAAGGATATAGGTCTATAATAAAGTGGAGAAGACCTATCCCCGCCTTTAAAGATCAGGATTAGGGTTGCTGCTGACCAGGTAGAGGGAAACGAATTGTTAGCCAGAATATCCGAAAATAAGGCAGACAGTACCTGTGACCATACTAATAGGTTACCTTTATAGGTCAGATTAGAAAGACCGTCTGGTCCCGGTGCATTCGAGGACTTGCTTTTCTTTATCAGATTCTTTATATCCTCCAATTCCCATTCTAGGGCACCCTTCCAATCCGCCTCTACCCAGGTGACTGACTGGTCCAAACCTTTCACCGTATACAAATCAGTGAAATGTTTCACCCAACCAATGTCGCTGACCACATGTGCCTGAAGATAATCTTGTGTACCTTTTGGTTTAATTAGGTCCCAAAATATTCCTGGCCTATTCCCTAGCATACAAGCCAGCATTCTCTCGGCATCCTTAATGTATAGCAAAAACTTTCTACCTTTTACCCAGTTCCTATGTGTTTGTTTTAGATTCCGCACCTTTTCCATGTAACCTGGAGGTGCAGATTTCTTGAGATGCCTCACCTCTCGGTGTAGTTCCTTTTTATGTGCCTGAACTTCTACATCAAAAAAGTGGGAACCCTTCCTCCTTGCCACCATCTGGGTTAAGCCTCTATCTGTTGTTAACCTACCTAACAGCTCCCTCACAATCGTAGGGAATCCCTCCGCTATACATAGACGGGCCATCTTATTTACTGGTAAGTTTACAATTTCAGACAAGAATGCTGATGCAATCCTAGGAATCCACTTGACCTCGTTCTTTCCTGAATTTATTTCCACTCCCACAATGTCAGTTTCAACGTGTTTTGTTGGAATGAACAATTTAAATTCCAAAAGGGAATGATCACTCCATATCAGAGATTTTACTTCCAGGGATACTCCTCTTATGGCTAGATCATGAGAAGTGAAAATATAGTCTATTGTTGATTTCCACAACCCATTCTGCCATGTAAAAGCTGGCGGGATATCCATCTGTATATTACTATTAACAAATACTTAAGTTCCACACCTCAAATTCCTGGATAATCCTCTTTCCTCTCTCCCGGGATTCCTTACAGACAAACTTTCTATTATTCTCTAAATACCATTTCTCTTCTAAACATTCTGCATTGAAGTCTCCAACAATTATCACTGAAGCCCCATCATCCGGGAATTCACCCAATAGTGTAAAAGAAATTGCTGTCAAGGCTTCTTCCAGTTTGTCTTTTAGGGGACTAAAATAAACATTTACCAAAAAACATTTGCTTACGAGACTCTCACCATCTTCCTGCCACTCTAAGAGTACAATCAGGATGTCCGACCTGTCTACATCAATTACCTGCATGGAAAGTCCCAAAGAACGTTTAACTGTTGTTAATAGTCCACCAAATTGCCTACCCTTTACTCACCGTCGGGCCTTAACGTAGACTGTATTAAATCCATCTATCAAAGGTGTATCTAGCAAAAAAGTTTCCTGCAAACAAATTATATCAAAATTCGAGAAAAGTTCATGATTATTCATGATGTTCTTAAACCCTCTCGAATTCCATGTAATTAATGACCAATTAGAACATCATGTATGTTGGAATCGCTTTTCCTCCCTTTCTTGATTTACCCCTCTACCAATAGGAACTTGTGTATACCCTCTGGAACTATAGATCTCCTTGTTGTATCTTTCTCTTTCATCTTGTATCATACCCTTCTTTGCCTGATAAATGGGAGCCAGAGTTGACAATATTGAAGGCCCTATATCTGTAACTTCAAAACCAAGGGCTAGGAAATGCTCTCTTTCCCCCATTATTATTTCCCTTGTTAGGTGTGACCTTAAATGAAGTCTTACAGTATCTAGACAATCGTCGTAAACAAATTCTACCGTCTTAATGTCCCCTGACGATATCAATTTCAGATTTGGGATTTCCTGCATCAAAGCCAGGATATAATGTCTGTTTAAAGGATATCTATTTGAACTTTCGAACAAGCGATTCAGAAAAATACATAGCTCACCGTTATCTGGCATCATTTGGACGCTTGCCTCGAATTCCATTTTTTAGGCGATCTTATTTGCCCCGTACTCTCCCCCACCCCCTTCGATGAATCCAAAAACGTACTCTTTGGAATCCCCAGACCCACTTCCTCCATTAATCTTGGAGTCGGTAATGGCACTGTTAAGGAAACCCTAGGTGGAGGCAACTTCTCCAAGTCCGCCTTCACCACCACAGGTTTCGAAAAAATTGCGTATAATTTAGGTGCCGTTGGAATTCCTGTTTCCGGGACTTCCACCAGAGGATTCACCAATCCCCTTCCTGCTATTGTATGCGGTGGAACCAACAGTCTTTCCTCCAAATTACAACACTTGCCAACTCCTTTACCTGCTCCAAATGCAATGTTTTTTGGGACCTCTAGTTCCTTAGTCTTCTCAATCTCTTCCTCTTCCATATCTACTGGATAAACAGATATATTACTTAGATCGAAAGAAGGACTATCCCCCTCCTGTACATTTTCCAACACAGATGAAACCCTATCAACTTCCTTGAACCTTATTAGTTCCTTGACTTTGCCCCCTTTCCTGTTTATAAAAAAGTCTTTCTTTCTCTGATCTAGTATGTCTCTGTCAATCTGCATATGTTTGTCCACTGCCAACCTTAGATTACGGAGACATTTCCGTGACCCTTTATTCTGTTGTGAGGGTGGAGGCTTACAGTTTTTGGATTTTTTTTCCCGTGAGTTCAGCTTGTTAAGACAACTAGGTTTTTTTTACCTTTGGGCTACTACTCAACATCTTCTTTTCCTGAACCTGTTCCTTCCCCAACATTGATACCAATGGGAGGACTATTCCGGATACCTCAGGTACCGCCAAAAGACTTTCTCTCTTTAACTCAACATTCTCCCCCTGTATTTTCATATTTTTACCTTCCATTCTCTCACCTTGTACAAGCACAGCCCCTTCACTATCCACCTTTTTCGGACTTAAAGTATTGAAGACTGAGGCTGCCATTATAAAGCCTTCCAATAGATGCACTTTGCTCAATACTTTCTTCATTGATTTCCTAAGCTCCCGGATTTCATAGTTCAATGTGTCGTAGCCTCTATCCATGGAGTCCATAATTCTAGAAAGGACTGGGAATGATAACTCATCTACTGGGGGTAGCTGGTCCTGTTGAGAGACTTCTTTTATCTCCTCAGCCTCTATCGCTTCGTCCTCGATGTCTGGGTCCCCCACTATAGAGTCATCATCCCCTAGTTTGACACCTTCACTAACCTGAATTTTTTGCGAGGTGGCCTCATCCCCACGACCAGTTTCCCTCTCTTGCTTTTGGCTAAACTGGTACTGTGACAATTTCTCCTTATAACCCCATTCTTTAGGTAAAGGGACTGAGGTTGCTGAAACCTTTCTTTTAGGGTCTCTTGGACCTTGAACATTCCTGGAAAACTCATGAGTCAACAGTGGGGCTAATATAGAAATATCTGATACTAAATCTCGCTCCACCACCAATGGTTCATCTGCCAAAGAGCTCACCTTAGAGTCAATGTTTAAAAAAGCCCAATTTATGACTCCCACCACCTCTGCCATTGAATCCACTTGATTGATTTGCTCCGGTCCAAAATCCCCAGGGACCTCTATACCCGGAGGAGTGGAAATTCCCTGAGGGACTACCAAAGTGTCTACTACCATTGAAGAAACTGAACCCTTGTTAACTACTTGTGTCACTTGAGAAGGATGTGGAAGAGAAATGACCACCTGTGGTGGGACTCTACCCCCCTGAACTATATATTCCTCTGGGATACTTCCCATACTTCTGAGTGTGACTCCCATTATAGGGACCCAGAAGAGTCACCACACTTTATGATTACTGGCCTACTCAATCACTTGTTTAACCATATGATAATCTCAATACTAAAAGAGAAATACCTTAACATGCAGCAGTACTAAAAAGACGAGTGCTAATAAAAGGATAAAAACAATCCCATACAGGTATGTGAAACTATCTGTTTAAACTGAATGGTAAAATGCTATACAGATTGTCTGCTTCATAGGTACCCTCAATGAATAGTTACAGCCACTATACCCTTACTTGACCTCTGCACAATGTTTCACAACTTCAGCCCCGCCAGCTCCCAACAGCCGCACAACAGCCAGCGCCCTTTACTCCTCACAGGCTTAACGCCGCAAGGGCGGCTCGAGCGCTGCTTTGAATGAGCTGCCGGTCGCGTGATCACCCACGTGGTCTGTGCGAACTCCGCCTCCACCAGGAAGCGGAACAGAGCAGGCAAGAGCCGAGCTCGCAGTGCCTGCAAGCAGATAAGTTCCAAGGAGCACCAGAAGGAAGTCCGCTCCACACACAAACACACTTTGTTTAGCAGCAAAGAATCCGCCGCTCGGGCGGCTCGAGCGCAGCTTTGAATGAGCTGCCGGTCACGTGATCACCCACGTGGTCTGTGCGAACTTCGCCTCCACCAGGAAGCGGAACAGAGCAGGCAAGAGCCGAGCTCGCAGTGCCTGCAAGCAGATAAGTTCCAAGGAGCACCAGAAGGAAGTCCGCTCCACACACAAACACACTTTGTTTAGCAGCAAAGAAACCGCCGCTCGGGCGGCTCGAGCGCAGCTTTGAATGAGCTGCCGGTCACGTGATCACCCACGTGGTCTGTGCGAACTCCGCCTCCACCAGGAAGGCGAACAGAGCAGTCAAGAGCTGAGCTCGCAGTGCCTGCAAGCAGATAAGTTCCAAGGAGCACCAGAAGGCAGTCCGCTCCACACACAAACACACTTTGGTTAGCAGCAAAGAATAGGGTTTTTGTAATGCAAGCTCCTGGGCTGTGGCCAGCACCATGTGGCTCTTTACTTCTGGAGTAGCTGGCTTTCTTGCTCAGCCCCCTTAAAAAAAGAAGAAAAATAAGAACAGGAGTGCCACAAGTCTAACACTATCAGAACTGACCCTAAATAAGAAAGAACAGGAACACCAAATAATGTGTCTTTCTGGAATTCTACAAAATAATTGCTAGACTCATTAAAGGTTTATTTCTGGCACACTTCAGGGGGTGAGTCACTGATTTAGTCTGTTCTTAAACACCTCAACACAGCCTTTCATCCTTCTGAGGTCGATAAATGAGTAGCAACACAGGTTGGGTGATATTGGGTGTATATTTTGTCTATTTAAAGCGCTTAAGTGTAAGTGCTATATAATAACACATCATTTTCATTTGGTCATGGTCATGGACGTCTGCTTGCAGTCCCAGTAATTTGGTAATATGGGCCTATACACACTGATCTTAACGATACATAAGGCGATTCATTTTTATGTACATCACATTTTAGTGATATCGTAACCATTTTTTTTGTTGTGTAAAATGCTATGTGTTGCCACTTCCTGTTTTATCAACGGGTGAAAGGTCGTGTTCCATCGCTTCCCGCAATATCACTTCGGGGTGGGGTCAAATGACATGATGTCATCAGGGTGTCAAGGGTCGTGTGATGTCACTTCCGATACCCATGGCATTTTGGTGAAATGACGTCCCTGATTCAGACTGCTTGAAGCTTGTATAATAGTTTCTTGGAAACACACAAGAAAGGAGATAAACAATACTGTATTCTGGATTGGACCATTGTCTGAACTGGTATTTTATGATGGCCTGTATAAGGGAGATGAGGAGGAGGTTAGTGAACTAATACTCAAACTAAGATTTGGGAAACAGCCGAATGCCCCAGTTTGCTCCTGAATTACTTATTTGATGATGGTGGCCTAATTCTCTGCACAGGATGGGGATTCTGGCTCTATTTGATGAAATCCCTGCTTTAAGACAAATTACCTCGCCAGATATCCAATTGGTGGATTTTATCTATCCACAACGTTATGATGTCCAATCTCCCTTGGTAAGGAACATAATACACTTAGTTTGCAAAAATATTATATTTTGGTATATAACAATGGGAAATACAAGCAAGGGGAAAGTAGGGAGAGGGAGGACTTGAAGATGGGGCAAGAGTGGAAGAGGAGGATTGGAGACAAAAGTCTCCAAGTGGTAAAGCTGGCAATTGGCGGTGGCTTGCACTCACACTAAAAGAATCAATAGCACAATTGAAATCCTTGAGTCAACCACTTTAAAAATAATAGTACCTTGAAGCTCCTAATTTGGAACACCAGAGGTCCTAGGCATTTGCTTACTAACACAAAAGTCTGAAAGGAAATTAAAGAAAATGACGTAATATTTCTTCAAGAAACCTGGGCAACAGCAAGACTAAGTTGGGATGGATTCGACATGATAAGCATATGCGATTTGTAGGGGGCGAAGAGAAGGGTGAAGGGTGGTGTAGCAACAGCAGTAAAAAATAGAAGGGATATAAAAAGAATTGAAAAATTGACGATAATGGATAACATTCTGGGTATGGTGGTGGAAGCGAAGGGGACAACGGAACTTTTGTTATTTTATTAATTAATGTGTACTGGACTCTTAATCGTAATTTGGTAACAGTTATTGGCAACCTGAATAAAAAATTGAAGAATCGGATAACTCGCATGAGGTAGGTGAAGTGATTCTGGCAGGAGACCTTGATGCAATCTGTAACATAAAAAATATAGATAGAATGAAGTTTCTTATGACAGATTATGCACAGGTCATGAGAGGTACGAAAAAAAAGTAGAAGGTGGTATCTGGCTTAATTTTGCCGAAACATGGGGGTTGATTCTCTTGCAGAATGATGCACCCACATGGGTGGCAACGGGCCTCTCCTCAGAGATCTATTACATATTTATGTCATGTAATCTTCTTTCTAAGGTACTGAACTACAAAATCAAGCTAATTGAAGTTAACTATCATGCGTAACTATGCGTGGAGTTTAATTGGGTTCCTCATATAGTTTCCTCCAACAGCAATCTGATGGAATTAATGGTTAACAATAGAGGAAACCGATTGAGATGGTCTGTTAAGAAAATTAATCAATTTAATACAACCATGATGAGGGCATTTGATTCGTGCCCCTTGGACGAGAAACTGATAAGATGCTCAATACAGGGTCTTCCAGAATATTTAGAGCCACTTTTTGGGGAAGTGAATACCGAAAAGTGCAGAAAAACTCAATCTAATAGAACAGGAAGGCATGTGTTGAATATGGAGGTAAAGGTAAGGAAAAATGCCCTGCTGTTACGCCGCCCAACCCGGGCCTGTTCCAGCCCACTCACCCGATGCGGCGTGCCACGCCTTGGAGGGTTTACCCTCGCTTTCGCCTGGGGGGTACGGGGCGTGTCGTTCCGCGCAGGTGCGGCCGACCCCTTCCTGCTTTCCGCGCAATGGCGGTACACGATGCTCTCGGCTCCCGGCCGATTTGCGGCCCAAGCCTCGCTTTGGGTCTCCAGCACCTGGGAAACAGCACGGCTTGCGTTCCAAGCCTCCCGGGTGTGGGAGGTCCTATTTAAGGAGCTCGGCGGTTTGATCAAATCGTGTCTCAACGTGGTTTGACCGGATCGTTGTTTTGCTCTTACCTTGTCCTGAGTTCCCGTTCTGTCCTGCCTGCTGTTTCCCCTTCCCTCCTGGTCTGTCTGCCCTTCCTTGGCCGGATAGGGGGTCTCCCTGGTTCCCTGCTCCTTGCTCCTTACCTGCTGGGGTGGTTCCCCCCTTCTTAGTTGTTCTCTGTTCCTTCTCTGGGTTCTTGGTCCTCCCTGAGTTCCTTGCCTTCCCGCCTTCCCTTGCATACTGTGGCCTCCTGGATTCTTGCTCCTGGATTCGACTCAACAATTCTCGCCCCAGTTGTCTACAGAGAACTTCTAGCCAAAGACCATCAGGCTCCCCCTGTCAGTGCTTGCACTGTCCTGATGCCACATTAATCAGGGGTGAGCAAACCTGTGGCATCGGGAGCTGGTTCACCTCCAGTCCAGTACCCATTTGGACGGGAGTTGGGCTGGTTCCTGGTGTCGCTCTCACATCACTACAGAACTTCTGGCAATCTGGCATCATCTACTAAACAGACTTCTGGACGAACAGGTACGCTGCGCCCTAGTGACGCCATCTTTAACAGATTGAGACGCCAGACTTCAGACTCTTCGGAATCGGAGATGGATGAGAACACCAGTCTTCGTGATGAGATGCAGGCCTTACGTGCTGAGATGATTGCACTCCGCCAGGAGAACCAGACCCTACGCCAGATGGTAACCCAAAGCAATAATGCTGTTCCTCCACCTGAGAGCGCTATGGCTCACACCACTCCCATCAAGTTTGATGGAGACCCCAGACGTGTGGGGGAATTCTGCAATCATTGCCGGATACATTTCCTGTATCGTTCAGCCCACTTCAACAACGATAGGGCCAAGATTGGATATATTTTGGGCAATTTGTCTGGCAACGCTCTTGCTTGGGTGACACCGCTTGTGGTTTCTAACAGTCCCATTCTAGGCGATTTTGTGGCCTTTGAAAAGGCATTTCTGGAAGTGTTTCAGTCCCCCAATCTGGCTTCAGCAGCACAGAACCAGTTAATGGATTTAAAACAAGCCAACACAGACATAATCTCTTATATAGGCCGTTTTCGCCAACTTGCAACTGATTCTCAATGGCCTGAAATAACACAAAAGACCTTGTTTCGCCGTGGGTTAAGAGAAGAGTACAAGGACGAGTTGTTACACATTCCTGAACCCGAAGATCTACAGAAGCTCATTGAACAGGTGCTAAAGATTGATCAGAGATTGGCAGAGAGAAGAGGTGAAAGACGCCGTTTTGTCAAATCGGACCTCAGACCTCCAATTCCGCCCGCTGGGACACCAGTGTCCTCGAACACCACTCAAGAACCCATGCAGCTAGGTGCCGTAAGGGGCCCTTTGTCTGAGGAAGAAAAGAAGCGGAGGAGAAGCCAACGTCTATGTTTGTACTGTGGAGCCGCAGGTCATTTTCTAGGTACTTGTCCTCTACGACCAATCAAGAAAGGGGGAAACTAGGTGACCTGTCGTGCTCCGGAAAGGCCCCGACAGGTCTGATTAAACCACCAGTCCTTTCCTGCTCTGAATCAGTATTTCCACCCATGTTGCCTGCAGTCCTAATGATTCTGAAGGTCAGTCTCAAGTGGCTGAATAGGACAGTCGAGATCCATGGGTTATTGGATTGTGGGGCCTCTGGGAACTACATCGATGAGCGTTTTGCCATCAACAACGGCATACCTTTGCTTACCAAGAAAGAAGTGATTCCAGTTGAAGTCATTGATGGAACCCCATTGGCTTCTGGCCCCATACGACTACATACTGTAGGTATGTTGTTACGTATCAATGGACACGAGGAGAGAATCGCGCTGGATGTTATAAGGACACCTTCATATCAAGTGGTCTTGGGGTTACCTTGGCTTCAGCGACACAACCCCACAATAAACTGGGAGACACGTACTTTGGAGTTCGCTTCCTCTTTTTGCCTTCAAGAATGCTGTAACTCCAACACGTCCTCAAAGACGTCTGTCTCAACAGCCTTAGTCCCAGGTAAAGAATCATCTGGTTTGTGTTCCTTGTCTATGATACCATCTGAATATGCTGATTTGATGTCGGTATTCTCCGAACCAAGGGACATAGCACTGCCGCCTCATAGGCCTTTTGACTGCTCCATAGACTTGGTTTCCGGAGCCGTGATGCCACATGGAAAGGTGTATGCCCTCACCCAGTCCGAAAAACAGGTCCTTCGGGATTATCTCGATGAGTGCATCAAGAAAGGGTACATCGTTCCTTCCAAGTCACCTGCAGGTTTCCCATTATTTTTTGTGAAGAAAAAGGAGGGATCGTTACGGCCTTGCATTGACTACCGTCAATTGAACGACATCACCCTTAAAGACAGGTACCCGTTACTATTGATCCGGAATATCATGGAGTCCTTACGTTCAGCCAGGGTCTTTACTAAATTAGACCTCCGCGGAGCCTATCATCTCGTCAGAATCAAAGAGGGAGATGAATGGAAGACGGCTTTCAAGACACCTTTCGGGCATTATGAATACAAGGTCATGCCCTTTGGGCTGTGTAATGCCCCGGCTGTCTTCCAACGGTTTATGGACTATGTTTTCAGCGACTTAATTGGCATCTCTGTCTGGGTGTATTTAGATGACATCTTGATCTACTCCGACAATATAGAGGAACATATCTCCCACGTTTGTGAAGTTCTTCAACAATTGTTACAACATAATCTGTTTGCCAAGGCTGAGAAATGTTCTTTTCATCGGGATGAGATGGAATTCCTGGGATATGTAATCACTGGTACAGGAATTAGTATGGATTCCGGTAAGGTCCGGGCTATTCAGAACTGGAAACAACCACAGGACGTGAGATCACTTCAGCGATTTCTGGGATTCGCAAACTTCTATCGGCGTTTCATTCCACATTTTTCACGACTCACAGCTCCTTTGACAAGTCTGACCAGTGTGAAGATACCCTACGTCTGGGATACTGAGGCATCAGTGGCATTCGATGCATTGAAGTCTGCATTCTGTACTGCACCTGTACTTTGTCACCCCAATGACGAGTTGCCTTACATCGTCGAAACCGACGCTTCCAGCTTTGCTGTCGGTGCAGTCCTGTTGCAGAAACATCCCTCTACGGGTGACGAACATCCTGTGGCCTATTACTCACGGAAACTCACTCCTTGAGAACAAAACTACTCAGTCATAGAAAGAGAGTTATTGGCAATCAAGACAGCGTTTGAGGAATGGAGGCATCATTTACTTGGTGGCCGCTTTTCAGTTGAAGTCCGCACCAACCACCGCAACCTGCAGTACTTGCGATCTTTGCAGTGCCATACCGCCCGTCAAGCTCGATGGGCCTTTTTTTTCTCCCACTACGATTTCAACATCACGTATATTCCGAGTGCCCGGAATCTAAAAGCTGATGCTTTATCCCGCTCCTTGGAAAGAGAGGTGGAGGGGGTCAACCAACCCATTCCGTTAATTTCCCCCAAGCACTTTCTTCTCACGATCTCTCCCCATTTGCAGAAGATCCTCCAGGAAACTCAGACAGACCCAGACCGCACCAATCTACTGAAACGTCCTCAAATCACGGAACGTGAAGGATTTCTTTTCTTCCTACACCGGTTGTACATAGCATCGAGATCTCGACGTTTGGACATTCTCCATGGGTTCCATGATTCGCAAGTAGGAGGTCATCGGGGCATCAAGGCAACTCAGGAGCTGATTGCCAGGCAGTTCTGGTGGCCGGGTTGGGCTAGGGAAACCAAACTATATGTGGAGAGCTGCCCAGTTTGCTCCCAGACCAAGACGCCCAGGAGAAGACCTTTGGGGTTGCTCAGACCCACTGAACTACCACCCTATCCCTGGCATACCATTGCCACTGATTTCATTGTCGAGCTTCCACCATCAGAGGGACACACCTGCATCATGGTAGTGGTGGATTGTTTCACTAAGTCTGCGCATTTCATCCCCTTTTCCAGGATTCCTACTTCCTCTCAAATGGCTTTGGCTTTTCTGCATCACATCTACCGCTTACATGGTTTACCAGAGAAGATCATTTCAGATCGTGGATCTCAGTTTCTCTCCTCCTTTTGGCATCAGTTGTGCAGTCACCTTGGAATACGCAGAGCTTTGAGTTCAGGTTATCACCCGCAAACTAATGGGCAGACTGAAAGAACGAATCAGACCTTGGAGCAATACTTACGTTGCTACGCTAACGCCACCCAATCCAACTGGATGAAATACCTGGATTTGGCGGAAGTTTCTTACAACAATGCAACCCACGCGGCCACTGGTGTCAGTCCTTATATGTGCTCTAACGGACAGCATCCTAAGCTGTTTCCCTTTTGTCCTGTGCCACCCAGCGCCGTTCCATCGGCTGACCAGATGATCCGCGATATCCAGAAGCAGCATGATTTGGCTCGGAGTGCCCTGGCAGATGCACAACAGCGCATGAGGGAGCAGGCTAACCGGGGAAGGACCATTGAACCCAGATTTCAGGTGGAAGATCAGGTTTGGTTATCGTCCAAGAACTTACCTGTACGCAATCTGCCCACTAAACTAGCATCTCGGTTTTTTGGGCCTTTCAAGATTTCCAAGTGCATATCTGCAGTAGCTTTTCGATTGATATTGCCCCAATCTTGGCGGGTACACCCAGTCTTTCACGTTTCCTTGTTAAAACCCTTTGTGAAAGACACATTTGGACGTGCCAGCCCACGTCCAGCCTCAATTCAGGTTCAGGGGGTTCCGGAATTCGAATTACAGGAGATATGTGACTCCCGGATTCGTCGAGGTGTGCTCCAGTTTCTGGTAGATTGGAAGGGTTATCCTGCTTGTGACCGTACCTGGGAACCGCACAGTTTTGTGCATGCACCTCGCCTTGTCCGTGACTTTTTTCTCCGTTTTCCCTGGAAGCCTGGGGCCCCGGGTCTTTCTGGGAGGGGGCATGGTGTCACGCCGCCCAACCCGGGCCTGTTCCAGCCCACTCACCCGATGCGGCGTGCCACGCCTTGGAGGGTTTACCCTCGCTTTCGCCTGGGGGGTACGGGGCGTGTCGTTCCGCGCAGGTGCGGCCGACCCCTTCCTGCTTTCCGCGCATGCGCGGTACACGATGCTCTCGGCTCCCGCCCGATTTGCGGCCCAAGCCTCGCTTTGGGTCTCCAGCACCTGGGAAACAGCACGGCTTGCGTTCCAAGCCTCCCGGGTGTGGGAGGTCCTATTTAAGGAGCTCGGCGGTTTGATCAAATCGTGTCTCAACGTGGTTTGACCGGATCGTTGTTTTGCTCTTACCTTGTCCTGAGTTCCCGTTCTGTCCTGCCTGCTGTTTCCCCTTCCCTCCTGGTCTATCTGCCCTTCCTTGGCCAGATACGGGGTCTCCCTGGTTCCCTGCTCCTTGCTCCTTACCTGCTGGGGTGGTTCCCCCCTTCTTAGTTGTTCTCTGTTCCTTCTCTGGGTTCTTGGTCCTCCCTGAGTTCCTTGCCTTCCCGCCTTCCCTTGCATACTGTGGCCTCCTGGATTCTTGCTCCTGGATTCGACTCAACACTTCTCGCCCCAGTTGTCTACAGAGAACTTCTAGCCAAAGACCATCAGGCTCCCCCTGTCAGTGCTTGCACTGTCCTGATGCCACATTAATCAGGGGTGAGCAAACCTGTGGCATCGGGAGCTGGTTCACCTCCAGTCCAGTACCCATTTGGACGGGAGTTGGGCTGGTTCCTGGTGTCGCTCTCACATCACTACAGAACTTCTGGCAATCTGGCATCATCTACTAAACAGACTTCTGGACGAACAGGTACGCTGCGCCCTAGTGACGCCATCTTTAACACCTGCATAGAGAGATTCGAAAAGTCATACGGACGAAGGGCAATGAGGTGAATAAAGGAGAGAAAATGTGGTTATTAAAACAGAGGTATAAAAATTGGTTGAAGTTCGAACGAGCAAGACTATACCATCTAATCTCTGGGAAATCAATGTCAGTGTTGAGCAGGACCAAAGTTGGGTAATAGTTATTTCTGTGAATAACATCGAAGCAAAAATTAAGAAATCCAACCCATCAAGAGCGGCAGGGCCAAGATTCTTCAGATAGAATTCAAATATATAATGGACACACACAGTGTTCCTGATTCATGGAAAATGTCTTATATGGTTCCTATTTTCAAGAAGGGCTGGAGACTGTCACCAATGAATTATAGAACCATCTAAATAATGGATGTGGATTCCAAAATGTTTGTTTCGATTGTGCTGGAGCATATAAAGGAATGGATTTCGAGCAATAACATACATGATTATAGACAAATGGGCTTCCACAGAAATATGGGCACAGATTGTTGGGGGTTATTGGTGAGTTGTCTCCAAAGATTTGCCTGGTCTTTGTTAGGCAGAATTGCATGCAGTACCCTCTGGGACCACCACACACAATTAGGACTACAGGTGTAACTAAGACCAACCTTTGGTATAAGTCTGTACCACACAGTTTGTTGGTAGCGAGCTGAGCAGCCAGGCTTATCTCAAGAGTGAATGTGAGCAGTACAAGTAGTTACACAAAGGACTTTCAATCACAGTGGTTCAAGTAGACACTTATACTCAAGGTTTCTTGGTAAAACACTTATTAATTTATTTACACAATCATTTATAAAACATTTCACTAGAAGAAGACAATTTAATATTATAGACCAATGCACTTCAATACAAAACTCTACATTTTTGAGACAGTTTGAGCTCCATTGAAAAAGGAGCCAACTGGCAGTTCAGTTACTTAGCAGTGAGCAAAAAGGACAAAAGTAAGTAGAATAGATTACACATACTTTCTAGGCAATGCAAATAGTTTCAGTTCACCAGAATAGTTAAATCCAAGTCAATAGGCAGTGCCAAAGTCAATGGGCTAGTGTTCTGGATAGCACAGAGCAGTTCTGGTATCAAATGGTAAAGTCTTTGCAAAAGTTCTCAGAAGTAGTTTAGGTGAAAAAGAATAATTTGTGGGGTCGCAAGCTGATTAGGCCTGCAAGCTGTGAAAGTTTCCCGAAATTTCTCTGTGAGAGTGGCGTTCTCTCAATCGGGTTGGCACAGTAACTTTGTATGAAGAAAACAAATGTTTCTGAAGTCGTGGTTCCTGGCAGTTCTTGCAGATCTCGCTGTTCCTGAGCCTCAGTCGTGGGGACAAGAGGAAGGACATCGGTGGACTCCTACACTGCACAGTATCATTGAAGAAAGCAAACAAAATGGAGTAACTTCAGTTCCAGTAGCTGCAGATACAAGAACACAAACTGGTGTCCTTCTCCCTGGTTAAACCTAACCAGCCTTGAGAATGGTATCTTATGAGTTGATTGGTCTCACCAACTCAAAGGAAGAAGCCATCCTTAAAGGAGCTTCTCTGTCGAATGGAGTTTGGCAATTCAGACCTGCAGCAGGGCTTCACAGGGGAAACCAGTGGTCGACTCTGCCTTCCAGTCCACAAGACCTTTTAAACAGTTTTCTCCCTTTCATTCCAGCCTAGCTGTCATTCACCCAGCAGGGTGGCTGGCCTTGCCGGACAGTCATCCAGACAATCACGCCAGAGAGCATTTGGGTCTCCTAGGAGACTAAGCACATGGAGTTTCGGGCACCTCCCTCACTTCCTGCCCACCCAGACACTCAGAAGGCAAGGACGGACTTCAGTCCTGAAAGCCCGCCAAAGTCACACAAACAAAGGGAGCAAACCAGGTTTTGCATGCAGAGACAAACAGTAGAAGGACCTTTCAAAAAAGAAATGGTGAAAAAAGAAGACTGGTACCCGTTTAAACAAAGGGGCTTAAGGCGCCATCTTGAAAAACATGGCTCCTCTGATTCTTAGCTAACGGTGTTCGCGGTCGGGAAAAATCATGATAGTTTGTTGTAAAACCACTGCCACCAGCCTTTTCAATAGGAAAGGGAAGCATTTGACTGCTACATGAGTGTTTAGACGCAGGGGATACTATGTAACCCCTCCAGCACTCCATTGTAAGATAGTGTGTGCTGGGTCCATGAATTTGGAAAAGACTAGTAAAGTCAATTTCACTTTACATTCTCTGAGAAACAGTAGTTTATCACAGAGAAGGTGTTTAAACCTTTGGGAAGTCTAAAAGACATCCATGTGTCACTGCACTGAGGGTGCCGTGTAACACACATGAAAAGATGATGCCTATGAAGTTATCTAAAACTCCATAATCAGAGAACACAAATGTAAAACACACATCAAAACACATGGAAGAGTGGGAAAAAAGGCTCACACTCTTTCTGGGTTAAAAAATCCAGCAGAGTTGTTGGGGGTCTATAAGGTGAAGGGAATTAGGACATTTCTAAGAATTCTCTCTAACACTCACTCCCCCCTTAGACTAAGGGACAGGAGGATTTAATCCACCCCTGGATGAATCTCCTTACTCCAGTTGGTCATACATTCTGGAAAGACCATCAGCCTTTTGGTGATTACATCCTGACCTGTGTTCAATGGTAAAGTCAAACCCCTGTAGGCTGATTGATCATCTTAACAATTTAGGATTTCCCCCTTCATCTGCATTAACCATCTCAAGGGTTGGTGGTCAATCTGAATCACAAAGGTAGATCCATACAAGTATGGTCTAAACTTCTTCTGGGACCACACAATAGCAAAACATTCTCTTTCAATGGTTGTCCACCTTGTTTCTGGTTCCTTCAGCTTTCTGCTGATGAAGCAGATGGGGTGCTCCCTACCTTTCTCATCCAGCTGACTCAGAACTGCACCTATACCTGTATTAGAAGCAACTGTTTGCACAATGAAGGTTTGACTGTAGTCAAGAGCTCTTAAGATTGGAGCTTGGCAAAGGGCTTTCTTAAATCCTTCAAATGCCTTAGTGCACTCCTCATTCCACCTGACCTTTTTAGGAAATTTGGGTGAGGAGACCACATTTAAGTGAGAATCTGTAGACCCATAGTTCTCAGTGAAGTTCCTATAATAACCAGTCTAAACCCTCTGGAAACTCAATCATTGTTTCATTTATGATTGTTGTGTCTGGAACTGTTGGCTAATAGGATAAAGTATTTTAAAGGGTTTGTAAATAAGGAATGGATCCAACAACATCAGTTTTGGTTAAGTTTGCTACATGGCGACTCAATATCACTAAAGTTAAGAGTTTTATCAGGGACAGGGACGGAGCTAAAATTGTTCATCCTATCAATATTAAATCTAAAAACGATGCAAACAAAAGGCAAACTACATATAGCCTTTATAGATCTAAGGCAAGTCTTTGATGGGGTGAATCGACAAAAACTATGGCAAAAATTACAAAACTGGAATTGCCCCGAAGACATCCTGCAACCCATCAAAGCCCTCCACAAAAATACGAGAGTAAGAATGACCAACCAAGGAGCATTATCTGCAGCAATTATTACTAAAAGAGGGGTCAAGCAAGGCTGCCCACTTGCAGCGACCCTTTTCAAGTTATATATTGCAGACCTGCCAGAAGCATTGAGACAAACGAAACACTATGCTCCTAAAATTAACGAGATGTTGGTATTATCCTACGCCGATTACCTGGTCCTGGTAGACCAGACACAGATTGGCCTACAGCACTTACTGGACAAACTGCAAATTTACATGCAGATAAACGAGCTCGTCATTAACACCGACATATCGAAAATTCTTACGATTGGAGGAAACAGTAGAATAAGTGCAAAAACATTCAGATGGAAAATAGGGCCAGAAAAACTGGAAATAGTCAAAGGAATTCACTACCTGGTTATAACATGTAATCGATCAATTGCCGTAGATATATGGGGAAAAAGAGCTCCAGGTAAAAATTAAAATGCTATGCTCACAAGGAGCAATATTGAACGGACGATTTGGCAAATGTTCATTAATTCCACTACAAGCATTCTATATCCAGAAAGTCCTACCGATTATCACATATGGAGGTGAATCAGGCTGTAGAGGTGGAGCCAAGTACCCCCACCCAAAGCTCCTCCCCGATGCTACCTATATGTTGGTAACCAGAGTGTGAGACACATGCAGTACCAGTGAAGATACCAATACCAAGGAGAATCCTGGAAGCAAGGTTCCCATTGAGAAAACCATACCTGCATTCAAGACAATATGATGGCCACTTGAATGAAGTCCTCGAGGAAGTGGGAAAAGCAAGTGATAAAGCAGACTGGTGACATCATGAAGAGCTGAGCTGACGTAGGAGAGAAGAAGCTGAAGGCTATACGCATTCTATAGGTCTAAAGGAGCAGGTGCCAAACGTTAGGGTTCGAAATAAAGATGCTTATGCTACAGAAAGAATAAATAAGATATAAAGTCATTTTACAACGTACAGAAACAGCAACGCAAGTAGACAAAGTATTCTTAAAAGCTACCTATATAGTGAATAGATTGCAGCGATGTGGCAACGTATATGTATAGGAACTTTTGAACTATGGATGATTCCACAGAGCACACTTTAGCAGAGCTGTACCCTGAAAGCAGAAAGGCTTTTCCTAGTATGTCGCAGTTAGAAAGAGAAAACTTAACCATGGAGGTGAATCGAATAAAGTTTTGGCTGGATCAACACCAAGAAGTCAAGGCGACCTTGGGCCTGAATGTGCGTACAAACAATTATAGAACATGTGAAACTCCTGTCTTAGATGAGGGGTGAGAACATTGAAGACATCAGAGGGTCATCATTTACTGGTATTTTAAATACAGTAAGACTCGAAATCACGCACTGCAGTCACGTGGTCAGATGGAAATAGAAAGCAGGACAAATTGTATTGAAACCAAGAAGACAGAGTATGCTATACTCCCTCATATTCTCAGCACAGAGAACATTTCCAAGGTCGAGTTCAAAGCCTTAATTGACAGGCAGACCGCAAGTGTGATGATGGATGGCAGGGCTAATTGGTGAGAAGCTATGGTTATGACCAACCCACCAGTACCTGGAAGCCAGACTGTGTGCTGCTTGCGCATATGGAATAGTACAAGGGTGCCATCCAATGATAGAGGGCTACTTAATAAAGAGCCCTATAGTTTCTATAACCAATGGGACGTTGTGTATTTGATGACGTTCGTAGAAACCTGCACTAGAGGAGGGCTTAGTTGTGTCACCTGATGTTAGATACCCAATCACCTCCCCTGACAAGTATGGAACGTATACCTAGATGTTCCCTGTAAGCCTATCACCATCTCCAGTAGGTTTTTGTAGTTTGAAATGCAGATTGACATCAATGATGACACGTTTTCCCTACATAAGCTATGTTTTTTATGAAACTCGCTGAGTGACGAGATTGAGCGGGCACATTGATGTTCATTGTAACTCCCTGTTTTAGATAATTGATATTAAAACAGATACATTTTCACAACTTCCTGAGTCAGTTTGATTATTGATGTTTGAGTATATTCTGCATCCCCATCTGTCTCTAAGTATTGCCGCCTCATCTTAAAGGGCTGGATCGAATACCCCAGTTCACGTGGTAGCAGAGCTGATAGTTAAAAGTCCATCGATTTAGTAAGATTTGGGGCCCCAGTAATATCGGACGTCCACCGCCATTTAACTGGAAAAACGTGATGCTCCCTGTAGATAGCGGCCGTTAGTTTAAAAATCGTGCAAGTGCAGAAGGGACATGTACCTCGTTTTGATGTGGAATCCCCTTCCCGACATCAACAGGAAGCTGAGCAGACTGAAGGCTGGAGCGGCTGGTTGAGGAGGCGACGATCCCGAGGGTCGGAAGTCAAAAACACGAATGGTGAGTAGACTGAGTGAGGTGGCAAACTGAATGAGCACTGAGTGGGGAAGTGTAATAACGGGGATAGAGTAAATGGAGGATTGGTTGGGGTCTTTTATTATTTATTTAGACAAGGAGCGTCCTAGTGTGAGACAATGACGTCACAGTTTAAGGACTTATAGACAAGGAGCCATCTATGAAATGGAGCCCGTTAACCTACATCAAGGACGTTTAGAAGGAGCTTGTCCTAAACTCCAAATGGACATATAGCCTACAAACGAACAAGGTGTCATTAAAGGGGACAGCTCATGCTCCATCAGAGTCATTTTTAGGGGCAGAGATAGTTACGGGGAGTGTTGACGAAGATATATGTGGCCCGGCCAGTCTATCAGTATTGTCTGTTTGTCAATATATTGTATAAGATGTATGTGACAGGGAAATAAAATAAGTGAAAACAAGGAAGAAATAGATTGTGGTGGAAATATTAAGATTTGAAATTTAATTATTTATTTATAGTCAATCAATTGTTTTTTTAAATAGGTATATTAAAGAAAACGTGATCTAGAGGCTTGGTGCTGCGACGATTGGTGCACGCTCATATTGTGTTATTTTTCTGAAAAAGCATCTACCTGTGTAAAATATAACAGTAAGTAGTGACAGTCAAGTGTGACTAAGTCACGCTGGAGGATATTACTCCACTCACACATTGTCAAAACACACACCCAAGCTTAAACAGTACCAGCAGAATGGGTTAAGGACACGGTAGATAAGATGTTCATGCCATAGCCACAAGGGGGATCACTGTTCAAAGTGGTTTTGCAACTCATGATGACATACTTGCACGCAGCATATATGGGAAAAACATTGCAAAAGAGGCTAGAGAGCTTAGAGCTCAGGAAAATTTACCAGGAGGAATGGGAAGACCCACCTCCTGAGTACTGATGCTTAACCAGTGTAAAAAGGGGGGTGAAGAGCCTTCTGCTCCCCCTCCCATGCCTGAAGTAAATGGTGATAGTACAAAAGATGAAGGAGTATATCCTTTAAGAAAGCTTAAGGTATCAGCGGGGTATAGTAACCCAACGTATATGTCGATATGTCACCTGCATGTAGCAGCGACGAGAGTCCAGAGAAGACTCCAGAAAGGGACGTAATCCCTAAAGTCCTGAGGGACAAAGAGAGAAGGGACAAGGAGAGAAGTGATCGACCAGGTATGTCTCTAGATATAGAGGGAGAAATAAAAAATATGATGTTACGCTCACCTGGTCTTTGCGGGGATGTTGGGGCACGGTTGCAGCCCTCCCTGGAAGTAGATCACCCTTGTCAGGCTTCTTCCCCTGAACATATGCTGTGGGCTGTGACAATGGTGACACTGCTCTTGCGTGGATATGAGAGATTGTGAGAATGCTGCTATGTGACTGTTGTCTCTCTCGAACCCTTCTTCCCAAAGTGTGGTGAGCATGCGCCGACCCATACAGGCTCACCTGTCTCCGTTCTGGTTCTCACTGCAGGGGCGCTTCTTGATGGATCGAGTTCCTTCACTGGCCCATTGTATGTGGCAGCCCAGACAAGCTGTGGCTTAGCCACTCTTGATGGTAAGTGTCCTATGGCTTTAAAATATTGTGATGCTAGTTCCTGATTATTGTCAGTGTCTTTTAATGATGCCTCTCTTCTGCTTTCTCCCAACCGTTGAAATTGCGGCCCTGCGGTAGTTGTGATGCAGGTGAGTGTTGGTTTAAGGTTGAGTGTGAAGATTTGTCAAAAGCGTGAACTTAAACATAATGTCTTTGTAATTTCTAACCTTGTCTTTATCTTGTTCTCTTGCAGGTGCCGTCGTCAGATGAACTGCTCACCGTGCCGGGATGTAGGGGTTGAAGTGCTGCTTTCCGGGGGTCTGGAGATGGATGATGAATGCCAGAGTCAGCAGCAATGCGTGCTGAGATGAACAGGTCCCAAGGTAAGTGCTGAGGCTGGTAGCTGGAATCAAAGGTAAGATGCACTTAGGCGGCGGTGAGCGTTATGCTGCCATCAGTGCAGAATAACATAAAACGCTTGCATGAAGGCTGGGCGGACTTATATATTCTAGCTCTTGCCAAGCCATTTAGCCTTGGCTTACCAGCCCCACCCTGCCACTCCTAAAGGATGCTGCATGTGCAATGCAGCTTTCCCCAGCAGCCACGCCCGAATAAATGCATGTGGAAGTTCCTTCAGGTGAAATAAAGCACTTTTGCACCAAATAAAGTGTGTCTGCTTACTTTTGTTCATGAGGCTGGCGCCAAAGGTGCCAGGACTGAGTCCAGCTGGGCCCTCTATGCTTTATTGTCCCAAAGGGACAATTAAACATTGTGTTACCCCTTGCCCTCGTCCTCTGATGGTGCAGGGTCTGTGTTTTCGGGCCAGTGGCCATGACAGCACTTCCCCTCAAGGCCCCTGTTAGGGACAATTCTCCAGAATGGCTAATTTCCCTTACCTGCTGAGTCCGTCAGCAGCTTTGCTGGATTTGTAAGATTTTTTTTTTTTTCACCTGGTGTGTGTGTGTTTTAACATTTTTGTGTTCATAGACTGTGGAGCCTCACCAACTCCATAGTCATCATCCTTTTACTGTGTGTTACACAGCACCTTTAGTGCAGTGACACAGGGTTTTCTTTTTCAGACTTCCCACTTTAAACTCCATTTTCTGGGACTGACTACTGTCTCCCAGAACATGTAAAGTTGCCATTGTTTTAGGCCGTGTTTTACTCGCCAAACCAGGTTTGGTTCCTTTGTTCGCCGTCCTTTGGCGGGCTTCTGCACAGACGTCCTCCTTAGGCGCCTGAATGTCTGAGGGGGACAGGATGTGAGGGTGGGGTTTGAGACTCCCTGTTCAGGGTCTCTTTGGAGACCAATGTCGCACTCTGTATGATTGGCTGTGGTAACTGTCCCGCCGGGGCAGCTACCCTGCTGTGTGATTGACAACCAGGCTGTGTGAATGGGGGGAAAACTGCATAAAAAGCAGGTCTCTGGGTCTGAGAAGGCAGAGTTGGCAGAGTTGCTAATGGATTGAGAGACCCGAAGAGAAGCTGACAGAAGAGGACCTCTACCAAGACTGAACCTACCGGTGAAGCACTGCTGCGGGTCCGAATCTCCAAACTTCGACGACAGGGAAGATCTGCAAGAAATCTTCTTCCCTTGAGCTGGTGGGACCAACCAGTTTGCCAAACTGCAAGCCAGGCCTCCCTCCTCTGGTCGAATTTGCTGTGCACAGCCACAGTGAAACGGATAGCCAGGAGGACCGGACCCTGCTTGGGTTTTAAGGAGCGCACCTTTTATTTGTTGCTTTGCTTTGTTGCTGATTTCTTCCCTGGGCAGTGCAGGACCCTCCAGTCTTCCTACTTCATGTCAGTCCGACAGTTGCTTCAGGAACCGTGAGCCTGCAGGACCTGCCAGGAACGTCTGCCTCAGCTACAGCCTTCTTCTTCATTTAAGGTACTGTTCAGACCCGGTTGTTAGTTCCGTCCGACCGTGGTGAAAGTGTTTGAAATCTTTCGCCAGTCCGAGGGCTTGTCCATCTCTATTCTTTAAAGTAACTTTTCTTCTGACCAACTTTGTTCTGAACTCTTAGCAAAGACTTAATCACGAACTATTCTGAACTGTGTGATCCTCTGCAAAGACTTTGCTCCATTGACTTTCGCCCAGGCCTCTTGATTTGATTTCCTCAACGTAGTAGCCTTTTCTAGATTGCCCTGCTTACTTACTTGTTGGTGCTGCTCAATTTTTGTCTAACCTTGTCTTTCCCTCCCTTTTAAATTGCTGGAGTGCCATTTTGCTCACACTTCATTTTGAGCTTAACTTGTCCAGAATCTATTGGGTGGTGTGTAGTATATTAAGAGTGTGATTTTTCTACTGCTTTACTTTAGTGAATTGTTTTACAACTGATGTGTAAATAAATGTATACTCTTTTACTCAGAAACCTTGAGTCAGTGTTTGTTCGAACCATAGTAATTGATGTCCTTTGTGTAACTATTGATACTGCTCACTTTACTCTTGAGATAAGTCTGGCTGCTCAGCCATCGCTACCACTTTACTGTGTAGTACAGGTTTGTACCAAAGGTAAATTTGTACTGTCAATTGTAGTCTTAATTGTCTGTGGTGTTCCCAAAGGGTACTGCATATGATTCTGCCTAACAGCCCCTATCACGGGTGTTCTTTCTCCTGGTCCTGGCTTGGTGGGATTGTTGCGATGGAATTGTCTGATCAATCGTGGAGCGTGGACGAATTCACTGGGTTCCCAGGTACGGTCTTGAGGTCCATAACCCTTCCAGTCTATAAGGTAGTACAATTTAGATCGCACTATCTTGGAATACAGAATAGCTCTGATCTCGTATTCCGGTTTTCCTTCTATGATGTCGGGCTCGGGTGGTGCTTCAATCTGAGTACCTGGTTTCATTGGTTTCAGGAGTGAAAAATGGAATACCGGATGGATTGGCATATTAGGTGGAAGTTCTAGTTTTATGGCAGCAGGGTTTATCATGGCTTTGATGGGATAAGGACCCAGGTACCTGGGACGGAAGGCTTGTGGTCCTTTCAGGGGAATGTTTTTGGATGCTAACCAAACCTTGTCTCCGACCTGATAATATGGGGCCTCTCTTCGGTGTCAGTCTGCAAACTGTTTCTGCTTCTCTTTAGCTCTGGTCAATTGTTCTGCTGCCTCTTTAAGAATCCGAGTGATGGGTTCATGTAAGGTTCTCACTGCTGGCATTTCCAATTCGTCAAGTGAATCAAAAACGGACGTTTGAGGATGTCGACTATGCACTCTATAGAATGGAGTCTGTCCGGTGCTAGTGTGGATGGAATTGTTGTAGGCATATTCGGTCAACCTCAGTTTGTTGCAACATACACCTTAGATATTGCTCCAAGGTTTGGTTGGTCCATTCGGTTTGGCCATCGGTTTGAGGATGATGACTAGTGGATAACCGGAGGTCGATTTTGGCTATTTTGCAGCATCTCCTCCAGAGTGCTGAGACAAACTGAGTTCCACGATATGATATTAATATTGATGGGAACCCCTGTAATCTGACAATCTGTTCCAAAAACACGGTGGCGAGGGCGGAAGCAGTGGGGAGTCCTTTTAACGGGATGAATTGGGCCATTTTGGAGAACAAATCCACAATAACGAAGATGGTGTTATATCCATTGCAGGGAGGAAGATCTGTGATAAAGTTCATTGACAACATATGCCACAGTGCTGGCGGTACCATCAATGGATGCAGTAAACCGGCTGGGTTTCGTTTTTGAGATTTGTGTTGTGCGCAGATACCACAGTTCACTATAAATTGGGAAATGTATTTTCTCCAAGTTGGACACCAATAGTTTTTTTTTTTGTATTTTAGCTTGAGTCTTGGCAATTCCTGGATGTCATTCCACTAGTGAATCATGATAGTTTGCTATTATTTGATCTTGCAGTTTTTCTGTTCTGTCTCCCTTGAAAGTACGGTAGATCATTTTCAATGGTGTATTGGTCTCCTCTAGACAGCCATTCCTGGTGTTTTGCTTGATTCATCTGAGATCGGAGATCGGTTTTCAAGTCATCCAAACAGGTGGTTGCAGCAATTTTGTTCTGGATTCATTCTTCAGGAAAGATGGCCACGGGCTCAGACGTGGTAAAAGCTTCTTTGTCCTCACTCATGCGTGACAGAGTGTCTGCTTTCCCATTGCATACTCCGGGTCTGAAGGTGATGATAAAATCATATTCCGCAAAAGAAAAGTGCCCAACGAAGTTGGCATGAGGATTGGGCTTTGCCGGTCTTCAAGTATTACAGAATGCAGTGATCCGTGATGACAGTGACTGTATGTCTTGTTCCAAGAAGGTAGTGTTTCCATGCTTTGAAGGCTGCTTTAATTTCTAGCAGTTCTTTGTTTGTGATTGCATAATTCAACTAGGGTGCAGAAAACTTATGGGACAAAAATGCTACAGGATGGAATTGTCCTGTTTCGGGGTCCTCCTGTGACAATACTGCCCCCATGGCTACGTTGGAGGCATCTGTTTCGACCACGTATGACAGGTCTGGTCAAGCTTGTCGAAGAACTGGTGCTGTGGTGAAGGCAAGTTTCAGCTCCTGGAAGGCTTTCTTTGCTAAGATCAAAGACATTTCTTGTTTTTTCTCAGCAGGGAGGTAATTGGATGTACTATCTGTGAAAACCTGGGAATAATCCAATGATAAAAATTGGCGAATCCGAGCAAACTTTGTACTCCTTTTTTGGATGTTGGTGATGGCCATTGGAGGATAGCATCCACCTTGCGTGTGTCCATGTGTACTCCTCGTGGTGTAAGAATAAAGCCCAAAAATTCAACTTCTGTTAAATGGAAGAAACACTTTTCCAACTTGGGAAACAGCCGATGCTGTCGAAGCTTTTCCAATACTGCTCACACATGGCTTACATGGTCCTCCTTGGAAGCCAAGTAAATGAGAATGTCATCCGTGTAGACAAGTGCCCAAACGTCCAATAATTCACGAAGCACCTCATTCATTAAAAAATTGGAACGCTGCAGGGGCATTACATAAACCAAAGGGCATAACCTGGTATTCGAAAAGACCATACGTTGTGTGGGAAACCGTCTTCCGCTCATCCCCCTTTTTAACTCTTACAAGATGATAGGCTCCTCGTAGATCTAGTTTTGTGTAAATTTGAGCATTCTTTACCTGATCCAAAAGCTCTGGGATATGTGGCAGTGAATATTTGTTTTTTACCGTGATCTGGTTAATCGCTCTATAGTCAATACAAGTTCATAAGTCGCCCTCCTTTTTAGGTACGAAAAAGAGAGCCGAGGAGGCAGGGGACTTGGACGGGCGGATAAAGCCGTTAGCTAGATACTGATCCAGGTAAGATTTTAGATCCTGGTTTTCCTGCTCCGTTGGGGCTTAAATCCAACTGCAGGAGATTTGGGCTCCGGGTACCAGATCAATTTGGCAATCGTAAGGCCTGTGTGGAGGCAGGATGTTCGCTTGCTCTTTCTGAAAAACATCCTGGTAATCCAGATATTCAGGTGGTAAGGAACCAGTGAGTCCCAGAATGGTTCCTTTCTTTGGTTTCAGGTTGCAAACATTTTAATTGTAACAGGTATTAGCACACTCTTGAGGAAAGGTCAGAACTCGTTTTCACCAGTCGATCCTCGGGTTGTGGGTTTCCAGCAAAGGTATTCCTAATATCATCTGGAACTGAGGGGTACCAATGAGATCGAAGGTAATGTCTTCTTGATGACCGTCCTGAAACATAAGCATTACTTTTTCGGTATACTGCGTCACTGGCCCAGACGATAGCTGAAAACCATCCACTGCTGTGATGTTTTCTGATTTCTGCTTTTGTCGGAGAGGAAAGCCTATTCGTGTAGCCAGATCTTGGTCAATATAATTTCCCAAAGCTCCGCTATCAATGCGTGCCTCCAAGGCATGTATCTTTGATGGTTGTTTTATGGCTAACCGAAAGTACCAGGATGACTAGATGTGAGGTCGGTACGGATTACTTCTTTTTTGCTCGACAAGTGGACCCCCACGCTTGCCGGGCGTTGGAGTTTCCTGAATCTTGTTCTTCTTTCTTGTCGTCTTTGTCTGTTGCTCCAACTAATTTCTTGGGTGGTTTCACCGGGCATTCTCGGAGGAAGTGCCCTGCTTTCCCGCAGTATAAGCAGAGCTGTTGTTGCCTTCTTTTCTCCTTTCAGCTCTTGTCCGGTCCATTTTTTGATTCTGCAACTGCAGAGTCAAGTTGATGTATTCCGCACATCCCACAGGGGGATTTACCACTTGAGCTAGAACATCCTTAAATTCCCTAGGCAACCCTTGATAAAAGAGCGTAGTTCTCTTTTCTTCTGGACAGTTTGTCTGTGCTATGAGACGATTGAAGGTTGCGATGTAGGTCAATAGGTCTTGGATTCCCTGTCTAAGTGACAGCAATTCATTGTCCAGAGCTTGTCTTTGAGTATGCCTTGCAAACAATTTCTCCATCTCACGCTGAAATTCCCCAAAGTCTCAAAGCAGAGGATTATCATGGTGTACTAACGGTATTGACTAGTCCGCTGCTCTGCCTCCTAAATATGAGAGTACAAATGCGACTCTGGCATGATCATTAGGAAAAGCCCCAGGCCGGCACAAGAAATGAAGGCGACATTGGTTCATGAATATAGCGTACTTATTTAGGTTGCCAGTAAAGCATTCGGGCGGGGCCAGTGGCACTGCACCTGGAAGAACCACCTGAACTGGTGTTGATGGCTGCAGCGCGAGAGGATGGGCAAATCCAGGTAGTGAAACCTGCCCCGCATGGGCCTGAAACATTTGTCTTGCCAGGTTGTCAGTTTGCTCTCAAATTACAATAGGATCCCCCTTAAAGCATTGGTTTCCTGTCTGGAGGCATGGACTTCAGCCCGTAATTCCCCAATAGTTGGGCCAACTGGTCTGTTCCCGAAGTACAGTAGAGAACAAGGAGACAGATTGACTACCCCTCTCTAGAGGTCCCTTTTGGTACAACTGGCAAGTGAGACAGACTCTACTATAACTTTTGTAGATTGATCACCTTTGGCCTTAATGGGCACTCCTTTATGACACAAACATATTATATTTCAAACAATTTACTTTCTTTTCTTTTCTTAAAAAAACAATATAAAAAAGCATTTCAACATATAATACATCTTCAAAATATACCACTTCTATACACCAATTTCACATTCTCAAGGGTAACTTAATCTAACTTTTCCTTAATTCCACAACAATCATTTAGTTATGTAAAAGAGAAATGGGAAACACTACATTTTCAGTTCCCTGGTTGGTCGACATATGTTTCGGCCCTCATTACGTGTACTGCTCCCTCTCAAGGGCTGTCGCTCAATATCGATATGTTGAATAATGACTGAGACATCACCTTTGTATGACATAGCCCTTGTGGGCTCTCCATGACTTTTATGAGGTACTAAATGTAGTTTTTCATGTATTGTTTTTAGACTAGAAGGTCTACCGCTGGGGGATGGAATTGTTTTCCCGCTATATTTGCTTTGTCCTGAAGATGGCCCAATACCTATATTGAGCGACAGCTCTTGAGATGGAGCAGTACACGTAATGAGGGCTGAAACATATGTCGACCGACCAGGGAACTGAAAATGTGGTGTTTCCCATTTCTCTGTTACATAACTAAATGATTGTTGTGGAATTAAGGAAAAGTTACATTAAGTTACCCCATGAGAAAGTGAAATTGGTGTATATAAGTGGTATATTTTGAAGATGTATTGTATGTTGAAAGGTTTTTTTTAATTTTTTTTAAGAAAAGAAAATAAAGTAAATTGTTTGAAATATAGTATGTTCATGTCATAAAGGAGTGCCCATTGAGGCCAAAGGTGATCAATCTACAAACGTTATAGAGTAGAGTCTGTCTCACTTGCCAGTTGTACCAAAAGGGACATTTAGGGAGGTGTAGTCGATCTGTCTCCTTGTTCTAGAGACTAGAACTCTCCCCATAGTACAGATTCGACCCCCGTGAACAAAAATAGGGGATAACCCACTTATTTTTCTGTATTTAAGAACAACCCTTTGGTTGTAGGGTTGATTATTTCAATGTAGGTGTCACAAATTAATAAGGACACCAGAGTGGAAAGTGTCAATTTAGTCTGGCATCGTTGCTAGGAGACAATACTGTTAATATCCTGGCACCATCTCAGTCAAATGATGGCGAATTATTGACACACAAAAAGAAAAAACCCATGTGAACTGAGTCACATGGTCAACTTATGTTGGCCTATTTGAAGGGTGGAATAATACCAGAGGGACTTCAGATTAGAAACATTCCAAGAGTATTCAACAATAACGCCAAATTCAAAGGCAAATTCAGTGGAGTAATTCAAATTAACTACTGCAGTGCTCTCTACCTTGGGACTAGTCAGTCTAACCTTAATAAATTGCAAACTGTGCAAAGCAATGCCTTAAGGGCAGCCTTAAACATCCCGAGACGTTCCCATATCTCCTCCATCAGATCGGACTTACGTTGGCTCCCGGTAAAACAAAGAATTGCCCTGAAAACCCTAGCCCTGACTCACAAATGCCTGAGCAACAACGCCCCACCTTACCTGTCCGCTCGCTTCACACTCCACACATCCACTCGATCCACTAGAGCAGCCCAAACTCACAGCCTCATCGTGCCGAGATGTAAACTCCAAAAAGCTGGTGGGGTGAGTTTCCCTGTCCTAGCTTCCAAACTTTGGAACACTCTGCCCACGCCTATTAGAACTGAACCATCTTTCCACTCCTTCAAGAAAAATGCTAAAACATGGCTGTTCTCCCAAGATCCATGATACCCTTACTCAGTCCAGTCTCCCTGTGTGGTACAGGACATGTATATACATCTCTGTCTGCTCTGTACTTGTATTATATTATGTTAATGGTATCCCTCGGTTTATGTATATATGCTGTATATTTTGTAACTTACTGTGTAACTACTGTTTTATTGTGACATGTTTAAGAGCATGCGCCCGGTTGCCCCTGGGCCTGGTTTTCTGCGCTTTATAAATAAAATCAAATCAAATCAAAAAGTAAGTAACAAATGCTCTAGAGATATTCTGATATTAATTATAGATAGTTCAGAAGAAGAAGCCAAGTTACAGAAAATTGAGATTGATCAGTTAGAGGCTAAGATCAAACCTGAAAATGTAATGAAAGACATAAAAGAATCCTTGACCAAAATAGAAGAAGAAATTAGAAACACTAGAGAAGAAGATCTGGAAATTAAAAAAATATGTTGAACAATATAAAGAAACAAAAACATATCCATACCTAATAGAAACCGATTATGAAAACCTGAACAAACTACAACAAGGTAGAATGAATACCACGGGTCAAAGAAGGAAACAATATGTTAATATGCATCCACAAACAGTGGGTCTGATAACGGTCAGTCAGGTACAGCTAATACCACAACAGTACCAACCCCCCCCCCCACAGTTTATTTGGGGTCAAGGGAAAATAGGTCACAAGAAATATCAAGGAACCCCCGAATGCAGACCAGGAACTGGCAGGGTCCTCGCCTCAATAGGTAGCTCCAATCTACAATTTGACAAAGTACGTCCTCTCTGAAGCAGAGTCATCCATGCTAACCAAACGTTTATCTTTTGTTCCAACCACACAAGGCAGACATTTTGAGACTGAAGTGAAACTACAAAAATGTTATAGACTTATCTGTTTGAAATATTTTTTCTGGAATCCTACTAATACAATCAAAGAAGCCACCATCACAGGTCGCAAACCACCTTCCAGATTAATTCCTTCTAATGCTATGATAAGCCCTGCTATCGTAGCATTTGAAAATCCTATTTCATATGAAATCCAAGGTTTTGGGAAAATGAAAAACTATTGTAAAGACAACCTCACCAAAGTAGAAAGACAAGCATTGAAATCATTACAGGAAATGAATGCCTTTGTAATTAAACCTGCAGACAAAAGGGGAGGTATTGTCTTATGGGAAAGAAATGCACATGAAACAGAGGTCATGAATCATCTCAATGATCCCCTTTCTTATAAACTCCTTGATAGAGACCCCACATCCTGGCTACAAGAGGAAATTGAAAGCCTAATGAAACATGCCCTAGATGATGGATGGATTGACATAGATGATAGAGCGTTTCTCGTGAATCTCCATACAACTACACTAGCCTTCTATGTTCTCCCTAAAATTCATAAAAATCCACTAACACCACCAGGGAGACCCATTGTGGTGGCAATCAATTAGATATTAGATCCCTTATCTGTGTATGCAAACTGGTTTCTTCGCTCTTTTGTGTCTAAAAAGAAATTCTATATAAAAGATACCACCAGTATGATTAATATCATCCAATCAGTACCGATTGGCCCGCATGATATCCTTGTTACCCTGGATGTGGTCAGTCTCTATACAAGTATCCCTCAACAAGATTGTCTAAAGGTGATGTCCAGTAATTTGAACAGTCGCACCCACCCATTAACAAAAGTCCCCACTGCTTTCATTGTGGAGTGTATAAGATTAGCCTTAACATCGATAATCTGGAAAACTCATCCATCTATTATCTTAATAATCCTTTTGCCCAATGCATCACAATATGGCTTTGCTATATTGATGCTGTGTGCATGAGCTGGAGTGTAACCACAGGACAACAAACAGCATTTCATACTTGGCTAAATACACAAAACCCATTTATTACATTAACGATGGATTTCGATGAAAGAAGGGTGTCCTTCCTTGATCTTGAAATTGAAAAAACAGATCAAGGACATCTTGAAACAGTACTTTATAGGAAGCCCACGGACAAAAATATGCTGCTCGATTATCATAGCTTCCATCCCCGCAGTTTAAAAGAAGGGCTCCCCTATGGCCAGTTCCTGCGTATCCGCAGAAACTGTACACACATAAAAGCATATAAAGAACATGGCAAAATCCTGAAAAACAGGCTGAAAGAAAGTCCGTCCTCAACAGTACATCGAGTATATAAAAGAGCACAACACATGGAGCGAGCAACATGTCTGCAACCAACATACCGCACTAACTTGGAGAAAATAACATGTGTGAGCACATTTAGTCCGATAAGTAGTCTTCTTAGAAAAACCATCTTAAAGAATTGGCATATGATCAAGACAGAGGACTTTAACCCGCCTACTCCACGCTTTGCCTTTAAAAGGCAAAAAAATCTCAAGGACACTTTGGTACACACGTACCCTAATAAATCCAATGTACGACTGTAACAAACACTACTTTGGGGCCTGCCCCCTGTGATAGGACACCATCGCTGTGGAAGTTGTTCATTATGCGAACACACACACACTATGAAAAGTATTGCATTAAGAGACAGGACAATCCAACTCACGTCTTTCACAAACTGCCTCACACAATGGGCAGTTTATGCAATCAAATGTCCATGCGACCTAGTCTATATAGGTAAGACCAAAAGACAAATTCGACAGAGAATATGCGCGCACAAGTCTTGCTTAAGAAATAAAGTGGAGGCCAAACCATTGGTGGCACACTATTTGTCTAAACAGCATAAATGCACAGACATGGGCCCTCATTCCGAGTAGAGCGGTAAGGGACACCGAGCACCGGTAAGGAGAACAGTGCCGGTAAACCCTTACGCCCTACTACTAGGTCCCTTAGCGGGTCCCTTCCTTAACGCCTGATCTGACCAGGTGTTAAGGACGGGACCCGTTAAGGGACCTGGGCGCAAATAACGGGCTTGGCATATGCCGGCCCGTTATTTGCACCCTCTCCATTCCCATTGAGCCCATGGGGGCTCAAATGGGAATGGGGAATGGTTTGGTGAATGGGGACTTACCGGTCCCACCTGGGTCGGACTAGACCGGTAAGTCCCCATTGCACCAAACCGAACACAGTACCGTTATTGGTGGCAGTCATGGCGCTACTACCAACCTCGGAATGAGGGCCATGGTCTGGTGTATCATTCAGGTCGTTGACAAGTCCCCTAGAGGAGACAACAGGGACCTGAGGGTGACTAAGTGCGAACAAAAATGGATATACGATATAGACACGGTCAAACCCGGCCTCAATGTAAGTGTAGAATGGAATGTGTTTTTATAAACAATTGAGCACTCACATTAGATAACCATTTGTAAGCCACCTGACCACCTAAAGGTTATGTAGGGTAAACAATGAGTTTAGATCACATGATCATTACTATACTGGGTAAAGTGGAATCAGAGATCATAATCAATGAAAAAACATGGCTAATACAATAGACGGTAAGAATTAGATCACCCTGTCTTTGTCTCTCGTGCATTAAACAAACAACTTTTGTTCAAACAAACGACTCTTTCCCTGTCTACAATGCAAACATAAGGTAAGAGACCCTTAGACCTAGTTGAGCACACACCATTTATTCGTTGTGCACACATAGAGGTGGTCTCATGTAACCATGTGATCTGGAACATCGTGACACGGGATTTTGCCTCAATCCAGCTAGAAACAACATTTTGGAGTAAGCCATATGTTTACATAAATATACATTACCTGTCAGCATATAAGGTGATGGACAACAATAATCAACACAGATATAAGGAAAGTATATAGTGGCAGATTGTATCTATCAAGAGGTCATAGTGGTCTAAGCACACCACTTGGATAAGTTGATGTTTCTCTTCCCTTGTCCCTTATATAACCTCGTGACAAGAGAGTCCATGGCAAGCGTACACTGTCCACTAATTATGAGAATGTATTTTTATATGGACACTGTTAAAATTGAATATGGACATCCCCCTAAATAGGGAAATGCGTTATGAGAAATAAGTAGATGCGCCTTGCAACACAGAATCATGTGACTAGGAGCTCTGTGTCTCGTTAGCACACACAACGAGAACGAGACGAGACGCCGCACGTATAATAAAAGAAGACTGCAGTAAAACCAGGTGAAGTGAGATGGAGATTTTCACTAACAGTACGGCCTGTTAAAAAACAGGCAAAACAGCGTGAGCAGCATTATAGCGAGCGCTTGTAGTCCATCTAAATAATGCACCCAACTTTGGTGACCGTGGGAGAGGGGGCTTGGCTCTCTCCCCACGGCAACATCTATTATTAAACTAACTCTTAGGCTGCCAATTAAGACACACAAATCTATGCAGCTTTTTTCCTTAAAGTCTGCCATACATTTGCAGATACAGACTCTCTGTGTGTGTGGAAAAGTGGGTGACATTGCAACACACATTTCTCAAAAATTCAGAACTAGATCACATACCATCAGTAGAAACAGAAGTGATAATAACAACAACATCAAAAAGAGGTAAGTGAAACATTCTTAAACATTTTTAAATGTTGAATTGCAATGAGCAAGCGCTGCAAAAGAGCAGATAATGTCTAAGAGGTAAACATGATTCGTCCTCTTTTTAAACTCTTAGGTTATTAATAACACTGCACAATACGAAAAAGCACCCTAAACCAGAGGGTGTTTCTCTGACGTCCCGTTTCTATATTGTCGTGGACAACAGGTCAGTGACCAGGTCGATATGTTGAATAATGACTGAGACATCACCTTTGTATGACATAGCCCTTGTGGGCTCTCCATGACTTTTATGAGGTACTAAATGTAGTTTTTTATGTATTGTTTTTAGACTAGAAGGTCTACCGCTGGGGGATGGGATTATTTTCCCGCTATATTTGCTTTGTCCTGAAGATGGCCCAATACCTATATTGAGCAACAGCCCTTGAGAGGGAGCAGTACACGTAATGAGGGCCAACACATATGTCGACCGACCAGGGAACTGAAAATGTGGTGTTTCCCATTTCTCTGTTACATAACTAAATGATTGTTGTGGAATTAAGGAAAAGTCAAATTAAGTTACCCAATGAGAAAGTGAAATTGGTGTATATAAGTGGTATATTTTGAAGATGTATTGTATGTTGACTTTTTTTTTAGATTGTTTTTTTAAGAAAATAAAATAAATTACATTGTTTGAAATTTAATATGTTCGTGTCATAAAGGAGTGCCCATTAAGGCCAACGGTGATCAATCTACAAAAGTTATAGAGTAGTCTGTCTCACTTGCCAGTTGTACCAAAAGGGCCCTCTAGAGAGGGGTAGTTGATCTGTCTCCTTGTTATCTAATGTATAACTCTCCCCATAGTACAGATTTGACGCCCCCGTGAACAAAAATAGGGGATAACCCACTTATTTTTCTGTTCCCGAAGTAACCATAATGCCCAGGCAGAGATTCGTATAGGCTTCGCGTTCTGTTACATTCAGTTGGTCTCTGCGGGGACGTTGGGGCATGGTTACAGCCCTCCCTGGAAGTGTATCACCCTTGTCAGGCTTCTTCCCCTGCACATATGCTGTGGGCTGTGACAATTGGTGACACTGCTCTTGCGTGGATATGAGAGATCGTGAGAATGCTGCTATGTGACTGTTGTCTCTCTCGAACCCTTCTTCGCAAAGTGTGGTGAGCATGCGCCGACCCATACAGGCTCACCTGTTGATTAATGATGATGAGCTCTCCGTCTTGCTTCTCACTGCAGGGGTGCTTCTTTATGGACCAATTTCCTTCACTGGCCCATTGTACGTGGCAGCCCAGACCAGCTGTGGCTTAGCCACTCCTGATGGTGTTTTATGGCTTTAAAATATTGTGATGTTAGTTCCTGATTATTGTCAGTGTCTTTTAATGATGTCTCTCTTCTGCTTTCTCCCAACAGGTGAAATTGCGGCCCCGTGGTAGTTGCGCTGCATGAAGCGAGGTCAAAATGGAAGGGAAAGGAGCCCACGATTCTCCGACAGCAGATGAGTGTTGGTTTAAGGTTGAGCGACTTTAAACGTAATGTTTTGTAATTTCTAACTTTGTCTTTATCTTTTTCTCTTGCAGGTGTCATCGTCGGATGAACTGCTCACTGTGCCGCAATGTCGGGGTTGAAGTGCTGCTTTCCGGAGGCTTGGAGATGGATGATGAATGCCAGAGTCAGCGGTGATGCGTGCTGACACGAACAGGTCCCAAGGTAAGTGCCGAGGCTGGTAGCTGGAATCAAAGGTAAGATGCGCTCAGGTGGCGGTGAGCGTTACGCTGCCATCAGTGCAGAATAACGCAAATCGCTTTCATGAAGGCTGGGTGGATTTATATAGTCTAGAACTGCCCACGCCCATTAGCCTTGGCTTACAGGCCCCACCCTGCCACTCCGAAAGGATGCTGCATGTGCAATCCAGCGTTCCCCAGCAGCCACACCCGAATAAATGCACATGGAAGTTCCTGCAGGTGAAATAAAGTTCTTTTGCACCAATAAAGTGTGTCAGCTTACATTTGTTTATTACCAAAGGCACCAGGACTAAGTCCAGCTGGGCCCTCTATGCTTTATTGTCCCAAAGGGACAATTAAAAGTTGTGTTACCCCTTGCCCTCATCCCCTGATGGTGCGGGGTCTGTGTTTTCGGGCCAGTAACCATGACAGATGGAAAGGAGAGAAAGACAAAACTGACGGGTCAGCACTCGTACAGAACAAATGGATGGGCGGTCAGATATTGCTCAAACATGATGGAAAGAGCATCGAGGAGTTAAGGCAAAAGGAAGATCAGGATGAGCAGGATGGAAAAGATGAAGAGAGAGAGAGAGAAATGATTAAAGGAAGACGAGGCCAAAAGAAAGAGTAGACAAAGGCGAGAACGACTGTATCAAGAGGAACAGCTGAAAAAACAAGAAAGAGCAGAGGAGCAAAGGTAGTATGTTAACAGGCAGAGAGCAATCGAAGAACAGGATAAGCTAGAAAGGAAAAGGAAGAGGAAGAACAGAAATTGAGGAATAAAAGAATGCAAAGACCAAGGGATGAAGAAGTGCACAAGGCAAACGAGAGAAGAGAGGTGAAAAGACAGGAAGAGGAAAGAGTAAGGGAGGGAGCAAAGAAACAAATACAGGTTGACAAGGAGATATAACTCAAAATGGGACAAAGAGCACACAACATTGATCGCATAGAGAAAGAGTTAATGGAACCTAATACAGTAGCAGCCTGGGAGGACATAGAAGAATTCTTCCCGACACATGAACTAATGCCTTGTCCGTCTAGAGCAAATCTAGAAGATGAGTTTGACATAAGCATTGAGGATAAAACCGATAAGTTCAATCATGAGATGAGGGCCAAAAGTTAATCAAAAAGAAAGGGAAAAATGATTGATTTGAAAGTACGCAATTGAAAGGCAGAGACAGAAGTTTGTACAATCTTGAGCATAGAGCTTTGTCTTTGGACAGGCTTACACTGAACTGAGATGAGAAAGAGGGAAGTCACACAAGCTGAGGACAGGATATGTCAGACGAGGACAGAGAAACCTTCCATGGGGAGGAGGGAGATAATGCATGTGGTCCTGAAGGGTGTTCTCCAACAGACAGAAAAGTAAGATGGTCAGATCTAGACCTACCTAAATTTTGGGCGTCAGAACCTCTGGCGTGGCTATTTCGACCTACAGGATGGCCCCATAGTGTGAGGGGGCACTCGCCACCTTATGTGAACAGATTAAGATCATTACCGGGAAGAGGACGGTGTGGAACCATTGTCCCTGCTATGGTCAGGCAGACAATGGGGGATGAGTGCGATTTTGGGATCTCACAATTCCCATTGTTAGAGAAAGGAGGGGTCAGACCACAGTATATACCTTGGCCCCAAATGGATAAGGATAATTTAAGAAGCAAAATCCCAGTCTGATATCAGGGGCCAGACAATGGATCTATGAATTAGAAAAAATGACAGGAGGAAAGCCATTAGCTATAGGGGACATTAAGGGTCTTCTAGCAGCTATACTTTGGGAGAGAGCTGATGACATTTGGCTGAGAGAAGGATACGCAGGTGTCACTGCCCAGAACACTGTTCATGCTGGAGCACCGTTTAATAATTGTAGAGCAGCAGTTTGGAAAGCGATTTGAGTACAGTATCCTGATACGTCAGATATGGGTGCTATAATGGCATGTAAGATGCGGGAAGGGGAGGATCCTTTCATTTACATTCAGAATTTCCAGAGCAATGAAGCTTTGTAACGCGTGAGCCGTGGGGAAATTCTATACCTGTATTCTATCATATATTATGCCAATGGCTGCCAGACAAGGTGCAGAGACAGCTGAAGAAATTGGTGGGCATGGAGGTGAAACCATGGCCAGAAATACTGTTGACAATTGTGCATCATTGCCGATTGCTGCAGGAAAAAAGTCAAAAGAAAGAAGAAGGTAGAATATGTAAGAGGCAAAATTAGTGCAGAAAAAGCTGTTGAAGTATGCTATTCAAGGGGCAATGTTAACTAGTGGAGGGGCAGGGATCGCAGCAACCAATGGGTATGCCGCAGGTGAATAACCAACAGCAATTCGATCAAGGAGGGAATGGATTTGTTCCATGAGGTAGAGGGAACTTCCATGGAAGCGGAGGCTTTCAAACTAGTCAAGTAAATTGCCAGACTACCCAAGGTGGGCTTTAACCTATTCAGAACGATAATCGAGGCATGAAGGGAAGGCAAATTAGAAGGCTCCCTCCTGTATGTTGGACAAGTGGAATAACAGGGCATATAGCACGAATGTGTGGAAGTCAAGGATATGTTCAGAATGGTCAGTTCTCAAGAGGGGGGACCGCTCTTCTGCCTGCATATGGCTCACAAAATAGGGATGGGTTTGCCCAAGATAAGACAGTATATAAAGCACAAGCGCTAAGAATGCAACAGGCTTTGCAACCACAGCAAGCTCCATTGAAACCGCCACAAGGGCAGTCACAGCACCCATCTTAATACAGCAGAGCGCAAACACAGGACAGTTATTCACTCCTACGATAGGGGGTGACACCATGGAAGGTGGGAATCTTTTCACGGGCACAGGGATAAGTATGTATCCACAATAGGACAGCTCATTGGGTGACTTGATGTGTTCAGTAATATCAGTAATGCCAAATCCTCAAGAGAAACCAAGGGTTGATAGGAGGCAAATCCTTTTCTTTTTTGGTAGACATGGGCGCAACTCACTCATGTATACAGGAGGGAAACAGTTTAGTGTCAGGTAATGCCATGAATGCTCGAGGTTTCACAGGAGCTACAAGTAGAGTTCCTTTTACTGAAGAATTGCCATTCTCTAAAGGAGAATGCTATCTGTCTGTACCATTATTGTATGCAAGGCAGACACTAGTTAATATACTGGGTTGAGATTTAATGACGAAGTTGAATATGGCGATTTAGTTTACTGATGAAGGCATAGTGTGTTCAATGCAAGGAATACATTATTTAAATGTGAGCAAATTCATTATGGCGTTTACAGGGCAAATAGCCATTTGAGGGGTACCGTCAGAACCAGAAGTGTTTCATTATGGGGTACGCATTCTGCTAACATGGCTGCCTGGGTTAGTAGGCAAGACTATGAGGATACCTGATGAGTTTCGCTTTAGACCAGAGATTCCCATGGATAAAGAGGGGGGACAGAATTTTCTCTTAGAGCTGCAAATAGTAGTACAAGGGGTTCTGGCTATGCTCCTAGCATTTGATGACGATGGCAGATCATGGAGCACAGTAGTTGCCATTAGAGAGGGTTACAGATTAACTGACGTCAACGATTAGGACATGTTTCAAGATGACCCATCTGATGACGAAGTAGTGTTCGACATGAGCATTACATATTGGGTTAGATCAGAAAAACGCGAGATCCCGCAGAGAATGACAATAGTGAGACAACGTTCTGTGTTTTTTGATGAAGACATGGTGAAAGTGGCAGTTTCTTTATGGACCAAAGGCCCTTATGACATAGGCCTATTAAAGAGGGTCGGAGAAGTTAAGATTAAACTAAAGCCAGGAGCAATTTTACCTCAAGCACAACGGTATCCTATGTCTCACCATGCAATAGTGCCGTGTATCCTGTGAAAAAATTGAAGGGGGGGTTCCAGCGTTTACTGCAAGACATGCACCAAATTAATCAGATTGTGGAGGCCGAGTTTCCTCTAGTTCCCAATCCAGCTACAATCTTATGTAGTATCCTGGCTGAGGCGCGATGATTGACACTATGATTGCCTTGAAAAATGTTCTCAACCCCATTGCATGAAGATTCTCAAGATCTGAAGTAATTTACGTTCAGAAAGACTAAGTTAAAAAGCAAAATATTACCTAAGGGCTACTGTGAGTCCCCATCGATTTTCAATAGAGTCCTGCAGATGGTCTTAAGCAATATTGATTTGCCAAGTACCGTGCTGCAATACGTGGATGACATTTTAGTCTGCAGCATGTCAGAAGAAGAGTGCAGTCGTGACTCAGTGCAGCTAAGGATTATCTTAGCTGGAAAAGGATATAAAGTGGACAAAAGAGAAATTGCAGTATTGCCAAGAAGAGGTGTTATACATAGGCCAGTTCATTTCACCCAAAGGAAAGAAAGTTACACCTGAAAGAGCTAATGCTATTTTGAAAACAGCAAAACCGCACATGATAAAGCACATGCAGCAATTTTTGGGACTGTGCAATTATGTAAGGACATGGGTATTTGATTATAGTTCATACACAAGGCCATTGGTTTAGGCCCTGAAAAAAGCTCAAGTAAGTCAGGAAAAAATTGTATGTACTGAGGAAATGGAGGAAGGTTTTGACGAGTTGAAAAAGGCAATTTGCACAGCTCCAGTTTTAGGGATACCTAATTATTCGGAGGAATTCTTTTTGTTTTTTCACATGAATGGAACAGTTATGACCGCAGTACTCATGCAGAGAACTACGTTGGGGTGCAAGCCTTTAGCATATTACAGTGGGAATTTGGACCCAGTAATGAGGGGTCACTTCCCCGGGAACAATCTTTGGCAGCCTCCACATACGCTATTGAGAAGGTGGGTAGCATAGTAATGGGGCGTTCCATGACGATGTTTGTTGAGCATGCACTATTAGCTGTTTTGGAATAACCTAAGGATACACTGAAGTCTTAAAGAGCTTCTGCTTATGAGGTGATTGAAATAGTCAGATATAAAACTGTGAATCCTGCCACGTTTGTAGCCGAACCACTGGCAGAAGACGAGCATGCTCATGATTGCTCGAATTATGAGGAATTCCATGATGAAATTCCGAGAGTGAAAGAAAATGCTTTTGCAGTGGGGGAGATTCTCGTTATTGATGGGTCTTCAAAGATCGATCAAACTGATGGGAAAAGGTATTCAGATGCCGCTGTGGTAAGGGACATGGCTAATGGGGAATTCAAAGTAATGATAAGTGCACGACTACCGTCTCACATCTCAGCCCAAGCTGCAAAATTAGTGTCACTGATTGTCACGCTCGAGAAACACGCAGACCAGGAAGTAACCATTTACAGTTAATAAGCCTATGGGGGTCATTACGACCCTAGCACTAAGGGATTACTGGTACCGGTACCCTTAACGCCCAATTCCCATAACGGCAGCTGGAACCAGCCGTTATTGCAGGGGCCCGCAAAGGGACCCTGGCGTTAATTACTGTACCGCAATTTGCGGTACCGTAATTACCGCCTTTCCCCATTCCCATTATGCCCTATGGGGCAAAAATGGGAATGGGTAAGGGCCATGGTAAAATGGGGAAGTACCGCCCCGCCAACCTTGGAATGGGGTGGTACTTCCTCATTTCACCATGGCGGACTCGTTACAATACCGGCAGCAACCATGGTGCTAATAGCGCCATGGTTTAGCGCTGGTGTTGTAATGAGGGCCTATGTGAGGTCAACAGTACACGCAGGGTTTGCATATTGGAAAAGGAGGGGTTACATCTGAGCAGACAGCACTCCAGTGCAACATGGCACCTTAATGGACAGACTTACTAAAGCACTACAGCTACCAGTAGCCATTGCGATCGTTAAATGCACAGCTCACACTAAGAGAGCAGACTTTATTTCATGTGAAAACCAAGCCGCAGATGAAGAAGCAAAATGAGTTGCATATTCAAAGGATATTGTGAGCTTTGATACACCTCATGTGAATGAAAGAATGGTGGTGGTGATGATTTTAAATGAAAGTTTCAATAACTTGTCGAAAACACAATTAATGGAAGTTCAAGGTGAAGCACCACAGGATGAGAAAGGTCTGTGGACATGGAGGGGGTGTTCTTTATCCCCATCCGAGGCACTGTGGTGACAGGAAATCACAGGTAAACCGGTGATGCCTGTAGCCATATTAAGGGTGGCGTTGGAACAGCTACACTACCCTATGTATGTCACTACGGGAAAGCCAAGCAGCAACAATTGCAGAGAAATGGTTTTTTACCAAATTTGTTAGAACACGTTGCATTTTATGTAGCATTGTATGTCAAAAAAGTTTACTGCTGAGCACACGCTGCAAACAGTCAGAGGAGTTATACCTCGACCAAATGGTCCTTTTCAGCATTTACATATTGATTATGTTGGCATGCTGCAAGTCTGTAATGGCTATAGATATATGATAGTGCTAGTGTACCCCTTCTCAAGGAGGGTCGAAGCTGGCCCATGCACACATCCAGATGCCACTTGCGCTACAAAGTTCCTAGTACGAGAAGTATTTCCTAGATGGGGAATATGTGAAGTATTAAGATGAGATAATGGCCCACATTTTGGAACTGAAGTATTGGAGCAGATGAGCTTATTGCTTAGTATAAAGCATATGTTTTCTTTGGCTTATCACCCGCAATTGAATGGGATCTGTGAGAGACTCAAAGTTCTGCTTAAAGAAAGGATATACAAGCTTAAGTTAACAATGAAAAAAAGATGGCTGCATTGCCGCTTCTTGCATTATATGCATTGAGGAATCAACCAGGCTCTGAGCATCATCTTACGCCCCATGAACTAGTAACAGAGAGGCGAATTGGAATGCCTCTTACTCCTCCATCAAGGAATAGAAGTGATGCCCAGACAACAGCAGAATTGTTAGGAAATTAGCTATGTGCGTGACTACAAGTATCTCTGTCATTTCAGACCATGTCAAGCGGAAGGGGTGTCGGTCTCAGAACACAGATGAAGACCATACAGCAACTGGATCAAAAGAACTTTCACTGCCAAGAGTTTTTCCCGGAGATCAAGTTCTGATCCGGAACTTTGTCTGCAAATGGGATCAACCCAGGTTTAATGGCCCTTTCATCGTGGAGGATGTGACTCCATCAGCAGTCAAGGTGTTAGGAAGAAGTGCTTGGATGTTCCTGGGAGACGTGAAGATCTACAACGGTGAGACCACCGCACCCCTGCCCCATTTGGGAGCAAGTTAAGGAGAAGGAGTTCAGCATGTGCAGACCTGATCGATGACGAGGAAGAAGGATGCAGAGACTGTTCAGTAGACAGACAAAGAGTTCATTGGACTGTGGTTCGTTCGAGACACTCTTTGGAGCTGCTAAACAGGGAGTGAAAAAAAAGCTATTCTTCATGAACCCCAGGAGTTTGCTGACATTGGACTGTGACATATTGAAGTCTTGAAAAGAAATGCCAGGCCTAGGGTATGTCTTTGACAATTGGAAGAGGGAACAGTTCCCTGATTCCTTTCTCACCGAGTTTCTGTTCGGTGGTGCCCATTGTAGTGCCTAATGGCCACGTTCACTGGAACCTTCTTGCTATTTTACTCTTCATTCTTTGTGTATACCCTGTGCTTGTGGAGAGAACTGTTAACGTTCATCTGTTCATGCAAGATCCTAAAAATGGTCCAGTCGTGAGGAGTTTGATTGCAGCTAAATAGAGCATATCCTCCAGCTTCCAGAGTACTGGATGGAAAATACAAATGCCCCTGTCTGATGAAGATGCTCATAGACTAGTTGGAATGGTCTTTTATTTCTTGATTGAAGAATGTCCTCAACTTGTTGGACGACAAACAAACACCCGTACTTTTCTGAGAGATCCTAGGAATCAACAGGCAATCAATGAATTGCTAAGTGATATAATTGAGCAGGTCCGTCTATTGTCCGAAACAACACACAGAGCATCCTGAATGGGTTTGTCAAGTGATGACATCCATAATCTGCTGGCCTTGGTCTTTTATTATCTGCTGGAAGCGCATCATCATTTGGCTTGTGAAAGGACGACTCTTTTGTGTTCATCAGGAACCCCATCAACCGTCCTGTAAGCAGCCAGTTGCTTGTGGAGCTTGTGGAGCAGATCACAAGCGGAATACACAAGACCGTTATTGCAGGCACTCAAAGAGGCTCAACGGGAGAACAGAGAAATTCAATGGTCAGCAGAAATGAGCGACTCATTTACCTCACTCAAGGAATTGATCTCAAGCGCACCAGTGCTCGCGAACCCAGATTACGAACGTGAGTTTTACCTATTCTCCCACTGCAAGGGGATCCTCATGACAGCAGTACTGACACAAAAAACATCCCTAGGACACAAGCCACTTGCTTACTACTGTGGCACATTAGACGCAGTGATGCAAGGACACTTCGCTTGCGAGCAATCTCTCGCAGCCACAGCGTTCGCCATTGAAAAAAGTGCAACAATAGTGATGGCATGCTCTCTGAAACTATTTGTGGAACACTCCCTATTTGCTATATTAGAAAGATCAAAAAGCAAACTGACAACACAAAGAGCAACTTCTTATGAAATAATATTGTCCAGTGCAAACATACACATAGTCCGATGCAAGACAGTAAATACAGCAACATTCATTACAGAACCATGCACATTGGAAGACATGCAGGAACACGACTGTGCCACTTACAAAGGAGAGGAAGGGAAAGGCCCGGTGGTAAGTGAAAATGCCCTAAATGACCCATCTATGAAGTTTACTTCATAGATGGGTCAGCGTCAATAAACACTGACACGGGGGAAAAACATGTGGGGGTGGCAGTTGTGAGATTGGAAGAAGGTGAGTATGAAGTGATAGTACAGCATCACCTGCCATCCCACTACTCAGCCCAAGCAGCAGATCTTATAGCCCTTATTGAAGCATTACGTGCAGCGAAAGGGTGCACAGTGACTATTTACACAGATTCAGCGTACATGACTACTACAGTACACGGCGGGTTGGCAAGGTGGGGACGGAGAGGGTTCCACAGAGCAGATGGGTCGCCAGTACAACATGCAGAGCTCCTGAAAGAACTTAATGAGGCGTTGAAAGAACCTACAATGGTAGACATAGTGAAGTGCCAGGCCCATACGTCCAATACAGACGTCATCTCTTTGGGAAACGCTACAGCAGATGCTGCAGCCAAGTAAGCATCCTATTTAGTGAAAGAAATAACAGGTGAGTACCTAACGCACCAACAGGTAGCGGAAGAGCTCCCGGACGGATACAACACCATACCTGTGTCACAAATACTGGAGTTACAAGAAGGGGCAAGTGAAGAGGAAAAAGGTCTATGGGAAAAGAGAGGTTGTAGTCAATAAGCAACAGATCTTTTGTGGCATCAGAATAACACAGGGAAGGTGGTAATGTCCCTCAAACTCTTAGAAATAGCATTCCAGCAACTACACTTCCCAGCCCACAATGCTAAGCAACACATAGCAGCAGAGATCCAAGAGGACTGGTTTGTACCAGGCCTCCAGGAACATATATCAAAACTAGCAATGGAATGCACAAGATGTCAAATATACAATTCAGGAATGACGCTAAGGACACTACGAGGAACAATACCCAAACCAGTAGGGCCCTTCAGAGAGCTACATATTGATTATGCAGATATGGGAGAAAGGTGTAATGGGGCCCCGTATATGATAGCGGTTGTTTGTCCATTCTCCAGATGGGTTGAAGCAGGGCCGTGCGCACGACCTGATGCCAAATGCGCTGCAAAATTCTTAGTGAGGGAAGTATTCCCGCGCTGGGGAATTTGTGACGTGATTCGCTCAGATAATGGCACTCATTTTGTTAACGAGCTGTTTAAAGAAGTAACAGCCCTGTTAGGAATAAAACATAAGCTATGCTCATTTATCATCCGCAAAGTAATGGCGTGGTTGAGAAGATCAACGGCCTTCTAAAAGGTAGGCTGTCAAAATTGTGTTTTTCCCTCAAAAAGAACTGGGTTCATTGTCTGCCTCTGGCCTTGTTCGAGCTGGGAAATCAGCCAAGCAAGGACCACCATTTGTCACCGCACGAGATTGTGACGGGAAGACGCATGCACACAGCACACTCCCCACTCCGCAGGCATTCAGATGCACACAAAAGTGCCACGATACTAGGAGAGGAATTTACTGACTATCTGATAAAACTCACCAGAGCAGCGTGCATGATATCAAGGCAGCTTGCACCACCATTAACTCGAGAAGAAGGGGGTGAGGCAGTAACATTTGTCGAGCACAGACCACAAGGGCAGTTAATGACAGGGGATATGATTTATGTCAGAAGTTTTGTACGAAGGTGGAATGCCCCAAGGTTTCATGGCCCTTATGAAGTGATATTTTACACACCGACTGCGGTGAAAGTAAAGGGCTTGAGATATTGGATACATTTAACCGACGTACGTAAAGCATATGACAGTGTCCAAGAGGAACGAGAAGAGGATGCACAGACAACAGCAGAGAGTTCACAATAAAAGGGAAAGCAAAACGATGAATATTAAATATAGGTACAAAGAAAAAAAAATTGGTAACAAGAAAAAATGTACACTGACGAAAATTGTTTCTGTGTTAAATCAAAGCTAACAATGAACAATGAAAATATAAATAAGGTTGGACTGTAATTATTAAGTTTCTCTCTCTCTCTCTCTCTTACTATATAATGAAATGAAGATCTCAACTGTTAAGTATGCTTAATGCACTTTTATGTTTTAACATATAGCAGTAACCATGGCAACGAACAGGCACCCCGCAACGAATAGCATTAGGGCAGTTAGAAATGTAAATAATGTATTCAATTTACGTAGATATTCGTATAAATGTGGCCTGTTTGTGTGCACTGTTTTTTTCTTTGCAATGATGTTTGGTCTCATTACTTACTGGTTCATTTCATTCATCTCTATCGAGATGAATGAGGGGGGAGTGGAGAATGAAGAGCTAACATGAGAAATGGAACTAAGGTGGCTAAAGAGGGTGATTACTTAGTATGGGATGGGTTCCAGCTTGTATGGGGCTACTGTCCAATCCCGCCCAATGCACAGCCCTCAAATAACATCCACAGCAGCCCGAGTATAAACCCAACTTCACTCTCAAATGTCTCAGAATATAATGTGTACAGTCTAAAGGATCGTAACCCTTCTGTCATATCATGGCTATACGATACTACTGCCACACTGCCCTCACTAGAAGTTACCCCAACAGCAGAAATTAGACCACCTATAAGAGAAAAGAAAGAGAATGAAGAAATGGTAGAGAAGTTTCTGTCTCTATATGATGAATGGGAAAAGGGGGGTGTGGGGAAAGGGGGGCCAATATCACACATAGCCCGAGAAGCAAAGAGCTACCTTAGAAGCAGTAGGAGGAAGAGGGAGGTGGGGAGGAGAAAATATGATGAATACTCTGGTCTGGGTCTAGACACAATAGAAGACCCCAGACATCCACACAGTCAAACAAATGGTATGCAGATATGAGTTCCACCGCAAAACAGACAACCAATGAGAGTTGTTATGTCTGTTCCCTGATCCCCCATGCCTCGGGCACACCTAAAGTTCTGTTGCCAAAAGAATTGCCTCTTGCAGATGCCCAATCTCTCCTTCATCTTACCCTGTGCAGAATTAAGAAAACCTTTCAGGCACACTAGGTATCTTTTGAAATGCTGCAAAATGAGAAATCCTGTTACTCGAGAGTGAAAGGAGTGATATGCTTGAAAGAACCTTTTTTTTCGTGATCAAAGGGACATTGTTTTTGGACAACAAATGGAAAGATGAAGAAATATTGTGCAAAGCTGAGGCACTGCGAGGGCTGATGGCAGAAAAATTACAGTGGATCGAAAAAACATGCACGCCAGTCTGGAAAGAGCACATCACGAAACTGACCTGGGTGACCGCCATAGAAAAAGCATTCAAACTGCAAAAAGAAATATCCTATGATCTGTGCTTCCATGGGGAAGGGAAAAACCCAATGTGTGTGAACAAGAACTGTAATCGGACACACACTATCCCAGACATGAAGAAAGGTACAACAGCACTTATGGACACTTACTGGGTCTGCGGTAAACAGGCGTACTTGCACCTCCCACAGTCCTGGAGGGACACGTGTTCGTTCGCAACACTACACTCAGCATTGATGGTGATTCTGGAGAGTCATATTGCTTGGGGAAAAGGAGTGCGAGACGCCCCCCGTGAACAAAACACCCCGCCAACAGAAGTGCCACAACTGTATGCCCTGTCCTCCGGAAATGTGCAAGAGTGTTATCAAGGCGGCGAAGATCATCCAACTACATATCCAAAGCCTCCTCAGAATTATTGGCACAGATTCGACTGTTCAGTTCTGCAGAAACGTTCTTTGCCTCACTCGTTCCACGCATCCAGGCGCGGGCAAATGCAAAATGGCTCCAAATCACATGTTGGGAGCTGATCCAGCTAGCTAACGACACTGAAGAAGGGCTTAATGTGATCAAGGTGGAGCTAAGAGCCCTGCGGCTAATGACGATGCAGAACAGGTATGTCCTAGACCTGTTGACAGCGATGGACGGCAGTGTTTGCCGAAAAATCGGGAGCACATGTTGCACATTTGTACCTTCTGAAGACGCAGATAATGGTACATTGTCACATGTTATCGCCGCAGTGCACAACCTGGGGGCACAAATGAAAAACGAAGGTGGAGCAGACGCCAGCACCTGGTTCAACAATCTCTTCTCCTGGGTACCATCATGGCTTGGATTGACAATCCAAATGCTGATGCCTGGCGTGGAATTTTTACTTTTGATTTTTTGCGTGTGCCAGCTGGGTCTTCGATGTTGCACAAATGCAGTGCCTAATGGCGCAATGATGATGGTGACAATGGGCAACACTAGGGCAGTCGCACAGGTCATGCACGAGGCTCAAGTACAAACAGGTGAGGATCCGGGGCCAAAGTACAGATTGGTGCCTTTATATTACGATGGGGACATATAGTGGATAGGTTGTATCACACCACAATAAAGGAACCCCGAGAACGGCAGTGGTATACAGAAGTATGGGTGGACTTGGACGGGGATGAGGGATGTATATACATGACTTGCACTCCAGATGAATATGCTAGGAGAGGGGAAAGCTTGAAAGGGGTGTGTAGAGCCTGGATGCGAATAAAAGGTACACCAGCATGGGACGGAGCTGTTGCAAATGAAAAAGAGTGCCAAAGGTTGGGTGAGTTACAGTATTCATTACTTAAGTAACGAAAGGGGGGAAATGTATGGGAGGACAGGTCCAGGAGACCCCCCTCCCCGACATGCCCCACCTACGTGAGGTTCGTGGCTCGTCAGGGGTCCCCCTGTCACCAGGGCCCAGGTGGCGGGGTGACTGCTGATCGACACAAAAGACTAATCGTGTTGTACTGTAACAGACCATGGACACCATTTTGGAAGCATCAGGACTCCATTTTAGACACTGGCGACCTGAACCCCAACGAGACAGCCTGCCTGCGAATGCTGCAGCTTGGCCCCCACTCACAGAGGGCCATGTCCTTCCCTGGCACCTCCACTCCATGGCAGATCTGCTGAAGGCCCGTTCTCATGAGCAACCAGACACGAACAAGTATCCGAACAAACACTGTATCATTTACCTTCCGCAGTACATCACTGTCCCCGAAGTGACCTGACTCGCGGTTCAAGTCTGGAAAATAACAGAAAACCATCCTAATAGAACAGGCCTCGACCCCGCATCTAACCCCTAACATGCAAAATATAAGGTGTCAACACCCTCCTTGTATGAAACCGTGCTCATGTTCAACCACACCCCAAAGCCTAAATGATTCATAGAGTTGCTATATTAATTATAAACATCCGCGTTGGGGAAGGGATAAAAGTTCATAAGTATTTGTAAAGTAAGCATGGCCTCAGCTCATGCACGATACCATGTGCCTAGAATATTTAATGAAGAGAAATTGATACAGACCACCTAGCGCTAACTAACGAATGCTGCTAAGTACAAAGGAAGGCAGAAAAAGCATTACCGAGAGCGTATGTGTGTTGCACAGTGGGACACGGTTGAATGCTTGTACAAGAGCGAAAATGTACTATCGCCTCTGAACGTACTGCTTCTATGCTCCTGAGTACACCACCAAATCTAATGCTACCTAATGTGTTATCCAACTATTACCATGTGAGATTGCTAAAATGTAGTCGTCCAATGTTCAGTGATGTATGAAACACTGCCAAACTGTCGTAGTCATATATCAAATAGTACACGAATGTATAGATTTCAGAAATGTGTGATCACTCTAATATTACTAACTTTATTAATCGTCTCCTCGTTCCGCATAGTGTGCAGCCCAAGCCCAAAGACTTACACACACACACACACCCAAGGCCATCTCCCCCTCCCTCCCGCCAAGGCCCGCCAGGACTAGCTGGTGTGCGAGCAGCACAGCCTCACCTCCCCTCATCCCGCTGGACCCGCTTCAAGTATTCACCTCCCCCATGTCCAAGACCGCCATGGTCGGACAAATGAATTATTTACAACCTGGTCCTAAACCCCACCGCCTCAGGGGGCCAGGGGTGCACCTTCACTGATCCAGTAGTACTCTGACTCACCCCAAGTTAATGGGCCTTGGGGAATATTCATCCAACCCTGAATTAACACATCATAAAGTAATTCTTCACTACATCTAATGAGCCCCGAATGACAGGGCAGCCCACCTCATTCCCTCAGATCAGACACCCAAGTTTATGACACCTGGTCAACAGGTCAGAAGTAACAGTACCCTAATGTATTGGTAAAGCTTCACATTATATGAATTCCTCCTGTGCCCTATTATCCCTTAGAGTAACACATTGCAGGATTTACAGGACAACTGTACGGATGAATGTTTGTGTGTGTGGCCACAAGGGCAGAATATTAGGGCAATCTTCCATCAACAACACTGATCGCGCCTGGCCTGGCAGCCCCACCCGATGAGCCCAGCTGACCCATCCGCCCCACGTTGGCACCACGCTGATGTCCACCAATCATGGAGATGCTCTTCACTACTGCGCCTATAGTTAGTCGACGCCACCCAATCCCCAAGACTATGTGCCCCCTATAGTGTGTAGGTTTCATGACGAAGTTTTGTAATAAATAAGACTGTCTTTGCTATTGTGAGACAGAGCACTCTCAGAGCTTGCAGAGTCCTTTGCATGCCCTATTTGACTAGATAAAGAACCTTTTACCTTCACCCGCACTTGGTCTTGGCCTCATTCCCTCTTGGGGTGTGTCTGTTACTGCCTCTCATTGTGGGGAGGGTAATGCCTTTTGGGGACGCTTGCTTTCATATTGGACAAACACACGAGCGAGAAAAGTATCCTATAAAACACAAGTAAATGCAGCAAATGAGCACAGGAAAAGAGACACCATACCGCAATACCTGATGAAATTCCCTAATAAGTACCATTGAAAGAAGCTGTTACAAATAAGGCTAGATGTATACCCAACAAATGAATACCGACATACCAGAGGGCATCAAGGGGTGGACAATGTAGATTTTGCAATATCCTGGTCACACTAGAAACTGTGAAGCACCTGCTACTTGGTTGTACAGCTGTAAAAGCAGACAGGGTCGAAGTATTAAGCAAGAACATAAGAACATTTACAAGAACGAAGGGAGAGTCGTGGAGTGAATACCTACAAGGAAGAGACTCACGATTGGTATGTGCAGGAATAAACCTGCTTGATAAATTAATGAAACAACAAGCAAAAATAACAGAAAAGACCATTGACATAAAGACATAGTAATTGACTGGAATTTTATAGATAAAGGTTTTAATACAAGCTCGGAATGTTTGGAACAAAATGGCAATATAATAGAAGGCACAAACAAACGAAAACAAGGCAACTTTGCCTTATTATAACTGGCGCTTCTCAGTTGGCCCCTAGCGAGGGCTGCAAGTTCACTGAGTATTTATGTCCAATGTTATAATAAAATCAAAGCATCAGTTAAATCCGTGCAGTTTTGGCCAGGAATGTTTTATTCACATTCCTGTTTTTGTAATAAGATTTATTCTAAATGTGATCTGTTGGGCGATCATATTTTGCCATCAACATACATTTAGCCAATGCATTTCGGTGAGAACCTTCATCAGGGCTGTATATAGGCTCTTGATTACATCATCAAGCTAAGCATAGTAATACATTTGTCAATACAAGTACGTTAAATGGTTTATATACAATACATAAACAAATTCACACATACCATTTTGTTTGTCCCACGAGTATTCAATTGGTATGCCAGAAAAAATGAATGAAAAACAGAAATTGCCATTTAGTATCAGTGTTACAAAACTCTATGTACACAGTTTTAGGACAGAAAAGTGTCCTACCTGATCGCTTTCAATTCGCTATCTCTGTCAAATATAATAAGCCCCAAAGGCTTTTATTTTTCAACACTCACGGCTACAGCCACGTGTGTTGCAGATGCGTGGTGAAACGCATATGTCAATCGTGTCTCTGTGAAAAAAACAGGCTATTAGACAGCGGTTCTAACATGTCTTTTGCGATTGTATAGATCAAAGCGGCAAATGTTCTCCGACGCTTACCTTCAGTTCCTGCGTTGTTCTGCCTTCTGCAGAGAGACATGCTCGCGCATGCCTCTTAGTTCTATTTAAACGTTGCCTTGGAGATGGTGGCGAGCCGCCGTGGTCTGACAGGTATGCCGGAGCACGTACGCCTCGCGCCCCACCCCCGGGTGTTTACCCTGGGGCGGGGATGTGTCCATGACAACTCCTGAAACGCTATGTGTAGCCAAACTGTCAGCACCGTTCTCGTGTGATTGACATTAGTTTCGGTCTGTTACTGTTAATGCGAGTGCATTGTAGCGTGATTGTAGGGATCTATAAAATGAGTGTTATAAGTGTTGTATAATTTGTGCTGTTCTAAATTTCTCATTATCGCGGATAACAAGGTATAGCTACCTCTTTGGCGTCTACTAGCTAATGCATACAGGTTATGTACAAAGCTAACTATCATTAGCTTACTATGTGTTGTATTTATGTTCTTCATTTTCGGGTTTCAAACGATAGGTCTTGTTTCAACAGGCACAAGTGTAAATATACAAATAAAAATGTAGCGTTAACAATAAAAAGTCACGTAAGATTTTTTGTCTAAAAGGACAAGCATAAAACCTTCACCCAAACAATGTTTTAGACAATCTAGCACATGGTGTTGGTTAAATTAGAAATAAATGTCATTCCAAGTGTCAAATTATGTCCGTTTCATCTGCCAATGTCTGGACTCCAGACCAGGTTGTCCATTACGGTGGCTGCTGTGGGTGTTCATACGGAATCAGGAATGTTTCATTACAAAAAACACATGAAGTTAATCTCCTCGTTCATTCCTTTAGGAATCAGGGAACTCAAACGATCTATCCGGAAAGTTTCTCGTTGATCCATTGTTTTCTGAAAGTTTTCATGTGGATCTCTCTTTTCCACTATTTCTAGAATAGCAAATCGAATCTGTGCCAAGTTATGTTTTTTGTCGTGCCAATGTCTTGCCACAGCCGAAGTTTGTTGTTGTTACGTATACAGGATCTGTGTTCGTTCCATCTTGTTTTAGCCCTCCTTACAGTTTGTCCGACATATGATATGATATGATATGGCATTTATAACGCGCCTATACACAAGTGTTTCAAGGCGCGACGAGGCAGGGAGGGGGGAACAGGGGGAAGACAGACAACGATCTTACTAGGCCAGGTGTCATTCAGATCGCGCAAGTGCGGAGGTAGGGGGAAGGGAAAAAGTGCAAGGGGAAGGGGAGAGGGGGAAGTGCTGAACAGGGTAAGTAGAGTCAAAAAATAAATAATACATAGGGCCAGCTGGTGGCAAGTGCAAGGTAAGTGCAGACAAGTGCTGGGAGGGGGGGGCTGTAAGGGATACAGAGACAGTCCCGCAGTGCTGGGGTTGCCAGGGAGGCAGTGCAAGTGGAGAGTGGCTGGGCCAAGGACCGAGGTCGGTGAGAGTGGCCCAGGTGCAGGTTCAGTGCAGTTTCAGTGAAGAATTAGCAGGGGAGAGGGAGAGAGAAAGCAGAAGCAAAGAGGAAGGTTTTGAGGTGCTTCCGGAACCGAAGATGGTTCTCCTCAAGTTTCAGGGAGGCAGGAAGGCTGTTCCAGAGGGAGGCCCCTGCCGCAGAGAGAGATCTACCCCCAGCTCGTTGCTTCGAGAAGCGGCTGACCCTGAGGGAGTTGGAGACAGATGAGCGAAGGGCTCGGGAAGGAACATATTTAGGAAGAGAGAGTTGAAGGTATTTATAATGACATAATGCAAGCCACAGGGACATTTTATGGTGTATATCACGTTTTGGGAGTCACATGTTCCAAAGCTTTTTAGTTTTATATTTTCTGCTGTATACGGATGTTTCAAAGAATCACCTTTCATGATATAGCCGCAATTGCTACAATTTAGGCAAGGAAAAGTACTTATTCTCTTGGTGGCTTTCTTCCTTTGTGCTGGTCTGGTCTTTACAAGTTTATCTTTCAAATTATGGCTCCGTTGATAAGCGAATGTAGGGACCTCTTTGAATAAATGTTCTACCCGTTGGTCGCAGGTGACTGTGTTCCAGTGTTTTTTAATGATAGTTTTAATGCGGTTACTCTGTCTTGAGTACTTGGATACGAATACTAGGGGGGGGTTCATCTTCCTTCTTGGTTTTAGTTCTCAATAGATCTTCCCTTTTCTGAGTTGCTATGTGTATTTCTGCTGCTGTCACTTTTTCTTTCATGTATCCACGGTCCAGAAATGTCTTGCCCATTTCTTTGACTTCTTTTTCGTACTCCACAGGGTCACTCACTAGTCTTTTTACACGAAGCATCTGGCTATATGGTAAATTTTTGATGAGGCTTGGTTGGTGAAAGCTTAGTCGTAGGAGTAGATTATTCCTATCTGTAGGCTTTCGAAAGATGGTGGTCTGGTATCCTGTGTTGGTTATTCTGATTTGTACATCCAGGAAGTGTATACTTTCACAAGAGTATTCATGTGTAAACTGTATTCTTGTGTCTTTACTGTTTAGGTAATCAAAGAATTCAAGTAGTAATAGAAGGCAAAAGACATTTGACGAATAAAAATGTGAAATTTAGAGGAATCCAAATGTGTAAAAGGTATTTTTTTTATTAACTAAATCACAATAAAAAATGTAAAAAATAGAGATTCTGGCTGCTCATCACCACAGAGGAAAATGATTAGATCATCACCAGAGAAGAAAATAATATGCACACTGCCAAAGAGAATATAGAAGAGAGGCTCCATAAACCCTGAGGATAAAAAAAACACCAAACAGAGGAAATTGACAAAGGACTTTCAGAGCGTAGAGGCTCAAAGTGACAGTGGAGCACCACCACAGAGGAAAAGTGAAGGCCTCCCAAAGGCCTATTGACCATGCACTGTCATAGAGGAAGGAAAACTGCTCATCAAGGATTATCAATTGCCCACACCACCCTGGAAAAAAAGGTGTAAAAGACCTCATTCAGCAAGACCTCAAAAGGTCACTTCTCACATCAGTGGCAGCCACTCACGGCACATTGCGGATGTGCCCTGTTGGTGCATCACAGCAGTGCCGGCGCAACACGAAGGTACTGTACTTTGTAGACTTTCTACAAGGCCGACAAGTGGGAATGGAAAAGTAAGAGCAGTCTCCACCTGTCAGTGTGACTTAAGTGTATGGGGAAAAATTAAGGGGTTGGGATGAAGGTATGGCACCCAGGGGAAGTGTGAAAAGGAACTGCCTTAAGTTCAGATGGTGTGGGGTCTGTGCCACATAGTATCAGCCACTTTCACTTTGTGAAAGACATAGCACGCTTTGATTGAGATAATGAAAGGGTGCATAGCATACGTGAATGTGAAAAAAAGGTGCAACTGATGAATAGTGTGCATGTTTTACATAAAAGCTTGTAACGGCACGTACCTCCCCCTCCAGTGTACTATGCCTTATTACATATTAGAAAGCAAGGATTGTGGCCCATCTCCTGTACTAACACGGTTACATGGCACATTGCTCAGCGCCTCACAGGAACTGCGTGTCTGGGATGGTGGGGTGGTTCCACTGTGGCCAATTACTGGCCAGAGGGTATGCTTAAAATGTGATGCCCAGGCCACGGCCGTAGGACAGAGGGGCTATATATTAATCTGCCCATAAACTGCAGTGTGCAGGCAAAGCTACTAAAGCAATATTTTGGGGCTGATTCATGGAATTTGTGCACCGAAAAAGGGGATTTGTGCCATTCTGCCCACAAATCCCCATTTGTTAAACAGGGATTTGCGGGCAGAATGGCGCACAAATCCCTGTTTTTCGGCGTACAAATTCCATGAATCAGCCCCTTTATGTCATGAGCAAAAACAACGAAAGCGACATGGACTCAATGTAATATGTGTATATAGCACTGAGCAGTAGCTCCACCGGAACTAAAAGACTGTGGGCTTCATCGCGAGTTGGGCTGTAGCCCTTAAATGCGGTGGTAACGGTATTACTGCCGCATTTAAGGGCTGGCCCTATCACGAGTTGGGCGCTAAATTGGCTGTTTTACCTCCTGTAAACTTTCCTAGTGCAAGTGCCTGGCTGGGAGGCAGTGTCACAGGGCAATGGGCAATCTCCTGGGAGATGGAAAAGAGGGATAGTGCAAGTGCCTGGCTGGGAGGTAGTGTCACAGGGCAGTGGGAAATCTTCTGGGAGATGTAAAAGAGGCATAGTGCAAGTGCCTGGCAGAGAGGCAGTGTCACAGGGCAATGGGCAATCTCCTGGGAGATGGAAAAGAGGGATAGTGCAAGTGCCTGGCTGGGAGGTAGTGTCACAGGGCAGTGGGCAATCTTCTGGGAGATGGAAAAGAGACATAGTGCAAGTGCCTGGCTGGGAGGCAGTATCACAGGGCAATGGGCAATCTCCTGGAAGATGGAAAAGCGGAATAGTGCAAGTGCCTGGCTGGGAGGCAGTGTCACAGGGCAATCTCCTGGGAGATGTAAAAGAGGCATATCACAAGTGCCTGGCAGCGAGGCAGTGTCACAGGGCAATGGGCAATCATCTGGAAGATGTAAAAGAGGCATAGTGCAAGTGCCTGGCTGGGAGGCAGTGTCACAGGGCAATGGGCAATCTCCTGTGAGATGTAAAAGAGGCATAGTGCAAGTGCCTGGCAGCAAGTAAGTCTCACAGGGCAATGGGCAATCTCCTGGGAGATGGAAAAGAGGCACAGTGCAAGTGCCAGGCTGGGAGGCAGTGTCACAGGGCAATGGGCAATCTCCTGTGAGATGTAAAAGAGGCATAGTGCAAGTGCCTGGCAGCGAGGCAGTGTCACAGGGCAATGGGCAATCTCCTGGGAGATGGAAAAGAGGGACAGTGCAAGTGCCTGGCTGGGAGGTAGTGTGAAATGACATGGATCAGCCTTTTAAAGCAAAGTGTAATTGAAATGGACATGGGGTAGTTGTGCTTGGGGCAATGTGTGTGGGTTTGGTTCTTTTGGGACATTGTGTAATGGCCATGTGACAATCGTTTGGAGGGTTATATTCTAGTGGTAATGTAAAAATGGCATGGGGAAATGTTCTGCTAATGTATACCCGTATAACATTTAAGCATATCCAAATGATGAGGATAGTGGAAAGACATGTATTACACATCTGGCAATGAGTGAGCAAACTCCTAAGTACTGGAGGGATTAAGCCTCCTCCCACCTCATGCAGTGGAACATTTCCCTGCATGTTTTACTGCACTGAAGCACATATTATGGCAGAGTATGCAAGTGTCTAATGCTGTGCTTTACTGCAGTGCTGTGTAATATGCCTAAACACTCATCTATGTGTCTTCCTCAGGTTAGCTATGGTGCCATGGATCCAAGCTTCAGCGACAGGGTTAGGTTCCCATTCTTATACCGGACAGTCCCAAATATGATCCACGAGCCCCACGGCATCTCGCGGCTGCTTAAGCACTTTGGATGGACCTGGATTGGGATCCTCACATCAGATGATGACTTCGGCACAAGAGCTGGTGAGGAGCTGGAAAGAGAGATCACCAGGAGTGGGGCCTGCGTGGCCTTCAATGAAAGACTCCGCATGCCCCCTCACTACACTAGGGAAGAGATGATGCAGGCTGTAAATGTTGTTTCTGCATCAACTGCCAACGTGGTGATAGTTTACTGCACAAAAGAAGACTGGGTGAATTTTCTTATTCTTTACCGGGACGGACAGGTCAAAGTTTGGCTGGCCTCAGCATCCACATCATACTTAAAAGAGCATGTGTTTTTGCCAAGGCCAGAGCTACTTAATGGCTCTCTGGCCTTCTCCATTCCCCAGGGAGAGATCCCAGGCCTGAAGGAGTATATGTACAGTGTGACGCCGTTCAGTTTAGAACATAGTTTCCTACTTCTGGACACATGGGCTGTGCACTTCCACTGCGCTGCACCTTATCCGGATGGCTCCTTCCCCTATGAGTCCTGGTTCCCTCGTTGTAGAGAGAATCAGACACTGGGACAGATCCGGCTTGCAGATCAGGAACTGGATGTTTCCAGTTTCCATTTCACGTACAGTGTTTACACCGCCGTCTACGCTGTGGCACACGCTTTGCATCACATGATCACATCCAGCAGTGTAAATGCACGCTCACCAGAGGGTCTGAATCTCAGTAAACGCTTCAATCCAAGAGAGGTAATATTATCACTTTCTTACTGCTAAATAAATACTGGGATCCGTATAAATTATCCAAAAAAAAAAAAACGAAGAAAATGCTGAATATTGCATTGAAAAAAAGAAATTCCAAAAATTTCTATAAAGGGGAGCAGGCTTTGCGGGGATGTCCCCAGCTCCTCTTGATCGACATTCCATGACTTCTGGGGTTGCAGTGCCCATTCCCTTCCATGTGCATGAAGGGAACTGTGGTCGCAGAGGGATTGCGGAGGCAGCGGCACACTTTGCTGTGTGCCGCCAGAAGGTAAATGAGGGAGTGGGGGTGTCCGAAATGTCTGTGGGAGACAAACCCAAAAGTTATTTTAGGAAAATAGCTTTTTTTTTTTTTCTCCCCTGTCATTTCGGATTCGAACAAATCATGATAGACCCAAATTAACTGTCTATGACCAAAATAAAGTATACAGTTGCAATTCACTCACTTACTCACTCACTTGTGCATTGCCATTGGTTGGATATGATAGCTTAACAGGTTAATGTTACTGCTGTTGATATCAGTGTGTGACCAAGAGGAGGGACTACATTCATGAATGGGTATTAATAATTGACGCTAATAAGGGGCAAAGGGACATCATCTAATTAGTCCATTATAAACCAAGGGGATCTTTATTAAAGATTTTGTTCACAACACATTGAACCACTTTGCAAGGTAGGTATCCACTACACCCGAGTTAATGAAATAACATTCCATATTCCTTATACCTTTCCCTGCCAGTCAGCAATGATCATCTCCCTCTCTCCCCCCCCTATCCCATAACCCCACCCCCCTGATACTGGTCTCGCCCTAAAACCACTTCTTTAATTCTTCGGCTTCCTAAAACACTCTAAAACGGAAACCCTTGGCGCAAAGCCACCTCTTCGGCACTCTTCATATCCAATTCTCCTGGCATATCAGGTCCAACTGAGGCTTACATCCCCTGGGGACTCATCACCCATCCTTTCTCATTCTGCCATGCCATCCTATACCCCCTGTATGTCTAGTCCCACCGCATTCCGCTTCCAGAGAACCTGCCCGACCATGTAGTCCTGCATAGATTTGTTCCATCACGTATAGGTTCTTAACCCATTCTTTTTTGTCTGGGGGGTGGGCACTTTTCCATTTTGTGGCCAGGGACGCTTGTGCAGCAAGCAGTAGACCCGCGGCCATACTAGGTAGTCTAATGAGGTCCTCCTCTTGCCTCTCGAACACAAATACATCAAGGGAGATTTGACCAGGTGAATCCCATCCACTTCTTTAATCCACCCCAAGACTTCATCCCGAAGACCTGCACCCTCGGGCACTCCCACCCCACATTCCCGCCAACATCTCGGCCTGACACCCTGATACATTTTAGACAGTCTGGCCCGGGTCGTATTGCCACCTATGAAAAAGCTTAATGGCATGTTGTTTGTATTGACATGAGATTGAAAGCTGCAAGGCCCCCTTACAGAGTCTTCCCGACAGGGTGGGTTCTATTTCCTCTCCCAAGTCCCATTCCTACATTCCATTCAATTTTTCTGTGCACCACCCCGCAGAGTCCACAAGGGCTCCATACATCGCTGAAATCAGGTCCTCCATTTACCAGTGTCTAGAATGTTTACGAAGTAGTGAGGTCGCACTGTATCTGATCACTCCAGCCCCAATCTGTCAGTGCCCCTTTGAGTTGTAAGTACAGGTAGACTGAGAGCGTACCTATGCCTAAAGCTTCATCTAACTCAGTTATGTCAATAAACCTATCCCCCTTCCACAATTGACCAACCCTCTCCAGCCCCACTTCAAACCATTTCAGGAATCTTTCTGGGTTCGGGATTGAGTACCTGACCCCTGGGACCCACAGGTGACCCAGTGGCAAGGGCTGTGTCGAACCTCCCTACATTTCCATCCACTTTCTCCAAATGCCCCACCAGAGGATGTTCCCTGATCCAAAGGGGAGCCTCTCACTCTCTAGTGCAATCCATTGAAGGTCATGCTGAGCTCTAAAGTGGGGTATTGAAACTCTAAGTTGGGTGGCCTTGTAGTAACGTTTCACATCTGGAAAGCACACCCTACCTTTTCTTTTGGAAGCACCAAAACATCCCATGATATCCTGGTCTTCTTCCCTTGGAAAAGACATTCAACAGTGTGCTCTGCACCTCCTGAAAGAAAGATTCTGGGATACGGTTGGGGAGCATCTGAAACAGGTACAGGAGTCTAGGGAGGATGGTCATATTTAATGCATTGAGTTGACCCAACCAAGATACTGCAGGTTTTACCCATTTCGTCAAATCCTCCTTAAGCCTGGCCATCAGTAGGAGGAAATGGGCCCCATACAGTTCTCCCAGTTCCCTCTCGAGATTTATTCCCAGGTATCTTAACTTCCCCAGGCTAACCTGCATCCCCAGGGGTGCACACCTCCCCATTTCCTTGTCTGTGCCCTTGTCTGACTGATTTAGACCTGTTGATCTTGAAGCCCCCCAGGGAGCCATACTGCTCGATCTGTCGAACCACCACTGGTATAGACGTCATGGGGATTATTACATGCAATAGCATATTGACCGCATATAGTTCCACCCCTCCTACTCGGAATCCTTCTACCTTACCGTACAGTGCAGGGGAGAGTGGCCAGCCATGCCTTGTCACGCTACCCAAGTCAAACCAATGGGAGTATCCCCCATTCACCGCTATACATACCTTGGGGGAGGAGTACACCGCCATGATCGCCCGGAGAAATACTTCCTCTATCCTGTATTTGACAAGCATTGCTTTGAGGAAGTTCCTCTCTACCCTACCAAATGCCTTTTCTGCATCAACTGAGAGACATGTGGGGTCCCCAATCCCCTCCCGGACCTACTGCATCAGGTGTAGTGTCTTCCTCATGGTGTCCACCCCCTGGCAACCCCTGATGAAACCCACTTGGTCTGGGTGGATTAGGCGTGGCATCTAACCTTCCAGTCTAGCCGCCAACACCTGGGTGTATATGTTGGTGTCTATATTAATAAGACAGATAGGACTGTGTGCGCTGCATTTTGTGGGATCTCTCCCTTCTTTGGGTATCACTATGATGAGTGCCTCTGAGAAGGACTCTGGGAACTTACCCGTATTCACTATGTCGTTGAAGAGCTCTGTCATGAATGGTAATGGTGAGGAAGGATTTATAAAACCCTCTGGTGTACAGTCCTCCACAGGGCTTTCCCCATTGGTAGTCTCCTCACTGCCATCATAGTTTCATCCACCGTTATAGAGGCGTCCAATATGGTGGTCTCCACATCTGTCAGACTGTGTAAGGGAATGTCCACCAACTATTACTCACTCCCAAAATCTCCCGGCCTGTAATCTGATTGTATAGAAATTTGTAGAAAGAGGGAAATGTCTCCTGAATTCCCTCTATTGAGGTCTTGCATCTTTCCCCTGTCCCTTCAATTTCGGAGACCCACCTTTCTGTTCGGTGCCCCATCAACTTAGCCGCCAGGAGTGTATAGGCCTTATCCCCCTTCTCATAAAATATTTGTTTAAGAATTTGCAGACTGTGTACTATCTTCCCTTCCTTGAGGAGCCGTAACTCCTCCCTCTTTCCCATAGCTTCTATGGTATTCTCCTCTCTCCCTGCCCCTGTCCTATAGGCTTGCTGGTCCATGTATTTTATATCTTCTTCAGCCTATTCTCAATAAGTGTCTGTTCCCTATTTTTTCACGCGTCTTCCTGAATCAGAACCCCTCTCCATGTCGCTTTCTCGGCCTCCCATACCACTCTCATGTCCACCTCACTGGTGTGGTTGATAGGGAACAATTATTCAATTTCCTTAATCATCTCCTGGTGGATCCCGTGAAACATATAGATAATCTATCCTAGTAAAGGTTCCGTGGGGGGGTGAGTAAAAGGTATAATCTCTCAAGTGGGTGAAGGTGACGCCACATTTCCTGCAGCCCATACAAACCAAGAGTCTCCTGGACCTCCCCACACCCCGTCCTCAGCGGGTCTTGATACCTGTCTTGCAACTCCTGTCTGTCCAAGTTCACATCAGCCCAAATATTAAAGTCCCCTCTGTGAGTAACCTGAAGGTGTCTCCCTGGCTAATCCCTGGGGATGTGTCATCCAGGTGGCCAAGACACGGCCAACGCTATTGGATCCAGTTCCTGGAGGTGGACCAGTGAGGGAAGATCAACCGGATGGGGGTCCTCGGGGAGTGGGACACCGACAGGTAAGATGCGGTATCCCCCTTCCTTTAACATCTTTTCCCATTCTCTCACGTAGGACATTCCAAACCATTGCCCCCCTTCTCTACCGTGAACACTTTCGCACAACACAACAGACCAATACTAGAGCATTTTACCTGACATGTCCCAATACCAGGGTCAGGCAAAGTCAGGCAATTGATGAGAATCACACACACCTGACTAGCCTTTCCCTTCCCCACAGGGATAAAAGGTGGAGCCAGAGGTGACAGTTCAGAGAGGCAAACACAGGAGACAGCACATTGACAGTTGAAGAGAGGGAGAAAGACAGCAGTAATCTAGAGGGTGGCGAGGAGGGAAGTGACCTTGCCCTTTTCATACCAGGCCTGTGGAACCTTTGTGGAGGTTAATCTAAGACTGCAAACAATAGTGAGTTTAGGGCCCTTTAGGAACATTCATGCAATAGATGGGTTCACACAGAATAACTCCAAGTCCAAATAACCGAACAAACTCAGGAAGATGGCAAAGTACTGTTTTATTAAGAATTATCTAGAACAGGGAGTTACAACCAACATCAACGGACGTACACTCGATTTCACTCAGTGATATTTTCACAAAATGAAGGGTATATATACAAAATATGTGACGTCCTACTATGTGGCAAATAATGAAAAACCTACTAGGGATCAGGATTGGATTGAGGGGAACATCTAAGTATATTAACTGTAGGAACTATCATTGCAATTGGCTGCACACTGTCAGGTGGACAACATATGCCTACCTCTAAAACATGTAGGGCCTCATTACGAGGTGGGTGGTAGGGGATTACCGGCACCGGTAAGGAGACTGGTGCCGGTAATCCCTTACCACCCTACTACGAGGTCCCTTAGCGGGTCCCTCCAGTAACGCCTGGTCTGACCAGGCGTTATGGACGAGACCCGTTAAGGGACCTCAGATCTAATAACGGTACCGCAAATTGCGGTACCGTTATTAGCGCCTTCCCCATTCCCCTATGGGGGCTCAAATGGAAATGGGGAATGGCTTTTTCAATGGGAACTTACCGGTCCCGCGAAGGTCGGACTGCACCGGTAAGTACCCATTGAACCAAGCCGGAGTCGGTACCGGTATGGGAGGCAGTCATGGTGCAAATAGCGCCATGACTACCACCATACTCGGAATGACCCCCGTAATCCTCAGAAACATTATATGCACTGTTTCTCATTGTTTTTCAAACTATAAAGCCCTTCATTATATGAACCACTACAATTGGTAGGCACTCTTGTGCCATGTCTGGAACATCTGGTTAACTTAGCAGCACGTATTCCCAGACCCAGGTGCAAAGAGATGCGCCTGACTCTACCTGCCCACTCAATTATCCCAGCATCGCGCGCACGGAAGCACTTGAAAGCACGCTGTTTGCTGGGGAAGACTTTTCTTTTGGAACTGTGTGTCAACACGGACACGGACGTTTTTCTCTCTACCAGCCTGGACGCCGCTTGCTGAGCGCTGAATCTGCAGTGAAGCGGATGTCCTTTATAGGCTCACAGGAAGCTGCCTGACCTATCTGGGCGGAATGTAAATATCCACTTTCAATTGACATTGTAATTGACATTGTAAATTTAGGACATACTGCTAACTTTCCTAATCTATCTCGACCTAAATCTTCCTTTTTACTCACTTCTAGCTGTCATTTGATTGGGCCCGCAGTGTAAAGCTCACCCTTGTGCCTGCCCACCTTAAGTTCAAAATCAGTGTGTGTAGCGCACCCGCGCGATCACACAGAAGCACTCGAAAGCTGTTCGCGGTTCGTGCTTCGTGTTGCGGGTGTTCGGGTGTTGTAACCACCAACTTATCTTGTGTGCGCAGGGGAAACTGACCTGTTGATTATGTGTTTGGATGCAAGGGCAACATAAGATAAAGCAATTACTATAAGTAAGTTTCCTTAACAGGTATTTAAATCTTTGGTGCAATCTAAATACACCTTACAACCGCTGAAGTTGGATGCTGTATATATCAATATTTTAGCTTTTTGGCTTACTCACCCGGTGGTATAGTGTGATCTTAACTAATCCCAACATGGGTAAAGTAAAATTAGCCGCCCTACGTAAAGACCACAGGGCGGACTTCTTTACTGCAGTAAGTACCCGCAGGGCTAGCCTGGCTCACGTGGCGGCGCTTCCTTTGCCTACACCTTGTGTAGATGAACAGGAACTGTTACAATGTGCGCAGGATTGTTCAGTTGAAATTAGGAATCTGGAGGTAAACATGGACTCTTCCCAACCAATGTTTGGTGATTATGAGATAGAAGGGGTACACAATGATCCACCTCAGGGGGACAAGGTTGCTGAAAATGACGCTCTTGAATCTGACACTCCGGCTATCTTTATTACTGACGACACTATGTCTGATCCTATATATGATATACTCTCGGGGGGCATAAATGATTTTCCACCAGCTGATGATATGACGACGATGGTGGGTATTTTCAACCAAGCTATTCTGGTTGAATTTAGAAAACATAATGACTTGTTGACTACTATGGTAACAGCTATTGACAACCTTCCCAAAGCTCTACCCGGTTTACTCATACCTATTGTTAAATGTATAGAGGAATTGCCTATAGGATTAGCTGACATGTTAGTTCCCATAGTGAAGGAGACAATAGTAACTTGGAATGCTGATCTGAAATCTGTACGCTACACAAATGGGGTTGAAATTGGGAACGGTCAGCCTGATGTACCCTCTCTGCCTAAAAATGAAACATCTAGAAATAACATGGTGGCCCCTAAATTTTCGGAAATTGTGGCCAACTGCGAAAAAGGATACTGTCACGTCTAAAATCATCCCTAAGGGCAATGACTTATTTGAAGGTCCTACGAGGGATACCATGCCTTCTAGAGCAGAAAAAAAACAAGCAAAAAAAATAATAACAAAGTAAAAAAAACAGAACAAAAAAACAAATCATCTAGAAAATTTATGAGAGACCTTAATATGAAACACATGATTGATGAGGATGCTTCGGATGCAGTTGTTTGTGTGGTATCGAATTGCGGAGTCACACGGACAAATGCAGCTGAAACTGAGAAAACATCTGCTGATCAGGCAACTCAGAGTGAATATGAAGAAGGAGTGGATGGAATGTATGAGGTTATGAAGAAAAGAAAAAGAGCTTTGTGTATGGATAATACGAGCAGACTGGAAAATGGTTTGAATGACATTTTTTAAATCTTTAAAGGCCCAACAAGTACGTCGATTAAGGATGTTGATTGCCTAGGTACAAAGGAGCCTATTAGATCTGGTAAAAACATGAGTGGTATAGAACAGGCTAAAAACAATCATACACTCTTGGCCTCTGGGGAGGTAGTGAAGCCACGAATAAGACTGATTGTACAATCAGTAAACACAGGACTATACCATAAAGACACTACGAATATTAATACACTACCTTTTACAAATACAACAATGGTAGAATCTTGTAGTAAACAGGATGAGAGATCAGTGTTGCAAGGTGTTAAAGATGCAGCACATAACCCTCACCTTGAGCCCACAGATATTGAGACAAATGTGGAGGAAATACTCAGAAATGTCCAGGATTTGATGAATGAAAATAAAAGATTGAAAGAACAAGACAGAGTAATGGAACACACGAATACGAGTTTGCGTACAAATGAGAAGGAAACTGCACTTCCTACTGAGATGCAGAATGCAGGGCGTACAGAATATGATATCATACAGACAGTGATTACTGATACTAGCATAAATCAGAAGGCCAATGAACATGATCAAATTGGTGAACTCCTAAAAAATGTGAATAAAATTGCAGAAGAAAATAAGAGGCTTAGAAATAAGGATACTCTGATGAACTGCCAAAAAAAGATGAGGGGTTATCGGAAGAAGAGAGGAATGAACAGGACTATCGCTCATATGTTAGGGGGGATGGTAGGTGGCATAATGATAGAGCATCTAATGATATCAAATATTTGCAGGAGCTCAGACCTGTGGCACTTCCACATATGCCGAGTCTGATTCTATGCTCCTTATTTAAAGATGATAGAATGCAACCGCTAAACAGACCCTACATTCTCTCGTTATTTGCAGAGATATCTGAACTCAAACTTATTACCTCTGCAGATATTCATATGGTCGATTTTATCGATAAGGGAAGATGGGATTTTGTAAGATTGGTGATTCCATCCCCCTTAGTTCGGTCAATGATACTGAAGGAGGCAGAAGCTCTACATCGCATGGGCTTTGACATCTTCCCAATTAAAGAGCAGTCTATTCCAGCGCAAATCCCTGATAGAGGTGGGATAACAGGGCAAGAAAGTGATGATAGAAGATATTACCACACTAATCAAAAAACTGATGATGTATCAGACAAACAGGATTGGAGATGGTTGGCTCTTTCTTTGCAAGACGCAATCTCCAATCTAAAGGAATTGGGTAAACCTGCATAGTTACTAATCATGTTTTGAAATTGCTATGTTGGAATTCTCGTGGCAATTTCAATTTCTTTAACAGCGAATCTCTTATGTTAGATTTACATGGCTTTGATCTAATTTTTCTACAAGAAACCTGGCTGACCTCTCATGTGGGCTGGGAAGATTTCATAGTGGAGGACTTATGTGCCACAAAAGGTGCGAGAGGCAGACCTATGGGGGGGATGCTCACGGCCTCAAAGGAGTCCCCAGGTTTGCAACAAAAAAAACACTTGGAAACAGGGTCAATCGTTTCTCTTAACTGATTATTCGGTGGGAGATGGTTTGAATCTCTTCTCTCTACTGGTAATCAATGTGTATTGGAACGCGAATGACTTATCCGATCAACAGCTGGAAATCAACTTATTTATTTATTTATTTATTCAAATTTGTTGAGCGCACATCAGCCCAGAAGCATCGTGGCGCTTGTTACAGACATCTTAGTTGCAAAGGAAACCGTAGTTACAAGCAGTACATAAATTACAAAGGAAATATATACAATAGCAAGGCAGTATATTTACATGGCTTCATGAAGTTTGCTAGTTATTTAGCAAGGAACGAGGTTTTCAGTTTCCTGCGAAAGATGGGAAGTGAGTTTTCCGTACGGATGTCTGAAGGGAGAGCGTTCCATGTCTGAGCTGCAATGTAGGGAAAACCTAGACCTCCGGCTTTGGCTTTTTTGATGCGTGGGGTGCAGAGTAGGTGAGCGTATTGCGTCCTAGTGGGACGTGTGGAGGAAGGTTTGAGGATGGTATCTGAAAGATAGGGCGGGGCGGAGAGGGAGAGGCATTTGTGAATGAGGGTGAGGATTTTGAGGGTAATCCGTTCTTTGACTGGGAGCCATTGGGCTGAGATCCTGGCCTGGGTGATATGCTCTCTTCTTGGGATACTAAGAGCGGCCCGGAGAGCGTTGTTCTGTGTGATTTGTAGTCTATTTATGTTTTTGGCTGATGTGCCTGCTAGGAGAGCATTGCAGTAGTCAAATTTGGCTCCAATGGTTGCCCTCGCTATGGAGAGGCAGTTAGGTTTAGAGAGGTAGGGCTTGATGGCGTTTATAAGTTTGGTGGTGTGTGCAGATGCGGAAGTGATAGCGCTGACTTGTCTAGTCATAGATAGCGAAGAGTCAAGGTATACTCCCAGTGTCTTGACGGCTGTGGACACGGGGATGATGGAGTTGTCAATTGAGAAGTTAGTGTACAGTTTGTCCAGTTTGTCTAAGGTGTTCTGTTGACCTAGTATCAAGATGTCGGTCTTGTCACCATTGAGGCAGAGGCCATTAATTGCCATCCATGCCTTGATGATGGAGTAGATAGTGTGGAGTGCCTTTGCGTCTTCGTTGTATGAGCCTGAGAGGGGTAGAAGTACTTGTGTGTCGTCCGCGTAGTTCGTGTAGGTGATGCCGTATGAGTCAAGTTTGTCAAAGAGGGGCTTGGTGAACAAGTTATAGAGTGTGGGTGCAGTGCAGGAACCTTGAGGGACCCCGCAGTGGATTGTCGTGGGTGTGGCGTTAGCGATGTCCGAGAAGACTTTCATGGCCCTACCTTCGAGGAAGGAAGTGATCCAGGCGGCTGCTTCTTTGGAGAAGTTGGCTGAGTGCGTGAGGTGGGAGGTCAGAATCTTGTGATCAACCAGATCAAACGCGGCTTATTGATTTAGGTAAGCAAATAGATCTGTGGTTTACCAACCACACTTGTGGTCAAATGATAATAGCGGGCGATCTAAATGCAGACTGTGATGTGGACAGTTTGATGGGAGAATCCTTGCACCTCAAGATGACAACCAGCGTAATTGGTAGCCAGAAACTCAGAAGATTCCCATGGCATAAATACACTGAATTGTGGTGTTTAAAGCGTCTAATGACCACTATACATGGAATGCAAGAGGCTGTAAGTCTACTATTGATCATATTTTTCTAACTGCTAAATTGAGTTTTTCATTGTCAAGTTTTGAAGTGAAGCATGTCTCGACAAGTGACCACTGTATGCTTGTGATGGAGTTTGAACTTTTAATCTGCGAAAGGGCCAAACAATGCTATAAGGAGGATCTTTTGCTTAACACCTCAAACAATAGGATTAAATGGTCCTTTAATTCCACCCACAAATTTACCTCTACGCTCATCGCTGAATACGATAATAATCATTTGGAACAACGTTTGCATATGTTCTCGGTAAAAGAATTCGACGGCACCATTAGATCTAAAATTAAGGTCTTTTTTTAACATAGGCCTCGCAGATCTGTTCAGACAAATCATCACAAACATGCAATGGACATAGATGTTCACGAAAGAAAAAGAGAACTCAATAGGGAGCTCCGCAAGACTTCGGAAACTGAGTACAGCCTATTCGGGTCATTGGGTTTCTATCAAACGAGTAAAGCAATCATATAAAAACTGGCTGAGGAGCCACAGATGTATCATTGCTCAACGGGATGGTGAACGTATGTTAGGAGCGATGAGAGGGGTGACCTCGCACAATTTCTGGCAACTGATGAATAATGTGGACCCGACTCAAGTCAAAATAATGGTAAATCCAATCCCTGAAGCTATCTGGGCAGGCCATTTTTCTAAGTTGTATAAGACCAATGACCAATGTTACTCACCCCATAGATTGAGCCCTTCACCCTGGACATTGAGATGTGAGGTTGGTATAATAAAGAGTCTTATAATAAAATCTAAAAACACAGGAGCCCCTGGGCTAAACAATCTCAGTAATAAGGTGCTAAAAGCTGACCCTCTCTTACGGGCAAGAATCTTATGTATACTTTTCAAAGACGTGTGTACACTTAAAACCATCCCGCAGTCTTGGAGGGTGTCTGTTGTCATCCCGGTGTTTAAAAAGGGTTCTCGATTGGAGCCTAGTAACTACAGACCCATAGCTATTGCGGATTCAGACTCTAAAATATTCGCATCCTTGGTATTGATTGATGTTCATAGGTGGATGGATGATAATCATATACTCAGCATGAACCAAGTGGGTTTTAAGAAAAACTGCGGTACGGAGTGTGGTGGGTTAGTCTTGCAATGTATCTAAAGCAAAGCTTGGGCTAAGGGGAAGAGTCAAACTTTTGTGGCATCTATGGACCTTAGCAAGGCATTTGACCTTGTTGACAGGCCAATGCTATGGCATAAACTAAAATCTCTAATAATGCCAATGCATTTATTGAACATTATTATCGAACTCTACACAGACACTAGGCTAGTTGTACGAATGAACACGGTCGGGGACCTCGTCCCAAATTGTAACCAACAATGGCTTAAGACAAGGATGTATGCTGGCACCAACGATCTTTAACCTTTATGTCAGTGGAGCTCAATTTGCCTTTATGAACAGGGGTCTGGTTTCACCCAAATTGAATGGAAGAGGAATTTCGTGGTTGGCTTGTGCCGATGATTTTCTCCTCTTGGACAATACCAAAGAGGGTTTACATCGCCTAATTAAGACTTTCGTATTGTTTATAAGTAATCTATACCTAAAAAGTAATCCCTCCAAAACGATCATAAGTCGAAAGGGACGGGCCAATAAGAAGCAGGATTCTCTCTTATGGTTCTGTGAAGGCAAACAAATTAAGTCCCTGTCACAACCCAGAGGTTGTTTTCTGGTTGTATGCAGTATTTCCTTTTGCTCAAGTAATCCTGGGCTTTTATGGAGATGCGCCCAAGACTTCCCTCCCAAGAGCTCAGCCTTCAGGGATAAATAAACCTGACAGGCTGGGGGCTTGAGCGAAAAGGCCGGAGCAGAATCGTCAGAGCTAGAGGGACAAAGAACAAAACAAAGAAAACAGTTGTTCAGAAAATGCAGCCAAGTAGTGTTGGATAACAAACAGCCAACACCACCCCCAATCCCCACTCTTACCTGCACCGTAGAAATAATATACCAGTAACCTACTAGTATAGAATTGTAGGGAGGGAGGAGTGGAAGTTTGCCAGTATCTTAGGATCACCAGGGTGAAGACCGCAGAGCGTCCCAAGTAGGTTCAAGGCAATCCAAAGTATAAACAGCAGAGCGTCCCAAATAAAGGTTCAAAGCAATCCAAAAGGTAAACAGCAAAGCGTCCCAAATAAAGGTTCGAAGCAATCCAAAAGGTAAACAGCAAAGCGTCCCAAATAAAGGTTCAAAGCAATCCAAAAAGGTAAACAGCAGAGCGTCCCAAAATATAGTTCGAAGCAACAGAAGTAAAAGGAAAATTGAAATGGGAAGTGAGCGTTCACTTCACGCTAATTTCCTTACGGAGATGTTCGAGGTATCGGGTCACCAAAGTTTAAGGATTTAGAAATAGGAGGTCGAGAATGAGTAAGCCGGGTTCAGAATATCCAAGGGGAACAATCGAGGGAGGCTGGCGTCAGGAAGCAGGCACGGACAAGGCGAAGGCAATAAGTTAATTCAGGCGCTGGTTAGTCAAGGATTCAAGAAACGGGTCCGGGAGCTCGCAACTAACAACAGTTTAGGAGCACTCGATCTCCGGATAGATGGGAGTTATATATCATTCCCAACAAATGAAATCATCGCAACGTCATGCGTACTTCAGGCGGCTATGATAGCAGGTGTTGTGGGAGTTGTAGTCTCAGGGACTTTTACTTGCCGAATAGCGCTCGGATAATCGCCAAGGCAATTTCCAACCTGGCCGGGTCGTGACAGTACCCCACCACAAAGAACGCTTTCTCCTGAGACTACGCAAGCGGTGTGACCAAAAAGCACGTAGTAAACGGGGAGCGTTTAGATTAGAGGCCGGTTCCCAGGACCTGTCCTCTGGACCATACCCTTTCCAGTCGATCAGGTAGGAGCGAATCCCACGACATAGGCGAGTGTCCAAGATTGCACGCACCTCATACTCGTCTTCACCATGGACGTTAACTGGGGTGGGGGCAGTAGGCAATCTTGTGCCAGGTACAAAAGGGCGAAGCAAGGAAACATGGAATACCGGGTGTACCCGCCAATGAGATGGAATCTCTAGGCAAACGGTGACAGGGTTAAGACACCGTAGAATCCTATAAGGACCTAGGTAACATGGCAATAGTTTCCTTTTTCCTTTAATGGCCAGATGTTTTGTAGAGAGCCATACACGTTCCCCACAAGAATACGAAGGGGCGGGTGTGCGTCGTTTGTCAGCTTGCATTTTGGTACGACGTTGCGCCGTTTGCAGATGGGACAACACCGATTTACGGATGGCAAGCAAGGAGTCTTTTACAGCATTAGTGGCGGGAAACTGCTTTAAGGAGGGCAAGACAGGTGGGAGAGTCCTTGGGTGCAGACCATATAAAGCATAAAACGGAGAGCAACCAATTGAGGAATGCATAGAATTGTTATAGGCAAATTCTGCAGCACATAGTAGCGAGAACCAATTGGACTGATGCTGCAGACACAGACAGCGAAGAAACTGTTCCATAGTGCCATTGGTACGTTCAGTCTGACCATCCGTTTGAGGATGGAAGGCCGAAGACAAGCGGGCATCGATACCCAAAGATGAAGTAAGGGAGCGCCAGAAGCGTGAGGTAAATTGAGACCCCCGATCAGAAATTAGAACCGTAGGAAGCCCAAAAAATCGTACCACATGGTCAAAAAACAGAGTCGCTAAGATAGAAGCAGTAGGTATACCCGAGCACGGTATAAATCGTGCCATTTTGGTAAAGACATCGACAACCACAAGAATGGTGGACATACCCTCGATACAAGGGAGCTCCACCACGAAATCAAGGGTAACCGTATGCCATGGATACGGGGGTAACGGCATACTCATTAGAAGACCGACGGGCTTGCCTGGTTGCCTCTTGCACTGTGTACATACTGCACACTTGGAGACATATTGTTCGGTGTCGTTCTTCATACCAGGCCACCAGCACCATCGGTGGAGAAGATCATAAGTTTTAGCCCGACCAGGGTGAGCTGCCAACGGGAGATCATGGGACCATTCAAGAGCTTTTCGTCGAATACGGTTATCAGGTAAGTATAGCAAACCATTAACATATGGAAGACCGGTGATGAGTTCAGCGCCCAGCTCCTTAAGAATAGGAGCATGATCCTTAGCCCACGTCCTTAATCCATCTAAGATGGACGGAGAAACCGAACAAATACACACCACAGTCCCTGAGGATAATACAGGGGTTGACTGTTTCGTAGTTACCATGTCTGTACCGATACGCGACAATGCGTCCGCCTTTCCATGTAGTGGACCGGGGCGATATGTCACTGTGAAATTAAACATGGTAAAAAATAAATGCCAGCGTATTTGCCTGGCATTGGTGCATTTTATATGGGATAATGCCTGGAGATTCCGATGATCCGTATATACAGTAATGGGATGTTTAGCACCTAAGAGATGGTGTCTCCACTCATTAAACGCTACCTTAATCGCCAGTAGTTCTCTTTCCATGATCGTATAATTACGTTCGGCTGGCGTAAATTTCCGAGAATGGAAAGCCACAGGATGTAGTCGGTGGGTGGCTGGACAAATTTGCGACAGGATAGCCCCCACAGCAATTGCAGAGGCATCGGCTTTCACGATAAATGGAAGGGTCGGATTAGGGTGCTGCAGGACTGGAGCTGTGGTAAAGGCTTCCTTCAATTTCTGAAATGCAGAGTGCGCCTGTTCATCCCAAATGAAATGGACGTTCGGGCTGGTCAACCGAGTTAGTGGCGCAACTATTTCAGAAAAGGAGGCGATGAAACGTCTGTAAAAGTTGGAAAAGCCCAAGAATGATTGAAGGGCTTTTACTGAAGTCGGGACAGGCCAATCCAGTACTGCCCGGACCTTGGAGGTGCACATAAGCACTCCCTTTTGTGATATTTGAAAACCCAAAAACTCCACAGACGATGCATGAAACACACACTTCTCCAGTTTTGCAAAGAGGGAGTGTTCTCTCAGACGGAGGAGAACAGAGCGTACATGGTGTATGTGTTTGGACAAGGTTTCTGAATATATCAGGATGTCGTCCAAATATATTACGACGTAACAGTCCAACAGGTCCCTGAAAATGTCGTTGACAAAGTGTTGGAACGTCGCTGGGGCGTTGCAAAGCCCGAAGGGCATTACACAGTATTCGTAAAGCCCGAATTTAGTTTTGAATGCTGTTTTCCATTTATCCCCCTCACGCATCCTCACCAAATTGTATGCTCCCCGTAAGTCCAACTTGGTGAAGATGGTAGAGGAGGTCATTTTATCAAGAAGCTCCGTAATGAGCGGTAGAGGATATTGGTTCTTGATTGTGACGTTATTAAGGGCACGATAATCGACACATGGACGTAAATCTCCTTCTTTTTTTTGTACGAAGAATATCGGGGAGGCCGCTGGTGAACGGGATGGACGTATGTGTCCCAGGCGTAATGCGTTGTCTATGTAATGTCGCAAGTGTTCTTCTTCCTTTCGAGCAAGGGAGTAGATACGACCATGTGGGATGACCGCCCCAGGTATAAGGTCAATGGGGCAGTCATAGTCTCGGTGTGGAGGCAGTTTTTCTGATAAGCCTTTGTCGAAGACATCCGAGTACTCTCGGTATTCCTCTGGAAGTACAGGGACTGGGATAGAGGATAAAGCACTGATGGAAGGTACACTTGCCACCAGGGCCAGGCAAGGGGAGAAGACTGCTGCTTCTTGAGTCCCTAGACATTTTTGACTGCAAAAAGAGGAAGAGAACAGCACGGTTTGTTTAACCCAATTGATTACAGGGTTATGGGTTTGCAACCAGGATAGACCCAGAGTCATACCAAACTGGGGGGCCGTAATGAGGTCAAAGGTGATGTATTCCGAATGACACTGTAATGTGGACATTTGTAATGCAGTGGTTTGTTCCGTGACTTGTCCGGATACCAAACGGGAACCGTCAACAGCATGTATGTCCTCAGGTCGTATTTTGGAAATTATAGGTAGCCCATAATGTTTAGCCAGGTTGGAATCCATATAATTCCCGCTAGCCCCTGAGTCTATCATTACCGGGTTGGAAAAAGATTTGACACCAGGGGCCTTGAAGCACACAGTGAGATATACATGTGGAGACGGAAAACATGCATCCGAGCCCGGGTGCGTTTGACTCATCCTAAAGGCCCGGTTTATGGACGAGTCCTGGCGTTTCCCGCCGGTTTAGTTGGTCTTTTAGGACATAGCCGTATATAATGTCCTGACTGGCCACAATAGAAACATAGGTTATTCAGTGCCCGTTTCTCTCGTTCAGCCTTATACAATGGACCCCTGATGGCCCCAATTTGCATGGGTTCAACCTCGCCTTGAGGAATCGTATTAGTGCTATCTGACCGGGAAGAGGTACGAATATCAGGGTACCGACGTTCGCCCCGTCTTTGCCGAATCCGAGCATCAACTTGGAGAACCAGGTCGAGTAACTCAGGAAAACCAGGTGGAAGGGCGGGCACCACTGACAAGGCGTCCTTTAGGTCCTCCGACAAACCTTTGTAGAAAACAGCCGCTTTCTTTTGTTCTGGCCAAGTGGTTTCAGCCGCCAACTGATTGAAACGGGCCAGGTAGGTCAACAGATCCGTCTTGCCTTGATTTATAGCTAAAAATTCTAAATCCGTGGTTTGTGCTTTATATCGCATGTCAAAAACGCTGTTCATGGATTGAATTAGCCGATCAAAGTCATAAAGAGCCGGATCATTAGCTTCCAACAAAGGATTAGCCCATGCTGCGGCAGTGCCGCCTAAATGGGAGAGAACGAAGGCCGCCTTAGTGGTAGCATCTGGAAACGCCAAAGGACGACAAAGAAAGTGAAGGCGACATTGATTCACGAAAGTCCGATACGCCTTGGGATCCCCCAAAAAGCGTTCGGGGGGGGCCAAAGGAAATGGCCCAGGAAGAACCACCGGAGCTGGAGTTGGGGGGAATACAGGAGGAGGTGCCGCTGCAGCGCCATCCCCAATTCCTCATCATGGGGTAATGGCTGCACAAAGCTCTGTAATACATCCATGCGTTGATGTAAGGTCGCATGGGCAGATGCCATATCGGTATGCAAGGCAGAAAAAGCCTGCATGAGAGCTGCCATCGGGTCAGATGCGGCTTCCATAACCAATAGGCGTTATGTAAGGCTCCTAAATCTGTCACAACCCAGAGGTTGTTTTCTGGTTGTATGCAGTATTTCCTTTTGCTCAAGTAATCCTGGGCTTTTATGGAGATGCGCCCAAGACTTCCCTCCCAAGAGCTCAGCCTTCAGGGATAAATAAACCTGACAGGCTGGGGGCTTGAGCGAAAAGGCCGGAGCAGAATCGTCAGAGCTAGAGGGACAAAGAACAAAATAAAAGAAAACAGTTGTTCAGAAAATGCAGCCAAGTAGTGTTGGATAACAAACAGCCAACACCACCCCCAATCCCCACTCTTACCTGCACCGTAGAAATAATATACCAGTAACCTACTAGTATCGAATTGTAGGGAGGGAGGAGTGGAAGTTTGCCAGTATCTTAGGATCACCAGGGTGAAGACCGCAGAGCGTCCCAAGTAGGTTCAAGGCAATCCAAAGTATAAACAGCAGAGCGTCCCAAATAAAGGTTCAAAGCAATCCAAAAGGTAAACAGCAAAGCGTCCCAAATAAAGGTTCGAAGCAATCCAAAAGGTAAACAGCAAAGCGTCCCAAATAAAGGTTCAAAGCAATCCAAAAAGGTAAACAGCAGAGCGTCCCAAAATATAGTTCGAAGCAACAGAAGTAAAAGGAAAATTGAAATGGGAAGTGAGCGTTCACTTCACGCTAATTTCCTTACGGAGATGTTCGAGGTATCGGGTCACCAAAGTTTAAGGATTTAGAAATAGGAGGTCGAGAATGAGTAAGCCGGGTTCAGAATATCCAAGGGGAACAATCGAGGGAGGCTGGCGTCGGGAAGCAGGCACGGACAAGGCGAAGGCAATAAGTTAATTCAGGCGCTGGTTAGTCAAGGATTCAAGAAACGGGTCCGGGAGCTCGCAACTAACAACAGTTTAGGAGCACTCGATCTCCGGATAGATGGGAGTTATATATCGTTCCCAACAAATGAAATCATCGCAACGTCACGCGTACTTCAGGCGGCTATGATAGCAGGCGTTGTGGGAGTTGTAGTCTCAGGGACTTTTACTTGCCGAATAGCGCTCGGATAATCGCCAAGGCAATTTCCAACCTGGCCGGGTCGTGACAGTCCCAAAAAGCATTCAAATATCTAGGTCACTGCTTTATGGGCACTGAATCGGTCACGCTGTTTAAAAACCAACTTAAATCAAAAGCAGAAGTGGCTTTAAAACAGATGCGAATGTTGGAAAGAAAATTTGGAGGCTTTACGATGAAACCAATGAGGGAATTTTATCTAAGTAAAGTGGTCCCGCGGATCACCTATGGTCTAGAAATCTTTTCAGTAGATATTGATGATTTTCTGAAAACACTGGAAGGTATTGTCTGGAGGGGGCTTTTGTTCTTTTTACCAAATTGTATCCCCATCGAAGTATTGAGATACGAATTGGGTTTACAATCCCTCCATTCGTTAGTCGCAACTAAAAGGCTTATGTTATGGAGAACATGCTAATTATTGGGAGTCACCAACTTCTATGCGGAAGGAGGGGCTGATGTGTCTTGCCCTTTCATGAGTGCTCTAAATAATGAAATTGCGTTGATGCTAGAAGAAATTGGTATTGCTAAATGCACTGTTATGAACAAACCCAATAAATGCAAACAGATCATAAGGGGAATGGATTGGTCTCTGACAAAGAGTAAAGTGTTACCATTCAAACTGTACAATCAAGTCCACTCTTTTTGGAAATGTTTTCCAGTTATGGAATTCTACTTGACAAAATACCCCTCTAGGAGTTTTAGAAACTCCTTTATGAGATTTAGAATTAATGTCATGCATACCAATTGCATCTTAAATATAAGAAAACCTTTGGAGAGAAAGAAATGGTGTCGTTTCTGCAAGGTGTTTGAAACAGACGAGACTCTAGAACATATCATGCTGAGATGTCCTGATTTGGTCAAACAAAGAACTGAATATTTTGCAGATTTATTCGACAATAGTTTTAGCAATGATCCTAACTATATATGGTATAGAATTAGAAATGGATATTCATTGACGTTGTTTATTCGTGTAATTTCCTTTTTGAAAACAGTATGTGACTTAAGTTAGACATTTTCTGATCTTGGATATTTGTTTTATTGTCTGCATGCTGTGATTGTGTTAAATCTTAATGGTTCATTTTTTTAATCTTTCTATCTTGTGTATATTTTGTAAAGGTTTGTGATAAACCATGAACAAATAAAAAAAAAGAAATTATCCCAGCATCTCTCATCACCCAAGCTTTCTGCCATAAAGATTGTCTTTGAACTTGGCCTTGCAAAGTATCCTTGTCTCTAAGAATACATGGGGGTGCGGGCACTCACTATCGTGTTCTAGGACTCCAAGTTCAAACTCTATTTTCATCCTTGGCTCACGTGACAGGAGACCACGATTTGGTCCTTTTTGTACCTTTTAAGTGTCTTAAATGAATAGAACCTGGCACCTTTGGTGTTCTTTCTTTGCACCTTAACAAGAGATCAGCGCTTTGGCGTAAGGCGTTTTATAAATAAAATAAAATACAAATACAAATACAAAATGATTCATCCTTGCACGTTCGCTCCTTTTCCGAATAGATTACCAACCTTGGTTACTTCAGTCTTAACTTCAGGCCAAACAACCTTGCCATGTGGCTCCACGATTCAGCGTATTCTTGCTGTAACATAGTTTTTCTTCTTCTTTCTTCATGGGCCCTGGCTTACTAAAATGCATGATACTGATGTCCACCTTCTATACAATGGCAGCTTCGCCTGCATTCTATTCACTACATATAGCCAGCTTCTATGGTAACTCAGTCTACTTGCATTTCGGCATCTGTACAATTATTGAATGGTTGACTTAGTGCATGTGTAATCTTCTTTTTCATGTTTAAAAGTTCACTTCGTCATTCGTTTCTGTAGGATCCATACATCCTCTTCAGTCAATATCCTGACACTTCATTCATACTCTCTTATGATGTCACAGGCTTCCTTCTTTGCTCTTTTTTATATTCCTGCAGGGAGTTCTTCCCTCAAATTGTCGTCCTCTCAGGGATACACTCGATAGGGTTGTCTCAATGGGTATCTTCTTTCAAACATACGTTGCAGTATTGGCACAACTGCTGGTGTCAATAATGGCATGATCTCAGTCTTCCAACATATGGGAGGTAGGGGGGCAGGGTTCCCTGCAGAGGCATGCAGCTGCTTCTCTACATTCCCCCCTCTGGTGGAGTCCTCGACCACCTCCTCAATTGTTTCCACATTCTGATATTTTCTCTTGAAGAAGTGTTTTTTTGTTGTCTATATCTTCATCACCCCCCACAGGGTGCCTGCTGATTTAACATGTTAATATACACTCCAGGTCATGTAGTTACATTGTGCATTCAGCTTACAATAGACCCATCCTCCCACGTACTTCTTATGATTCTTTGGATACAGGAACTTAGTTCGTTCAGGTGCTACAATGATGGCCTCAATGTATTTCCTGACAGCGTCATCAGTCAGCTCCTTGGCATTTGGTTCAGGTTTGACATTGATCTTCATCCCTACCACTTTCTTTGCCGTTTTCTTGCATTGGGTAATCACTATCCTGACTACACAGAATCCAAACATCACCAGCACCAATATTACTCCAAGAACCTTGAATATGTTCGCCAACCACTGTGGAATCCACGAGAACAGGGAGGCAAACCAGCTGTCATCTTCAATGTCATCTGTCTCGTCTTCAATTTTGTTATGCAGGGTTGTCAACAATGTTATGGCCTCTGTAAGGGTTCCATTTTGTTCATCATGAGAAGGTATGAATGTGCAACATGATGGCCGATGTTGGTGTAAACTCCTCCTTCCATCGCTGTGATCATATCAAGGACATATTGGTTCTGGAGGGTCATCAGTCCTCTGGCCCTCAACTCTTCCTTAATAGCGTTGAATCCCTTTATGGTAGCATTAATTTTCTGCAGAAACTCGCATCTAGTGACTTGTAACCACTTGGCATTCACCCCTATTTGGATCCGAGGCATGAATATAGTCGTCAGTATTGTGGCAGTCTTGCTGAACAACCTGTGCTCCTCCAGAATGGAGTCATGTGCTGTTATCGATTTGGCTGAGAAATAATTCTCTCTTTTTGTCAGTCGGAGAAGTTCAAGTGATCTTCTTTTTCTCAAGTGAGCATCTTCTTTTGGAAATTCTTCAATGTTCAGTGTTGGAACATAGATGATTACCAAGGAACATACTCCACCCCAATCCTTGGGCAACCTAATATAAGCTCTAGATCCACAAGCCCATTATCGGTCCATAAGGACGGCTGTCCCTTCTCCTATCCTAGGAATGTCAATTGTGGTTTTGCATTCTTTGTTATATCCCCCATTGTTCTTTCCGTGTCTTCGGAAGCATAGTGTTCCATTAACCAATGGGAATACAACTACTGGGCCTGATATATCTTCTACTCATGACAACAGTTTGGAGTGCTTGACCTAAGACTTTAAACATCCATCCTTCACCTTCTGCACCTCTTGTACATAATCTGTTTTCAGCAGATGAGCTTCTTCCCATCCCTTCTTGGAATTCACGCATCCATAGATGAATAATAGAGTTTGTTACCAACATCCAGTTGATCCGGCACATCAGGGCAATTCATTCTCTTTATTTCTTCAATGTTCACCTCATCCTGTACAACAGCAGGATACACAAGCATCTTGCTCTTCCGTCCAGGCTCTTTCTCCATTTGTAAAGTTTTGACGTAGTCATCCTGGTATGGAAACGACCATTTTAATTTCAATTGCAAGGTCAACCAACTTCCTTGGAACTGTCCTCTAGTAGTACATGTTGGAAGATGGCTGAGGCACTTTGCATCATGCTCTGGAACCTCCTTTGCAATGAAAGTCCTTACTGTATTCATGGCATAGGGGATGAGAGAGCAGATGTAGTAACCCTCCTTAGAAACTGTTCCCCCTATTTTTTTCATGTGTTGGTACCACATGTTATTCCCCAGGTGAACTATGTTATCTAGATAGGTATTTATCCCTTCACTATCTTCCTCTGCATCACTTTTGTATCTCCCAATATACTTGTAGAATCAAAAAGCATGTCTTTATTTGTTTTTTTCACAGTAGGGAGAACCATAGGAACTCCTTCTTCAGCAGAAGTACTAAGATGATATAGACTTTGAAAGATGAGGAACAGAAAGACAGCGATAACAATCATTTAAATGTATATCATGCATACAAATCTGGGCACCAATTTCTCGTGCCATCCTAATGCTTGCTGACTTTGTGCATTTTCTATAACCATGCCATTTTCTTCACTAATCATTTTTAATGTAATCTTCAAAATCTTTTATATCTGCAACTGTTAAATGTGTTCAATTATAGCAATAAGGAGTCTTCTTATCACTGGACCGTTTGAATATTAACGTCTCTTCTAACAAGAGCAGGGTAAGATTGAAGTCTGAACACAAAGACAGCAAAGACAAGCCAATGAACATCACTATCGACAGGCTCCATATGTTTTGATCACTTAAAATAAATATTCTCCACAAAATGAATCTGGATATTGGTCTTGTTTCCAATTTCTAATCAAAAAGTGACGTTTAGGCATAACTCTGATGCAATATTCTCTGCTTCAATATATTTCAAAATTCCTGGAATTCTCTGAAAGTCTTTGCACTCCATGTTAAAATAACTAGAAGCAGTATCTATTGAATTGCAGTCCAAAAGAAGTGCACATTAATCACTCGTTGTTTTATCGTCCTTCTTCTTGGTCATCGATCGAGCCTGCACATGTGGAAATTCTTCTTCTTTTCTTGCTTCTGGATCAGCAACGGTGGGAGGAAAGGTCTTTCCTTCATAAATATTCACGTCACTCATGTGCAACCAAGCTCTTCGTCCTTGTATTTAAATAGCAGAAGGGGACACTTCCTCAACAATAAAAGGGCCATGGAAACGTGGCTCATTCCACTTCCTGGTGAACATTTAAATTAACACTAGGTCCCCAGCATATAACTTAGGTGGTGGTAATGGTTTACTTGGCTTGGTTGCCAAATTATCTTTTTCTGTGTTCTTAGACTGACCCCGTTGGCGCTTGACTTGATCTGAAATGAAAGAAATACTAGAAGTCATACATGTCAAATAAACATGCATCTCATGCATCTCATCACCTAAAGTGTTAGGTATGCTCTGGGCATCACTCTTATCCCTAGACGGAAGTGTAAGGGGCATTTGCATTTGATGCCCTGTCACTAGTTTGTGCAGGGTGAGGTGGTGGTCTGACCCTGGCTGATTCCGAAAGGCATATAAGGCCAAAGGTAGACAATAAAGCCATCCCTTTTTCAAAGTCAATTTAATCTTGGTAATCCTTTCTTTGAGGAGGCTGTTGAGTCTCTCACATAGTCCATTCACTTGCGGGTGATAAGCAGAGAAAATCTTGTGTTTTATGCTTAATAGAAGCCCTAATTGTTCGAATAACCCATTAACAAAATGTGGCCTATTATCGGATCTGAGTACTTCTAACACACCCCACCTCAGGAATACCTCACACACTAAAAACTTTGCTGCGCAAGTGGCACCAGGGAGTGTACACAGACCTGCCTCAATCCACCTAGAAAAGGGACACACCACCACTAATAGATACCTACATCCATTACATGTATGCAGCATATCGACATAGTATGTAAATGCTAAAACGGACAACTTGGTCAAGGTATTACTCCTCTAATCGTTCTCAGTATATGCCCAGCAGTAAACATTTGACACACAATGCAATTCACCATAAATAGTGCAATGTGTTCCAATAAATTAGGAATAAACCAGTATTCTGCAATACTAGCAGCAAGACTTTCTCTAGTTACATGTGTGGGGTAATGCAGCTGTTCAAGAGCGACCTTTAATAAGGTTACTGGCATCACTGGCTTTCCAGTGGTGTCCTGTCACCATAATGCTTCCGTGGGGGAGAAAGATAACCCCTTCATTTCTACAGTGCTTGCTCTTCCTGCAGTGCACTCCCCTGAATCTCTATTAATTGGGTTATTGACAATTTATGAAACCCCTCTTGTAATAACATAGTTGTAACTGAGTTCTCGTTAATATTCTCAGTATCAAAACTCAACATTTCTGAACCCTTTTGGCTTCTACGTCTGTGGCTTCGTTCTCTCAAGAGATCACATCTGTTTACTTAGTATGCACTGCGCATTTGACGACCGCTATGGCTACTGGGAGTTGTAGTGTCGTTATGAGTCTCTCCAATAAGGATACATGTTGCACCGGAGTGCTGTCTGCGTAGAGGTAGCTGCTCCTTTTCCAACGTAACAACCATGCATGTACGGTTGACTTCACATAGGCCAAATCACTGTACACCGTCATTTCCTGCTCTTCATGTTTCTTAAGTGAGACAATAGGTGCCACTAATTCTGCTGCTTGCTCTGAAAAGTGAGACGTAGTCTTGCACTTCCTACTACTTTGAATTCTCAATTTAATCTGTGTCTTACTGCCATGGTACATGAATGCCTTTCCCGGGTAGTCTGATCAATTTTCAAAGAACCATCAATAAAAAGAATCTCCCCTCCTACTAAAGCATTCTCCTACACATGGGGTATATCGTCATCAAATTCATCATAATTGGCACAGTCATGTACATGATCACCTTCTCCTACTGGCTCAGCTATGAATGTGGCTGGGTTCACTATTTTACATCTTACCATTTTAATCGCTGGGTTGGAAATCATTACCTCATAATCTGAAGCTGTTTGGGATGTTAATGTGCTTTTGGCTTTCTCTAGAATAGAAAATCGAGCATGAGCCACGAAAAGAGTCATAGATCAGCCCATGCCAGTACTTGTGGACTTCTCCATTGCAAAAGCGGCAGCTGCCAAAGATTGTTACAGTGGAAGTGTCCTCTCATAACTGGGTCTAAAATCACACTGTAATATGCCAAAGGTTTGTACCCTAATGTGGTTCTTTGTGTAAGCACTGCTGTCATTACTGACCCATTTATGTGTCAAAATAAATGTAATTCCTTACCATAATTGATAATTCCTAAAACTGTGGGTGGCTCTGCAAATTGCTTTTTTCAATTCTTCAAATCCTTCCTCCATTTCTACAGTCCATTCTAGCTTTGTTTTACCAACTTGTGCTTTCTTTAATGCTTGCAGAAATGGCCTTGTATACGTGCTATAATCAAACACCCAGGCTCTAACGTAATTACACAAACCCAGAAACTGTTGCATTTGTCTCACTGTGTTCGGTTTTGATGTGTTCATGATTGCCTCTACTCTCTCAGGTGTCACTTTCTTACCTTCATGCAAAATCAACTCACCTATGTATAACACCTCTTCTTGACAGTACTATAACTTCTCCTTGTCTACCTTATATCCCTTGTCTGCTAGAATAGTCATTAATCGAATAGAGTCCTATCTGCACTCAACTTCTGTTTTACTGCAAATCAACAGGTCATCTACATATTGCATAACCACACTTTCAAGATCGATATTGCCTAGATCCATCTGTAGGACTCTGTTAAAGATTGATGGGGACTCACAGTACCCTTGAGGCAGTCTAGTATGTTTTAGACTTTTTTGGAAAAACGTAAATTAAGTCAAATCTTGGGAATCCTTATGCAACAGGATCAAGAAAAACGCATTTTTCAAATCGATCACTGTGAAGTAATGGACTTCTACTGGGATGCTACATTATATCGTCACCGGATTAGGAGCTAAAGGAAACTCAGCATCTGGTTAAGAGGTCTCAAATCCTGGATAAATCTCCATGACCCCCTTTAGATTTCTTAATCGGATGTACTGCGGTATTGCACGATGACTCTGATGGCACCAGAATCCCCTGATTCATCAGTGCTGAAATAGTCTGAAATATACCTTCATCAGCTTCTCGAGACATGGGGTATTGTTTTGCGCGAGGTAAAATTGCTCCTGGCTTAAGCTTTATTTTAACCTCCCTTATCCCCTTCAACAAACCTATATCATAAGGGCCTGTAGTCCATAAGGCACTCAGCACCTTTTCAAGGTCCTCCTGAAAGAATGCTGGTTGTTCCCTCATTATCAGCATTTGCTGTGGGACTTCCCTTTTCTCTATCCTTATGCCGTATGTATTGCTCATGAAGAACAGTACTTCATCATCACTTCGGTCCTCCCTGAACAATCGTTATCAATTATGTCAGTCAGTCTGTACCTCCTCTTCAACAGCTATCACTGTTCTCCAGGGTCTACCCTCATCATCTACTCCTTCAAGCATTACCATTTCATTTCGTACAATAGTTGCTTCCAACTCTATAGGAATAGTTTGTCCACCCTCCTCATCCATGGGTATTTGTGGTCTGAACAGAAATAATCAGGAATTCTCACAAACTTTCCCACCAGACCAGGTAGCCAGATCAGTAAAATGCTCACCTCATATAGAAAGATCTCTGGCTCTACTGGAACACTTCGCAGAGCCACTTGCCCTGTGAATGCCAGTATGAACTCTCCAACGTTTAAATAGTGTATGCCTGGAGTGGAACACACTATTCCTTGATCGGTAAATGAAATCATCATGTTAAGTTTCATCATTAAATCTCTTCCCAAAATAAGAATCAGTGTCTGTCTTGAGTAAAACAGGAGAACGGACATGTCACATTCCCCTATGGAGGCTGGTAATTTATAAGTAAAAGGAATTTGACTCGTAGCTCCAGAGAAACCTTGAGCATTCATGGCAATACCTGACATCAGATATTTTCCCTCTCGTATACACAAACAAGTTGCTGCAGTGTCTATAAGAAATTAAAAGGATGTGCCTCCTATCGTCACATCAACCCTTGGTTCCTCTTGTGGGTCTGGTGTTACAGATAGTATTGAACACATCAAGTCACCCTGTGAGCTGTCCTATTGTGGATACAAGCTCATCCCCTTCCCTCTGAAAGGATTTCCCCCTACCACATTGACACCTCCTATTCTAGGTGTCAATACTTGTGCTGTATTTTCATACCGTTGTGTCTGCAAAAGAGCTTGGTGCGACTGCCCTTGTGGTGGATTCATTTGTACTTTTCCCTGTTGTTGCACCTGCTCTATTTGCGGTGCTTGTGCTTGATAAGATGTGTGATCTTGGGCAAAGCCCTCTCTGGTCTGTGTGCTGTGTTGTGGAGGATAAGCTGTCACCCCCTCTGGAAAACTGGCCATTTTGTACATTCCCTTGACTTCCACATACGCACACACTATGTCCTGTTGTTCCACAATTCTGACATACTGGAGGAACCCTCCTATTAATCCCTCCTTGGTTATACCCTCCCTGAGAATTCTGTTTCTCATTCTGTGTATTTTGAAACCCATCTTGGTTATTCTGAAATCCTCCTCCTCTTCCGCTATAACCCATAACTCTGCCTCGTGGCATAAACTCATATCTACCTTGATCCATCGGGCGTTAATCATTTGCCTGCTATGTACCTATTGCTTCCTGCATTCCCAATACTTCCTCGCTTGTCAGTACCGCCCCTTCTATATCAAATTTTGACAATTTTTCTGAACTAACTTGGCTTCCTAGAATTTCCTATTCGAATGAATTGTGTCCTCCCACGTATTCCTCATCTTGTGATAATTTGTTATCACCAGCTTTGCTGCTTCGGCAAAACATTTTTGGGCAGAGGGCGCTGTGCTCGAGGTCGTGGCGTCAATTGTCCCTCGACGGGCCCCGTTCCGTGTCGACGTCACTGTTGGTATAAGTAGCTCGAGCCACGCCCGTTGGCTTCAGTTCCGTTTTTTCCGATTGCTTCGCTCTCGTGAACGGCATGCTTCGAGATTTTCTGTCAGAAAATGTCTTCATCATCAACCGTTTCTACACCCAAAACTGGGTTTAAAAAGTGTATCGACTTCGGGTCGAAGATGTCTATCACCGATCCTCACCGTATCTGTATTTGGTGTCTGGGTTCGGATCATCGAACCGGCGACTGTGGCTCCTGTCAGTCGATGATGGAGAAGGCCCTCCGTCAGAGGAAAAGTAAGTTAGCAGTGGGTGGGAGGCATCAAAGGCCACTTCGAAGGCCTCGTCGAAACAGCATAAGAAATCGTAGGAGTCAAAGGAAACGGAACATCATAAAAAACACTCAAAGAGATCCGATCTCGTAGTAGATCGAGACGATCTTCTTCGTCTTCTTCTAAAAAACTAAAAAGGAGACATAGATCTCCATCGTCATCATCCAATACATCGACTGAATTGGTTCGATGTCCAACAAGATCGCATTACCCTACAAAATAGGAACATTTTAGAAGAAAAATGATGCAGGTCTTTGAGAATGCGGCCTCGACCCCCTCAAAGAAACCTCAGAAAAGCCAGACCCTAGTCGCTCCACAGGACGACACAGGGAAGTCGGGAACTACGGCGGTAAAACCCGGTAGTACCCATAAAACTCGAGTCGACAAATCATCGAGAGATCCTCGAAGTTCAAGTGTTTCTCCGATCCCTCATAAAAAGCAGAAGTTGTTGAAGTCGAGTGCAACTTCGTCAACGCCATCGGTGCTGACAGCTTCAACATCGAAGCCTATACGATATTCGACGCCCTTATCGAAGACTTCGTCGAATGTGTCGAAGGTTCCTTCGACCCCTTCGAAGAAAACACCCATTCCTTCGACAAAAAATCAGGAGGAAGAGAGAATGTTTACACCTTTACCCAAGTCGGATTTTTTTAGGTCCATGTCTTCAATTTTTGAAGAATCTGGCTCGGAGGATGAAGATGTCACTCCTTTTGGAGTAAAATATGGCAGAAGACAAGTTCCAGAGGAACTTATAAACCCTGCAACTAAAATGAGAGACCTATGCGAAACTCTACATTCTGCTAGTGGTGTTGACAGATCACCTGAATTAGAGTTTGGTGCACCTGATCCTGCAGAACATGCAGACTCAGGGTACAGGAGTTTGATGAACAGGGTGATAGAATATATGGGTTGGGGGAGAGCCTCATCTACTTTTGAGCAAGATGATATGATGGACATAATAGTCCGAGGACCCCAGAAAGATCCAGTTCTCCCTTTCCATAGGGCGCTTCAGAAGACAGTTGAAAGGAACTGGGAAAAACCTGATAACATTGCTGCAGTACACAGCAATCTTCCAAAGAAGTACAGAACTTCTACTTCTGATCCAGAATATCTGAATAGACACCCTACTCCAGAAAGTCTGGTTATTCAGGCTGCTACTACTTCGAGACAGAAAGCATACCCAACCATACTTCCGGATAGGGAGGATAAGAAGGTTGATGCTTGGGCTTGTAAAGTTTTTACTTCAGGTAGCATGGCCTTGAAATCAACCAATATCACCTGTACCCTGGCCAGGTTCACACATACCCTGTGGGAATGCATTTTGGCGGTGGCTGAACCTATTCCGGAATGCGAGGAAAGGGAAGGCTTCCTGAATATAGTCAAAGACGGGAGGAGGCAATGGGGGAATGTCTCCAGTCTGGACTGGATACTGCTGATAGTATTAGCAGATCCATGGCATCAAACACAGTGCTACGCAGATTTGCGTGGTTGAGGAAGTTGGGGTTTGCACCAGATGTGCAGACCAGACTTCTCAACATGCCCTTTGATGGCTCAAGGCTGTTTGGTAGTAAGGCTGATGAGAGCCTAGAAAAACTACAGACCTCAAAAGCGGCAGCTAAATCACTGAGTGCCTCCATGCGACAGCCGCAGAAACCCAATTCGGGCTCATTTTCCTGGAGGGGTCGTCCTTTTCAATACTACTCTTCTGTTGGTAGAGGAAGAGGAAAGGCTTTTCAAAGGGGCAAAAGGAATGTCAATAGTGGTGGACGAGGAAAGACTACAAAGCCATCTTCAGGAACAGCATCTATGCCCTCAGCCGCTCCTGCAGCCGCCTCCAAATCACTCTGAGGTCTTATCATACAAAACACCACTGGGAGGCAGAATCTCTCAGCATCTGAAAGAATGGCGAGGCATTACTTCAGATGCTTGGGCACTAGAAACAGTAGCTCAAGGTTACTGCCTTCCCTTCCTAAAAAGACCTCACGATCATCCACAGGGAGCCAGCTCTACAAAAATTCCAGACCCGCTCATTTGGCAGGAAATTTTAAATCTGCTAGAGAAAGGTGCAATAGAACATGTACCTGTAGCGGAGAAGAACAAAGGTTGGTACTCTCCTTATTTTCTCATCCCAAAGAAGGACGGAGGACTGAGACCCATCTTGGACTTAAGAAAATTGAACAAGTTCCTCAGGAAGGACAAGTTCAAGATGGTAACCCTTTCTCAGATACTTCAGGCTCTCCAACTCCAAGACTGGTTGGTGTCATTGGACCTTCAGGATACTTATTTTCATGTGCCAATCCATCCCAAGTACAGAAAATACCTGAGGTTCGCAGTTGGCGGTTCTCACTTTCAGTTTCGAGTTCTGCCTTTCGGGCTGACCTCCGCTCGAAGGGTTTTCACCAAGCTGATGGCGGTAGTGGCAGCGAGTCTCAGGAGAGGGGGGATTCACGTCTACCCCTACCTGGACGACTGGTTGGTCAGAGCACGTTCTCCAGAACAAGCTCAGGAACATCTGTCGATCACCTGCCACTTCCTCCACAACCTGGGCTTCTCCCTCAATTACAAGAAGTCCCCCATGATACCATCCCAACAACTCCAGTTTATTGGAGCAGTCTTGGACACTTCCTCAGGCAAAGCCTCGCCGCCGAGGTAAGAGCTCACCACATCCAGCAGATGGTAACAAAATTCCAGAAAGCCCAGCATCTGCCGGCCTTCGATTTTCTGAGGTTGCTCGGCCTCATGGCATCCTGCATTTTTCTGGTGCCAGAGGCCAGACTGAGAATGAGATCCCTCCAATGGGTCCTCAGAACTCAGTGGTCCCAATTCTCTGGGAATATGTCAGATCTTCTGCAAGTCACAAGCGCAGTTGCTCAGGATCTATTATGGTGGGCTTGCAACGACAACATCTTCAAGGGAGAATCTTTTTGGCAACCATGGCCGGAGATAACAGTAGTAACAGACGCCTCACTCACTGGGTGGGGAGCTCACACCAGCGATCTGACAATCAGCAGACGTTGGTCTCCATCGGAGTGCAAACTACACATCAACCTATTGGAGCTGAGGGCAATCAGACTGGCGCTGAAGGCCTTCCTGCCCTCGGTACAGGGAAAGAATGTCCTGATAATGACAGACAACACAGTGGCCATGTACTACCTCAACAAAAGAGGAGGCGTAGGATCACTACCTCTGTGCACAGAGGCAATGCAGCTCTGGTTCTGGGCAATACGAAAAGGAATCTCTCTATCAGCAGTTCACCTAGCCGGAGAGCAGAACACGGCGGCAGATGCTCTGAGCAGGCAGAGCACAGTCTCCCAAGAGTGGGAGTTAGCTCAGGAAGTCCTTCTGGAGATGTTCGCCCTTTGGGGAACCCCTCAAGTGGATCTGTTCCCAACCACGGTAAACCGGAAATGCGATCAGTATTGCTCAAGGGAATTTCCCCCGAGAGGAGCTCTAGGAAATGCGTTCGTGGTGGAATGGGATTTCCCCCTGCTGTACGCGTTTCCTCCAGTCCCCGTGATTCCTCAAGTAATCAGGAGGTTGAGAAAGTTCAGGAAAACCACGATCCTAATTGCCTCGGACTGGGCCAGGACGACGTAGTACCTGGACCTTCTGGACATGTCCATTTGCCCTCCAATACGTCTTCCACAAAGAGAGGATCTTCTCTCGCAAGAGGTAGGTTGGGTTCTCCATCCAGAGGTCAAGAAACTCAACCTACATGCATGATTTCTGAGAGGTTGAGATACAAGGATTGGGGTCTTCCAGATGACGTCATGGAGATTTTGCTTTCGGCCAGAAGGCCAGCAACAAAATCCTTGTACCAGTGTCGTTGGAACAAGTTCAGTAACTGGTGCAAATATAGAGATGTAGACTCTTTTCAATGTGGCACCCCAATGGTGCTTTCTTTCCTATTACATCTGGCCAATCTGGGGCTCCAGATCGGAACAATTAAAGGATATCTTGCTGCGCTGTCCATTTTTAAGCGCTCCTCGGAAGAGGTTTCTTACTTTAAAATTCCATTAATCATACAGTTTCTGAAAGGACTTACCAATGCATATCCACCAATACTGTTTCATGTTCCAACTTGGGATTTAACGGTAACAGTAGTGTAGAGGAGCACACCTTTCTTATATTGGCTTCTCGACTTGGTACATAAATTTCAAATCGATTCCGCAGGATTTTTAGGTGTTAACAGAGTCAGATTCTGGGCTACAGAATTTAATATACATAGAACAATTTTGGGAACACTTTAACAAAAATGACCTTTGCTCCGTGCACACTTTTGAGCATAAAACTATGCAAAAATGAATACTGTGTTTACTTGTGGTTTTTCACCAGTTTTAATTATTTAAACAAAGTCTTTTTTGGTGGTAACTAGTGTACCCCATTCATTTTCTAATTTCTTCAATGTTCAAAACATAGATTATTGCACACTTTTATTTTACTTCATGCTTGACAGTATATACCAAAAATACACAAAGATCTGAGAAATCCGCCAGGAAGACCAATCATAGCTGCCAACAACAGTTTACTTGAGCCTTTGGCACAATATATAGACCGGGCAATTCAACCTTCGGTTCACAAATTCAACACCTACATTAAAGACACAAACGATTTTCTAAACAAATTAAAAAATATCAAAATAAATGAAGAACATGACATCCTCTTCACTATGGACGCTGTAAGTCTTTATACCAACATCACCCATGAGGGGGGACTAGAAGCCATGGAGTGGCTATTGTTAAAATCAGACACGGATTGTAAAGCAGACAAACTGTTCATCTTAAAATTGTTAAAAATTCTCTTACAGAACAATTTCTTCATGTTCGAGGACAAGTACTTCATACAAACGTCAGGAACATCAATGGGGCCGCTATGGCTCCCAGCTATGCCAACACATACATGGCATACCTAGAAGATACCAATATCTTCAATGAAGAGAGGTGGACGAAACAACTAAAATGTATTTACCGCTTCATAGATGACATATTCGGCATCTGGAGTGGACCTTCGGAAGAATTAGAGATATTCTTTCAACATTTGAATAGAATGGCACCGAGGATAAACTTAACAATGAAGACCAGCATAGAAACAATTGAATTCTTAGACGTACAAATATATAAGAAAAGAGGCAAACTTGAAACCACAATTTATACAAAACTAACAGACAGAAACAGTCTGCTCCATGCAAACAGTTTTCATCCACAGAGAACAATAGAAAGTATGCCATTCAGCCAATTCATAAGATACAGACGGATTATCTCAGAAGAAGATGAATACAAAAACAAGATTGAAGGCCTTAAAAGTAAATTTGAAAAAAGGGGTTATCAGCCAATGAACATCAACATAAGTGCTGATAAAGTAAGCAGTATCAGCAAAGAAGAAGCATTGAAATCAAAAGAAAAAACAGAAGTGGAGAAACTGGTATATGTTACCACTTACTCCCAACAGAGTCCTAAAATAAAGAAAATCATCAAGAAGAACTGGGCAACTCTCACACTTGATCCTGTGATGAAAAGACTCTTTCCAGAACCCCCACTTTTTGCATACAATAAAAGTAAATCAATCAGAGAACATTTGGTCAAGGCAGATTTCTCTGCTGAAAGACAGACTCAGGTAAACTGGAAAGGAACAACAGTGTGTCATAATTACAATAAGTGCAATAACCTAATTACAGGCAACACCATCACTCATCCTCACAAAGGGTACAAAATAAATCTCCATCACTCGTCTACATGCGACTCTAAGAATGTAATATATGGCATAAGATGCCCCTGCGGTCTATATTATGTGGGAATGACAACAAGGAAAGTGAAAACAAGATGGTCAGAACACAAGTCCAACATAAGAATAGGCACCATCAAATCTCCAGTAACTCAACACTTCAAAAAAGAGAGACACAACATTGCCCAAATAAGGTTTATTATTTTTGAACAAATAAAATTACCAAGGAGAGGGGGAAACCTTAACAAGATGCTGCTACAGAAAGAAACATACTGGATTGAAAAATTGAATTCCATGCAGCCGAACGGTATGATCGCTGATTGGGACCTAAATTGTTTTTTATAACATATAAAGAAGTTTGAACAAAATTACTGCAATACGGCTTATGACTGTTGAAATGCACACTTCACTAACCACAGCGTGAGCGCTTTAAGATGGAGCCCGTTTAATACACCGGGTCATGTACGGCTAATACAGACCACGAGCAAGTACAAGTCAATTGAATAATGAGCACCACTCGAAATAGTTGGTTTTTGAAATTCCGTAAACACATCAACAGATGAACGAAGTGGACAATTTCATAAACAACTTGACAAATATCATGAGTCAGTAACAGAAACGCACTAGGAGTAAGAATCAATGCCATTGAACACAGTAACTTGTCATCAGTAGTTTATACAAGATGGCGCGCAGCAAAATCCATAGAAATAACCATCTATGTCTACATGGAACGAGAGAAAGGACTAACTAGAGCATGGTTGCCATCACAACCAACAAAACCACGGGAACACGATTTGCAAACCCGGGCAATACGAAGAATCCATCCTCTGCTGCCAGGAGCTGCCGCGAAAGGACGAACGTAATAAGGAGTGAGAAAAACATCATCAGACTAGAGGCAAGGACGACAGACAGATTGGTGAAAGGAAACCAAGCTACCCCGGAAGACGACTATACAGAGGTGAGCAGCGCTAACCGCATGGACACAGTAAAATGTAATATATTCCAGAATCAGTTAACTAGGGTTTTGTGACTGGGACACAGCGCTATTATCTAGCGACTGTTCCCAGCACAAAACCCACACACAATAATATCACAGACATCCTAAAGAAAAAAAAACATTTTTCGTTTTGTTCACAGACCAAAACATCCTCCGGTGCTTTAAGGAAAAACAATCGTAGAGCCAGATTCAATTGCAAAAAAGCAACACTGACACGTTTATGATGTTTTTAAGAAGATAAAATCTTCAGAATTAAAGGTATTTGAGGTTCAAAATTTATACTGATAAAAAATGACAAGAGTAATTATGATGATAATATTTGCTGAACAAACAATGACTAAGGAACTGAAAAGAAATATGTTATTTTTAACTTTCAGAATCTAAAATCATTGAAACAAGGTACTGATCCGCACCTGATGAAGGGCATTCGGAGGGGGTCATTACGAACCAGGCGTTAAGGGGTTAACGGCGCCGTAAAAGGTTGCGGCGCCGTTAACCCCTTAACGCCTTACTACGAGGTCCCTTTGCAGGTCCCGACCTTAACGGCTGGTCTGTAACAGCCGTTAAGGTAGGGACCGGCAAAAGGACCTTGAAGGTAATTACGGTACCGCAATTTGCGGTACCATAATTGCAGCCTTCCCCATTCCCATTGAGCCCTATGGGGAAAAAATGGGAATGGGGAAGGGCCAATGGTAAATGGGGAATTACCGCCCCGCCAACCTTGGAATGGGGCGGTAATTCCCCATTTACCATTGGCGGAATCGGTAAAATACCGGCGGCAAACATGGCGCAACTAGCGCCATGGTTACCACCTGGGTCGTAATGACCCCCAGAGCCCAAAATGCGTAGTGCATTAGAGAAACCCTCAAACAAAAGGATTGGCTTGCTAGCCAGTTACAAGTTTGATATATGGACTAAAGTTTCTCTTAAAACAATAGGAAATGTACCCACGGAGGAAGAAAATGTTACACTTTGTTGTTTGAATTGTGATTTATATGGAAATGTTTCAAGTATCCTTTACTTTGATATACTGTCAAGCATGAAGTAATGCTAAAAATGTGCAATAATCTATGTTTTGAACATTGAAGAAATTAGAAAATGAATGGGGTACACTAGTTACCACCAAATAAAATTTGTTTACATAATTAAAACTGGTGAAAAACCACAAGTAAACACAGTATTCATTTTTGCATAGTTTTATGCTCAAAAGTGTGCACGGAGCCAAGGTCATTTTTGCTAAATTGATCCCAAAATTGTTCCAACTTGGGATTTAAACCTAGTTCTTAAATTCCTAGCTTGTATCCTCCTGTCCATTGAGGCTTTTAACACTAAAAACTGTCCTTCTTGTGGCATTAACATCAGCCCGCAGGGTTAGGGAACTACAGGCTCTCTCATGTAAACCTCCATATACCATCTTTTACAAGGACAAGGTAGTTCTTAAGGTTAAACCATCTTTCTTACCGAAAGTAGTTTTCGACTTCCATTTGTCACAGAAAATTACTTTCTCAACATTCTATCCTCCTCCTCATTTGGGAAAAGAAGAGGAGAGATTGCATAGATTGGACCCCAAGAGGGCCCTCAGTTTTTACATTTCAAGAATGACAAAATTACGTCAAGATGACCAACTCTTTGTGGCTTACACAGGTCGTCAATTGGGGTTAGCGGTGACAAAACAAACTATATCTTCTGGATCATTCTGGCTATTTTGGAATGCCACAGATTAGCATGAAAGACCCACCGGATGCGCTACGTGCTCACTGCACTAGGGGAATTGCTACTTCTGCGGCTTTGAAGAGGGGAGTTCCTGCAAAAGACATTTGCTCGGCTGCAACATAGGCATCAATGCATACCGTTATCAAGCATTACTGCTTAGATGTCTCCTCCTCCAATGAGGGGTTATTTGCCAGGGCGGTACTTCACTCTGTCCATGAAAACAAGAACTAGCACTCCTACCTCCAAATTGATCACTGCTATGGGAGTCTATCACAAGATGAGGAATACATGGGAGGGCAGAATCCATTCGAAGAACAAGTTACTTACCAACTGTAACGTTCTTTCGACTGGATGTTCCTCCCATGTATTCCTCATCGACCCTCCCAGCCAACCCCACAGTACAATTTACGTTTTCTTACACTTTCCTCTCACGATGGGCCTATCAGTCACAGCATACGCCTGGAAGTTCCATGAGTATTTCCTCGAAAAAACGGAACTGAAACCAACGGGCGCTGCCCGAGCTACTTATACCAACAGTGACATTGAAACAGAACGGAGCCCGTCGAGGGACAATGGACGCCATGACCTCGAGCACAGCGCCCTCTGGGGAAAAAATGTTTTTCCGAAGCAGCAAAGCTGGCGATAACGAATTATCACAAGATGAGGAATACGTTGGAGGAACATCCAGTCTAAAGAACGTTACAGTTGGTAAGTAACTTGTTCTTCTCATCTTTCATTTTGATTTTCTCTTGTAATAACCAAAAATGGTGAACTATTGACAGCTGTTTCTCAGACCATGGCTTCGCTTCCATCCATACTTGTTTTTCCATCTGCCTCTCTAATGACTCAGGGAACCCCTGACATATAATATGATAAAATAGTGCCACTGTCTTTTCCCACGGCCCGCGAGTTTCAAGCTGCCATTTCTTCTGAATATCCTGAATGTAAGCAATAGGGTCTTCATCTTCCTTCATTTTACATGTCATACTTGCCCCTCCTCCTATCCCTACCTGCGAGGCTAAGAACCTTGGGATCATCTTTGACTCCACACTTTCCTTCCCCTCACACATCTCGGACATCTCTAAAACGTCAAACTTCTTGCTGCACCACCTCAGAGGTACTCTGCCTTTCCTATCTTTCCCTCAGAAGCTTACTGTCTCCCAAGCTCTGGTTCTCTCTAGGTTGGACTACTGTAACAGCTTCTTTCTAAATCTACCCGCCTCCACTCTCCGCCCTTTACAACTAATCCAGAACAGGACTGCAATACTTGTCCTTACTCTCAAGCCCTGGGACTGTATCTCTGAAGCTCTGAATCCCTTCACTGGCTCCCAGGGGATGCAAGGATTACATTTAAAACCCTCTGCATTGTCCACAAGGCTTTCGGGGGCCTGGGTCCAAAATACCTTCAACTATCTCTCCGTAAATACCTCCCCTTTCGAGTCCTTCACTCCTCTACTTTTAACTCCCTCAGGGTCAGTCGTTTACAAAGAAACAAGATGGAGGTAGATCTCTGTCTTCAGCTGGAGCCTCCCTTTGGAAAAGCCTCCCTGCCACCTAGAAACTTGAGGAGAACCACCTCCTGTTCCAGAATCACCTCAAGACCTTCCTCTTCGCCTCTGCTTTTGCCCCTTTTCTCCCCTGTTGATCTGTATTTGTCTCTCAGCACCGTGCACCTGGCCAACCACTGGCCTTCGGGCCCAGGTACCTGCTCACCCTGCCACCCTCCTGCACTGCCTCCCGGCCACCCCTTGCACTGGGGTCTGAATATGTACCCGTACAGTCAAAAACAAAGAGGTGATGGCTCGAAGGTTTTGAATGAATCTTAACCACTGGCATTGCTCTGGGCAACCCTCCAGGCCATCCCTCTTCGCCTGCCAAGCCATTACACAAGGGGAAAGATCATATGCAAATCAGGCTTGGCCCCACCCCAAAAGGGGCAGTCCACCCCGAACTGCTAGGTCACATCCTTTCTGCACGAGACCACAAGCATCCCCAAACATGTTTCGGCCTTGTTGGGCCTCATCAGTGAGGAGTAGCTTGGGTCTGTAGGCCCAGCAGGCACGGGACCCATGTCTGGGCATACCAGTCCCACTCGGGGTGACATAGCAAAAACAAAGAGGTAATGGCTGGAAGGTTTGGAATGAATCTTAACCACTGGCATTACTCTGGGCAACCCTCCAGGCCATTGTTCTTCGCCTGCCAAGCTATTATAGAAGGGGAAAGACCATATGCAAATCAGGCTTGGCCCCACCCCAAAAAGGGGAGTACAGCCCGAACTGCTAGGTCACATCCCTTCTGCATGAGACCACAAGCATCCCCAAACATGTTTCAGCCTTGTTGGGCCTCATCAGTGAGGAGGAGCTTGGGTCTCTAGGCCCAGCAGGCACGGGACCCACGTCTGGGCATACCCATCCCACTCGGGGTGACACAGCAAAAACAAAGAGGTGATGGCTGGAAGGTTTTGAATGAATCTTAACCACTGGCATTGCTCTGGGCAACCCTCCAGGCCATCGTTCTTCGCCTGCCAAGCCATTACAGAAGGGGAAAGACCATATGCATATCAGGCTTGGCCCCACCCCAAAAGGGGCAGTCCAGCCCAAACTGCTAGGTCACATCCCTTCTGCACGAGACCACAAGCATCCCCAAATATGTTCCGGCCTTGTTGGGCCTCATTAGTGAGGAGTAGCTTGGGTCTCTAGACCCAGCAGGCACGGGACCCACGTCTGGGCATACCCGTCCCACTTGGGGTGACATAGCAAAAACAAAGAGGTGATGACTGGAAGGTTTTGAATGAATCTTATCCACTGGCATTGCTCTGGCCTAGCAGTTCAGGCTGGGATGCTACCATTGGTGGCAGTACCAGACTGATTTGCATATGGCTGGACCACTTTTTCAATGGCACATACGGCTAAAAACGGTGGTGTGGAAGGTTGCTCACAGCAACGCCAGTGGTACAGATTCATTCAAAACCTTCCACCCATCACTTTTGTGGTCACAGTTTGTCTCACTGTGTGAGAGAGGGTATGCCCAGACGTGGGTCCCTTGCTCGCTGCGCCATAGGGAACCAAGCTGCACCTCACTGAGGAGGCCCAACAAGGCTGAAACATGTCTGGGGTTGCTTGTGTTTCCGTGCAGAGGGGACCTGGCCTAGCAGTTCTGGCTGGGCTGCTACCATTGGTGGCAGTAGCAGACTGATTTGCATATGGCTGGAACCCTTTTGCAATGGCAAAGACGGGCTAAAAAACGGTGTGGAAGGTTGCCCAGAGCAACGCCAGTGGTACAGATTCATTCAAAACCTTCCACCCATCACGTTTGTGGTCCCATACAATCCCCTACCCACTTCTCTTTTGCACTTATCAGATATACAGTATCTGCTTAACCTAGCACTTGCTACTTACTGGTTGAACTCCCACCTTTATTTTTATTTATTTTTTATGTATGTATATTACTTATTTATTTTGTTCTCTCCTCTGTTATCTACTTTCCACCTCTCCCCCTTCCATGCACGTTCCCCCTTTTCCTTTTCCCATTCACTTTCACGTTCTCAATGTCACTGCACCTAGTAAGATTGTTGTCTTTGTTCTCCCCTGTTTTCCTCCCTTTGCCTGGTCGCACTCTGAAACACTTGTGTATGAGCGCGATACAAATAAAATATCATATCATAATTGCACCCATATCCGAGGTGTCAGGATATTGTACCCTGAGAGCCCTCCAAACGTCTGCTCTACAATTATTAAATGGTGATCCATCATGCACTGTGTTTTGTGCAGTCAGACTTGAATATCCGCTCTTCTCCATATATCATCAGCCCTCTCTCCAAGATTGGCTGCCAGGAGACTTTTTTGTCTCCTATGGCCAGTGTATTTCTTCCTGTCATTTTCTCGAATTCGTATACATCCATTTCCCAGCACCCGAAGTCAAACTAGGTAGCTTGCATTTTAAGTTATCCTTGTCCATCTGTGGCCATGGAATTTATTGCGTTCTTGCTCCTCATTTCTCTAATAAGGGACCTGTGTGAACCCCATCCCATAGTTGGAGCCCACTGTTAGTCTATCCATGGCAGGGATAATCGTCCCTGACTGTCTCCTTGTGGGCAATGACTTAACCTGCTTACATATGGTGGCGACTCTCTCTTCTCGCTATGTGATCGGCCTCGGGGACGCTCAGAATATGCTATGGGATCTGTCGTTCTTTCTTTAGGCTGCTGCAGATCTGACCATCTCACCTCCTTCTCCATTTGCAGGCTACCTTCAGGGGTGCACGTGCTCGTTCCTTCTGCCCCAAGACCTGACTACCTTTCCTCTTCTGACATGTCTAGGCCCCAAATAGTCTGACTATCATTCCCTTCACCCTTGTCTAAGTTCAGTCTGCTCAAAGACAATGGCCAACATTCATCACCAAACAGGTTTCCCTCCTTGCTTCATGAGTTAGGTACTGGGGATCGATACTCCCTATCTCGTCTTAAATGTTGATAGACCTTATTGATCCTTTCCCCAATGCTTTCTGCATCAAATCTTTCTTCTCCTACTCTAGATACTGCTGGTGTTACTTCCTTTATCAGGAAAATCTCTTCCACTCGGTCCCATCGTATTTCTGGGATTGGCCTCATTTGATCCTTGCAGATGAGACTGAGATCAAAACCTTGCTGTCTCCTCTTTCGTTCTATTTCTTCATCTACTTCCCTTCATTTTCTAGCATCCCTTCTAATTCTTTCTTCTTCTTGCCTCTGTTCTTCTCATCTCCTTACTCCTTCCCGTCTTTCCTCTTCTTCCCTTTTTGTCTATTGTTGTACTTTCTTTGTTCTTCTACCTGTTCTCCAATGTTCTCTTGCTCCTTATATATCTGCTCTCATCACTCCCTGCTTTTCCTTTTCCTTTCATCCTCTTTCAATCATATCTCCCTTTCCTTATCCTTCCTTTCTTGTTCGTCAGTATCTCCTCTTTGCCTAACCTCCTCAACTCATTTCCCATCTATCTTGAGTAATATCTGGCCTCCCATCAATTGGTTTTGTACAAGCGGTACCTCGTCAGCCTTATCTTTTTCTCCTTTCCATCCCTTGATTACCCTGTCTATTTCTGTCAACAAATTCGACTGCTCACTTCTTCTTTCCTTGTATGAATTTAAAAATATCTTCCTTTCTTTTATTCTCTTCTGGACTATCGTTGCTACTGTAAGTGCTGGGTTCATATATTGGATTACTGTACCCCATTGCTGCTCTTAGTTCCTTTAAAGTTTACACTCCTATCTCTTCTGTGGCCACACTCTTTGCTTCTGGCAAGGTAAGGGGAGCCCAGGGCTCAACGTCATCCTCCTTATGCTGATTAAGCATCCACTCCTCAGGTGGTGGGTCTTCTCTTTCCTCTTAATACATTTTCCAGAGCTCTAAAATCGCTAATCTTGTCTCTAAGTTCTTCCCTGTGTATGCAGCGTGCAGAAATGTGGTCATGTGTTGTAATACCACTCTTGACAGCGATCCCCCTTGTGGCCACGGCATTGAACATTTTATCTGCTGTGCCCTTTACCCATTCTGCACTGTACTGTGTGATCTTGGGCATGTGTTTTGGCAGTGTCTTGCATAGGTGCATGAGAGGAGTATCCCCCATAATGAAAAGTCTCATCTGACTGTTGATACTTACCAGACCATTCAATAAACCTTAAACTTTGGCTTAAATCACCACTTTTCAACGTTTCAAAACAATCAAATATGAGCAAGCACCATCAATCACTGCTCAATCCTCTTATGTTGATGCCCTATCTATTCCTTTTGATTGCTGCCAAACGTTTTACTACACTTTATCTTTACTCACTGCTACTTTTTCATTTCTTCACCATTTCTATCGCTCTTTGATATTTTACTCAACAGACAACATTTAGACTAGTCAGACATCACATATTATAAACACGGTGATCATCTCTTCCCTCGCCTTCACTTTTTTACCTTGTACAGGGTTTGAGGCATCACCTTACGTAGTCCTGACTACGCTTTTCATTTTTCACCCTACCCCTGTTGGGATTTGAAATGTCTCCTTCTAACTCCCTTGAATTCTAGGTGGTATCTCTTATCTCTACAAGTATTTCCTGTTACTCAAAATTATTACAATCCTGTCCCCTTATTTGCTATTCCCCTTAGTCTACTCACCATTGGTTAACTGACTCAAGGTCTTCGGTATCGACTCCTCCTCCAATCCGACCACTTTGCCATCCATTCAAGAGTACCCGTGGAAACAGGGCAAGGATTTCTTCAAAGGGGGATCTGCCCACCGTCTTGGTTCTTCTTGGAAGTTCATTTCGAATGAATTGTGTCCTCCCACGTATTCCTCATCTTGTGATAATTTTTTTCGCCAGTTTCGCTGCATCGGAAAAAAATGTTTTCGGCAGAGGGCGCTGTGCTCGAGGTCGTGGCATCGAATGTCCCTGGACAGGCTCTGTACCGTGTCGATGTCACTGATGGTATAAATGGCTCGAGCCGCGCTCATTGGCTTTAGTTCCGTTTTTCCAATTGCTTCGCTCTCGTGAACGGCTTGCTTCGAGATTTTCTGTCAAGAAAATGGCTTCTTTATCGACCGCTTCGACTCCCAAAACTGGGTTTAAGAAGTGTAATGACTGTGGATCGAAGATGTCCATCACCGATCCTCACCGTTTCTGTTTGTGGTGTCTGGGCTCAGACCATCGAACCGGCGACTATGGCTCCTGTCAGTCAATTACAGAGAAGGACCTCCGTGAGAGGAAAAGTAAGTTAGCGGTGGGGTGGGAGGCGTCGAAGGGCTCTTCGAAAGCCTTGTCTAAAAAGCATAAAAAATCATCCGACTCAAAGGAATCGGAACACCATAAAAAACACTGAAGAGATCCCGATCTCGTAGCAGGTAGAGATGATCTTCTTCGTCTTCCTCTAAAAAGCTCAAAAGGAGACATAGATCTCCATTGTCATCGTCCAATTCATTGACAGAATTCGTTTGATGTCCGACTAGATCGGATTCCCCTTCAAAATGGGATAGCTTTAGGAAAAGAATGTTGCAGGTGTTTGAGACCCTCGAAGAAACCTCAGAAAAGCCAGACTCCGGTTGCTCCTTTGGACGACGCAGGGAAGTCGGGAACTACAACGGTTAAGCCTAGTAGTACCCATAGATCTCGAGTCAACAAGTCATCGAGAGATCCTCGAGGGTCGAGTGTCTCTCCGATCCCTCATAAAAAACAAAAATTGTCGAAGTCGGGTGCAACTTCATCGATGCCATTGGCGCTGACTGCTCCGATGACAAAGCCTAGTTTATCCTCGACGCCTTTGTCGAAGGCTTTGTCGAGTGCGTCAAAGGTTCCTTCGACTCCCTGGAAGACTCCCTCGAAGAAAACACCGATTTCTTCGACAAATTATGAGGAGGAAGAGAGAAGGTTTACACCTTTACCAAGATCGGACTTCTTTAGGTCCATGTCTTTAATTTTTGAAGAATCTGGTTCAGATGATCAGTAGGTCACTCCTCTTGGAGTAAAATATGACACTAGACAGGTTCCAGAGGAACTGATAAATCCTGAGACAAAAATGAGAGACCTATCTGAAACTCTGCATTCTGCTAGTGGTATGGACACATCACCCGAATTAGAGTTTGCTGCACCTGATCCTGCAGAACATGCAGACTCAGGGTATAGGAATTTGATGAGTAGGGTGATTGAATATATGGGTTGGGGAAGAGCCTCCCCTACGTTTGAACAAGACGATATGACGGATATTATAGTCCGAAGACCCCGGAAAGATCCAGTTCTCCCCTTTCATAGGCATTACAAAGAACAGTTGAAAAAAACTGGGAAAAACCTGATAGCATTGCTGCAGTATACAGCAATCTCCCAAAGAAGTACAGAACTTCTACTTCTGACCCAGAATACCTGAGTAGACACCCTTCTCCAGAAAGCTTGGTTATTCAGGCAGCTACTACTTCCAGGCAGACAGCATACCCAACCAAACCTCCGGACAGGGAGGACAAAAAGGTTGATGCCTGGGCTCGTAAAGTTTTTACTTCGGGTAGCGTGGCCTTGAAATCTACCAATGTCACCTGTACCCTGGCCAGGTTCACACATACCCTGTGGGAATGCATTTCGGCGGCGGCTGAGTATATTCCGGTAGCCGAGGAAAGGGAAGGCTCCCAGAATATAGTCAATGACGGTAAGGAGGCAATGGGGGAATGCCTCCAGTCTGGACTGGATATTGCTGATAGTATTAGCAGGTCCATGGCATCAAGCACAGTGCTACGCAGATTTGCATGGTTGAGAAAGTCGGGGTTTGCACCAGATGTACAGACCAGGCTTCTCAACATGCCCTTTGATGGCTCGAGGCTGTTTGGTAGTAAGGCTGATGAGAGCCTAGAAAAACTACAGACCTCGAAAGCGGCAGCAAAGTCCCTTAGTGCCACCATGCGACAGCCTCAGAAACTCTATTCGGGCTTGTTTTCCTGGAGGGGTCGTCCTTTTCGATACTACTCCTCTGTTGGTAGAGGAAGAGGACAGTCTTTTTAAAGGGGCAGAAGGAATGTCACTCCTGGTGGACGAGCAAAGACTACAAAGCCATCTTCAGGAACAGCATCTATGGCCTCAAAATCTCTCTGAGGTCTTATCATACAAAACACCTGTGGGAGGCGGAATCTCTCAGCATCTGGAAGAGTGGCGGGGCATTACTTCAGATGCATGGGCACTGGAGACAGTAGCCCAAGGTTACTGCCTACCCTTCCTAAAACGACCTCAAGATCATCCACCAGGAGCCAGCACTACCAAAATTCCAGATCCGCTCCTTTGCCAGGAAATTATAACCCTGCTAGAGAAAGGTGCAATAGAACATGTACCTGTAGCAGAGAGGAACAAGGGCTGGTTCTCCCCCTATTTTCTCATCCCCAAAAAGGATGGAGGATTTAGACCCATCTTGGACTTGAGAAAATTAAACAAATTCCTCAGAAAGGACAAGTTCAAGATGTTAACCCTTTCTCAGATCCTTCAGGCTCTCCAACTCCAGGACTGGTTGGTATCATTGGACCTTCAGGATGCTTATTTTCATGTGCCAATCCATCCCAAGTACAGAAAATACCTGAGGTTCGCAGTTGGCGGTTCTCACTATCAGTTTCGAGTTCTGCCATTCGGGCTGACCTCGCTCCGAGGGTTTTCACCAAACTGATGGCGGTAGTGGCAGTGAGTCTCAGGAGAGGGGGGATTCACGTCTACCCCTACCTGGACGACGGGCTAATCAGAGCACGTTCTCCAGAACAAACTCAGGAACATCTGTCGATCACCTGCCACTTCCTCCACAACCTGGGCTTCTCCCTCAATTTCAAGAAGTCCCACATGGTACCATCCCAACAACTCCAGTTTATCGGTGCAGTCTTGGACACTTCCTCTGGAAAAGCCTCACCGCCCAAGGTGAGAGCTCTCCACATCCAGCAGATGGTAACAAAATTCCAAAAAGCCCAGCATCTACCGGCCTTCGATTTCCTGAGGTTGCTCGGCCTCATGGCATCCTGCATTTTTATGGTGCCTGAGGCCAGATTGAGAATGCGATCCCTCCAATGGGCCCTCAGAACTCAGTGGTCCCAATTCTCGGGAATACAGATCTTTTGCAAGTCCTGAGCGCAGTTGCTCAGGATCTATCATGGTGGGCTTGCAACGACCACATCCTCAAGGGAGAATCCTTTTGGCAAGCATGGCCGGAGATAACAGTAGTGACGGACGCCTCACTCACGGGGTGGGGAGCACACACCAACGATCTGACAATCATTGGACATTGGTCTCCATCGGAGTCCAGACTACACATCAACCTTTTGGAGCTGAGGGCAATCAGACTAGCTCTGAAGGCCTTCCTGCCCTCCGTACAGAGAAAGAATGTCCTAATAATAACGGACAACACAGTGGCCATGTACTACCTCAACAAAAGAGGAGGCGTAGGATCACTACCTCTGTGCAGAGAGGCGATGCAGCTCTGGTTCTGGGCAATACAAGAGGGAATCTCTCTATCGGCAGTTCACCTAGCAGAACACGGCGGCAGACGCTCTGAGCAGGCAGAGCACAATTTCCCAAGAATGGGAGTAAGCTCAGGAAGTCCTTCTGGAGATCTTCGCCCTTTGGGGAACCCCTCAAGTGGATCTGTTTGCAACCTCAGTAAACCGGAAGTGCGATCAGTATTGCTCAAGGTAATTTCCTCCGAGAGGAGCTCTAGGAGACGCGTTTGTAGTGGATTGGGATTTTCCCCTGCTGTACGTGTTTCCTCCAGTCCCCGTGATTCCTCATGTAAACAGGAGGTTGAGAAAGTTCAGGAAAGGTATGATCCTAATTGCTCCGGATTGGGCCAGGAGGACGTGGTATCCGGACCTTCTGGATATGTCCATCTGCCCTCCAATACGTCTTCCACAAAGAGAGGATCTTCTCTCGCAAGAGAAAGGTTGGGTTCTCCATCCAGAGGTCAACACGCTCAACCTTCATGCATGGTTTCTGAGAGGTTGAGATACAAGGACAAGGATCTTCCGGATTACGTAATAGAGATTTTGCTTTCGGCCAGGAGGCCAGCAACAAAATCTTTGTACCGGTGTCGTTGGAATAAATTCCGTAACTGGTGCAAGTATAGGGATATGGACCCTTTTCAATGTAGCACACCAATGGTGCTTTCTTTCCTATTACATCTAGCCAATCTGGGGCTCCAGACCGGAACAATCAAAGGATACCCTGCTGCGCTGTCCATTTTTAAGTGCTCCTCGGAAGAGGTTTCTTACTTTAAAATACCATTAATAATACAGTTCTTAAAAGGACTTACAAATGTTTTTCCACCAATACCATTTCATGTTCCAATTTTGGATTAGAATTTAGTTCTGAAATTCCTAACATGTATACCATTTGAGCCTCTGCACTCATGTCCATTGAGGCTTTTAACGCTAAAAACTGTCCTTCTTGTGGCATTAACATCAGCCCGCAGGGTTAGTGAACTACAGGCTCTGTCATGTAAACCTCCATACACCACTTTTTATAAAGACAAAGTGATTCTGAAAGTTAAACCATCTTTCTTACCAAAAGTAGTTCCCGGCTTCCATTTGTCACAGAAAATTACTTTCTCAACATTCTATCCTCCTCCTCATTTGGGAAAAGAAGAGGAGAGGTTACATAGGCTGGACCGCATGAGGGCTTTCAGCTTTTACATTGCAAGAATGACAAAATTATGTCAAGACAACCAACTTTTTGTGGGATACACAGATCGTAAATTGGAGTTAGCGGTCAGAAAACAAACCACATCCCGCTGGATTATTCTAGCTATATTGGAATGCTACAGATTAGCAGGAAAAGACCCACCGGATGGGTTACGTGCTCACTCCACAAGGGGAATGGCTACTTCTGCGGCTTTGAAGAGGGGAGTCCCTGCAAAAGATATTTGCTCAGCTGCAACATGGGCATCAATGCATACCTTCATCAAGCATTACTGCTTAGATGCCTCCTCCTCCAATGAGGGACTTTTTGCCAGAGCAGTACTTCACTCTGAACATGAAAACAAAAACTAGTACTCCCACCTCCAAATTGGTCACTGCTATGGGAGTCTATCACAAGATGAGGAATACGTGGGAGGACACAATCCATTCGAAGAACAAGTTACTTACCAACTGTGATGTTCTTTCAACTGGATGTTCCTCCCACATATTCCTCATTGACCCTCCCAGCCAACCCTGTAGTACAGTTTATGTTTTCTTACACCTTCCTCTCACGATGGGCCTATCAGTCACAGCATACGCCTGGATGTTCCACGAGTATTTCCTCGAAAAAACAGAACTGAAGCCAACGGGTGCGGCTTGAGCCAATTATACCATCGGTACAGAGCCCGTCGAGGGACATTCGACGCCACGACCTCGAGCACAGTGCCCTCTGCTGAAAATATTTTTTTCCGATGCAGCGAAGCTGGCGAAACGAATTATCACAAGATGAGGAATACGTGGGAGGAACATCCAGTCGAAAGAACGTTACAGTTGGTAAGTAACTTGTTCTTCTATTCGGCTGCTCTCCACACAAAACTCTGCAATCTTCCAGCGAATGGCAGATGATGCCTGACCGTCTGAAAATCTAGCGCAGAACTGGTTTGGATCTTTTGAACCATCCGCACCGCTACCATGTGAGCTTAGGGCCCTTTAGAAATGTGCATGCAATGTATGCCTTCACACATAATAACTCCAAGTCCAAATAACCAAATCAACTCAGGGAGATGGCAAAGTACTGTTTTATTAACAATTATCTAAAACAGAGAGTTACAACAAACATTGACGGACGGACGCTCGATTTCTCTCAGTGATCTTTTCACAAAATGAAGCTTATATATCCAAAATACATCATAGGTGACATCATACAATCTGGCAAATAATGAAAAACCTACTAGGGATCGACATTGGATTAAGGGGAACATCTAAGTATATTATTTATAGGAACTAGGATTGTAGTTAGCTGCCCACTGTCAGGTGGACAACATATGCCTACCTCTAAAACATGTAATCTTCAGAAACATTAGATACATAGTTTCTCATTGGTTTTCAAACGATAAAGTCCTTCATTATATGGACCGCTAAAATTGCTTGGCACGCTTGTGCCATGTCTGGAACATACGGTTCACTTAGAAGCATGTAAGCCCAGACCCAGGTGCAAGGAGATGGGCATGACTCTACCTCAACACCCAATTAGCCCAGCATCTCTCATCACCCAAGCCTTCTGCAATGAAGATTGTCTTTGAACTTGGCCTTAAAGTATCCTTGTCTCTGAGAATACATTGGAGTGCAGGAACTCACTATCCTGTTCTAGGACCACGATATGGTCCCTTTTGCAGGTTTTACATTTCTTAAATGAATCAAACTTGGTATCGTTGGTGTTCTTTCTTTGCACCTTAACAAGAGATGATTGATCCCTGCTTTTTCGCTCCTTTTCATAATAGATAACCGACCTTGGCTGCTTCGTTCTTGACTTCTGGCCAAACAACCTTGCCATGCGACTCCACAATTCAGCTTATTCTTGCTGCAACATAGTTTTTCTTCTTCTCTCTTCATGGTTGATGGCTTACTAAAATTCATGATACCAATGTCCAGCTTCTATACAATGGCGCCTTCGCCTGCATTTTATTCACTAGATATAGCCAGCTTCCATGATAACTCAGTCTACTTGCATTTCAGCATCTGTACAATTATTTAACCATTGATTCTATGCAGCACTTTGTGCACGTGTAATCTTCTTTTTCATATTTAAGTTCACTTGATTCTTTACTTCAGCGCTAGTTTCTGAAGGATCCATACATCCTCTTCAGCCAGTATCCTGAGATGTCGTTCATACTCTCGTATGATGTCACAGGCTTCTTTCTTTGCTCTTTTTTATATTCCTTCAGGGAGTTCCTCCCTCATATTGTCATCATCTCGGGGATACATTCGATCGGGTTGTCTCAATGGGTATCATCTTTCAAACATACGTTGCAGTATTGGCACAACTGCTGGTGTCAAACTCGGCACGTCTCAGGCATGCAACATATGGGAGGTAATGGGCAGGGTTTCCTGCAGAGGCGTGCAGCTGCTCCTCTACAATAGCACATGTGTCTTACAGCAGATGTCAGTGGTACATGGGGCAAACCTATGCCGATAGGCAGGAGTGAGGGAAGCTCCTGCGACCATGGTACCAGCCTTGACTCTAAAGAAACCAACAGCCAAGTTGTTCATCACAACCGGTGAGGCGAGAGGAGAACTGATAAGATCCGGGCAGTTATGAGTAAGAATCGAAAAGTGGCAAGTTTAGAACCAAACCTTTGAACTTTGAGTGAACTGTTAAAAGTGTGAAGGGGAGACCAGCTGAAAGGGGAAGCGACACCACGTGGGTGCTAAATTGAGAGACTCTGGTTGAGCCCCAAATGAGAGAAACTACAAGTACCCGGACTGAGGGAGATCCAGGGGTGAAGCCATCATCCTAGAGGATAAAAATGCAGAGAAGGGTCAGCCCATAAGAGGGGCACCTGGAGGTGAAGCCGTCACCCTAACAGAATTGTGAAGTACGATACTGAAAAGGGTCAGCCAAGAAGAGGGGGGCCCAGGGGTGAAAGCATCACCCATATGGAACTTTGGTAACAAACTTCTATTTGTTAAAGAAACTTTTTGGTTTGGATTATCTGAACACATCAGGCCTGAAGCCAAGAGACTTTCCAATGAAACAAGACTTCGCCCTCGGCGATCCTGAGAACTATCATATGGACATGTCATCTGATGGTAGAGAAGCCTGAGACTGTACTGTGCTCCACCAACTCCACCTTACCCAGTGCTCAAAACATGGGGAAGGGAGACCCAGGCTACCGCATCCTGACTTGTCATTTGAGAGGACTCCTTTCTTTTTCTTGAAACTTAAAGCCACACCTTTTTGTATTTAGTGTAAGGAATTGGCAATAGGTTTTCTTAGTATCAGCCTTTTTATTTGGCACGACACAACTTGGACTGCCTTATTTTTCATTTGATGGTCGACACCAGTGCCCATCTTAGATTTAGGTTTAGTTTAGGTGTTTTTCCATCCTGCATACCATTGTCATTGTTCAATAAACACCCTTGAACTGTGTTCACTTGTGTCTGTCTTACTTGTCACCCAGAGTTCCTCACACCTCCCAGAATGAGGTGACCAGCACTCTCCACCAGTATTTTCAGAAGAATATTTTTCAGGAATCTCAGTTGACCCTGGTTGGGTGCATAGATCATGGCAAAGGTGAAACACACCTTTCTAAGGGTACCGGAGACTATCAGGGCCCTCCCCTCCACATACAACCAGACCTTGGCGACCTCAAACTTAAGCATTTTGGAGAATAGGATACCCACCCCTGCTTTCCTCACTGGGCCAGAGCCCCAGTATTACTGACCAGCCAATTGACCAGGAATTCTCTGGTCCTCATCCTTACAAAAATGTTGTCGACTGAAGAAACATGACATCAAACTCAACCCTCCAAAATTTCCTTGCAACCAGAGATCAGAGTTCAGCCCCTTGACATTAAGCATGCCAATCCTCAGCTGACCCCCTTGGGCCCCTTTCCCTGTGGTTATCATTATGGTACCCCACTTTTAACTCTTCCTTCCTGCCACCTGGGAAGCCTTTGCATACCAATTCTAAGTGTGTCATAGGAATAAAACTCATTGAATAAATCTCATCTCTCCCCCTTCTTCCCCCAAATCCCAACCCCAAGTGGCACCAGGTTCTCCCCAGTTACCATCACAAGGTTGATACCGCATGACCAACAAGACCCAGATGCTCGTATCTCCACCACACACACCACTTTCCTCCAGAGCCCAAATCACCCACAACCTTATTAACAACAGATAACATCTACTGCCCTCTACCGTCTCGCTGGGACCACTTTCTCTCTTAGTACCTAGCGGCCATTGTCTTACCAATGCTGCCCCTCAAGTTCTACCCAATTCAGATCCTCTTACAGTACCTTTCCTTCTCCCGTCAGTTACATATGTCAAGTCTCGGCCGCCGGGGATGCGTTCAACTTCCTGAACTTCTGGGATGCATTGTCTCGTCAATCACTTGATCTACCACTGACGCTCAACTGCCTCTTTTCTGTGAGGGTCCTGCGAGGCTCCAGAGTATCCAATTAAATCTCCCATGGCGCTTTGTATCTTCTCCTCTGTGGGCAGTTTATATGTGTAGCCATCCACTTAGAAAGCGATAGAAAATGGGAATCCCCACTTGTACCTGATCCCTTTCTCATTCAGCCACTTTGTGAGGGGTAAGTACATACGCCTTCTGGCCAGTGTAACAGAGCACAGGTCCTGGAAAATCATCACTCTGGAGATGCCGTACATCACTGGGCCCCTCTTCCTCGCTTTCTCCAGAATCCTATGCTTGTTCGTGTAATTGTGGAATCGGGCTAGGACTGACCTGGAGCCCCCTGCCGAGCCGCCAGCCCTGTGTTTCCTATCTATTTTATCTTTGTCAATGGTGTCGTCCTCAAAGATGTGCTTTATAACTTCATGAAGGGTTATCCTCAGGACCGTCTCCGTTTCGCCCTCTTTATCCGGGATACCAAAAAGTCTTAGGTTGTTCCGCCTTTCTCGATTTTCCATGTCGTTCATCTTCAGCATGATCTCACCCTCTCTCCTTTCCATTTCTCCTATTCCCACATCCATTTGGATCTTCAAGTCATCCTGGGAAGACTGGCTATGCTCCACTTATTCAAGTCTGTCTTCCATTTTGTCCAGTCTCTGGGTGATTTTGTCCACCTTGCCCCCAATGTCTGCTTTCATATTCCTGATCTCCTCCATCAGAGCTGCAACAGCTGCAAACATCAGTTTTCATTGCCATGAATTCACCCTCTCCAGCCGGCATGGTGTTACCACGCCTGTAATCTCTCCGGCTCTCCCTTCGTTTAGAACTATTGTTATTTTCTGTGTTCAATGCACATTGTTCAAATGCTGCATGATGTTAGGCAGAATCACACACAGTACCCTTTGGGAACACTACATGCAATTAAGACTACAAGTGTCAGTACACATTCACCTTTGGTACAAGCCTGTACTACACAGTAAAGTGGTAGCAATGGCTGAGCAGCCAGACTTATCTCAAGAGTTGTGTGAGCAGTAGAACAAGTTACACATAGGACCAACTAATACAGTGAATCAACCAAACACTTTACTCAAGGTTTCTTGAGAAAAGAATATACATTTATTTACACAGTCAGTTTAAAAACATTACACTAGCAAGAGCAGCTCAATATCACACACTAATAAACCACAAGTACACAATCAGTAAGTAACTGAACAAGTTCAGCTCCCCTGAAGTGGGAGCAAAATGGCACTTCAGATACTTTAGAAAGGGGTAAAAAGACAAGGTTATAATAATAGAGAGCCCAAATGCTTTCATAGGCGTGGCAAAGGGTGTCAGTGAACTACAACCAGCAATTCAGTTCATAGGCCTGGGCCAAAGTCCATGGTTCTGAGTCTTTATATAGGATAGCACAGATCTGGTAGTAAATGGTTAAGTCTTTGCCATGGATTTTAGAAGAATTTGCCAATAGCCTGACGTCAGATCAAATGTACTGAGATACTTGGCTGAACTAAGTCTATCCATCATTTCATCTGTCCTTGGCAAAGGATGGGCATCAGTCTTAGTGCCTGCATTTAGAGCTCTATAGTGCACACATAATCTCAACTCCTTGGATCCTGCCTTTGGTACTAGAACAACTGGACTAGACCATGGACTTGTAAGGGGCTCTATAACCCTGATAACAAGCATCTTGTTAACCTCTCCTTTGATGTGGGATCTCATATGTTCTGACATTCTGTACCCTCTGCTTTTCACAGGTAAACAGTCACCAGTGAGAATATCATGCTGGCCCCAAGGGATCAAGCCTGGTGATAATGAAAACATGGAGGAAAACTGATTTAACAGAACTTTGCACTCCTCTTGTTGTTCAGAAGTCAGTTGAGAAGAGAGATTGACTCCTATTTTCTCATCCAAAGGTTGGCCTCTGAGGAGGTGAGGTAGAGGTTCGCTCTCCTCCTCCTCTTGAGCTGAAGCTAGAAGCAATGCTCCCACTTCTGGTCTTGAGACATAAGCTTTTAGACGGTTGGTGTGAAAGACTCTGGGAGCCTCCTCAGGATTGCCTAAGTCCACCAGATAGTTGACCTCTCCAAGTGTACCCACAACCTTGAAGGGCCCTATCCATTTGTCCTGCAAGGCCCTCTGCCTTGTTGGCACCATAACTAACACAAGCTGGTCTTGATTAAATTCAACCATGTTGGCCTTCTGGCCATGTCAATGTTTGACCAGAGCCTGACCTGCTTTAAGTTATCACTAGCTTCTTCCATCATGTGTGACATTCTCCTCCGGAGACCTATCACATAGTCAGTCACTCTGACTGGCTTGGGAGAAGGAGCACTCTCCAGCCCCTCATTAATCAGGGCCAATGGGCCTCTGACTGGATGACCATAGAGACGTTCAAAGGGACTGTATCCAACTCCCTCCTGAGGGACTTCTCTATAAGCAAAGAGGAGGCATGGCAGTAGAAGGTCCCACTTTCTTTTAAGGGGTTTCTCTAAAGCACCTATCATGCTCTTCATAGTATGATTAAACCTCTCTACCAGTCCATTTGTCTGTGGATGGTAGGCTGTAGAGAACTTGTAAGTGCCACCAGAGTTTTTCCAGGTGGCTTGCATGTAGTGGGACATAAAATTGGATCCCCTGTCAGATATCACTTCCTTAGGAAACCCTACTCTGGTAAATATACCAAGTAGAGCCTTAGCCATAGCCTGAGCTGTAACAGTTCTCATAGGTATGGTTTCTGAGTATCTTGTAGCATGGTCTACTACAACCAGGATAAACCTGTTCCCTGAATATTTGGATGGGTCAAAGGGAACAACAATTTAAATGCCCACCCTCTCAAAAGGAACTCCCACCACTGGGAGAGGCACCAGGGGTGCCACATTCTTAGCTCCACTCTTGCCAGAGGTTTGGCAAGTGTGACAGTTCCTACAGAATTTGTCAACTTCTGAACCCATTTTAGGCCAGTTGAAGTATAAGAAGAGCCTTACCTTGGTCTTTTTGAAACTCAAGTGACCAGCCAAAGGTATCTCATGGGCCAACTGTAGGAACTGGAGTCTGTTTGCAAGGGGCACTACAATTAATTTGCAGTCCTCAGGGATAGACTCTGTTGGTTCACTGTAGAAGAGGCCATCTTCCCAGCTTAACCTATGCTTTACAACTTCTTGTCCATCAAGTTGGTCAGCAGCCTGTTGTCGAAGACCCTTGAGGGAAGGACATTCTCTTTGTCCACTGCTGAAGTCTGCCCTGTTGGGTCCACCTTCTGCCAGTAAAGACTGAAGCTCAGGATGGTCAACAGGGTCCAGATCTCCAACTAAAACAGTGTCTTCTTCCAGATCTGATTCTTCAGAAACTGGCTCAATCACACAAGGTTGCACCTCACACTCTGCCTCAGCAGGTGGATGAGTCACAGGTGTGACCTTGGACAATCTTGGGGATGTCCTTGTTGGTAGCACAGGGGTGCTGTCTGACTTTTTCCTTGAGGTCTTGGGTTTCCCCTTTGCCTCCTTCTTGCCATAAATAGCAGTGAGAAACTCCTGTGGAGTGGTAGTGATAGGTTCCTCTATCAACTCCTCTGGAGAGCCTCTCAAGGTCCTCTCCCTTGCAGGCCTAGTGTGCTCCTGTCTCCTCTTACTGGAAGGCCTGGGGTGCTTGACACAACTCCAAGTGTTTACCCAACAGGACTCTCCCAGGCACTTCACTCTGCACACTAACAGGTATTTTGACAGTCATATCATTACACTGGATGAGAGCTGGTAACTGGGGAAGCATTTGCACAGGGCCGCCAGCTAACTTGGTGAGGTTTTTGGGTGCCTTAGCAACATCCTCCACCTTGACAAATGATTCATCCACCACAGTTATACTGGCTCCATGTATCTGATGGCAGGAGTCTCCTGGCCATTCACAAAAACACTATCTTTATAATACTCTTTAGTATTATCTGGGATGGAATTATAGACATCTAAATTCTGTTGTTCCCACAAGCCCAGGGACACTAAAGAAACACTAGCTGAGACTCTCATGGGTTCATCAGCCAGTAGGTGAAAGTTTCCACTTGCCATAGGTACTTCTTCTTCTGGGGAGAAGGCTAAGGAGACAGTGTGGATCCCTGAAGGTTTACCCTTACATCTGGGATCCCCTTTCACATGGTCAGTTGACCCACAAACATAACATTTCCCAAAGGTCTTGATGAATGGGGGTTTGTTCTGACCTCCATCTGGTTTGGGTCCAGATGCTGCACTAGCCTGATTTGGTTTCCCTTGTGGTTTACCCTTATGTTGGTGTTTGTGGCCCTCTTTTGGATTGGAGGTATTAGAATGTTCATTGTTATCTTTCTTTGGCTGCTTTCCCTCATCCTTCTTCTGAGTTTCCCCAGAATCCTTGTGAGTGGCCCTGTTGGCAACCCACAAGTCAGCAGCCTTAGCTAACTTCTTTGGATCTATTTCCTTAGAATCAGCCAAGTGCTGTCTGAGCTCAGGAGAGCAGGCATCATAAATTTACTCCAACATAACAAGATTTCTCATACCTTCATAAGTGTTCACTCTGTAACCCTTATCCCAACCATCTACGTTTTTCAAACTTTCACATACCCAGATAGCCCAAGGGGTACCATCATGCTTTTTGAGGGTCCTAAACATCTTAAGGTACTTGGAAGGGGTCTTCCCAAATCTAGCAATTAAAGCTAGCTTCACACACTCATAATCCCTCCTATCCACCTCCCCCAACTCCATCACAACATCAGATGCAACTGTGGGTAGCCTAGAGAAGAGCCAGGGAAGCAACTGATTCCCTGTAAGACCTTGAATCCCATGGTTATATTCAAACATTGTCAACCAATCCAAAATATCAAGTTTAACCTCATACATACCCACAATTTCTTTAGTCATGCGGGGTCTCTTAGGACTGGAAGACCTAGAAGACTCTGGGAGAAAGGCATTTTCAAGAGATAACCTTTTCATTTCTAGTTCATGATTCAACTCCATTTATCTGAGCTTAAGTTTTTGATGCTTTTGATCAGTTTGAGCATTTAAACGTTTAAATTACAATTCAAGTCTCATCTTTTCTAGAGCAATGAATTCAGGACTGAGTGTAGGACCTGATGGGGTCCCAGTGCACAAAGGTTGAGGTTACTGAGCAGACACGGGAGCAGTGGGGCCTACATTAGGAGACACATTTACTTCCTCCAACTCATTAATAATAGACATATTATCATCCTCATTATTCTCCACATTTGCTGGAGAGTCAGGTATTTCAGACCTACTCCCCAAACTTTGGTTTGTTAACAACTTTTCAATCAATTCAGACATTTGACCTTTGGCAGAGAGATTCCTTTCCATGCACAGATTTTTTAAAGAATCCAACGTGTAACTAAGGAGGGTCTCCTAACTGTAGCTTTCCATATCAGACATGATTAAGATTGCTTTTTAGTGATGTTAGCCTTGTGGTTAGTTGATCCAAGGTAATAGCAGCACTCTAAGTGTAATTACTATACTTGATCCTCACCGCTGTACACCAGTGTTAGGCAGAATTATATGCAGTACCCTTTGGGAACAACACAAACAATTAAGACTACAAGTGACAGTACAAATTCACCTTTGGTACAAGCCTGTACTACACAATAAGAGTGGTAGCGATGGCTGTGCAGCCAGGCTTATCTCAAGAGCAAGTGAGCAGTATGAATAGTTACACAAAGGACAGCAATCACTATGATTCAAACAAATACTGACTCAAGGTTTCTGAGTAAAAGAATATACATTTATTTACACATCAGTTGTATAACATCCCACTAGGGTAAAGAAGTTTAAAAATCACACTCTTAATACACCACACCACTCCCAATAGATTCTGGACAAGTTAAACTCAAATGAAATGTGAGCAAAATGGCACTCCAGCAATGTTAAAAGGGGAAGAAAAACAAAGTTAGACTAAAATTGAGCAGCACCAACAGGTAAGTAAGCAGGGCAATCTAGAAAGAGGAACTACAGTGATAGAATCAAATCAAAAAGGCTTAGGGCCAAAGTCAATAGGACAAAAGTCTTTTGCTCAAGATCACACAGTTCAGGGTAGTTCGCGGTTAAGTCTTTTCCAAGAGTTCCGGACGAAGTTGGTCGGCAGAAAAGTTAGTTCAAAGAGTAGAGAAGGACAAGCCCTCAGATTGGAGAAAGATTTCACACACTTTCACTGTGGCTGAGCGAAACGAACAACCAGATTTGCACAGTACCTTTAAATGGAGAAGAAGCAGTAGCTAAGGCGGACATTCCTGGCAGTTCCTGCAGGCTCATGGTCCCTGAAGCGACTGTCGGACTGATCAAAAGTAGGAAGACTGGAGGGTCCTGCACTGCCCAGGAAAGAAACTAGCAGCAGAGCAAAGCAACAAATAAAAGGTGTGCTCCTGAAAACCCAAGCAGGGTCCGACCTTCCTGGCGATCCCGCCAACTGTCGCTCTGTACAGTGAATTCGACCAGAGGAGGGAGTCCTGGCTTGTAGTTTGGGTGAACTGGTTGGTCCCACCAGCTCAGGAGAAGAACATTCCTGGAGGATCTTCTCTGTCGTTGGAGTTTGAAGATTCTGACCTGCAGCAGGGCTTCACCGGGCGGTTCAGTCATGGTAGGGGTCCTCTTCCTTCAGCTCCTCATCAGTTCTTTCGTTCCAGTGGAGACTTTGCTTTTCCAGACCCAGAGACTTGCTTTTTATGCAGTTTTCCCCCATTCACACAGTCTGGCTATCAATCACACAGCAGGGTGGCTGTCCCGCCGGGACAGTCACTAAAGCCAATCAAATCAGAGTGCGACATGGGTCTCCAAGGAGACCCTGTGCAGGGAGTCCTAAATCCCTCCCTCACATCCTGTCCCCCCAGACATACAGGCACCTAAGAAGAGCTTCTGTGTAGAAGCCCGCGAAAAGACGGTGAACAAAGGAATCAAACATGGTTTGGCGCGCAGAGTAAAACACAAGAAAGACTTTTACAAAAAGAAATGGCGAATAAACCCAGCCGGAACCAAAATAAAACATATATGGTCTAGCGGGTTTAAGTTCGAGGCTACCAAGATAGCCTAAAACAATACCAAGGTTATTTAAGGAAACCGCGGTAGGAAAAATAGGGTAGTTACCACTGCCCCTAGCCAAGTCTTGATGAAAAGGGAGTGAAACACGGCTCCAAGAGAAACAGACAAAAAGGGATAAGTATTAACCCTTTCCAGTACTCTATGTAAGATAGGATGTACTGGGTCTGTGGTTTTACAGAGGCTAATAAAGTTAATGGCAACTTTATATGTTCTGGGAGACAGTAGTCAGTCCCAGAAAATGGAGTCTGAGTTGGGAAGTCTTAAAGACAAGCCTGTGTCACTGCACTGAAGGTGCTGTCTAACAAACAGTAAAAAGATGATGCCTGTGGAGTAGGTGAGGCTCCACAGTGTTTGAACACAAAAATGTTAAACACACAAAGCAAAACACATGTAAGAGTGGCAAAAAAGGTTCACACTCCTACCAGGTGAAAAAAATAAATACTAGAAATCCAGCAAAGCTGCTGAGGTACTCAGTAGGTAAGGGAAATTAGCCATTCTGGAGGATTCTCCCTAACAATACTTACTGCTTCTTTGGGCATGCAAGGCATTTTAGGACTGGAAGACTTAGAAGACTCTGGGAGAGAACATTTTCATTTCAAGTACATGGTTCAACTCCATTTCTCTGAGTTTAAGTTCTTGATGTTTGCTTTCAGTTTGAGCTTGGATTCATTTAAACTTTAACTCAAGTCTCATTTTTTCTAAAGAGACAAATTCAGGACTTAGTGTTGGACCTGGTGGGGTCCCTGTGGTCAATGATAAACAGGGCCTACATTGTGAGACTCTTCTGCCTCATCTAACTCATCCATAACATTAGAGCTGGGCTCTGACATATTATCATCCTCATCAACATTTTCCACATTTGCTGCAGGGGTGGGGGTTTCAGACCCACTCCCCAGACTTTGGTATTCTAACAACTTTTCTATTAATTCAACCTTTTTGCATTTTACAGTTAGATTCCTAGGTTTACACATAGATCTCAATTGATCAACAGTTAAAGTCACTAGGGTCTCCTGTCTGTAGCATTCCATATCAGTCATGATAAAACAATTGCTTCTCTAGTTTTGCTTAGCTTTGTGAGGATTATTTGAACAATTTTAAATGTAACAGTATACTTTATCCCACCGCTGCCACCAGTGTTAGGGAGAATCACATGCAGTACCCTTTGGGAACACTACATGCAATTAAGACTATAAGTGTCAGTACACATTCACCTTTGGTACAAGCCTGTACTACACAGTAAAGTGGTAGTGATGGCTGAGCAGCCAGACTTTTCTCAAGAGTTGAGTGAGCAGTAGAACAAGTTACACATAGGACCAACAAATAAAGTGATTCAAACAAACACTTTACTCAAGGTTTCTTGGTAAAAGAATATACATTTATTTGCACAGTCAGTTTGAAACCATTACACTAGCAAGAGCAGCTCAATATCACACACTAATAAACCACAAATACACAACCAGTAAGTAACTGAACAAGTTCAGCTCCCCTGAAGTGGGAGCAAAATTGCACCTCAGATACTTTAGAAAGGGGTAAAAAGACAAGGTTATAAGAATAGACAGCCCAAATACTTTCATAGGCAGGGAAACTACAACCAGAAATTCAGTTCATAGGCCTGGGCCAAAGTCAACGGTTCAGAATCTTTATATAGGATAGCAGAGTTCTGGTAGTAAACAGTTAATTCTTTGCCACAGATTTTAGAAGAATTTGGCTAGGTGAAAAGTTTGACAAATTTTTAGGGAAGGACAAGCCTTCGAAGTTTGTAAAGTTCCACAAACTTTCACGATGGCTGAAAAGATTTCAGACCCTGTTTGCACAGTACCTTTCAATGGAAGAAGAGCTGTAGTTAGGAATTTGTTCCTGGCAGTTTCAGCAGATTTCTGTTGTGATCTTGATGGTCGTGTAGATGAGGATACCTCCGTCCACAAGTACCACACTGGTAATAATGAAATCACTACCAATGCAATCCTTGAGGCCACAGGTGTAGAGTGCCGTCAAGCTGGAACCAGGAACACCAGAAGGACCCCCTGACCACTGTAAGGCAATGAATGATTAGGTCAAACAGTCACAATGATACCAATGCGATATTCTGGAAGAGTGCTAAAATGGCTTTCCCGGATGTGCTGGTCAGAAAACCTTGAAGGAGTAAAGGAAGTAGAAGGGGTCAGAGATGGCACTCTTGGTGGAACACACCTACAGGTCAGGTATCAAAAGGAAGATCCGTGAACAGTCCATTTAACAATCCAGGGTCGGAAGCCAGGAAAACTATCACCAAAGTTCAGAAACCAGAGTTCCAAAAGTTATGCAAAGCCAAAGGTCGTAATACCCGAAGATCAAAGTTCGCCTGAGCAGTAGGAAAAATCCAAAATCAATCCGTGTAACGTTCCGTGGTCAATGTAATCCAATATCCTTAAGGAGGTCCAAAACGCCGTGCAGCATTCCAAGAAGCAGCTGTGAAGCGTTAGTTCCGCGTTTCCCCTGTCCTTTTGACTGCATGAAGTGGTCATGTGATGCAGTCACGAGGGAAACGCGGGAGCCGCGTCACGTGACCCTCGATGCTGCACAGGGAGCCTGCCGGCGATTGGACGCTTGCTGCCGGCATTCGATCACCTGATCGGAAGTGCTCCGTGCGTTTATGGATGAATGCTGTCTCCGAGCGCCCGTGGGCGAGCGCCGTCCCGGAGAGAAGCGACATGGCAAATTCCAATGCAGGAAGGGTCGTAGGCGTCCCTGGTAGTTCTGTTGCTGAGTGCAGTGAGGATCATGGGGAACACGCCGGATGACGCGTGCAGGGCTTGAAGGGGTGGCAGATGTGTGTTTGGGAGGCTGTCTGGCAATGGTGAGCCTGGGAGGAGACGTGACAATCTCGCTGTTCCTGAGCTTCATTCGTGGGGACAAAAAGGACTACGTCGGGAGGTTCCTGCACTGCCCAGGGCGAGGCCACAAGCTTGGAAAAATGTTGATTTAAGGTGTGAGTGCCTTAAAGACCACGAGCTGGTTTCCTTCCCTCTGGCTATGCGGTTTTCAACCGCACTCAGAAGAAAATTTGACCAGATGGGGACAGTGTCCAGGTGGCTTGTGAGTTGGTTGTTCCCACCAACCTCAAGGGAAGAAGTTAACCTTTAAGGGCTTCTCTGTCGATGGAATTTCAAGCAATTCAGACCTGCAGCAGGGCTTAGCCGATGCTCCAGGAGTTGCAGCAGTCCTCTTCCTTCAGCTCGTCTTGGGTTCTTTTGTTCCCGTGGTCGACTCTGCTTTCCATGTCCCAGAGACCTGCTTTTAAACAGTTTTTTCCTCATTCATTCCAGCCTGACTGTCACTCACACAGCAGGGTGGCTGTCCTTGCCAGACAGCCAGACGGCCAATCATGCCAGAGTGCATTCAGGTCTCTTAGGAGACTAAGCACAGGGAGTTTCGGGCACCTCCCTCACATCCTGTCTACCCCAGACACTCCGGCACCAGAGGAGGGCTTCAGCACTGAAGCCCGCCAAAGGCCAATGCACAAAGAGACCAAACCTGGTTTCGTGCGCAGAGACAAGCACAAAAAGGACCTTTCCTAAAAGAAATGGTGAAAAAAGATGACCAGCGTCTGTTTTTACAGATAGGTCTTGGGCGCCAAATTGAAAAACATTTCTCACCCGATTTTTAGCTACCATTGTTCGCGGTTGTGAAAAATCATGGTAGTTTGATCTAAACCACTGCCACCAGCCATTTAAAGTAGGAAAAGGTAACAATTGACTGTTACATGAGTGTTTTGACTCAGGGGAAGCTAGGCAACCCCTCCAGAACTCTATAGGAAGATAGTGTGTGCTGGGTCTGTACATTTAAGGAGACTAGTAAAGTCAATTTAACTTCACATGCTCTGGGAGACGGAAGTCAGTCGCAGAGATGGTATTTAAACCTTGGAAAGTCTGAAAGACATCCCTGTGCCACTGCACTGAAGGTGCTGTTTGACACACAGAAAAATATGATGCCACTGGAGTTGTTTTAAAACTCCATAACCAAAGAACACAAAAGTAAAACACAAATAAAAATATATGGAAGAGTGGGGAAAAAAAGACGCACACTCTTCCCAGTTAAAAAAAATTAAATCCTAGAAATCCAGCAAAGTTGCTGTGCGTCTCAAAAGGTAAGGGAAATTAGTAATAAATGAACATGATTTTATGTTTGCTTTGCTTGTGTAATCATGTTTGTTACATACATGGGTTCTTCATGCATTTCATACCATGTTGATAATACTAGCTTAATTTTTGGGACCCGGGTAAAGGTGGACTGGCCTTTATTAATCCCTTAATACAATGACTAGACATAGTTTATTCTCATCATGGCATCAATTTCCTTTTGAACATTGTCATACCTCTCACCATGTTTGGAAGTAGTATATGTGTGAACAAATCCTATATTAATACATTCTGCAGCACCAGCGAAGCGCAATCACTATGAGCGCTATTAACCTGGGACCCCCTAGGGAGTGAATATAAAAATTGCCCCCTTGTCGGGGCGGACAATGCCAGTAATGGCCCACCAGCCCTATCCTAGGCAGGCCCGAGTAAAGCGAGGGACTCAGTGAGGTCTGTGGGCCGTTATAAGCCATGATTGCCCCCAAAAAATGGGTAATAGAAATTTGCACCCCGGGTTTCATCTGGGGTGCACGTTTATTTTATTTTCAGGAGATTGTCTGAGTGTATAGCATAACACGAAAATCCAAAAAAAAAAAGCCGTAGGAAAGGGGACTAAGTCCCTTTTGAAATGTCTGCAGCTGCCGGTGGGAGAAACGCCAGGACCAGAGCACAAAGCTCCAGTCCAGCAGGTATGTGGGGAAGAAGCAGGTGGGAAAAGAGTATGTTTTATTTTGGGGGTGACCGGGAGGGTGGGGAGGTGGGCACTCAGCAGGAAAAGGCTTCCTGTTGCCTCTCCACATACAAAAATAAAAGATGTCGACACCCGGGGATGTGCCTCAGGTGTCTGGATAGAGCAGGTGCTACTCAGTGTATTCATTCCTGCCCAAGACAACACTTATATCAGAAGCAGTGCACAATGTAGCAATCCAGTATGCAGTTTCAAATTCACCTCCCTCCCTCTCTCTCTCTCTCCCTCTCCCTCCCTCTCCCTCTCCCTCTCTCTCCCTCTCTCTCTCTCTCTCTCTCTCTCTCTCCCTCCCTCTCTCTCCCTCTCCCTCCCTCCCTCTCCCTCCCTCTCCCTCTCCCTCTCTCTCTCCCTCTCCCTCCCTCTCCCTCTCCCTCACTCTCCCTCCCTCTCCCTCTCCCTCCCTCTCCCTCTCTCTCCCTCTCTCTCTCCCTCTCTCTCCCTCTCTCTCCCTCTCCCTCTCCCTTCCTCTCCCTCTCTCTCCCTCTCTCTCCCTCTCTCTCTCGCTCCCTCTCTTTCTCCCTCTCCCTCCCTCTCTCTCCGTCTCTCTCCCTCTCTCTCCCTCTCTCTCCTTCTCCCTCTCTCTCCCTCTCCCTCTCTCTCTCTCCCTCTCCATCCCTCTCTCTCCCTCCCTCTCCCTCCATCTCCCTCCCTCTCCCTCTCTCTCTCTCTCTCCCTCCCTCCCTCTCTCTCCCTCTCCCTCCCTCCCTCTCCCTCCCTCTCCCTCTCCCTCTCTCTCTCCCTCTCCCTCCCTCTCCCTCTCCCTCACTCTCCCTCCCTCTCCCTCCCTCTCCCTCTCTCTCCCTCTCTCTCCCTCTCTCTCCCTCTCTCTCCCTCTCCCTCTCCCTTCCTCTCCCTCTCTCTCCCTCTCTCTCTCGCTCCCTCTCTTTCTCCCTCTCCCTCCCTCTCTCTCCCTCTCTCTCCCTCTCTCTCCCTCTCTCTCCTTCTCCCTCTCTCTCCCTCTCCCTCTCTCTCTCTCCCTCTCCATCCCTCTCTCTCCCTCCCTCTCCCTCCATCTCCCTCCCTCTCCCTCTCTCTCTCTCTCTCCCTCCCTCTCCCTCTCTCCCTCTCTCTCCCTCTCTCTCCCTCTCTCTCCCTCTCCGGCAGCTGCATTTATTGCCTCAATGATATAATTGTGTCTGTCTTTGCAAGATTCGCTATAATTGCGCCACAATAATGAGTAGAGTCAGAAAGCAATGTCGCAAGACAGATGTCCAATTAAATAGTATTTCATACTCAAGACTTGTCAATCTTTTCCCAACAGCTAAACAATAAAAAGTGCGTGGCCTTGTGTGTGTTTACAGTGTGTGTCTCTGGAGGGTGTGTGTTTAAAGTGTGTGTCCTTGTGTGTGTTTACAGTGTGTGGCTCTGGAGGGTGTGTGTTTACAGTGTGTGTCTCTGGAGGGTGTGTGTTTGCAGTGTGTGTCCTTGTGTGTGTGTGTACAGTGTATGCCTCTGGAGGGTGTGTGTGTACAGTGTATGTCTTTGGAGGGTGTGTGTTTACAGTGTATGTCTCTGGAGGGTGTGTTTTTACAGTGTGTGTCTCTGAAGGGTGTGTGTTTACAGTGTGTGTCTCTGGAGGGTGTGTGTTTACAGTGTGTGTCTCTGGAGGGTGTGTGTTTACAGTATGTTTCTCTGGAGGGTATGCTACTTACAGAAATGAAACTGTCATTGAAGCTAAATAACTGTCTTGTCCAAGGATAAAGCATCACCTAAATAACCCCTCCCAACATATCCTGCTGCCTACGACTATGACTACTCTCGGACATGACTTCACTATATGGACACATTACAGTTTTGGAGATTTGGAGTTCCAGGGACCAGACCCGTTAGTCAGTTCCAACTCCTAACCATGCATATGGCATTATCTCTGGGTTGCTAATCAAGAATCTGCCAGGTCACTGTCATGTTTGATTTGGGAGATGACGCTGTGCAACATTCAGTCCTTTAAGCTTCCTGTACAGAAGCAGGGCTCTATTAGGCTGGTAGAAGCCAAACCTCTGTCACTGGATCTGTATATGTGATGGGAGCACTGAGAGTGATCTCAGCTCCAACCTGATTATCTCCTGAACAAACACCACTTCCACAGTTCAAGTATAAACCCAGAAGCCTCTGTTAGAGATCTACGCTGTGCCTGGTGTGATCTACGCTGTGCACGGATCGCATACACTTCAGGGCATGTGATATCCCATCTCATCTCTTCAACAGCTTCTGCAACATTCCAAATCACACTCATCAGCAGGTCCTTGGTGATTGTGCACAGTTAATAAAGAAAGCACAGTTCACTGATGGCATGAATGTTCATTAGCTAGGCCAGAGTTATGAGGCCAGTTCTTTTTCTAATCAGTTTAATCTTTTACAAACACTCCATGCTGCAATAGCAACATTCACCCCATTGCACACCTGGTCCTCTACATCCCACTTACTTCACATGATGAATCCTTTGAACAGTTCGAGAACTGGGAAGTCACTTGTAAGGCTGACAGAGGGTAATAATAAACTGGCAGTAACATCAGTGTCATTCGAAGCAAAGCACCTGTGACCTGATATGCATAGCCAAGCTGGCGTCTCTTACCACAGCTGATGCCCTTCTATTGACGTATGACTGTGGAATTCACTGACATTCATGATATGAGAAAAGCAATATTGGATCACGTTATAGATTACAGCATGTGCTAAGCACTTCAGTAGGCACAAGTAGGGAAATGATACCTTTATTCATCAAACTAGGCTTGACAGGTTTCCACGCCCCTTTTGGACCAGATTTCCCACCCTTCTGAGGTCATGTGCCAGAAGTGACATCATGCCGGGTGACCCGGAAGTTCCGCCTGGGTGGAAATCCCAACCCAGAAGAGATGTAGATGTGTTCAACAGGATCTTGGGTCCTAGTGGGGGTATCACACCGGATGTGGCATCATAGGAGCTAGCAGGAAGGGCACCCGAAGGCCTGGAGTCCCTCAGGCCCCTACTGGGGCGTCCCCCGGGTGTCCCCGACAAAGAGTTGGAAGTGTGTCGCAGGGTTTTGTGTGGTGGGGCGCCTGAAGATGATGTCTGAGTGGTGGCCATCTTTAGGGGTGTAGGGTGTATATATATGTACATATACAGATGGGTTTGGGCGGTAGGTACACGCCGTTCCTGAAGCCGCCGGAAAAATACTGATAGCTCAGCGACAGCAATACCAGGAATTATGAAGCGCTACAGCTACTACTCTAAGAATAATACAGAGGCCGATGATTTGAACACCCTCAAAAATACTACAGCCCTCAAAGTCCGCCGATAACAACGGCAGCCACCGTGGGGGACCCTGATGACGCAGCAGTTATGGATGAGATCTGTGAAAGCCAGGCTGTGATCACGGTTGATGACCTGCCACAGAATTCTTATACTACAAACCCCACTGATGGTGTAGATGACCCCTACCCACATGCAGACTACGTAGATATTTTTAAAGATAAAAATACAATAAACCGGATCCTTATACGTGTACCGTTGTTTCTAGGGTAACGTTTCCGGAGGTCAAGCCGGGCATGTGCAGTGCTACCTGATGCCTGATGCCTGATGTATGTGTGTAAAAAAACGTTTATACACTATGCTGAAAGTGAGAAATGCTGTAAACAGCCCACACCTGTTGATACCGACACTCTGATATGCGCGGACTTGTGAAAGTGCAATCTGTATAAAAGACATCTGTAATATCATCAAGATGCCGGGATGTGATGAATACATTCTGTATTCCGATACGATGTGGGATCTTTATACATGGGTCCTAGAACATTGTTGCAACACCACGTGGCTGAAAGGTATGCAAGATACCTCTGCCTTAAAGGCCGTATTTTACAAGCCTCTGAACTATCGGAACTGTTAAATGCTACGAGTATCTGGTGTCTACACAGTTACAGGTGGGGCAACAACGTGGCTGTGTATAGCTTGTTTAATAATGCGTCCAATAAAATATCTGCAGTGGTATCGGTTCATCATCCCATACATGTATACTAACCAGTATAAAAAAAAAGTCTTACACCAACCATGGGTCTGGTTATTTTTTTGCAGTGCTTCAATGGATAACAACACGCATTCAAGATTGCATAAAAGCTATTATGATAAAAGCAGTGTTGGGAGTTGTGGGGGTGTTGATGCGTTTTTTCAAAAATGACAGCATGATAAACACCCTGTCACATGCAGAGCTGTTAAGACCTGGCTAACTGCTCAGGAGACATATACCATTCATAAAAATGCTAGAAAATGTTTTAAAAGAAGAATGACCATTGTAGCCTCCAAAGTCAATCAGTGGCAAGCTGACCTCGTTGATGTTGTCCCCTTGAAAAGCACACCGGTGCACAGTAAATCCTGATGGTGATAGATGTTTTATCAAAATACGCTTTTGCAGAGGTCTTGAAGGATAAGACTGGTGCAAGAGTGGCCGCAGCCTTCAAGCAAATCTTCAGCAAGGGCTGAGTACCTGTAAAATTAAAAACTGATGCCGTTAAGGAGTTTTTAAATGGACCCCTCCAAAACCTTCTAAAACAACACAGCGTGCATCATTTTATAACCCAAACAGAGGTTAAAGCAGCGGTCGTTGAACGTTTGAATAGAACCCTGAAATCTAAACTCTGGAGATATTTCACAGCCTATAATACGCAACGCTATGTGGATATATTACAGACTTTTATAGATGTGTATAATGACAGCTACCACTGGTCTATTAAAATGCCTCCCAAGTCTGTAACGGCTGAAAACTCATTAGCCACTTGGAGAAACCTGCATGCTGGAAGGCTATAGGAGAAGATCAAGAAAACAACCTTCCGCGTAGGGGAGCACGTCCGAGTATCCAAGTTAAAAGGTGTCTTTACAAAAAATTACCATCAATCCTTTACTGATTACATTTTCATAGTGGAAAAAGCATCAGTGAAAGAGGGAGTATACATATACCAGTTGAATGATTATGCTGGTGAAGTTGTACGCAGTAATTTCTAGAACGAGGAGTTACAAAAGGTGGTTGACGATCCCCAGCATCTTTATAAGGTTGAGAAAATTATTCAGAATAAAAGGTAAGGGGTCTAAGAAACAGCACCTGGTACAATGGATGGGATGGCCTGAGAAATTCAACAGTTGGGTCAACACGACATCTCTAGAAGATCTAAAAAGCAGAGGCACTCCCTGAGAAGAAGAAGATGGAAAACACTGGCTTTTATATCACCTTGCCCAGTAACGCCTCTTTAGATATATTCCCCAAAAAATGAAATATTGGATTATTCTGTTAAACTGGCTAAACCTGCTAATTTACAAGGTTAGTTGTAAGTGGGGCTGATGGAGATTCAGTACCCACATACGTGGGACACCTTGGCCAAAAAATATTCCTGGTATAACATCAGATGTGGAGAACCTGCTGAGTTGATATACATGGGGTTTCTTCACGGCTTCTACCCCACAATACAAGCGCTGCTAGATACTATCAACAAATCGATCACAAGTCTTGAGCGGTATGCAGATATACACCTGTTTCTAAATAACTCGCGGTGGAAAGTATTTTTTAAGATCGCCCAATCTTACCCTGGAGTTTATATGTAGCGGGAAACTTTCTATGGTGTTGGGGAACGCTCAACATATACAAAATAATAATAAAAATACAGACAAAACACGTGCAGATATTGATGGTGGATTTTACAGTCTCATGATCTACAGCGATATAGTACAATACTACTCATACGCCCCCCTGATGTGAACCGCACAAGTCAAGGGTGAAAATAACACCATTGTTAATATACAATACATGAAACCAGATTATATTCCTGTTTATAAGTGTTGTTTTGACACCATCAAAATACAGATAAGGGACGATCAGGATGATCTGGTCTCATTTAAATACGGAAGGTCCTAGTGAAACTACACGTGCATCCTAGACGTGAGAAAGACTATTAGAACTTGGTAATCATAAAGAATTATGGGGAGCTGCACGCTTATAGGTATTATTACCGCAGACAGGGCGGTTATGGAAATCAGCCCTACTTCCAAGGGTCTAGGAAGTATTTTCAGAAGTCTTTTTCAGAGGGCCATGCCCTTCCTGCATAAAGGGTTTGACCTAGCCAAGCCGCATATGAAAACACTGCTACAAACATTGCTAAGGATGTGGTGTCTTCTTGAACAACCTCCATCGCAAATCGTTTGAACCAACCAGCACAAAAGGGGTCTGGCCTGGTTTACGAGGGTAAAAGCCCAGCAAAAAGAAAAAGATGCACTTCGTGCAGGCGCTGCCTCTGATGCTGCATAAAAAACTAATATCAACAACTAGAGCTGCTCAGAAGAGAAAACGCATGACAAAGAACAGACGGGGCAAGCGAAATAAAAACAGACCCAGCATCAATATTTTCTAAAAGACAGCCTTTATCCAATGTGCATCGGGGGAGTGTGTGAAATCGGAACTATACCTGTTTGTCGTACCCCCGACAAGGACGAGCATCAAACACAGTTTTTTCATGGAAGTTGCGCCCCTTGCGGCACTGTCGCCATTAGCGCCCATCAAGTTTTACATATCGGGCTCAACAGAGACATACCTGGATCTGATTGACACTAAGGTGTTTGTTTTTAAATCCACCAATAAGTAACCATAAGGTTTCTGGGTAGCGTCTTCAAAGGCCTCCATGAAAAAACGACTGCTACCTGGATACACCTGTCCCTCTAGAACAGAGTTGTTGTTTTTCTATGGGGTTCTTAAACAGAACGATATAGCTGGCATTTAGCGTTATCGAACGGTTGCCCTTGCCGTTGTAGAATATATTCTGTACAATATAGCAGATGCTAAGTTTGCGATGATGTGAATACTGCATGAATGCTTTTTCCAGTTCCAAGCTTTGACCGCCCTTCATCATAAGATCATCTACAATAATCATATTAACAATGGGTGGTGGTAGCAAAGGATCGTCATTCAGAGAATCTGGTAAGCCCTGCACAAACCTCAGGTGTGGTATTTTAGAGGACAGTTCCTTATACAGGGGTTGCCAGCAGTGACATTATCAGGCATGGCGGACATGTTTGTGGGGGCATTTTCTAGAAGATGTTTAATAAAATAGCATTTACCTCAGCCCTGCTAACTCATATGAAAAAGGGTGTTGAAACCGCGTGTCCATTGTGCACGATGCTTCCTTTTCAGTAGCCACAGGGTAATGTTTTGTAGTCGTTTGTGAGCACCTGTTTATCAAACACCATCCTCAAAGACTTCTGCAGCGTCTAGGAATGTCCCAGCACTTCTTCTCACGATCTATTGATGGCTGCTGCACCACAATAGACTTGGTCGTGTTTTTTAAAGTGTACTGACGCTCTAAGTCTTTCAAACTGTCAAAATTGATCCTCATGCTGTTGCTGACGTTCAAAGTGATGCATTTTACTTTCATACAGACTGCCCCTGAGGATGTCTGATAGGAATATGTTTGGGCCCTGCAGAAAAAAATTCTATAATGTGTTCACCAGGAGCTAATTCGCTTGTTAGAGTACACAGATAATCACCCAGTTGGGATTCTCCTGACCAGGGGCGCTAACAAAAATGTCTGAATCGGTGTTGTGGTACAAACACCACTCCTGGAGAGTGTCCATGATGGTATACAACTCCAAACAGGCATGAGCGGTAGTCAAACACGCAATAAATATTTTTATATTGTTGGAACACATTGGGTACTCCTCAGCGTACTTCCAACAGAGGCACGCTGTTTACTCATCTATATACTGCAGGCTTGAAATGTCATAACCAGCGTCAAAAAGATAGGCTGTCAACTTGACAGGATTGGCTATAATAGTGGTGTTTGGTAAATTTGTTCTCTGAGCAAACTTACCCCATAAGGAATTTAAACACAGCTTAGCTAGTGGTCATCTGGATGGGTTATTCTCGATGAATTCTGGTCTTAAAACGGAGACCCTGCTGTGTGTAATACTCATCTATGTACTTCTGGTGGGTAGCGGGATCATCACACCCCTCAGGGTATCCTGAAGATTCCGGTTTGATTTGCAGGAACATACGGATTTACTCACAGAAGGGCTCTACCGTGATGTTCTCAAGTGCCATATTTTGTGAATCTTGGCAAGATGATACCCTTTCTGCAAGGCCACTTCTAACTCAACGGTAAACCAGGTACCCGTAATCGAGCGTTCCTCATCGATGTGTGTACATTTTGCAGTCTGTTTTGACTCTGCACAAGCCATACACAAAGGGAACATGAGCTTACCAGAAATCCTCTGAGGTAGGACCGGGAAATTAAGATTCTTAAGGGGGTACACTTGGTATTTGATCAGACCAAAATACTGCTTACTATTCCCAAAATGTTCGTAGATGATATGCGGGTGCCCGAATGGGTAGGGTTTTGAATGGTTGACAAAGCGGTAGAGGCTGGTAAAGTCGTAGTAGTGTATCTTCTCACAAAGGGGCTGTTTCGTGATAGAGCTTGATGGCATTAGTGCTACCTTTAAAAAGAGCGTCACACGGTTATAGGGGTTCTGGTAAATTCTTATGCATAAAAAAAATCTTTAAATCAGAATCTTTTTTAACATTTCTGCCCACTCATGCTCCCAAAGCGTAATAATGCACAGACACCGAGAAAATCTGCTTTCAGGGAACAGTAAACTGTCATGGTGTTATAGTCATCTTTCTTATTGCATTCTGGGCATGTGTGATAAAAACACCTGTTAAACTCATAGGCCTGTTGCACACCATTCAAAAAAGCATAGCCGTTGAGAAAATAGGGGCCAATCTTTTTCTTAACTCCCCGCAGTGCATGTTGTATAGGTGTCTTGATCTGCTCAGACATATACATTAGCCACTGGATTGACAGTGTGGAAAAGCATTTTTGCCGCCCGTGATACATGTCTGGGGGTATGAGGGCTATTGTTTTAGACTTTAGAAACAGTTGCTTGTATATATGCATACACATGCTAGCCAGGGTGATAAATATAAAGGGATCTACGAAGGTAACAAATATGATCTTCATCTCAGGGTTTTCAAGATCATCCATAGTGTGCACCTCTCGGGTCAGGTCTATGATGGCGTCTCAAAAACTGTTGCAGGCGGTTCTCAAAATATTAACATCTTCACAACAATAGGTTTTTAGCTCTCTCTTAAAATCAAAAACCTGTGTTGTGGCCTCTGTATACCATTTAAGAAAGGCCTCCTTATCGGCAGGCATCATGTATTCTGACCTATAACACTCCACAGGGGGGATGGCTCCAACATAATTCCGATTCTGGACGGTGTTAAAGAAATGTGGGAAATAACCTTTGTACCCCGGGAAACCAAAAGCCTTAGGCAGTTTGCTTAACTTCATGGGCAGAAAATACAAACTGTCGATAAAGCGAATTTTAAGGTCTGGTACAGCGAGGAGCTTCAGCTTTGCACCCTGAGTTATCAGTTTGACATCGACTCTCTCTTTAATCAGCTGTTGTATTATGAAGAAGCCATCGTAGCCCTGATAGTTGTGAGCCAGAAAGCTATACCCCCAGAATTCCTTAGCCAGAAATGTGGTGATAAATCAGTTGACACAGTCAACACCATCGAATTCCCAGATGTCTTCACAAGTGAGATGCTTGGCATAGATATAGTTGGCGATGTGTATGCCTGTCTCTTGCATGCACTCCATGGCAAAGATTATGTTTGTCTCAGTCTTGGATACTTCTTTTGGGGTGTCATATAACACTGGTGTTCATCCAAGGTGACCACTTCCACATCACATCGGGGGCAGATCGGACCCTTACAAGTATGATTGACATTTATAAAATGGCCGTAGGCCCTGCAGTCTGTTTTAAGATGACATTCGGCTGTACCTTGAGATGCTTTTTCAATGTGTTGTGGAAGACATTCTTTGGACCAGGCAAAGGTTTTACAACTGGGACATTTATAGCCTGATTCACTGATCACCACGCAACTGTCTCTCACACACATGTTGCAGTGTAAGTGGCACCTGTGAGCCGCCTTGTTGCTGTATATGTGACAGCAATGAGGGCATACATTTCGAGCCCCTAGGAAACCCTTAAGATTTAAGATTCCATAATAGTGCTGCTCGTTGTGTAAAATATATATAGTGTTCTTATTAACGTTGTCACTGGCCGGGAAGTATTTCCAAACCCTGTCCTCACTATACAGTATATTGATAGGGACGCCGAAGTGGTTTTCAAATAAACGCAATTCATTAAAGCCAACCATGATGTCAGGGGGTATACCTAGAACTGTGTGATCCTCCACAGCCTTTGTCTGGATGTATCCATCCGTAACCGTCCTAGGCTCCAGCAGACCTATAATGCTTACAGCCATACATATGTTCAAGTCCCCATAATTAAAATCCAAGAGCCAGCGTTTCTTCAAGGATACCACCATGCTGTAAAGGGTTTTCTTCAGAGGTCTGTAAACGCCTCCCTCTCTACACCAGACAACCACAGACACTAGTCTCAATGGTTCTGTTATGGCGAGTTCCTCCTTACTTTGTAGCAGTTTTCCAATGTTTTCGAGAAACTGCATTACATATCCCGAAACGACCGCCTGGTGAAAAGAGGCCTGTTTAAAACCGTGCTGTCTAAGCATATCTGGAGGAAATACTTTAGGCCCGACCGTTTCAAGAATCTGTGAGACAAGCCTTTCAACCACCTTGGTTAATAAGCCCTGCCCTGTTGATCTTAATTGATCTAAATTTACAAAGTGGAACACTTCATAGTATTCAACGCTTCTAAACTTTGGCAGAACTTGCTGGTATGTGCCCATACTCCGCAAGAAAATAGTGTCTGTTTCGGCATGGGGTGGTGTGTTTTGGGGTTGTGCCTCTAAATCTTTAAGTGAGCGCTGCATTACAATAATTTTAGCTTTTCTCCGGCATTTCAGAAACATTTTCCGCTGCCTGCGGGTTTGAAACCATTTTAAACGGCGTGCCGGTAAATCTATTACAGGTATGCAGTGTTTTTTAACCAGGTTTGAGAGGGTGTTTGTATCTTCCAACACTAGCCACAGTGTCTTAGGCTCCGAGTTTAAGGGGGTATTATCTGTACCATCCCATGGGGTACCCCTGATCTTAAAGGCTCTGGGGGTTCTGCAAAATCAGGCCTGTGCGGTATATGCTTTTGTAGCCGCCGTTTCTTTTTTTAGTTTGTTTTTAAGAGTTCGGGCTCATCTGTGGGATAAGTATGCTTTTAAAATACAGGGGGCATGCTGCCTGTATTTTAAAAGCATACTTATGGTTGCATGTTTAGGGCTCCAGGTTTTAAAAAAAAATAAATGTTTTAAAAAACGGGGACAGGGCAACAACCATAAAAAGCAAACATAGCTCATGAAAGGGGCTGTCAAGGCGCTACACATAAGGAGCATTTGGATGAGAATGGGGTTTTGATCATTAACACTTAAAACCCATTCTCATCCAGACGCGCACTATGTGTAACATCATGACAGACCCTTTCAAGAGCCAGGTTTGCTTTTTTGAAAAGCAGGCCTGGCTCTTGAAAGGGGGCTGTCAAGGCGCTACACTTAAGGAGCATTTGGATGCGAATGAGGTTTTAAGTGTTACTGCTCAAAGTAACACATATTATAATTATTTCATCACAAACTAGCAAGATCTTAAATTGTAAAAATCAGCATTTGACACGTGTAAGCTTGTGCATTCCTGTCTGTCAGCAATGAAACCCTACTACAACAACCAAACAAAAACAAAAAAAACAGGGAACACTGCAGTTTCCAATGGGCACATAATCTTCAGAAAGGGGGCCAGAGCCCCAAATACAGGTACAGGCCCCGCAAAACAGGGGCACCGAAACACACCCATCCATGGGAGCACACGGTCAGGAACACATAACACAAAAGGCCCCATTATTATTTTTCATTAAAAAAAAGACATGCCAGGCTGGTAAAAAGCGAATCCTGGGCATATGTAAATCTGTCTTCAAAGCACCACACACCAACCATTGTTTTAAACATAGAGACCCAAAACCTTTACCCCAGAGCCTAACAAATAAACATTGGGGGCTATGCACATGTATATATTTTTAAATACAGTCACATGTCAATATTTAAATATAAATGAGCACCTGGTACAGGTATAAAACCTAGCACATCCCCTAGTGAAAGGTCTGGATAGTGTTCCTGTAAATAAATTAATTAAAAAACAGTTAGCGTAGCTTTTTACACATGTCTATCCTATGGTGCAGCATGTCAGAGATTATACAAGGCCTTACTTGAGAGTTTGTTTGGCTGTGCATGGTTTCTCTAGCAAACAGGATGGCTTCACACAAAGGTCTGCAGTGGATAATTCCTGAACCGCAATCAGCAGAGAACTGTATAACCCTAATCACAGCTATTTATAGGAGGTCTCCACAAGTGGCGGGATTTGAAGATAGCTGTGAAATAATTAACCCAGAAGATCAACATCTTTTGCCACTTAAGACATTGTCCCTAGGGCTTCGAGACTGAATCTGTGTGCATTGGAGGCTGGGGGATGCTGGGTAAGCCGGATGCAGGCATCCCCGGAAATTCCAAGTGATTCATCATCAGCTGGGATTGCAGGGGGAAGTCAGCATCCTCCGGGCTCAGATCCCTGCACTTCCCCCTGCACTGCCTTCTGTGGGCTGCCGGGAAATTCCAGATGGACCACGAGGCATGGCTCTTTGAGCACATTTCCGGCCGACCCTGGAATTTAAGAGACACATTCATTATTGTCATCTATGTAATTCCTCAACCGGCTTCAGACCCACATGCACTTGTGGCATCACGTGGCAGGGCCTAACAGCTGTAAGAATCAGCTGCTTTTGAGCTCTATATATACAGGTCATCCTGTACCTCTTAACATGGTTTGCTCAGGACGGTGTGCTTGTAGGAGCTGCAGCCTGGGTTCTTTTGAAAAGGCCAGAGAACTGCGCTGCTGCACCAGGCCATAGAGCCTGACCTTTTCAAAGAACACAGGCCTTGCTTCACAAACCTGGTGGGCTCAGGCCTACCACCCCCTCAGGGTTTATGAATATTAATTTTTTTATTTTAATTCTGGCTATTTTTTATATAATTTGATAGACCAAAAAAAATCTTTTTGGAATTCTATATACAGATTATTCTTTTTTTTCAATTTCTTTTTAATTCTTATCTACCTTATTATAAGTATAGACACACAAACACCCAATACTAAAACCCTCTTTAGCACAACTGGTCATGTCCAATACCCAAAGTTTCAACCTTCTGTATACCTTGTCGCACCTGCTGGTCTCGCTGATGCTGTTTAATCAGAGTTTCCCCCGACCTTCAGGTGAGGCTTGTACCTACAGCCCAAACCCCATCTGTATATATACACCCTACACGCTCCACGACCTAAAGATGACCGCCGCTCAGACATTATCTCCAGGCGCCCGCCATACAAAACCCTGCAATAAACTTCTGGCTCTTTGTGGGGGACATCCGGGGAAGCCCCAGTGGGGGCCCCAGAGACTCCATGCCTTGGGGGGCCCTTCCTGCTAGCCCCTATGATGTCACATCTGGTGGGACACCCCCGCTAGGGCCCAAGTTCCTGTTAAACACACCTACATCACTTCCAGGTTGGGATTACTGCCCAGGCGGAACTTCCGGTTCACCGCATGACATCACTTCCGGCACGCGACCTCAGATTGGCAGAATATCCAGTCATAAGGGGTGTGGAAACCTACCAAGCCTAGTTTGAGGATCAAAGGTATATTTCTCCCTACTGGCAAATGTGCTAAGCACTTCAGTAAGCACATGTGCTAAGCACTTCAGTATGCACATGTGCTATGCACTTCAGTAGGCACATGTGCTAAGCACTTCATTATGCACATGTGCTAAGCACTTCAGTATGCACAAGTGCTAAGCACTTCAGTAGGCACATGTGCTAAGCACTTCAGTATGCACATGTACTACTTCAGTATGTGCATGTGCTTCACTTCACTATGCACATGGGGTAAGCACTTCACTATGCACATGTGCTAAGCACTTCAGTATGCATAATAGGTGATGTTCGCCTTAGAAGACTTTTTCACTAGCTGTATTATTCTTCACTGACAGGTGTGTTACCAGAAAGCAATAGGGAACGTTTCACATTATATGTTATAATCAATATGACTAAATCCAGGAGCAGCTGCCATGTCCACTGATTTAGGTTGTGGGAATTTAAGTGAACAACTGTCTGTCATATTCCTCTAGCCGGTAACTGAACCCTATGATCGGGGTGCCATCATCGGTCCGTCTTTCAATAGGTTTTCCATGATCTGAAAGTATTAGCCCAGACACGGCCGCTCTTATATGATGGCCTCAGTCACTCAGATTCATCTGAAAGATTACTTTGTTCCACTTGGGGTTAACGACAACTAAGGCTGTGGATGAGTCTAGGGTTCAACAGTAGTAGCAGAGGTTAGATTGTGATCGTCTTTGTCTGATATCCAGTTGGGAAGGTGGCGGGTCCTGTCCCACCTGACTATCAGTGCAGATGGAACTACACCTAATAGATGCTGTATTTCACAGTCCCATGCCCAAGAAATCCACCGTCTCCTCCTCCGCAGACAACCAGGTGGCAAGATGGGGTTGGGAAGGACTGGGCACACCTGGGCAATGGCAGCTTGAAGGGTGGAATATCAGGTTTTAGGAGACCTAATCAGGGTGTTAGACGGGCAAGGGGGAGAGGAACATAACCTGTATTGCATGGGGCCAATTAATCGGTGGAACAAAACAGCATCAATGGGTGTTGTATCCTGATGGAAGAATTTGTGAATCATACTGTGTTTGACTTAACGGATGTTTTGGAGTAAACAACACCACAGAGTACTTACAGTACTGTTAGGAGACAGGGGTTTCTAATTCTCTCAGTATGGAGAAGAGAGTTATTTGGCATTTGAGCTGGCATTAGAGATTCTTGCGTTGGAGGAATTTGCTTTGTGAGAGATTACAGCTTTCTTGTAAGAGTTGGTGGTATTTGCAAGGTTGTTGCAATTGGCACGGGCGGGGTGGTTCCCCTAAAGATGTTCTAGGGCTCTCTTGCTTCTGCAGAGAGTGACAAGTTTGTCTGAGAACCGGAAGTTGCTGGGCTTGTGTGGTTTGGGTATGCTGGTCCATAGTGTGGCAGAGGCTGTGATGGTAGAGGTTGTCTATGTCTTTGGGGGCTCTGCCTGCTGAAGGTCTGGAGAGTGGACCTAAGGGTCTCATATGTGACAATACAGGTGTTGCGGACCAGGATAGGGTTAGGAGGTGGTGTAGAGGAATGTTGGGGTTTGGAGTGAGAGTTTCCGAACTCTATTAGGACACGGTCCATCCAGGGTACAGAACTATTGGATGAGATGTTGTTGTTGGTGTTAGTAGTGAGGATCCAATCTAGGATGCGTCCTTTGGTGCGTGTAGGGGATGAGACTAATTGAATGAAACTCATATCTCATAATGAATGGGCGAGTGCAGCTGCTTTTGAGTCGGTGGGTTCTAACCCATTGAGGTTGCCTAGAATAATGAATTTAGTGGCTGGCTTAATGAGAGGAGTGATCAGGAGTGGGATGTCAGCCTCAGGAATGCTTAGGGTGGTAGGCTACCCGTATAGCAGTAGAATGTTGTTGGTGGATTATGGATTAATTGTGAGTTTTAGGAGCAATGTTTTGTAGCCGAGCATGGGTGGAGTGTTGATAGATCAAATCAGAAGAGAAGATTCAGCAATAAAGGCAACACCACCTGCAGGAGTACCAGAGCGGTCTGCTCTAAATATAGAGTAGTTGGGAGGAATGTCTAGCAAGAGCAGTGGGGCAGAGGCACTGTGGAGCCAGGACTCAGTGGTGGCAAGCATGTCCAGGCGGTGGACAATAATAAGGTGTGGATTGCAATGGCATGGGCTCCATGTGAGCGTACATTAATCAGGGCACAGTTAAGCAAAACATTCTGATTGGCTGATGACAGACTGTGCTGGAGGGGACAAATCGAAAGCAATAGGTGTGTGTGGTGAGCCTCAAATGTCTGGACTCACCCACAATGGGGAGGGAGAGGCCTGATGAGGGTGTTAAGGCACTGGACGCTCTGCAGCATAATTTGAATACTCATTTGTTTCCATGGCAGGGACAGGATGGGCTTGCAGAAACGTCAGGTTGCAGGTAGAGTGCATTGTAGTTTGGGGTGACGAGTGGGTGGCCAGGAAGGGTTTGCAATGAACTCGGTAGGGTGGTTGCATAATTATTAGCTAGTAAGCCAGCAGTGCAAGGCATGAGTGTGCAGCTGGGTCTAGGACTAAGTGAGGTGGGTTTCAAATGGCCGCTAGTGTAGGGGGGATGGGATGAGGGTTGTAGATGGGGTGATTTGCATTCATTTACAGCTTGTAATGTGAGATTTTGCAGTAGTGGATCCGCTAGGAGCTGAACGGATAAGGCTGGCTGTAGGAATGGTATAGTTGGTGGGAGGTTGCAGTGGACAGCCTCAGAAGAGATGAGGGCACTGACCCATAATGACAGAACCTTATGCTGTTTTTTGTGCTGTGCTGGTTAGCGCTCAGCTTCCATTCTGTGGGATCAGCTGGGAATTGTATGGGTAGAGAATCGGGTGGGTGGTGGGATGTGGGATGTGGCAGTGGGTGGTCTCAGAGTCACTAGACAATAGTGTTGGTGTTGGTTCATGCTGTGCTGGTCATGGCATAGCTTCCATTGTGGGGGATCGGCTAGGCGCTGTAAAGGTAAGGCTGGTGGCAGAAAATAAAGTGGGTGGTGGGACGTGGCAGTGGGAAATCTCCAGAGTGATGGAGGCACCAGTTATTATGGGCAGCTTTTTCAGTGTTCGTGTGGTGGTGTGTGTGATTCGGCAACTGGGATCCAGGCAGTACTCATGGGTGAAGTGACATAGGATGGTGCCAGGGGTTATATAAGGCAACAGTAAAGCAAGCTCAGTAAGCAGGATTATCACGCGCAGCATAATTTGCCTTAACTTGTAGGTTAAATGGGTCGCCAAGTTCTCAGAGACACTGAGTACAGGAAACAATGAGGGTGGACTGCAGCACCAAGGTGGGTGCAGGAGGAGGGGTACAGGCCAATGAGTGGACATGGCATCCATGGGGAAGCGCACTGGCCATTCCCAGACAGGCCCAGGTAGGGTACACCGGCCTTGTAAGCGGGCCTTGTAAGGGGGGCGGCTCTGCCTACTGGCTCCCTGTGTGAGGCTCCAGATGGTAGGTACCTGGCCAATCGGTCGAAAGCAGAGGTGGGAGGCCGGTAGGGAAGGGCCCATACTACAGACACGATACAGGGAGTCCAGTTAAGCTCACCTCATGTGTTGCTTCTTCAGTGGAAAAGCTACTGCTGCCTGGCTCCAGGCATAATAACATGCCACATCAGGATTGAGTGACTGGTATGAATCCCAGACAGGAGCCACCTAACTTGGAAGGTGGCCTTTGAAGGGGGCCGGCTACTAATATCAGACATATAACAGATTGGTGTTGTATAATGTTGGAATTTGATGAGTTTGTTAGCCATTGAATGTTACCAATTGAATGTGTTCAATTATTAGATTGTAGTTTTGACAGCACTACTGAACAGCTGTGAACACAGCATTCACAGATACATGAATTAGAGGACCACAGCCACTTCCATCACTGCCTGAGCTACAACAAGTGAATGACCACCCACTGCTGATAAACCCAGGCTGAGTACCACTGTAGAACCACATGCACAGCTACCTCTCCAGCTATCACCACAACCACACCCTCTATCACTATTGCCTGTGCAACTCCTGCACCAAGGATGGCCAGTGCCAAAATTAGGTTTGAGAGGACAACTGCAAGTTGCAACTACTACCCCATCCTATATGCCATCTCTACTGCATGAGCAGTAACGGCCCCACATCCACCACTGCATAAGCAGTTATTTCCATTGCTGTCTCCACCACCACAAATTATTTCCCAGTGTAATGTCCACCATGTTTCTCTGCTTCTGCCACAGCATGACCACATCCAATGCCACTATTGATTAAGCAATCACAGCAGCATTACATAAGCTTTGGCATAGCTGTGTCCTCAATGACCGCTGCATGACCAGTAACTGTGATCCATCCTCTTATTTTATCAGTGCGGGCCATAGACAGCTGGTTCCTTTTTGAGAGAGGATTCCATTGGACTGACTGCTGACTCAGTGAATGCAAGGGACAGCTGGTATCTTGTAGAGCGAGGATTCCATGCATGGGACTGACTGCAGACTCAGTAAACGCAAGGGGCTTCTGGTTCTTTATCAACAGAGGGGTCCATCGGACTTGCTGCAGAATATGTCAGAACAAGGAACTCTTATCAAAGAAGTATTCAAAATTCGATGCTCAAGGCCATAGGCAATTACAAGTTTCCAGCCCGCATCAACTTCCTAACTTTCCATAATTCCATAATGTTATGACAGTTGTCTAGGCTCCAACTATAAACAAGGGAAGGAAAAATAGGTAAAGAGAGGGGAAGTAGAACACAGAACATAGCTTGGGGACAATACAAACAAGTGAGGAGTGCTTTAAGACTAAGGGGAGCATGAACATTAAAAAGAGAGGAGAGAATTAAAGCTAAAGAGAGAACAGGGAAGGCAGTAGAAGAGAGGTTACAGTGATGTCTAAAGCAATTTCCACCGGTATCAATATTTCATCTTAATACCTGGGGATACACACCATCCCTGACAAGTCTATCTGCTGGTTTGCTTAGGCTGCACTGCAGGCCTTGCCTTCTTGTGTATACACATGTATATCCTATGTACATTGGCTACTTGATTCCATCATGCCCTACTCCTAAGACTATCTACCAACTTCCAGTTGAGGTGATTGAATTAAAGCCAATAACAATTAGTGTGTCCATCATCCTTACCTGGGCTTCATTGGTATCCAACATGGGATGTACACTCCTGGCTATGATTGAAGATAGGGGATGGCAGGGAGTGAACAAGAGGAAATACGCAAAATCCAAGGCTATACTGACTCCCAGAAGTATCTCGAGAATCTATACGATAAAATAACATATTCGAGTGTGCCAACATTGATCTGCATGACCAACATAATGATGCAGCCGAGACCCAGCCTCTTCTCCTGAGCTGGGAGGGCATAGAAAACTGACAGCAGCACAACTTTTGCATAGTTGACACTGCCATGGACATACAACTTATTTTTTTCCAAATTAGTGGCCAGATATTGTCCAGGGATGGGGTGCCACAGACGTAATTCCATGTTCAATTTTCCTGTTACGGTTCAAGATGAAAGAACTAGAAAGGATTCTATAAATGCAAGACGCCAACATCAGATGTTTCTTCTGAGTGTGGATTTCATTAAAGTCTTCCCCTACCCTGTTTTGACAACTAGAGAGTTGGCGGTGCCTCAAGAATTTAACCTTCGGTAGTCTGTATTTTTCCCGGAGTGCGTTGAAGGGGAGCATACCAGAGGCAGATCGAACCCGAGTCAAATATAGTATAAACCGCTCCCTCTACATGAGCCAATCTAGTAGCTTGCCGGCTGGCCGGCCACAATTTTTCATTGAGCGTTACCCCTTGTACATGAGATAATGCCATCCATAGCTTTTCCCCAATGTTGTAGAGATTTTAATGTGGACTAAACAGAGCCTGAAAGGAAGGCTTGGCCAGCAGGTGTTGAATGTCTGCAGCTGCATATGGGTAAGCCACCGCCACCTCCAACTCACACCAAGAACAGGTTGCGAGCCTAAAATCTGTCTCTGAGAAACAACCAGCCCCTTGATTGATTACAAATGCGCTCCAGTGTTTTTTTAACGTTGGGAACCCTGCTGATTAATGCATTTGTAGTGTTTTGATGTAGATTCCTGGCCTTCCTGCTTTACACAAAAGGTTACAGAGTGTTCTGTCAATATTTCCAAAGAGGGACAAAGCACAGTCTCTGCATTATTTACACGTTTGCACCCAACAATGACACAGCAGCCTATTTCCGCTCGCTGTAAACCCAAATTAGCCAATACAGAGACAATACATTAGTAAATGGGAGAGACTTTAATTGTACGTTAAACCCAGAATTAGATAGATCAGACGATAAAATCATGCACCCAGACCCCTCAGCCAAGGCTTTAAACACATTGTTGTGAGCATTCCCATTGACCGACATATGGAGATCCCTACACGCACACGTTCAGGGATATTCAAATTACACTGCCCTCAAAGACCGATACACCACACTAGACTATGTCTTCACAGGCGTAGAATCACTAGTTTAAAACGGCAGAATACAAAGCACAAGTATTATCAGATGACACACCCCTGGCGGTCATGTGGCAGAGCATCACTCCGAGGGCACGCATTCCGAACTGGAAACTCAGAGTCCAATCCCTGAAAGATGCGGTGTTCCGAGAACATTTAAGAGAGGGGGCGAAGGACTACTTCAAAAATAATACAGGGAGTGTGCAATCAGCTGGGACATTATGGGAAGGTGATAAGGGGGACACCAACAGCTAAAACAAAGGGAATGCAAGCCATGATAGAAAGAAATGTACACAAGGTGGAAACTAAACAGGAAGCCATAGACAGCTCGGGAGACACGTCGAGGCAATGGGCTCAAGAAGCTACCCGACTGAAGCTGGAATGCATGATGCATTGGGATAGGTTGGGCATGCTAAACTACAAGAAATATGCAGAGAGGCAACATGCAGTAGGGGATGAGCCACTACGCTTGCTGGCCTGGTTATACAAAAGCGAATCCAAATGAGATATGATACAGGTGATTGTAAGAGAAAATGGGGAGGCCTGCATGATGCAAGAAGACATAAACAAAGGTTTTCATGATTATTACAAGGAGTTATATGCAGAGACATCAGTAATGCAGTTGTCTGAGATAGAGGAACACAGACAGATCGTCCAAAGCTTGATGCAGAGGTAGCTGACAAGCTAGAAGCTCCCATCACCATAGAACTAGAAGCCACAATAATAGGGTTGCCTACAGTTAAAGCCCCAGTTGCAGACGGATTGCCCAGCAAATTCTACAAGGATTTCATGGCAGATGTCACGCCACCACTGTTAGCAATGCTGAACAAAGCGCTAGACACAGGCACCCTCCCAATGTTGCTGAGAGAGTCAATTATCATCCCACTATCAAAGCCTAACAAGCTAGATACTGATTTCAGGTCTTACAGGCCCCTATTGTTGCTTAGTCAGGACAGTAAAATACTCATAGCCCTATTGGCCAACGGGCTCAAGCCAGTAATATCTAAGCTTATACACCTGGATCATTCGTTATATGTTCTGAATAGGAATATCGCGTGTAACCTGAGGAGGTTACACCACATCATTGATTACACATGACAGCAAACACTGTTATGCTGTAGCCTCACTTGATGTGGTGAAGGTATTCGACTCAGTTAGATGGCCATGATTGCTTGCGGTGTTGCAGAGATTTGGCATGGGGCCCACAGGCACGGCTGCTATAGAGCAGTTCAGTAGCTAGAGTCAAGACTAGCACCCACATCTCGGACCAATGGCTGCTAGAATTATATTTAAGGCAATGTGCATCACCCACAAATGTCTCTCCAGTAAGTCTCCCATTTACCAAAACAGGGCTATCTGGAAAAAAGAATCTGCACGTTTGCTTAGATCCAACACAAAATCACTCCTTGCCATCCCCTGGTTCAAAAGCTCAAGAGCAGGAGGGAGTAGTTTCCCAGTCATAGCCCCTAAACTTTGGAATGAGCTTCCCATTAATATGAAAAGTGAAGACTCCTTCCACCGTTTCAAAACATTCCTAGAAACCTGGCTCTTTAACCAGTACAAGCTCCCATCCCTTCCCACTTTATTCCTAGCTGCTCAGCTCCAAGAGTGGAAATGAATTCTAGAAGTGGTCAAATTATTGTAAGCATATACATGTGTTAATAATCGTACCAGCTTTTGCTTGATGTAATGTAACTCTATTGTAGTAACCACAAGATATCTAAAAACGCTGTGATACCCCAGGGTCTGGGCTTTTAACAAATGCAATAAATAATAAATAATACATAAATAGGTAAAGGCACAAGACAGGGTTGCCCTTGGTCACCTGGCCTTAGAACCCGTGGCGGTGTATCTCCAGAAGGAATAGCAAAATGCAGGCTTAGTTAAACAAGGCAACATGAACTTGATATCCCTCTATGTGGATGACATGTTGTTATAAGTACCACATGCGGAAACCAACTTGCAATCTGTCTGCAATGTGTTTGAGCGCTGCGCAGACTTATCTGGTATCACGATCAGCACGCAAAAATCACTCTTTAGTCCATAAGGCATTGCTTTAAACTGGTAAAGGCCTGGTGGGGTGGAGAATGCAGTTTTCTCCTTGAGATGGTCGGTCAGTGCTATTTGCAAATAGCCTGAAGTGAGATCAAATGTACTGAGGTATTTGGCTGAACCAAGTTTATCCACCAGTTCATCTGTCCTTGGTAAAGGGTGGGCATCAGTCTTGGTGACTGCATTAAGAGCTCTATAGACCACACAGAATCTCAATTGTTTGGATCCTGCCTTTGGTACTAGAAAAACTGGACTAGACCATGGAGTGTTCGAGGGCTCTATCACCCCGAAATCAAGCATCTTTTTGGCCTCCTCCTTTTTGTGGGATTTTACATGATCTGACATTCTGTATCCTTGGTTTTTAACAGGTAAACAGTCACCAGTTTGAATATCATGCTGGCCCCAAGGGGTCAAGCCTGGCAATAGTGAAAACGGGGAGGAAAACTGATTTAACAGAAACTTGCACTCCTCCTGTTGTGTCAAATTAGAAGAGAGATTGACTCCTTATATTTTCTCATCTAAAGGCTGGCCTCTTAGTAGGTCAGGTAGAGGTTCACTGTCCTCCTACTCTTGAGCTGAAGCTAGAAGCAAAGCTCACACTTCTGGTCTTCAGACATAAGCTTTTAAACGGTTGGTGTGAAAGACTCTGGCAGCCTCCTTAGGAATGCCTAGGTCCACCAGATAGTTGACCTCTCCAAGTTTACCCACAACCTTGAAGGGTCTATCCATTTGTCCTGTAAGGCCCTCTGCCAATGCTTCACCAGATCCTGACCTGCTTTCAACTTGTCTGATGCTTCTGACATCATGTGTGACATTCTCCTCCGGAGATCTATCACATAGTCACTGACTCTCACTTGCTTGGGGGAAGGAGCACTCTCCAACCCATCCTTAATTAGGGCCAAGGGGCCTCTAACTGGAGGGCCATAAAGACATTTGAAGGGACTAAATCCAACTCCCTCCTGAGGGACTTCTCTATAAGCAAAGAGAAGGCATGGCAGTAGAATGTCCCACTTTCTTCTAAGGGGTTCCTCTAAAGCACCTACCATGCTCTTCATTGTATGGTTGAACCTCTCTACCAACCCATTTGTCTGAGGATGGTAGGCAGTTGAGAACTTGTAAGTTACTCCACAGTTTTTCCACATGGCCTGCATGTAGTGGGACATAAAATTGGATCCTTTGTCAGAGATAACTTCATTGGAAAAACCTAACCTGGTAAAAATACCAAGTAGGGCCTTAGTAACAGTTCTCATAGGTATTGCTTCAGGATACCTAGTAGCATGGTCTACTGCAACCAGGATAAACCTGTTTCCTGAAGATGTGGAAAGGTTTAAGGGACCAACAATGTTGATTCCTACCCTCTCAAAAGGAATTCCCACCACTGGGAGAGGCACCAAGGGTGCCACATTCTTGACTCCACTCTTGCCAGAGGTTTGGAAAGTGTGACAGTTCCTACAGAACGTATCTACATCAGACCCCAATTTAGGCCAGTAGAAATATAGAGAGAGCCTTTCCTTGGTCTTCTTAAAACTTAGGGACCAGCCAAAGGGCTAACTGTAGGAACTGGATACTGCTTTCAAGAGGCACTACAAGACTTCTTGTAGTCCCCTGGGATAGACTCAGTCGGTTCACTGTAGAAGAGAACATCTTCCCAGTACAACCTATGATTCCCTGGCTCTTGCCCATCCAGCTGAAAAGCTGCCTGTTGCTGAAGACCTTCAAGAGTAGGACACTCTGACTTCTGCTAAAGTCTGCCCTACAGGGTCCACCTTCTGCCAGTAAAGACTGCAGCTCAGGATGGTCTGCAAGATCCAGATCTCCAACAGGAGCAAGGTCCTCTTCCAGCTCTGATTCCTCAGCAGGTGATTCAACCACACTAGGTTGTTTCACACACTCAGCATCAGCTGGTGGAGGAGTCACAGGTGTGACTTTGGACAGTCCTCTCAGGGATGTCATTGTTGGTAGCACAGAGGTGCTGGCTGGTTTCTTCCTAGAAGTTTTAGGTTGCCCCTTTTCCTCCTTCTTTTTTGAAATTGCAGTCGGTAAGTCCTGTGGACTGGGAGTTATAGTTTCCTCTATAAGCCTGGGGGCCTGGGTGTCAAGGATGGCACTCTGTCGAGAGTGGCACAGGGCCCCCAGATAGGGTTTGGGTGGCTGTGCTGATGTAAGGTGACAGATAAGTACACACACAGCAGGAAACTCATCAAGAAAGAAGAAAAGTAGGCAACTGTAGTTGTGAACAGAAAGGGACAGGAAATACAAAGATACAAACAAACTGGATTCCCTCTTGGGGTGTATGCAGATATGGAAAAAGAGTGTTCCATGGACCTTTGGAAACTCCAGCCTTCTGCACGGATTACTATTACAGAGGCCCACTCTGTTTGCTCATGGCTGGTAACAACAGCTGTGGGTGTATGTTAAACAGAAAACACGACAAGGGATGGGGCAGAGGTTGCCTGCCAGAAACCAACAGTCAAGCTCTGTACAAAGGATCAACATAAGACACAAGAGAGACAAGAACAGAAATAACCAGGGATAAGGAAGTCTAAGAGAAATCAAGCAGAAGGGAATGAAGGAAGAAACCGTACAATAGAAATGGGTAAACTAAAGGGGAGTCAAGGAAGAGAAGGACAGGGATCAAGAACAAGGGGTTGCAAACAAGGAAGAGAGCAAGCGAGCAGCAGCCAGGAAAGAGGGGGGCTGCAAACAAGGAAGCAGGGCTACAGTACCGAATGGTACAAAGTACAGAAAAACTGTAGTGGATTGCAGAGGACTGTAGTAGGCTGCAAGGCAGAGAGTCCAGAGGGGCAGGACTGAGAGCTGTAGTAGGCGGCAGACAGAGAGCCCACAGGAGCAGGACTGAGAGCTGTAGTAGGCGGCAGACAGAGAGCCCAGAGGAGTAGGGCAGCAAGGAGCGAACCCAAAGGAACAGGGCGTAGAGGCAGAGAGACCAGAGGGTCAGGGCTGAAAGCAGAAGAGAGTAGCAGGCTGCAAGGCAGGGAGCCCAGCAGAGCAGAGCAGCAAGGAGCGAGCTCAGGAGCAGAGCAGTGAGGCAGGGAGCCCGGAAGGCTATGGCTGTAGGCAGCGGAGTGTAACAGGCTGCAAGGCAGGAAGCCCAGAGGAGCAGGGCTGTGAGCAGGGAGCCCAAAAGGCTAGGGCTGTAGGCAGCAGGGTGTAGCAGTCTGCAAGGCAAGAAGCCCAGAGGAGCAGGGCTGTGAGGCAGGGAGCCCAAAAGGCTAGGGCTGTAGGCAGCAGGGTGTAGCAGGCTGCAAGGCAGGAAGCCCAGAGGAACAGGGCTGTGAGGCAGGGAGCCCAAAAGGCTAGGGCTGTAGGCAGCAGGGTGTAGCAGGCTGCAAGCCAGGAAGCCCAGAGGAGCAGGGTTGTGAGGCAGGGAGCCCAAAAGGCTAGGGCTGTAGGCAGCAGGGTATAGCAGGCTGCAAGGCAGGGAGCACAGAAAGAGCACTGGAACAAAAGCAGGAAAATGCAGCAGCAGGAACAGCATACAAATTCGAGTCAAAAGGCAAAAAGGGGCTAGGAGGACTCTTGATGCAAGAGACTGAGATCCTGCAGGCAGCTGCTTAAATACCGCCCTGCCCTGTACTGAGGCAGGCTACTTGGCAGCACCTGGAGTAGCACACCTGAATACAATCTGCCTCCTCCCTCTCTAGTCTTGAGATGGTGGAAGCAGTACAGATCCCTAGGGCTTCTGGGGATTGTGGTTCCAATGATGACGAATGGGAATGGCCAGGAATTGATAGCTGTAGCAAGGTGCATTGTGGTACATGTAGTTAGTTGAGTTAAATAAGAAGGCGCCAAAGTCACGCAAATGGGAATTAAGTACCAAAGTTTGAATAGGGGTTCTTCTAATAGTATTCTGAAGATAAATGAATAACAAATAGTCCATGATGGTTGCCAATGTGTGTGCCCATGGCGCAGGCATGACACTGGGGGTTTCGGGGTGCCTGATACAACTCCAAGAGTTTTGAAGTCATTCCCTAACAGGACTCTCCCAGGTACTTCACTCTGCACACTTACAGGTATCTTGACAGTCATGTCATTGCACTGGATGAGAGCTGGTAACTGTGGAAGCATTTGGACAGGGCCTCCCGCAAGCTTAGATAGGAATTTGGGTGCCTTAGTAACATCCTCTTCAATGATAAATGATTAATCAACTACAGTTATGCTGGCCACAGTGTCTCTGATGGCAGGGGTCTCCTGGCCATTCACAAGAACACTGTCTGGTAATACCCTTTAGTATTGTCTGGAATACAGTTATACACATCTAAATTCGGTTGTTCCCACAGACCCAGGGAGACTAAAGAAACACTGGTTGAGACTTTCATGGGTTGCTCAGCCAGTAAGTGAAAGTTTCCACTTGCCATTGGTACTTCATCCACTGGGGAGAAGGCTAAGGAGACAGTGGGGATCCCTGAAGGTTTACTCTTACATCTGGGATCCCCTTTCACATGGTCAGTTGACCCACAAGCATAACATTTACCAAATGTCTTTATGAAGGGGGGGTTGTTCTGACCTCCTTCTGGTTTGTCACCAGAATGTACACTAGCCTGATTTGGTTTCCCTTGTGGCTTACCCTTGTTATGTTTGGGGCCCTCTTTTGGAGTGGAAGTATTAGAATTCTGTTTGGTATCTTTCTTGTGCTGCTTCCCCTCATCCTTCTCCTGAGTTAACCCAGAATCCTTGTGAGTAGCCCTCTTGGCAACCCACAAGTCAGCAGCCCTTGCTAACTTCTTGGGATCAATTTACTTAGAGTCAGCCAAGTGCTGTTTCAGCTCAGGAGAGCAGGCATCATAAATAGACTCCAACATAAACAGATTTCTCATTCCATCTTAAGTGTTCACTCTGTAACCCTTAATCCACCCATCTAAGTTATTCAAACATTCAGTCACCCAGATAGCCCCAGGGGTACCAACATGCTTTTTGAGGGTTCTAAACCTCTTAAGATAATGAGAAGGGGTCTTCCCTAATCTATCTATCAAAGCTAGCTTCACAGTTTCATACTCCTTTCTGTCTATCCCCCAACTCCATTACCACATCAGTTGCAACAGGGGGTAGCCTAGAAAAAAGCCAAGGAATCAACTGATTCCCTGTAATGTCTTGAATCCTATGGTTATATTCAAAAGCAGCCAACCAATCCAAAATATCAAGCTTAACCTCATAAATACTTACTGCATCTTTGGGCATGCGAGGCCTCTTAGGACTGGAAGACTTAGAGGACTCTGGGAGAGAACCAGTTTCAAGAGAAAACTTTTTCATTTCAAGTGCATGATTCAATTCCATTTCTCTGAGTCTAATCTCTTGCTGCTTTGTTTCAGATTGAACTTGGATACGTTTGAATTTTAAATCCAGTCTCATCTTATCTAAAGAGACAAATTCAGGACATCGATTTGGACCTGATTGGGTCCCTGTGGTCTAAGGTTGAGGCCTATGAGAGCAGGTAGAGGTAAGACAGGTGCTACATTCTGACACTCTTCTGCCTCATCTAACTCATCCACAATATTAGAGCTGGGCACTGACATATTGTCATCCTCATCATCATTTTCCACATTTGCTGCAGATGTGGGGGTTTCAGACCCACTCCTCTGACCTTGGTTTTCTACCAACTTTTCTACCAATTCAACCTTTTTGCCTTTTACAGTGAGATTCATAGCTTTACACATATCTCTCAATTAATCAACAGTTAAAGTCATTAGGGTCTCCTGTCTGTAGCTTTCCATATCAGTCATGATAAAACAATTGCTTTACTAGTGTTGATTTGCCTTGGGAGGATTATTTGAACAAAAGTAAAAGTAGCACTCTACATCTAACAAGTATACTTTACCCTCACCGCTGTACCCCAGTGTTAGGCAGAATCACCTGCAATACCCTTTGGGAACACTACAGGCAATTAAGACTACAAGTGTAAGTACAATTTCACCTTTGGTAAAAGCCTGTACTACACAGTAAAGTGGTAGCGATGGCTGAGCAGCCAGACTTATCTCAAGAGTTTAAGTGAGCAGTAGAGCAAGTTATACAAAGGACCAACTAATACAGTGATTCAAGTAAATACTTACTCAAGGTTTCTTGGTAAAAGAATATACATTTATATTATCAAGTTTAGCTCCAAATGAAGTGGGAGCAAAATGGCACTTCAGATACTTAATAAAGGGGTAAAAAGACAAGGTTATAAGAATAGACAGCCCAAATAGGTTTATAGGCAGGGCAAAGGGTTTCAGTTAAAAACAACCAGCAATTCTTCTCAATAGGCCTGGGCCAAAGTCAATGGTTCAGAGTCTTTTGTATAGGATAGCACAGTTCTGGTAAGTAACGGTTAAGTCTTTGCCAAGGAGATTAGAAGAATTTGGCTAGGTGAAAAGTTTGAGGAATGTTTAGGGAAGGACAAACCTTCGTAGTTGAGGAAAGTTTAACGCACTTTCTCGATGGCCGAAAAGATTTCCGGACTGCGTGTTAGGGAGAATTTTCCAGAATGGCTAATTTCCCTTACCTACTGAGTCCCTCAGCAGCTTTGCTGGATTTCTAGGATTCATTTTTTCACCAGGTAAGAGTGTGAGCCTGTTTTCCCACTCTTACATGTGTTTTGCGGTGTGTGTTTAACATTTTTGTGTTCCTAGACTGTGGAGTTTCACCTACTCCATAGGCATCATCTTTTTACTGTGTGTTACAGAGCACCTTCAGTGCAGTCACACAGGGTTGTCTTTTTCAGACTTCCCACTTTAACCACTATTTTCAGGGACTAACTACTGTCTCCCAGAACATGTAAAGTTGCCATTGACTTTAGTCTTTTTAAACCCACAGACCCAGTACAAACTTTCTTACATAGATTTCTGGAAAGGGTTAATAGTTATCCCTTTTTGTCTGTTTCTCATGGAGCATTATTTAGTTCCCTTTTCATTAAGATTTGGCTGGTGGCATTGGTATCTACCATATTTTTCCTACCGTGGTTTTGTTTAAATAGACTTGGTACAGTTTTAGGCTATCCTGGTAGCCTCGAACTTAAACCTGCTGGAATACATTTACTTTTATTTGGTCCCAGCTGGTTTTACTCACCATTTATTTTTATAAAAGTCTTTCTTGTGTTTTACTCTGCGTGCCAAACCAGGTTTGGTTCCTTTGTTCGCCAACCTTTGGTGGGCTTCTGCATAGAAGCCCTCCTTAGGCGCCTGAATGTCTGAGGGGGACAGGATGTGAGGGAGGGGTTTGAGACTCCCTGCACAGGGTCTCCTTGGAGACCCATGTCGCACTCGGTGGGATTGGCTGTGGTGACTGTCCCGCCGGGACAGCCCCCTGCTGCGTGATTGACAGCCAGGCTGTGTGAATGGGGGAGAACTGCATAAAAAGCAGGTCTCTGGGACTGAGAAGGCAGAGTCACCACTGGATTGAGAGAACCGAAGAGTAGCTGACAGAAGAGGACCTCTACCATGACTGAATTTCCCGGTGAAGCCCTGCTGTGGGTCCAAATCTCCAAACTTCGATGACAGGGAAGATCTGCAAGGAATCTTCTCCCCTTGAGCTGGTGGGACCAACCAGTTCACCAAACTGCAAGCCAGGCCTCCCTCCTCTGGTCCAATTTGCTGTGCAGAGCTACAGTGAACCGGATAGCCAGGAGGACCGGACCCTGCTTGGGTTTTAAGGAGCGCACCTTTTATCGTAGCTTTGCTCTGCTGCTGATTTCTTCCCTGGGCAGTGCAGGATCCTCCAGTATTCCTACTTTGTGTCAGTCCTACAGTCGCTTCAGGAACCGTGAGCGTGCAGGACCTGCCAGGAACGTCTGCCTCAGCTACAGCCTTCTTCTCCATTTAAGGTACTGTTCAAATCTGGTCCTTCGTTCCATCCAACTGCGGTAAAAGTGATTGAAATCTTTTGCCAATCCGAGGGCTTGTCCTTCTCTATTCTTTAAATTAACTTTTCACCCGACCAACTTCGTTCTGAACTCTTGGCAATGACTTAACCGCAAACTACTCTGAACTGTGTGATCCTCTGCAAAGACTTTGGTCCATTGACTTTGGCCCTGGCCTCTTGATTTGATTTCCTCACCGTTGTTGCCTTTTCTAGATTACCCTGCTTATTTACTTGTTGGTGCTGCTCAACTTTTGTCTAACTTTGTCTTTCCCTCCCTTTTAAATTGCTGGAGTGCCATTTTGCTCACACTTCATTTTGAGCTTAAGTTGTCCAGAATTCATTCAGTGGTGTTTAGTGTATTAAGATTGTGATTTATAAACTGCTTGATAACAGTGAAAGTTTTTATAACTGATGTGTAAATAAATATATATTCTTTTACTCAGAAACCATGAGTCAGTGTTTGTTTGAACCATAGTAATTACTGTCCTTTGTGTAACTATTGATGCGGCTCACTTTATTCTTGAGATGTCTGGCTGCTCAGCCATCGCTACCACTTTACTTTGCAGTACGGGCTTGTACCAAAGGTGAATTTGTACTGTCACTTGTAGTCTTAATTGTGTGTGGTTTTCCCAAAGGGTACTGCATATGATTCTGCCTAACACCGCGTTTGCATAGTACCTTGTCAATGAAGAAAGCTGTAGCTGAGGCAGTTGTTCCTGGCAGTTTGAGCAGATCTTGCAGTTCCTGAGCTTCAGTCATGGAGACAAGAAGGAGGACGTCGGGAGGTTCTTGCACTGCCCAGGGATGAGGCCAAAAGCTGTATCAAGACATTGGTTTAAGGTGTGAGTGCCTTAAAGTCCACAAGCTGGTTTACTTCCCTCTGGCTATCCGGTTTTCAACAGCACTCTGATGAAAATTCGACCAGGTGGGCACGGTGTGCCGGTGGCTTGCGAGTTGGTTGTTCCCACCAAACTCAAAGGAAGAAGTTAACCTTGAAGGGCTTCTCTGTTGATGTAGTGGCAATTCTGACCTGCATCAGGGCTTCACCGGTCGTCCAGGAGTTGCAGCAGTCCCCTTCCTTCAGCTTGTCTTCGATTCTTTCGTTCCAGTGGTTGACTCTGCTTTCCAAGTCCCAGAGACCTGCTTTTAAAAAGTTTTACCCCATTCATTCCAGCCTGGCTGTCACTCACACAGCAGGGTGGCTGTTCTTGCCGGACAGCCAGCCGACAATCACGCCAGAGTGCATTCAGGTCTCCTAGGAGACTAAGCACAGAAAGTTCCGGGCACCTCCCTCACATCCTGTCCACCCCAGACACATTGGCGCCAGAGGAAGGCTTCAGCACTGAAGCCCGCCAAAGGCCAACAAACAAAGGGACCAAACCTGGTTTGGTGCGCAGAGACAAACACAAGAAGGACCTTTCCTAAAAGAAATTTGCAAAAAAATATAACTGGAGTCTGTTTTTACAGATAGGTCTTGGGCGCCATATTGAAAAACATGGCTGACACGATTTTTAGCTACCGTTGTTAGTGGTCGGGAAAAATCATGGTAGTTTGATCTAAACCACTGCCACCATGCCATTTAAAATAGGAAAGGGTAACATTTTACTGTTACATGAGTGTTTTGACTCAGGGGAAGCTAAGCATCCCCTCCAACACTCTATAGGAAGATAGTGTGTCCTGGGTCAGTAAATTTAAAGGGACTAGTAAAGTCAATTTTACTTTACAGGCTCTGGGAGACAGTAGTCAGTCCCAGAGAAGGTATTTAAACCTTGGGAAGTCTGAAAGACATCCTTGTGCCACTGCACTGAAGGTGCTGTGTGACACTCAGAAAAAGATGATGCCACTGGAGTTGTTTTAAAACTCCATATCCAAAGAACACAAAAGTAAAAAACACACAAAATACATGGAAGAGTGGGAAAAAAAGGCTCACACTCTTCCCAGGTAAAAAAAATCAAATCCTAGAAATCCAGCAAAGTTGCTGGGGGTCTCAAAAGGTAAGGGAAATTAGCACATATTGAGAATTCTCCCTAACACTGGCAGCGTTGCTGAAGATGGTGGTGCTCACGAGGCTCCTTCATTTTTTCACTAATGTCCCATATGCAATACCTAATGGCTTTTTTTAAAAACTTGGCACTGTATGTCGTAGCTTTTTATGGCATAATTCGAGGTGCTGGATGGCACTGACGAAGTTGCAGAGTCCATACGACCAGGGGGTTATAAAGGTGCCCAATTTTGAAGCATATTCTGTGGCGAGCCAACTTCAATTTGTTACAAATTGGATGTTTGATGAACAGACCCAGCACACCTTTATGCTGCAGGTGGCATGTGCCCCATTCTTTTTGAAGGAGGCAATATGGACAAAAGCGCCACAAAACTCAAAACCCCTGCTGTTTTTCATTCTGGGCAGGACAATATGGAATAGGGTTTTCCACTTTTTAGAGAATTATTCACCCTTCTCCCCTCCGATCCCCTTGGTGACATTAAGTAGAGAGGACCCACAACTCAGAATAAATGTGAAGAAGTATTGGGAACCCATAGGGGTGGTAACGGTGGGCAATTTACTACGAGAGGGGAGACCGATGGACTTCACTACACTCACCTCAGAAACAGGCTCACATGAAGGACAACACATAGCGCATGCTTCACTCCTCTCTAAGCTAAAGCAGAAATGTGTGGGACAAATAGGGACCTGCAGGAAAACGAAAGTATAGCAGCACTTTATGATATTTCAGACGGAGGGCATGCAGTGTTGAGAATATGCAAGTTGTTAATGTTAGGGCGGGGCTACGCTTGTGCAGACCCAGCTTAGCTGGGAAGCAGACCTGCAGGAACAATTGACAGATGAATCCTGGGGTAGAGCGATAGGCTACCACAAAAAAGTGTCCAGAAATGTAACTCATAGGGCATACCTAACCCCTAAGAAAATCACCAGATTGAGCAAGGCAACAGAACAAACATGCCCAAAATGAGGATTGATTATTGCAGACCTGGTACACATGTTCTGGGCTTGTACAAAGATCCGACAGTACTGGGAAGATATAGTGAAGTTCTTAGCCAATGCAGGGATAATATTGGACACGCAATCTCCCACAGCTTGCATGCTTGCCATTTTTGCACGTCCCAAGAAAGCAAGACATGTTAGGAAACTGAAAGACCTGGCATATATCTTGGCAAAACGAAAGATAGCGATAGGGTGGAAAGCACATAACCGTCTGGTAGTGAAACTGTGGTGTAATGATCTTCAAAGATGGTTGTTGGCAGAAACCTCAGTGTGGCAAGAGGCAGCCCGTCAATGCCAAGGGGAACAAAATGCAGACTTGGACGCTTGGAGGCACATGGTGCAGGAATTGATGGCCAGTATGCACAATGACACTCAAATGATGATAAATGCCCCGTCATAACGGACGGATTAACGACAAATATATATGCACAGAACAGTCAGATGTCTTGCGGTGCTGATGATGGATGTGGTATAGACTGGGGAGTGGGTGGGTGGGGATGGGGGTATTGAATGCACACTGACATGTTAATGAAGATGCAAGTCTGTAAATTAAAAATCAATAAAACAGTTTTTAAAAGCATCGTTAGCGCAAATAATATCACGGGAGAGATGCACACTTTTATCATCTTTACCCGCCGCCACCAGAAGAGGAGTTCATCATAACCACGCTAAGTTTTAATGCGCCCTTTTTTGGGGTAGCAGCCCTAAAACCCAGGTATTTAATAAATCTTGGTTGCCAAATTAGTCTGTATCCGTGAATATTAGCTTGATAACAGTAGGCATTTAGGGGCATAGGTTCTGATTTCTTCAAGCTTTGTTTATAACCTGATATCGCAGACTAATGTACAATTTCATCTAGAAAGGGGTGGTGTTGAATTTTCTAGATGATAATATATCATCAGTGTAAGCAGATTTTGTATTCTAAATACCTGCGCTCTCCCCCTATTATTGAGTAATTTAAGCAGATGCTTTGCAGTAAATGTTCAAAAGAGAGCCCAAAAAGTAATGGGGACTGGTGGCATCCCTGCTTCGTTCCTCTGGGTAGGGTGAAATATTTGGAAAAAATGCCATTTACATAGAACGTTGCTCTGGAAATGTGATAAAGCTCCCTGATGAGGGATATAGTATAGGTCAAAATCGGTGTCAGTTTAGCACCGTCTCCAGAAACTGCCAACTAACACTTTTGAACATTTGTCCATGCCCAGGCTAACTGCCATCCATGGTTTGTCAACAGATTTGTCGAGATCCGGCAGCACATTACAAAACAACCTTGTGTTGGCCGATAACAACCTGCCTTTGAAGAAGCCAGTTTGATGCTTGTGAATCAATTTGGGTAGAGTGGGTTCAAGTCTTAGTGCGAGCACCTTGGCATAGACTTTTGCCTCTGCATTTATCAGAGAAATTGTCTCACAGATTTTAGTTCCAAAGGGTCCTTTCTGGATAACATGGATCATGGCATCGTAGAAGGAGCCTTTGGGGGTACCAATTGCATCATACTTCAAAAACAAAACCTGCATTTTTCGGGGCCAGTAGCTCCACAAACATGTAGTAAAAGTCTGTGAAAGGCCATCTGGGCCAGGGGTTTGTCCTTCTTCAATGTATTTATTTATTTCTTATATGTTTGATTTCAGCCAGAGAGATCATTTGCTCTAATTTAATTTACTTAACTTTGTTTCTTATAACATGCTTTTGGCCACTAACTGTGGCTACTGGTCAAACATGGCCGTGCCACTAGATCTTTTGCTTGTTCTTTTGCCATCTTGTCTTTTAGCATCCGTCCTGGCCTGAGAGGCCAGAAAAATCCTTATAAGGACTTCGGGCAGAGTTCAGTCTGCGGCAGTCCCTGGTGGAGTGTGGTGTGAGGAGCTGCAGCGACTGTGTCTTTGCTGGATTCAACCTATCCCTTTAAGGAAAAGAAAAGCCCAACTGACTATAAAAACCTATCTCGAGCGCGGAGCGCGCGCGGAGTTCGGGCAGAGTTCAGTCTGCGGCAGTCCCTGGTGGAGTGTGGTGTGAGGAGCTGCAGCGACTGTGTCTTTGCTGGATTCAACCTATCCCTTTAAGGAAAAGAAAAGCCCAACTGACTATAAAAACCTATCTCGAGCGCGGAGCACGCGCGGAGTTCGGGCAGAGTTCAGTCTGCGGCAGTCCGCGGCTGAACAGAGGCTGGCTGAGGTGGGTGGCTTGGCTGACGGCCACGAGACGGTAAGTGAAGTTAATTCACTAATCCCTTATTATTTCCTTGGATGGCTGAAACCGGCCCCCTGACGCGTGCAATGGTCAGGCAAACGCTTCTCCCCAGAGCAAGGTCCGAACACATAGCCGCCGCTGTATCTGCCCCCGAGGCAGCTACCGAGAGCAATAGCCACAGTGTTAAAGACGCGCCTAACCTTGCATCTGTGGTCCCGGTGGTAACTGCCGGAAACATCAGTCAGAGCACTACTCCACCGCCTGTGAGTTCACTAGCCGGATATGACTGGGGGATTCAGTGCGGGCAGAGCAGAGAGAAGCAAACAACGTCCCTAGATGCCTCCGGCATGGAAAACGTGCTAACGGTGCCCATTTCTTCCATTCTAGCCCCGTCACACGTGCCCTGCAGTAGTGCGATTGTCTCACCTGCCTTTGCTTGCCCCAAGGTGATCAACTCCCCATGTAGAGGTCCTATAATGGACCATGGAAATTGCAGACCACAGACTACATCGGACCCAGGAACTTCGAGTCTACAGCCTAGCCAGGTACAAGATGAGTGCCCCAGGAAATGCGTCCTTGAGGTACCGAGCAGCCACAACACAGGCTGCTCGATAGTCAACCTCGCCCGCGCAGAACCAACCGCTCAGTTGGTGATTGAAATAAATACTGCGATGTTTCAATCGCCCTTTGACGTTACTGACTCTGAATTGATGGAACTTGAAGTGCCGTTGGAACAAAATGAGTCTAAAAGGCTTAGATTTTTGTTTCCACCCGTTAAACCCGACGACTCACACACCATGGCAGAGCCGTCCAGTGAGGCAAATGATGAGGACAACTTGATGTCAGGCTATCATACAAATGCCGCGGTATTACATCAGCCGCTCCCTGTACTAGAAACCGAAGCAAATAAGCTGACATGGAGCAGCACGTCCCCATTACGAAGTGCGAATCAGAGTGCACCAAAGATGTGTACAGCAAACAGCGGACGCAGAGCTCCTGACTCCAGCAGCTCCAACTGCCAACAATCGAGGCCCAGTGAATCGGGTCAATTGCTGGACCTAGCTGGACGTGAAGCAAGACTAGCTGAACGCCTGAGAGCTGACTTTGAGCAAATGAAGCAACGTCTGTCGGCCAGTTTTGCAAGACCTAACTCCGACCAGACCGACAAGTCGGCCTCCAACTCAGATTCGATAGACCTGAGTGGGATGAGTATGTCTCAGGAACAGGTCCATAAAAGATCGGGCCACGAGTCGAGCAAAGTGGTGTCAAAGGACATCGTCGAAGCAAATCCGCCCTGCAGCGGCTCCCTATCAACAGCGGCAGCTGGCAGGTCCCACTGGCCAGCGAAACCGTCCAAAGAAAAGTCGAGACCGTTGTCAACTCACTCAACTCCAATGCATCAGGCTTTATTGTCTGACACGACAAGTAAGATGTTTGATTCCATGAGATTGGGTGCAAATTCTAATAAGACGATGGAAAATCAAAACCAACAAAATGACATGGAGACAACAAAAGATATGGCGGCAGCCTTTAAGTCTAATCTATCGGCAGCAGCGGCCCTACAAATACACAACAATGTGTTAGCCGCAACATCGGTTGCCCTCATTCCCTTCACCAAATTATACGAAAATATACATGAAGCCATCCAATCGAATGGAGGGATGCTCCAGCATATCATGGAAATACTAGCCAACCAGGATCAAACTATTGCCCAGCTTCAAAACAAACTCGACACTGACAAACTTGCCTTGCAGTCAATGCAATTGCAACTACATGAAATCACGATCAAGGATACGTCAGATGTTAAAGCGTTAGCGGCAGTAGCTACGGCATGTCTAAAGCAAACCACCTCCTTGGAACAGCAGTGCAGGCACAGCGTTGGCCCTATTGGCAGTCCACTGGAGGTAAAAGAATCAGAGGAGGTGATCATGAGTGAAATGGCTAAGACAGGGCCCCCTGCCCCCGCACCTGTTATCCAGGCAAACGAGGCCGAGGTAGGCCGCTCCTTGTTAGTCGCTCCAGTCCTGCCCACAGCCGAGATTGCTGTTGACCCCATTGGAGGGTTATCGGCGAATGCAGCAGAGAAGCCGTCGACATCTTCTAGTGAGGTAGAGCGTCCTCCTTTTGATAATGAACCAAAAAATCTTGACCCAGCTGTATGCAACAACAAAAGAGTAACCTTTGGCATTTTTGACGGGCCTGCCCTATATCTAAACAAGGACAAAGGGATCCCGTCAAACGGACAAAAAACTCGATCGACAACGAATCTCCCGAAAAAACAGACCGAAAAGCGAAAGCACTGTGTGGCTCGTCCTCAAACCAGCAATTCAAAGAAATTTATACGCAACCTGACGACTCCACCAAAGCTGAATTTTTTTTCAAGGAACACAACGGGAACCTCCCCACAGACCTCCAAAGGCTCAAAAAGGACAGATAAGGCTGTGCCTGTAGTTACAGAAGCAAAGGCAAACCCTAACAAATGTCAAAGACTCGACTCCAACGATCTGGCAACTACAGCAGGATCATTATCAATTGACCTATGTGATTTATCCACGTATTCATATGATGACGACACAGAGCAAGCACAGAAAAGTGTCTTGAATAGCACCATGAGTAGCTCTGTTTCAAACGTGCATATTTCTGATGTGGACTCGCCGTCAACAAATCCATGGGTCGTAAATAAGATTCCCGCTCTAAATGAGATGGCCCTGGCAAATAAGAAAAATCAATTTTCCATACTCAATCACAAGACATCAAACACGAATGCCAAGCTCCTCCACAAATCCTTGAAGGATGAAAGGCCAAGTCTGGTACATCAGGGCCGCATAAATAAAATAAGGAGTCCAAATCCAAAACTAACAGCTGGGCAGCGAGCAAACGAACAAACAAAAGTCTACAAAGAGACCAAAGAGACTCGAATGGAAAAAAATGCTAAAATTGCTATCATCAATATCCTCAATGACGATTCTGAGGTAAACTTGAACAGAAGAAATGTCATGCGCCTCTTACACTCGGTGCCTGCTCTAAGAACAGTGTCCACTGATGACATAGCGAACATCGAATACATGTCGGAAGATCATGAGGACCGAGTTTATTTACACATAAAGTCCAACGCTGTCCGAAAAGTCATCTTGGCAGCAAAAGATGATCTACTGCAGCTCGGCTTTGACGTCAGCGAACCTAAGCCCAAACCTGAATGGGATGTAAGCAAAAACGAGGGAAAGTCCAGCCGTAGGCATGGACATAGATCGTTCACATTTGAAAAGAAAAAATCCGAGCTAAGATATCACTCGAAAACAGCCTCTAATTCAAATCATTATGGAAGTCAAATCAAGCATAACGTGTCAAATCATTAGCTATCGGCGGTCAAGGAACAAACAGTGTCCTCCCTGATCTCATGGAACACAAGAGGATTTCGACATCTGTTTGACGAATTTCCAATTGAATTAGAAAATAATCTGATAATTTGCCTACAAGAAACGTGGCTAAGGACCCCCCCGGTGAAAGATGGCTACGTGACCCTGCTAAATCCAGCAGGGAAGAATGCATTTGGACGGCCATTTTCAGGTCTAATAACCATGATCAAAATTGGCCACAACTGGGAGGTGAAAAAAAGTGATAATCCTAATTTATTCATCCAAAGTACGCTAATCGAACATAAAGATCGCAATCCACGGCAACACCGGAATATGCTAATAGTTAATGTATACTGGAACCCGGTGATGATCAAAACTAAAAACTTTATAGCTGCAATAACTGCAATCCTGAACAAAAATCTGCAAGAAATAAGTAACCTTATGGTCATCATATGCGGTGACATGAATTTGTCATGGTTTGATTTGAATGGTGGTCATTTGAATCGCAAGAGTACGCAATGACAACAAAATCAAACTAGGCGATCTCAATGGGACAACATCATGGAGATTTATGATTGCGACATGTTAAATGGACAAGTGTCGGGCGACATACCACAAAATAATACGTGGCATAACTTGGGTTTTGCAAAAACACTAGATTATATCTGGGTGTCCAAACATTCATGGGACCTAATCAGAGATATGCACGTAATACCAACAAAAAATAGCGATCACGAGATAATGGTGATGAATATGAATATAACCTCTGGATGCATGACGCAGCAATTAACATCTATCCTTGAAGTAAACAACGGGAAAAATAGGTTACGAATATCGTCCCGTCAGATTTCTATCATCACAAATGAATTGGAGGAAGCAAAGAATGCGTTGAGTAGCAAAACAGACTATGTGTCACTTCTACCCTGCCGTCAAGATAGTGCGTTATGGAAGACAAACTCTGTAAAAACGCATACTCATACATGGAGCACAAAGCTAAATAACGAAAAAAAGAAGGCTAATAGTGAAATTCGCCAGTTGAAATTACATGGCGGTCCGAACATGAGTAACTTGAAACAAAAACGACGGCAAGCTTACCGCAACTGGGTGAAAGCTTTCAAGTACCAGCGGGACCAAGAACGCGGTGAAGTAATGTTGAGCCTGCTGAAATCGCACAAATGTAGAGACACCTGGCAGATACTTAACAAATGTTCAACTAACCAAGCCATTAGGATGGCAAATGTGGTGACCGAAGCCGCCTGGAACCAACATTTCAACAAAGTCTTCTTAGGAGACGTTAAAATTGAACCAAATCACCTTGTATTACCGGCTGTAAAGTGGGACTGCTGTGAATCCGCAGATGACATAGCCTCTGCAATTGAGAAGTTGAATAACTCGCGTGCTGCAGGACCGGATGGCATCACAAATGTGATGCTTAAAGAAAATAAACTGGCATGGTCGAAACTCATCGAGACACTATTCGCTAACATTGCAATGACGCGAACAATTCCTGCAAATTGGACAACAGCAATAATTGTCCCAATCTTTAAGAAGGGCGATCGGGCAAATCCAGCAAATTATCGCCCCATCGCGCTGTTGGACACAATTGGCAAGGTGTTTGCAAATTTTCTTCAAAAAAAATTAACAAAGTGGTCAAATGTAACTGGAATCACAGACAGCAGACAAACAGGTTTCACGAAGGTGTGGGAACCGAAACAAACTTAACACTGCTTAACATCCTAAAAATAAATGCTCTGGCAAGAAACACAAATTTATTCTTTGCATTCATAGACCTCCAGCAGGCCTTTGACTGTATCGATCGAGAATTACTGTGGGTGAAACTATACAACTGGAATTGTCCCCACGACATCTTGCTACCAATCATAGCACTCCATACGGCAACAACATTCAAATAAGGCTGAACGAAGCAGGTCAGTTATCCGAAAGAATGAAAACTAAAAGAGGAGTCAAGCAGGGTTGCCCGATTGCTGCTTGCTTATTCAAGCTTTTCATTGCCGACATTCCCGCCGCCCTAGCCGATGTTAGATGCTTTCCTCCTAAAATAAACGGGACCCAAATAAATTGCATGACATATGCAGACGATCTTGTTTTGGTCGATACTACGCAGATCGGATTGCAACGACTCCTTCAAAAGTTACATCAGTATATGTCGACCAACAACCTGAAAATAAACACTGCAAAAACAAAAGTCATGAGAGTCGGGTCTCACAAAGGGGAGAAGAAACACCCATTTAGCTGCAGAGTGGGAACACATCCAATTGAAGAAGTCACAGAAATCAGATATCTGGGCATCATGGTTAATACCTCGATATGTGAGAAGAGCTGGGTCCATGATGTGGAGCTCCGGATAAAGATTCTGGCAGCACAAGGTTTGCGAATTCACAACCTTTATGGAAAATTCTCTTTGATACCGATCCGGTTGTTTTACTTGCAAAAAGTCATTCCATCTATTACTCATGGAGCCGAATCTGGATGGAACCTCGATCATAAAATCTGGGCGAAAATGGAGGGCTACTTTTGGAAACGAGTATTAAGGCTACCAAACTGCCTTTCTATTACTGTCATTAGACAAGAACTAGCCTTGGATGACCTTTATACAACGGTGCTATGGAAATCCTTGGCACTATTGAGAAAGACGCTAATAACAAATAAAGAACCCGCATACGAAATCCTAGCAGTCAAAGACATGAAATTAGCTGGAGACGCATACACGAAATGGTATAAGAAGGCATTTGACATTCTGATAGCCGGTAATATATCTGAAGAAATGCTGCTAAAGTGGCCACAAGTAGCCAAAAGAAAACTAAAAGAATGGTCATGGGCAGGTAATATAGCAAGACTGGAAAGTCAGGCATCTGCACCCAAACTTGGGCCGACTGCTAATAAAATGAACAAGATGCCAAGGTACCTGTCACAGTCTCCCTCGAGGCATCACCGTGATCGGTTTCTGAAAATGAGAATGAACGCGATAAGAACTAAGGAAATCCTATTAATAAGAAAAGATGCAGAGACCAGAGATAATCGGTGCCGATTCTGCAACGAGGACATCGAAACAATAAAACACTTGTTAGTCGCCTGCCCCAAACTCCGATCCTTAAGATCTGTACATCTGATCAAATACGCCCCGAGAAATGAGAACATGGAGGATTGGTGGCACCGAATACTGAGTGGGAGCTCTATTCACCTAATATGCTCAGTGATAAACTTTATCGATGCCATTCAATTATAAAGATCATGTGAAGGGAGGTGCGGGCTTCTCGAGGTTGTAACGGAATTGTTCTGTATAAGATGATGTGTTAAAACAAAAAGTTTAATAATAAACTATGTTAAAAAAAAAATAATAATAAGGACTTCCAGTGTCCGGGAGAGCAGAAGCTTTTGGCGGGCTACTGGGGGGCTGTGTGTGTTTGCTGGTAGGATGTGGGCTGGGTCTGTCTGGTCCCCAATCCACAAACTAGTTTCTGTGTGTCTGAGTGGTATTCATGAGTGTTCCCTCCAGTGGTCCTGATTGGACCACTTCTGGGGTGTGTGTGGGAGCTAGTCCTGCTACTGGCTAATGGGAGTTTTGGCTCTTACCTGGCTTTTAAGATAAGAAGAGGACCTGTGCACTCATTCTTCAGAGATCCTGGAGAAACCTCAAGGAGCCAAGTATCCTGTCCAGCTGTGACCTGACTGAAGGATGCCTGGCGACCAAATGTTGCTGGTGTCCTGGAGGAGCCCTGTCTTGCTCGTGATCTTTAGCAGCCCTGTGAAGGAGCTGCAACTCTTGGAGGGGAGGGAACATGCAGTTCTGACATCTGCTCAGTGCCCTGCCAAAGGAGGCCTACAGAAGTGCCTCAGACCTGTCCTGTGGCTGACCAGATCCGATTTTGGGCTACCAAGAGGCGGGCGTCACCATTCCAAGTTTCAACCTGGAACTTGGGGGATCCTCAGCTGGCCCTTCGAGACTGACCTCTGTGAGATGTCGGCATCCTAGCATCGAGGAGACCAGAGATAGGAGGGAAAGTCTACCCACGGCTGCTGAGTCCTTTTGCATCACTGTACTGTATTGACACCCAACTGAAATTGCTTACCTGACCCGAGTCCAGTCCTGAGAAGGGTCCTCCATCGTGTTTTTGCTGCAATCTTCCATTGAGAGTGCTTGCAACAGTGAAAGACACCAACTGCAGATCAGCTCGAACCTGCAACACCTTTGAATCGAGTGCTGCAACCTTTGGCGGGAAATGCAATGTCAGAACCTATTCCTTTGTCCTGCCAAGTCTGGGGAAGAATTGGTGTACGGGGGTAAGTTACAGAGCTTCTTACCTAGCCCTATACTCCCATTATAAGTTTATGGGCTTATTCTAACAATTTTGGCTTTGCCACTACTTGCTTGCGCAAGAACTCTGAAAGTTGGCGCTACTTTTGGTAGTTAGTTTTACTTGTACCCTAACCCTAAGAGCCCTTCACTGGACCTCATAGACCCTACCTGCATTTTTTCCTGCATCAACGCTTCTGTGGACCTTTAACCTGAACTATTGGTCAAAAGACCTCAGACAACATAGGGCTGGACAATTTTGGTTAGGCATTATTCTCTGTGGACCTTGAGTGCATAATACTATTCTAACCTTTCCTTTGCAGGAGTTTTGTGATGTGTATTATGCCCTAAAACAAGTGAATGTATATATGTGTCTATGTATATTAGAGTCGTGTGATAATGCTACTTGCTAGTAGTCATTTTTCATAGTGTGTTTTGGCCAATAAATAATAACTGTATTTTTATACATCCTGTCTAGGTGTAATATGTAATTCCAATTGTGTGACCTCATTGTGGACCCCTTACAAGCTCACCACCTCTGAAGAACTTAGCCTAGACCGCCTGTCACTGCTACCTGAACTGGTTTGGCTACAGTTCCCCAGAGTTGTCCCTGTCACAATACAGGTTGGCCTACTATACATCTGTCCACCAGGCCAGAGTATAGAAAATCAGTCCTAACAGGGGGATGCCCCAGACTAAGTGATAGGAGGTCTTCTTCCAGTGGGGGAAGGCCCCAGACCAAATGTTAGGGGACCTTCTTCCATTGAGGAGATGCACCAGACCAAGTGACATAGGACCTTCTTCCAGTCGAGGGATACCGCAGACCAAGCAAAAAGCAACCTTCCTTCTTTGAGGGGGTACTACTTGCCTCTAATTACTCCTTAACCCTTGCTCTAATTGAGCAGGCCTGTCTCAGGTTGGCTACTCTGACAGTGAACTGTTTGCCTTCATCAGGCCTCTGTGTAGCCCATGATTTGTCTGATGGCAAGTGACCTTCAAGCTTGGGGTCGGGTGCTCTGGCCTTTCTCCATGGCTTCCGTTTTTGTATTCCCCCTTATCCTCTTGATCTCGCACTCAGCCTGAAGCTGAAGAAAGGATATGGAGGGCGGGAATTATAAGTGTGACAAGGAAGAGCGGGTCTCAGTGTAATGAAGTTTAGAGGTAAGTAGTCCGGACTATCACCATGGCTGTCACTGATATAAGCATGATGATTACCTTGCATTCCTTATCATATTCAGCCTAATTCTATGTCTCTTTTCTTCTTGGCAGTTACATCTTCACATGCGGAACATCCATTTTAAAACCACCAGTGGTGACATGTCCTTCAATGCTCAGGGGGACCCGCCCGCACGTTTTGACATTGTGAACTGGCGCTACTTCTCTGAAGTAAACGTTACATTTCTCAATGTGGGAAACTTCATTATCGACTCTGCAGGAAAAATGCAGTTTAACTTCAGCGACCGTGACATTCATTGGCACCCCGTCTTTACACAGGTAAGACCTCCAAGGCGAGTGTTTGGAATCATAAAGGGAAAAAAGAGAAAAACCTCTGATGCCTTTTGTGGCACTGTGGGCTGAGGAAAGGCTATCCTCTCAAGAGTGGCGTGAATGTGATTAAGTAGCAACCCAAACAGCAAGATATAACAATCCAAAATAAAGGGAGTGTCCAATCAATGTTCTATATACAAATTAATATACTTTAATAAAACACAGCAAACTACTAAATTAACTACATAGAAACACACTACACAAAACCCAGTCCTGCAGAAAAAGAGAATAGGCAAAGATAGAACAATACAGAATTCTGGGTAATGAATCAGGGGTCTAAGGCAAGTAAACCACACTGCTCTTTGAAAGGAATTTGTTTCTCGAAAAATAAGAAGCGATTGTGTGACCTAACCAGTCTCTCCGGCCCAAACTGAACCAAGGGGGAAGTTAAGAGTCAATAGAACCTTCTTAGGTTACATGTTTTGAGCTGTTGTGCAAGCAGGTTGGACCAAGTTCAAGGATTGTGCATCGTAGTTGATCAAAGTGTAGAGCGGGAGTCAAGCCAGGTCAAATACTGAGCTCAGGAGTTTGGAGGTAGTACTTGAGGAATACAAGTTGGAAAATCTACAACAGTTGGTTCGAAGTCGAACTGGTTCAAGACCGGTATACCTGCTGGTTAGGATTGATGAGTGATGCTGCAGCTGTTTGCCTGGAGGTCCGGTATGAATTTGCAGCAGTCACTCTGATATTCCAGTATACGGTTTGGAGAGGAAGCAGTTTGAAGTCGAGCAGGATCGAGTTGTTTGGTAACAGCTGGGCGGGAGTCAGTGAGTGACATTCCGGTGGTTCGAATCGAGAGCCGGCAAAGAGCAGTTGATTTGAGATGTGCAGGTGATGGGGTCAGCCAGGACTGAAGCAGCCTTGAGGTAGTTCGATACTCTCAAAAACGTTGGATCGAATTGTTCAAGTACAGCAGTTGCATGGTTCCAGACAGCGAGCAAGTGTGTAAATAGTTTGGGGGAGAAGTCTCTTGCAGTTTGAAACGGTGCTTGATTCAGTGCAAATCATGGGGGGGCACGAGTGCCCGTTTGATCGTCCAGGTAACAGCAAGGATGCTGTTAACTGAATGCGCAGATAAGTTCAATTAATTTGGGGCGGTGTTCGAAGATCGATAATTCAAGGACTCACACAGGGTCTGGTCAATTTTCAATGAAGATAGCCAATGAAAGTGCTGGCAATTTTGTCAGTCATTTGAAGGCTGCGGCTTCTAGTTTGCGCCAAGGCAACAACGCGATCAGCTGGTGTGGTGGCAGTTCAAACTTGCTTGAACACTCAGCAAAGTGGTTTGAGGTGGTATAGAGCCAAAGGCAGCTCCGGAAGGTCTTGCAGGTTTGATAGCATTGAATCAGGATTGAATCACGGTTCAAAGTAGTAGAACCAGGATTCTTGGCAGCCTTGGCTCTATGGTTGCGGTAAGTCCCAATCCTGGGGCTCAAGGATATGTTTTGGTCCTTGTTCTCATTCTGCCAAGCACTAGGAAGTATGGTCCACAACTGCAGGTGTCCTACAACACAGTGAGGGCCTCGGTAGTTCTGTGGCTGGCAGTGATCCTTGTCCCAATGTTAGGCAGAATCACCTGCAGTACCCTTTGGGAACACTACAGGCAATTAGGACTACAAGTGTAAGCACAATTTCACCTTTGGTACAAGCCTGTACTACACAGTAAAGTGGTAGCGATGGCTGAGCAGCCAGACTTATCTCAAGAGTTTAAGTGAGCAGTAGAACAAGTTACACAAAGGACCAACCAATACAGTGATTCAAGTAAACACTTACTCAAGGTTTCTTCATAAAAGAATATACATTTATTTACTCAATCATTTGTAAAACATTACACTAGCACAAACAGCTCAATATAACACACTAATACACCACAAAAATCCGGTAAGTAACTGAACAAGTGTAGCTAAAAAATTAAGAAGAAGCAAAATGGCACTTCAGATACTTAGAAAAGGGAGGAAAAGACAAGGTAATAAGAATAGACAGCCCAAATACATTCATGGGCAGGACAAAGGGTTTCAGTTAAATACAACCAGCAATTATTCTCAATAGGCCTGGGCCAAAGTCAATGGTTCACCGTCTTTTGTATAGGATAGCACAGTTCTAGTAGATAACGGTTAAGTCTTTGCCACAGATTTGTAAAGGATTTGGCTAGGCGAAAAGTTTGACGAATGTTTAGGGAAGGACAAGCCTTCGCAGTTGAGGGAAGTTTCACGCACTTTCTTGATGGCCGGAAAGATTTCCAGACAGCGTTTGGACAGTACCTTTTAAATGAAGAAAGCTGTAGCTGAGGCAGTTGTTCCTGGCAGTTCGAGCAGATCTCGCTGTTCCTGAGCTTCAGTAGCAGGGACAAGAAGGAGGACTTCGGGAGGTTCCTGCACTGCCCAGGGAAGAGGCCAAAAGCTGTAGCAAGACGTCGGTTTAAGGTGTCAGTGCCTTTAAAGTCCCCATGGTTTCTTTCCCTCTGGCTAGATGGTTTTCAACAGCACTCTGAAGAAAATTCGACCAGAATTGGCGGTGTCCAGATGGCTTGTGAGTTGGTTGTTCTCACCAAACTCAAGGGAAGAAGTTAACCTTGAAGGGCTTCTCTGTCGTCGGAGTTTCAAACAATTTGGACCTGCAGCAGTCCTCTTCCTTTTTCTTCTCTTCGGTTCTTTTGTTTAAGTGGTCGACTCTGCTTTCCAAGTCCCAGAGACATGCTTTTAAAAAGTTTTCCCCCATTCATTCAGCCTGGCTGTCACTCTCCCAGCAGTGTGGCTGTTCTTGCCGGACATATAACAAAATTGCCACTGAGAACAGCTACCCGCCTCTACACATGCTGTGTGTACCTGATTGCACTAAGTGTTTACAGTCATATTGGTCAAAATGATCCAAATAGGACAGAGGAAGGAGATAGAGATCAACATATTTTAATTAATCCGTAGAAAACTAACATGTTAAAAAAACATAATGCATTCTGTTTACAAAACGTAAAAACAATTAGTGAAAAAACACAATTTTTCTAATCGAAAAAAAAACAACAACTACAAACGTCATCATTTTTTTTTAAAACAAACAGTTGAGTGAGGTTAGTATCGGTGTAATATTGACATTGCATATATCCTCAGTTTATATTTTATTGGTCCTTGGCTCTGTCGACACAGAAAAATGTGTTTCTAGGCATCAGCTGAAGTAGTTTGAAAAAGGGGGAACATTCTCTGGCTGGCCCGTCTTCAGGACAATACGTTTTTAGGGACACAGATGCATAATGATGCAGCTGGCAATTACTTTGTAGCAGTGTAAGGCGTCGAAGGTGGTGACTGTGTGGACCAAATTCGATGACATAAACTGTGCAAGCTTACAGTTTGAAAAAGGGCTTTGAATCCGTTCGAGCACAAGCCGTGTCCGTTGGTTGACGCGGAGTGTAGTTAGATGGAACGGTGTTCGTCTTGTTAGTATTATTGGCGGAAAGCCACAGTTTGCTATCTGAAGGACCCAGAGTGGTGGGGGTGCCTTATATTTATTTGAAAAACTTCTCAGATGGGACTTCTTGTGACTGTTTTTTGTTCTCAACCCGGCGTGTGTTGCCAGCAAGGTGCAGACTGTTACGATGCTGCGCGCTTTCATTCAGAGATCTTGTTTGTGCGTTCCCACCACCTCTGTTATTGTTGGCTACTTGTTGCATCAATACCCTTGTTTTCAAATTTCCTTTGTCTCTTATTTCTTTCTCCTTTTCTGCATTTACTCTGTTCTCATAATATTAAGCCATGTGTAACACTTCCCTCTGTGACTTTCCTTGCCATGGACTCTCAGATGTCATTATTAAATTCTGAATTTTCGGTAACAACCCTTGTACATATTTATCAACAAACAACCTGTTTCCTGGTTCAGTATTCAAATCTATAATCCACAAACACTTCTTCAAACCTATTAAAATAATCTGTTGCAACTTCATCTGTACCATGTATCACCCAATATACCAATATCATCTGTATTTCTAATCCGTTTCCATATGTCTACCGGGAGAATCACGGGAAATAAAAAGTAAATGTCACTCATTGTAAAAACGGACAAATTCAAAACAGACTCAATTTACTTATAAAATCCTGCCAGATTTTTTCTAACATCAGGGATCGATTGTTTTATATTATTCACCTCATGTCTTGAAAAAGGGACATGCACGAACTGTGCAGTATAATGGTCTTCTATCACCTGTGCTGCATTTCCATTAGCAGCAGCAATCTCTACTTTCAGGACCAACGTGGGGGGCACTTCTCTCATGGGTAAGTGTTTCTTCAGCTGCTTGCTTGCTAATCAATAAATCTAAATCGAGCGATAGAGAGCAGCCTTCCCAGTTTCAGGCAAGAATGCTCTTTTGTATATTGTCATTAAATCAGGGGGACAACATACATTCTTCTTCAAACACTCATCCTGCAAATATTCAATCATTACCTGCAATATCTTCCTTTGGATTTCCAATGTATATTCACTAAAAATATCATGCACTTCAATTGAGGTCATAGTGACATCTCTAATCCATCTAAGCGCCCCTCGCATACAAATTTTCATCTCCTCACTAACAGGTTTTAATGGCGGAAAAAAACGCTGCTGAATATACGGCACAACTTGTCGCTTCCCTTTCTTCATCTCCTCCATCAATTTATCAAGCTAATTTTTTAACACAAATAGCCGGCCCACATGCTCATATACTTCCGACGCACCATCCCTCAGGCAAGAAAAAGTATTTAGATCCCGCAACTCCTGCGGTGCCAATGTGCCGGTCAACTTGTTCCATTCTTCTACAAGATACTCCCCCATGAATTCTAACAATACCTGCTGCTTGCCGAGCCTCTTAAAGTCATACATGGAGCTCTGCACGGATCCCTCATCATTTCCTTCAATATACATCTCTGCCCACTCTTTCAGCTGTTGTATCCTCTCCCTGCTGACCGTACTATGTGTAACTCTAGTACTTCCTTTCAGCGCAGGCCCCACCTCTGCAGAACTGCCTCCTGCGGCGGCTGCTAATTCACGCTCTGTCGGCAGTGGAGGAAATTGTGCTACGTGTACAGGGGGGTTGGTGCAGACGGAACCACAGGAACAGGGGATGGCAGTGGGGGAGGGAGAGCAATGGGTAAAGGTGCTGCAATAGGGTCAGTACTACCTGGAGGACATTAATTCCTTAGTTCACTCACGGCTTTATTTATTAGCTCATCAGATGTATGCAAATCATGTTGTACCTCTATTAGAAATGCCCTGTCCGTTCTCCTTAGATTCTCTGTTACTTTAAGCTCATTTAGTTCTAGCGCTTTCTCTGTGTTCGATTTGTGTCTTCGTGCATGTTTCTCCCTACTTTACAGACTGAGATTAGCTTCCTTCCTTCAGTCACTCACTACATCGAATGCCGCTGGGCATGCTTTCTTGCGTAGCAATACTGATTCTAAGTGTTCCATACGTGTCAATTCAAAAGTTCCATCATTAGGCCACTGCAAATCTTCTACATGTCTGGTCTGCTTATGCCAAATTGCGTTAAACATTATTGCCCCAATTCCATACTTCACATACATTTCAAAAGCTGACGATCCTACGGGTGACACAGCTTGGCCAGTTTCCAAAGATTGTCTTCCGCAACAGAAAAAATCCCACTAGACAGGAAGACAATTTCCCAGGCATAATTGCTCTTAACTCGTACCTTACCCTGGGCGTTTCATCTTGCAAGAACAACACTCAATCAATATCAGGGCAATTAAGAATCGGGCACGACTTAACTGATCAATCAGTTTGTCACTCAAGACGCAATTCGTCCGTATACAGACGCAACCAAGAATCGACGTGACTGCGTATCTGGCACAATCTGTCTCATTTTGGGACCCTCGCCTCGATGCTCTCTGGACGCTGCTCGTCGATCATGGATCGGCTGTGTACAGATCTGCAAAGGAGTCTCTCATCACTTTCACAGGGGCACCCCAAGCACCTTTTGATCCCGGCTCGACAGTCTTGTCCTCAATTCGTTTTCACCTTCTTCAAACTTAACGTATACGATGGAGAAAAAGGGGGAGGGTCTCTATTCGGGTGCCATTTTTTGCTAGGCCCTGAAGACCCTCAGCATATGAAGACAAGGCACAATCACCATATACCAGCGATATGACAGACACGAGGTTCGATTTTCCAAATACTATGGTTTATTGCAGAATAAATATGCTCAGTCGGCCGACTGGGTCTAAAGTCTCGCAACATGTGTCACCCAGACCTCGTGAGAGGCAAGAGAGCGAACATCATACAAACAGTTCCATATATACAAAATAACAGCCTTCGAGGAACTTCAGAACCACCCATAATGTATCTCTTCAAGCTATGGTTTGGTGATTGACAATTATGACAAATATGACACATTATGACATGTTTCTTTATATTTAGCAACTGTTGCAGACATAGTCCTTTGTTATTAAGAACTCAGAGCACTTGTTCACCAAGGATACTGTGTTCGCGGGAGGGAGGCATTTCAAAGCACGTTATCTACTAGTTTCTATTCGTGAACTAAGGGTCAGCCTGTTCTAAGGAAGATCTACGAAGGACTGCTTGAAAAGTATAATTCATGCTTTTACTGCCTATTGCTACAGCTGTAGTGAGACAGGCCGGCACCTGGGCTGCTGATTAAATGCAGCTTCTGCTTGCTCTCAAGGACTCAGTGAGGGAGGAAAACAATATATTTCTGCACTTCCTGGCATACCTGTCTGGGTCGATCTATCAACATGCAAGCTTTGACCTCATACTGTGTATGAGCTTTCAGAGCATCATACGTTCTTAGCAAAAGCGTTTAACAGAAAGGAAAAGAAAGCAAAATGGCGAATGTTACACAAGATGTTACACAAGATGGACGCCCAATGGTTATGCTGACGAATCTGTGGTTGCAGCATTGGTTATGTGATGCGATTGGTTTACGGCCAACATAATGTACTGTACTTGGTTAGGGTCATTTTACAGACTTACAATGTAAACCATATACAAATAGAGAAAAAAAAGCAAGGATTGGTGGTGGAATGGTGAAAGCAAGCACTTTATTAGGAGTATAAAAAGTGCTGTAAGATTTCATTGAATGTTTTGCAAGTGTTGCTTAACTGGGATCTGTTTTAAGGAATCTAGTTGACTCGAACATTGATTACAGGTTAGTATGTGCTTACATCAGCAATGCGGCCTCTGTTCAGACCAGTCCAATGTTACCTGTTTAGAGTGATCGTGGTGCACAGACAACCAGGGTCCTCTGGGCTAGTTGCTTGTGTCACCCTGCGACCCACCATGTACGCATGTAATAGATCTGAAAGGAGCGACCATGGCATTGGCTCTTCAGGCAGTTCCATCAACGATCTGTAAAAGGCAAAAGGAAAATGCCTGTATTTATAGACAAATGTTGTGCTACTTGAAGCAAGCCGCATCTGATGGATGCCAAAATGACAGCAGACCATTCTCATTACCTCATCCACTATCATTCGCCAACCTCCTCACATAAGAGGTCCTTCCTTCACATATATGGGGAAGGGCAGGAGGGAAGAGAGCTGTGGGTAAAAGCTCCCATGTAAAATAGGGAAGATGTGTTTCTTGAGAGCTGGAAATATTTTATGTGACATGAGGGACTTGTCTAGTTGTCTAGTTGTAGCTCTCTTGAAGGCTTGAGAAGCATGAGGCTCCATCTCCCACTTCTGTTGATTCAGGCTCTGCAAGACCCATGTTGTACAGTGAGGCCTCTAAGTGCTTTGAATGACAGTGCAAACGCATGACCTTAAACTCCCCTAATTGATTCCTCTCTATAGAGCAGTTTTAAAGCCTGGACTCATTTATTATAAGAAAATCATGGTGTCTTAAAAAAACAAAAAACTCAACTTTTCTGAAGGATCTATGGAGGCCAGACTTGTAGCCACGAATTGCCTACTTCCGTTTGCAGAGCTCTGCAGACCTTCATTCATACACTTTGGATTCCAGGACACTAAATCATGAGCCCTTTGGGATATTCCTCAACTGCATTTGACCTCGTTATCCAGCAGTTATCCAGCAACAAACATGTAATTCAGTGGTTTAAATACCACCAGACTACATGCAATTCACACCAGGTTATCAAGCCTTACTTCAAAAGGGCCAGGCATCAAAACCAGCATAATTTGGCCATTGACCATTACGCTTTGATATTCAGCATTCTTCATGGTGATGTAAACAAGAGGGGCTGCAGTACAAGAGTCGAAGGAGCTTTTTATCGCATTGTCACAGAAAAACTCAATAACACACAAAGGGCCTCATCACAAGTCAAGCAGAGCCATAAAAAAAGCAGTAGTAACGCTTTTACTGACACTTTACTGCTCCGCTCACCAGCAGCCAGGTGGACCCTTTACGTGCCACGTTGCCTGACCAGATCCGCTTGATCTTTTTAAGATGGTGTCTTTTGAGTACAACTTCAATGCCCACCTTGTCTCTAGAGCAAAAAACAAGTGTCATGATCTGCAATCTTCCTCCTCCTAAAAGGTGATCAAGAGGGTCAGGAGCGGAGTAGCCCCAGAGGCGCTCCCGTGGGTACAGCAGTCCAGCGGCATCAGAGATACTGCAAGGCCCCTGTTGAGGGACCCGGGGGAACTCCTTTACGAGAGTCACTGGGAAGCCGCAGGGTTCTGAACCGAGCGGGGATGAGAAGGGGACTCCCATTCCCCTACCCAGTTCTACGATGAAACTTGTGGAGGTGCGGCAAAAAGAGGGAGATAGCCATGTGGAGCCCACCACACAGAGCGTGTAGCACCTGGGAAGCTGGAGCTTACCAAAATCCTGTTGTCAGCCCCACCAGGGAGCCTGCACACCCCAATCAACACTCTGCTTGCCCAGAATCTCAATGGAGAAACAGGGAATCACCGATGAGCAAAGGGAAGAGATAACATCGCCAGCACTAAGCGGTTCACCCGACACGACCCCAGACTTTCAGCTCGTAATCCCGACGCGATCATTCCCATCCCGGCACACACCTGATGCAGTCACTAGCGGCACTAACTTCACTGCCCTCTGTTATAAGATCCAATGCTCATGGTGGCCTGCCAAATTCTACAGTAATCCGCAAAACAAAAGATAGGAATTACATTGGGACAAGTGTAATCTGCACACAAAGGATGCCAGAAGGCAGAAAAGGACACTAAACACGTCCACTCTGCAAAAGGAAAAGGCATTATAGAATACCCATCAGAATATTCAAAGGAATACAAGTGCATGCTACGTAAACAGGTAAACTGTTGAAACCATTGCTACGCCTATGATCCGTCCACCGGGCTAATTCCTGGACTGCTTCACTGCTACTGTCTCAAAGGCCACCTACTATCCCTGCACTCATGAATATGAGTTTGGCTGACCTCAATACTATCTCTCCTGTGGCATTGTCTGTGTTTTTTCGGCTACTCCATCCTCACCTAACTAACTTCATTCCCTTTCATTGCATTTATTAATTTCACTTGTATTTTTACATTTCCTGTGCTCCATCTGAATTTTGTTGCCTACATTTAAAGTTGATTTTGGGGGGTGCTTTTAAAATCGAATTTGTATGTTTTGAATTTCATCTGCAACATCTGCATTTTGCTGCCTACATTTTTAAAACCATTTTTTATGTGTATAGTTACATCTTTTTGCCACTTTTCCAATGTAATTCTATTCCTGCTGGGTTTCACTTATTCTCTCCGACTCAATCTACTAGGCCCCCTAGTAAGTTCAGCCATAACTGCCATTCCTTCATTCATTCCCAAAAACCTCTGCCCCCTATGGCTCTCTCCATCTCTCCTTTATTCCCCAACTGCTACACTATCACCTATCCCCGATCACTATCCAAGTCTGGCAAGAAAAAGAACAAAAAGGATATCCTGAGACTTCCCATTGCAGACACCTATGTCAGTGCTTCCTCTAGAGAGGTTTTCACTGATATGCTTGTCCCTGTCCCCTCCCCTGATCCCTGGATGCTCCATCTCATCTCCACTCCCTCTCCCTCCTCACCCTCCTCCATTAAAGGTGGCACCAAGTGGGAAGTCATCTTGGCTGGCTTTGCATCCTCTTGTCGCTTCATTAATGTCTTTCACACTGGCGCCATTCTGGTTCAGGGTTCACAACCCAACCTCCTTCTCTTTGACCACATCTTGCCATCTCTCATTAACTTCCTCCCTTTGCCTGCTTTTACCCCTTCTCTCCCTCTCCCTCCTCTGAATGGTGTACCACACCCTTTACCCCACCTCATCAAAGCCTTCAAAAGCACAGACCGCCTCCTCCTGGTGACTCTTAACGCCCGCTCAGCCAACAAACACTCCTCTGACATCTGTCTCCCTAATGAAGACATTAAACTTGACACTTATCAAGACTTGGTTCAATGCCAGCTCAATTACTACCTTTGACTCCCACCTCCCTGAAGGCTTCAAGACCATCTCCAGGCCCTGACCCCACCACACTGCCTTATTCTTCCGTGAGTGGGTTCCTGCCTCTTGTTACGGAGAATTCTCATAAATGTGCTAATTCCCTTCACCTTAGAGACCCCCAGAAACTTTGCTGGATTTTGAGGACTTGATTTTTTTACATGGAGAGAGTGTGAGCCTTTTTTCCCACTCTCTCATGTATTTTGTATCATGTATTTTGATGTGCATTTTATTCTTGTGTTCTTTGATTGTGGAGTTTTAGACAACACCATAGGCATCATCTTTTCATTTGTGTCACACAGCACACTCAGTGCAGTGACACAGGGAAGCCCTTTAGGCTGTCTGAAGGTTTAACTACCTTCTCTAGGATAAACTACTGTTTCCCAGAGAAAGTAAAGTGAAATTGACTTTACTAGTCTTTCCAAATTCCTAGACCCAGCACACACTATCTTACAATAGAGTGCTGGAGGGGTTTATCCCGTGTCTGAAACTCATGAAGCAGTCAAATGCTATCCTTTCCTCTCAAAATGGCTGGTAGCAGTGATTTTACAATGAACTGCCATGATTTTTCCCGACCGCGAACAACGGTAGCATTAAATGGCGGGAGCCATGTTTTTCAAGATGGCGTCTGAGCCCCCTCTGTGAAAACAGGGCCCGGTCTTCTTTTTTCGCCATTTCTTTTTGGAAAGGTCCTTCTAGAGTTTGTCTCTGCACGTCAAACCAGGTTTGGTCTCTTTGTTCCTACGCCGTTGGAGGGCTTCAGGACTGAAGACCGCCTCTGGTGCCTGAGTGTCTGGGATGGGCAGGAAGTGAGGGAGGTGCCCGAAACTCCCTGTGCTTAGTCTCCTAGGAGACCCAAATGCACTCTGGCGTGATTGGCAGCTAAACTGGAATTAATGGGAAGAAACTGAATGAAAGGCGAGTCTCTTGTTTTGGAAGGCAGAGTCGACCACTGGAACAAAAGAACCGAAGACGAGCTGGAAGAGGACGGTTGCTGCAACTTCTGGACTGTTGGTTTGCCTGGCAAAGCTCTGCAGCAGGTCTGAATCGCCAAGTTTATCTCAACACAGAAGCCCTGCAAGGAAGACTTCTTCCTTTGAGTTGGTGGGACCAATCAACTCGACAATAAGCCACCTGGATACCATTCTCAGAGTTGCTTGTATTTTCCTCAGAGTGCTGCAGGAAATCGAATAACCAGGGAGAGGGATACCAGTCTGTGTGCTTGACTACAGCTACTGGAATTGAAGAATTGCCATGTGCCAGCTTTTTTGACCAGTCCCAGTGCAGGAGTCCCCCAACGTCATCCCTCTTGTACCCACAACTGAGGCTCAGGAACAGCGAGATCTGCAGGAACTGCCAAGAACAGTTGTCTTCAGCTGCATCTTTTTCTTCATTGTAATGTACTGTGAAAACCCGACCAACAGAACTTACCTCTCACTGCGAAAGTGCATGTAACCTTGGCAACTTGCAGGCCTAGTCAGCTTGTCACCCAACATATGAATCTTTCTTTTATGAACTACTTCTGAGAACTTTGGCAAAGACTTTTCAGTTTAACTACCAGAACTGCTTTATCCTATACAGGACTTTAGCCCATTGACTTTGGCCTAACCTATTGCATTGAATTGACTCCTCTGGTGAACTCAAACTATTTGCACTGTTTAAGAATAACTGTAATCATCTTCTTATTAACCTATGTCTTTTTACTCCTACTTCAAATGCTCTGAATACCATTTTGCTCCTCCTTCAAATGAGTTTCAATGCCTCAGAACCTGATAGTGTGAACTACTGAAGTATATTTTTGTGTGATATAGATTGCCTCCTTCTAGTGAATGTTTTGTAACTGACTGGGAAATAAATTAATAAGTGTTTTACCAAGAAACCTTGAGTGTAAGAGTTTATTTGAATACTTTAAATTATAGACCTCTGTGTAACATCATTACAGCTCACATTCCTCTCTTGAGATAAGCCTTGCGGCTCAGCGATGCTACCAAAACTGTGTAGTACAGACTGTGTGGGAGTGAGGGGTCGTTTGGACCCTCCTCATACGTTCAACATGATACAAACCACTTGCTTGTACAATGATGGGGGACGCCTCCATTTGCTCATTTGCTCATCTGCACACTAGCAGTTCCAGTGGCAGTGGCAGACGCGAGGTCATTGTGCAGGACGCTTGGCCTCCATTTTGTAAACCCTCGGCTCCATCTTTGGACTAGGCCTCACTGCGATAATACAAAAAGGCTTCTCTCCCCTCTTCAGCGCCGCACACACTGCGCTCATGGCCCCCACCTTTTTTCCCCACTGTACTGTAAGCCTCACAGGTCCATTCTCACGCTTGGGCAGGAGATAATTGTAACACAGACCCGAATGTAACAACTCACTCTTCCTCTGAGATCACTGTCCTGTGAGTGAACTGGCTCGAACCATGCCTTGCAACTCATCCATCTCCACAAAACCTGCCCGTGCCCTCACACCCCTGCTGTTGGGAAATTACTGCTACTATAACCATGTGTCCCTGCAAAGAATTCTCTTGATGTACCAGACGTATGACCCTGCTGTGAAGACCACCCTAGTGTGCCCCCAACTAACACCAGACCTCTGTCACAGTATATTGCACCCTAGAACTAACAAATGTCAGAATGCCTTATAGGTCCTTTTGATGCACCTGGACCAACCCCACAGCCAGTGTTATCTTAGTGACCTCAACCCTGAACTGGTACCCCATGTAAGCCCTGGTAAATAATGTTGCAAATTCTTATGTTCCGTTCATAGATGCATGATGGTATACTCAAAGGAGATGTAGTGATCATTATTTAGTATCTGTTTTGATGTTAGTGTTTTATGTTAGCTTAGTTAGGGCCCGACCTACCTCACTGCAACCTGACCCTCACCCCTCCTGGACGCTTGCAGCCGGACCACATGATGTTCACCCTCCCTCCAACTGGGCAACCAATCCAGAAGAAGCAGCACCCACATTGCTATATTTATCCATATAGTCTGAACAATCCTGCACTGATTTGGTACCCTATGTTAGTTGTGTCATCTATGACGCTGTTTTACTTTATATTGTCTTGTAACAGTAATGTTTGCCAGAGCGCTCTTGGGCAGTAGAGTTCTCTGGATGCCAATTTTTAATAAATTCATCTAACTCTCACAGCCTGTTCTCTTAGTCTCATTCCCCACTGGGGTGTGTCATATTTATTTGTATTGTACGTGTTAGTCGGGGAGTGAGCCTATACAAGACTTATACCAAAGGTTGGTTTTGCTTACACCTGTAGTCCTAGATGTGTGTAGTGGTCCCAAAGGGTACTGCATACAAACTTTGCCAAACACGGGTGCCAGGCAGTGAGGATAAATTGTAGAGTTGTTACATTGAGAGTTCTGCTTTACCTTTGTTCAAATAGTAACCTTCACAAAGCTAAGCACCACTAGAAAAGCAATTTTATCATGCCTCGATATGGATAACTTCAAACAGGAAACCTGAATCATTCTAACAGTTGATCAACTGAAAGATATGTGTACGGTCAGGAATCTGCCAGTTAAAGAAAAGAAAAATGAATTGATTGTAAGATAGTTGGATTATCTGGAAGTCTGAGAAGTGGGTCTGTTACACCTACTCGTTCATCAAATGTTGACGAGGATGATAATGATCAGAGTCTAACTCTAATGTTATTGAGGAGCAGGAAGAGTTGGAGGAGTCTCAGGATATGAGTCCCTCTGCACCTCAACAAGCTCTTAGGCCTCAACCTTTAGCCACAGGTACCGTGCTAGGTCCAGTAGTGAGAGTCCAGAATGTATCTCTCTTGAAAAAATGAGACTTGAGTTAGCGTTCAAAAGACTCCAAATGCAAACTGAAAGTAAACATCAAGAAATCAGACTCAGAGAAATGGAAATGCATCATGCTCTTGAAATGAAGAAATAGTTTCTTGAAAATTGTTCTATCCCAGAGTCTTCTAGGTCTTCCAGTCCTAAGAGACCTTGTATGCCTAAGGAAGCTGTGAGTATGTATGAGGTGAAGCTTGATATTTTGGATGGGTTGGCTGCTTTTGAGTATAACTATGGGATTCAGGGTTTTACAGGGAATAAGTTGATTCCTTGGCTTTTGTCTAGGCTCCCCCAGGTTGCAACAGATGCTGCAATGGAGGTAGGGGAACTTGAACGATTGGAGTATGAAAATGCGAAGCTAGCTTTGATAGCTAGATTTGGGAAAACTCCTTCCCAGTACCTTAAGGGGTTTAGGACCCCGCAAAGCATGATGGTACCCCTTGGGCTACCTGGGTATGTGAATGTTTGAAGAACTTAGATGGTTGGGTAAAGGTTTACAAGTTAACACTTTTGAAGGAATGAGAAATCTATTTTTGTTAGAATCTATTTTTGATGCCTGCTCTCTTAAGCTGAGACAGCATTTGGCTGACACTAAAGAGATTGATCCCAAGAAATTAGCCAGGGCTGCTGACTTGTGGGTTGCCAACAGGGCTACTCACAAGGATTCTGGGGCAACTCAGATAAAGGATGAGGGGAAGCAGCAAAGGAAAGATGGCAAAGAGAATTCTAATACCTCCAATCTAAAAGAGTTCCCCAAACAGAAAAAGGGCAAGCCACAAGGGAAACCGAATCAGGCTAGTGAAATCTCTGGTGCCAAACCAGGGGGAGGTCAGCAGAAGCCCCCATTTGTCAAAACATATGGAAAATGTTATGCTTGTGGGTCAACTGACCATGTGAGGGGGATCCCACATGCAAGGGTAAACCTTCAGGGTCAACACTGCCTCATTAGCCTTTTCCCCAGAGGGAGAAGTGCATATGGCAAGTGGAAACTTTCAACTACTGGCTGAAGACCCCATTGCAGTCTCTGCCAGTGTTTCTTTAGTGTCGCTGGGTCTGTGAAAACAGCAGAACTTAGATGTCTATATTTCAATTCCAGATAACACAAAAGAATATTACAAGGACAATGTACTTGTGAATGGTCAGGTGACCCCTGCCATTAGAGACACTCTGGCCAGCATTACAGTGATGGATGAAACTTTTTTCAAACCTGAGGATGTTGCTAAGGCACCCAAAAGCCTCACTAAGCTTGCTGGAGGCCCTGTCCAAATGCTTCCAAGACTACCAGCTCTCATAAAACAACATGACTGTAAGGATACCTGTTAGTGTACAAAGTGAGATGCCTGGGAGAGTACTGCTGGGGACTGTCTTAAAAACTCTTGGAGTAGTAGCAAGCACCCCAGGCCTCCCAGTAAAAGAGAACAGGAACAGACAAAGAAGGCCAGAGAGAGTACCTTAACAGACTCTCAAGAGGATGTTACAGAAGAAACTATAACACCCAGTCCACAGGAACTACTAACTGCTATTTCCAAAAAGAAGGAGACAAAGGCCAGGGAGCAATCCTGTGTAACTGTAAAGTAGAACTCCACATGAATACAGCTATAACTTAAATTTAAAAGTAGCAGACTCCAACTGTCACTTAACACTCTAGAACTTAGGTACATGGAAAAACATTCTAACAAGGAACCATGTGAGCTCATAATAGAGCTTGGTTCTTATACAATCGAAAACCAATGCATTTACCTTTTGAAACCAATTAATACTTATGTGCGTGACTGTACTTCTGTAATATATAAAACTTGCCAATCACAACACATCTCCTCCCTTACAATTTGGACTGGTTTATTCTACACAGAAGTCTTTAAGCCAAGTTGATTTGTTCTTTGCTCTTTCTAATATTGTTTCTTTTCCAAAATTGGCTTGAGAGTCATCAACAGATTTTTCCTTTAAAGAATGTTCACTTTTTTTAACACTGTAGTCTGTATGGTTGTCATTTGCTTCATTGAACTCTAAGTACTCACTCTCTTCAACACTAGATGGACACTTAACTAATTTAGACATAGACCAACACTCTCCCCCTTCCATAATGACCACATTCCCCCTTACAGCAGCTATCTTCTTAGGACCAATAAACTTGCACTCTACACATTTAGGAGTTAATCTGGGATTTCTAACAATAACCAAATCACCCTTTTCCCAATTTGCTACCTTGGTTTTTTTATCCTCATCAAATGTTCTTTTATACTCATCCTGTGCCTCTCTAATAAGTGCCATGATCTTCTCACAATCTATGTTGGCACTCTTTGCCATGTCCAGCCAGCCTGGACAAAGTTTTGTGCCTGGTTGTCTACCTTTCAGTGACATGAATGGGGATATCTTTGTAACTGAGTGTGGTGTAGTACAATAGTTCCATACCATTTCTCTTAGTACATTTGACCATTTCAATCCAGAAGCCATCGCTAGTTGTATTCTACCTTTCACAAACCTATTGGCCCTTTCTACTAGGTCGTTGGCCCTGGGGTGATATAAAGCTGTTCTAGAATGTTTAATACAGAATTTCTTCCAGAAAGGTTAACATTCTATCGGAACAGAACTGTACACCGTTGTCGGTGACCACCTCTGCAGGAAAGCCCTCCCTGTGAAACACTTCTTCAAAAAATAATAACATTTCTGTGGTAGTGGCCTCACGAGGTGCTTTCCACTCAATCCATTTACAATGGTAGTCCACTAGTACTACTATGTATCTATAGTCATCATCAAGATTCTGCAATGGTCCTACTAAATCAACAGCTACTTTCTGCCAAGGTTCGTTGGGTACACTAACTGGAACAATTGGTACTTCTCTGATCCTTTTACTTTTATCGCTTCTCTCACACTCTGTGCAATTCCTGACACTCCTTTCAGCATCACTTTCAATACCAGGCCACCAGAATGATTGTCGCAGATACCTCTTTGTACCGCCCATGCTTAAGTGCCCCTGGTGAGCTACATTCACCAAATGAGAGCTGACGCCACTGGAAGGTACTACCCTGCTTCCCTTCCTGAGTTTATGTCCATCCTCCGACAAATTTAACTCATCTCTCACTCCATAGTACCTTCCAAACTCTCTTCCAATCTCATTCTTGTGAGGCCAGCCTTCTCTAGTCCACCTTTTAACCTGCCTCAACACAGAGTCTTCTTCATCAGCACTTTCCCATGTACTCTTGTCAATGGCATTATACTCAATTTCTGAGACATTGAACTCCTGATTCTTGGAAATTTCGCTTACTTCATAGCTTTCTACTGGCAACCTGGATAGACAGTCTGCCACGACATTTTCTTTTCAGGAATGTAAACCACTTTGAAGTTGTATCCCAGTAACTCCACCATCCACCTTGATATTCTGGGGATCCCTTGGCCCACTCAACACTGCCCATCAACTGAACTAAAGGCTTATGGTCTGTCCTCACAAGAAAAACTTGACCCCATAGGAAGAACTTAAAATGTGTAATAGCCCATGACACCGCCAATGCTTCCCTTTAAATGACGGAATAATTTCTTCCCGCCCCTCTCAGTGGTCTTGACACAAATGCTATAATGTGCTCAACTTTACCAGAATCGTATTGGGCTAGAGCAGCACCCAAGCCTAGAGTACTTTTATCAACCGATAACAAGGTTTTTCTGCCTGAGACAAAACTCCCCCCCAAGGATGGTGCTTGGATAATACCTTTCTTAATTTGTAGAAAGGCTTCTTGACATTCATTAGACCAGTCATATTTCACCCCTTTTTTAAGTAGATCTCTCAAGGGAGATGTTATTGTTGCAAATCCGCTCACAAATTTGTGGTAATATTCCGCCAGACCCATGAAATAACATAATTGATCCTTGTCTTGGGGCTGGGGAGCATTACTGATACTCTCAATGAGCGATCCTTTCGGAGCAATACCATCTTTGGAAATCTTGTGGCCCAGCTATTCCACTTCTTCGACGGCTATCCTACACTTGTTCCACTGAACCTTCAAATCTGCTTTTCTAAGTCTGTTTAGAACAGTTCTCGACACTCTGTCATGCTCACACTCATCTTCCGCAAACACCAAAATATCGTCCTGAAACACCATTACTTTGTCCAAACCCCTCAAAACTTCCTCCATCACCTTCTGAAACACGGACGCGGCCGAAGCCAGTCCAAATGGCATGCAATTATACTTAAACGTGCCCTCAGGTGTGATAAAGGCGGTTAAATGCTGAGACTCTTCAGAAAGAGGAACTTGGGGATATGCCGCTGAAAGATCAATAACCGAAAACAACTTGGGTTCACCTAGCGTGGAGATGGTTTCTGAAATATTGGGCAGGGGATGTCTTTCCACCAAAATATTTTGATTTAAACTACGTAGGTCTACACACAACCTTAACTTCCACTATGGGTGAAAACCATTCTGTAGCCGCCACGGGCTCAATTACACCTTTGTTCATGAGATCATTCAGTTTACTACGTAGTTGTCCTTTCATGTTCAACGGTACATGCCTCACTTTATGAACAATAGGCTGGGCGTCTTTTTTAAGTTTTATATGATGTTCAAAATGTTTGAGCTTTCATAAATTCTCGGAGAATACCTCTGGAAACTCCCTGGATCACACATACTCAATTTCAGCGATAGTAACCGGTTCAAGCGCACTCGCTTGTACTCTAACTCCTAGATTTCTTTGCTCCTCCCATCCTAGCAGTGAGGCACCCCTCTTTGCAACTAAAATGTTTTCCATGCATTGTCTCTCCTTGTATTTTAATTGTGCAGAAAACTGTCCTAAAATCTCTATTGAAGATTCGCCATAACCACATGGTTGAATATCAGAAGGACAAAGCACCTCCTTATTTTTTCTTAAGATCTTTGTTAAAGTATCTCTTGAGATGACAGTTCAAAGCAAACACGTGTCAACCTTCATCGTGATCTTGCACCCATCAATATCAAACTCATCTATGGGTCCTTTTGTCTCCCCAAGGATGGCTGATATTTCGAACACATGTTTGGGAACAGGATCCTGTGTGGTCGTCACTTCTTGTATGTTGTAGCTCAGACGGATGTTTTCTTCATTGTTGCTTCTGGGTTTCACAAGATTGATAGACAAGTTCTTGCAAACATTGGCAAAATGTCCTTTGCCCTTGCACTTGAAGCATTCGGCAGATTTGGCTGGGCACAAGGGATAATTCGGTCCATGCTTGGGACTGCCACACCTGGTACATTTCGTACTCCAGGTGCCCCTTCTGTTTATGTTGAAATTAGGTTTTCTCCTTTGGTCAACTGCACATACATCCTGAGAGCTCTGTTTATCAGTTTTTGGTTCCTTGACATACTGAGACATCTGCTCTATGCTTCTGGCTAATTCTATTGCCTCTTCTAACTTCATATCCTTGGCAAGCAGTTTTTCCTGAATTCTCACATTATTCGTGCACCTCACAAGTTGGTCTCTAATCGGTGTGTCAGTCAGTGGTTTGAAGTCACAGGTGTGGCTTAATGTTGTTAATGAGGTGATATATGATTCAACTGACTCGGATGATTCTTGTGTGCGCTGAAAGAACTTGTGTCTCTCAAAGGTCACGTTCTTTTTCGGCTCAAAATGTTCCTCTAGTTGTTTCAGAGCAAAAGCATACTCATCAACATCTCCAGCTTCTGTTCCTTGGCTTCTCGCTAAACCGTCGAACACGCTGCATCCCTCTACTCCTAAATTATGAAGCAATAATGCCTTCTTCTGTGCTGAACTAAATCTAACCCTTCCCATGGCCACCAGATAATTTTCAAAAATGTCCTTCCACCTGTCCAACCTGATGGACGGACAGCCGGGCTCATTCAAGAAAGATATGGGTCGGGGTATTGTTGCTGCCATGTCCAAAGTGGAATGAAGTGCGAATATGTACAAGAAGGAGAGTGATACCTCAGGCAGCAAGAATAAAAAATGCAGGTTACGAGGTGCTGGACTGTGCACTCTCTCCTTGACATAGTTCAGACTAGAAATAATTCAGCTGTGGCAGTTTCATAAAGTTGCAAGACTGAGATGATACTTCTGATAGAACAGAAATGCCTGTGTAGGCCCCTTTATAGAGTGCACGGTGAAAGCAGCTCAGAAGACTTGCATTGTTGTGGGCATTCCTTTGGGTTCCCTCTGCAGAGGAAACCAACGTCACAATGCCCGGCATATAGCAAGGGAGTGAAACACCGTAGAAGATATGTTGCCAGGCAAACGCCGTCACAAAGCAGTCCGAGAAGCGGAGGGAGAAGCAGCTCTGATGCGTGCAAGTGGCCACGCCCATAAGCGCACGCACACCACGCCCCGTAGCGCGCAGGCTCAAGCAAAATGAAAGCTCGCGGAATGCAGCCAGCGCTTGGGCTCGAGCGGGGCTTTTCCAGTGTACCGGGGCCCGCCGAAATTATAGAATGAGGGCACTTCGGTGCCCACTGCCCTCCAACCCACCAGGGCACAGCTCCTGACCCGACCCATTCTAATGCATTTACCTTTTGAAACCAATGAATACTTATGCGCTGACTGTACTACTGTAATATATAAAACTTGCCAATTACAACAGCAACCAACAAGGACATCCCAGAGAGGACTGTCCAAAGTCACACCTGTGACTGCTCCACCAGCTGAGGCTGAGTGTGAGGAACAACCAGGAAAGGTTGAATCAGCTGCTTAAGATTCAGAGCTGGAAGAAGACCTTCCCCATTTTGCAGATCTGGATCCTAAAGACCATCCTGAGCTGCAGTCTTTACTGGCAGAAGGTGGCCCCTTTAGGGCAAACTTCGGCAGAGGTCAAAGAGAGTGTCCTACTCTTGAAGGACTTTGCCAACAGGCAGCTTCACAGCTGGACGGGCAAGAGCTAGGGAAGCACAGGTTATACTGGAGAGATGGCCTCTTCTACAGTGAACCTACCGATTCTATCCCATGGGACTACAGAAGACTTGTAGTGCCTCTAGAGATAAGACAACATTTCCTACAGTTAGCCCATGAGATTCCTTTAGCTGGTCACTTAAGCTTTAAGAAGACCAAGGAAAGGCGTTCTCTGTATTTCTACTGGCCTAAGTTGGGGTCTGATGTAGATACATTCTCTAGGAGCTGTAACACTTGTCAGACATCTGGCAAGAATGGAGCCAAGAATGTGACACCTTTGGTGCCTCTCCCAGTGGTGGGAGTCCCTTTTGAGAGAGTAGGAATTGACATTGTTGGTCCCTTAGACCCTCCAACCTCTTCAAGCACTCAATTTATATTGGATGTAGTAGACCATGCTACTAGGTATCCTGAAGCCATACTTATGAGGACTGTTACTGCTCAGGCAGTTGCTAAGGCCCTACTTGGTATTTTTACCAGGGTAGGTTTTCCTAAGGAAGTCATCTCTGACAGGGGATCAAACTTTATGTCCCACTACATGCAGGCCATGTGCAAAAACTGTGGAGTGACTTACAAGTTCTCAACTGCCTACCATCCCCTGACCAGTGGGTTGGTAGAGAGGTTTAATAGAACTATGAAGAGAATGATAGGTGCTTTAGAGGAACCACTTAGAAAAAAGTGGGACCTTCTACTCCCATGCCTTCTCTTTGCTTCTAGAGAAGTCCCTCAGGAGGGAGTTGGAATTTAGTCCCTTTGAGCTTCCCTATGGTCATCCAGTTAGGTCTGTTGGCCATAATTAAGGAGTATTTGGTGAGTGTTCCTTCTACCAAGCCAGGGAGAGTCACTGACTATGTGCTAGGTCTCCGGAGGGCAATGACACACATGATGACAGAAGCTTCTAATAACTTGAAAGCAGGTCAGGCTCTGGTGGAACATTGGCATGACCAGAACACCAACATGGTTGAGTTTACTCAAGACCAGACAGTTCTAGTTATGGTACCTACAAGGCAGAGGGCCTTACAGGACAAATGGATTGGACCCTTCAAGGTTGTGGGAAAACCTGGAGAGGTCAATTATTTGGTGGACTTAGGCAATCCTAAGGAGGCCCCTAGGGTCTTTCACACAAAGCGTCTAAAATCCTATTTCTCAAGACCAGAAGTGGGAGCTTTGCTTCTAGCTTCTGCTCAGGAGGAGGAGGGGGAGAGTGACTCTCTACCTGATCTCCGCAGGGGACAACCTTTAGATGGGCAGATAGAAGGAGTTAATCTCTCTTCAAATCTGACACTGCAACAACAGGAGGAGTGTAAACCTCTGTTAAATCAGTTTGCCCCTCTGTTTTCACTATCACCAGGCTTGACCCCTTGGGGCCAGCATGATAATCTCACTGGTGAATGTTTACCTGTTAAAAGCAGAGTTTACAGGATGTCAGACCATGTAAGGGCCCACATAAAGGAAGATGTCAACACGATGCTTGATCTCGGGCAAATAGAGCCATCTACAAGTCCATGGTCTAGTTTAGTTGTACTAGTGCCAAAGGCAGGATCCAAGTAGTTTATTCTGTGTGGACTATAGAGCTTTAAATGCAGTCACAAAGACTGATGCCCATCTTTTACCTAGTACCTAGGACAGATGAGTTGCTGGACAAACTTGGTTCAGCCAAGTACCTCAGTACATTTAACCTAACGTCAGGCCATTGGAAAATAGCTCTGATAGACCATGCCAAGGAGAAAACTGCATTTTCGACCCCAGCAGTCCTCTACCAGTTTAAGATTTTGCATTTTGGAATAGAAAAGGCACCTGCTACATTTCAAAGAATGGTCAATCAAAATCTGAATGGGATGGAGGACTTCTGCATGGCATACTTGGATGACATTGCAATGTTCAGCCCTACTTGGAAAGAACATGTTGACCACTTAGGATATGTTTTGCAGGCTCTTGAGCAGGCCCATCTGACCATAAAGGCAAGCAAATGTCAAATTGGTGAGAGTAAAGTGGTCTACCTTGGACATGAGGTAGGAGGAGGTGAGATAAGGCCATTGCCTAGCAGCAAAGTACAAGCTGTACAAGAATGGGCCACCCCTACTACTCAAACCCAATTGAGAGCCCTTTTAGGTCTTACTGGTTACTATAGGAACTTCATTGAGAACTATGGGTCCATAGCTTCTCCCTTGAATGTGGTCTCCTCACCAAAAATCCCCAAGAAGGTCACGTGGAATGAGTTGTGCACTAAGGCATTTGAAGGACCTAAGAAAGCCTATTGTCAAGCTCCAGTCTTAAGAGCTCCTGACCACAGCCAAACCTTCATTGTGCAAACAGATGCTTCCAATACAGGTATATGTGCAGTTTTGAGTCAGCTGGATGAGAAAAGTAGGGAACACCCCATCTGCTTCATCAGCAGGAAGCTGAAGGGACCTGAGACAAGGTGGGCAACCATTGAAAGAGAATGTTTTGCTATTGTGTTGGCACTGAAGAGGTTTAGGCCATACTTGTATGGATCTATTTTAGTGATTCAGACAGACCACCAACCCTTGAGATGTTTGATGTAAATGAAAGGGGAAAATCCTAAACTATTGAGATGGTCAATCAGGCTGCAAGTGTTTGATTTCACCATTGAACACAGGTCAGGGTGTCACCACCAAAATGCTGATGGTCTCTCCAGGATGTTTGACCGAATGGAGTAAGGAGATTCATCCAGATGTGGATTAAATCCTCCTGTCCCTTAGTCTGGGGGGGCGAGTGTTAGGGAGAATTCTCATAAATGTGCTAATTTTTCTTACCTTGTGAGACCCCCAACAACTTTGCTGGATTTCTAGGACTTTATTTTTTACCTGGAAAGAGCGTGAGCCTTTTTTCCCCACTCTTTCATGTATTTTGATGTGTTTTTTACTTTTGTGTTCTTTGGATATGGAGTTTTAGACAACTCCATAGGCATCATCTTTTTCTTGTGTGTCATACAGCACCCTCAGTGCAGTGGCACAGGGATGTCTTTCAGACTTCCCAAGGTTTAAATACTTTCTTTGGGACTGACCTCTGTCTCCCAGTGAATGTAAAGTTAAATTGATTTTGCTAGTCTTTTTAAATTGCTGGACCCAGCACCCACTGCCTAGCAGCAGAGTGCTGGAGGGAATACCTAGTATTCCCTATGCTTAGAAAACTCATGTAGCCCTCAAAAGATACACTTTCCTCTCAGAATGGCTGGTGGCAGTGGTATCACCATGAATTTCCCGACCGCGACCCGTTTAAAAGCTCTTGTAGCTGAAATCCACCGGAGCCATGTTTTTCAAGATGGCGTCTGAGCCCCCTCTGTAAAAACAGGTTCTGATCGACCTTTTTCATCATTTCTTTTTAGAAAGGTCCTTCTAGTGTTTGTCTTTGCATGCCAAAACAGGTTTGGTCCCTTTGTTTGTTTGCCTTTGGCGGGCTTCAGTACTGAAGCCCCCCTCTGGCGCCTGAGTATCTGGGGTGGACAGGATATGAGGGAGGTGCCCGAAATTCCCTGTGCTTAGTCTCCTAGGAGTTCTGAATGCACTCTGGCGTGATTGGCTGGCTGACTGTCCGGCAAGGACAGCCACCCTCCTGGGTGAGTGACAGCTAGGTTGGAATGAATGGGAGAAAACTGATTAGAAGCAGGTCTCTGGGACTTGGAAGGCAGAGTCAACCACTGGAACCAAAGAACCGAAGACGATCTGAAGGGAGACGACAGCTGCAACTCCTGGACCGTTGGTTTGCCTGGTGAAGCCCTACTGCAGGTCCGAATAGCCTGAAACTCCCTTGACAGAGAAGCCCCTTCAAGGAAGACTTCTTCCCTTGAGCTGGTGGGAACAACCAACTCGCAAGCCACCTGGAAACCATCTCCATACTGGTCTAATTTTCTTGAGAGGGCTGTTGAAAACCGGATAGCCAGTGAGAGGATACCAGTTTGAGGACTTTAAGGCACTCACACCTTAAACTGATGTTTTACCAAGCCTGTGGATCCTTTCCCATGCAGTGCAGGAACCCCCCTACATACTCCCTCTTGTCCCCATGACTGAGGCTCAGGAACAGCGAGATCTGCAAGAACTGCCAGAAACATTTCTTCAGCTACTGCTTTTCTTCATACAAAGGTACGGTGCAAACGCGGTTGAGAAATCCTCTCTGCCGCGGTGAAAGTTTGTGAAAATTTCCCAACTTTGGAGTTTTGTTCACTCCTAATCCGACATATAACTCTTTTTCGTGCAAACTACTTCTTAGAACATTGGCAAAGACTTAACCGTTTACTACCAAACTGTGGTATCCTATCCAAGACACTGATCCATTGACTTTGGCCCAGGCCTATTGAATTGAATTATCTCTTGTAGTGACTGAAACTATTTGCCCTGCCTGAGAAAGTGTTTGTGTATTATTCTTATAACCCTTGTCTTGTTACCCCTTTTGAAAGTTACTGAAGTTCCATTTTGCTCCCACTTCAGGGGAGCCTAGCTTGTTCAGAAACGTATTGGTTTGGTATTGGAGTGTATTATAGTGTGATATTGAGCTGCTTATTACTAATGGAATGTTTTCTAACTAAATGTGTAAATAAATTAATATTGTTTTACCAAGAAACCTTGAGTGTTTGTTTGAACCACTGTGTTTAGAAGTCCTTTGTGTTACACCTTGTACTGCTCCCATCCCTCTTGAGATAAGCCTGGCTGCTCAGCCCTGCTACCACAAAACTCTGTAGTACAGACTTATACCAAAGGTGAGCTTCTGTTTACACCTGTAGTCTTAATTGTGTGTAGTGTTCCCAAAGGGTACTGCATGTAATACTGCCTAACACTCCCCGCCTGCACAAGAAACTCTTTCCTTCCTCCCTCACACTTACGACATGGCCAAGAAGTCCAACTATCAGCTCTTCCTTGTCAAAAGAATTCTACCTTTTCTCACTTTCCATCAGAGGCTCAATGTGGCTCAAGCACTGGTTCTCTCTAGACTTCACTACTTCAACAGCCTCCTCCTCAATCTTCCTTCTTCCACTCTGCGACCACTCCAACTTATCAAGAACAGGGCAGCAAGACTTATCCTTGGCCTTAAGCCCAAGGAATGCATCTCTCCTGCACTAAAAAGTCTTCACTGGCTCCCAGTTGCTGCAAGGATTAAATTGAAATCCCTCTGCATCATCCACAAGGCTGTATGGGCCCGGGGACCACACTATCCTCAACTTTATCTCACTAAATACTTTCCCTCTGGAACCAACTTGTTGTGAGCAAAGCATTTTGCTAAACAGAGGACAGGGTGTCGCTCACTCTCCTCTGCGGGCTCCCTCCTCTGGAATAGCCTCCCCCCCTGCGTCTTGAGCAGGATCTTCTCAAATTCCAGAAGCTCCTTAAGACTTTCCTCTGTTCCTCCTCCTTCCCTCCTTCTCTCCTCTGCTAATCCCACAGTTGCTGAATCAGTGCTCTTAGCCCCTATATATCTTCAGGGCCTTGACTTCCCGCACCAATTCTTCCCAGATCCTGTCTGTCCACAGCACTTTGCATTTGCACACCCACCGCTCTGGAGACTTGCACTTAAACCTCCAGCGGCCCAGGCCGTGTAGCACTCTGCATTTCTAGCACTTCGTCCATGGCTCACCCACAGGCTCGGACTCCCCAGCACTTACCGTCTCTTTCCCCTTCTTTCAGCACTTGCACGTTCTGAATACTCACAAGGCATAGTAGGTTCGTCTCCCTCCCTTTTCCCCCTCTGCTCTTAAATTTTGTGTTGTATTGTTGCAATGTATTTCCCACCCTGCGTCCCTTCCTGCCCTGTGAGCACTTTGAAACAATATATTCCTATTGTATAAGTACCTAACAAGCAAACAAATTAATAAATATGTTGGGCAAAAAGTCGGCAGATTTACCTCCCATTTTCGGCACAATTACCAAAGTGTCAATGACAGTTCAAAGGGTTTGTTAGTTTTTTTAAGAGGGCCCAATTAATCTCATCACTCTCTACCTCATCGTCCTGTGGGCTCACTCCACCCTAGCCCAGGATGATAGTCGCTAGCGATGGGTGACCCCCACTATCAAAGGCTATCTTTCTATGGATGGAGGCCTAATGGCCGACCCTTGTCTGTCGTTCTCCCTATGGCACTCGCCAAGGGTATCCTAGTCTTAGGAAGGATAGGTCAGGGGCAACGCGTTTTTGTCTTGGAAACAAGAAAATGAAGTGCAACACAGGCTTGAATCCCGATCCCATGCTTGGAAACCACTCGCTGGTACTAAGCACATTATAAAAGAACAATTATAATTATACCAAAGAACAAATTAAGTTGTTAGGCTTGTGCCAGATACAGATACCTTGCTCCTTACACTCTCACTCCCATTGTTTCTCCCTACTTTTCCCATTCTCCTGTCTCTCGCTTCTATTCTCCTACATCGCTCGGGTCTTCACACACTCCCTCTCTCTCTCTCCTTCTCCTTTCTACTCTCCTTAGATTTCACTACAATTGCTTATCCCTCCTCTAACTGCACCCCTCTTTTCACCTCTTACTATACCCCTCTTCTCACTACATCCCTCATCTCACCTCTCACTACATGCCGCTTCTCACCTCTCACATCAACAGCTCCCACTATCTCGGGAGAGGGCACAGATTTTGATTAGGTCCATTCACCCTGACGAGCAGAGGAGGAGATTTAAATAATATCTAGAGGTGGTTGGAGTTGAATATGAAGATGGGGAGGTACGCGCATCTGGAGGAGGATGGAGGCTGGTATTAGAAGGAGGTTGGAGAATACCAGATGGGTGTGATAAAAAAGGCAGGAAGAGGTTTTTCATATGGATGAAGTTGAAGAATATCAGATGTGTGTGATAGTAGAATGGCAAGAGGAGGTTGGTTATATGCAGGAGGTTGGAGACTCAGATGGGTGTTATAGCAGAGTGATAGTAGAATGGCAGGAGGTTGGTCATGTGCAGGAGGTTGGAGACTATCAGCTGAGTGTGATAGTATTGCGATACAATGGCAAGAGGAGGTTGATTATATGGAGGAAGTTGGGGAATATCCGATGGGTGTGATAGAACGGCAGGAGGAGGTTGGTTATATGCAGATATTCAGGAGGATTGAGAATATCATATGGGTGTGATAGTAGAGTGATAGTAGAACGGCAGGAGGAGGTTGATCATATGGAGGAGGTTGGAGAACATCAGATGGCTTTAATAGTAGAACGGTGGGAGGAGGTTGCTCATATGGAAGAGGTTGGAGAATATCGGATGGTTGGGATAGTAGAATGGCAGGAGGAGGTTGGCCATATGGAGGAGATTGGAGAATACCAGATGGGTCTAATAGTAGAACGGCGGGAGGAGGTTGCTCATATGGAGGAGGTTGGAGAAAAATCAGATCGGTGTGATAGTATAACAGGAGGAGGAGGTTGGTCATATGGAAGAGGTTGGAGAATATCAGATGGGTGTGATAGTATAACGAGAGGAGGAGGTTGGTCATATGGAGGAGGTTGGAGAATATCACATGGGTGTGATAGTAGAACGGCAGAAGGAGGTTGGCTTTTGCAGGAGGTTGGAGTGGAGAAGGAACATGATGCCAGAAAGCTGGTGGCTAGCAGGAGCAGGCAGGTTTAAGAGGGAATTCCTAGCCAAAGGCAAGAGGAAGGGGTGAGACCCCAATCTGAAGGTGTTGTGCGCACAGTTGGGGGAGGAGCGAGCATGCGGTGTAGTGTTGAGGAGTAGCAGGAGAAGTGCAGTGGTACAGAGGCATTGAAGTGATGGCAAGCCAGGACACTAAGGCTGGGAGCCCCCTCAGGAGCCTGATGAGATAAACCTAGAGCAGTAGACCTGTGTGGAGCCACTGTGGTCCCTCAACTCACTAGAAGAGACCCAATGCTGACTTAGCTACTTATAGGATTGTACATGAGGTGCCTGTCCCTCACTTAAGTATGCCACATTACTATTATTATTTTTAGTGGTTTAGTTTCAATAGAAACGTTTCACATACAAATATAATTACAAAATTCACATAAAGCACAAATAAATCATCAATTCATAAACACAATCAGTTTGGTAAGGATTCTGATATTATAGGTTAAAATATATCAATACTTAGTTTAGCAGCTACATGAGTCCATATTCTATATAGTGCGTTGTGCAGCAAAGCGTTTTTGGTGCTGAGGCAATATTTCCAGAAGTCCTGATTCTTGATGGCATCGAGGCACTGAACACACTCACCCAACTCTCTCATATACAGAGGCCCAAAATGCTGACATTGCATAAGCACGTGACTTGGTGTCTTGCCAAGTCTGTGGCCTACTATATCAAGAACTGGTAGCTGATTGGCCAGGAGCAGCAGAATAAACCTATCCACCTTCACAAATGGGCACATTATCAAATAAATTTGTGGGGTCAGGAATCTACGCATGTTCTCAAAGGCCTCTACATGTTTTTTGCCTCCTCAATTTGTCATAATTTCCATTCCAGCCCCGGGCTCTCCGCTTAATTTTCAACTTCCAACACAAAGCTGTAAGATCCTGGGACTAGTCCGGTAACCAAGAGATCAATTCAAACAACCTATAACACAGGGCTTCAAACCAGAGGTTCTCCACAGGTAGCGATCCTATAGATGCAAAAAGAGTACTTGCGACCTTCTCCTTGGTTCTTTCAGAGTCTTAAAGTAAAACAGACCTTTCCTTTCTGTAACCCATCTCGAGCCTAATGACAGAAATCAGCACACAAGACGGCAGCAACACAATTCTCTGCCAAAACCTTCCCTCCACAATTCCCAGCCATTTTAGGTCCACACCTGTGAGGGCCTCTAATCCATACAGAATGGATGGATAAAAACATTGCATGTATAACCGCAGTGTTCCATCCATGCTGTATCCTGATGGTCCCCATGAGAATTGTGCAATTAGGGCTATAAGCGGGAGTGCCTTTCTTTATCGGTCTTTGACTAGGCACGTATACTCACTCCCACCTCTATATTCACTCCCAAGTACTTACAGCTGTCTACATATTCAGGTTTTCTTCTCATCAGCTATATAGAGTGGCGAGGAAACAGTTTGTTGTGAAACTGCATCACCTTTGTCTTGGACAGGTTAATTTCAAGGGTGTTCTCAATGGCATAGTGTTCCAGGGCCCTCAAGGAGGTGTTGAGTCCACCACAAGTATGATCCAGTAAAACTGTCCTCTGCATTTAACAAATGACTTATATGCACCTGACCAACCTTGGGAGGACAGTTCAGTCTTCCTCTCAGCATTGAAGGTAGATCAGATAGGTACATGTTGAACAGGAGTAGGGCCAATACGCAGCCCTGCTTCACCACCCTCTCTGTTGCTATGGGTGCAGTGAAGGCCCCACCACTATCCAGTCTCACCATTACACTAGTATCAGAATGAAGCCTTTTAAGGAAGGATAACAGATCTTCTGGGCAACCCAGCGCGGCCAGTGGAATCTATAGTTTATTCTGAATAACCACACAAATTATACGGGAGAAGAGAAGAAACAATTGGCATTAAGACTGCCACTGTCTGAGAAGGGGAATACTCTGGAACTTAAGAACTTTGAGAAGAAGGACACTTGTGCTTGCACTCGTTTGTTGTGGAGAATCACTCTTTTTCACTTGGGTCTTCATGTGGTGGTTTGCAGCATGGAAGAAATTCTAACCATTCCAAGAAGGGCATATGGTTTGGGCATGTCATGTTAACGAAATGTATAAAGCACACGTTCATCTTCCCTCCTCAGATTCCTTGTGCTTTGTCACTAGCTGATGCATTCTCACCATCTCCTCAGATTTGTTGCTCTGTGTCATTATCTGATTTATTTATTTTATTTATTTGCATTTTTAAAGCGCACAGCTGCCCTCGGGCATCGTGGCGCTGTTACAAGAAGGTTTACTTGGCATAGGTGAGTATAACAAAGACAATGGGAACATGGTTACAGACATAGCTAAAGTTCCAAGGTTACATGGGGAACAGTGAGCATAGGTACAGTTGTATATTATAGCCATTATTCATATTGCAATAGTATTTTAAGTAGGATTCACTTAAATTAAGTGGTTTTTAGTGCCTTTCTGAAGGCCATGAGGGATGTTTCAGCTCTCAGTTTGGGAGGAAGGGAGTTCCAAGATTTTGGAGCTAGAACTTAGAAGCTTGAACCACCAGATTTAGCACTGTTGAAGTTGGGGACTGAGAGTTGGTTTGCATACAGGTCCCTTTTGGGTCTGAGTGTCTGGACTGGTTTTATACATTCAGTAAGGTAGCTGGGGGCAGATTGGGATATGCATCTGTGGGTAATGGTGAGAGTCTTGAACTGGATGCGCTCTTTGACTTGGAGCCAGTGGGCATTGTGTCTTGCTAGGGAGATGTTTTCCCTCCTCGGAATATTGAGGGCTGCTCTGAAGGCGTTGTTCTGTGTGATCTGAAGTCTATTGATGTTTTTGGCAGAGGTGCCTAGTAGGAGGACGTTACAATAATCCAATCTGGCACCTACGGTGGCCCTAGCGATGTTCAGGCAGTTTACAGTGGATAGGTGAGGCTTTACTGCATTGATTATTTTAGTTGTTAGTGCTGCTGAAGAGGAGATGTAACTAACATGTCTTTCCATGGACAGGGTTGAGACTAGGTATATTCCCTGAGTTTTTACAGCAGAGGAGACTAAGATTACAGAGTTCTCAATTGAGAAGGTAGTGTGTTTGTTGTCTAGTTTGCTGAGGGATTCTTTTGGGCCCACCAGTAGGATCTCTGTCTTGTCTCCATTGAGACAGAGGCCATTGGCTGCCATCCAGGCCTGGATGATAGCATATGTGTTTTGTAGGGTTTTTCACTCGTAATCACCAGATAATGGGAGAAGAATTTTTGTATCGTCGGCATAACTGGTGAATGTTATGCCAAATTCTTCTAGGTCGTTGAATAGAGGGAGTGTGAATAGATTATATAGTGTGGGGGAGGTGCAGGAAACTGTGGTACTCCGCAGTTAATAGGGATGGGAGTGGCTGACACTTGGTCTGAGTAGACCCTCATAGCTCTGCCCTCCAGAAAGCATGAGATCCATGTTGTGGCCTCAGTAGAGAAGTGAGCTGTATTGGTGAGGTGTGTCTTTGGGATTTTATTGTCGACTAGGTCGAATGCAGCCGACAGGTCAAGGAGTAGGAGGATGGCACATTTGCCTTTATCCATATTTCTTAGGAGTTGTTTTTTTAGGTCGAGAAGTGCTGATTCTGTGCCATGGCGGTGACGAAAGTCGGATTGTCTCTTGCCTAGGATGTTGTGAGATTCAAGGTATGCTTGTATCTGTAGATAAGCCGCCTTGTCCAGGATTTCCAGCAGGAATGGCACTGTTGTAATGGTCCTTGAGAGAAGAGGGTACTGAGCCAGTGGCAAATGATGTGTTGATAAAGGTTGCAATGAACGGCGCTAGGGACTCGGCGCAGTCTTTGATTATGTTTGCTGGACAGATGTCGCCTTTGCAGAGTGAGGGTTTTATTTGTTTCATAATGAGTAAGACCTCAGGAGCGGTTACCTTTCTAAAGGTAAATGGCAGCGGTGGGTTGCTATCATGTTGGATAGGGTGCTTAGGGTTGGGGGAGGACCGCGTTTTGTGGGGAGGCTTGGGTAGATTGTCAAGGTTGGCATTGATTTTCTTTTGGAGTAGGTCTATTTTGTCAAGCATAGCCTTCTGAATGTCATTACACCATTTCTCGTCTTTGACCGTTTGAAGTTTGGACGTGGGAGGTATAACTAGCTCATTGAAGATAGCGAATAGTTCTTTTGAGTGAGATTGGGCATTGTCACTTCTAGTATTGTATGTAGCAGCTTTAGCTTTGGCAATGGCATTTTTGTATTGTTTAACAATAGTTAGGTATGAGTCACGCAGAGAGGCAGAGGGGCAGGATTGCCATTTTTTAAGAGCGTGTCTTTTGAGTGTTTTTAGGTCTCGTAAGTCTTGGTTGAACCATGAGTTGGCGTGGAAGAGTTTTATTTTAGCTTTTTAGCTTTTTTTGATGTATCCCCATCTCCCCTTCCACTGATTCTGATTCTTGCTCTGTGTTATCATCACATGTTCGCCATCCTCTTCTCCTCAGAACCACTGGCTCTGTGTTTGTCATCACTTGTGTCATTCATCTTCCCTCCTCGGTTTTCTTGCTCTATATCACTAGCTGATTCTCTGTGTTGTTATCACATGGTCTCTGTCTTCTCCTCCTCAGACCCCTCATGTTATTATTATAACCTGTGTTCTCCATCCTACCCTCTTCAGACGACTGGCTCTGTGTTTGTCATCACTTGGCTCTTTCATCTTCTCTCCTCAGATTCCTCGCTCTGTGTGCAGTGAGAGCTGTCCTCCTGGATACCGGAAGGTCCTTCAGAAGGATCGGCCAGTCTGCTGCTATGACTGCGCCCCATGCCCTGATGGAGAAATTACCCACTTAAGTGGTAGGTGAGAACGTTTAATACACTGACTAAAATGATTTTTCCTGACCGCTAACAACGGTAGCTAAAAATCGGGTCAGCCATGTTTTTTAAATTGGCCCCCAAGACCTATCTGTAAAAACAGAATGCGGTCATCTTTTTTCCACATTTCCTTTAGGAAAGGTCCTTCTTGTGTTTGTCTCTGCGCACCAAACCAGCTTTGGTCCCTTTGTTTGTTGGCCTTTGACAGGCTTCAGTGCTGAAGCCCTCCTCTAACGCCTGAGTGTCTGGGGTGAACAGGATGTGAGGGAGGTGCCCAAAACTCCCTGTGCTTAGTCTCCTAGGAGACCTGAATGCACTCTGATGTGATTGGCCGGCTGGCTGTCCAGCATGGACATCCACCCAGCTGTGTTAGTGACAGCCAGGTTAGAATGAATGGCGAAAACTGTTTAAAAGCAGGTCTCTGAGACTTGGAAAGCAGAGTCGACCACTGGAACGAAAGAACTGAAGAGGAGAGGAAGTAAGAGGACTGCTGCAATCCTGGATGACCGGTGAAGCCCTGCTGCAGGTCCAAGTTGCCTGAAACTCCAACGACAGAGAAGCCCTTCAAGGTTAACTTCTTCCCTTGAGTTTGGTGGGAACAACCAACTCGCAAGTCACCTGGACACCATCCCCATCTAGTCAAATTTTTATCAGAGTGCTGTTGAAAAACGGATAGCCACAGGCAAGGAACCCAGCTTGTGGACTTTAAAGCACTTACACCTTAAACCGACGTCTTGCTAAGCTTTTGGCCTCTTCCCTGGGCAGTGCAGGAACGTCCCAATGTCATCCTTCTTGTCCCCACGACTGAGGCTCAGGACCAGTGAGATCTGCTCGAACTGCCAGGAACAACTGTCTCAGCTACAGCTTTCTTCATTGACAATGTACTGTGCAAACGCGGTACGGAAATCTTTTCGGCCATCGAGAAAGTATGCAAAACCTTCCTCAACTACGAAGGCTTGTCCTTCCCTAAACATTCATCAAACTTTCCGCCTAGCCAAATTCTTCTAATCTCTGTGGCAAAGACTTAACCATTATTTACCTGAACTGTGCTATCCTATACAAAAGACTGTGAACCATTGACTTTGGCCCAGGTCTATTGAGAAAAATTGCTGGTTGTATTTAACTGAAACCCTTTCGCCTGCCTAGGAATGTATTTGGGCTGTCTATTGTTATAACCTTGTCTTTTCCCTCCCTTATTAAGTATCTGAAGTGCCATTTTGCTCTCACTTCATTTTGGAGCTAAACTTACTTACTTACCGGTTGGGTTTTTGTGGTGTATTAGTGTGTGATATTGAGCTGCTTGTGCTAGAGTAATGTTTTATAACTGACTGAGTAAATAAATGTATATTCGTTTAGCAAGAAACCTTGAGTAAGTGTTTTGCTTGAATCACTGTATTGGTTGGTCATCCGTGTAACTTGTTCTACTGCTCACTTAAACTCTTGAGATAGGCCTGGGTGCTCAGCCATCGCTACCACTTTACTGTGTAGTACAGGCTTGTACCAACTGTGAAATTGTGCTTACACTTGTAGTCCTAATTGCCTGTAGTGTACCCCAAGGGTAGTGCAGGTCATTCTGCATAACACTGGTGTACAGCAGTGAAGATAATGTATACTTGTTACATTTAGAGTGCTACTTTTACTTTTGGTCAAGTAATCCTCCCAAGGAAAGCAACACTAGTAAAGCAATTCTTTGGTCAAGTAATCCTCCCAAGGAAAGCAACACTAGTAAAGCAATTCTTTTATCATGACTGATATGGAAAGCTACAGACAGGAGACCCTAGTGACTTTAACTGTTGATCAATTGAGAGATATGTGTAAAGCTAGGAATCTCACTGTAAAAGGCAAAAAGGTTGAATTGATAGAAAAGTTGTTAGAATACCAAGGTCTGAGGAGTGGGTCTGAAATCCCCACCCCTGCAGCAAATGTGGAAAATGTTGATGAGGATGATAATATGTCAGAGCCCTGCTCTAATATTGTGGATGAGTTAGATGAGGCAGAAGAGTCTCAGAATGTAGGCCCTGTCTTTCCTCTACCTGCTCATAGGCCTCAACCATTGACCACAGGGACCCCATCAGGTCCAAATCTATGTCCTGAATTTGTCTCACTTGAAAAGTTTAGACTGGAGTTAGAAATTAAAAGAATCCAAGCTCAAACTGAAACAAAGCATCAAGAGCTTAGACTCAGAGAATTGGAATTGAATCATGCACTTGAAATGAAAAAGGTGTCTCTTGAAACTGGTTCTCTCCCAGAATATTCTATGTCTTCCAGTCCTAAGAGGCCTCGCATGCCCAAAGATGTAGGTAGTAAGTATATATGAGGTGAAGATTGATATTTTGGATTGGTTGGCTGCTTTTGAATATAACCATGGGATTCAAGACATTACAGGGAATCAGTTGATTCCTTGGCTTTTGTCTAGGCTACCCCAGGTTGCAACTGATGTGGTAATGGAGTTGGGGGATATAGACAGAAAGGAGTATGAAACTGTGAAGCTAGCTTTGATAGCTAGATTTGGGAAGACCCCTTCTCAGTATCTTAAGAGGTTTTTTTTTTTATTATTAATTTGATTTAGTTGTTAGTACAACTTTACACATTTTTTCACTTTTTACAGATGAACAAATAAAATCAACATTTAGTTACAACATTTCAAATTTCACACCATATTTCATCATAGGATCATCTAATATGGGATAGTACATAAGTTAAAATCCATGACAACAAATGTAATAAAACACTTGTGCATATATGACATATGACACTTTTTACATAGTTTTGCATGTTGAGATGTCAAGCGCTTCATGTGACGTAAGTATATAAAGAAAGAACTTCTCAGTTACTAGGGAATCACCTTATTTGATTCTTTTGTTGTTATTTGCAAGCTTTACCACAAACGGAAAGGCCAAATCAAGCAATCGCATTGTCGCGATTCTAACTGAAATCTTTCTGGAGCTAAAAATCTCATGCCATATTTCATTAAGCGTGTGATCAGCAAGATTCCAGGCTAAGCATTCAGCTATTTTTAGACGTTGAGGTTCAAAGGCTTTACACTGCGTAATAATGTGTTCCAAAGTTTCAGGAATCGTTCCATTAGAACAGAATCAACAATAACTTAGCTCTTTAATTATGAGTCCTCGTTTTAGCAAAATTTCATTGACAGGCCATAAATTTAATCGAAATCGTAGTATTTTTTGTCTCAGGCTCAAAGATGGACATCTAACTAAATAGTCTGCCATTCTTCGGTATTCTTTATGACCAAATAACATCCTGTTAAAATGTTTTAATTTAGAACATTTGTCTTGGGTCATAATCCAATCAGCTTGGAAAATTTTGGTTTTTGCCCGGTTCGGATTGGTGAGTAATATGTCAATAGAAATATTTGCCTCCACAAGGGCATCCAATACATGGGTTCTCCATTTTAATGGAAAAGAGTGAGATGATGTTAGAATATACTTTGCTAAAATGGCTAGACAATCTTGTTTGAATAGACCCATTATGCATTTTCTTAGCAGAACACACATTTTCCAAGTAACCAATGATTGGATTGATAACAGACCAAGTTCAAACCTAAGCAACAGATTAGGGGTGCCATTTGGTAAATTAAGGATGGTTTTCCAGAATTTAGCTTCTAATTTGATTAGACAATTGGAAGACCTGGGTAACAAAGATTCTGAGCCATATGTAATTATAGGTAATACTTTCTGCTGATAAAACATAATTACCGGTATGCAGGAACATTTTCCAAATCTAGCATGAATTATTCTTGTTTGGGAAATGAGTCCTGTCAATTTGGATTGAAGCTTTATCTCGATTGTCTTTTCAGATACTAGATTGTTAAAGTCTACGCCCAGGTATTTATACTCAGTAACTACTTGAAGTTTCTTGTCACATATTGTCCACTGGAACTTATTATGTGAATGAGTTGGGTGCTTTCCAAGAGTGACAATTTGAGTCTTGGTCTCATTTATTGTGAGGTTATTTTCCGCAACATAAGCCTCGAGAGCAGTCAGCATTTTTTGAAGACCAGAAGGAGTTTGAGATAGCAGGATTAAATCGTCCACATATAGAAGCCAGGGAACTACGTGATCACCCAGCTTCGGAGGATCTGATTGAGTTCTCATGAAATCATCAGCCATGTCAAGTAAAAAAAGGTTAAATAAGGTGGATGCAAGAATGCACCCTTGCTTCAGGCCTCTTGCAGTCGAAATAGATTTGGAAAATAAGCCCTCCATTTTTAATTTAACTTGTACAGAGGTGTTAGAGTGTAACAGCGTCACAATTCTTACCAAGTTTTCCGGACAGCTATATCGCACCAATTTCTGAGTTAGCAGCACTCTGTCCACTGAATCGAAAGCCATGCGAAAGTCCACAAATGCTATATAAAGTGGTTGCTTCCGCACGGCATACGAACATTTGATGGCATTGAGAATAGTTAAATTAATGGCCGTGCCCATGCCCGAAACAAACCCAGTTTGAAAAGGGTCTCTTCGTTTAAACTGTAGTGACAAGTTGTTTAATTCTCGCAATATCAGCCTACAGAAAATTTTTCCAGAGACATCAAGGAGGGCAATGGGTCGATAACTCAACGGGTCTTGCCTGTTGCCTGTTTTGAAGATGGGAACGATGATCGATTGTGTCCATGATGACGGCATTTTTTGATGACTGATAATAAGTTGGAAAAGAGAGAATAGAATCGGCGCCCATAGGTCAATGTTCTTTTTTAAGATGGCATTAGATAGACCGTCTGGGCCGGGGGCTCGGGACATACTGGCTTTGGTGATAAAATGATAAATATCATCCTCGACAAATTCAAAAGAAAACATTTTCATTTGCAGTTGGCGCAGCATACACATTTTTAAAATGTAGGCACCAGTCAGATTCTGAAACACCATTAATGTGTGAAGATAGTTGTGACGAGGTGGTTACTGAATTTAGTAATTGCCAAAGCTGTGGCGTGTTTTTATTTTTAATTTCAGTTAACATGAGTTCTCCATCATTCTGATGTTTGGTAATTTTGTATTCTTTAACCAATTTTTATAGCTGGTTTTGATGGATTTCATGGCTTGTGTTTTTACATGTGCTGGTAATTTCATGGCTTCTCTTTTTTGTGATCTGAATGCTGTTTTCCGAGTACGAACTATGTTATCAGAGATTTTACTTATTTTGGTATTGATGCTTTGTTGGGAGGCATATAGTTGCATCAGGCTAAACGGAGATATTTTATTTGGTTCAGAAGATGACTCACATGATTTATAAGATTGTAGATGGTCATAATATGAAATTAGAGATTCATGTGACCATTTCAGTCGATTTAAAGAATTATTAATTTCACATTGACCTTTAAGTAGATGTCTTGGTGCAGTTGAAGTGAGGTGTAGGTTGATCTTAAAGGTTAATGGTCGATGATCGCTGTATTGTGATGTTTTGACTGCAAAGTTGTTTGAATGTGCAAACAAACTTCTCGAAACAAATATATAATCAATGATAGCTGATTGTTTTTCCCTAAACCAAGTGTCATGAGGAGGCGAGTCAGCCACGCTCGTACCATTTAGCATGATTAAGTCCCAAGATTTCATAAATTTGTTCCACATGCATATACGTTCATTATCTTTCACTTTTTTCTTATTTACAAGATGTAAATTTAGATCACCAGCAATGATCAAATGAATAGTTTCATATTTCAGCCTAGCATTCTCCAAAGCAGACGTTAAGTTTTTGAAGAACTGAGCAGATGTTATGCCTATAGGATTCCAATAAATATTAAGGCATGCAATCTTAATCAGGCTGATAGTGACGTAAGAGCATTGTATGTATGCATTCGATGAAGGTGTAGAACAGAGCTGAATGTCTACTAAAGAGCTTGACGCTATAAGCAATCCTGACATAGGTCTGCCTCTGGTTGCTTTTATAGCTGGATTAAGCAACACATCATAATTATTCCACGTTGGTGTAATGGAGAGCCATGTTTCTTGCAAGAAAATTAGATCATAATCACCCAATATGCTCTCCTTGTTGTTGATTAAATGATTAAACCCTCGTGTGTTCCAGCTCAAAACTGCTAGCTCTCAAACTCTTCATTATTAGCTAGTTATACTCTAGTCATATAATTTTGAGCATTATACATTTTTTGTAGGGTCAGCAGGAATTCTTGGGATGTAAGATTCAAATCTGGGTGTTGGTTTCAGGCAAGATTTAATTTGTTTTTGATTGTTTCCGTTACGAGTGAGTAGAAATCCCAAGTTAGATAAGTCCTGTCGCGCATCCCAAATGATGTTATGGATTACTAGTGACCGGGACCATCAGGACTGTGGTGTTATCATCTGCGATTGGAAATTCAATTTGATCAAGATCTTGTGACTGAATTTCTTGTAATGATTTCACATCACCAAAAAGTCTTAGGATGCTTTGACGATTCATATTATATGACAAACCTAAGTCCCGTCGACACGAAAGTGTCACGGAATGTCTGTTCTCCTCTTTTACTAATCGGGTGTTAGATAGCATTGATGTTTTGCCTAGGGAAGATTTTATATTTGGAACAGATTGCAGGCTTGTCCATTGTCTTTCATTTGCTTGTTTTAAGGAAGATACCGTCTGTGATCTAGCATTGAGTTGCCACAGACACGCAATAGAATCTTTGATTTCGTTTAGATCTGTTTGTAATAGATTATTATTGGTGGTGTGGATTTGGCTCTTGTTTTCAACACCGGAAAAAGCGAGCTCAGCAAACGAGACTCGCTTTCCTGGAATATTTGTTGTTACACTCGTCTTTGACAATGTGTCAGAATGAGTCGCAGTAGAGCATTTGGCAGGGCCATTCGTTATAATTGGGAAGATTGGTGGTTCAAACGTTCGAGACTCAAGATACGAATCGATTTCATGTCTTAAGGCCTTTCTTGAATCTGCTAAATCTTTGTCAACCTCATTGTTCTCTATTTTCTGATCACCACCGATGACTGGCATGGGATTCATACTCGCATCAGGGTTTTTATCATGAGCAGACTTCTGTTTTTCAGCCAATTTGATGAGTTCATCTAGTGGGGGATGATCTGTAATTTTCTTTGACAATTGAATAGAATCTGCTTGTTTATTTTTTTTCCTTAAATTAGCTAACGCAGCATATTTTTTCGTTATAAGGCTCGCAGCCGCTGTCGATCTCAAATTTACTTTAGCAAGAGTGTTAATAAATTGTTTGGTGGAAGAGTTTCCTGATGTCTTCGCAGATTTTTCATTTTTTGTCTTTTTTATTTGGTCTGAGGGTTTATTACAGTTCTTATTTTTTGACTTGATTATGGCTTCATTGGCCACTTTCATGTCGAAAACAGAATACGTGGGTTGGGGTTTTTGTCCACAGTCTGACCTTTGTTCTCCTTGTGAGAACAGGCAGTTCACGTGCTGATATGTGGAGGTAGCTGTTACAATTTTATCTTTTATAATACCTTCAACAAACGGAATGTCCGAGTTAGCCTTTTGTTGATAATTTAACATTTGGGGAGGGAGATATGTTTGTGAGTCTAGAATCACTTCTATGATTTCACAGTCAAGGTCTTCAAGTGTTTGGGTAGAAGCACAAATTCCTATCATGTTGGTTTTTAGATTTTCATCTTGTTTCTGAGTCAAACGCTGTGTTATTTCATTTTGATGATCAATAATGTGGATCAATTTATTATAGATGTCATTGTGCCTAGAGTTGGCAACTAAGTTGCATTTCTTTTGATCTATTTCCATGGCTTTGATATTCTCAGTCACATTTTTCAATGAACTATCAACAGTTTCAAAGAGTTTCGCAAGGCCATAAGGCCGATGTTCATAACTTCTAATGTTAACGTTGTAGATTTCGAGGAATTGAATACTTTTTCCGAGCTCAGAGGGGCGTTATTTAGCCTCCGTGGGGTTGGAGGGATATAAGAGATGTCTAGCGTGGATATGCTGTTTTCCGATTGTTTAAACATCTCAGGAGATTTAGATAAATTAGATTTGGTTACTCTAATCGAGGTACTCATATTGTTGGTATCTGTGATGTCTGTAATTTCCTTTGAGATGCCATTCATATTGGGGGCTGATACAACTGGGACACCTAAGGAAACATTTTCTAATAACATACTATCAGAAAGTGGGATAGGCATTTCTGACAAAGTGATATTTCCCTCGGCATGCATAGGAGAATCTGACATAGGCATAGTGTTTTTAATTGAACACATTATGGAATCAGCTGGCACACATACAGCAGTTTCAGCAATAGTGCTTTGTGAACCAACCTTGGCCATGCACACTACCGAATCCGTAGGCAGACTTACATTAGATGGTAAAACCAGCGGCACAGATGCAGCAGGAATCAGATTTGCAGCAGGTTTACTTTTCACTCCAAATCCATAATTCCGTATATCAACATTGCGTTTATTGGGCGTTTTCAGCTTTTCCTTTGGATTCATTTTACTTTTAGGTAGTGGTTGCTTAGGAATTGAACATAACTTTTTTGTCACCTTTGTAAAGGGTCGTTCCTCTGGGAGCGCCTGGGATTCTGACATAATCCGTTGGCGTATGTCACACGGCATCTCCGTTGTGAGACGATATGGTTCGCTAGGTTTGCGAATCATTTAAATCCACACACTACAGACAGATGGAAAAGTTTGGAAAGGGGGAAAGGAGGGGGAAAGAAGGAGGAAAGTGAAAAAAAAAGAGAGAAAAAGAAAAAGCGAGTATGTAGAATAGGAGAACTCGTTTCGCCCCGGACGCCGCGGCGAAGCGGCAAAGCGGGACTTCACAGGGCTATCCAGCCGCAGGGTAAGGAACGCCCGACAGCTTAAGGAGCTGCCAGAGTCCGTCTCTCCCCCCTTACCCTTGTGGCAAATGAGGGCTTATGTAGCTAACGGAACAGAACAAAGTACCTCTGAACTGAAGTACTCACTGCACACGAACACGACCACAGCCGAACAGCAAAACAGCGTCTCCAGCCCTTACTGCCTCCAGGGCTTAACGCCGCAAGGGTGGTTGGGCCGGCACTAAATGCGGGCTGTGAGTCACGTGATTCATCACGTGACCGCGACGAAGTCCGCCTCCTCCAGGGAGCCAAACAATGTCCAGCACGAGCTCTGCTCGCAGTGCTGGGAGGGCAAAAGGTGCTGCAGTCGAGGTAAGTAAGCAGTCAGCAGGGTACTCCTTCCAAGTAAATGAAACACGCCGCTCGGGCGGTTGGGCCGGCACTAAATGCGGGCTGTGAGTCACGTGATTCGTCACGTGACCGCGACGAAGTCCGCCTCCTCCAGGAAGCCAAACAATGTCCAGCACGAGCTCTGCTCGCAGTGCTGGGAGGGCAAAAGGTGCTGCAGTCGAGGTAAGTAAGCAGTCAGCAGGGTACTCCTTCCAAGTAAATGAAACCCTCAAAAAGCATGATGGTACCCCTTGGGCTGCCTGTGTGTGTGAATGTTTGAAAAACATAGATGGTTGGGTTAAGGGTTACAGAGTTAACACTTATGAAGGTATGAGGAATCTGTTTATGTTGAAAACCATTTTTGATGCCTGCTCTCCTAAACTGAGACAGCACTTGGCTGACTCTAAGGAATTAGATCCAAAAATGTTAGCTAGAGCAGCTGACTCATGGGTAGCCAACAGGGCCAGTCATAAGGATTCTGAGGCAACTCCCAAAAAGGATGGGGGGAAGCAGCACAAAGGTGGGAACACAGATAAATCTAAATCCATCCAACTAGAAGAAGCCCCCAAACATAACCAGGGTAAGGCCCATGGGAAACCAAATGGGGCTAGTGAATCCTCTGGTGCCGAACCAGAGGGGGGTCAGCAGAAACCCCCATTCCAGAGAGCATTTGGTAAATGCTATGTCTGTGGGTAAAATGACCACGTGAAAGTAGATCCCAGGTGCAAGGGTAAACCTGCAGGGATCAGTACTGTCTCCTTAGCCTTCTCCCCAGAGGAAGAAGTACAAATGGCTAGTGCACACTTTCAACTATTTGCTGAAGCACCCTTGGGTCTTCAGGCCACTGTATCCTTAGAGTCCATTGGTCTGGGTAAGAAACAGAATATGGATGTGTACAACTCCATTCCAGAGAACTCTAGAGGGTATTATATGGACTGTGGTCTTGTCAATGGCCAAGATACCCCTGCCAGGAGAGACACTGGGGCCAGCAGAACAGTGGTGGATGAAAGCTTTTTCAAGCCTGAGGATGTTGCTAAGGCACCCAAAGGTCCCACTACATTTTCTGGAGGTCCTGTCAAGTTGGTTCTACCAGCTCTCATTCAGTGTAATAATATGACAGTGAGGATTCCTGTCAGTGTCCACAATGAGGTGCCTGGGAGAGTCATGTTGGGGAATTAAAAACTCTAGGAGTAGTATCCAGTAACCTCAGGCCTCCCAGTGAGAGAAAACAGAACCAAACCAAATTGTCTAGAGAGGCAACCTTAAGAGACCACTCTGAGCCTGTGGGAACCTCTACAGAAAACCACAATGCAGGCCTGGTGTTAGTAAGTTGACCTCTAACCCAGGCAAATCTGAGGCTAGTATAGTAGGGAAATGGGATCCCCAACCAAGCTCCATCATTGGCCATCCAATTGTAAAGTCTTTGACCCCCCCTGCTTCTGGGGAAGAGGTGGATATACCAATTGGACCCCTCTCTAGGCCTGTGAGAACTGGTAAATCAAAGTACAGTAAAAGAAGAAAATAGGTCTAAGGCTTAACATTTTTCTTATTTTTATTTTTTATTATTCTTGTGTTTAATCAATAAGTACAGTAAAAGAAGAAAAATCTATAGTACTATGAAACACCACTTGCTCGAAGACACACAGTCTAATTTTGGAAAGAAAGAGGAATCACGAAGGTGGTGGTTTCCGACAGTGTCGTTCACCGTTTAGTCTTTTTTAAAGCTAATTCTAGCAGTTTGGCTGTCGATATAGTCCATCTGGTGCTTTCGCCAGCCATTAGGTGGCTCCAGCAAATGTCCTCTTCCATGATGATCGAATCTTCAAAAAGGGGTGCCTAGTATGCTGCTCTCTCCTTACTCATTTGAGGGCACGTCATGAGCTGATGTCTTACAGTTTCTAGTTGCTCTGGTGTCTCACATATTCGACACGGATTTGAGATCACTGATGATCTAATGGCCAAGATTTCCTGTGTCGGAAGCAAATTCAAAAGCGCTCTCATAAAGAGTTTCCTCAGAGGTTTATCCGGGATTTGGTGCAGTACTTTAATGGAGTCTTTAACTTGTTGAAGGTCGGAGGAAGATGGTTTAGCAATTAATTGGCTTTACCTTTCTCATTTGTGATAATCCAATCTTGATGTTCTATTTTGGACTTTATCTTTGTGCTTTTTTAATGAGAACGTCTTCCGTACAAGCTAAATCATTTAACTTGTTTTGTAGGGTCTTTACCCATCCATTGAGTGCGTTGCAGTGTCCACTCTTAATTTCTTCCGCAACTACCTGGTACACTGGTAAAATGCCAGCAGCAGAGTGCACTGTATAGTTGCATTGAACTCAGCTCCATCACTGCTGCTAGGGATAACAGTCCAAGCTCATGCCTGATTGCGGCCATTGTGGCAGACTTTGGCAGACCCAAGACCAAGTTCCACAAATAGCCTTCCAGTTGTAGCCACATTGACTTGGGCATATTCAGGGTAGCATTCGTTCCGTATGCCAGAGATGGGACCACTTTAGACTTTTAGAAGTGTACTGCAGGAATTAGAGAACATTTTCCAAATTTTGTATCAACTGCTCTTGTTTGAACTGTGAGGGTTCTAACTTTTCCCAAAGAGTTTTCTGCATAGTGGTCTCCCTCAAAGAGCCGTCAATCCAAATACCTAAGTATTTGAAGTGGGGGACGACTTCAATTTTTGTGTTGTCCAAGAACCAGGCTAAATGCTCTTTTTTGCAGCTTTGTTTCCTTTTTTGTTGCATTTTTTCCATCACCATGATTTTAGTCATGGATTTATTAAATTCCAAGTTGTTGTTTTCCATATAGTTGGCCAAGTTAGTAAGTTGGCGTTGTAGACCAATTTGAGTTCGATCTAATATGATCAGGTCGTCAGCATACAAAATTCTTGACACAGTGACCTCACCTACTTTGGAGGGAAAAGATCTGATTTTTAATTTCGAGTCTTTAAAATCTCCCAATAAGGCAATAAAAAGTGCCGGAGCAAGAGGACAGCCTTGCTTTAGTCCTCGCTCTGAAGGAATCTCGTCCAACAGTAGGCCCTGTTAGTTTAGACGCACACACATGGTTGTATTTGAGTGGAGGGCTATCACAGGTTCTAGTATTGCACGAGGACAGTCCCAGGCTTTTAATTTGGACCAGAGTTTGGAACGGACTACCTTGTTGAACGCCTGCGACTGATTGACAAAGGCGTGGAAAACCTTAGGAGCACCGGACTTGATGCTAGATTTGATTATGTTCAAGAGTAAGATGTTTACTGTGGTCCTTGCATCTTTTTGGAAGCCTGTTTGGAAAGGGTCTGCACTAAGTGAGACTCTAACCCATTTCTGAAAATGGGAGTGCAAAAGAGTGGTGTACATCTTTCTAATTATGACCAGAAGGGCAATCGGTCTGTAATTGGCCGCATCTTCTCTGCTTCCCTTTTTGTAAATCAGAACCACTACGGCTTCTGTCCAGGATTTTGGTACCAACTTTGTTGTCTCACATTGAGCAAAGATTTTGCTAATTAGAGCGGCTCATTCTTCCGGGTGCTTTTTCACATTGATATTTGTTAGGCCGTCAGGACCTGGTGTTCTTGATGACTTGAGCTTGAGTATAGCTCCTTTAATGTCCTCTTCGTCTGTAAGATCGAACCATGATGTTTGAGGTGCCAAAACCGGAATAATTTGTTGTTGATCTGAAGGGTTGTCAAACAGCGCAGAGAAATAGTTGACCCAATTTGCTTCAGAAACAGAGTTGAGAAGGATATTATCTTTCTGGCATTTAGCTCAAAGCCCAAAAATCACATGATTGTTTGGTGTTTAGAGTTTTTAATATGTCTTCTTTGTCATTTTGATAGAGAATAATTATCTGGTGTTTAAGCCAAGACTTATATTTCTTTGTTTCACTCCAGAAGGCTGCCCACGCTTCTTCTGTCCTGTAAGTCGTGGGAGTTCTTTTCAATTCTCTCAGCTTTCTACGATTCAAAACCACACTCTTGTCAAAAACGTGTGTAGTTGTGTGTGGATTTTTGTTGGCTCCAGAAAATCGAACTCTATGTGCCTTAAGGCAGATAATCAGGTCTGATAAATTATCTGCTGTTTGGCGCATGCGAGTTTGCTGCTTATTTGTTACAACACTTGACCCGTAGATGTTTTTTTCAGGAGCGGTTCCAAACCACAACATGGTTAACAAATTTTGGTCACTTTCTGTAGTTCTTTGCACTTCAAAGGTAGCTATATAGGAAATCAAGCTGTGAGTTATGAATATGTAATCAAGATTGGCTTTTGAATTTTTTAGTTCCCATGTTGGAATCAGAGTCTGGTAAGTTTGCAGGCCATGCCGCGTTGTGAAAGTGTCCGGATCTCATTAATTTCATCCATGCCCAACCCCTTTCATCAACTGAAGGGTGCGTTGTATGGGTATTTATGTATGTTGTGTGGTCTACGCAGTTTGCATTAAGGTCGCCACATATTATTATATTGGCGATATCGTGGTCAATGACATTGGCCACTGTTGCAGTCATTTATCTTGTCGTTGTTCTCTGAGGATTCCAATATAAATTGAGAATAGCTAACTGCAAGGTGATCCATGATTTCGATCTTGGATCTTGAGGGAACTATGATGTTAAAATTGCCAGCATTTTATAAGATTCTACCAGTTTTTGTCTTATGGTGATCCCTGAGCTCACTCGGACCGCAGTTCAGAGACCCGAAGAAGGGCGGCACAGCAAAGCCCTTGAAGCAGGAGAAAGTTCAATGTTGAAATGGTCCAAGTATGGTTTCTCCACCAGTCAGGTTTCTTGGAGGCATAAGATGTCATAAACCCCCATGTTCACGTCACTCAGACTTGTCAGGTGAGTGTAGCCTCTGGTGTTCCAAGAGCCCATATTAGTAGCTTTCTTGAATACTATGACTGGTGCCATTTGGTGTGCTGTGTTTACTGGAGAGGCCTTTTAAAATCATTGCTATCTCCCTGATTTGGTGTTGAAAGCAGCTTGGAACCACTTCCACAGCCCTTTTGGGGATTTATCATCAAGGGATCCTCTGGTAGTTTTGGCTGCCGATGTATTTTTTGATTTATCAACCACTGGTTCTCTTGATGTTAATTTCCGCAATTGGCGGGGTGAGGACACTTTGGTACTTGAAGTTCTTGTGCCACATTAAGACTGTTGGATGTACTACTGAAGACTCGAGTATAAAACCTAGTGTTAGGAGGGACACTTCTAAACCAGGTAAAACCAGATCTCAGTGGAAGCATGTACCTTGCTTGACCACAACCCCTACTACCAAGATACCTCAGACCCAACCTGCCCTTGTGAGAGAGGTGGTGAGGAACCATGGAGGCCCCTCTAGATCTAAGGTATTCCTTTCTAAGAACACCTTCAAAAAGCCTATTGTAGTTTCAGAGGTTGTTACAACTTCTGAGGGACTGTTAGATCAGATCCTCTGTACATTAAAAAAGAGAGATGTACCACAACAGGTTTGTAGGTCATACAGTTAACAAATGAAAACCACTGACAGAAAGTTTCATAGCAAGGGTTACAAAAGGTTGCTGGTGTACTCAGCAGGCCATTTGACCAACTTGCAACAGGAGATCCATCCTGGTGGGGAATAGATCCTCCTGTCCCTTAGTCTGGGGGGATGAGTATTAGGGATATTTCTCACACAAGTGCTAAATTCCCTCTACCTTAGAGCCCTCCAACTCTTATGCTATATTTTGGGGCTTTGCATTTTTGCATTTTCAATGTGTTTTACTTTTGTGTTCTTTGGTTATGGAGGTTTAAAACAACTCCTAGGCATCATCTTTTTTCTGTGTGTCACACAGCACCTTTAGTGCAGTGGCACAGGATTGTCTTTCAGACTTCCCAAGGTTTAAATAAATTCTCTGGGACTGACTACTGTCCCCCAGAGCCTGTAAAGTTAAATTTACTTTACTAGTCTCCAGGGATGTCATTTCACCAAGATGCCAGGGGTAGCGAAAGTGACATCACACAACCCTTGACCCCTGATGACATCACAGGAAGTGATGTCATTTGACACCACCCCGAAGTGATATTGCGGGTAGCGATGGAACGCAACCTTTCACCCATTGACAAAACAGGAAGTGGCATCACATAGCATTGTACACTACAAAAAATATTGTTACAATATCACTATAATGTGATGTACATTTCATGCAAGAATGCATCGCCATATGTAGTGTTATATTGTTAAGATCTGTGTGTATAGGCCCATATTAACAATATAATGTGAATGTAAGCAGGCGTCCATGACCAAATGATAATGATGTGTTATTATATAGCACTTACACTTAAGCGCTTTATATAGAAAACATACACACCCAATATCACCCAACCTGTGTTGCTACTCATTTATCGACCTGAGAAGGATGAAAGGCTGAGTTGAGGAGTTTCAGAACAGACTAAATCAGTGACTCAGCCCCTGAAGTGTGCCTGCAATAAACCTTTAATGAGTCTAGCAATTATTGCACAGAATACCAGAAAGACACATTATTTGGTATTCCTATTCTTTGTTATGTAGGGTCAGTGCTGAAAGTGTTAAACTTGTCCTGTTCTTATTTTTCTTCTCCAGAAGTAAAGAGCCACATGGTGCTGGCCAGAGCCCAGGAGTTAGCATTACAAAAAAAAAAATGTACAAAAAAAAAAGAATACTTTTTTTTTTTTTTTTAGAGGTCGCAAGGAAGACCCCAGAGGTCGCAAGAGAGACCTCAGAGGTTGCACTTGTGACCACTGGCGACCCCTAAATGACGTCCCCTGCTAGTCTCTTTAAATTTACTGACCCAGCACAAACTATCTTCCTATAGAGTGCTGGAGGGATTGCTTAGCTTCCCCGAGTCAAAACACTCATGTAACCATTAAATTGATACCCTTTCCTACTTTAAATGGCTGGTGGCAGTGGTTTAGATGAACTACCGTGATTTTTCCCGACCACTAACAACGGTAGCTAAAAATCGGGTCAGCCATGTTTTTCAATATGGCACCCAAGACCTATCTGTAAAAACAGACTCCGGTCATCTTTTTCGCCATTTCTTTTTTATTATTTAGTGTGTTTTGGTTTTACTAAGGTTTCACACAGTCAATGAAATACACATGACATATTTATCAATATAATACACATTGCACATTCATAATTTGAAAACATAATTCCTTGTCATTTAAAATCACATCATTACATGGAAACTACACATCCTTATACAAAAATAAAACACACGAGCGTCCAAGACTAATCATACAGCTCTCAGTGTTATACAGGGCAGAGCATCTTCCACTCACCGTACACTAGGGAACACATGCAGTAGCCAGTATCCCATGTACTATTTACAATCACATCAGGGGAGTCTCTTCCTGACTTGAAGGAACCCACACACATGAATGCATGGCAAGTTTTTCCTCACTCGAGTAATGGCCAAGACCATAGACAGGCTGTGGCCAGATGCACATCGCGTTCTAATGATTAGTCTTAGATACTCACTGGGCAATCAAACCAGATGACCTCTTTTAGAGGCCTTAAAATCCTGCAGCGAGCGATAGGAATCAGCATCATTGCTTTTTTGAGCACAGATATTAAGTTGGCCTCTGCAGTCATTATCGTAATATACAGATTTGATCTGCTGATCTTAATCCTGACCGCCAGGGGCATCAACCCCAGCTCAAGCCTTGTCGATTCTATTGGGTTGCATTAGTTAGCCCCAATAGTTACGCCACAGCAGGCCCTCCAGCTTGTTTGCCCATTTATCAAGGTTGGCATATGATGCTTCCAAGGCATATAGCATTCCTGCTACTGGGTTTTGCTTGTACATCCTAATGATGCCAACAGGGATATAGTCCCTCTGAGCTAATTGCTTAATTGTGTGCAGTGTTGCTAATGCCTTTACCCTTCTCTTTTGCAGCAGTTCAGTTTCACCCTTTGTGGTGCCTACGCCCTACTCTGAACATATCTCATTATCAACCTTTTAAATAATGCCTTCAGACCATTGTCTTTGGCGTATTAATCCAAAAATGCATGTGCACTCCTACAAATGCCCATATAGGTATAATCAAAGATAACGATATCATTCGCATAGGATGGACATTCTATTTTCAAATGAGCCAGCCTCTGCGGGAAGCTGTCCTTACCAGCAAAGGAACTTCCCAAATCAGATACAAACAAGTTGAAGAGCATGGGGGCCAGCACACAGCCCTGCCTGAACCCCTTTCTAATAGTGACATGGCCTGACAGTGCCCTCAAGCCCTTCAACCTTATTTGTGCCTTGTTATTGTGGTGCAGAAGTCTACACAGCAGCAGTAATCCTTCAGGGAGGCCCATCTCTGACAACGTCACCCCCGATTTATCAACTGAATCAAAAGCTGCCAAGAAGTCACCATAGGGCATGTATAACAGAGGGGCCCCTCTAACTCTAGCCTGGCATATTAACATATTACATATCAAACATTTTACTCATGCCACCAAGTAAACATAGTAATCTACAATTCTCTGGCTCCCCTTTCCAACCCTGTTAAATACAGGGATCAGATAAGCCAGGAATGATCCCCAATCTCACCACCTTTTCAAACAGGGGAAATGTGATATCACCTGTCAGGGTTCACTTTTAATACTGTGTGGCAGACCCCATGACAACTGAAATCTTTTCTGGTGTCAAAATCTCTAATTACAGAAATCACCACCTAGCATATGGTTAAGTATAACTCCACATGTGCAGCTGCTGCCGTCCTATGCCAAGTGCAGTACCACATCTGTAACAATCTCTTCATACCTCTGGCACAGTCTCCATATGCTAGGTGCTACCATCCTATGCCAAGTGCAGTACCACATCTATAACAATCTCTTCATACCTCTGGCACAGTCTCCATATGCTAGGTGCTGCCGTACTATGCCAAGTACAGTCTCCCATCAGTAACAATCTCTTCATACCACTGGCACAGTCTCCATATGCTAGGTGCTGCCGTCCTATGCCAAGTGCAGTATCCCATCTGTAACAATCTCTTCATACCTCTGGCACAGTCTCCATATGCTAGGTGCTGCCGTGCTATGCCAAGTACAGTCTCACATCTGTAACAATCTCTTCATACCTCTGGCACAGTCTCCATATGCTAGGTGCTGCCGTCCTATGCCAAGTGCAGTATCCCATCTGTAACAATCTCTTCATACCTCTGGCACAGTCTCCATATGCTAGGTGCTGCCGTCCTATGCCAAGTACAGTCTCCCATCTGTAACAATCTCTTCATAACTCTGGCACAGTCTCCATATGCTAGGTGCTGCCGTCCTATGCCAAGTACAGTCTCCCATCAGTAACAATCTCTTCATACCGCTGGCACAGTCTCCATATGCTAGGTGCTGCCGTCCTATGCCAAGTCCAGTATCCCATCTGTAACAATCTCTTCATACCTCTGGCACAGTCTCCATATGCTAGGTGCTGCCGTCCTATGCCAAGTCCAGTCTCCCATCTGTAACAATCTCTTCATACCTCTGGCACAGTCTCCATATGCTAGGTGCTGCCGTCCTATGCCAAGTACAGTCTCCCATCTGTAACAATCTCTTCATACCTCTGGCACAGTCTCCATATGCTAGGTGCTGCCGTCCTATGCCAAGTACAGTCTCCCATCTGTAACAATCTCTTCATACCTCTGGCACAGTCTCCATATGCTAGGTGCTGCCGTCCTATGCCAAGTACAGTCTCCCATCTGTAACAATCTCTTCATACCTCTGGCACAGTCTCCATATGCTAGGTGCTGCCGTCCTATGCCAAGTACAGTATCCCATCTGTAACAATCTCTTCATACCTCTGGCACAGTCTCCATATGCTAGGTGCTCCCGTCCTATGCCAAGTGCAGTATCCGATATATATAATCTTATCATACCTCTGGCACAGTCATCATATACTAGGGGCGGTCATCCAATGCCAAGTGCAGTATCACATCTCTAATAATATCATCATATCTCTGGCACAGTCTCCATATGCTAAGGGCTGCCATCCTATGTTTGTGCAGTACCGTATCTCTAATAATCTTATCACTGTCTGGCACAGTCATCATATGCTAGGGGCTGCCATCTTATGCCAAGCGCAGTATCACATCTCTAATAATCTCATATCTCTGGCACAGTTACCATATGCTATGTGCTGCCATCATATGCCAAGTGCAAAATCCCATCTCTAATAATCTCATCATATCTCTGGCACAGTCACCATGTGCTAAATGCAGCCATCCTATGTCAAGTCCAATATCCCATCTCTAATAACCTCGTTCTATCTCTGGCATAGTCATCATATGCTAATGGCTGCCATCCTATGGCAAGTGCTTTATACCATCTCTAATCTCATCATATCTCTGGCACAGTCACCATATGCTAATGGCTGCCATCCTATGGCAAGTGCTTTATACCATCTCTAATCTCATCATATCTCTGGCACAGTCACCATATGTTAGGTGCTGCCATCCTATGCCAAGTGCAATATCCCATCTCTAATACTCTTCTCATGTCTCTGGCACAGTCACCATATGCTAGATGATACCATCCTATGCCAATTGCAGTTTCCCATCACTAACAATCTCCTCACATCTCTGGCACAGTCACCATATGCTAGGTGCTGCCATCATATGCCAAGTGCTTTATACCATCTCTAATCTCATCATATCTCTGGCACAGTCACCATATGTTAGGTGCTGCCATCCTATGCCAAGTGCAATATCCCATCTCTAATACTCTCCTCATATCTCTGGCACAGTCACCATATGCTAGATGATACCATCCTATGCCAATTGCAGTATCCCATCTCTAACAATCTTCTCACATCTCTGGCACAGACACCATATGCTAGGTGTTGCCATCCTAAGCCAAGTGCTTTATACCATCTCTAATCTCATCATATCTCTGGCACAGTCACCATATGTTAGGTGCTGCCATCCTATGCCAAGTGCAATATCCCATCTCTAATACTCTCCTCATATCTCTGGCACAGTCACCATATGCTAGATGATACCATCCTATGCCAATTGCAGTATCCCATCTATAACAATCTTCTCACATCTCTGGCACAGTCACCATATGCTAGGTGCTGCCATCCTATGCCAAGTGCTTTATACCATCTCTAACAATCTCATCATATCTCTGGCACAGTCACCATATGCTAGGTGCTGCCATCCTATGCCAAGTGCAGTATCCCATCTCTAATATTCTCATCATATCTCTGGCACAGTCACCATATGCTAGGTGCTGCCATCCTATGCCAAGTGCTTTATACCATCTCTAATCTCATCATATCTCTGGCACAGTCACCATATGCTAGGTGCTGCCATCCTATGCCAAGTGCAGTATCACATCTCTAATAATCTCCTCATATTTCTGGCACAGTCACCATATGCCAAGGGCTGCCATCCTATGCCAAGTGCTTTATACCACCTCTAATCTCATCATATCTCTGGCACAGTCACCATATGCTAGGTGCTGCCATCCTATGCCAAGTGCAGTATCACATCTCTAATAATCTCCTCATATTTCTGGCACAGTCACCATATGCCAAGGGCTGCCATCCTATGCCAAGTGCTTTATACCACCTCTAATCTCCTCATATCTCTGGCACAGTCACCATATACTAGATGATAACATCCTATGCCAATTGCAGTATCCCATCTCTAACAATCTCCTCGCATCTCTGGCACAGTCACCATATGCTAGGTGCTGCCATCCTATGCCAAGTGCTTTATACCATCTCTAATCTCATCATATCTCTGGCACAGTCACCATATGTTAGGTGCTGCCATCCTATGCTAAGTGCAATATCCCATCTCTAATACTCTCCTCATATCTCTGGCACAGTCATCATATGCTAGGTGATACCATCCTATGCCAATTGCAGTATCCCATCTCTAACAATCTCATCATATCTCTGGCACAGTCACCATATGTTAGGTGCTCCCGTCCTACGCCAAGTACATTATCCTATCTCTAATAATCTTATCATGTCACTGGCGCAGTCGCCATATCCTATGCTGCTATCCTATGCCAAGTGCAGTATCCCATCTCTAATAATCTCATCATATCTCTGGCACAGTCACCATATGTTAGGTGCTGCCATCCTATGCCAAGTGCAGTATCCCATCTCTAATAATCTCATATTTCTGGCACAGTCACCATATGCCAAGGGCTGCCATCCTATGCCAAGTGCAATATCCCATCTCAAATACTATCCTGATATCTCTGCAACAGTCACCATATGCTAGATGATACCATCCTATGCCATTTGCAGTATCCCATCTCTAACAATCTCCTCACATCTCTGGCAAAGTCACCATATGCTAGGTGCTGCCATCATATGCCAAGTGCTTTATACCATCTCTAATCTGATCATATCTCTGGCACAGTCACCATATGTTAGGTGCTGCCATCCTATGCCAAGTGCAATATCCCATTTCTAATACTCTCCTCATATCTCTGGCACAGTCACCATATGCTAGATGATACCATCCTATGCCAATTGCAGTATCCCATCTCTAACAATCTCATCATATCTCTGGCACAGTCACCATATGTTAGGTGCTCCCGTCCTACGCCAAGTGCATTATCCTATCTCTAATAATCTTATCATGTCACTGGCGCAGTTGCCATATCCTATGCTGCTATCCTATGCAAAGTGCAGTATCCCATCTCTAACAATCTCCTCACATCGCTGGCACAGTCACCATATGTTAGGTGCTGCCATCCTATGCCAAGTGCAATATTCCATCTCTAACAATCTCCTCACATCTCTGGCACAGTCGCCATATGTTAGGTGCTGCCATCCTATGCCAAGTGCAATATCCCATCTCTAATACTCTCCTAATATCTCTGGCACAGTCACCATATGCTAGATGATAACATCCTATGCCAATTGCAATATCCCATCTCTAACAATCTCATCATATCTCTGGCACAGTCACCATACGTTAGGTGCTCCTACGTCACCATACGTTAGGTGCTCCTGTCCTACGCCAAGTGCATTATCCTATCTCTAATAATCACATCATATCTCTGGCACAGTCACCATAAGCGTGGTGCAGCCATCCTATGCCAAGTGCATTATCCCATCTATAACAATCTCCTCGCATCTCTGGCACAGTCACCATATGCTAGGTGCTGCCATCCTATGCCAAGTGCTTTATACCATCTCTAATCTCATCATATCTCTGGCACAGTCACCATATGTTAGGTGCTGCAATCCTATGCTAAGTGCAATATCCCATCTCTAATACTCTCCTCATATATCTGGCACAGTCACCATATGCTAGATGATACCATCCTATGCCAATTGCAGTATCCCATCTATAACAATCTCCTCGCATCTCTGGCACAGTCACCATATGCTAGGTGCTGCTATCCTATGCCAAGTGCTTTATACCATCTCTAATCTCATCATATCTCTGGCACAGTCACCATATGTTAGGTGCTGCAATCCTATGCTAAGTGCAATATCCCATCTCTAATACTCTCCTCATATCTCTGGCACAGTCACCATATGCTAGATGATACCATCCTATGCCAATTGCAGTATCCCATCTCTAACAATCTCATCATATCTCTGGCACAGTCACCATATGTTAGGTGCTCCCGTCCTACGCCAAGTGCATTATCCTATCTCTAATAATCTTATCATGTCACTGGCGCAGTTGCCATATCCTATGCTGCTATCCTATGCAAAGTGCAGTATCCCATCTCTAATAATCTCATCATATCTCTGGCACAGTCACCATATGTTAGGTGCTGCCGTCCTATGCCAAGTGCAATATCCCATCTCTAATACTCTCCTCATATCTCTGGCACAGTCACCATATGCTAGATGATACCATCCTATGCCAATTGCAGTATCCCATCTCTAATACTCTCCTAATATCTCTGGCACAGTCACCATATGATAGATGATACCATCCTATGCCAATTGCAGTATCCCATCTCTAACAATCTCCTCACATCGCTGGCACAGTCACCATATATTAGGTGCTGCCATCCTATGCCAAGTGCAATATTCCATCTCTAACAATCTCCTCACATCTCTGGCACAGTCGCCATATGCTAGATGATAACATCCTATGCCAATTGCAATATCCCATCTCTAACAATCTCATCATATCTCTGGCACAGTCACCATACGTTAGGTGCTCCTACGTCACCATACGTTAGGTGCTCCTGTCCTACGCCAAGTGCATTATCCTATCTCTAATAATCTTATCATGTCTCTGGCGCAGTCGCCATATGCTAGGTGCAGCCATCCTATGCCAAGTGCATTATCCCAGCTCTAATAATCTCATCAATGCCTGCCAAGTGCAATATCCCATCTCTAATACTCTCCTCATATCTCTGGCACAGTCACCATATGCTAGGTGCTGCTATCCTATGCCAATCGCAGTAGCCCATCTCTAGTAATCACATCATATCTCTGGCACAGTCACCATAAGCGTGGTGCAGCCATTCTATGCCAAGTGCATTATCACATCTCTAATAATCTCATCATATCTCTGGCACAGTCACCATATGCTAGGTGCTGCAATTCTATGCCAAGTGCAGTACACATCTATAATAAGCTCACAATATCTCTGGCACATACACCATATGCTAGGTGCTGCCATCCTATGCCAAGTGTAGTATCCCATCTCTAATAATCTTATCATGTCTCTGGCACAGTCACCATATGCTAGGTGCTGCTATCCTATGCCAAGCACAGTAGCCCATCTCTAGTAATATCATCATATCTCTGGCACAGTCTCCATATGCTAGGGATTGCCATCCTATGCCAAGTGCAGTATCACATAATCTCATCATATCTCTGACACAGTCACCATATGGTAGGCGCTGGAATCCTATGCCAAGTGCAGTATCCCATCTCTAACAATCTCCTCATATTTCTGGCACAGTCTCCATATGCTAGGTACTGCCATTCTATGCCAAGTGCAGTATTCCATCTCTAATAATCTTATCATGTCTCTTGCACAGTCACCATATGCTAGGTGCTGCTATCCTATGCCAATCGCAGTAGCCCATCTCTAGTAATAGCATCATATCTCTGGCACAGTCACCATATGTGAGGTGCTATCATCCTATGCCAAGCGCAGTATCCCATCTCTTGTAATATCATCAAATCTCTGGCACAGTACATATGCAAGGTGCTATCATCCTATGCCAAGAGCAGTATCACATCTCTAATAATCTCATCATATCTCTGGCACAGTCACCATATGCTAGGTGCTGCTATCCTATGCCAAGCGCAGTATCCCATCTCTAATAATCTCATAATATCTCTGGCACAGTCACCATATGCTAGGTGCTGCTATCCTATGCCAATCGCAGTATCCCATCTCTACTAGTAATATCATCATATCTCCGGCACAGTCACCATTTGCGAGGTGCTATCATCCTAGGCCAAGAGCAGTATCACATCTCTAATAATCTCATCATATCTCTGGCACAGTCACCATATGCTAGGTGCTGCTATCCTATGCCAAGCGCAGTATCCCATCTCTAATAATCTCATCATATCTCTGGCACAGTCACCATATGCTAGGTGCTGCTATCCTATGCCAATCGCAGTATCCCATCTCTACTAGTAATATCATCATATCTCCGGCACAGTCACCATTTGCGAGGTGCTATCATCCTAGGCCAAGAGCAGTATCACATCTCTAATAATCTCATCATATCTCTGGCACAGTCACCATATGCTAGGTGCTGCTATCCTATGCCAAGCGCAGTATCCCATCTCTAATAATCTCATCATATCTCTGGCACAGTCACCATATGCTAGGTGCTGCTATCATATGCCAAGTGCAGTATCACATCTCTAATAATCGCCTCCTATCTCTGGGACAGTCGCCATATGCTAGGTGCTGCCGTTCTATGCCAAGTGCAGTATCCTATCTCTAATATTCTCATCATATCGCCGGCACAGTCACCATATGCTAGATGCTGCCATCCTATGCTAAATGCAGTATCACATCTATAATAATCTCATCATATCTCTAGCACAGTCACCATATGCTAGGTGATGGCACCCTATGCCAAGTGCAGTATCACATCTCTAATAATATGATCATATCTCGGGCACAGTCACCATATGCTTGGTGCTGCCATCCTATGCCAAGTGCAGTATCCCATCTCTAATCTCATCATATCTATGGCACAGTCACCATATGCTAGGTGTTGCCATTCTATGCCAAGTGCTTTATACCATCTCTAATCTCCTCATATCTCTGGCACAGTCACCATACGTTAGTTGCTGCCATCCTATGCCAAGTGCAATATCCCATCTCTAATAATCTCCTCATATCTCTGGCACAGTCACCATATGCTAGGTGATACCATCCTATGCCAAGAGCAGTATCACATCTCTAATAATCTCATCATATCTCTGGCACAGTCACCATATGCTAGGTGCTGCTATCCTATGCCAAGCGCAGTATCCCATCTCTAATAATCTCATAATATCTCTGGCACAGTCACCATATGCTAGGTGCTGCTATCCTATGCCAATCGCAGTATCCCATCTCTACTAGTAATATCATCATATCTCCGGCACAGTCACCATTTGCGAGGTGCTATCATCCTATGCCAAGAGCAGTATCACATCTCTAATAATCTCATCATATCTCTGGCACAGTCACCATATGCTAGGTGCTGCTATCCTATGCCAAGCGCAGTATCCCATCTCTAATAATCTCATCATATCTCTGGCACAGTCACCATATGCTAGGTGCTGCTATCCTATGCCAATCGCAGTATCCCATCTCTACTAGTAATATCATCATATCTCCGGCACAGTCACCATTTGCGAGGTGCTATCATCCTAGGCCAAGAGCAGTATCACATCTCTAATAATCTCATCATATCTCTGGCACAGTCACCATATGCTAGGTGCTGCTATCATATGCCAAGCGCAGTATCCCATCTTTAATAATCTCATCATATCTCTTGCACAGTCACCATATGCTAGGTGCTGCTATCATATGCCAAGTGCAGTATCACATCTCTAATAATCGCCTCCTATCTCTGGGACAGTCGCCATATGCTAGGTGCTGCCGTTCTATGCCAAGTGCAGTATCCTATCTCTAATATTCTCATCATATCGCCGGCACAGTCACCATATGCTAGATGCTGCCATCCTATGCTAAATGCAGTATCACATCTATAATAATCTCATCATATCTCTAGCACAGTCACCATATGCTAGGTGATGGCACCCTATGCCAAGTGCAGTATCACATCTCTAATAATATGATCATATCTCGGGCACAGTCACCATATGCTTGGTGCTGCCATCCTATGCCAAGTGCAGTATCCCATCTCTAATCTCATCATATCTATGGCACAGTCACCATATGCTAGGTGTTGCCATTCTATGCCAAGTGCTTTATACCATCTCTAATCTCCTCATATCTCTGGCACAGTCACCATACGTTAGTTGCTGCCATCCTATGCCAAGTGCAATATCCCATCTCTAATAATCTCCTCATATCTCTGGCACAGTCACCATATGCTAGGTGATACCATCCTATGCCAATTGCAGTATCCCATCTCTAACAATCTCCTCATATTTCTGGCACAGTCTCCATATGCTAGGTTCTGCCATCCTATGCCAAATGCAGTATCCCATCTCTAACAATCTCCTCATATTTCTGGCACATACACCATATGCTAGGTGCTGCCATCCTATGCCAAGTGCTTTATACCATGTCTAATCTCATCACATCTCTGGCACAGTCACCATATGTTAGGTGCTGCCATTCTATGCCAAGTGCAATATCCCATCTCTAATAATCTCCTCATATCTCTGGCACAGTCACCATATGCTACGTGATACCATCCTATGCCAATTGCAGTATCCCATCTCTAACAATCTCCTCATATTTCTGGCACAGTCTCCATATGCTAGGTTCTGCCATCCTATGCCAATTGCAGTATCCCATCTCTAACAATCTCCTCATATTTCTGGCACAGTCTCCATATGCTAGGTTCTGCCATCCTATGCCAATTGCAGTATCCCATCTCTAACAATCTCCTCATATTTCTGGCACAGTCTCCATATGCTAGGTTCTGCCATCCTATGCCAAATGCAGTATCCCATCTCTAACAATCTCCTCATATTTCTGGCACATACACCATATGCTAGGTGCTGCCATCCTATGCCAAGTGCTTTATACCATGTCTAATCTCATCATATCTCTGGCACAGTCACCATATACTAGGTGCTGCTATCCTATGCCAAGTGCAGTATCCCATCTCTAATAATCTCATCATACCCCTGGCACAGTCACCATATGCTAGGTGCTGCTATCCTATGCCAAGCGCAGTAGCCCATCTCTAGTAATATCATCATATCTCTGGCACAGTCACCATATGTGAGGTGCTATCATCCTATGTCAAGTGCAGTATCCTATTTCTAATAATCCCCTCATATCTCTGGCACAGTCTACATATGCTAGGTGCTGCCGTCCTATGCCAAGTGCAGTATCCCATCTCTAATAATCCCCTCATATCTCTGGCACAGTCACCATATGCTAGGGATTGCCATCCTATGCCAAGTGCAGTATCCTATCTCTAATAATCCCCTCATATCTCTGGCACAGTCTACATATGCTAGGTGCTGCCGTCCTATGCCAAGTGCAGTATCCCATCTCTAATAATCCCCTCATATCTCTGGCACAGTCTACATATGCTAGGTGCTGCCGTCCTATGCCAAGTGCAGTATCCTATCTCTAATAATCCCCTCATATCTCTGGCACAGTCTACATATGCTAGGTGCTGCTGTCCTATGACAAGTGCAGTATCCTATCTCTAATATTCTCATCATATCTCCGGCACAATCACCATATGCTAGGTGCTGCCATTCTATGCCAAGTACAGTATTACATATCTAATAATCTCACAATATATCTGGCACAGACACCATATGCTAGGTTCTGGCATCCTATGCCAAGTGCAGTATCCCATCTCTAGTAATCTCATCATATCTCTGGCACAGTCACCATATGCTAGGGGCTGCCATCCTATGCCAAGTGCAGTATCCCATCTCTAATAATCTCATCAATGTCTGGAACAGTCATATTCTAGGAGCTGCCATCTTTTGCCAAGCGCAGTATCACATCTCTAATAATCTCCTCATATCTCTGGCACAGTCACCATATGCTAGGTGCTGCCATCCTATGCCAAGCGCAGTATCACATCCTGGCTCTCATCCTGGGCTGGAGCCCGAGCCCAGCAGCATCTGAGTCCTCTTCCGACTCGATACCTTTGCTGCAGGAGCAGCTGTACCCCAAATTACTTCCTCAATGCCTGCCCTGCGTCCGATGATCCGCGCATGCAATTTGTAACAAATTGCACTTCTGCAACATCCGAGGAAGCGCCCCCTGCGACCTGCCAGCCACATCACCCTTTGTTCCTACATAGAGCCACGAGGAACTGCCGAAGCCGTGCACTAGCTGAGCACAAAATGGCCGCCACCACTCTTGAGCGCCACTTGTTTACACTGGTTGCCTAGCAACCATCATACTCCTTTGGCCAAAGGTGGAGACGCAAGCCGGAGGCAGAAGCCAGCCCACATCGCCTAAGGCCCACAGTGGCAAAGGCCCCTTCCTGTCTGCCCCTCAGCCTCCACTATCATCCTGGGTTGGAGCCCAAGCACAGCAGCATCCGAGTCCTCTTCTGACTCGATACTTTTGCAGCAGGGGCATCTATACCCCAGATGACTTCCTCGATGCCTGCCGTGCGCCCGATGATCAGCGCATGCAATTTGTAACAAATTGCACTTCTGCAACATCCGAGCAAGCGCCCCCTGCGCCCTGCCAGTCACGGCACCCTACGTTCCTACATAGAGCCACGAGGAACTGCCGAAGCCGTGCATCAGCTGAGCACAAAATGGCCACCGCCACTCACGAGCGCCATTTGTTTACACTGGTTGCCTAGCAACCATCATACTCGTTTGGCCAAAGGTGGAGAGGCAAGCGGAGGCGGCAGCCGGCCCACCTCGCCTAATGCCCATAGAGGCAAAGGCCCCTTACTGTCTGCCCCTCAGCCACCACTCTCATCCTGGGCTGGAGCCCTTAGCACAGCAGCATCCGAGTCCTCTTCTGACTCGATCCCTTTGCTGCAGGAGCAGCTGTACCCCAGATGACTTCCTCGATGCCTGCCATGCGCCCGATGATCGGCGCATGCAATTTTTAACAAATTGCACTTCTACAACATCCGAGCAAGCGCCCCCTGTGCCCTGCCAGCCATGGCACCATTCGTTCCTACATTGAGCCACAAGGAACCTCCGAAGCCGTGCACCAGCTGAGCACAAAATGGCCACTGCCGCTCACGAGCACCATTTGTTTACACGGTTTGCCTAGCAACCATCATACTCGTTTGGCCAAAGGTGGAGAGGCAACCCGGAGGCGGAAGCTGGCCCACCTCGCCTAAGGCCCACAGTGGCAAAGGCCCCTTCCTGTCTAGGTGCTGCTATCCTATGCCAAGCGCAGTATCCCATCTCTAGTAATATCATCATATCTCCGGCACAGTCACCATTTGCGAGGTGCTATCATCCTATGCCAACTGCAGTATCACATCTCTAATAATCTCCTCCTATCTCTGGGACAGTCGCCATATGCTAGGTGCTGGCACCCTATGCCAAGCGCAGTATCACATCTCTAATAATTTCATCATATCTCTAGCACAGTCACCATAAGCTAGGTGCTGCCATCCTATGCTAAGTGCAGTATCACATCTATAATAATTTCATCATATCTCTAGCACAGTCACCATATGCTAGGTGCTGGTACCCTATGCCAAGCGCAGCATCACATCTCTAATAATCTCATATTTATGGCACAGTCACCATATGCTAGGTGCTGCCATCCGATGCCAAGTGCAGTATCCTATCTCTAATCTCATCATATCCCTGGCACAGTCACCATATGCTAGGTGTTGCCATTCTATGCCAAGTGCTTTATACCATCTCTAATCTCCTCATATCTCTGGCACAGTCACCATACGTTAGGTGCTGCCATCCTATGCCAAGTGCAATATACCATCTCTAATAATTTCCTCATATCTCTGGCACAGTCTCCATATGCTAGGTTCTGCCATCCTATGCCAAGTGCAGTGTCACATCTCTAATAAGCTCACAATATCTCTGGCACATACACCATATGCTAGGTGCTGCCATCCTATGCCAAGTGCTTTATACCATGTCTAATCTCATCATATCTCTGGCACAGTCAGACCATATGTTAGGTGCTGCCATTCTATGCCAAGTGCAATATCCCATCTCTAATAATCTCATCATATCTCTGGCACAGTCACCATATGTTAGGTGCTCCCGTCCTACGCCAAGTGCAGTATCCCATCTCTAATAATCTTATGTCTCTGGTAGAGTCACCATATACTAGGTGCTGCTATCCTATGCCAAGTGCACTATCCCATCTCTAATAATCTCATCATACCCCTGGCACAGTCACCATATGCTAGGTGCTGCTATCCTATGCCAAGCGCAGTAGCCCATCTCTAGTAATATCATCATATCTCTGGCACAGTCACCATATGTGAGGTGCTACCATCCTATGCCAAGTGCAGTATCATATCTCTAATAATCCCCTCATATCTCTGGCACAGTCTACATATGCTAGGTGCTGCCGTCCTATGCCAAGTGCAGTATCCCATCTCTAATAATCCCCTCATATCTCTGGCACAGTCTACATATGCTAGGTGCTGCCCTGCTATGCCAAGTGCAGTATCCTATCTCTAATAATCCCCTCATATCTCTGGCACAGTCTACATATGCTAGGTGCTGCCGTCCTATGCCAAGTGCAGTATCCTATCTCTAATATTCTCATCATATCTCTGGCACAGTCACCATATGCTAGGTGCTGGCATTCTATGCTAAGTACAGCATTACATCTCTAATAATCTCACAATATATCTGGCACAGACAACATATGCTAGGTTCTGGCATCCTATGCCAAGTGCAGTATCCCATCTCTAATAATCTCATCATATCTCTGGCACAGTCACCATATGCTAGGGGCTGCCATCCTATGCCAAGTGCAGTATCCCATCTCTAATAATCTCCTCATATCTCTGGCACAGTCACCATATGCTAGGTTCTGGCATCCTATGCCAAGTGCAGTATCCCATCTCTAATAATCTCATCAATGTCTGACACAGTCATATGCTAGGAGCTGCCATCCTTTGCCAAGCGCAGTATCACATCTCTAATAATCTCCTCATATCTCTGGCACAGTCACCATATGCTAGGTGCTGCCATCCTATGCCAAGCGCAGTATCACATCCTGGCTCTCATCCTGGGCTGGAGCCCGAGCCCAGCAGCATCCGAGTCCTCTTCCGACTCGATACCTTTGCTGCAGGAGCAGCTGTACTCCAAATGACTTCCTCGATGCCTGCCCTGCGTCTGATGATCCGTGCATGCAATTTGTAACAAATTGCACTTCTGCAACATCCGAGCAAGCGCCCCCTGCGACCTGCCAGCCACGGCACCCAACGTTCCTACATAGAGCCATGAGGAACTGCCGAAGCCGTGCACCAGCTGAGCACAAAATGGCCACCGCCACTCACGAGCGCCATTTGTTTACACTGGTTGCCTAGCAACCATCATACTCGTTTGGCCAAAGGTGGAGAGGCAAGCCGGAGGCGGCAGCTGGCCCACCTCGCCTAAGGCCCATCGAGGCAAAGGCCCCTTACTGTCTGCCCCTCAGCCACCACTCTCATCCTGGGCTGGAGCCCTTAGCACAGCAGCATCCGATCCTCTTCTGACTCGATACCTTTGCTGCAGGAGCAGCTGTACCCCAGATGACTTCCTCGATGCCTTCCGTGCGCCTGGTGATCGGCGCATGCCATTTTTAACAAATTGCACTTCTGCAACATCCGAGCAAGCGCCCCTGGTGCCCTGCCAGCCATGGCACCATTCGTTCCTACATAGAGCCACGAGGAACCTCCGAAGCCGTGCACCAGCTGAGCACAAAATGGCCACTGCCGCTCACGAGCACCATTTGTTTACACGGTTTGCCTAGCAACCATCATACTCGTTTGGCCAAAGGTGGAGAGGCAACCCGGAGGCGGAAGCTGGCCCACCTCGCCTAAGGCCCACAGTGGCAAAGGCCCCTTCCTGTCTGCCCCTGTCTGCACCTGCGCTACAGCCCGGAACACTGCTCCACAACACCCTCTCCCCTACTCGCTGACAATATCCCTCGAGTCTCTGACTCCGTTCACCCACAATCTGGTCAAGGCTCCTGAGGTGTACCTGGCACCATTATATTGTGGAACCAACTCTTGTGCCGTACTTCCCGCCCTATTCACCCACTTCAACGCTAACATTGCGCCACCCTACGCCTACCCGTCCTCCACAAACTGCTCAGAACAACCATATCGCCAACTACGGTCTCTCTCTATGGACTTGTATGCTGCCCACTTACTATGTAAAGTATATCTGGTATTCTGTATACTATCCGCCACCTGCTAACACCTACCGGCGCTAACACTTGCACTAAGCCCGCACGCATCACTGCTTACCAACCCCACTTCAAGACTAGCATGCCACTAGCCTGATTCTAACCCATGTTAGCCTACGCACCGATCCGCCGCTGCGTGCTCCCCATGGTCTGCGTGCCCTACTTGATCCGTGCCATCTAGTATACTTGTTCTGCGCCATAATTGTTTGTGCGCCATATTTGACCTGTGCTATATTTGATTTGCGCCATATCTGACCTGTGCCTTATTTGATTTCTGCCATATCTGACCTGTGCCATATTTGATTTGCACCATATCTGACCTGTGCCATATTTGACCTGTGTTATATTTGATTTGTGCCATATCCGACCTGTGCCATATTTGATTTGTGCCATATCTGACCTGTGCCTTATTTGATTTGTGCCATATTTGACCTCTGCTATATTTGATTTGTGCCATATCTGACCTGTGCCATATTTGATTTGCGCCATATCTGACCTGTGTCATTTTTGATTGGTGCCATATCTGACCTGTGCCATATTTGATTCATGCCATATTTGACCTGTGCCATATTTGATTCGTGCCATATTTGATTTGCGCCATATCTGACTTGTGTCATATTTGATTTGCGCCATATCTGACCTGTGCCATATTTGGTTCGTGCCATATTTGACCTGTGCTATATTTGATTTGTGGCATATTTGACCTGTGCTATATTTGATTTGCGCCATATTTGATTCGTACCATATTTGACCTGTGCTATATTTGATTTGCGCCATATCTGACCAGTGTCATATTCGATTTGTGCCATATCTGACCTGTGCCATATTTGATTAGCGCCATATCTGACCTGTGCCATATTTGATTTGTGACATATCTGACCTGTGCCATATTTGATTCTGCACCCCCCGATCACATACAACTGCTCTGCCACAGCAACTGCACTATACCTAATCCATCTGTTAGGCCTCCCGTGTTGTGAGATGCAGTTGCAGTTGCAGTTGATGTTGCTGCTGCTGTGGTCCATTGCCAGCACTCTCCTCACATATCTAGTCATTATAGGACACCTAGCTACTGCTCACCGTGTCCCACCCGTCAGCACCGCTGGGAATCCCTACCACATCTCTAGCACATATTCCATCACGATGCACCACAGTTCATCACCACCGTCCCACCTCCTCTCCCCTTCCCACATAAACACTTATAACACCTTAACTAACCTCATCATGGACCATTCCTCCAACCCCTACCTCAATGAACCTGCCTTGTGGCTCCAACACTTCACCTCTAAACCCACACCTAATCTACCCTGCTCACTCCAACTCAGGAATGCCAGAGTCAGATCCAGACTGCCTCGCATAACGTGCGCCCAGCGCCACCTCACTACCAGCTCCCGACATTCCATACAAACCAGACCAGAACACTCCACGATTCCCCCAGCCAAAGAACCTAAGGGAGACCCATCCAAAGAATTTAAGGGAGCCCTCATCAATGCCAGATCCCTCATTGCTCATGCCCTTGATATCACCGACCTCATCACTACTCAGAATCTCAACTTCATCGCCATCACGGAAACATGGCTACATGCTGCCTCAGGCCTGCTCTTGGCCCTCATCATTCCGGATGGGTACTGTATACTTAGAAACAACCGCCAGTCCAACCTCTCTAAAGGGGGTGGCATTGCATTCATACACAGGAACAATATCAATATGAGACTTATCCCCAACACCCAATTCAGCTCTGCCGAATCTCTATCAGTGAAACTCTCCCTATCGTCAACTAACACAGCATCGCTACACCTCATTTACAGACCACCAGGACCCCTCACCTCCTTCGCAGAGGACATTACGACCATCCTGACCGATAACACCAAGCCTAACTCACAAGTGCTGCTACTAGGAGACATCAACCTTGGCTTATCTGACCCTAAGGATACCAGGGCCTCCGAAGTTGCTAGCACCTTATCCAACTTAGGCTTCCAGCAAAGCATCCTCGAACCCACCCATAACAAAGGAAGAACACTCGACTGGATCGTCGATTTAAACTGTAATACATCGATAAGCTCCAACTCCGCCTGTGCCTGGTCCGATCACCACATCATTATCTTTCACCTACCAGCCACCAATCATTGCCCCAAACCCACTATAGACCCCTCCATACCCACCAGGAACAAAAAGGATATCACTAGGGACACGCTACTCTCACTTATCCTACCCATTCTGAACAGTAGTGGCGCACTAGAGTGCCATCTCTAGTAATATCATCATATCTCTGGCACAGTCACCATATGTAAGGTGCTATCATCCTATGCCAACCGCAGTAGCCCATCTCTAGTAATATCATCATATCTCCGGCACAGTCACCAGATGTGAGGTGCTATCATCCTGTGCCAAGTGCAGTATCATATCTCTAATAATCTCCTCATATCTCTGGGACAGTCTCCATATGCTAGGTGCTACCGTCCTACGCCAAGTGCAGTATCACATCTCTAATATTGTCATCATATCGCCGGCACAGTCACCATATGCTAGGTGCTGCCATTTTATGCCAAGTGCAGTGTCACATCTCTAATAATCTCATCATACCTCTGGCAGAGTCACTATATGCTATGTGCTGCTATCCTATGCCAAGTGCAGTATCCCATCTCTAATAATTTCATCATATCTCTGGCAAAGTCACCATATGCTAGGTGCTGCTATCCTATGCCAAGCGCAGTATCCCATCTCTAGTAATATCATCATATCTGCAGAACGACCCCACTGTCTTAGTGGACACCTTCAACCAAACCTTGCTCAAAGCTATTGACACCATAGCTCCGCTTAAACTACGGAAAGCTAAACAATGAGCCCATCTGAACACGTGGTTTACTCTGCAACTTAGAGACCTGCGCAAAGAAAAACGCAAGGCAGAAACACTTTGGAAAAGTCTTCCTTGTGCTTCCAGCAAAGACAACCTCTTCATCACATCCCTTAACTATAAGGAAGCGATCATACAAGCAAAAAAAAGAGACCTACAACCAGCGCATCTCTCAAGCTGAATCCAACACGAAGGAGTTATTCAAAACTCCCATCCCAGATACCTGCAGCAAAGACAGCTCTTGGTGCAATAATATCCAAAATGCTCTTCTCTCCAAAATAACCACCCTACAAGCCAAAATCAATGCCAAACAAAACTCCCTCCTTACCCCTTCCCTTACTAAATCCCCGGCACCCAAAAAGGCCACCACCTTCACCCAGCCTCCATTTAGCATTCCACCCCTCACCATCCGAGAGGTTGAAAAAATCATTGGTAATCTTAAACCTACCAATTGCCAAGGTGATTCCTGCCCTGCACTGATCATCACAGAATCGGCCCATGACCTTGCTCCCTTCATTACCGCCTTCCTCAACTCCTCATTTCACTCTGGAATTGTCCCCAACAATCTGAAGGACACCTGGGACATCCTGCTGCTAAACAAACCTACACTGGATCCATCCATACCTACAAACTTCAGGCCTATCAACACGGTCCCGTTCCTTCATAAAATATTAGATAGAGCAGCCTACCTACAGATACAGAAGTATCTGGAGAATAACAATCTACTCGGCACAAGACAATCTGGCTTTAGACCCAAGCACGGGACAGAAACTGCCCCATTAGACCCCAAAACGTAAATTGAGGATTTAAAAGACAAGGGCAAACTAGCCCTCCTACTACTCCTGGACCCCTCTGGCAGCTTTTGATTTGGTTAATCACCAAATCCTCTGCCAACATTTGAGATCAGCTGCCCACTTCTTGGAAAAAGCCACCAACTGGATTAGCTCCTTCCTGGATAACAGACACAGGAGAGTATTTTCACCTACCTCATCGGCGGACCCGATGTGCACCCCAATATGCAAACTCCCAGTACTGTGCAATGTGCAACTTAGACACCTTCTTGGAGATCCAGAAGATTGTTGGGCCAGACGCCTTTCAACTGCCTCCGACTCTACCGCTATTAGCTCCGCCGGTTTCGCATTGGGGATGTGGTTCTGACAAAAGCAAGACTTTTGAAGAAGATGCCATACCACTTGATCCTTCTATGGTTCAGGGGTCGGGCCGTCATCTCGCTTGGGACTTCGCACCACCCACTGTGGATCAGTTCAAAAATTCCATAAATGCTCAATGACCTGTTGATGAAAAGACTGACCAACCATCTCAGCTCCCAATATGGGGGCCCCCACAGGCTATCTTCTCCACGAAGAATCAACTTAATCATTTGCAGATTCTTCCACCTTCTTTGGACTTGGGGTTAGGGTGGGGGAAGTTCCAGGCGGACAATATTCCCCCAGTATCTCTGTATCCATCTTTTTCTGCAGGCATAAGAGATTTGGTGGATCGGCTCCATAAACGATATTCCTGGCCCCCTTAACTTGATTTCCCTAATTTACACGGCACAAGCTCAAAAGGTCCCCAAAGTCAATTCTTGGCCACCTCACCGGGACATCAACGCAATAATGCTTCCAATAAGAAACCACTGAACTTAATCAGAATAAAGAGTCGGTTGGAGTTGGAAGTACCATTCTGCCTGAACAGATGCAATGTCCTGCCCATATTTGCAGAAATACCTGCCCTTTCTCTAATTTCTTCTATGGATATCACCAGGACGGCCTTTCCGGAGATATTAGTTTGCTTTTTCTCTCCTCTCCTCTAGTCAAGGAACTTATCCTTACCCAAATTGGGCCCCTGAGGGACCTAGGCTTTGAGGTGGAATCCAAACTGTCTTGGGAAACAGAGTCTCAGGTGCCTGTCACTGCCCAGTCAAATTCCAAACTCTCTGTTGATTATCTCTGTGGTTTTCAGGAAAGGACAGATGTAAAGAATTCAGCAAAACAGCAGGATTCCAATGTTGACTGGGCTACTATCATCTCGACCCTGTGGCAGAAGCGTGTGCCCTAGTCAGCCTACTTCCGGTTCTGATCCAATTGGCGCCTTTGACTTATGTTTCAAGTCATGGAACTCTAGACGCAATCTTCATTTATTCACTAACCCGGATTGCCTGTTGCTGTTGAGAGATGCTAACATTGCCTGCTTTCAGGAGACCTGGATGACCTCGACCCCTTATCTAGATGGCTACCACATTTTTGACCAGCTTGCCAGACAGAACTTGGGGGATAGACCATCAGGGGGCCTTCTAGTTGCGGTTGATAATTGCATAGGTCTTTAGGGTAATGCTGTCCTGGGCCTTCCATTTGGGGCACTAGGCATAGATCTTTCATCTAGTAATGGAGACATGAAGTTATTAATCATTAACATCTATTGGCATAGTGGCATGAAAGCGGTTGAATCTTTTGTTACAGCCATTTCTCAGGTTATACTGGTCCTCCATTAACGACTCTGGCCATGTTTTGCTGGAAGGGGACTTAAACAGTGAATGTGTATTTGAGAAACCTCCATGGGAAATCTGTGAGATGAATATTCATATATGGCCCATATGGTGGCCCTATGTTGCCCCTAGAAAAAACAAGCAGGCTACACGTGGTATGTTGGGTTGGGTAACGTTGGTTAACAGCCCCTGGTGCCTGGTGGGAAATTTAAAATCTCAAACTGATGATACCACCTGGCACACCTGGCGGCGTGGAGATTCAACTTCCATGCTTGATAATATCTTTGTGGATGACTATCTATGCAAAAGATGTTCGTTGTTTGAAATCCACATGAACAATTGGAGTGATCATGGTAACTTAACAGCTACCTTTAAGTTAAACTGTCATAACGGGAAACTGCAGACTCAGTTACAGGTCATACCTAATTCATCTGGCAGTGCAATTCGTTGGACACCAAAAAATATTGATAACCTTAACCTCAACTTAAGGGCAAAGCTCAACCGAACCACTTATGATTGGAAAATGGCCACCTCTAATACAGCGGCTGTCATGTCCCTTGTAAGGGCAGCGGTAGATGAATTGGGGAAATGGTCTGCTAGTTATATCCCTGTTGTCCGGCACACTCATTGCTATAACTCAGATCTAGCGCTGGCTAAAACTATCATGAATAAAGACCTTAGGAGACTTAGATCCTCTAATCTTGGTGAGACTATACGATTAGGCCTCATTAGAAAGACCAAAAAAGTGTATAAAAATCTATGTAAATCACTTAAGCATCGGCTCCTACAATAGGACGCCAAACTAATGCTGCAGGTCCTCAGTAGGTCGAATGTGGGTGCATTTTGGTCCATCATCAATGGACAAGACATCCAACCGGCCACTGTCCTATTAAATCCGATCTTGGAACAAGTTTGGCTGGCCAATAAATTTGCCCTTAAACCATCTCAGGGGGATGATAACTTTATAGACTTTATATCAAAATCCCTCACCCTTAAATGGGAGCCCTCCATTGAGATTGATATTGTCTTGGGCCTAATTAAAAAATGTAAAAGATCCAGAGCACCAGGCCCTAATGGGCTAATCAATAACACATCCAAGTCTGACTCAACTTTATGGGCCAATCTTTTGTGTTTTGAGTTTAGAGACATTCTTCAATCTGGAGTCAGCTCAAATTTATGGTCATTAGCAAATGTCATACTGATCTTTAAATGTGGCAGTAGGTCCGTTCCCAAAAATGAATGGCCAATCACCTTGATAGACACAGATTGTAAAATCTTTTCTGCTCTACTTCTTATTCATTTTAAGGATTGGGAAAAAAATTGTCATCTTTTGAGCCCTTTCCAAACTGATTTTCGCAAATCCCATTCCACTAACATTAATGGAATTGTGGTTAAATGCATTCAGGATGCTGCCTGGAGTAGAGACTGGGGCCCTACTTTTGTAGCCTCTGTGGAACTTTCGGCAGCCTTCGATTCCGTTGACCGTGAAAGGTTGTGGCGCAAGCTAGCATTTTGGGGCCCACCAAGAGGCCTATTAAGTCATTTGGAGGGGATTTAAAATAATTCTGGTGTTAGAATACACCTAGACCAAAAGGGCGACATGTCAGCCATTGTTAATACTTTCTGTGGTGTCAGACAGGGGTGTATCTTGGCTCCATGGGTGTTCAATCAGTATGTTTCTGATGCAGCTGAACATCTTCACAAGGAGGGCTTATTAGCTCCAAGACTGGGCTCTGCTAAGATTGTATGGTTGGCTTATGCGGATGACTTCCTGCTATTTGACTCAACTAAGGTGGGTCTCCAGCGTCTCTTCGATGTCTTTGCCAACTATGCCAAGATTAATGGCTTGACCATTAATCCCTCCAAAAGCAAAATCCTTGCACTATTTAAAGGCCCTCATAAGAAAATAAGCTATTCCTGGAATCTGGAGGGGGCTAGGATTCCCACTTCTAATAGCTTTATCTATCTGGGCTGTTATGTTGGCACATGTAAGGGCTCGAGAGGGCAGCTGGATGTGCTTCTAAACAAAGCTAAGGCACTGGAAAATCAGATCCTAAAAATCGACCGCAAATACGGTTGATTCTCTATTAAATCAGCCCTCCTCTTCTTTCAAGGGAAAATAGCTCCCAAATTGACATACCACTTAGAATTATGTACGATGCTAACTGTCTCTAAACTTGATGGGATCGAAGGTGCCATTTGGAGACGGGTCCTTTCCATACCGAATGCAGTCCCTTTGGCTGCAATTCGGTACAAATTAGGATATGTCTCCCTAAAGGCTCATGTCCATTGGAGGATGCTTACGCTTTATGCAAAACTTAAGGATCCACTACCCAATACTTTATACAAACTTGTTGGAAAGAATATTGAGCACTCGGGTTTCCTAATCAATTTCTGCAACTTGTGTGAAATAATTCTCCACAACGTTGACTCCGACTTAGAACAACTAACTACCAACCCAATGAAAACTAAAAAGAAATTGCTGGACTATGATTGGTGCCTCACTATTGATTGTTTTCACTCATATAGTTCCATGAACCATCTATCACATGAACATAAGAAAGGTGGGTCTCTCTCTCTCCCAGATTCTTACCATCTTCCCAAACGGAATCCATCGATCCTCTTTGTTAAGATTGTGCTGGAACATCCTTCTTACTTTGGACATTAAACTGCGTAGAAAACAAATCAAGGTGGAAGATAGTCTTTGTAGATTTTGCCAGTCAGTCCCTGAAACGGCTAAACATCTTGTGCTATTCTGTACACAACTTAACACTCTAAGAGAATCTTGTCTGAGTCCACTGAAGGTTTTGTTCTTGGGTCTACCTGTTGATCCGGTATGGCAACGCTGTTTCTGTATCCAAAATACGCAAGAGGGATTGGCATTGTCTGCCTTCATTCGCAATCTTAAACTGGATTGCTCTAGATAAACTGTATGCTCACAAACATACATAGGTCACCTTTGCCATTTGCTGTTTGATTTGTTCTCTTTTTTTCCCTCTGTTGATCTACCTTTTTTTAAATTAATTGATTGTTCTCTTTTCATGTGAAGATTGCTATATGTCTGATATCTATTCTGTTTGTTGACTATTATTATTATGTATAAATTATGTGTATGTACTGTAAATTCTTTTTCTCTTTCACTTTTGTAAAGGTTTAATAAAACCATATACAATAAAAAAATAAAAAATAAAAAAAATATTGGTCATCGACTACATTGACCCTCTGCCACAGAGGGTCACGTGAGGTCAGCCACAATCTCGTCGAGGGTTGGCATGATGTGGCACTCCCGCTTGATGGAGTGTTCGGGAGGCGCATGTCTATACAGATTCAGACCTTTCCCGGCTGCTTGGGTTTCTTCATGGCCACCATAGGGGACACCCATGGTGTCCCACCCCAAAAGTGTACCCGCAACATACAGTCACTGGGAAGGCTCAGCCAGTCTGGCCTGGACTTCCCCACAATACCATATAAGGAACTTCCCCCCAACAGCCAGTCAAGGGGAAAGGGATAGAGTCATGGCTTCCCAGGAATTTGAGAAAAACAAGGTAACAGGCAATAGAAAGTAAGAGGCCACAGGGGCAATCTTGTTTCCTATCAGGAATCAACTGATTCCAATGTCAGGGCCTGCCAATCCCCAAAATGGAGGATACTCAGAGCACCTGTCAGATTCAGCATGGAGCTGCCACGAGCATACCCTGCTCGGTGGGCTACACACAGGTGCCCAAAAACATACACTAGGGGCACAGGGTTGTACCCCCACCCATGGGTGCCATAAGGGTATCCTAAGGGTCTGTACACCAAACCAAAATTAGGAAGAGCTGCACTGCCAGGAGTCCCACATGGACTCCTGGGCACAAAACAATAAAGAACACATATGAAAAAGGACTAAAGGACAAGGACAGGGAGGCCCTGTCCCCCCATGCATTTCCAGCATCACACCATGTCTGATTAGAAAGGTTAAAATAAAAATGTATAAACATATAACATACAGTTGAATCCTCAAATTCTATATAAGGAGCATTTGTAGTTGGAACTCAACCAAATAAATAGAATGTAAAGTGGTGATTCCATGTCATAGATTCAACAATTAGTATGCCAGACCATAGGTCTACTAGAAAAACAACGTTGTAATGTTTGTCTTCTATAACAAGCTCTTGTGGGGTTCTTGTACAATCAGCCCTGCTCTAGTTTGAACGCTATCCCCTAGATTGGGCAGGTTTTCCTCAGGACGGGGTACTATGTTTTCTTGTTTGCTAAGGAATGTATTTCTTGTTCGGGTACAGGCGGCTCCCTGTAATCTATATCAAGGCTAATCTGTGGATGCAGTGCTTGAGGAAGCGTGGAGATACAGTTATCTCTGTCATTGGTAAGAATCTTCCCCTTGGGCACGCTGTGGAGTTCCAACATGATGTGCCATGGGTCAAGCAATGATCGTCCTTAGAAGAGCGTGCGGCGGTTCAAGCAGCGGACTGCCGTGTTAGGCTCATCCTGCCTTGGGAAAGCTGCCCGTGACAGCGGGCATCTGCGGAGTCAATCTCAGAAATATCTCCTCATGGAAGCGGTCTGAAACCCGTGGGACCTCGGATCTCGTATGAAGCCTGCAGGGGCGTTCATTGCTAAGTCTTGTGTTTATTTATTTGTCTCCAACCTTGAACACACTTCTCTTACACTTCGTGATTATTAGCCCCAGTGTTTAATGTTGTCACCGGGGCACACCCTTGTGTTTTTATTAAAAAAAATATCTTTTGCATTTTTTCTCAAATTTATGAACGGTTTTGGGAAATGTGAAATTGCTTCGCTCCTAAGATTGCAATGTTTGGTTTATGTCTTAAGGGGAGAGGGGGGAAAAGTGTAATTTCGTGGCTTGCTCACATAAATATAGACACAGTAACTACACCCTTTGTTGCAAACGTTCTAGGCAGCATAAATGAAAATGAATTGGATTTTCACTTCTTATTACTGATCAAAAATTGTGCACAGGAAACACTTCCCCACTATCTCAGCTATTGCTGTATAGATGAATAGTCGCCAACAGGGGTAGGAGGTCCACAAGCCACACGGGCACTGAACGCACGCGCCTTCTGGGTTTTCCTGAAATTGACAGCAACAACTGGTGGCAGTTATTATGCACTACTTGCTCTTGTGCTACAGGAATGACAGTGCCACGTGCATGCAGAAATAATGCACCGTGGGGTGCAGGCACATGCGCGCAGAAATAGTGCACCACATACCCTGGGGTGCAGGAACTACAGTGCCACGTGCATAATGAAATAATGCATCACTTTCCTTAGGGGTAGAAATTCTAATCACTTTATAGTAAAGTCTAACATGGAAGTCCCTCTATTGGATTCTTTCTTTACTGTTCTTCATTATTGATGTGATTGAGTTGAGTATAAAACTTTGCAGATCATCAGGGTACAATGAAAATATTCTTACAAAGGAAAGAAGGATTTTGAAAGAAAAGGAAAGTAAATTAACAAGTAAATGAACAACCTAAACAGCAAAAACATTAAAATAATGACAATGCAACCTAACATCAAAACATTCATTCGTTTTTATAGTTTTATATTTAAAAAAAGAAAAGCAAACTATAAAAACTAAATTAATGATTTGTAGAACAGGGGAAAGGGATTTCCAGCACAGTATGAGAACATGAAGCTTTCTTTTCTTTATTGTCTTGATTCTTTACTGTGGCAAAGCTCAGAATATCGTCCCTGAATATCATGTGTGTTAGCTGAGCGAAGAATCATACTTTAGATTATAACATTCTTGCTTTAATAAAAATGGATTAACCAGAGACTGGCCACTTCAAAAGTATAAAGATTAAAAAAGAGAGGTCAATCATACACATCAAAATATAGAATTCATGGTCTTATGGAAGGACAATCTTCTCATTTTGAATGAATGGTAACTGTAATCCATATTGTGTGAAGTGCGGTGAGGGCCTCTGAAGTAGGCCGCAGCGGGACAGCTCCGGCCGGAGCGAAATGAAACATGCCACACATTGTTAGAGTCTTGGCCCGGAAATGCCTCCCTTGCGCGGGGGCGGGCCTTTTATTGAGACGCCCTGCGTCACCACGTTGCGAGGCGCAGGGCGCATGTAACATTCCTCCTTTATTATAAAGTGAGATGAGACTTTGGGGACCACCCGGGAGCTGTATCCCACAGTCTCATCTGGTCTCTCACCTTCCATCTCCGGCTCACCCATGTCCAGTTCGCTCCCCTGCTCCCACGCTCTGTCACCTGCACCTTCTTCACCCTGAAGGTTGGTGAGCTCGTCTTCGATAACCTGGGAGTCTTCATCTTCTTGGGGATAGTCCCCATCAGTCCATAGGTTGCGTGGCATTGGCTTGAACCATGACGCATTGCGCGTCACCTGCCGGTGCCCTCTTTGCACGGTTATCATGGTCCCTTGTGTCTCGCTGACGGTCCATGGGAGAGTCTCATAGCGGGAGTCCAGTTTGGACTTTGTCGGGTTCCGCAACATGACCACCTGGTCGCCCACCTGTGGTTGGATGGTTTCGACCTCCTCTTGGCACTCATGTGGGCATTGGCATCTGTTCTCCTTTTTTCGGCACGCCCATTGTCAAGCTCGTCTGGTCTTTGGCTGCGGTGATGTGGAATGGACGACTTTATGACGGTGCTGAACATGAGGTCAGCTGGCAGAGCGCCGGTCGTGCTGTGCGGGGTGACCCTGTAGTTTCGCAGGAAACAATAGAGGTCGACTTTCCACGGACTGGTATTAGCTTTTGATAACCTCAGTACTATGTTGATAGTCCTCATGAACCGTTCCACATCCCCATTCGCCTGGGGCCACCTTGGCATGATGTGGTGATACCGGATGTTCAGTTCTTGCAGCTTGTGTTTAAACTCCTCCCCTTGGAAGGGTGCGCCATTGTCACTCTTGATCGTCGTAGGTAGTCCGTGTGTCGCAAACATTTTCTCGATGGCCGGGATGACCACTTCCGCCGCCGTGGATTCCACCACCTCGACTTCCGGATATCGGGAGTGATCATCGATGGCTACTAGGAGGTACAGGCCTTCTTGTAGTTTGCAGAAGTCGATGCTTATTGCCTCCCACCTGCCAGAGCCTCGTTCCGCCGACTGGATTGGTTCTGGATCAGGTGGGGCTCCGGTTATCAGACATGGTAGATAGGTGTTGACTAGCCTTTCCACCTTTACATCTATCTGTGGGAACCACACTCGGTGTCGAATGCAAGCCTTCGTTCGAGCCATCCCTTGGTGGCCCTCATGGGAGAGGGCCACTATTCGGTCCTGCAGGGCCGGCGGGATGATGATGCGATTTCCGCGGAGCAGCAGTCCTTGCTCTGTTACCGACAGGTCCTGGCGTACGGTGAACATCCCTGTGAGGAATGCCTTTTCTTCCACAGTCCTGTTGTGGGTGTTCTTCATGAAGGACCTCCAGTCACCTGAGATGATAGCATCCTTTACAAAGTCGCAGCATGGATCATTGCGCATTTCCTCTGCAATGTCATCGATGCTGACAGCCTTTGGCCTCATGGCCCGCACCACCTGGCAGATGTGCTCCTCGGTCTCTTCGGCCACCCGAACCTCCTGTGGCGTCGCCTCTTGAGGGTGTCTTGAGAGGAAGTCTGCTGGGTTGCCGCTCCCCGGCTGGTATGCCAACTCAAAATTGTACTGCTGGAGATGGAGCAGCCATTTGGCTATTCTGGCCGGCGGGTGCGAGGAGGTGCCCATGAAAATTGACAGGAGAGGCTTGTGATCCGTGATCGCCGTGAACCTTCGGCCATACAGATAGAGGTGAAAATTGCGACACCCCCACAGTACGGCAATTGCCTCCTTCTCAATGTGAGAGTATTGCTTCTCTGTCATTGTGAGGGCTTGTAACGCATATGCGATGGGTCTCTTCTCACCCTCTTTTGTGACCTGCATGAGGATGGCCCCCAGGCCAACAGGGCTAGCGTCCACAAAAAGTTCAGTCGGACGCGCTGTGTCGTAGTACGCCATTTTTGTGTCCACAAATAGTGATTCTTTGATGCTCTCAAATGCTTCCTGGCACGCTTTTCCCCCATTCCCACTTCGCGTTGAGCTTGGTAAGTTCTCGAAGGGGTTCCGAGAGAGTGGCCAGGTTCCGGATAAATCTCCCACAGTACGTGGCCATCCCCAGGAAACTGCTCACGTCCGTGGGTGTCATGGGCGGACTCACAGCCTGTATGTCAGCAACCTTCTGAGGGTCCAGTGAAATGCCAGTGCTATTGAATTTGTAGCCAAAAAATGAAATTTCCGTCTTGAAAAACTCACATTTTTCCTTGTGAATGGTTAGGCCAGCCAGTCGGCCCAGCAGCATTCGTAGTCTTCTCGAGTGTTCTTCCTCGTCCTGAGCATGGATCAGGATGTCGTCGCTCACATTTAGGACACCTGGAATGCCCCGGATGACTTCTTGAATTGTCTGTTGGAAGACTTCGGCCGCCGAAGAGATCCCAAAGTTTAGCCGCTTGTATCTTCGCAAACCCAAATGTGTTGAAAAAGTGGTTATGTACCAAGAGTCCCTATGCAGCTTCAGCTGGTGGTAACCCGCTTTCAAATCAACCTTCGAGAAGACTCTTGATCCCGTGAGGTCAGCCACAATCTCGTCGAGGGTTGGCATGATGTGGCACTCCCGCTTGATGGAGTGTTTGGGAGGCGCATGTCTATACAGATTCAGACCTTTCCCGGCTGCTTGGGTTTCTTCGTGGCCCCCATAGGGGACACCCATGGTGTCGGCCCCGTCACCTCTTCTATAATGCCAGCTTCTTCCAATGCTTTGAGTTCTCCCTCCACCTGTTCACGCATTTGAAATGGGGTTCTCCGGTGTCTCACGGCCTTTGGCTGGACCGACTCATCAATATGGAGCTTGATCGTTTTTCCTTTCAAACACCCAATCCGGTTTTGCAGGTTGGGATACTGTGCAAGGATGTTTTCAACCTCTTGGGCTTCCTTGACTTGACTGACAAACTGTACTAGCCCTAGGTCCTCAGCCGCATCACCACTCAGAAGGCATTCAATCCCTGCATTCTCTACGTAGATCTTGGACGGTAGCCTGTTCTCACCGTGGCTGAGGGTGGTGAGGAATCTGCGAACCACCGGTAAAGGTTTTCTACAGCCATATGCAAACAGAAGGGTGTCTGTGTTCTTGAGGGCTGGTCGTGGTTGCAGAGTTTGAAATGGGCTTGTGGGCATAACATTTACAGAGGCTCCCGTGTCTATGGTCATCCATACCTGCTGGTTTTGTAGGGTGACCTGGCATTTGCGCCGCCTGAGCCCTTTCCTCTGTGTAGCATGCCCACAATCCAGAGCTGACACAAGGTATACTTTTTTCCCTTTGGTCCGCTGCTCTCTACCAGAGTCTTGTTGAGTCCCTGTGACGTCATCCCCTTCTTCCTCGGTGGAAGAGTTGGTCGTTTCGACTCGCCTTGCGGTTGCCTGCTTCTTTTTCTTAGTTCCACTCTTCTCCTGGGGGTTCTGTGGAGGCGGTAGTGGAGCGCCCGATGATCGGCACACCTTGGCATAGTGGTCCTTTCTGCCACATGCCCCACATGTTGTCCCTAGCACCGGGCAGTTTCGCCATCCATGACGCGATCCACCACACCATCCACACTCCGTAGGTCCCGGGATTCGTGGCTGCCATCTGGCTGGTGCGTAGTTGCCGCCGGACTCATCTCTTGTGGACTGTCTATTGGTGACATGGGTGTTACGCTCACCTGGCTCCCACAGAGGCGTCAATCTGAACTGGACAGCTGCGGTCTCCACCAATGTGACACGTAGGGCCGAGATAACGGACTGGACTGGCCCACCTAGCTTCGTTTGCTTGGCCTGTAGGAATATTCTTCTGCGAATGGAGAAAGGGAATTAACCACCCGTGGAGTTGAGCGTAAATCCACCCAACCCGCCGTTCTCCCCACTGATCACCTTTGATGTCCCCTCTTATAGTCTCACCAGATGGTTTGAAAAGATGAGCTCTCCATCCTGCATTGAGCGCAGGGGCGCGTAGATAACAAGTTGCTTCACTGGCTCAAAGGAATTGGTGAGTTCCAGAACAATATTGACTCCGATATTCCCGGAAAGACGCTGTAAGTATGTAGTTCGTAAGAGTTCAAATGCCTGACTTTCACTCTTGTCCGATTCCTTGCTGGTTGCAGCTTGACCCTACTGAAGAGTTCCTCATGGCAACCGGTAATATTCTGGTAAGGATTTGTATTATCCAACACAGTTCGATAAAATAATGTCCATATGTAACCTGTTGCTTTCTCCCTTATTCAGGCGCTGAGAGAAAGTATAAGTCTCAGGGAATAATGCCTCCGGTGGTAGAATCAGGTAAGTCTTATATGGTGAGAAGGGTTCCCCTTATTAATCCATTTGTTTCACCTTGCAGTCCTTTTGTTTCTCCTTAGGGGCCGGGGTTCGGCTAGGATGCAGTGGGAGTTGCGCCAACCCGTGAAGAGGAATAGTACCCCCGGTGGTAAAATCAGGTAAGTCTTTGGGGGGGTATTCCTCTGTGTATTCCCTTGGCTCACCTTGCTGTTCTTGTCTTCTCCTTAGGTGCCGGAGTGCAGTGGGAACATGCAGGAGGATGCGGTGGAATGTGAAGATGCTGCGAAGGCCGGTGAGTTCAGCGCGGCGCTGCTGCAGGCGAGGCGACACGCATAAAATACCTTCTTTCTCCCAGCTCGAAGGCGCGATGGATCGGGAATTCAGGTAAGGATCAAAGGTATTGCTCTTGTTCTAAACTTTTCTCCTTCTTTCTCCCTTTTTCTAGGAGCTCCAAACTCGAGGCGGGCGTGGCAGAAGACTGGATGCAGGCTTGCAGGCACGGTGAGCGTTACGCTGCTGGATGCAGAATAACGCAAAGCGTGTGCTGCTCTTTGGGCATGGTTTAAATAGCCTCCAAAGTAGTCTCAGATAAGTATTCCTCCCCAGCCCCACCCGAGTAAAAAAATAGTCCCTAGGTAAAATAGTCCCTTCCAAGCCTCTTTTGGCTTGGAGCTCTTGCAGCATGGTCTTCATCAGGTAAGTTTTAATCTAAGAGGTCAGCAGAGCGAGGCGGACAACTGTTTGATGATTTACCAGCATTTACACTTTTATTAGAGAAATTATGTTAAAGAAATGACTGTGTGCATCGCAGTGTGTCCCATGGGATCTGTGGTGGAGGCTGTCTACTTGCTTTGCTAAGGAACGTGAAGTTCGGAAAGAATCACCAGTCTACTTTCTATTTTCATTGGAAAGAACGTCTCAACCCATAAAAACAATGCGAATACGTGGAGTGCATCGCTGTGTGTCCTGTGTCTGTAGTCCGCCGGCTGGCCTTTGGCAGACTGGTGTTTTCAATCAGGTGCGTGCATCGGGTAAGACAACAACACTGCTGCAAAATCAAGGCAGGGACGTCATTTCACCAAAATGCAAGGGGTAACGGAAGTGACATCACACGACCCTTAACCCCCTGGTGACAACACAGGAAGTGAAGTCATTTGGCCCCACCCCGAAGTGATATTGCGGGAAGCGATGGAAAGGAAGTGGCATCACATAGCATTGTACACTATGAAAAATATGGTTACGATATCACTATAATGTGATGTACATTTCATACAAGAATGGATCGCCATTTGTATCGTTAAGATCAGTGTGTATAATCCCATATTATCAAATTACTGTGAATGCAAGCAGACGTCCATGACCAAATGATAATGATGTGTTATTATATAGCACTTAGGCTTAAGCGCTTTATATAGAAAAAATATACACCCAATATCACCCAACCTGTGTTGGTACTCATTTGTCGACCTCAGAAGGATGAAAGGCTGAGTTAAGGCATTTAAGAACAGACTAAATCAGTGACTCACGCCCTGAAGTGTGCCTGAAATAAACGTTTAATGAGTCTAGCAATAATTGTATAAAATTCCAGAAAGACACATTATTTGGTATTCCTATTTAGGGTCAGTGCTCAAAGTGTTAGACTTGTGGAACTCAGGTTCGTATTTTTCTTATTTTTTATTAAGGGGCCTGAACAAGAAAGCCAGCCACTTCAGAAGTAAAGAGCCACATGGTGCTGGCCACAGCACAGGAGCTTGAATAAAAAAAAAAAAAATGCATCTTTTGTTTTTTTATTTTTTTTTAGAGGTCTCAAGAGAGACCACAGAGGTCGCAAGGGAGACCACATAGGTCACAGTTGCGACCTCTGGTGACCCCCAAAGGACATCCCTGAGTAAGGCAATTAAATTTCAAGCTTTTTGCTCTGGACTGCTTAACGGTTTAAACCCCCATCCGTCTACAAACGTATATTCAGGGGGGACAGATGATCTAGTATGCAAATGCGAAAGACTAATTGTGCCTGAACCTAAGCCTCAAGTTCAATGAAAAACAAAGCGACCTCCTTCTGGCATTTTCTTTGGCTGATAGCGCGGTGACCATGGGGATCAATGGAGTTTACTGAGTTTTGCCATCTTGTAACGAGTGACTCCGACGCTGTCCTGTAAAAGGACCCAGGGCCTCATTACACGGTATGCGGAGAACCATGGCGCAGTTAGCGCCATGGTTCATGCCGGTAAAATACCGGCACCGCCTTGGTGGAAAGGGGAATTACCGCCCCATTCCAAGGTTGGCGGGGCGGTAATTCCCGCTTCCACCATTGCCCTTCCCCATTCCCATTTTTGCCCCATAGGGCATAATGGGAAAGGGGAAGATGCTAATTGCGGCACTGCAAATTGCGGTACTGTAATTAGCTCCCTGGGTCCCTTTGCGGGCTGGTTTTTAACGCCTGCAAAAAGCGAAATTTCCATCTTGAAAAACTCACATTTTTCCTTGTGAATGGTTAGGCCAGCCTCTTCTAGTCAGCCCAGCAGCATTCGTAGTCTTGTCGAGTGTTTTTCCTCGTCCTGAGCATGGATCAGGATGTCGTTGCTCACATTTAGGACACCTGGAATGCCCCGGATGACTTCTTGAATTGTCTGTTGGAAGACTTCGGCCGCCGAAGAGATCCCAAAGCTTAGCCGCTTGTATTTTCGCAAACCCAAATGTGTTGAAAAAGTGGTTATGTAGCGAGAGTCCCTATGCAGCTTCAGCTGGTGGTAACCCGCTTTCAAATCAACCTTCGAGAAGACTCTTGATCCTGTGAGGTCAGCCACAATCTCGTCAAGGTTTTGGCATGATGTGGCGCTCCCGCTTGATGGAGTGTTCGGGACTCGCATGTCTATACAGATTCAGACCTTTCCCGGCTGCTTGGGTTTCTTCGTGACCACCATAGGGGACACCCATGGTGTCGGCCCCGTCACCTCTTTTATATGCCAGCTTCTTCCAATGCTTTGAGTTCTCCCTCCACCTGTTCACGCATGTGAAATGGGGCTCCCCGGTGTCTCACGGCCTTTGGCTGGACCGACTCATCAATATGGAGCTTGATCGTTTTTCCTTTCAAACACCCAATTCCGTTTTGCAGATTGGGATACTGTGCAAGGATGTTTTCGACCTCTTGTGCTTCCTTGACTTGACTGACGAACTGTACTAGCCCTAGGTCCTCAGCCGCATCACCACTCAGAAGGCATTCAATCCCCGCATTCACTACATAGATCATGGACGGTAGCCTGTTCTCACCGTGGCTGAGGGTGGTGCGGAATCTGCCAACCACCAGTAAAGGTTTTCTACAGCCATATGCAAACAGAATGGTGTCTGTGTTCTTGAGGGCTGGTCGTGGTTGCATAGTTTGAAATGTGCTTGAGGGCATAACATTTACAGAGGCTCCCGTGTCTATTGTCATCCATACCTGCTGTTTTTGTAGGGTGACCTGGCATTTGCGCCGCCTGAGCCCTTTCCTCTGCGTAGCATGCCCATGATCCAGAGCTGACACAAGGTATACTTTTCTCCCTTTGGTCCGCTGCTCTCTACCAGAGTCTTGTTGAGTCCCTGTGACGTCATCCCCTTCTTCCTCCGTGGAAGAGTTGGTCGTTTCGACTCGCCTTGCGGTTGCTTGCTTCTTTTTCTTAGTTCCACTCTTCTCCTGGGGGTTCTGTGGAGGCGGTAGTGGAGCGCCCGATGATCGGCACACCTTGGCATAGTGGTCCTTTCTGCCACATGCCCCACATGTTGTCCCTTGCGCTGGGCAGTTTCGCCATCCATGACACGATCCACCACACCATCCACACTTCGTAGGTCCCGGGATTCGTGGCTGCCATCTGGCTGGTGCGTAGTTGCTGCCGGACTCATCTCTTGTGGACTGTCTATTGGTGACATGGGTGTTACGCTCACCTGGCTCCCACAGAGGCGTCGATCTGGACTGGACAGCTGCGGTCTCCACCAATGTGACACGTAGGGCCGAGATGACGGACTGGACTGGCCCACCTAGCTTCGTTTGCTTGGCCCGTGGGAATATTCTTCTGCGAATGGAGAAAGGGAATTAACCACCCGTGGAGTTGAGCGTAAATCCCGCCACCCCGCTGTTCTCCTCACTGATCACTTTTGATGTCCCCTCTTATAGTCTCACCATATGGTTTGAAAAGATGAGCTCTCCATCCTGCATTGAGCACAGGGGCGCGTAGATAACCAGTTGCTTCACTGGCTCGAAGGAATTGGTGAGTTCCAGAACAATATTGACTCCAATATTCCCGGAAAGACGCCGTAAGTATGTAGTTCGTAAGAGTTCAAATGCCTGACTTTCACTCTTGTCCGATTCCTTGCAGGTTGCAGCTTGACCCTACTGAAGAGTTCCTCATGGCAACCAGTAATATTCTGGTAAGGATTTGTATTATCCAACACAGTTCGATAAAATAATGTCCATATGTAACCTGTTGCTTTCTCCCTTATTCAGGCGCTGAGAGAAAGTATTAGTCTCTGGGAATAATGCCTCAGGCGGTAGAATCAGGTAAGTCTTTTATGATGAGAAGGGTTCCCCTTATTAATCCCTTTGTTTCACCTTGCAGTTCTTTTGTTTCCCCTTAGGGGCCGGGGTTCGGCTAGTATGCAGTGGGAGCTGCGCCGACCCGTGAAGAGGAATAGTACCCCCGGTGGTAAAATCAGGTAAGTCTATGGGGGGGGTATTCCTCTGTGTATTCCCTTGGCTCACCTTGCTGTTCTTGTCTTCTCTCCTTAGGTGCCGGAGTGCAGTGGGAACATGCAGGAGGATGCAGTGGAATGTGAAGATGCTGCGAAGGCCGGTGAGTTCAGCGCGACGCTGCAGCAGGCGAGGTGACACGCATAAAATAACTTCTTTCTTCCAGCTCGAAGGTGCGATGGATCGGGAATTCAGGTAAGGATCAAACGTATTGCTCTTGTTCTAACCTTTTCTCCTTCTTTCTCCCTTTTTCTAGGAGCTCCAAACTCGAGGCGGGCGTGGCAGAAGACTGGATGCTGGCTTGCAGGCACGGTTAGCGTTACGCTGCTGGATGCAGAATAACGCAAAGCGTGTGCTGCTCTTCGGGAGTGGTTTAAATAGCCTCCAAAGTAGTCCCAGATAAGTATTCCTCCCCAGCACCAGCCGAGTAAAAAAAATAGTCCCTAGGTAAAATAGTCCCTTCCAAGCCTCTTTAGGCTTGGAGCTCTTGCAGCATGGTCTGCATCAGGTAAGTTTTAATCTATGAGGTCAGCAGAGCGAGGCGGACAACTGTTTGATGATTTACCAGCATTTACACTTTTATTAGAGAAATTATGTTAAAGAAATGACTGTGTGCATCGCAGTGTGTCCCATGGGATCTGTGGTGGAGGCTGTCTACTTGCTTTGCTAAGGAACGTGAGGTTCGGAGAAGAATCACCAGTCTACTTTCTATTTTCATTGGAAAGAACGTCTCAACCCATAAAAACAATGCGCATGCGTGGAGTCCATCGCTGTGTGTCCTGTGTCCGTAGTCCGCCGGCTGGCCTTTGGCAGACTGGTGTTTTCAATCAGGTGCGTGCATCGGGTAAGACAACAACACTGCTACAAAGTCAAGGCAGGGAAGTCATTTCACCAAAATGCCAGGGTAGCGGAAGTGACATCACACGACCCTTGACCCCCTGATGACATCACAGGAAGTGATGTCATTTGGCCCCACCCCGAAGTGATATCGCGGGAAGCGATGGAAAGGAAGTGGCATCACATAGCATCGTACACTACGAAAAATATGGTTAGGATATCACTATAATGTGATGTACATTTCATAGAAGAATGGATCGCCATTTGTATCGTTAAGATCAGTGTGTATAGTCCCATATTACCAAATTACTGTGAATGCAAGCAGACGGTCATGACCAAATGATAATGATGTGTTATTATATAGCACTTAGGCTTAAGCGCTTTATATAGAAAAAATATACACCCAATATCACCCAACCTGTGTTGGTACTCATTTATCGACCTCAGAAGGATGAAAGGCTGAGTTAAGGCGTTTAAGAACAGACTAAATCAGTGACTCACCCCCTGAAGTGTGCCTGAAATAAACCTTTAATGAGTATAGCAATAATTGTATAAAATTCCAGAAAGACATATTATTTGGTATTCCTATTTAGGGTCAGTGCTCAAAGTGTTAGACTTGTGGAACTCAGGTTCTTATTTTTCTTATTTTTTATTAAGGGGCCTGAACAAGAAAGCCAGCCACATCAGAAGTAAAGAGCCACATGGTGCTGGCCACAGCACAAGAGCTTGCATAAAAAAAAAAAAAAAATCTTTTGTTTTTTATTTTTTTAGAGGTCTCAAGAGGGACCACAGAGGTCGCAAGAGAGACCACAGAGGTTGCAGTTGCGACCTCTGGTGACCCCCAAAGGACGTCCCTGAGTAAGGCAATTAAATTCAATTCCAAGCTTTTTGCTCTGGACTGCTTAACGGTTTAAAGCCCCATCCGTCAACAAACGTATATTCAGGGGGGACAGATGATCTAGTATGCAAATGCGAAAGACTAATTGTGCCTGAACCTAAGCCTCAAGTTCAATGAAAAACACAGCAACGTCCTTCTTGCATTTTCTTTGGCTGGTAGCGCGGTGACCGCGGGGAACAATGGAGTTTACTGAGTTTTGTCATCTTGTAACGAGTGACTCCGACGCTGTCCTGTAAAAGGACCCAGGGCCTCATTACACGGTAGGCGGAGAACCATGGCGCAATTAGCACCATGGTTCATGCCGGTAAAATACCGGCACTGCCTTGGTGGAAAGGGGAATTACCACCCCATTCCAAGGTTGGCGGGGTGGTAATTCCCCCTTCCACCATTGCCCTTCCCCATTCCCATTTTTGCCCCATAGGGCATAATGGGAAAGGGGAAGGTGCTAATTACGGCACCGCAAATTGCGGTACCGTAATTAGCTCCCTGGGTCCGTTGCGGGTTTGTTTTTTAACGCCTGCAAAAAGCAGGCGTTAAATTCCCCAACCCGCAAAGGGACCCTGTAGTAAGGCGGTAAGGATTTACCGGTACCGGTAAAATACCGGTACCGGTAAACCCTTACCGCCTACCGTGTAATGAGGCCCCCAGTCTTTCACCTGGTTCGAAGAGTGAGCTATACACACTGCGAAAGTGCTTGACTAAGGAAACAATTGACTGGTGTCATCAGCAAGCCCTTCATCGACGTCCGGGGTTCTAAGTAACTTTTGGTGTTGGAGAATTAGTGGTCAGAGAAGTCTGAATGACAGTGTGAGTACAGGTGTTGGGCAAGTAAAGTATCACTAACTATTTGACATAATGTTGAAGGCTTAAACATAAATCCAGGTACATCATAGTGAGCAAAACAAGCATGGTGACTGTCGAGCGTATGCTCTTTGAGCCGTGTGCTGCTCGAATAAAAGGAGTACTGTGCAATCAAGTACTATGTTGTGCCTATAAACTTGGAATAATTTGATCATCTAAATATAAATCAATGAGCTCAACGATTGCAGGGCATCTGTCCTTTGAGTTAAGTGTTTAGTAATCAAGGGAGAGTGGTGAAAATGAAATACGGTGACCGCCAAGTGCACATTCTTTGAGCCGAGTGCCTCGAGTCACTGGAATAATTAAAACAAAAACTGCTAGCATGGTAACTGCGGGGCTTATGCCCTTTGAGTCGAGTGACCTGTAATTGAAGGAGTGCGGTATAAGCAAAGACTGCTGTTTGCCTGACTTCATTGCGTGTCAGTTAACATAATCGTGACTAAACTAGCCCGGCGACTGTGAAGCTGGCAGCTCTTTGAGCCGTGCAAACTGACATTGAATTTGGATTAAAATGTGGAGTTAAGATTGGTTGTACACAGAGGACTTTGTGCTGGTTGAGTGAACTACATAGGGAATCATAGAGGTTTCAGAATTTTTGAGAGATCAATTTTGAGAAATTGAGTAGCCCTGTGTGCCATCAAACATGTAATAGTGAAGAATTCAGAGTGGTTCTAAATTTATGTCATACGTAACCTTTTCTTTAACCACAGGGATGCCTGACGTCCGTAAGATAAGCACTACTTTGTTGGTTCTCAAATCAACTCCCATGAAACTGTTGATCAGTAATACTCAAAAACGTAAAGTGCTGGGTCAATTGAGCTCGGCACAGGGCAAAAAGATTTGTGCCGGGGATATAAGAGATTTCTGCCACCCATGCATGTCCCTAACTGACTCTGTCAGCATGATGTGAACGATATTCACAGTGAAAAAATTAAACAACTGAATGTAGTGCCCAAGCATGATCAACGATATTCGGAAACAAATGGTCTGGAATCATCAGTTACAGACAAACAAATCTTGACCATTGTCTCTGACACAGTTATGATGCTTGAAGGTAAATGAGTGACATTGCCACTGAAAGAACAATCTCAGATTCTTATCGACAAGGTTACTGTTGATTCTGTTTTTATACCATCTGACTCATTAAGTGAGAGTGTTTCTAAAGACGGTCAAGAGTCAAGAGCAAATTATGATTGGTCTGTAGGCAATATTTCGATAATTGCATCTTCTTCCTTGATTGAATCTGTTAACAACAGTTTATACCATTCTCCGTGTTTGTTTAACAATTCTAACACATCCACATCTGGAATTGCTGTACTTAACCACACACGGCAGCAAATATTTCACCATCCATGCCGGGTAGTTCTCAATCAGCATTGCTGGAAATAACTGTGAACTCTATTTACATGACCATTGTTTCTTTATCAAAACTATTTGAAACGTTGGACACAAAAATCATGCAACAAACATTTCAAATAGGCTGTATTGAACAATGGATGAAAAAGTTGGTGAAAGAGAAAGAGACACTGGTCCCTGTGTCGCTTTGTACAGCTAAATTAATGAAACAATGCAAGATCTGTGAGAACGGTGAAAGACAAGAGAGTCCACAAGAAGTCATATTAACCACACTTCCGTTAGTTGAAGGTATTATTACAATAGTAGTGACACCTTGGTGGATCATTCCGTATCACAGGCAGAAGTCATCACGGTTCAATCAAATAAGACCGCGCATGTCTTGCCCCCCGTGATAGACAACTACAACTTGTTTAACAAAAATACTAAAAGAAAAAGAGATGAACGTGTGATGACAGTAATAAAAAAAAAAAATCAGAAGAGCACTGCATGCCACACACAAGCAAATGCCAGACAATTCATTACACAAATGAATGGTTAAAACATGAGTCTCAAGACAACCAAAGTAAAGCGTGCAACACACAAAGCAGTGATTAACACACTTAAGAACACAATTAATGTTCAAGAGTCAGAAATGAGAGACTATCCACCACTGAATGAATTAATTAATTATGGCATTGGGTGTCTCGCAAGATAAATGTGAAGAAGTGAGCACGTGTAAAATGCAAATAGTGACCCCTTTATACCCCTCAACTGCTTCTGTGGAGAAAGCAAACCTCCTTAATGTAGTGCAAAAACAAGTGCCAAGTCACAAATTGATTACGGCTGATATTAAAATGAATAGAAATTGAGAACTCAATTGAAAAATACTTAAAATTGCATCAAAGAAGTAGTGGATCAAGTATAACTATGCAACTGACACCTGAGTCAACATGTACCACAATGGGCACCAAAAAGATACACGGATGGCGGTATTAGCACATGGACCAAGGTGCTATTAGTTTTGTATTATATTGAACTTTTAGGATGATTTTAATTTGTTTATTTATGTTTCTATTTCTTTCTTCTGTTAACATTTGTATACAAATATTGTAAAGTTGAAATTTCAGCTAAAACAATAATAATAAAAAGAAAAGAAAGGCCTCTCTATCCCTACTCTGCTGAGGATTTACAAACCTAACTGAAACTAAGGGAACACACTAACACAGGATAACTGTCCCTCACACTAAGCATCACATGAACAGCATTCACAGTCTCTGAATAAGCTTCGAAGGACCTGGGTGATTTCCCTTCTCCCGGGATTCAGAGTCAGGTCTGTTGGTGTTCAACCAAAGAAAGAAATGTCTCAAATGAGTTGTTGATATTTCAAAGTCAATGAAAGCGTTTGTTCTACTAGCAAATCTCTTCTTGTTGAAATATCCGCTTTCCACTTTCTCCAAATAGCATCAATGGTAATCCCAGCCACAATGCTTTTTCACCTTCCTCAAGAAGATTTGCCACAGTTGCAATATTCACAACCACCAGCCATACACAGTTTTTGGTTAAAAGTTAGTATTTTCTTGGTTACCGTTTTGAGCTTCACAATGGTATATTTGTCAGGATGACTTCTTAGTGCTGCTGCTTCTACTTTAACAACTTTACTTCTCCTTCATTCACTATGCGAACCGTCACCTTTGTCTCACAGTTCAGCTCTTAGTTTGGACTACTACAATACTGCATCCACTGACAACCAGATAATACCACTACAGCTTCAGTACTTTGGACTGATGCCACAGCTTCAGGGATTTGTACTTTTAGACATGCTTCAACAACTTCAAGTAGGCAAGACACTTCTGAATAATTTTTCTCAAAAGGGGCAGCCTCTTTGCCTCTCTTATCTGTCTGCCACAGGAATAACAACCTGGCTTTGCCTTTGAGACTCAGTTCTCTCTGTCTTCCACAGTCTTTGGCACTACATCTTGTGCCACTCCCCGAAGACCCCCTCACCCAGGTGTTCCTCCTGCATTGGTCCACTCCCAGGAACTGGATCCAAAAGTGATGGCCATGTCCTGTCCACCTGGATGACAGATCCCCGGGTACTAGCCAGTGAGACACCTTCTGGTTTCTCACAACACCTTGCTTGGGCTCTTCTCCTCTACCTCCTCCCCCCACCCTCCTGTACCCTGCCCTGGTTGACCTGTATCTTTACTTCCAGGTGCAGCATGAGCAGATGCCTGTACCAGCTCACAGTGGGTAGTGGCAGCATGGTGTTGGAAACAGTGTGTAGGGTAGGGGTGTGCCTTATATAGCCCTCTGGAGTGGAATCAGATCACCTGTGGCTTCATATTTGATACCTGTGTTCATTTACCTCCTGCTGGAGGCTGGAGGTAATTGTGCCCTGTGTTCAGCGGTATTAACACCGCAGATGGATTTGTGATGCGGTTTTGATTTCACTTGGAGTTTGCGGTGCAGATACCGCCAGCAATAGTGCCTGTTGTAATGGCACCGGTTGACTTTACAGTCAGCCGTATTTGTGCCAGCTTGTAATCCGGCAGAGCGGTATTGGTGGTGCTAATTCCATTACCACCATTTTTTACTTATTGCCAATTTAACATTTGAAAAAAGGACCACATTACATATCACATTGAAGCTTTACCAGTCCTCATGAACAACACGTGCCCCCTCCATTCTCCCCCGCCCCACCGATCATAACAAACAATGGTGGTTTGTTGTACAACTAAATCAAATAGATCAAACAAACGGATCAGTGACTCTTCACTATGCATTAAACTCCCCATCTGGGGACCGTATTCCCAGTTCTTGGATTTATCCTTGGAGTATTGCCCTTCTGGGTACCATCTATTTGTGCCATCACACCCCCTCCTCCTTGGAGGGTCAGAATCACCCCTCCACTAATGCACATCCCATCACCACAGAATCAACCCTCCACTAATGCACATCCCATCCCCATTTCTGTCTAACCCCGTCCCAGGCAGTCCTGAATGTGCCCACCTCATTATTCACCATTGCTGCCACCTTACCCATCAGAAACATATTTTTCAATTTATTCAACCAATCTGTTCTGTTAGGGATCATTGCACTTTTCCACTTTTGGACAAGAGCTACCCTCCCTGCCCGCAGCATTGTCTCCCACATCCTGGGGTTCCTGTATGTCTCTCGGTGGAACCCCCAGCAACATTTGCAGTGGGTCTTGCAGGAGTGATACCCCTATGACCTCAGCCATCTACCCCTGTAAGTTCTCCCGTAGGCTTGTACACGTGGGCAATACCATCACATATGACTCCTCAAACTGATTTGGCCGCTCCCCTTTGAGCATAGTGGAGATGCCCCTGTCAACATCTTAGCTCTCTTAAGAGGGTCTCTATGCCATCCCTGGAGTACCTTGAAATTGTGTTCCATATCAACCGTAAAGAGATTCCCTTGAAATGCTATATTGTATATCTTACTCCACACCTCTTCCGTAAGTTCCTCCCCCGCTAGCTCAATATTGTAGGAAATCCTTGCATATTTTTTTTATCACTGATGTTCATAACCTTGCACAGTTTGGACACCATCCCTTTCTGTGTGGTGGTTGAGTCTAATACCTTTTCGAACTGGGTTAGCGGTCTCTTCAATTTCACTCCACACTTTCAATCGCTTAGGAATCCTGTCAACCAGAAGTATTCAAATACTGTGACTTTACCAATTCTCAGAGCCTCTACTACTGCTCATAGGGTAGGAATTCCCCCTCTTGGAACAGTTGTCCCACCCTCTCCAGCCCTTTCTCTGACCAGTCTTGTGAATAGCGGAAACCCCCATCTCCCAGTTTTATAACGGGACCCCAGAGCGAGACCATTGGGCAGGGCCATGATGATAGGTTCTCTGTGCGTTTACCCCACCCATCCACGAGAACCACAGCACTCCTAGGGTGGGGTGGTCGAATAGTCTGCTTGGTACATCTCTATGGGAGGCCCATAACATGTCCCTCACTTTGACCAGGTGTGTGCCCATACCCTCCAGGTAAGTCCAGTACCTACCCATTTCGTCCTGCATGTGTTCCAATAACACCCTGAGCTGGCCTGCATAGTAGTGTAGCCAGATGTCTGGAAGGCTGAAGCCCCCTGCTCCCTGGGGAGGATAAGAGTTGATCGTTTGGTCCTTGGAGTCTTGCCCTGCCATATAAATTGTTGCACAGCTATCTGGAGCTCTTTGAAAGTTGCTTCTGGTACCTTCATGGGGGGGCTGCAAAGAGGTACAGGCATCTCGGCAACACATTCATGTTTACCGCTGTCATATGGCCGTACCATGAAAAAATCATGTTGCCCCACCGGTTAAGATCTACTTTAATGGTGGACAGCAATGGGCCAAAGTTATCTGTTGCTAGCGATGTCAGGTTTCTAGTCAATTGCACTCCCAGGTGTTGGATTGCCCTTTTTCGACTTTGACCCCCAAGAAGCTGTTTACTGGGTCTTGGACTGGATCAGATGCCTGGAGAGGCAACAACATAGATTTAGAATTATTGATTTTTAGGCCCAAGAAGACTTTAAAGGTAGTGATTAATGAGAGCAGGACTGGAAGAGTCGTTGGGGTGTCAACCAGATACCCCAAGATATCGTCTGCTAACAGAGAGAGTTTGAATTCGACCTGTACACTTTGCATCCCCTGTATTCTTGGGTGGTTCCTCACGGCTATCGCCAGGGGTTCCATCGTGAGCATATAAAAGGGGATACAGGGCACCCCTGTCTCGTACCTCTTGTAAGGCTGAAGGGTGCTGACAGCTTCCCATTTACCTGCACTCTCGCCGTAGGAGCCTTATATAGCTTTCCCACACATTTTCTCATGTGTTCCCCAAATCCCATTTTCTGTAGAACTATATATATATATATATATATATATATATATATATATATATATATATATATATATATATTATACATATATATATATATATATATTCAACGAAAAAAAGTTAAAGGGACGTTATGATTAAGTTGCACGAATAAAAACCTTTGAAATTCACTGAAAAAACTTTGTTAAAAGGGACGTTATGGTTAAGTTAGACTAATAAAAACCTATGAAATTCAAAGAAAAAACTTTGTTAAACAGTCTCTGGACCATTATCCCCCCCATTCCAGCCCCTGAAATGGGGGATGAAGGCCATTAGCACCCTAGGTTCCCAAAGCGGGAACCCGGGGTGCTAAAAAATAGGAATTTTCTTCCGCCTGTGGCGTCCTGGTGTAGGAAGGAAAATCCTTTTCCCGGATGGCCACCATGGAAAGGGAAGAAGAGGGTTCCATACAGGGCCCCACTTCGCTTTCCATAGCAGCCTGCAGAAGGTAAAAAGAGAACCCTATGACCATATTACCACAAGCACATTTTTCTTCCCTTTCAAATCTATCCTAATTTCGAATAACTTTACCACAAAGCCAGTCCCAGGTGACATGGCCACTTTGATCCTGTGTTTTGTCCCTTGCGGTCATGGCCAGTAGCCAGATTGTCTGGATCATTACCTTATTCCATGACCCGGACAATCTGGCCACTGCCCATGGCCACAGGCTACGCCTCAGTCACTAAAGGTATACCGCTATTTTTTGTAGCTACATTATGACACTTGTCAAATAATAAAACACTGGCACATTTGCAAAACCATGCTTAAAGGTCCTTGCCAATGCTCCTTACGCAAGTTTGTTGGAAATCCACCCATGTTTTATTTTTTCAAAAGTGTCAAATTTATGCACATACAATCGTCATATGACCTAACCGCACTTGACAAAATCCATTCAGACTTTACGAAAACATCTAAATCTAGATCTATAATCTTTTTGCAAACCTTTGTGTAGATTTGTTAAATGGCACCACATTTATAAGCCTTTACAATATTTTGGGACCCCCACTCTAATTTTGCTCCCTCTTGACAGAATCCCACCAAACTTTGCAAAACATGTATATCTTGATCTATTATCAGTTTGCCAAATGAAGTGTAGATTTGTCAAATGGCACCTCATTTGTAAGCCTTTACATTATTTTTGGACCCGCCCCCATTCAGTCTATGGGGAAAAAAATAAATGTTGGGACCCCCCACTATAAATTTGCCCCCCTCTGGAACAAACCTCACCAAACTTTGCAGAATAATTCAGAGTGGGCCATGTACTTTTTTTTGCAAAGTTTGGTGAGGATTCGTCCAGGGAGAGCGAAGTTATAAGCCGCCCAAAAAGTGCTCTTCCTATGGGATTAGCAAATTAACCATAACTACACGGCCACTACCGTGGCCAAATTGCTAATCCCATAGGAAGTACAGATTAGTTATTACATTTTGGTTTTAAGAAGATTAAGTAAGCGTTTGTAAGATTTGCTGGTAATCTCTGCTTTAGAGTAATGGTACTATCATTACATTCGAACCATCCACATTTCTTTTTTATATATGCAGTGTAATGACCTGCATTGGTTGTGGCTCCTGCATGGTAGATTATACCTATTGTTGTGAAGGTTTTCTTACCAAGTGATACTTGACCATGTGTGAAACCAGTCAGCTTGCAGTTGTTTTTGGTACCATCTGCATTGTACCGTAGAAGCATTAGTATTACGTAGTTACTATGTGTTTGTATTAGTAAGGTGGAGCGATTATCTGAATTGCAGGTAGTACATAATCTACCATGGTTTGCATTTTGTACAAGTTGCTGAAACAGAACGGATTCACAATTAGGTATGGATACATACACGAAGCGCTCATTAGGGATTTGTTCCTGTGCCACATTGTTGCAGAGAGTGCATGTATGTTTCCACATGTATGAAATCTAGAAGATTTCATTTATAGGTATGTTTTTGTTTTCTAGTACTTGTAGTAAGTACATTAGAAATTCTTGTGGATCTTCTTGTGAGTTAATATTGAATTTCACCATTCCAAGTCATTTTTTCGGAGTGTGTGTTGCTTCTTTGAAAAAGTACCTGAGTTACTTTCAGTAATAGGTTCTTCTTTGGTTGTGGTAATTTATGAAGTATTAGCTTCTTTTACTCTCTTTGGAGGATTTGCAGTGAGATCCTGTTGCATTTCTGTTTGTATTAGTTTTCTTTTACAATGTTTTCCTTTTTGTGGAACAGGATATGTTTTTAGATGGGTGTATAGTGAACGTAGTCTATTGTATTCTAAAATGCAAGGAATATCAGTGTTTACTTTACTTACATCAAAGTTGATTAGAAATAGACTGTCAAGTGTACGTAAGCGTGATAGTGCTACGTAGCTCATGCCTTCTTTAAAGACTGTGTTTCCAATAACTATCAATGCTTTGTCTAGGGTAAGACCTTGTGATTTGTGAATGGTGACTATGGGCCTCATTACACAGATGGCGGTAAGGGTTTACCGGTACTGGTATTTTACCGGTACCGGTAAATCCTTACCGCCTTACTACGAGGTCCCTTTGCGGGTTGGGGAATTTAACGCCTACTTTTTGCAGGCGGTAAAAACCAACCCGCAAAGGGACCAGGGAGCTAATTACGGTACTGCAATTTGCGGTACCGTAATTAGCGCCTTCCCCATTCCCATAGAGCGCTATGGGGCAAAAATGGGAATGGGGAAGGGCAATGGTGGAAGGGGGAATTACCGCCCCGCCAACCTTGGAATAGGGCGGTAATTCCCCTTTCCACCAAGGCGGGGCCGGTATTTTAATAGCGCCATGGTTCACCGCCATCCGTGTAATGAGGCCCATGCTAGAGTTAGAGAAAATTGTTCTCTGCGTACATACATGTCTTTGAAGAGAAGGTATCGAGCTGTTGAGCTCCCTATCCTTTTTACTTCTGAAAGTTTGTCAAAGAGAATATTGACAAACTGAATGTTGTTGTCACGTGGGTATGTTTGAAAGCCAACAACTGTGCCCAGTGCTCCATGAACTAGTCCTTGCTCCACGTCAATGTTACGTTTAAGCATTACTCTACAGTTTAAGGATAATTTTTACATTTTCTCCAAACCAGCTGTGCTGAAGATAGAATTTTCTAAGGTATTTAGTCTTGCTGGGGCTTGTCGACACATGAGTAGTGTCATACCATGTACGTCCAGTTGTCTGTGGAGCAAATTTCAATTATTGGTTGCATTTCTTTTTTCAACAGTTTCATTGAATTTTGAACAGCTTGCAAGGGTTGGCATTAAGGACATACAATTGACATTTATGTGTGATAATTGTTCCATAACATCAGTAGCACATGAGCTATGGCCATAAAGTGCATGGATGTGCCAGGTTTTTAATATTGCTTGTGCTTCTTGAGTACACCAACTCAAATACTTTTTAAAATGTTGGCATAAGTGAGATCTGCAGATTGGCACGTTTTCTGTTAATTCTCTGTATTGGAAATGTTACCAAAGGTTGACATTTTGTATGCTCCCAACAGTTTTACGGCAGAGTTTGTGTCCTAAGGTTTTAGAAATAGGTTCACATTTCACTGGTGTCAATTGAAGAAGAGCGCCGAAAACAATAATATGTTTTCCTCCAAAGAGTTCTTCTTAGTTTGTTTTAAGGACTTCTTACAATCTGAGGTGAATCAAAGCCAACATTAAGTTGGAGACCATGCTCACTTCATCGATTAGTAGCATTTTCATTTGTTTTAACACTCTGCGTAGTTCCATTGCACCTTCTGTAGAAAGTTTGTAAAATTCTAATTTGTTTTGGTGTTCTACTGGAAGGAGTAGTAATCGGTGTAATGTGACACCACCTATGTTGTAGGCAGCTAAACCTGTGGGGCAGTTACAGCAGCTGACAGTTTGTTGTTTGTCAATTGTTGAAGGAACTTGCTGATGATTTTGATTAAGAATGTTTTACCTGACCCAGCTTGACCACTGACGTATAGTAGTATAGGTTTGTAATTTTGGCAGGTACATTCTTTATTTTCATGTTGTACACCATGTGCAATTTATTTTGTTACTTCTTAAAAAATGGTACGCTGCTATTTGTTCAGTTTTAATTGTAGCACAGTTAAGTCTTCTGTATCTTCTTCATAGTGACACATGGTGTTCTCGTCTTCTGTCCTAGCTAATTCTGCCTCATTTGCTATTAGTGGGTGTCCCAGTGGTTCTTGACTTCCTGTTACAGAAGGTTGACTATTGTCGGGAGTGTCCTTATCTAGTTGGACCTGGAGTAGTTCTTTGTGTTGCTATTCATTGTGCAACATGGTTTTGTACTGCGTAAAGTTTATATCAGTGAAAGTGCTTTCATTTGCTTTGAAAGCATCTTCATAGGAGTCATAATGCCTCATTACACGGATGGCGGTAAGGGTTTACCGTTACCGGTATTTTACCGGTACCAGTAAATCCTTACCGCCTTACTACTAGGTCCCTTTGCGGGTTGGGGAATTTAACGCCTGCTTTTTGCAGGTGTTAAAAATCAACCCGCAAAGGGACCCACGGAGCTAATTACGGTACCGCAATTAGCGGTACCCTAATTAGCGCCTTCCCCATTCCCATTATGCCCTATGGGGCAAAAATGAGAATGGGGAAGGGAAATGGTGGAAGGGGGAATTATCGCCACGCCAACCTTGGAATGGGGCGGTAATTCCCCTTTCCGCCAAGGCGGTCCTGGTATTTTACCGGCATGAACCATGGGCGCTAATAGCGCCATGGTTCTCTGCCATCCGTGTAATGAGGCCCATAGTTTTCTAGTATCTCTTCTTCTTTTCTCCATGGTTTAAAAAGTTGTAGCAGGGACATGTGATATAGTTCTTTATGTTGAGGAGTTTTTAATGACAATTTGATATGATTAATTAAGCTTTGTTTGGTAAGTTTCACTAAGCTGCCTTCACAATCTGTCACTCTATATCTACCTTTTTTTTCCATCGGGTTTTATATTATTTTTGTATGTGAAGTTTTGGGCTATGTGGTATAGACACATGGTTTCCAAAGTGGTACTCCTGTTTGGGTAGTATGTGTCTAGTAAATTGTTTTCAAAATGTCATTTTTGGCTATCGTTTCTATGTCATCGTATGATTTGAGAACTCTTTTTCTAGATTTAGCAGGACCAAGACTTAGCCATACTCCATTTTCAGATTTTCCACACAAAGCAGTACCGGTTAAACGATATGCAGCTTCATAGGAGCCACATTCTCTAAGCTGTACAATTTCTGAGATAGTGTTTTGTCCGATGATAGGTCATTCCAGAGGTCTTGAAGCTCTGTTTTTTCTGCTTTTGTTAAGTAGGTTGTAACATATTGTGCAACTGCACTGGAATTGTCTGCAATGTACTGCACATCTATGTTTGCATTCCATAAGAGGGAAATGATTGCATTGTAATCATTGATATATTTTGCTTCTTCTGTTCTTGTTATGTAATACGTGTTCTTAGGTGATTTACCTTTAACACTATGGGCCTCATTACGACCCAGGCGGTAAGTTACCGCCTGGGCCGTGACTTTACCACCATGGCGTAAACTATGTTTACGCCATGGTGGTTGGCGGACTTACCGCCCCATTCCGAGGTCGGCGGGGCGGTAAGTCCCCAATCCCCATTTACCCTTCCCCATTCCCATTTTTGCCCCATAGGGCATAATGGGAGTGGGGAAGGCGTTAATTACGCCACCGTAAATTACGGTGGCGTAATTAACTCCATGGTCCCTTAGCGCCATGGATTTTAACACCTGCTAAAAGCAGGTGTTAAAAGCGCCATGGCGCTAAGGGACCTCGTAGTTGGCGGTAAGGGGTCGGCGCAGCTAACGCTGGCGTTAACCCCTTACCGCCAGGGTCGTAATGAGGCCCTATGTCTAATTGAAGACATGAAGTTGTTCACTTCACCTGTTTCTGTAACTGGTCTAGGGAAACCAAAGCAGCATTTGGTGTAGTATTTCCCTTTGTTTTTGGATTTTCCATGACAATATTTGCCACATTTGTGTCTTTGAAATTGTACAATTTGTCAATTAGTCAATTTTTTGATCACTGTTTGTTGCTTCCAATGGAATTTCACAAGTGACATATTTTTCGATGAACTGTAAAACTGTGGCCTCACTGTCTTGACCAAATTTAGAAGCATCTTTAATCCACAAAAGCATGTGGATATGTGGTGCTCCTCTGGCTTGGTATTCCTTTCTCCAAAAGAAGTATTGCACTTCTCCGAGGGGAGGAAAAGTTTTATTACAAATAAAGTGTAGCGTTGCAATGAAACGATGATGGAAATATCTTGAAACATTAACAGGATCTAGAGAGTAAAGTTGTCCAGGTGTTAGTATATCTATGTTTGTTTTGTTTTCGTTTGATATGCATAGGAAATCATGTAAATCTTCCCATGCATATTCGTTACCACTTAATGTGGGTGGGCCAAGGTTTCTTATCATACAACGTACATCTCCGTGACGTCGGAACCAGTACTCTTTCATACCACGCATGTTTGCTAACAGATTTGTAATGCTTGATTGTAAAACCTCATCCTTTTGTTGCACTTTTTGTATTAATTGCATAGCTGACATATTTTGGAAGTGGGTTCCTGATTTTAATGCGTGTGCAACTCTGTGACATAGAGTTGCTAGTTCACTTTCAAAGAGTAGGTGGAATATGTATTCCACATTTTGTCTAAATCTGGGATCTTCAGAATACATTTGTAACGAGCGGTATTCTGATGCTGTTATCTGAGTGGGTCTATCATCGTACCTTCCTCCTTTGCCAGTAGGAAAGAGTAGAGGAAAGGCACGTGCTTCTATACTTTTTTCCCATATGCCGATTGGTGATCCTTTGGTTTGTCGCATTTGGTATGTTTATAGTGCATCATCTATGGTGTCATTAAAGTGCAAAGGATGAATTGTATGATGGTCTAAAATATTGGATACTGTAGCAGGATCTCGAAGTTCAAATTGACCAGTTTCTGGTAACTCTTGAATTATTTCAGTTGTTTCCCTTAAGTTGTCTTCAATATTTATTTTTTTGTAGTATTCATTATTGTCTTTTAGATATTGCAAGGCTTGTCTAACTTTATGTAAGTCTATGAGTTGTTGCCAACTTATTTTGTCTTTTGTAGGTACACCATTTACTAAAACAATTAAAGATTGCTCTATTGGACGTTGCACTCCCAGAGTGTGCACATTTTCTTTCAGATCTAATGGTAAATAAACTACTTTGCCACGAATGCCTTTCACCAATTCTGAGGGAAGTAATTTTGCTGTTTTTGGTTGAAGGCATATTATTGCTTGAAATGGGTGCACTGTTTGAATTATGATGCTCTCATATAAATTGTTGTTGCAGGGGTTTTGGTAGTGGGAAAAATTCAAAGTTATTTGTGATAGCACGTGAAGGAGTTTGGTTGTTGTCAAGTTTTGTAGTGCAGTAACTGCAAAGTATTAAGGGGTCAGTTATTTCATATTTGTTTTCTGCTATAAGGTAGAGAGCTAATTCAAACCATTTGGAATCTTCATTGTCTTCTATTTTGTATGTTACGTCTATAGTTTTTGTGTTACTTTTATCAAAAGTTCTGCGGCAAAACACACACACATGGTTTGGTACTTCAGCGGATGTACTTTTAAATTTTAGTATTTCTTTTTTGTATGTGTGTAGTAGAAGGTTGCCATGTGCATAATTGTTGCTAGTCTTTTGTAAAGCTATTGCATTTTGTAAGTGGCTTTCACTTCCAAAATAATTTCTCTGGATACGGTCGATTTCTTCTTGTAGGTCTTTGGATGTGCCATGTAGAAGAGTGTTATTTAAATTGGCTAGTGCTAAAGCAGGACTTGTAGCATAGTATAGTTTATAGACTAGATTTCTTATAGTTGAATGATGTGTTCATATCATTTTGATATGATGGAAGGTGCTTTTGCAAATAGGTTCTGAAATGCAGGCTAATGAATGTCCTTGTAGTCCTGTGTTTTGCGCACTGGACAGGTGTCCATATTTTGAGTGGATTGTGTCCTCCAACGTATTCCTCATCTTAGATGTATTCCATCCAGCTTTAGCTGCTTCAGAAAAAGAATTTCGGCAAAGGGCGCCATGCTCCATCGAGGGTGACATCATCGGCTATATAAGTAGCATGCGCGACGCCCGTTGGCCTCAGTTCCGATTTTCCGCAGTATACGTTGCTTCGGAGATTTCGGCACCCCTCGAGGTCTGTGAAGAATAAAGAATAAATACGAAATATGTCCGTGTCATCCACACCGACCACGACCCCAAGATCGGGTTTCAAAAAGTGCAAGTTGTGTGGTTCAAAAATGTCGATCACCGACCCACACCGAGAGTGTTTGTGGTGCCTCGGAGAAGGCCACGACATGGAGGCCTGTACGAAGTGTCAGGCGATGACGGGGAAGGCCTTGCGAGAGAAGAGGGGAAAACTACAGGTAGGTCGTAAATCTGACCATAAAGCCTCTAGCGTCGAGTCGAAGTCCTGCGAGGAGTAATCTCCTCAACGCAAAAGGCAACGGTCCAGGTCCCGAAGCAATTCCCACTGCTCGTTGTCTTCGATGAAAAAATCAAAGAAACGACGCCACAGGTCCCCCTCCACCTTGTCCTTGGACGAATCCCCAAAAAGGATGAAATGTCCCACTAAACATTCATTATCCGAAGAATGGGAAGCATTCAGGGTCAAAAAAATGGAGGTGTTTGAGAAACGAAGCCTCGGTCCGAGCCTTTCTCGTAAGCCGGCCGGGCGCGTCATCGCTCCGACACTCGTGCGCCCTCGAGCCGGGTGATCGAAAGAGGAAGGATAGAGAACCTTCTAGGACGCCGAGCGAGAAAAGCCACTTGAGTCGAGTCGACTGCTCGAGGTCGCCGACGCCGTCCGAGACTGAACACACCTCGAAGGGCAAGTCTTTGAAGAGCGCTTCAACACCCTCGAAGCCGGCGAAGATGGGTATTACGTCGATGCCATTGATGCCTTTGTCGACGTCTACGTCAACTATGAAGCCCTGGAAGCCCTTGACGCCGAAACCTCCAGTTCGGCAAGGCCATCCAGAAAAAGGGAAAGAGAAGGCTACAAGACCTGTGATGCCTTCCGGACCCATTAAAACTCCTCCTCCACCTCTCCCAGAAAAGGTTTTCAAACCTCTTCCTAGGAAAGGGTTTTTCAAGTCCCAGACCTCAATTTTTGAGGAACAGCAGAAATCTGATGAGGAGAATATACCTTTTGGGCTAGAATGTGGCACCCCAAATGTCCCAGAATGCCTGATTTAAGAAAAAAGCAGGATGATGGATTTGGTTGAATCACTGCACAATGCAAGTGGTATTGATACGTCTCCTGAAAGCGACTTTGGTAGACCAGAACCAGGAGAACATGCCAGTCCATCATACCGTCAACTAATGACAAAAGTAAAAGATTATTTAGGATGGGCCAGACCTCCAGCCCAATTCGTCCAAGATGATCTAACAGACATATTGGATCATGGTCCTACTGAAGACCCAATACTACCTTTTCACGTAGCCTAACAAAATGGGGTGGCCAAAAATTGGGAGACTCCAGATTCTACTCCGCCAGTGAATAAATCCCTTACTTCAAAATACCGCCCTGCCAGTAGCGACCCCGGCTATCTGTCTAAACATCCCACTCCCAAGAGTTTGGTCATACAGGCAGCCACAGCTTCTAACAAACTGGCATACCCTTCTATCCCTCCAAACAGGGACAATAAGTGTGTGGATGGCTGGGCACAGAAGGTATTTTCAGCTGGGAGTATGGCATTAAAATCAGCCAACTCCATATGTGCTTTGGCAACGTTTTCGTACACTCTGTGGGGGTGCATTGCGATCGCGGCGGAGCACATACCAGAAGGGGACGAAAGGGAAGGATTCCTAGATGTCGTTAGAGATGGAAAGGAGGCTATGCAGGAATCCCTTGAATCTGGATTCAACACTATTGATAGAGTGAGCAGGTCCATGGGCACTAGCACGGTAATGCACATATTTGCATGGTTACGGAAGTCGCGTTTCGCACCAGATGTGCAGAACCGTCTTCTAAACATATCCTTTGACAGGTCTCACCTTTTTGGCAGCAAGGCTGACGAGACCCTTGAGAGGTTGCAGACCTCAAAGGCAGCTGGCAAGTCTTTGGGAGCTGCCATCAGGCAACCTCAGCCTTTTCGTGCATCAAGTCAATCTTGGAGGGGACGTTCCTATCGTTCGTACTCCTCATATGGAAAGGCGATAGGAATGGCCAGTCAAAGGGGCCAGACAAAGGCCACTCGCGGTGGACGAGGAAAACGTACAAAGCCAGCCCCAGCTACAGCCTCTCTGCCATCAATGGCTGCAGCAACCGCCTCAAAACCGCTTTTGACAGCCTGCCTCCTACAAAACCTGTAGGAGGCAGGCTGTCACAGCAGCTGCAAGAATGGCGAGCCATTACTTCAGATGTTTGGGCTCTAGAAATAATAGCCCAAGGGTACTGCCTTCCTTTTCTAACACAACATCAAAGCAATCCACGAGGGAGACACCCTTTGAAGTTTTCAGACCCGCTCCTAGAGCAGGAAGTTTTAACCCTGCTGGAGAAAGGTGCTATAGAACTGGTACCTGCAGCACAGAGGAACAAGGGATGGTACTCCTCGTATTTTTGGACTGAGACCAATCCTGGACTTAAGAAACCTGAACAAGTTCCTCAGGAAGGACAAGTTCAAGATGGTTACCCTTTCTCAGATCCTTCAGGCCCTTCAACTCCCGGATTGGTTGGTGTAATTGGACCTCCAGGATGCTTATTTTCATGTGCCGATTCATCCCAAGCACAGAAAATACCAGAGGTTCGTAGTTGGTGACTCACACTATCAGTTTCGGGACCTGCCATTTCAGATTGACCTCCGCCCGAGGGTCTTCACCAAACTGATGGTAGTGGTGGCAGCGCACCTCAGGAGGGGGGATACACATCTACCCCTACCTGGACGATTGGCTGATCAGAGCACGTTCTGCCGAACAGGCACTAGATCGCCTGAAAGTCACTTGCCACTTCCTCCACAGACTGGGCTGCTCCCTCAATTTCAAGAAGTCACAAATGACACCTTCTCAACGACTCCAATATATAGGTGCCGTATTAGACACATCCCTGGGAAAGAGATTGCCTCCCAGGTCGAGGGCTCAAGACATTCTGCAGATGGTTTCCAAATTCCAAAATGCCCAAAATCTTCAGGCCAATGACTTCTTAAGGTTACTCGGCCTCATGGCATCCTGCATCTTTCTGGTGCCAGAGGCATGTCTGAGAATGAGATCCCTTTAATGGGCTCTAAAGACTTAATGGTCCCAATTCTCGGGTTGAATGACGGATATTCACCAGATTCCGAACAAGGTTCGTCAAGATCTTCTATGGTGGACTTGTTCAGAGAATATCCTGAAAGGAGAACTTTTTTGGCAACCATGGCCAGAGATCACAGTAGTGACGGACACCTCACTCAAGGGGTGGGGAGCTCATGCCAACGATCTGACAATCAGCGGTCGTTGGTCTCCATCGGAGTCCAAACTACACATCAACCTTCTGGAGTTGAGAGCAATCAGACTAGCGCTGAAAGCTTTCCTGCCGTCTGTCAGAAGAAAAAATGTCCTGATAATGACGGACAACACAGTGGCTATGCATTATCTAAACAAAAGAGGAGGTGTAGGGTCACTACCTCTGTGCAGAGAGGCAATACAGCTCTGGTATTGGGGAATTCAAGAAGGAATCTCTTTAACGGCAGTTCACCTAGCCGGGGGGGGGAGAATATGATGGCAGATGCTCTGAGCAGGCAGAGCACGGTATCCCATGAGTGGGAACTGGCTCAGGAAGTCATTCAAGAGATCTTTGCCCTTTGGGGAACCCCTCAAGTAGCCCTATTTACGACCGGAATCAACCGGAAGCGCGAAAGGTATTGCTCAAGGGAATTTCCCCCGAGAGGAGCCCTGGGGGACGCGTTCGTAGTGGAGTGGAATTTCCCACTATTATATGCGTTCCCTCCAATTCCCGTCATTCCTCAGGTCATCAGGAAACTGAGACACTTCAGGAGCCGCATGATCCTAATTGCCCTGGATTGGGCCAGGAGAATGTGGTACCCGGACCTTCTAGACATGTCCATCTGTCCCCCAGTACTTCTTCCTCAGAGAGAGAACCTTCTCTCTCAAATGGAGGGTCAGGTTCTCCATCCAGAGGTCAAAACGCTCAACCTTCATGCTTGGTATCTGAAAGGCTGAGATACAAGGATTGGGACCTCCCAGATTGGAGGTGTTGCTTTCAGCAAGAAGGCCAGCAACAAAGTCTCTATATCGTTGCCGTTGGAAAAGGTTTTGCAACTGGTGCAGAGAAAAGAATGTCGATCCTTGTTTATGTTCTATTACGGAAGTATTGTCCTTCCTCCTGTCCCTAGCACATAGAGGTCTAAATGTTGGAACCATTAAAGGTTATCTTGCGGCGCTTTCCATCTTCAAGTGCTCGTCTGAAGAATGCTCCTATTTCAAAATTCCTTTGATAGTGCAATTCTTAAAAGGGCTCACTAATGTGTTTCCTCCTCACCCTTTTCAAGTCCCAATTTGGGATCTCAATCTAGTCCTAAAATTCTTAATGTGTGCTCCTTTTGAGCCTTTGCACACTTGTCCATTAAGATTACTGACATGGAAAACTGCTTTCCTAGTTGCTTTAACATCTGCAAGAAGAGTGAGCGAATTGCAGGCACTGTCTTCTGGGCCACCCTATAATATGTTCCATAAGGACAGAGTTATGTTGAGGGTTAACCCTCATTTTTACCAAAAGTGGTGTCTGATTTTCATTTAAGTCAAAGAATTGTCGTACTCGCATTCTATCCTCCACCCTATCCTAGTAAGGAGGAGGAAAGATTACACAGGTTGGATCCAAAAAGAGCTTTAAGCTTTTAAATCTCTAGGCTTTCTAAGCTTAGAGTGGACAATCAACGGTTTATTGGCTACACAGGAAAGAAATTGGGTCAGTCGGTGACAAAGCAAACAATATCACATTGGATTGTGCTTTGTATTTCAGAATGCTACAGATTAGCACAAAAGACCCACCAGAAGGTCTAAGAGCTCATTCCACCAGAGGCATCGCCTCTTTGACAGCCCTACAAATAGGTGTTCCCATAAGGTCCATTTGTGAAGCAGCAACTTGGTCCTCGCTGCATACTTTTTCTAAATTCTATAGCCTGGATGCTTCCCAGTCTAAGGAGCTGAATTTTGGTAAAGCAGTACTATATTCAGCCATCTAAGGGTATCAAAAAAATATGATCCGTCCTCCAGAGAAATTGCCCATACTGCTTTGGGAGTCTATCTAAGATGAGGAATTCGTTGGAGGACACAATCCACTCGAAGAACAAGTTACTTACCAACTGGTAACATTCTTTTGATTGGATGTTCCTCCTACGTATTACTCATCACCCTCCCATCCTAACCCTCTGTAGATTTGTCTGGGCTATTGCCAGAAACTCTCGCAAGGCAAATACCTGTCTGCCGGCACAGTCTACATAGTGAAAAATCAATAATGAAGGGGGAAAAACAGAACTGAGGCCAACAGGCGCCACGCGTGCTATTTATACACCCGATGATGTCACCCTCGATGGAGGCCTTCGAGGGACCATCGACTCGAAGACATCGATGCACGGCGCCCTCTGCCGAAATATTTTTTGCCGAAGCAGCTGAAGCTGGATGGAATACATCTAAGATGAGGAATACGTTGGAGGAACATCCAATCGAAAGAACGTTACCAGTTGGTAAGTAACTTGTTCTTTGCAGCACTTTCGCTTTGATTTTGTCTTTGCCTTTCACATACTGATCGAGGAACTGGCGTAAAGATTTGAAATATTTTTTGGGACTGTTACACATTGGTGTGCACGGACATTAGTATACTGGACATTCTGGTTCAGTCGAATGGAGAGGTTATTCTGAGTTTTCTGGGGATATTTTTGTAAGCAGTATTTCTTGTTCTATTATGATATTATAAATGTTTTCATAACCTCGTCCACTGCTATGTATGACAATTGTTGTATCCTTCTTCATTAAAATATGGTTCTGTGCTTGTGGTGTGACTCCATTCACCTCCACAGATATTTAAGAAGTAATTTTTGCTGACATTCCGTTTGTTGAGAAGGTTTTTTTGTAATTTAGTAGTTAGTTTTGTTAGTGCTTTCATTCTGTTTAACACTAAAATGAATAACTTTCTTTTGAGAAGGATTGCACTGTCTGTCAGAGCTTCTAAGATTAATTTTCTACGGTAGGTTTGAAGGGTTGTGCATGATTTGTCTACTGTTTTTATAAGATTCTGAAGTACTCTCTGGCGGAACATCTTTGCTAAAATACCTTTTTTGGTATGGTTGCTTGCTAGTATATCAAGATTTATAGGAGCAGTTTTAGCAGTAGTGGTAGCCGAATTCTTGTTAATCATTTTCTGTTTTGTTTTACATTTTGATAGAGGAAGCAAGGTGTACTGGAAGCTTGTTTTATTTCGCTAAATGACTGTATTATGTGCTTTGTTTGAACTTTTTGTACAAACTCTGGTAGAGATGGATGCTTATTTTGGACAGTTTTATTTTCATTTGCTCTATTTCTGCATTGCTTTCTACAGACTTGCTTTTTGGTAGGCATACTTTGGGGTCTGTTGAAAAAAAAAAGAAGGTATGGGTTGGGCCGTTCTGCAATGTATGTGTGCTGTGTGCATGAGTGTCTGGGTATGATGGGAAAGATGTATGTGGTGGTGTGTAATTGTGCATTGGGCAGCTACAATTAGTCGGGAAGGCTATTCTTCTATTTGTGTGTTGCTAAACTGCGGTTCAGATGAGAGTAGAAAGTGAGCTAGTGCTGAGGAGAAGCATTAATAGTAAACCTAGTGGTATAAAATTAAAACAGTTCTTTGTTTTGTAATACTAACATTCTAGGGGTGGAGTATGTTATTTGTGTTAAAAAAAAAAAACGGGGATTTGAGTGCCATTCTGCCTGCTAATCTCTGTTTAATAAATGGGGATTTGTGGGCAGAATGGTTCAGAAATCGCATTTTTTTTTGGTGCGCAAATTACATGAATGAACCACACAGTGTGTTTGAGGGACAGTAAGACTAATAAGTTAGTATTGTACATACTATTTTTTGGTGGAATGAGAAGGTTTCTCCGGATATGTTGTTTGTAGTTCAGATGCTGCTGATTTTCAGGAGAGTGGTCTTCACTGTAATTGTAAAAGAAAGAAGTTAGTAATGTTGTGCATTTATAGCACTGATGTTAATTTAGACTTTGATTTTTATGTTTTTGTAGTAGTATTCTTGTTTGATATCTGAACATAGTGTATGCATGCATTTCATTTGACTATGTGCAGCCTTAATATTTTATTTACAAAATATTGGTTCAACATGCTTTGCAAATGAGTAGAATTCTAAGTGTATGAAATTCACTTGGTTTTTTAAAGCTGTGTTGTAGATAGCAGACAGGTTTGGAAGTGACAGTTGATTATAGTAGATGGGAAACATTTCAATAAGTTCATTTCATAGGCAGACATGCCAACAATCGGGAGCATTTATTTTTCCCATAGGATTGAATTGGGATTAGCATTAATTTAGGCAGGAAGCAGTAAAAAATAGTGCGATTTTTCAATGAAAAATCGGGAGTCTCGCGCCTAAATTGGGAGGGTTGGCATGTATGTATCGGTTATGCAGCGTTAGTGGCATTACTCTGTTTATATGGATTCATGAGAGTTGTACATGTACTGTGAATAAAATATGCATACCTGTAGTTTGTATTCATTCATGTGGATATGCATGCAGTTGTAAGTAGAAATCTTGGAGACTTGTACAGTAGTTTTTGTAGTAGGTGCTTTCGAATGATATCAGACTTGTACTCAGAGTGATCAACAGTACATTTGAAGTGCGGAACTCTGATGATGGAGTTAGATGTAGAGGTCTTGGATGTGATTGGTGGATGGTTGTGTGACTGTTTAGCTGTATCCAATGAGGGAATGGCACCGAAAGTGATGTGGAAAGGGTAGAAGGGCTGGCTAAAAGTTACGCGCCGCGCGGGCGCAGAGAGGGTGGGCCACATCCAGGGTTTTCCAGCAAATCCAGCATGGAAAGGGGACTGTAGGGATCAGCCAATCAGATGTTGACATTGTGGATTTGTGTAGAAAGAGACTGTGTGGATTGAAGATGGCAGAGGTGGAGAAAGTCAGGGTGTTAGTGCTCGGAGATATGTTTGTGCATGCTTTACAGCAGTACACTCAATGCAGGCATGCGGTAAACAATTTCGATGTTAAAGGAGTGGAGGTGGTGTGGAGCACTGTTCCTGATTGCAATGTACAGCTAATTCTACAAGTTTGTGAAGTTATGGGCAGGATGAACAGTCCGCATCTGGTAGTTTTTCCCTATGGTGGTTTCCATTTGGGCCACATCAGTGGCCCTACTTTGTTGGCAGATTTGGAGCAGTTGGTTCAAGCAGTAATGAACATCCTTCCAAATGCCAAAGTAATTTTTTCTGGATTGCTACCTAGGGCAATGTGGGACAATAGTTCTGTTTTTTGTCCTCAGAAAAACATTGCTAGGTGTGCAATCAACCGAGGCATGTGTGGCATGTGTGCTTTCATGCTTAGAGCTGGTATGTTTTTCTGTAATAATGAGAATATTGATTCGAGTAATGCTGATTATATTTAAGACAATGGCATTTCCTTACCTTTTTTGGGAAATGCCATGCTGTTTTGGAATGTAAGGGTTGCTTTGGAGAAGGGTATGTGAAGATTTTAGTAGTAAAGTAGGAAGAAAAAACACAAAATAACAGGTGTCTGTCAGGCATCTGCAAACAAAAACAAAAAAACGTCTCTTTTCAGACCCAACCTCAAAGGGGAAATGGGGCACACTATTTAAATTTCCATTCACCACGCTCAGATTTGCGATATGTCCGCGGACATGGCAGTTGTCTGCGGACAGCGTGTATTACTGTTAAGTAGACAGCCAGAGACAAACAAGGTTTTTCTTTCAAAATTGTTTATTTTCACAACTAACACTTCACAGATCATTGAGTTCAGACAAACTGATGATGGTGCCTTTCACCTCACAGGCCTTGGTGTTGTGAATTGCTTTACTTGCAATTCAGCGGTTATGCTTTTATAAGTCCCAAATAGTCTCTTATATTTCCCCGCCACGTATCGGCTTTCACCCCTCAACCTGCTCGCCTGCCGGATAATGAAATAAAATAAAATAGCAATTGTCCACAATTCTCACCTCGTAATACTTTTCCTCCGTTTGCCGCTTTTCTTCTCTGGAATGCTGTCTTGAGCCTCGGACCTGGTATGGCGTCAATCTGTGGGTTTTCCGCTTCTTCCTAGTAAGCCCACTTGTACTCTCCGCTGGTCTCACTCCAATTGGGTGCGGCACCCATCGCCACGCACTGTTCCTGCAAGAGAAGACCCCGTCTGAGTCTCTTGGAGTTGCGTTTAACCTTTGCCCCGCTCCTCCCCCGTAAGCAGCCTCAGGTGTTCCCAGCAACGGTTTAATCACACCTGACCCTGATTCCCCACCTCCTCCCTGCTCCGCCTGCTCTATGTTAACCCTGCACTTTGTTTCTGTTCTGGTAGGTCTGATACCATAAGGAACCCCGGTTTTCCCTTTCCTTAGTTTCCTTTCTTTTCCCATTGGTGGGCCCCCTCCCGGATGTGGTATTCCGTGGGGCATTCTGGGATCTGTAGTCTTTTTCCTGTTTTACTTTCCCTTAAAGGCCAGCATTGGCACCCGGCTGATTTCTTCCGCAACTGCCTCTGTTCTCTCGTGATCCAGGGCGGCCGCTACTGCTTCCACATCACAATTACATACAGGGATTCTGGGGTGGAGAGGCATGCAAATGAGAATGAGCGTTGCTAGGGATTGGTTAGTAAAGTTTAGTGGGTGTGTTGCATAGGGAGAGATTTTGTTAGAATTTCTTTTCCCTGAGAGAAGAACAGATGGCTATGGCTGTGTGTTTCCGAAAACAGATTATCTGGATTTTGGGAGACTCATGGATACATTGGTTGGAGGTGCATGCAGAACGTTGTGGAGTAGCTGCAGATCTTGGATTCCGTCATGTGGAAGTGCACTGGCATGGAGTGCGTGAAATGAAGTGGCTGGACCTGGTACCTCTCTGTGCTACTTTAGCGACAGCATCATCCTGACATAATTATAATTAATTGTGGAGGGAACAGTTTAGGACATGTGTCTGGAATTTCATTGCAATTTGCAATGAAAGAAGGACTTGGGAAGGTCGTGACATGTTTCCAAATTCCCAAGTAATTTTTTCTCGTATTGCGCAAAGACAAATGTGGCTGTGTTCTTCTTCATTTGGTCCACAAATGGCGAAAGCGAGGCGCAACGTCAATAAGGCTATTTGTGCCTTTCTAAGAGATGTTGGCATGTCCTCTTATCACAATGAAAATATTATATTTCATAGCACATACATTTTTCGCAGAGATGGAGTCCATCTTACATATGCTGGCAATCAAATTTTTCTGAGAAATGTACAAAATGCATTGCAACCTTTTTTGGAATTACAGTCATCTATTTTGCAGTAGATGTTGACGATTTCAAGTTTTTCAAAACACAAAAACACCACCAAAAGGCTCTTTTCAGAGCCACCACTTCCTCCCAGAGAAAATCGCATTGCTTTTGCTAGGGCAGTACCCTAAAATGCTATATGTCCCAGGTCTGTCTGCGGACTTCCAAAAAAATGCACAGGGCCCTGCACTGTTTATTTGCAAATTCTATTTTTAAACTGTGAAAGGCAGCTCTGAAAAGAGCCTTTTTTTATTTTTGTTTTATTTATTTTTGGGTTTTTTACACATGACACACTAGGAGAGGAGGGGAAAGGAGGGTAAGGAAGGGACACCAATCACGGGGATAAGAAAGGGCAGGTGGAGAGACGAAGATGTAGGGTGGGCCTTACTTAGGTAAGTAGCAGGTCTTCTGGTGCTCTGTGTCTGTAGTCTCGAAAGCACTTCAAAGACTCTCCCCTCTGCAGAGTACTGCATCGCAGTACATACACAATATTGTGACCCTCGAAAGGTAAGGGTCAACAGCATCGTGAATGGCCTGTGAGGCAGCTGGAGGGATGCGCTCTCCCACAAGAGTGTCTCTTGTGGTGAGAGGAGCGGAAATGGAGGATCTGGTAGAGGAACTCAACCTACTATGTTGATTACAAGGTACAACCTTGCAAATGGCCCCACTGTGGAACACCGTTAGGTGTCACTTCATGGATGTGGTACCAAAGCTGTACGAACCACGTCTCCCATGACTCATCACCATTTTGTACTGGTTGCAGGTGACCCTGTTCGCACATGCTTTTGGTACATTACCATGAATGGTAAACAACCGCCACACCCAAGACTCCCGGTGAGTGCTGGTAGTAGGGAGTTCCTCTAGCTCATCCTCTTCATCCTTGTTCTCTACATCCTCATGCCTGTTCCCCTCTGCAGTCCCTTGGGGAGGTGGTGGTGGTGCAGGGTATTGGGTGGTGCTGAGGCAGATGTAGCAACAGCAGCTGTGGATGGGTGTCCAGTCAATTGGTCGACAGCAAACTGGTCGACTGCAATTTGGTCGACACCATTTGGTCGAATTTTTTTTTTTTTATATATATATATGTGTTTTGTGGGTTTTTGTGTGGGGGAAAAAAAAAGAAAAAAAAGAAAAAAAAGAAAAAAAGGGGGTTGGGGGGGACCCCCCCCAAAAAAACCAAAAAAGGGGTAAAAAAAAAAAAAAAATTCGACCATTTGGCATTCGACCAAATGGTGTCGACCAGTTGTCCTGTCGACCAAATGTTTTCGACCAAATGACTGGTAACCCTGTGGATGCCATCAGGGTTGATGAAATAATTGTAGCAAGATCAGCAAAGGCCGCAAAAGTCAATCTGCAATATCCAGAAGTACAATTGAGATCAGCTCTGGGGTGTGGCCTTTTATAGGGGTGGAGGGGTGCCCTTCGCGGACAGATCGAAAACCCAAAAAGGTTCAAAAAGTTCCAAAAAGTATGTGGAAAGGCAGGGTCATTTTCTGGCACATGAGCAATGGTGAATTTTTACTGTAAAATAATTTGGATTGTCTGAAAAAGTTCTTTTAAAATGTTGGGGAACCCACAGTGTCTGCAAATTAGGACACACGCTCAGCGTGGGTGCGGTCACATGTCGGGAACACGTCTGGGAAGGGAACGGGTGTCCGCAGGACACCAATGCACGGGAACGGTTGTGCGCATGTGCGCGGGTGTTCTATGGACAGTGTTCGGGTCCTCAAACAAATTAAAAGTGCGACACTTAGTGAGACGGAAAGTTACGGACAGGCACGATGTTTGCAGGACTTACAGTTGTGGTGTGCATGTGCGTAGATGTGCTGCAGACTGTACGGACAGGTATAGTGCCCTTAGGACACTTTCATTTTGTTTGACTACGGACATCCCGGACACCGCGCATGTTCTTAGGACAGTTTCAACTTGGCTGCGGACGGTACAGACAGGTATAGTGTCCATAAGATACCTCCATTTTGTTCCCTTACGGACATCCCGGACACCGGGTGTGTTCTAAGAACAGTTCCATCTTGGTTACGAATGGTATGGACGGGTATAGTGTCCTTAGGACCCCTCCTTTTTTTGTTTATTTACGGACAATCCGGGCACCGGGTGTGTTCTAGGAACAGTTCCATCTTGGTTGCGAGGGGTACGGACAGGTATAGTGTCCTTAGGACACCCCCATTTTGTTCATTTACGGACATCCTGGACACCAGGTGTGTTCTAAGAACAGTTCCATCTTTGCTTGCGAATGGTACGGACAGGTGTAGTGTCCTTAGGACATACCCATTTTGTTAATTACAGACATTCCGGTCAGGCGCGCTGTCCGCTGACATTTTAACTGCTTTTTAAAAAGAATAAGACACAAAGGGGCTGATTCATGGAACAAACATGCGCTGAAAATCCCAGCGCAAGCTGATGCAGGTGGCGCAAGCGTGAGAAAGCAAGCGCACGCGCACGTGTGCGATTCAAGGAAGGCGCTGCGTGTGTTTTCCACTGGTTGTGCGCCAAATCCGTGCGTGGCGCACGCGGACGCACACTTCATAAAACAGCGTGCGCTATGAGCACAGCGAAAGCGCACATAGCGCAGCGCACACAACAAAAGTGGGCATAACAGTGGGCGTAACACGCGGAATGTGGAATAACGCGTGAAAAAGAAGGCGTCATTGGGGAAGTACTGCAGGGAACTACACGGAACGCCCACACGCATGCGAACAACCAGTATTCATGGAAACGAATACGGGAAACCAGCGCACGGCAAAAGATGCACACAGGCGTGAATGTGTCCACCACACGAAGGCAGGCGGAAGAGTCCCCGCGCACAGTATAAAAGTGCGCGCAAACAACAAACACGTATATACAGCTACGATGAATGCCCCATTTGTCGCAGCACTGATCGTGGGACACTGCAGGAGGAGGAGAATAGCCAGGGCACACATTTTTTCACCACGGACAAGCCTTTTTGGGATGCCTGACGACCAGGTCTACGGCAGGTATAGGTTTCCACCCCGTATCATCCTAGACCTGGTCAGGGAGTGGGAAGATGACCTTAGATCCCCCACCCTTTGCTCCCAAGCATTGAGCCCCTTGGAGAAGGTGCTCAATGTCCTGCATTTTTTGCCCATTGGGTCATTTCAGCGGACTACTGCAATAGTGGGGGGGTCTCACAGGCCACGCAGTCACGCTACCTACACCAGGTCTTGGCAATCATGACAGCGCCCCCCTCAGTCTGCAGGCACATATACATGCCCAGAACACCCGCAGAAAGGCAGGCCGTTGTCCTAGACTTTTACAGGGTGGCACACTTCCCCAAAGTGCTCGGTGCCAATGATTGCACCCATGTGGCCCTATGTCCACCTAGGGCCACTGAGCACATCTACCGAAACCACAAGCACAGGCATTCCATCAATGTACAGGTGGTATGCGATGCAAAGGGAATCATCACCTCTGTCTATGCAAACTACCCTGGCTCCACCCATGACAATTTCATATACAGAATGTCCGCCTTGAGCCGGGCCCTGGAAGCTGGGCAGCATGGCGACACATGGCTCCTAGGTGAGTACAAAGGCCCTTGCACATGCATGCATGTCACACACACACACACAAATACACAAACCCCAATAATCACAACCATTATCACCTCTCCAGGGGACAGTGCCTACCCTCTGAGCAACCACATGATGATGCCAATCCGGAACCCCACCACACCACCCCAGGTAAGATACAATGTGGCCCATATTGCAACCAGGGCCATAGTGGAGCGCACATTCGGAGTGCTCAAGTCACGCTTCCGCTCCCTTGACCGCTCTGGTGGGCAGCTACTCTATGCACAACCAGTAGTGTGCAGGATCATTGTGGCAGCATATGTCCTACACAATGTTGCAACACGGCAGGGCGTACCGGTGGACATGGTGGTGCCCCCACATCCCCAACCACAGGCACAGGCGCTGCCCATGGGTGGGGATAGGGCACATGACGAGGATGCCCGGACCCAGCTTGTGGACACATTTTTCACCTAAAATCCCACCCCTGCGGCGTGCACACAGGCCTGGCACATACCAGGTGACACACAATGATGACAAAGAGACAGTCAACTGTCACAACCCTACCACCCTGAGATTGTTGCCATGGAAGTGCCAAATTGTGTGCATCCCTAGCTACTTAAACACAAGCAATCCTGTGTGACCAAAAGGCACACATGCAAGGTGTGAATCACACACACCTGCGAAACAGGCCATGACTATAACTGGTATGTCACTCAAACCCTCCCAAAGCACAACATGACATGGCAAGCAATAGCCATACACCAACACAGTACCAATAAGGTACACATTGACATGTGAAAAATGTAAATTGGCATCAGACAATGATGCCTGACATGGAATCAGATGAAATGACTGACCAACAACCTCCCACCCAAAATAAGTCATACCTAAATGCATTCCAAAAGTCGAAGTTGTAACATAACATTGAATGCCTGTCTACATGCACATTGTGCATTGCAAAATCAACACTGCAGCTTCTGTGTGCCGTGTCCACCTCCTGCAACACACTGCTCAGTGCACAACACAGTTAACATCCATTGCGTGTTAATGCACACCCAGAGCATCACATCTAAGCGACAAACCACATCAAAAAGCAAATTAGGCATGTACAGGATCCACAATTGGTCATAGGACATGTGCTGCAGGGACACAGTGGGCACCAGAAGGAAAACAGAGTGTACACGTGGACATGTCAAACCACAACTATCCCCTCACACCTGAAAGGTAAACACAACACATGAACAGGCATTGATCAGCAGAACACATCATGTACATAGGATACCAAAATTACAATGTCAGGGTGCCCATCACACTGCAGGGCAAGGCAACTATCACCAACCAAGCACCACCCCTCCCTCACAAATCACCATGACCCACTGAACAACTGCACCGGGGTTATGGAGCCTTCATCCTTAAATTTCACCTGGCCACAGGATCACCCTTCCCCTTTGTCACCATCTCCCACCTTGTGTGTAAAAAGTTGCCTGCACCCTCAGAGTCCACCTTGATTTGCAAAAACATTACATCCAAGAGAACTCAAAGCAGGCCAACACAGAAGCCAAGCAAAAAGCCTGCAGGCAGAAAAACTAACCAGAACAGCCTCCAGTAGATGACTTGAAGTAGCAGTACCTCACAAAGGCCAAGTACTACCACAATGACGTAACAACCAAGGTAGCACAGTAAAACAATGTCACAACAGGATGTGTACCATGTATGGTACATAACATAGAATGAAGCATCACAAATGGATGTGTACTGTCACTGCTCCCGTGTACAGGTGCAGGAGTGGCACGAACCAACCACCCCCACTGTGGTCTGGGTGGCTGCAAGGTCAAACTCACACAGGCCTCTGAGACCCTGGTGGGGAAGGAGGGTCAGGTATATGCAGTCGGGACAGGCATTGGCATTCTGGATAACCAGAATGAGGGGCAGGAGAGGGGAGTAGGATTGACACAGGAAAGTAGGGAATGGCCAAGAATGTAGTACTCACATTAAAACATACACACTCATACCAAACTTGTTCATCATGCACATAGCAGCAATTCACTGAAATGGAAGTCAAAGAGAAACTTATCTCTGGGGTGAGTGCTGGCCTCCTGCCTGCGCACTCTCAGGTCCGGTAACAGGAGAATTTCAATGCTGCAAAGAGAGCCACAGATAAAAATCTGTGCGTGCCCATAACACACAAACACACCACCAAATATGCCCCAAAGTATCAAACTACTCTACAAACAGACAATCTGGTGTGGATGCTTCGTACCCATACGTAACATTACCCCTGTGATGGTTCATACACAGTCAATGCAGTAAGTCAGGCGCCGGTGGGTGCGTGGCAAATGGAACACCAATGTGTCACGAATCACACAACATGCAATGTTCCCTGGGTAAGCAGACAGAGGCATATAGCAAGGTATGACTTCCGAATAAGTCGTGTTCCACCATGACCCAAATAAAGTAGGCAGTGCATGTTTCAAATTCTACATGGAAATGAAATGCACTGCACCCGAGTCTGTCCCTTGCCGTCTGTCCCTGTGAGCTGCTTCTTTCCATGTCTCGGAACGCTACATGGGTGATACAAGTGCCTCAATGTACCATGGTGGACTGGAGGGAATGTGCCACTGCCCCTGCAGGTGCCCCAGACAAACTTACAATCAACTAGCCATGAGTCCACCAACACATCTGAGCTGTATTGTGCTTTTCAACACCAATATTCGTCCAAGCTCACCCTCAGTGCTGCTACTAAGCATGCATGTGCAACTGGCCTGGTGGAAGGTTTGCTGTGTTGTGGCCCCCCTGTGCTGCTCATCTTGCCTGGAGTCCCTTGAAACACGTCAGCAGTTTTTGGATGTATAATTGCAATCCCTGTGCCTCTGCTTGCGCACACATGTGCATGTGGGCACCACCAAACGTGTCCAGATTCCAGACATCCAATGGCCCATGTCTGCTGGCAAAGGTGGTCTGGAGGCTCATCCCCCTGCAGAAAGGGCATGAAACACATGATTAATGCATTACATTAATCTGTGTGTGTCTCTTCAGGCATCATATCACTGTACCATGTCAGAGACGTACATCAGAAACTACACCACAGTCCGTCTTTCACAGCCAACGTGTGGAACACACTATCTACGGCAACAAGCACATGTACAGTAAAGATAAGAAACATACTACACAATGCATAGCAATGAATGCACACATGAATCATGAAACACCCCATCTAGCAAAAGCAGAACAGTGATCAATAACACCCCAATCATCCCCACTAGGGGTGTTAACACAAGTTCCACAGCAGCAGACATGCCACAGATATGACAGTCCAAAGCCCTTGTGTAATAGGCTGTTACACCGAACCATCCTTGCGTGCCCATGGATAAGGGAAGCAGGAGTGGCATATGTGAGTCAAGGACCCCAAGCAGCAAACACATACACAAGACAAGCCTGAAGGGCCCAGCTGGAACAGACAGTGGATGCTTTCAAAAGCCACAAAGCACTGCACCATCACATGAAAGCACAATAGACAAGCAATTTTAAACTATATTAACTAATTACACTATGAAAAACCTACTTTACCTAATTAAACTAACTATCAAACAGAAACTTAACTAACTAAACTAAAAGAAAAATCAAAAATGGCCACATACGACCCGGGGGGGCACCCAGGAGAGGGGAGGTACAGGGTGCTGCTCAACACCCACATGGGATGATGCTGAGCCAAAAAAAAAAACCTCCATGGGCTCTACGCCTGCACAGCCCGACCTATGTGGGAGATAGATGGTCGTCTGAGTCTGGCTCATCCTGGAAAGGAGGACGTGGCACAGTAGCCTGGCCACACCTAGCCGCAGCTTGCCCTTCGTCGGCAGCAAGTCTGCCGGACAGGTGAGCCTGGTTCTGTGTGGCGATGACTTGTAGGTCTGCATGCAGAACCGCCCGTGATACACGTGCTTCCTCTTGCAAGGTAGCACGTGTAACACGGAGTTCCTCCTGCAAGGCCTGGCTGGACAACCGCTGCACCTCCCGGCAAGCCTGTAGCTCAGCCGAGATGGTACGCTCAAGCTGTGCAAACCTCTCCTCTGACCGCTCCCTCTGGGACATCAGAAGGACACCCAGAGTGGATTTGAGGGAAGTATACTCCTCCCTCAGGGCCTCCATGTGTGCCTCTGCGTGAGCAGCAATTGCTTGACGCAGAGACGACATTTCAGCCTGGCGTGCACTGTCTGAGGCCGCCATGCCCAGCCTGAGCGAACGGGCCGTGGACCGTGCCGCCTGCTGCTGGAGAAGCACCTGCCTAGCAGGGGGGAGCATGGATCGGGCCACACGCTCCATGCTCTCAGTAATGTTCTCCATTGCTGCCCCCTGCCGTTCTGAATTGGCAGTCATGTCTTGCTCCCACCCAGTATACAGCGGTTGCGTGCGGCGACTGCGTTGCTGGGCTTGACCCCTGCGGGACCCAAGGACCGGGTTGTCCTCGTAGTGTTGGTACCGCCCGCGGCTGCACGACTACATGCCCCCGTCGAAGTGATGTCCCAGGCACATCAGTGACTGGTGTGGAGGGTGACCCTGCGTCCCGATCCACCACTGGCGGAGGTTCCAAGACGGGCTGACCCCTCAGTGCAGGTGTCGCGGACAGAGGAGTGTCCACATCAGAATCACTCACACCTGACACATGGACCTGATGCTCATCCAACTCGACATGGACGTCAGAGTCGTCATCAGGGCTGGACTCATAGGCAGCTAGAGACAAGATGGCCTGTAGCACTTGGGGTTTTTCGTGGCCTGCTACCCCACGACCGCCACTTGTGCCGGGTTGATGTAGTGATACTAACCCTGTGCCTGGCATGACAACACCATCCTCCGGCTCCATTGCGTCATCATCTGAAAAATAGAGGGAAAAAAGGTCACTACACATGTCAAAAGCACACAACACAAACACACACACCGACAACAGCAGGCAGAAATGCGACACAAAATAGAACCTGGCATGCATGCTGGGTCAACTTGGAATTGCTTCTCTGATCAGACCTGTTGAAAGGTGCCAGTTTGTATTGAAGTGGGTCTATGCAGTGCAGCCAATGTGTATGTTACTCACTACCTACATGTACAAGTACTTCATGGTTTGTGTCAGAAAATGTGAAGGCAGTGCAAGGTCAACTTCAGGCATCACGTGCAACGTGCATTCAATGGGTAGCATATCTACAAGCAAAGCACCCCTCCACCTAAGTGCAAAAGCATGGATGCCTAGCATGTTATCAAAAGGCTGACCATAGACCTGTGCATTGACAGGCAGTGTTGACTTGCATCAACAGCTTCATGTGAGTCAAGTGACAACACTGCAAATGATGATGGGACAGTAAGCAGGACACATGATGAAATGTCTGGAGGCCACCCACGTGTGAAGAAAACACTACACCAGTTGGACAGAGTCATTGGCCATTAAACAGGCTGAGGCCTGAGACCCACCCAGATTGTCAGACCCTAAACATGTGTGCAACGCAGTACTGAGCCACAGTAGACATAGGAAGGCTGATGAAATGTCATGCAATGTATGTAACCCAGGACTTGTATTACAGTGATCATCCAGTCAAGGACACATAGGGGCATGCGTGCAATGCACATGGAGCATGAATGGGCACTCATGTCCCTGCGGGGCATCTGATCTACGCACAGTACAAGTGAGATACCCTGCATCAAGTACTAAGGATGTACTACACAGCATATGACTGGCAGATTGTCTGCTGGAAGTTAGCATGTACACAGGACGCATTAACAGGGAAGTACCCAACAGCAATATTGAAGCAGACCAGTGCAAAGGTGGAATTGGGGTGCAGAGCGGGGGGTGGAGGGGCAAGAGAGCATGCCTACATGGAGTACCCGCATGCAGGCAGAGGACACATGCTTGTCAGTCATGCTATGACATTGTGCCTGGGCTGAGAGGAAGGTCACCCCACACTACATGCAGAAGGGCCAGTGAGCTGGGACATGGACCGGAGGGGCATACTGGTAACCAGCATGTGAGTAGGGTGCAATAGTGTTGATGCCGAAAGTCCCCGTCCGCTCCACATGTCCACCATCCTGCAGAGCAGCCATGCATCAGTGAAGCATTGCATTACTTGTACATCAGAACCATGTACACATGACATGTAGTGGCAATCATGCACAACACATCCCACAAGTAAAACACACACGTCCTCAACAAACACGCATCAACACTCACTGGACTGGGCATCAAAGACGGCATCTCTCCCACTCCATTGACCGATTCAGATGGTATGAACTCTGCAACGAGTGACTCATGCGGAGTGAGGACTTCCTCCTCTGGTGCAGGCCCACCGCCAGTCACCAGAGTCAAGTTGTAATTTGAGGCACGCTTAGCCTTAGTGCTGCGTTTGATGTCATTCCAACGCTTTTTTCACTCTTGCGCCATGCGCACCTCATGGCCGAATGCACTGACATGTTCCGCAACATGCTTCCAGTGGGTATCACGTTGGGCAGCCATAGTCTGATTATTGGCACCCACTAGCATGTCATGGCTGTGGCCCCGCACGTGGCCCACGAGGAAGTCCAGTTCCTGGTTGCAAAAAGGCTTCTTCCTTGACGTGCAGGAGGTTGTGGCTGTGAGTGAGGTCCAAGCCTGTGCTGCAGGTGCAACCTTCCTCCTCTTGGATTGTGGCTCAGACCCTGGCTGGCTAATGCCGCGCTGACCAGTATGGCCAGTGGGTTCGGTGAATTGAGCCAAGGGAGTGGCAGGGGGAGGGACAACCAAAGGCCTGACTTCTGTCAGTGGCAGCTAGGTGCCCTCTAATGGACCCTGCGCAGCAACATTCGCTGTGGCAGGGTCATTGACCGCAACTGTCCTGGTTGGCAGACTCACAACCGGGGTGTTGTTGGGTGCATCTGCCCCTGCACTTGTCAACACCCGGCGGTTTGGGGCAGCAGATGACATAACTGCCCCAGGGACACGTGTCTTGGTCAGGGCAGCCCTGCGTGCCCATACGGTTTCCCTCCTGGCCTGTTGGAAATCTTCCAAGGGCTCCTCAAGTGCAAACGCAGGCTGCGCTGGCAGACCCTGAGCCTGGGTGGCGGTGTCCACAGCTGCACCTGCAGCTACCACTACCCTTGGGCCCGTGACTGCCGGGTCACACGGGCGCCAGTGCCAGATGCAGAAGCTGCATCTCCCGGAACCACAGGGGGTGGTGGCATGACTGCACTGACACATGGCACGACATCATGCTCAAGTGGCGCACCCCTGATTCTTCCCCCTCTGCGGCTGCCCTGGACACCCTGGAGTCCCCCTTCTCCCTGGTCACCCCGGCCACGTCCCTGACCATGCCCGCCACGAGGAGGACGCCAAGCTGAGGCGCCCCTCACCTTTGGTGTCCTCCCAACCATGGCACAGATGTAGTAGTGCCGGCACAGATGGAGTAGTGCCAATGGGAGGTGTACACCACAATTGACCTGGGCAATTGGGGTGAAGGGGGTGGGAAGCAAGATGTTAACAGCCCCCCTGCACCTGCAAGGCTGTATGTGACCCCGGTGATGTAGTGACGGGTCACGCAACGCTCAGGCACCCCAAAAATGCTGGAAAACCGTGCACAAAACCCTGCAGCCTACGTGCATGGAATCAACCTCCCGCAGTACGCGGTGGCACCCAGTAACACGAAAAACACGTATGCGTGGGACACGCAGGCTACTATGACATCAAAAACAGTGCGATACACAGGGGCACCCGCACAGGGAAAAATAGCGTGCGTGACTCACCGTCTGACTAGCACGATGCAGAAAAACACGTATAGCCAACACCCCCGCCAAAAGAAGAGATATGTCCTTGATAGCTGTGAAGTTGTGATGGCGCGCGAAACAACACGAAGCAGCAACACACGTCGGTCTCCACGAAAGGCACATACAGCGAACTGCTGGCCCCGCTCACCTTTAACCCGTGCTGAGGGAAACGCCTGCGCATGTCACATCACTTACACGCGTAGGCCCTTCCCTCGGATTACAGGCATTCACACAGGGACGTGCATTTTTTTCACACGTGCGCTAATCCACTATGCCCACGTCACGGGGGAAACACCCGCGCACGTCCACACGCGTCACGTTAGAGAAGCGCTTATGTGCGAAGGGCCTTTGGTCCAATGAAATCGCCTTTCCTCAAATTACACTCTGACGTGCAATTTTTTCACGTGCCAAATCACTCTGTATCAAGCTGCCCCATTTTCCTGCCCCCCAGAGCCCTGAGCACGCTCCCACCTGCCATCTGCTGCTGCCTGACTACCTGCTGCCCACGTGCCCTGCTATTTGGTGCCTGCACATCAGCCATCTGCAGGGGTCCAGTTGCTGTGTCCACCCCTGCTGGAACAGAAGACTCCTGACTGGGATACCATCGCTCCACAGCCCAGCCCCAGGACCCAGTTGCCCACCCACGCCTGCCTCGGGGGTCGCCATGTCGGGGCAAATGCCATCTGAGACCACTGGCGACCCCCAGCCAGAGGGGCAGAGGGCCACCAGCTTCAGTCAGAAGGAAGTTGGTGTCCTGGTGGAGCATGTCCTGGGGCATTATGATGCCCTCTTCGGAACATCACGCGTCAACAAGGAAGGACAGGATATGATCTGGGACGACTTTGTGGTTGCCATCAACGCGGAGGGGGTGGCAACCCGCAACATCAAGCAAGTCAAGAAGCGCTGGGAGGGCTTGAGGTCCAGGACCCTCGTAAAGGCCCGGTGCCTCGTGGAGGGGGGCCGGGGCAGCATGAGTACCATCCAGATGAGGGTCCTGGAACGCGTAGCCCTAGCGCTCCACGCCCAGATCCTTCAGAGGCAGATCCGTCCGTAGTTGAGAGGTAAGTGGCCAAGCATTGCTGTGTGAGACAGGGCATGTTGCAGGGTGCTGGTTGTCTGATACTTGCCTGTATGTGTGACATAGGCCATGTACATATGTGTGTGTGCAGGGACATCATGGTCATGCATGTGAGACCAGTAATGTGTGAACCACATGGTTGGTGCATGTGTTACAATGCAACATGCGGAGCAGCATGGGGAATGCACACATTAATGCATGCCTGTTTCTGTTATTGGACATGGATGGGGTGTGAGAGATGGGTGCTGCGGTCATGGACATGTATGTTGTCCATGTCTGTGTGTCTGACTTGCGTGTCTGTGACTTGTGAATGCCATGGATGCATGACACATGTCTGTGACAATGTTCAGATTCACTGATGCAGCCTACTCATCCTTGTATCCACTGTGTCTGGGGTGTACGAGGCCAGATGGATGAAACTACGGTGCAGTGTGTGCATGTGATAGGCATGACCTATGATGCATGTGAGTTTCAAACCAGCATTTTATGTTTCAAGAATCCCGTGGACATGTATGCTAATGTTCATAACATGCGCCATGCCTGTTACTGCATGTGTTTTGTCTGCACTGACCCATGTGTTGTGGAGGGACATGATGGAAGTGATGTTTGACAGTGCCACTCATCTGCTATTGCTTCCTGTCTAGGGGGCCATTGTACAGTACCCTGATGCTTGTGTTCTATATCTCCCTCTACACAGCGGCAAGTGATGAAGAGGGCGGAGACGGCCCTGTGGAGCAAAGCGGCGGGGAGTGAGGGGACTGGTGCTGCGTCTGCCACTATGGCTGCAGCGGAAGGGTTGGGTGAGCCCCCACAGGGGCTTTCAACGGCGGAAGATGGTGTGGAGCCATCCAGGTTAGTGGTTTCCACAGAGGAGGAGGAGGCCGCTACTGAGTCGCACATGGGGCCTGGTGGGGGTGGTACCACTGGTGCAAGTGGTGCAGTCCAGGGGCAGGCGCAGGAGGCAGCACAGGTCGCCGCGGAGGGGCCTGCGCATGCCACTGTCCCTGACCCTGTGACTGCACCACCATGCACCAGCAGGGATGCCCCATCCCAGGCCCGTCCACAGGTAGGGGGGATGTCCATGTCATCTGACACTCCTCTACCTGCGGATGAGGGGACCCCTGGCCGTATGGAGAAGGTCCTGATTGGTGTCGCATTGCGCACGTGTGACATTCGTGATGATGTGCGTGCTTCCTGGGGGAGCACGCACGTCATCACGAAGAGCAGCGTGCCAACATGGCCCAGTTGGGAGTGTCCATGGTCCGGAGTTTTGTACATGTGTCGTCCACTCTGGCGGCCCTCTCCTCCTCTGTGGAGACTGTGTGTCAGTCGTTCTCCATGCCGTCTTCTGGCCCAGATGCCACCAGGGCCCCCTGTGGACCTGCCCTGACCAACGCAGCCAGCTCGGTGGGGATCCCATCTCTGCCACAGTCGGGAGTCGGAGGTCCAGCAGGGGTGGACACCACAGCAACTGGACCCCAGCAGATGGAGGATGTGCCGGCATCATCGAGCAGGACACGTGCACGACGGCGTCGGTGGATTCCATCAGCCTGGATGCCGTCGTGCTGGCAGAGGCAGTTGCGTCGGAGGCAGCGGCAGGCTCAACGTGGGAGACATCATGGCTCGGGGAAATCTACATCAGAGGGGCAGGCATCGGTCGGAGGGCAGGAGGACCCTGGAATGGGAGTGTCTTTCGTGTGGCAGCGGTTGGGCCAGCAGATAGGTGCGGAGCAGCGGCGGGCAGAGAAGGCACGGCTCACGATGGTCAGGGCAGAGAACTCCATGCGCAGGGCGCTGAGGCGGGCTGAGTGTCTCGAGGGAATTCGCAGGGAGTTGGAGGTGGACATGGCATTATCCCTGCGAGACCTCGGGGCCGGAGAACAGGCCCGCCTCCAAGACATTGAACAGGAGCTCGATGAAGCCCTGGCCCATGACATCAACAAGTGAGCCGTTGGACTTGCCCGCCGCCATTGTATATAGTTTGTTAGTGTTAAGTTTCATTTATTTTTTCTTTCATTTGGGGCGCATGGACTATGCCCCACATTTTTGTATATAGTTAGTAATTAGGTAGGTTTCATTGTAGGTTTCATTTATGTCGTTGGGCTCATGGACCCTGGATTTGCTATTTGTACATAGTTTTACAGTGGATTTTTCTCCTTCATCTTTATTTTTCTTCACCATGGAGCAATGGATATTACGCTTTTCTTTCCCTTTGGATTTGCTTTGTTGGACGGTGACTTTGGACACATTTTCATTTGGATTAATTTGGATTCTCATTTTTTTATTTATCATGTTTTGGGATATGCTGCATTTTCATTATTATTGGCATTATTGTGTGTTTTTATTTAATTCCCTTCATTTTGACTTGAATACATTTTTGTTTCTTACTTCAATGTGTGGTCTTCTCTCATTGGTTTCATGCATGTCACAATGTGGGTTTTCTCAGTCATGTGTTGCCATTGTGTGGGTCGGACAGACTTGTACTCATGCGCATACTGCTTATTTGTGATCTATCATGTAATGGGGATTTCAATTTGGAGTGGATGTAAAGCTTGGTTGGGTGTTTGGATTGGGGTGCTGTGGGGTGGGATTTGTGTGGTCATAAGAGCCAGGGATCTGGATTGTGATGACGTGTTGGCTGGGGGACATGTGTCAGGGCCTGCTGGCAGGTGCCTGTCAATGATGGGGGCGTGGGGGTGCTGGGGGACATGAGTGGGACATGAGTGGGACATGAGTGGGGGCCTGCTGGCAGGAGCCCTGCACTGCTGGGGGATGTAGGGGGTCATGAGTGGGACATGAGTGGGGGCCTGCTTTCAGGTGCCCCTGACTGCTGGGGGGTGGGGGTGCAGGGGGTCATGAGTGGGGGCCTGCTGGCAGGTGCCCTGCACTGCTGGGCGGTGGGGGTGCAAGGGGTCATGAGTGGGACATGAGTGGGGGCCTGCTGGCAGGTGCCCTGCACTGCTGGGGGGTGGGGGTGCAGGGGGTCATGAGTATGACATGAGTGGGGGCCTGCTGGCAGGTGCCCCTGACTGCTGGGGGGTGGGGGTGCAGGGAGACATGTGTGGGGGCCTGCTGCAGGGGACCCTGACTGCTGGGGGGTGGGGGTGCAGGGGGACATGAGTGGGGGCCTGCTGGCAGGTGCCCTTGACTGCTGGGGGTGGGGGTGCAGGGGGACATGTGTGGGACATGACTGGGGGCCTGCTGGCAGGTGCCCCTGACTGCTGGGGGGTGGGGGTGCAGGGGGACATGTGTGGGGGCCCGCTGGCAGGTGCCCCTGACTGCTGGGGGGTGGGGGTGCAGGGGGACATGTGTGGGAGCCTGCTGGCAGGTGTCCCTGACTGCTGGGGGTGCAGGGGGACATGTGGGGGGGGCCTGCTGGCAGGTGCCCCTGACTGCTGGGGAGTGGGGGTGCAAGCTGACATGTGGCTTGGCTGGGGGGCATGCCCATGGTGGATGGGCTGCCTGCGGGACATGACCAGGGGTGGGGGTAGTCCCCTGTGGTGTGGGCTGCCTGCAGGTGCCGTGGGGCATGTAGAGGGAACACCTGGGAGGACCCACACTGCCAATTCACGTGTAGGGCTCACCGCGCACCCCTGAAATTTACGTACCCCACTCTGACAGCAAAATTGTGTGTGAAACTTCCCGCGAACCCCAGTTATACAGGTCCCTCACTCGCACAGGCCATTTCGCGTGTGAAACTTCCCGCGAACCCCCGTAATACATGTACCCTGCTGAAATCGCGTGTGAAACTTCCCGCAAACCCCAGTTATACACGTACCCTACTCCCACAGGCCCTTTCACATGTGAAACTTCCTGCGAACCCCCGTAGTACACGTACCCTGCTGAAATCACGTGTGAAACTTCCTGCGAACCCCAGTTATACACGTACCCCACTCGCACAGGCCCTTTCGCATGTGAAACTTCCCGCGAACCCCCGTAATACACATACCCTGCTGAAATCGCGTGTGAAACTTCCTGCGAACCCCAGTTATACACATACCCCACTCGCACAGGCCCTTTCGCGTTTGAAACTTCCCGCGAACCCCCGTAATACACGTACCCTGCTGAAATTGCGTGTGAAACTTCCCGCGAACCCCAGTTATATACGTACCCCACTCGCACAGGCTCTTTTGCGTGTGAAACTTCCCGCAAACACCAGTTATACACGTACCCCACTCGCACAGGCCCTTTCACGTGTGAACCTTCACGCAAACGCCAGTAATACACGTTCCCGCTTGGCGTTTGCTGTTTGGCAGCCCTGTAAACTGGTCCAGAGTTAGCGCAGCCCTTTGCGCTGGATTGGGGATTTTGATGGCTTTTCCCTGCGCTGGGGGCATTCTTGGGGGCGTAACTGGTGCTGCTGCAGGGTCGATGCGCCACTCTGCGCCACGGCTGGTTTTGGAGGCGAAAATCCATGAATACGCTGTGCGCGGAAATCGATTTTAGCGCACGTGGCTGGCGCAGACATTCGCACGCGCACAATGTGCGAAAACCGCGTGCTCCACTTGTGCGCTAAAATCTATGAATTACCTCCAAAGAATTTTATTAAAAGACATCATTTTTTTAAATTATATACAGATACACAATTTATGAAAGAGAGGGGGAAGCAGAAACTGATATAAATAGAGGGGAATTAGGGGTTTGGAGAGGATGGATGGGAGGGGATGAAGGGATAGAAGTCTCATCAAAACGTTTTTCTTGGTGTTGAGGGTTTGGGAATAGTTGACTGGCACATGGAGAGGGGGAACAGGTACATGTGGGACAATGGTCTTTATTATTTTCTTTTATGTGGTCCTCCACAAACTGTTTCAAAACATTGACATTTTCCTTGAGCATCTCCATTTTTTGTTCCATGCGCTGCAGAGTATTTTCCAATGTGTCTTTTGGTGTATTAATTTCAATGTTTGGATGGTTTGTTAAAAATAAATATATATATATGTTAAGTGCACATAAAGTAATGATTATTAATTTGCTTATATAGAGAAGTGTCTTCCATTAGTATTACTATATTCAGACATTTCCTCACGTGGAAAAGTACTGAACATTTCTGTGTAAAAAACTAAAATATATTAATTTTAGTGTACCTAATACAAAACGTTTAGAAATATATAAGAACAATGAAGTTTACTTACTAGTTTCTGGAAAGTTGTATTCATACTGTTGTGTAGATCTACTGTTGCTCCTAGCTGTGAAGTTTCTGTGAGGTAATTATGTTGGAGGCATATCTTTTTTGTTTTAGTATATTCCATTTTACTGCATATGGTATTTAAATGGATGGTTGATGTGTTAGATATATAGGTTCCACTTCTTATTTATTATTACATATAATGTGTTTATGTGCTGCTTTTTAAACTTGTGCAGTGTTTATATGGCATGATAATTTAAGATACCCCCTGAGTGTTTGGGTAGTGTTGATGTTTTCTGCGTCCGTTCGCGGACATACGCACAGTCCGCGGACATCAAAATCATTAGCGGGGGATTCAGTATGTTCTATGTTACATGTATATAGACTAAGGGAATCCTAGTAAACATCTATCAAATTCACACTATGCAAAAGTATATTCAGTAAAAAAACTTTGATAAAGGGAGGTTATGGTTCCAAGTAAAACCGAAAACCCCCTGAAATTCATAAGTTATGGTAAGCTAAGCAACCATAACTCACGCCACCACTGTGCACTGCTAAGACTAACACCCACGACGTCAAAGATGAAATCACAAATGTCAGCCCCTTTCCCCTTTTTTCCCCCTCCCCCAGCACTCAGCCAAAGAGTTTGACCATTCCTGGTGCTTGACTGGACCACCAGTTTGCCCGTTCGTTCTGGGCCCATCCTTATAAACACTGTTTGGGTAGAGCCCTTCCAATTTCTTACCCGCAACCCGTCAAAGACTCCTCTCCCCTGCCACCCCCACCCCCCCGATGATTGTCATCTTATTAACACATCACTTTACAGTATAACCCCCCATACTTGCTGTCAGCAGGGTGTGTGAACCAGATCCTGGTTCATATGCTGGTATGTTTACCTTTGCCCAGCCTGTGGTCTTCATCACTTGTTGGAGTTTCCTGGGCCGCCGTTGTGAGGGAGCTGAGGGGGTATTCAGTTTCTTAAACGTTCTCGATCCCGGAATCAGTCTCCTGTCCTTCGTGGCCCCTCTCCCACTTTTCCCTCTCACTGCCTCTCCCATTGGCTATCACTGCTCGTCCGCATTGTCCAACTATCCCAGATCACCCATTTAATGTCGTCTTCAGTGACCAGTCGTGGCCAATGTATTCAAATGAAAGCGAGAATGGGTAGTCCCATCGCTATCAGATTTCCTTCTCTCGTAGGCATTGTGTCAGTGGGCCACACATCCGTCGTCAGGCCAGGGCGAACGCAGAGAGGTCCTGAAAGATTTTTATTAACGCATTGTTATATGTGATAGTATTGGCTTTCCTGGCTTCCTCCAAGATTTTCACCTTTTCAGTATAGTAGTGGAAGTGGATGAGGACGGAGTGAGGGCTCGCGGCTTGTCCCACCGACTCGGCCACCCTTCTCGGCCCCCTACCCTATGGGCCTTGTCAATAGTGGGTTCCGTTGTTGCATCGTTCCCAAACAGAGGCGGATCACAACTTCGACCGCTGGACATATGTCCCTCTACTTTTCCCCCTCTGGCTCTGGAAGGCCGAAGAACCTCAGGTTGTTTCTCCTTTCCCTGTTCTCAAAATCGTCCATTTACAGGGCCCTCTCCTCCTCCTTCTTCTCCAGGGCAGACAGTCAGGTATCAATCTGTGTTTCCAAGATGTCGACCGATGATTGGTTGGCCTCCAATTCCTGTAGCCGATCTTCTACTTTATCCACTCTCTGGTCCATCTTCTCGAGCCTATGCCCAATGTCCGCTCGCATGTCTCTTATTTACTGCAATATATTTGCAATGTCTCTTTTCGAGGACATGGAATCTTCCACCTGTTCCAATGCTTGGTCCGTCATTCTGTCTAGGACCGGCCTGTAACGGCTCCCTGTGGACTCCTGGTAGTGGGATTCCTGGAGTATCTCCCTCTAACTCATCCAACTTAGTCCCCCCTGGATATTCGTGTTCCTCTAGTGGGCAGGCCACTTGACCGGGTGCACTTGATGCTGTTAGGGCCCTGCGGGGCAGGTGAGGAGGAGGGGGGGAGGGAGTCCTCCCCAGCTTTTCTTCTATGTACCGTCCTCTCCCTCTTTCCTGTGCCATGCGGATGGTGTCCTCCTAAAGCAGTGATTGTGGGTAGGGCCCAGCCACCCCGAGATGGGCACACGCTCCAGAAAGGTCCAGGAAGCCCACACCTGTGCTGGGACTTTCTCACATCCCTTTTCTAGTGCCACCCCTCTCTACTTGTGTTGGAACAGTTCTGCAGGGCCTCCTCGAAGCATGCACACGGCCCAGGGATTTGCCTGGGGGCTCTCACCTCTACTGATGCCACCTCAGGTCAGTTGGGTCATCAATGCTTCCCACAACTTGCCCCAGATTGCTTCATCTTAGTTTCTGCTCCTTGTGGCATTGTTCTGGTCCTCACCCTTCTCCTCCCAGGACTTCCTCCACAGCACCTTATAGAGGGGGCTTCTCTTCGGTGTGTTGTGTTTTTCTAGATGTTGGCAGGGTGTGGTCAAGGGTTCTATGTGATTTTGCCGACCTATTTTTGGTCGTGGTACTTTTCATCGCCCTTTCATCGTCAACATTTTTTTTTAATTTATGGGGGCTGCGCCCCCCCAAACACCTCCTTACTTAAATAATCATACCCCAACCTGCACAAATACCCCCCTAAAAAAATGTTTAAAATATAAATGTTGCTGATGAAAGGGTCGACGATGAAAAGTCCCACGACCAAAAATAGGTCGGCGAAATGCGTGTATACCCTGTTCAAGACCCCAGAGTTCCGGCCTGCTCCCCAATCACCTTCTCTTCTTTCAGGCTCAAGGTCCCCTTGTTCACCCCCTCTATACACTCACTTTAATCTCGTCTTTACCCTTTCTTTTCTCCCACCATTAACGGTGTTCTCCTCTTCACACTGTGCCACTAAGGGTGTTATTCCATATCTGCGGGTCGGACCAGCGCTAATGGCTACCCAGGCTGGGACCACTTCCTCAGTCCCCTGATACCGCCAGTTAAGCCCACTTGTGCTTTAGTTGTAGCAGTGCTACCCCGCCTCCAAGACACATGTCCCCTTCAGCTGTGTAATGCTTATTTCCCCGTTCAGGACTTTTGCATTTTGGGCTGTGGGTAAGTGCTCTGACACTAATACACCTGGCTGTATCCTTGGTGTGGGGGGTATCAGCACCCCAATATGTCTTCAATTAGCCCAGTTAACGTGCTCTTGTCCTCACCCTGGGCTTCTCAGTTAATCGGGTGGCCATCCGCCCACCAGGGAGGGGGTGGCCTGTCCCGCGCTCCCTCTAGGTGACCTCTCTATCTGCGACCTCCTCCAGCCATCCATGGGATCCCTGCACCTCCTTCGCTCCTCACAGGGACGTTGCTCTTGCTGTCCTCGCTCCGCAGTGGGTTGCTGTCCTCGTCGGGCCCGTGGCTTTGGGTCATGCACTATGCACGGGCTGAGGGTTGGCTTCCTGGAGACGGGGGACGGGCAAGCCACCACGGGAGTGGGGCCAGAACATACCTCTGCGACTCCACTGGAGCTCATACGTTGCTGCAGGCCCCCTCCCCCTCAGCAATACGCAGCCTCTGTGTATCGGCCTCTCTCCCTCCCGGGACCGACATGGGCAGCGAGAGGTGGTCAGCACTGCAGGATCCACTGGTGTGAGGGGTCGGGAGCCCCTCACTTCAAACTTCAGCTCCTGCTTTGCCTTCCTACGGAGCCGTAGATGCCCGCTTCCTCGCGGGGAGGCCCCTCCTTGCTGCGATTCTCCTTTACTTTGTCCGGTTCTACCTTCTGTGGGGCCCCGTCCTTTTCCCACTGGGGGGCCAATTAGGGGTGCACAGGTACCAAAATAGCCCAGTGGATGAGGGAGCTCTGGGCTCATGCTGCCATCACCTGTGCACTCCCTGGTGGGCTTCTTAACACCACTTTTAAGGGTTACCACCCAACTTGTGATGAGGCTCATAGACTTTGTCTCAAGACTACAAAAGATACATAACATTTATTTGTAAACCATAAATTGAATGTAAGACAACGCATTGAGTACAGGCAACCTGCTATTTCTATTTGTGATTTAGGGTATAATCACCTTAGCCTACACACGCAGCAGTCCAAAATAGAACACCCGGGCACTAACCATATGTCCAGCTGCCCAGTTTCATTTTCATATCTACGATATGAGCCCTGGGCCTGCAGCGTCCAAGCAGAACTGGATTTGCACACCTTTATACAAATATCAACCAACTCTTGCACATTTAGAAGAGCTGTTAAATAAATGAAAACAAGCTCCATAAATAGGAGAAATCACATTTTTTATGGAGGACTCTGAAGTTTGCTAAGTCACAAAGGACCAGGTTAGACCTCTGCAAATATTAGGATTCAGAGCACACTTTAAAACTGCTCATCGGAGGGTGCTCCATGAACATCTAAGGGACGTGGTTCTCTCTCGAGGCTCTGAGCATGCTGGAATCAGGCATATTCTATGAACACATATTTACAGTCACAGAACATCTTATTTTTTTCTATTTCAGCACTTGTTCTCTTCCTGTTTACCTTTCTCTTTTTTTAATAAGATTTTGTGACACTGAACTGTATTATTTTCTATGTAGATATGGAAAACTGCATTAAGTGCCCACAGGACCAGTGGTCCAATGAGAGACGAGATGCCTGCATTCCACGGATCATAGAGTTCCTGTCCTATGACGATCATCTGGGTGTGGCCTTATCGTCCATTGCAAGTTTCTTCTCTCTCCTCACTGCTGGTGTGCTGGGAATATTTATTAAATACTGCAAGACTCCCCTTGTTAAAGCCAATAACCGGAATCTCAGCTACACTCTCCTCCTCTCCGTCATGCTGTGCTTCCTCTGCTCTCTTCTATTTATTGGACGCCCTTCAAAGGCCTCCTGCCTCCTACGACAAACCTCCTTCGGCATCATCTTCACAATTGCTGTATCTTCTGTTCTTGGAAAAACCATCACCCTCATCATCGCCTTTAAAGCCACAAAGCCTGGCAGCAAGTTCAGGAAGTGGGTGGGCACCCGAGTGTCGAGCTGTCTGCTGCTTCTCTGCACGCTGGTGCAGGTGTTGATCTGCACCATGTGGCTGGTTCAATCAGCCCCGTTCCCAGATATTGACACCAAATCAGAGACTGGGAAGATGATCTTACAGTGCAACGAAGGCTCCATCATTGGGTTCTATTCTGTGGTTGGTTATATGGGATTTTTGGCTCTTCTGAGCTTTGTTGTTGCCTCAATAGCTAGAAAGTTACCAGATAGTTTTAATGAAGCCCAGTTCATCACCTTCAGCATGCTAGTGTTCTGCAGTGTCTGGGTCGCCTTCATCCCAGCGTACATGAGCACCAAGGGTAGGAACTTGGTGGCCGTGGAGATCTTCGCCATCCTGACCTCCAGTGCTGGACTCCTGGGCTGCATCTTCATCTCCAAATGCTTTGTCATTCTCCTGAGGCCTGAGCGAAACACCAAACAGTACCTAATGGGGAAACATACAAAGACTTGAGACCTCTGGGAGTTCTTTAGGATATGACCCAGCTAATTAATGACCAAGCACCCTATTTAGCATAGAGCATCATCATTCGACAAGGCTACTTTTTCATTACAAATGTGATTTCTTCTGTTATTTTTGAACAACCAACGTAGCAACATATGAACAGGGTATTTTAAACGACAGCTTAATTAGCTGAATCGACAGCAGCTGCTAACACTTGCATGAACTTTGGACTCTCAATTTTGAAAAAATGTTTGTGCATGCATTAACAGAAAGACACATGAACATGTGCCATCTCGAGTTCTAGTAGCTTTTTACACTCCAAATGCAAGAGGAGAGGTAATGCTGGCTGCTATGTACATGCACAGCATTCGGCATAACCACAAGTCACTATCGATTCCACATGGTTCTTACAGGTGGAATCCATAGGGATTCAAGACTTGCTGCTGGCATCAATGTTATAGGATTGCATATTTTCTGAAGGGAATGGCCCAAAATGTCACCCTCACAATTGCGACGGACGAAATGCCCGACGTTTCTTTTTTTTAAACACCCCCTTTACACCACATATATATGTGGGGAGTATGGGATATTATAGTAATATAGAGGGTTCCGGGGGGTCGTAATTGTGTGTGGTCACAGTGATCACATAGATCCTTTTCTGAACGGAGTGGAGCAGACTTTATAGTCCGTGCAGAAAGTGGTTTGCAAAATGACCAACATCTCAATAAAGAGACAAAATACAATCCAGATCACTCACAACTCACTTTAAAATGAGGCACAAAGCTTTGATCTTCCTGCTCACAGTGAACATTTCTTGATGAAAAAGCTAATAATACATGAGTCGATTCCCAGTTATTAGCACCAGTTTCAAGTGCCCCATCACACATGACTCTTAAATCCAAGATCATATCTCTGAATCCTCCAGGTAATCATGGCATCGTCATGTGGTTCATAAGCGCTCCACACACCTTGTTATTGTTCTTTTGAGACTCGAAATGATGCCTCCTAACCTTGAAGTCACCACTTAATCTGTATGAGCTTTGGAAATGCTTCTACAAGCCTTACGACTGTTCTACACTCATTGGAATGGCCCTCACACCCCATAAGAATCCAATCATGATCTATTTGCTGAGAGATGCCCAGGGCCTACGCATCAGCCCACTGTCCCTCAGTTTCCTTAGAATCACTGACATGGCCTTCCCAAGAAATTAAGTTGCAACTACTAATCCAATCTGAAAATAATGTTATTCCTTAACATTTCTTCTTTCTAGATCCGTCCTGCTTCTAAGCCCTTTATTAATAGGGGTCATGGATTTATACAGTACTGAATTTTTCAACCACAAAAGGACAAAGGCCTGACTTGACCCTGCCTGAATCTGTGTCCTGCAGGCTGAACACAGATATCGAAGGCAATCACTTAACATAGAGGTATCTTACCAGAAAATCATTGTTAACCAAAACACGCCTTACACGTCTTCCATATGCCCGTTGTGCAGATGAGAAACCCTCTCTAATAAACAGATTATAGGAGAAGCTGGTCCCACACTCCATTCTTTCCATGAGACCTCGGCTCTGTCACTCACATTAGATCCTGTAACTATAGTCCAGACAGCAGAGGGAGAGAGGCAGGTCCATCAAAGGTCTAAGCCCACCATTCCCGAATGCTTCCATCCAACCCAGAACCCACAAGCAAAGTATTAACTCTTCAGAAAGCACCTAAAGAATATACTGTTTGGAAAGGTCTTCAACTGGGAATCAATGCCACTGGAACAAGTATGTAACAGATGATGTCATGAGGATGCACGTGGTGAGATGGGCCATGGAACCGGCTTCTCAGAGGGTGGAGCAAACTACTTGCATCTGTTGAAAGGGACCCTCCCATGTGGGGCTCTGGGTGATCATATCATCAAGGTATGTGCGTGTGTATTCTTCTCAGAGGGCTGATTAAACTAACCACAACTGTTGTAAGGAAACCTCTGAGGTGGGGCTACCAATGATTACATCATCAAGGTATGTGCATGTGTATTCTTCTCAGAGGGCGGAGTAAACTAGCTGCATCTGTTGCAAGCGATCCTCCCATGTGCGACTATGGATGATATAGGTATGCCTTTGTGTAATCTTCACAGAGGGCGCAGCAAACTAGCTGCATCTTTAATGTAATGTGACGAAATGTATAGCGCACAAGACTAAGGCCAGAAGGCATCTGGGCGCTGAAACAGCCAGAAACACAGAGAGGTGCTAAAAAGAAAATGCAGACCTCCTTAACACAGGACTGTCTTCAGGGCCTTCCGAAAGCAAAGATGACCTGGGATCTCCCACAGATGTACAGGCAGAGAGTTCCATAATGTAGAGAACAAAACCAAAAAGAAACGTCTACCTGCTCGAGATTTGCTGAATCGAGGAGCATGCAACACATTTGAGGAGGCAGAGTCCAGGGGACGCTCATGTGTATAGCAAATTAGTTTCACTAAAATCGGCCCGGTGAGAGAAAAAGCCTGGTGTGCAATGCATAATAGCTTAAACTTTATATGGCTACTCACAAGAAGCCAATGCAGCATAGCCTATAGGAACGTCTTGGGGCATTCAATCCCATGCTTGATGCCGAGTTTTGTAGTATCTGGAGCTGATGGATCAGAAAGTCTGGTTGGCACAAGTAGATACCATACAGTAGTCCAATGCTCCCAATATGGAGGCTGATACTACTGTTGCCAAGAGCTTCATGGGAACCAATTGTAGCGCTTTCTTTAAGTCTGAGAGGAGCAGGGAGGCCATTTCAGAGGGAGGCACCTGCCAAGGAGAGAGATCCACCCCCACTCTCTGCTTGGAAAAACGTCTGGTTTGCAGAGTTAGAGCTAGACTAGTGAAGGGCTCTAGTAGGGGGGTATTTGCAGGGAGAGAGTTGGAAGTAGCATGGTCCAAAGCCACAGAAAGCCTTGTGGATGATGCAGAGGGTCTTGAACTTGATCCTTGGAGAAACCGGGAGCCAGTGGAGAGATTTAAAGGGCTGGAGAGATGTGGTCCCTGGGCTTGAGGCCAAGGATAAGATTTACAGTCCAATTCTGGATTAGTTGAAGGGGGTGAAGGGGGGAGCTAGGTAGATTCAGGTAGAGGCTGTTGCAGTAGTCAGGCCTAGTGAAAACCAGAGCCCTGAAGACATTGCATTTCTGGAGGAAGGGGATGACGGGGAGAATGCATCTGAGGAGGTACAGCTGAAAGTGGTCCTTCTTGGCAAGGTCTGTGAGTTGAGGAGAGAAGGAGAGAGTAGAGACAAAGATGACGCCAAGATTTTTAGCTTAACATGAAGGTGCAGAGAGGCGGAGGGGGACCAAGGAGGAAAAAAGGCAGCTGGGGTCCCGATGAGAAGGATCTCTGTCTTACTGGCATTATGGCAGAGACCATTAGCAGTGCCCCATGCAGGCAGTCAGGAATGGGAGAGGAAGAAGAGGAGGTAGAGGAGGGCAGCTTGGAAGAGAGCAGCGGGTCATCAGCATAACACTGCAAATCAGGGGAGAATGTGGAGTTTAAACAGGCTAGGGGGGACAAATAGATACTGAAGAGTCATTTGTATTTGTATTTGTATTTGTTTATTTATAACGCGCAGACCACCAGGCCCGGAGGCATCAGGGCTCAATTTAAGCAGGTTACATACAGAGCATAGATACATACATAAAGATTTACGAGTGTGTGCAGGGTTGCATACAGGGCAAAATACATATGAGAGAATGGTACATAAGATACTAAAACAGACAATTCAATGTACATGAGTTACAATGTGGGTATAGGCAGAAGACATATCAAGAATCTATAAATAAAGTGGAGTATGGAGGCAAGTGTGCACGACGTGTCTTAGTGCTCGTTGAAGAGCCAAGATTTGGTTTTGGCCTTGAATGTGTTGAAGGAGTCTTCAGATCTGATTGTAACAGGGAGGGCGTTCCAAACCTTGGAAGCTAAAACAGGGAAGCTTGTGCCCCCCGCTCTTTGGAGTTTGAACCTCAGGATCGAAAGGCAGTGGGTGTGGGTGGTTCTTAGAGGTCGGGATGTTGAGTGGCCGGACAGCCGACTGCAGAGGTAGGGGGGGGGCTTATTAGCCAAACATTTGTGTGTGAGGGCAAGTGCTTTCAGTGAGATTCTCTGTTTCACAGGTATCCACATTGGATTGGTTCTGGATTCAGAGATGTGATGGTTGCAAGGGATTTTTAGGGTGGCTCTATATCGTTGTTTTGGGTTGTTTGAAGTTTCAATGTTAAAAGTTATGATATGATGGTCAGACCATACGCAAGGGTATTGGCGAGGACATTGACATTGTAGTTAACGTTGGCTAGCCAGTCAAGGGTCCCACCTTTGTCATGAGTACATTCTTGAATGTACATGGTAAAGCCGAGGTCAGTTAGAACATTCTCCAAGTCTAGAGCGGCAGGATCTTTCGGGTCGCCAAGACCCAGATTGAGGTTGCCTAGTATGATAGTTTGGGAATTGGTCATGGTGAGAGGACAGAGCCCCAAGGGACACCACAGGTGGATAGTGAGATGGTAGCAAGTAAAGGGCCCAGTTCAACCTGGGAGGGACAGTCACAGAGGAAGTAGGTCAACCAGTCCAGCGCCAGGTCCGTGAAACCAAGGGTATCCCGGAGCCGCTTTATCAGGGTGTCATGATTACCCATGTCAAATGCAGAGGAATAGTCAAGAAGGATGAGGACAGAGGGGGAGCTAGAATCAAGATTAGTGAGCAAGTCTTTATGGGTGTTCAGGGGAGCAGTTTCCGTGCCTCCGGCAGCTCTAAAGCTAGACTGGTGGTCATGCAGGCAACCAACAGATCCCATGTGGTGGACAAGCTGGGAGATGGCCAGCTTCTTCACGAGTTTATACTAGTAGAAATGTCCCAGCCTAGTATGCTAGTTATTGCTGTTAGATCATTCAGTATCTTCAAGGCCTAAGAATGACAATGTTTGTTCCCTTCTTTTCTCCCCGCTTTGAAGCACTTCACTTGTGTACAAGTGCTTTACAAATAAACAGTTACAATTACAATTACAAGGAAGTGCTTGAGGAGTGAGGGAAGGATCCAGTTGCAAACAAGTGATGGCATAAATCAGCCAATGCTGGAGCAAGGGAGACAATGGGCCTCATTACGAGTCCGGCGTTAACCGAGGCGGTAAAACCGCCTGGTTAACGCCGGACTCGTATTACCATTCCGCCTCCGTGACTCCCGGAATTACCGGGGCATCACAACCCCGGTTTTCCGGGAATCACGGAGGCGGAATGGTGTAAATCCCCATTCCCATTGAGTCCTATGGGACTCAATGGGAATCGGGATCATGGAAACACCGGCAGCATCTTGTAATGCTGCCGGTGTTTCCTCGTCCGCCTGCAGGCGGGCGGTGTTAAACCCGCCAGGTCAGACCTGGCGGGAACATCACCTCACGCCTGCAGGGGTCGGGATCAGGCGGTCCGGAAACAACGGTGGCGGCGGGTTTACCGCCACCGTTATTTCCGGACCGCCACGATCGTAATGAGGCCCAATGTTTCCTCAAAAAAAGACTGAAATGGTAAGTTCCAGTTATGGATGCCCTCTCGTAGTGAAGGCTACCTTACATTAATGAATTTGTTGTTATATAGACACAGTTTTAAATCTCTAATCTAGATAAATCATGGAGGAACTAGAATGTAGCCATCTCACACAATTCTTAGAAAAGTGCATCCTCCTCTGCAACAATCAATCTGCTTTCAGACCCCACAGAAGCACTGCAACCGCACATCTGTACATTAAAATACACATCTTGCTTGCACTCGATTACAACACTCCTACCTGCCTCATCTTTCAAGACTTCTCTTCAGCATTTGAAACCATCAGTCGTCCCACACTCCTTAAACACTTGCAATTACACATGGACACCCAAATCCTAAAATGGAATGAGTCTTCTCTCCGTAATTCCCTCTGTCCTCATCCTACTTGATCTCTCCTCTGCTTTCGACACGGTCAACCATACCACCCTGCTCAATCATCTCTGTGACAACCTGGGTATCACCGATCAGGCTGTGGCCTGGCTGACCTCTTTCCTTTCTGATCGACCCTCCCAGGACCAACTTGGTTCCTTCCTATCTTCTATCTCCCTCTCTACCTGTGGTGTTCCCCATGGGTTTAATCTCTCGCCAGGGCTTTTCAACCAATGCCTGGCAACTCTTGCCTACAGCATTTCCTTTTTCTGTTCAAACTTATAGTGCTATGCTAATGACACCCAACTCATTTTCAGGCTTTCTTCAGCCACCTCCTCTCCTTCCCTTGGCAGTACTCCTACCCCCACCTGCGAGGCTAAGAACCTCAGGGTCATCTTTGACTCCACACTTTCCTTCTCCGTACACATCTCTGACGTCTCTAAAAAGTCAAACTTCTTACTCCACCGCCTTAGAGGTACTCTGCCTTTCCTCTCCTTCTCTCGAAGCTCACAGTCTCCCAAGCTCTTGTTAACTCTAGTTTGGACTACTGTAACAGCCTCTTTCTAAATCTACCTGCCTCCACTCTCCGCCCTTTACAACTAATCCAGAACAGGACTGCAAGACTTATCCTTGTCCTCAAGCCCTAGGATCGTATCTCTCCAGCTCTGAAATCCCTTCACTGGCTCCCAGTGGATGCAAGGATTAGATTTAAAACCCTCTACATTGTCCACAAGGCTTTCTGTGGCCTGGGTTAAAAATACCTTCAACTATCCCTCCGTAAATACCTCCCCTCCGAGCCCTTCGCTCCTCTACTTATAACTCCCTCACGGTCAGTCGTTTTTCAAAGAAACAAGCTGGGGGCAGATCTCTATCTTCAGCTGAGGCCTCCCTTTGGAACATCCTCCTAGCCACCTTGAAACTTGGGGAGAGCCATCTCTGGTACCGGAAGCACCTCAAAACCTTCCTCTTCGTTTCTGCCTTTGCTCATCTTCTCCACTGCTGATCTGTTTTTCTCTCTTGGCACTGTGCACCCTGCCACCTTTCTGCACTGCCTCCGGGCCACCCCTGCACTGGGGTCTGCATCTGAACCCATACAGTCCCCCTCCCACTTTTCTTCTGCACTTATCCGATATACCCTATCTGACTAATCTAGCACTTGCCACTTGCTGGCGGCACTTCCACTGTTCATCGCCTTTATTTCTTTAGTTTTATTACTTATTAATTATTCTGTTCGCTCCTCTGTTCCGCACTTTCCACTTCTCCCCCCCTCCATGCCCTTTCCCCCTTTTTCCCTTTTCCATGCACTTGCGCGTTCTCAATGTGACTGGGCCTAGTAAGATCTTTGTTTTGTTTCTCCCTTGTTGCACTCCCTTTGCCTGGTCGCGCTCTGAAACACTTGTGTATGAGCGCGATATAAATAAAATATCATATCATCACATATCAAAACTGCACCACGACAGTAAACATCTGAGATTTCTATCATAACCTAGGGAATTTACTTCAGGACTCATCGTATCCCATGGTTCTTCAATGCCTATATCAAGCCCATTATGTACATCGCAGAACAATTTACACCCATATGTCAAGGATCGGCAGACAACACACAGCTTGTCTTCTCTATTTCACCAAATAAATGGAATCCAGCAACTCCATTGAGCAATGTTTACAGCCATTCAAAAATGGACATCTCAAAACAACTTATGCCTCCACCCCAGCAAGACAGAGGTCATGGTCCTTGGCACCTCACACATTCACTGCCTTCATTCTATATGGCCCACTGAGCTAGGAACCCGCCCTTCACCTACTTCACAAGCACGGAACCTGGTAATCCTAATAGACGGTGAACTATCCCTTAAACCACATATAAAAGCCCTCACCAAAAACACAAATGGCCTTCTCCACATCCTCAGAAAGATACTTCCCTACTTGGACCTTCACCAAAAGATCATCATCAACAATGCCCCAATACTCTCCAAACGAGGGTAATGCAATTCTGTATATGGGTCTGCCCTCCTAAAATCTGAAATTTCTCCAGATTGTCCAATATAGAGCTGCAAGATGCCTACTAAAGCTCACACCTCACAACCATATCACTTCAGCAATAGAACTCAAAATCCTAAAGCTCAGCCACAAAGCCATTCACTCTTCTAGCCCTTCATGGCACCAATCATTCCTTTAGCTAACATCTCAAATGTTGGTGAAAAAAACAGAGGCCAATCATTGTCTTCCATTGGCCCCACCTTATGAAATATAAGATTACAACTCACAAGAACCCACCTTCTAATAACTATACAAACACTGGTACACCACCAACCTTCAATTACAAGCCTAACACACCACATGCTTCAACCTTTATATACCTAACACTTCACTATCATTACCCCACTCCCTCCTTCTTCCAAATACCCCCTTTTTCAACAATATAAGCACTTTAGAAACCCCAGACGCCCCACCATACTCCTGCTCCTTCCACCTTGGTTAACACTTTCCCCACCACCTCTTCTTTCCCTCCTTCCACCTACCTTATTAAATATTAGCACTTACCTGGCTGTTGAGCAGCCTAGGAATTGGCCGCCTAGCTCCAGAGCTCCGTGTGGCGTTGGCGCAAATCCGACAGCATCAACGGTCTGGTTTAACATTCTCTCCTTGAACTCACTACTGTGTGTTGCGAACGCCCCCGGGTGTATTTGCTCCCACTCTGGGGTGAAATTGGAGCCCCAGAACCCTACTACGACCGACAGTTGCCTGGCCGCAGCTGAGGCCTTGCCGGTGGCTAACTTCGCTTGAGCGGTATTGGGCTCCTCCACCCCCGTCTAGACATGGGGGCCAGCCACGCTCAATGCTTGCTGTGCCCCGGCGCTCACTGGGGCTGCGGACGCCCATCACGCCTCCCCACCCGCCCATGCGACTACTGCTACACCCATTATTGGCGGCCTGCCCTTGGAGTGTGGTGCGGAAAGACTGGCCTCGTCCGCGCTGTGGTTGACACCTGAGGACTGTGCCGCGGGGTGGCGGCTTGCTACCGCTGCCGTCCTGCTGCGGACTAATCATCTGGAGCTACAGGCTCAGCGGTTTGTGTACAACCCTTGCGCTATACTCCGGACCTGAGGAGAGGGGTTGGCGTGAGTGGCAAGTGGTCCATGCGGAGCTGCTGGCCCTGGGGCTACCTATGCACTTCATCATACACATACTTCTGAAGGGGGTGCTGCCACACAATTACTGATGTGTGCTACGACTGTATTCCTCCTTGCAGCATGCATCCGGAGACCGCAGTGAGGTCTGGTCGGCTGCCCGCACAGGTGAGGATATGGGGTGGGACAGCATTTCAGGATTACAGGAGCTTGGCGCAAGGAACTCTGCTGCTCCTTTCTGCGGTTCCCTGGCCCCTTGCAAGCGCCCCCTGCACTGTGTGACATTCTACTCTTTCTATGTGCTGGGGACGCTGAACGGGTTGCAGCAGCCCATTGAGGGGCCCGCTGGCGGCGTCCCCCTGCCTTCCATACCACTTCTAACACCTGTGAAGGGCACCAGGTTGCGAGCAGGGCACCTCTTTGGCCTGAGATCCCTGAGGCCTCACTATTGCACACTACCAGTGGAACCGGATCGTTTGTGCTCGTACTGAGATGTCACAATTGCCCACCATGCCCCCATAAAGTGCTGTCAACGGGTGTACCCTCCAAGACTACTAATGACCATTTGCTGGATGCGCTGCCCGACCACACACTTGCACTACCTTGGCTACTACTACTTGCTTCACCTGTATCAGCACAGCCTGCACCATTCCTATCTCTGCCTATTGGAAGGCTTATGGTTAATATAACCACTGTGCCATACCGGAGTCCCTGCCTTGCCCTGCTGGACCCCCTCTTCCAGCTCTCATTGCCCCTTGTTGTGCCCACAGGGGGTCGTCTGCCTCGGCCTGAACTGCTGTATCTCCGCTGTCTTCAGTCACAATCTACCTGGGCATTTCCATGCTCCTCAGCCCACTACGTACTGTGACTCCTTCGCTCAATCTCTGCGCCAGGGCTGCTGCATGGGCTGCGGCTGCTCTTTGGGGTGCCCGCTATCGGCATCCTCCCCCAGCCTCGCACACCACTTCTAACAACTGAGAGGTGCTCCAAGTCATAGGTGGGGTTCCTCTTTGGCCTGGGAATCCTTAGGTCCTGTGTGCAACACTGTCTCGAACCATCAGGGGGATCTGCTCGTTTGTGGTGGCACTAATATATTAAAATTGCCCCCGTGCCGCCATGAAAAGCTGTCTGCGTGTGCACCCTTCAAGACCGACAGTGACCGCATGATGGATGCACTGACCTGATTACATGCACACAATACTTTGGCTACCACCACTTGTTCCACCTGCGTCGGCACGGCCTGCACCATCCCTACTTCTACCTATTGGAAAGCTCAGAGTTGACATAACCACTTTGTCATACCAAGGCTCCGGCTTGCTTACCACCTGATCTGCCCCAGTGGCTATTGCCCCGGTCTTCTGGACCCCTTCCCCGTCTCTCATTGTCCCCTACTGTACCTACTGGTGCCGACCGCCCAGGCCCAAACCACTGTGCCTTTGCTGTCCTCAGTCACCAGCTACCCGGGCATCTCCACGTTACCAGCTGCACAGCAATGTTGAACAGATCCCGTGGGGCTAACAAAGTTGGGTTCATGGATAAGTTTGCTAAAGCAACACCTAGGTTGGAGTCTGGCCATTCATCCTCGAATCAGGAAGAATTTGATTCACGCTCGAGTACGCTGGTTCCTGACCTGGCTACTATGATGGAATCCATGGCTAAAAACGTTTCCTCCTCCCATGAAAAGCTGGACGACATCAATGCCAATGTCGCATCGCTTAAGACACAGATCGACCAGGCCAGGACCAGGATCACTGAAGCGGAATCCAGAATTGGTGCTAATGAGGATGGTCTGCACTCCCTTCAGGACACTGTCGCTTCCCTCACCCGCGACATGAAGACAGTGAAGGCGAAATGCGATAACTTAGAGTCCAGATCCTGTAGGAATAACATTCGGATCGTCGGGGTCCCCGAAAATGCTCTCAAGGGTCGCATGGAATTGGCTTGGAAAATCTCCTTAAAGACTTGCTTGACAACCCAGACCTATCTCCATTCTTCACTGTAGAGCATACCCATTGCGCCCTATCACCACGACCTAAGCCCGGCGACTTCCCCAGGCCTGTCATTGCTAGGATCCTCAATAATAGAGACAAGAAACTCATCCTCCGTTTGTCACGTGAAAAGGGCGAGCTGCGCCTGGACTCCCAAACAATCCGGATCTTCCCCCGTCTTCTCCGTAGGGGTGCAGCAAGAGAGGCACCAATTTCTTGGTGTGAAAAAATTGCTCAGGGAACGGAACATTCCGTATGCAATGTTGTTTTCGGCGCAACTCAAATTTACTTTCAGGGAGAAACTATACTTTCACTGTTCCTGATGAAGCAGTGAAATTTATAGAGACACAGATACCTCTTCATTATCCAGCTGAAGACCTTATGGATAATGATTGAGTGTCAGACACACCGTTTACTTATGGACCATGTTTTGATCATTGTTATCCGCCCGCTATTGGGTTGATGGTAGTATTACCTACACAGGCGCTCCGCAGCATAAATGCATGACCTGTTGAACTGTGGTACACCCCGTCATCGAGGGGGTACACTGTCATTTCCTGGTGAATGTTCTACTTGGTTTATATGGCACAAATTGATATTTCTAAGCATGATTACACCACCTGTTATGTATATGGTCCGGCATGAACAACTATGCTTATCTAAGTATCTTGATACTGGCCCCAGTTGGGCCTACCGAGTGTCTGGACCATGTTGGGAGGGTCCACTGACATCTGGTTGGTGGGGGACTGTTGGTACGGGGAGGGATAGGAGATGCACTGCTAGTCGGTGAAGGGCGGTGAGGGAGGGGGGGCTTCAGAGTTGGGGTTGGGTATGTTAAAAATGGTGGAAGTGTGGTGGCACTACACATAGTGGGCAGACAGCTAGCCCAAACTGCTTGCACAGTCTTGTATGTACAATGTTGGCATGGTTGTGCAGGGGGGCGACCTGACGCTGCACAAGCCTTGCATGATCTGGGATGTGCCTTGAGATAGGGATATGGCAGTACGAATAATGTCCTGGAACGTCTGGGGGACAGGAAATTACACTAAAGCTTGCAGGATCATGGCATATGGCCAGAGGCATGGCGTGAAGATACTACTATTACAGGAAACCCATTCCCAGGGTCACCTTGCAACATGTATAGCACCTTCCTGGGGGACCAGTAGGTTTTACACCACTTACTCCACACAATCTAGAGGGGTTTTGACGCTGGTACACAAATCGGTTAAATTCGCGCTGAAGAAGAACCACATAGACACAGAGGGGAGGTATGTCATTCTACACTGCGTTGTGATGGGTGTGGAGTATTTACTGGTGAACACATTGTTAGGCAGAATCCAGAGCAGTTCCCTTAGGGAACACTACCCCAGATTAGGACTACAGGTGAGAGCAATAAATCTCCTTTGGTATCAGTCTGTACCACAAAGATTTAGTTGGTAGCTGCGGCTGAGCAGCCAGACTTATCTCAAGAGGGAAATTAGCAGTATTCAGGGTTGACACAATAGTAGTACAGTACTAGGTAGTACAGTACTATGGAGCAAGGAAACACTGACCAAAGTTTTGTATTAAAAAGAGAATATATATTTATTTTATACACTTCTAAGTCAACACCTAGATCACAGTTAATAAAGTAAGTTAAGTTTAGTCAAAAGAAAAGCATATACAACGCCCTATTCAATTGTAGACAAGTTTGCGGTATAGTGAAAACTGAGCAAAACGGCACAGTGAAAACTTAATACAAATGACACTCTACCAATTCAACGAAAGGGAGGGAAAGTACAAGTTAAACTGAAATATCTTCAGATACCCCATAGCAACACTTCCCTGAAGTTTTGTGAACAAGTAATGCGCAGTAACACTTTAAGCAAAAGACAAGTGAATGAAAACTGAGCAAAATGGCACTATACAAGTTAAAACAGTAGGAATGAAGAGGGGTTTGAAGATTTAGGTGCATCAACACATTTCTCATTGAAAACCTATCTAGTGAGAGCAGATATAACAAATCAGCCAGAGTCAATAGGCCTGAGCCAGAGTCGGTGGTACAGGACCAAGAGTTTAGGAGCAAAAATGTTCTTGTAGCTGCAGTCAAGTCTTTAGTAGAAAACTTTTGAAGAGGTAGATGCAAGGCGAAAGACAATGTGAAGAGAGAGGGCGGCCGACCCCACAAGTAGTTAAAGAATTTTAAAGACCTTTAGGGCTACCACGGAGAAAGAGTGGCCTGGCGGAATAATGTACCTTAAATGTGGAGAAGTGGCTCCTGCGGTGGTGGTTGTTCCTGGTGGTTCCTGCAGGTCGAGGGGTCCAACAGAGGAAGAGAGGCTCTCGTCGTGGAGGAAGGTTCGAGTCGCTGCACTACCCAGGGATGAAACTAGCCGCGGTGCGGCCAAACGAAGTTTAAAAGGTTCGCTCCTTTTAATCGCAGTCCGGGTCAATCGCTGCCTGGCTATCCGGTCTTCAAGTGCGGGGCACTGTCGAGTCAACCAAGGCAGGTCTTAGGGTGCGATAGGTGAACTGGTTGACCCCACCAGCTCAAGGGAAGGAGGCTCCTTCGCTGAAGATCTCCTCTCGTCGTGTGGAAGAAAAGTGGTGAGACGATCCGGCAGGGCTTCAACAGTGGTGTAGATGCTGAAGATGTCTCTGGCTTCTCTTCCCTTCGGTTCCGTAGTTCCAGTGGCAACGTCTTGCTCTTCCAGTCCTCAGGACCCTGCTTTTATGCAGAAAGACACCCATTCATACAGCCTACCTGTCACTCACACAGTGGAGTGGTTTTCTTGGCGGGAGACCCTCCAGCCTATCAGGTTAGAGTGCAACCTGAGTTGCTGTGGCAACTCTGTCTAGGGGGTTCTACTCCCCCTCCCAAACAACAGACCCACCCCAGACTTAGTGGCGCCGAAAGGAGGGATTCTTGACAGAAGCCCGCCAAAAGGACCAACAAAGGATCCCCGACCTGGGTTAGGAAAATGGAGTAAGACTCGAGAAAGAAGTTTTAACAAAGTTCTGGCAAATAAAACCTACCGGAGTAAAGTTAATAATATAATAAACCGGCGGTATGTTAGAGGCTGTCCGTAAAAGTGGTAGCCTCGAACAATAAGAAAATCCCATAGAGAATTATTTGCGGTTGAATATAAAAGGTAGTAACCACTGCCACCAGCCAGAAACTTTGTAGAGGGGGACTTTAAGGTACCCTCTTGAAAATGAACATAGGGGAAAAACTATTAACCCCTTCCAGTACTTCCATATTAAGATGGGGTGTACTGGTTAAGTTCATAAAAATCGACTAGTAAAGTCAATGGGGACTTTACATGCCCTGGGAGACAGTAGTCAGTCCCAGGGTATGGAGTCTATGTTTGGGGGTCGCTACAACACCCCTGTGTCACGGCACGGAGGGTGCTGTGGGACACATGTGCATAAAGATGGTTCTTATGGGTGAGAGAAAAGATCCCAAAGGCATTAAACACAAAAATAGCCTAGAACACACATAGCAAAAATGCCTAAGAGTGGCAAAAAGAGTCTCACTCTTAGCAGGTAAAAAGAAATAAACCCTTCAAATCCAGCAAAGCTGCTTGGGGACTCTATAGGTAAGGGAAATTAGCCATAAAATGAGAATTCTCCCTAACACTCCCCCCCACCCCCAGACTAAGGGACAGGAGGATCTAATCCACTCCTGGATGAGTCTCATATATCTAGTCGGTTAAAAACATCCTAGAGAGACAATCAGCATTTTGGTGGTGACATCTTGACCTGTGCTCAATGGTAAAATCAAACCCTTGGAGGCAGATTGACCATCTTAGCAGTTTTGGGTTTTCCCCTTTCATTTGCATCAACCATCTCAAGGGTTGGTGGTCTGTTTGAATGGTGAAAGTAGATCCAAAGATGTATGGTCTAAACTTCTTCAAAGCCCACACAATGGCAAAACATTCTCTCTCAATAGTTGCCCACCTTGTTTCAGGTTCCTTCAGTTTCCTACTGGTGAAGCAAATGGGGTGTTCCCTACCTTTCTCATCCAGTTGACTGAGTACTGCACCTATACCTATATTGGAAGCATCTGTCTGTACAATGAAGGGTTGGTGGTAGTCTGGAGCTCTGAGAACTGGAGCTTGACAAAGGGCTTTCAAAGGCCTGATTGCACTCCTCATTCCATTTGACCTTTTTAGGAAACTTAGGAGAAGAGATTACATTCAGTGGAGAAGCTATGGATCCATAGTTCTCAATGAAATTCCTGTCATACCCAGTGAGGCCTAGGAAGGCTCTCACCTGAGTTTGAGTAGAAGGGGTTGTCCAATTTTGCACAGCTTCAATCTTGCTGAGCAAAGGCCTTATTTCACCACCTCCTACCTCATGCCCAAGGTAGACCACTTTACTCTGACTAATTTGACATTTGCTTGCCTTTATGGTCAGATGGGCCTGTTGCAGAGCTTGCAAAACATATCCTAGGTGGTCAACATGTTCTTTCCAAGTAGGACTGAACACTGCAATGTCATCCACGTATGCCATGCAGAATTCCTCCATCCCATTCAGAACCTGATTAACCATCCTTTGGAATGTAGCAGGTGCATTCCTTAATCCAAAAGGCATATCCTTAAACTGGCATAAGCCAACTGGGGTGGAGAATGCAGTTTTCTCATTGGCATGGTCAGCCAGGGTTGTTTGCCAATAGCCTGACGTGAGATCAAATGTGCTGAGGAACTTGGCTGAACCAAGTCTATCCACCAGCTCATCTGTTCTTGGCAAAGGATGGGCATCAGTCCTAGTGACTACATTTAGAGCTCTATAGTCTACACAGAATCTCAACTCCTTGGATCCTGCCTTTGGTACTAACACAACTGGGCTAGACCATGGACTAGTAGAGGGCTCTATTACCCCGAGATCAAGCATCTTGTTGACCTCTCCTTTGATGTGGGTTCTTACATTTTCTGACATCCTGTAGCCCCTGCTTTTGACAGGTAGACAGTCACCAGTTTGGATATCATGTTGGCCCCAAGGGGTCAAACCTGGTGCCAGTGAGAAGAGAGGGGCACATTGATTTAACAAATGTTTGCACTCGTCCTGTTGCTCAGGAGTCAGATTAGAAGAGAGATTGACTCCTTCTATTTTCTCATCTAAAGGTTTGCCTCTGAGGAAGTCAGGCAGAGGTTCACTCTCCTCCTCCTCTTGAGCTGAAGCTAGAAGCAAAGCTCCCAGTCCTGGTCTCGAGACATAAGCTTTTAGACAGTTGATGTGAAAGACTCTAGGAGCCTCCTTAGGATTGCCTAAGTCCACCAGATAGTTCACCTCTCCAAGTTTTACCACAACCTTAAAGGGTCCCATCCATTTGTCCTGCAAGGCCCTCTGCCTTGTTGGTACCATAACAAGAACTAGCTGGTCTTGAGCGAACTCAACCATGTTGGCCTTCTGGTCATTCCAATGCTTGACCAGAGCCTGACCTGCTTTCAAGTTATCACTTGCTTCAGCCATCATGTGTGACATTCTCCTCCAGAGTCCTATCACATAGTCAGTGACTCTGACTGGTGTGGGGGAAGGAGCACTCTCCAAACCCTCCTTGATCAGGACCAATGGACCTCTAACCGATGGCCATAGAGAAGTTCAAAGGGACTGTAACCCACTCCCTCCTGAGGGACTTCTCTATATGCAAAGAGAAGGCATGGTAGTAGAAGATCACACTTTTGTTAAGGGGGTCTTCTAAAGCTCCTATCATGCTCTTCATGGTTCTATTAAACCTTTCTTTTTTTTTTCTTTTTTATTTGATTTGGCTGAAAAATTCAACCTTTCAATACAACATCCATTTACTTCATTAAAACATATAAAGTGTGTCATAACACTACATAAATATTATATTCATTTAACTGATCACAATTCTCATAAATTATTCTAAACTATTCTAAGCATAAATCATTTAAATTCATAATAAAACGAAGAGAAGAAATAAGCAACAAGAAAATATAAAAGTATAGAAACAAAAAGAGAAAGTGCCATGTTCGAGGTGCAATCAAATGGCAGTTATTTAGCATACAGAGCAAGGTGCTTTAAACAGTTCTCAAAATAGCATATCATTATTATTTGTTTTGATTGAGTTATTTGTTATTTTTTACTTTGTTTTTTGTTCATCATCATTTTCTAGTTTTAATTCATTTAGAAAGTTTACCGTTGCATATCCTATTGATTTTGAGTGCACATGAAATATAAACTTCCATAGATCTTTAGCCTCCATGTGTACTCGATGTTTAAAAAGGTTTTTAAAGTATTTAACTCTTAAGCAATCCAACTTTGTACACTCAGTGAGCAGGTGTTCTAGCGATTCCTCATGCTTATTACAGAAGCGACATAGACGACATTCTAGAGCATCAGGAAACCATCCAGATGTAACTTCCCTGGTTTTCCATTGGTTTAACCTCAAGCGCAGAAGTCCTGCTCGCTGCGAGACATTTGGTGATTTTAAGAGATACTCTTCAGGGGAGCCAAGGGATTTTAAGGCAAAAGGATTCTGTCTGAAGCATTTATAGACTTGACATTGTTCTCTAGTGCTTATCCAATCCATTTCCCAGATCTTTTGCTTAGCTTTGTCAGGATTTTGTAACAAAAGCTCATTCCCTACGTCTGCTTCTTGCAAAAATCTCTGCGCTTGGGCTTTCCAATGCTTAGCAAAACTATCATTCGATGTTTTTACATAATTTGCTAAATGTTTTACCAGTCTATTCTTATAATCTCCAGGGCACATTTCCTGTATAGCATGCATACTCTCCATTTATAGGTGGCTTGCATCGATATAAGCCCTAATTCATGCCTTATGAGGGCTATGGGTGTAGATCTCGAGAGTTTCAAGAGATTTTTCCAATATTCCCCTTCTTTCTTATCCCAATAGTTGCGTATTTTGTATAATCCTGTCTCTGACCCATACAATTGTATTGGCAGAGTCTTTTGCTTATAGTATGTCAGCAGGGGAGCGATGGTGAATTTACAATACTTGCCGCTGATGATTTTTGCTTGGGAGATTAAATTATTCCATTTTATTATTGCAGTAGTCTCATATGGAGTGTCCTGTGGGTTGTTGTTAATATTCACTCCCAGGTAAATATATTCAACCCACTGATTCGAGCTGCTGATTACCTTAAACCTTTCTACCAATGCATTTGTCTGAGGGTGGTATGCGGTTGAGAACTTGTAGGTAACTCTGCAGTTTTTCCACATGGCCTTCATGTAGTGGGACATAAAATTTGACCCCCTGTCGGATATTACCTCCTTAGGAAACCCAACCCTGGTAAAAATACCAAGGAGGGCCTTAGCTACAGCCGGAGCTGTAATAGTCCTCATAGGAATTGCTTCATGGAACCTAGTAGCATGGTTGTTATGCTTGAACTAAAATGGCGCTGGTGTGCAGTGTATTCTGGGAGCGCTCGGAACCAAGATGGATATTTACTTCATGCCGCAATGAAAAGCTGCACACATTTTGCTGAGTGTTAGATTCACGGTGCTGAGGAAAACATGCTTTCCAAACCTGGTATGCGGTCAAGGACATTTCTGCTGGGAAAGCTAACTTTGTTATGGTTTGTTACTGTTCTCCACGGAGCGTGTTTTTAGAGGAGGGAGGCACTCTGCTCCTTGAGGGTGGCTCTCGATTGACCCAGCTGGCAACCGACGGCTGCTCATCAACTGCACAAGTGCCATTTCCAGAAGGTTCGAGAACTGCCACCCTTTTGCGGAGTGTGTATATATGCGGAAACCCGGAGGTGGTCAGGCAAGACTTCAGCCGGAGGAGGACGCTTACGTCCGGCACTCCTGTGAGCTGTGGTGCTCTCGGCCTGGCTGTTCCCAGGGTCTTCCAGCCGCTTCTGAGCGAGATAAGGAATCCAGTTACACTCACGGTGATGTATTTCCTTTTGATTTCTTTGTTTCTTCTGTGATTTATGTCTATGTTACTTCTGTGAGTTATTTCTATGTTATCACTGGCTGCTTCTAAACTTTAAATAAATAGCCGTATAAGTGCTGATTATCTTCTAAGAGCGTGTGGTTGCGAGTATTAAGTATTTGCTCTATAATTGCATTGGTGATTTATGTTTTTCCGTGCACTCTGGGGAGAGAAATACATTTTTGGCGTCACAAACAGGATACTTGTGATGAGTTGTTGCGAGTATTCAAGAATCTGTTAGAACGTAGATAGGATTCGGTGGTCTTGCAAGTGACGTTTTTGAGCAGTGAAGTTTTGTTTTTCCTTTGCCGGTGTGTGCATGCCTGTGGGAGTGATGGCAGTGTGGAGAGAAAAAATATATAGATATAAAGAGGTTTTGTTTTGTTTGCGATAATGAGTAGTTTGTTCAGGAAGAAGAGCGTTACCGGTTACTACCCATTGGAAGTGCGCTCCATCAAGTGGGCCAAAGGATAGGCAGTATGTAAAAGCTTCTTGTGTTGTATATGCTTGTGGTAAAAAGCTATGATGGTCGGAGAAGGAGGTCATCTCCCTTAATCATGATTTAGACAGATGTCATGTTGATTATTCTTTGTTGTTAAGAGGGGACAAAGTTGAACGGCCTGATCAAATTCAGGTATGCCGGAAACAAGGTCCGGATGGTAAGAATCCTTCTCAGCATTTACATGTATTTGACAAAGAAGTGAAAGAGAAGAAAGCGAGATTACGTAGGGATCTTAGAGCGGTCAACTGTGGTTCTTTAGGGGATAGGTCGACCAAAGCCATTAGACTGAAAACCGCTTACACAAATTGGGTAAGACAGCACCAGGCAAATATGTTTCAGGAAGATGGGGCAACTATGCTGAAAGCATTAGCAGGGAAAAATATAGCAAAAATGTGGTCATTGATGAATTATGCTACTTTGGGTTCTCAGTTAAGTTATCAAGTTATGGGAGTCCAAACTTAAAAATGGATTGACCACTTTACTCTGTTGTATGCTCGAGATGCTTCGGGTAGTAGCTGGGATGAGCCTGGTCCTCTGGATCAGTTTCATCTGAATTTTGAACTCGAGGACATTGTCGAGCTTATTAAATCTGCCTCGAATTCTAAAGCCTGTGGCCCAGATGGGCTGTCTAATTTTGAGCTTAAAAAATTCCCTGAGGTGTGGGCGGCGGTTTTATATAAAATCTTTAAGACCGTAAATGAAACACAGCGCCTCCCTTCTACGTGGACTCAAGCGATAACAATCCCGATCTATAAGAAAGGGGATAGACTGGAACCAAGCAGCTATAGAGCCTTGATGTTCCAGGAAAGTTGTACTGCCGTCTAATCCTACGGGAACTTCAAGCATGGGCGAGCCAAATGAAACTGGCCGACCCCTTACAGGCGGGTTTTGTGAAGGGGTTGGGAACAATCCTCAATATTGTGCTACTCAGGGTCATTAAGGCACAGCAAGCGGAGAGAGCACAGCCCCTATATATGGGATTTATCAACTTTAAGGCTGCTTTCGACTCTGTTGACCGGGAGTTGCTGTTTCGAAAACTGAAGGCCTATGATTGTCCTGTGTCACTATTGTCCCTGATCATCCTGTTCCACACCAAGACATCCATGCGTGTACGCATTAGCTTGGATGGAAAATTGTCACCCGAAATTGCAACACAACGTGGCCTTAAACAAGGCTGCGCGTTAGCAGATTTTTTGTTTAATTTTTTAATTCTCGATATGGGGAAGGAATTTGCTAACTGTAATGGGGATCCTCCGAGGCTGGGCCTTCACCAAATCCCGTATATGTTGTATGCGGATGATTTGGTGTTACTGTCACAAACACCTCAGGGGCTACAACGCATGTTGGAGAAGTTGGGGACCTATGCCTGCAAAAAGGGCCTGAGTATTAATGTGAGTAAATCCCAGGTATTAACATGTAAACCTTCGATAACTAGTAAGAGGTTTCAAGTCAATCACAAATGGTCAATCCAAGACATAACGTTGGAAAAAGTCTCAGAGTATAAATATCTGGGACCCTAATCATGGATAGTCAACGTAAGGGTGACGATTGTGCAAGGTCTCTGCGGAAGTTATCGCAGCTGATCTCACAGACCAGAATAATAATGAAAAAGTATGGGAAATGCACGTTAAAACATGCACTTGACTTTTATAAGATGAAAGTGTCCCCGATCTTGTTGTATGGGATGGAAGGAATGGTACTAAATAAATCTCACCCATGGAACGCTCTTGAATCCAAATATTGGAAAGAGACTTTATCAGTACCAAAGGCAGTTCCGATTGCACTGATTAGGTACGAGCTGGGCCTGTTGTCCCTCCACGCCCAGGCAAGTTGGACACAATGTGCGTTACTGCGAAAATGCTTATTGGGGGTCAACACGAGTACCATCTTAGAAGTGTTAGCCTCTGCCCTGCTGAAATTAAGAATTAAATTCACGAGAGAATGGCTCAATTGTGTGTTAAATTGTCTAGCCAAGGCGGAGGTATCACTTGAATTTTAACTGCTGAATCCGGACCGGGCTAAAAGAAAGATATATTACATAGACTGGGCTGAGACGCTTGCTACTTGCAACCTTTATAAAGACTTTGATATCTGGTCTTTTGGCATAAAACCTTATGGGAGAATGGCGTTGTACCTGGTAAAATGTCCATCACCTGAGACCAGGGCTGAGGTTTTAAGGTTCAGACTTAATCTGTGGGGCACGCGTGAGGTATTGGCCCGGCGTAAAGTCATAACTGCAGCACAGAACTACTGTAGATATTAATTAGATACTTCACAAAAGGAAACCCGTCAGCATCTTTTAATTGACTGCCTGGCTTTAAGGGAGGTCCGGAATAGATGCTTCCTTAATATTCTCACTTTTCACATTCATACCTCAAGTGAGAGTAGATGGCAAATAATATTTTCATCTTCAATAGAACGTGTCCAAATTGCAGTGGTACAATTCTTTAGAGTGATTCTCCCGAAAGTTGAAGCCACAGGGGGTCAAATTGACATAATGCTTCCTTAGACTCACAAGTCATAATAAATAATAAAAATATTTTTATTATTTTTATTTTTTTAATATTTGTTATGCAATTTGGATTCATTTGTTATTTGTATATTTGTTGTTTTAGGAAAACGTTTGTGTTGTATGAATTGTGTAATTGTTGTATAAATGGTGATAAAATATTTGAAAAGTTGTTATGCAACTAAAACAAATACATTTTTTTTAAAAAAGAGCGTTACCGCTGGCGGTGACTGTTCTGATGTTGTTATTCCAGGCTGGACTAAGAGTCCATATGATAAATTGGCCCAGGCGTGGGCATGTGGTGCAGGTCTAAGTGAAACATGGGATCAAGGATTGGGAGATGCCGATCCGTCTGATGTAATGGCATGCTTGCAACAAGTTCCAGTAGAACGTGGCAGAGAATGTGCGGCATTGGGTAGGCGAGATTGGGTTCTTTTGCATGCTTATAGGAAAATACATCAAATGAAGGTGGAAACGAAAAATGAAGAAAGGCAGACTGCATTAATGCAGCAGATTCAAATGAAACTGTTTAAAGATAAGGCTGATACATATCAGGCTGTGGCCGAGAGGGCAGCAGTCAGAGTAGCCCGGTATAAGTATAGGAAAAGACAGGGAGGGGTCAACAAAAGAAAGGTGGCAACTGTAATCGCTACCGCTGGTGTGGACTGGGATACGGATAAATGGGATGGTGATATTTTTGACTCAACCTGTCTAGAAAGTAGTTCCGCAAATGAGTCTGACCCCAAAACAGAAGTGAAACAGAAAACAGTGGCGGCTAAGCCCGTTAGAAGACGGCGAGCCGGACCCCACCCGCAGAATCCTGCTGGCAGAATGGTGGAAGCAGGAGGTTGGGGAAATTATTACCCGTTTGAGGCAAAAATCAGGGGAAGCTTTATTGACATGGATGGTGAGATTGCTAGATGGGGGTGCTGCAAGGTTGTTGGTAGATTCTACGGATTCACCGCGTTTTTTACCCCTGTCAATTGGCACCAATGTACAGGAGGTCTTAAGGGCAGGACCACCCCCTGACGCAAATGGTCAAGATACTCAGGTGTCTTTGTTGCACCTGGTAGCCCAAGCATGTAACCGTAAATACCCCATTACCACAGATTGGCCTAGCGAAGAAACTAAGTGGTATACGTTGAGAGAAGCAATTCAAAAAGTCAGAGAGCATGCTATGAAAGAGGCTATTCACATAGATGCTCCTGATCACATGGGAGACGTGCCGCTCTCAGTTTCAACTCGAAACATGGTGATTAGAACCGCGCCACCTGAATACAAACGTGTCATTATGACTTTGCTCGTAGGTATGACGGGCAAAGCTATTGATGAGGTAGCGGATGAAATTCGGCAGCTTGCAGATTTAGGGGAGTGGGATAAGAGCGATAACAAGCCATGGGAGAGAGAGGGGCGTAGTGAGAGAAGAACCGAAGGCAGGCAGCAAGATAGCAGAGACTTCCGAGTGTCCCGAAAAGACATGTTTTTGGCTTTGTTAAAAGATGGTGTGCCACACGAAGAAATTGATGGCATTGAAACCAGAGTAATGTATGAATTATACAAAAAACGAGGACTTGCAGCCAAAGAGCGCTATAAACAGGTTAAGAAACAGGTAGTCACCACACCACAGGGGGATAACTCACCTTCTGCTCCCCCTGCGGAAGAACAAGATGAAGGGTCTATGGGGACACCTTTCCTGTACCAGCCAACATATGCTGATTTGAGAAAGGTGGTGAGTGCAATGTTAGAGGCGGAGTGAGTCACACTCATTCGAAGTTTGATTAGGGCTTCGGCCAAGCTCCGGCAGCGTCTGCCCGCATAAAAGTTGATAGGCGGCCTCATGTTGATGTTAAGATTTTTTGGGGGCCAGCAAATACACAAGGGGTACGAGCATTGATAGACACCGGGGCGGAGGCCTCTTTGATTCATGGTAATCCAACACGATTTAAAGGCAAACAATTTACTATTACAGGTCTAGGGGGAAAGGAGACCCCCGCAGTACAAACAAAAGTGGAGATGAAAATAGGCAATTTGAATAGGCAGAAATACCAAGTGTTGATTGTACCGATACCTGAATATATAATTGGCTTTGACATTTTGGAAGAGTTAACCTTGGGACTTGGCGGTAAAACGTACCAGTTTGAGGTGAGTGCATTGATCTGTACACCATTACCATAGGCAAATTGAAGATGCCCCCAGTGCAAGTGCCGGTGGCAACCAAGCGGGTAGCAATGAAACAATACCTCATTCCTGGGGGGCACAAGGACATTTCAGACACCATCAAAGAGTACGTGGAGGCGGGTGTGTTATGCCCTATTACCACCACATGGAACAATCCTCTCTGGCCTATTAAAAAGGGAGATGAGTCGTGGAGGATGACGGTGGATTACCGAGAGTTGAATAAACACACTCCTCCCTTAGTGCCCGCAGTCCCAGATGCCATTACTTTGATTGAGAATGTCCAAAAGTTTGAGGGGACTTGGTATGCAGTGATCGATTTAGCCAATGCATTTTTCTCTGTGCCAATTGCTGAAGAGTGTCAAGAGCAGTTTGCATTTTCGTGGAGTGGACGTCAGTACACTTTCACAAGGCTACCTATGGGGTACATATATAGTCTGACTATCTGTCACCGGCTGGTGGCAGAACACTTAGGGCCTCATTACACGTTAGGTGGTAAGGGTTTACTGGTAAGGGCACCGGTACCGGTAAACCCTTACTGCCTTACTACGAGTTCCCTTTGCGAGACCCAACCTTAACGGCTGGTTTTACCAGCCGTTAAAGTAGGGTGCCGCAAAGGGACCTTTGAGCTAATTACGGTACCGCAATTTGCGGTACCGTAATTAACGCCGTCCCCATTCCCATTATGCCCTATGGGGGCAAAAATGGGAATGGGGAAGTGCCTTGGTGAATGGGGAATTACCGCCCCCACTCACCTTGGAGTAGGGCGGTAATTCCGCCATCCACCAAGGCAGACACAGTAAAATACCGACGGCAACCATGGCGCTAAAGCACCATGGTTCCCGCCTACCGTGTAATGAGGCCATTAGACAAGATACCAATGTACCGTGTAAACCTGACATACAAATCTCTCATTACATTGATGATATTTTGATTCAGGGCAAGGATGAGCACAGTGTGCAAAGTCAGTTAGATGTCATTATGGAAGGATTGAAGAAGGAAGGGTGGGAGATTAACCCGAGTAAAATTCAAGGTCCAGCTGAAACAGTGATATTCTTAGGGATTCAGTGGCATCATGGGCATCGAGAAATGGGGCCAAAAGCCAGACAGAAAATACTTGAATTCACCACTCCAATGAACAAAAAGCAAGCTCAGCAGTTTATAGGGCTGTTTGGGTTTTGGAAACAGCACATTCCCCATTTAGGGCAGATATTGGTCCCCCTCTACAAGGTGACACAAAAGAAATATGAGTTTCAGTGGGGGGAAGAGCAGCAAAAAGCCTTTGAGCTGGCGAAAGACACTGTGCAGCAGGTGATTGATTAATGGCCATTGAAGGAAGGCGAAGTGTAATTAAATGTGTCTGTGCAAGACAATTACGCTAACTGGAGTGTGTGGCAGAAACAAGACAGGAAACGTGTGCCATTGGGGTTTTGGAATCGTAAGTTGCCCGATGCTGGTAACTCATACACTCTGTTTGAGAAGCAATTGCTGGCGTGTTATTGGGCACTTGTTGATACCGAGCAAATGACTGTGGGCCATGATGTATTAATGAGGCCAGAAATACCAATTATGCAATGGGTACTGAGCTCTCCTAAAACGCATAGAATAGGACATGCTCAAGAAGCCAGCATAATTAAGTGGAAATGGTATATTCAAGACAGAGCCAAATCAGGAAAGGGTGGAGTGGCAAAACTACATGAGCAAGTAGCCAACATACCGCCCTCAGATTATATACCACCGGAAGGGCCTGAAAAATGTGAATCTCCCATGAAATGGGGAGTACCTTACAGCGATTTGACTGTGGAGCAAACAGAGCATGCTTGGGTCACAGATGGGTCAGCTTGATATGTGGGAACTGAGCGGTACTGGAAAGCAGTGTCGTACAATCCCAAGACAAAAAAGATGTTGACAACGACAGGGAAAGGGAAGAGCAGTCAGTTTGCAGAGCTTTACGCAGTTTACCAAGCATTGAAACAAGAGACCCCTTGTCAATGTTATGTGTACACAGATTCATGGTCAGTGGCGAATGGACTGGCAGTGTGGTTGACAACTTGGCAAAAGAATGGGTGGAACATTCATTCAAAAGAGTTGTGGGGAAAAGAACTGTGGCAAGATATTGCAGAAATGTTATCACAAAGTGAAGTCACTGTATATCATGCGGACGCGCATTGTGCCACAGACTCATTAGAACGTTGGTTTAATTCTGTTGCAGAAGAACACACCAAGATTTCATCTGTGGATGCAGAGGCTCAGGAAGATGATTTGGAGGGTTTGGCCAAATGGGCCCATCAGAAATGTGGGCACCTTGGAGAAAAGGCTACTATCAGGTGGGCACAAGCTCGAGGAATCAGTCTTCCTTTAGAAGTAGTGAAAACGATAATTTTGCAATGTCCAGTGTGCCAACACCAACTGCATAGACCTATCCCTCAGATTGTTCGAGGTACATTGTGAAGAGGAAAATTACCAGATCAAATCTAGCAGATTGATTATATCAGTCCCATGCCAATCAGTAGAGGTCGTCAGTATGCATGCACTATTGTGGATACATACTCAGGATATTTGATGGTTTTGCCGTGCAAACGTGCAACACAACTGAACACCATCAGGTTGTTAGATCAGATCATACAACATTATGGAGTGCCTTTGCAGATTCAAAGTGACAATGGGTCACATTTCAAAGGCAAATTAATCCAGGAGTTTTGTCAGGAAAAGAGCATTATTATTACCCAGCTGCTTCAGGGTTAATTGAACGAACGAATGAATGGGTTATTGAAAGAACAGTTGCGCAAATCTGGAGACGGCAGTTTGGCAGGCTGGCGTGATCGTGTGTTTGATGCGGTGCAAGTATTAAACAATAGACCTGTGAATGAGCATGAAACTCCTTTGATGCGATTAATGACTCCTACTTTACAGGTTCAACCCAATTCAGTCAGAGAAACACTATTGTATTGGGAAATTACTTAGGGTTCTTTAGCTCCCTATCAAGCAACTCCAGAGTCAGCAGGGGTAGACTTGCATTCCCATGAAGAAATCAGATTAGACCCGAGAGGGATGGTTGTAATTGAAACAGGGTTTGGAGTACAAATTCCCCCAGAGCATATGGGATGGATTGCCCCTAAATCTGGCCTAACATTGAAGGGATTTCAAGTGTTGGGAGGGGTAATTGATGCTGATTACCAAGGCGAGATTAAAGTCATCCTGATGAATAGTGGGGACCAATTATTATCGATCCAAAAGGGTGATTGAGTTGCCCAATTGATCATTATTCCCGTTAAGTTGTCCATGATTAATAAAGGGGAGCTTCCTACAGTGTTAACTACCCGTGGGGTTTTGGCTCTTCAGACAGTATGGTACCGGTTGCAAAGGTGTGGGTGGAAAAGCCAAGTGGCCCACCAGTGTCCGCAGATGTCATTGCATCAGGCAAAGATCAAGTGGTTTTAGTCATGGAGCCTGGTAGAAAGAAATGGCAATATATGCCCGCAGACAAATGTTACCTGAGAGAGTGATATCTCTTTTCTGGATTTGCCTTGTAGATCCTGTGTCTGGCTGGTGTAATTGTGGTACTAAATGGACTCCATTTGGGAGAGTTAAACAGCCTGCTGCTACCAATGAAAAATGTCACATCTGTGCCAGTGATCAAGGGGATACTGATAGTGATGAATAATGTTGTCCCAAAGCAGCCTTATGCCGATGCCGAAGAGTCAGCCAGACCGAAGACATGGATTCATGAAATGCGACAAACACGTTAGGAGCAAGTGAAAACAACCTTGATGCCAGTCATACGAGAAACATTTTCAGGACGGCAAAGACATTCTCCTATGATCACCCAGACGGAGAATATGTGGATATATCTAGCACAGCAGGTGCTCAACATATCGCACTTCTGTCTTACTGATGTACCCAATCCTGAAGCTTTACTGACTACGTGTTTAGTAGCAGTGCCGACGCCTGTTCCGGTTTTAAAGCATATCTTCGGCGTCACACACAATGATTCTTTGGTTCAAGATTCGGATATTAGGCAATCATTTTCTGTTTATGAGTACTGTACGTTCTGCCAAGAAACCGATCGCAAATGGAGAAATTTGACAGTGTTATTACTTATAATATAACCCAAGGTGATGTATGTTATTTTATGACCTGCAATACACAAGAAATTGGCAAATGCCAACAGATCGATTTAACCAACCAGCACAATCACACAATGTTTGAGAGGCGACTGTGTTTGCGAGTGCCACGCACATGCACCAGTGTAAATAATACTATGTCTTGTAATCATACAGTGATAACTGCCAGTCATCTGAATCATGTGAAACTTCCAACAGGATGGCTCTTTTTATGTGGCAACATCACATACACTTATATTCCAGCTAACATTTCTGGAGGTCCATGTGCTTTAACTCGATTAGGACTAATGATGTTTCGTTTACACCCAGCGATAACTCGAGGTAAGCGGTCAACTTTCGAATCTGTAGGTCTATCTCCTGATTGTGATTCACATGTACACTTGTTATCAGAAGCTGAGGTTCTAGCATTAACCCTTTCATTAGTGGGAGTTTGGGGTTTAGCTGCTGGGGGTTACAAATCTTTGATGAAATTAGCATGTTTAGTAGTCAAAAGCCTTAATCATACTTCTCAGGCATTAGAAGAATTTCTCCTTGATAGTCAAGTTATTAGAAAAGCAACTTTGCAGAACAGAGCTGCTGTTGATTATCTATTGATAAAGCATAATTTAGGGTGTAACGCATTTGAAGGTATGTGTTGTTTCAATTTAAGTGACCATTCACGATCCACTGAAAGTCATATTCGAGGTGTGAGGGATCTCATTTCTCAAGTGTCTCAAGATCGTACTGGGAATTGGTGGGATTGGTTATTTTCATGGATACCTGATATTGGGGGTAGACTACGTTACGTTTTTGCTTGCATTTACATCATATTAGCTATCATAATAGCTTGTTGTTGTTGTATTCAATGTATTCCCAATTTAGTTTTAATGTTTTGTAGGTTTCAGAGACCAGCTCCTTTGCCACCGGGCTATGGAAGGTAAATATCCAAGGGGGAATTGTTATGCTTGAACTAAAATGGCGCTGGTGCGCAGTGTATCCTGGGAGCACTCGGAGCCATGATGGATATTTACTTCATGCCGCAGTGAAAAGCTGCACACATTTTGCTGAGTATTAGATTCACGGTGCTGAGGAAAACATGCTTTCTAAACCTGGTATGCGGTCAAGGACATTTCTGCTGGGAAAGCTAACTTTGTTATGGTTTATTACTGTTCTCAGCGGAGCGTGTTTTTAGAGGAGGGAGGTACTCTGCTCCTTGAGGGTGACTCTCGATTGACCCAACTGGCAACCGACGGCTGCTCATCAACTGCGCAAGTGCCATTTCCAGAAGGTTCGAGAACTGCCACCCCTTTTCGCAGTGTGTATATATGCGGAAACCCGGAGGTGGTCAGGCGAGACTTCAGCCGGAGGAGGACGCTTAGGTCTGACACTCCTGTGAGCTGTGGTGCTCTCGGCCTGGCTGTTCCCGGGGTCTTCCAGCCGAATCTGGGCGAGATGAGGAATCCAGTTACGCTCACGGTGATATATTTCCTTTTGAATTCTTTGTTTCTTCTGTGATTTATGTCTATGTTACTTCTGTGAGTTATTTCTATGTTATCACTGGTTGCTTCTAAACTTGATTATCTCCTAAGAGCATGTGGTTGCGAGGTATTGCGTTTGTCTGTGTTCAAAGTATTTGCTCTATAATTGCATTGGTGATTTATGTTTTTCGGTGCACTCTGGGGAGAGCAATACAATGGTCTACTACAACAAGTATAAACCTGTTGCCTGAAGAAGTTGGAGGATCAAGGGGACCAAAAATTGTCGATTCCTACTCTTTCAAATGGTACACCCACCACGGGGAGAGGCACTAGAGGTGCCACGTTCTTGGAGCCACTTTTACCTGAGGTTTGGCAAGTGTGGCAACTCTTGCAATACTTACCTACCTCAGCCACCATTTTAGGCCAATAAAAGTAGAGAGAGAGCCTTTCCTTAGTCTTCTTGAAGCTCAAGTGACCAGCCAAAGGTATCTCATGGGCTAGTTGCAAGAATTGGAGTCTGTTTGCTTGGGGCACTACAAGTCTTTTGTAGTCCCCAGGAGTTGACTATGTTGGTTCACTATAGAAGAGGCCATCTTCCCAGTGTAACCTATACTTCCCAGGCTCTTGCCCTTCAAGCTGAGAAGCTGCCCAGTGGCGAAGACCTTCCAGAGTTGGACATTCTCGTTGTCCCTTACTGAAGTCTGCCCTTTGGGGTCCACCTTCTATCAGTAACGACTGCAGCTCAGGATGGTCCACAGGGTCAAGATCTCCAATGAGTTCCTGGTCTCCTACTAGATGTGAGTCCTCAGGCTCTAGTTCAACCACACAGGGTTGTACCTCACTCTCAGCCTCAGCTGGAGGAGGAATCACAGGTGTGATTTTTGCTAACCTAAGAGATTTCCTGGTTGGCAGCACTGGAGTGCTTTCTGCTGGTTTCTTTTTGGAAGTCTTGGGTCTCCCCTTTGCTTCTGGTTGTTTAGAGATAACAGTAAGTAACTCCAGTGGAGTAGGAGCGATTTCTTTTTCTATCATCTCCTCAGGAGGGCCCCTCAAGGTCCTCTCCCTAGCAGGACTGGTAAGCTTGTGTAATCTCTTACTAGGAGGTCTGGGAGTACTTGACACTACTCCCAGGTCTTTCAGATCATTGCCCAACAGCACCCTTCCTGGTACTTCAGATTGTACACTCAAAGGTATCCTGACAGTCATTTCATCGCACTGGATGAGAGCTGGTAATTGGGGAAGCATCTGCACAGGCCCTCCAGCTAACTTGGTGAGGTGTTTGGGTGCCTTAGCAACATCCTCCCCCTTTTAAAAAGATTTGTCCACCACAGTTATGCTGGCCCCAGTGTCTCTAATGGCAGGAGTCTCCTGACCATCGACTAGGACACTGTCTTTATAATACTCTTTAGTATTAGGAGGGATAGAATTATAAACATCTAAATTCTGTTGTTCCCACATCCCAAGAGATACTAATGATACACTAGCTGAGACTCTAATGGGATCATCAGCTAGTAGTTGAAAGTTTCCACTGTCCATATGTACTTCCTCCTCTGGAGCGAAGGCTAAGGAGACTGTGTGGACCCCTGAAGGTTTACCCTTACATCTGGGATCCCCTTTCACATGGTCAGTTGAGCCACAAACATAACATTTTCCAAATGTCTTTATAAATGGTGGCTTGCTCTGACCTCCTGCTGGTCTGGGACCAGAAGGTTCACTAGCCTGATTAGGTTTCCCTTGTGGCTTACCCTTAGAATTTTGTTTGTGGCCCTCTTTGGAATTGGAATTATTTGAATTCTCTTTGTTGTCTTTCTTTGGCTGCTTTCCCTCATCCTTTTTCTGAGCTACCCCTGAATCCTTGTGAGTAGCCCTGTTGGCAACCCACAAGTTAGCAGCCTTAGTCAGTTTCTTACAATCTAACTCCTTTGAATCAGCTAAGTGCTGTCTGAGCTCAGGAGAGCAGGCATCATAGATAGACTCCATCATAACAAGATTTCTCATTCCTTCATAAGTGTTAACTCTATAACCCTTAATCCATCCCTCTAAGTTCTTCAAACACTCATTCACCCAAGTAGCCCAAGGGGTACTATCATGCTTTTTGAGGGTCCTAAACCTCTTAAGTTACGGGGAAGGAGTCTTCCCAAATCTAGCTATTAAAGCTAGCTTTACACATTCATAATCCTTTCTATCCTCCTCCCCCAACTCCATTACCACATCAGATGCAACAGGGGGGAGCCTAGAGAATAACCAGGGGATCAACTGATCACCTGTGATATCCTGGAGCCCATGATTATATTCAAACATAGGAAGCCAATCTAATACATCCAACTTAGGTTCATACATACCCACAATCTCTTTAGGCATCCGGGTTCTTTTTGGACTCGAAGATCTAGAGGATTCGGGGAGAGAAGCATTTTCCAAAGACAATTTCTTCATCTCAAGCTCATGGTTGAGCTCCATTTCTTTGAGCCTTAGTTCTTGGTGTCTCTGTTCAGTTTGGGCACTAATTCTTTTGAATTCAAGTTCAAGTCTCATTTCTTCTAGGGAGATAAATTCAGGACTTAATGTGGGACCTGGTAAGGGTCCAGTAGCTACAGGTTGAGGCCCTTGAGCAGGCAGAGGGCCAGAGGGGGTGACATAGTTCTGACCAGAGCACATAGCTAATTGGATCCCTCCCTTGATAAATCTGTTAACCCTCTCAACCAATCTGTTTGTTCTTGGGTGGTAGAGTGCTGTCCTAATGGGTTTGATTCCATAGCCCTCCAGAAATGTCCTCATAAACTGAGATACAAATTGTACCCCATTGTCAGAAACTAATTCAGATGGACACCCTTCTCTGAGAAATACTTTCTCTAGAAAAGAAACCAAGTCGCTGGCTATTACTTCTCTAGATACTTCCCATTCCACCCATTTAGAATGGAAATCAACTAGTACAAAAATATATTTAAATCCATCTCCTAGACCCGCAATTGGACCCAATATATCAACAGCCAATTTTTGCCATGGCCGAGTTGGCACACTATTAGGTATCAAAGGTACCTCACACACCATTTTGGATTTGTCACCAGGTTGACAAGCATTGCAATTCTTTACAAAATTAACCACCATTCTATCCATTTTGGTCCACCAGTAACTATGTTGTACCCTTCTCTTTGTAGCCCTTCTCCTAAATGACCTTGATGAGCCAGCTCTAAAAGTCTCATTCGCACACCATCTGGGGGAACAATACAGTTGCTTCTTCTCAATCTATCCTCCACTATGCTCAATTCATCTCTTACTTCCCACCACGCTTAAAAATTCCTATCAAGAACTTCCTTATCCGGCCATCCATCTGTGGTCCATTGTTTGATAAGCTTAAGATCCTGGTCAGTTACTTCAGCTTGGGTCCACTCCTCCCTGTCCACACTTATGAGTTTGGCAACTACATACTCCTCATCCTGCACAGCATTCACTAACACATTACCATCTATTGGCATCCTAGAAAATAAATCTGCCACAACATTGTTTTTTCCAGGCAAATAGTCCACCTCAAAGTTGTATGCCCGAAGATCAAGACCCCCATCTACTTATTGTTGGAGATCCTGCTGCCCATCTTCCGCTATTGAATAATTGTAACAAACCTTTTATCTAATGGCAGTTGTCCCAAAATGTGCAATCTCACACTAGTTTCTGTTGGACTTACTACTATGTCTTATTGAAAGCTTCCTTTATGAAGTTCACTTCTAAAACAAAAGTTTCTGCGGTGGAAGGGCCTCCACACATAAGATACTGGGATCGAATTGAAGTGCTCCTCACCTTCATACAGTAATAATAGCAGGGAGATTGACGCTGAATCAGGGCACGCCTCCCAAGGCGTGTCCCGGCTGCTTCAACGCCCGAGTGAAACGGAATTGGGCGGAGCGGCCAATGTGTTCCCTGGTGAGGTTGTGTGAAGTCGAACACTGCGCTCTTGTGGCCACTACTACACCTTAGGGGAGGGTGGAGTGGCCAACTCTTCACTTCGCCGGCTTCTGACAGGCGGCACAGCAGTCTAGCATGGGTCCGTCCTGGCCCAGCTGGGACGGAGTCGTCGGCAGCAAGATTTTCCTGCTCTCTTCTCTAGGTCAGACTCATACAGGGACGGCTGGCCAGGAAGCAGTAGTTCAAGTAGACACTTATTCTCAAGGTTTCTTGTTAAAACACTTATACATTTATTACACAATCATTTAGAAAACATTCACTAGAAGGAGGCAACTTAATATTATACACAAATATACTTCAACACAAAACCAATACGTTTCTGAACAATTTAAGCTCCCCTGAAATAGGAGCCAGAGGACATTTCAGTCACTTTGAATGGGAAGGCAAAGAATAGGTCACAAATACTTTCATAGGCAGCGCAAAGAGTTATAGTTCACTAGAGGACTCGATTCAGTTCAATAGGCATAGGCCAAAGTCAATGGACTAGTGTCTTGGATAGGAAAGAGCAGTTCTTGAAGTAAATGGTAAAGTCTTTGCCAAAGTTCTCAGAAGTAGTTTGTATGCAAAAGAATCATTTGTTGGGCCATAAGCTGATTAGGCCTGTAAATTGGGAAAGTTCCACAAACTTTCACCGCGAGAGAAGCGTTCTCTCAATCAGGTTAGCACAGTACCTTAGTATGAAGCAAAAGATGCAGCTGAAGATGTTGGTTCCTGGCAGTTCCTGCAGATCTCACTGTTCCTGAGCCTCAGTCGTGGGGACAAGAGGGAGGACGTTGGGGGACTCCTGCACTGCACAGGATTGTTGGAAAACGCTGACAAAATTGAGTCACTTCAGTTCGAGTAGCTGTTCTTCAAGCACTCAAGTTGGTGTCCTTCCCCCTGGTTAATCCTAGCCAGCTTTGAGAATGGTATCCAGGTGGCTTACGAGTTGATTGGTCCCACTAACTCAAAGGAAGAAGTTGTCCTTGAAGGGGCTTCTCTGTCGAGATGAACTTGGCAATTCGGACCTGCAGCAGGGCTTCACCGGGCAAACCAACGGTTCAGGAATTGCAGCAGCCGTTCTCTTCCAGCTCCTCTTTGTTTTTTTCGTTCCAGTGGTCGACTCTGCTTTCCAGTCCAGGAGACTCGCCTTTTAAACAATTTTCTCCCATTCATTCCAGCCTAGCTACCACTCACCCAGCAGGGTGGCTGTTCTTGCCAGACAGTCAGCCAGCCAATCATGCCAGAGTGCATTTGGGTCTCCTAGGAGACTAAGCACAGGGAGTTTCGGGCACCTGCCTCACTTCCTGCCCACCCCAGACACTCAGATGCCAGAGGCGGTCTTCAGTCCTTAAGCCCGCCAAAGGCATGGAAACAAAGGGACCAAACTTGGTTTGGCACGCAAATACAAACACTAGGAGGACCTTTCCAAAACGAAATGGGGAAAAAATACGATCGGGACCTATTTAAATAAAAGGGGTTAAGGCGCCATCTTGAAAAACACGGCTCCCGCGATTTTTAGCTACCAGTGTTGGCGGTCGGCAAAAATCATGGTAGTTTGTTCCAGGGTCGGACTGGGACAAGAAATAGGCCCGGTCACCCGGAACAAAGTGGCCCACCCCACGCAACCCTTGAACTCTGATGACATCACCAGAAGTGATGTCATTTTACCCCACCCCAAAGTGACATCCCGGGAAGCGATGAAACACGACCTTTCACCCCTTGACAAAACAGGAAGTGGCATCAAATAGCATTGTTTCGAAGTACACCAAATTACTGTGAATCCAAGCAGACATCCAAGGCCAAATGATAATATGTTATTGTATAGCACTTACGCTTAAGCCCTTTTCTATAGTATGCATACAATATCTCCCAACCTCTGTTGGTACTCATTTGTCGACCTAAGAAGGATGAAAAGCTTTTTGAAAAATGAAATATATATATATATATATATTTTTTAAATTCACATTTTTTTTTTCAGAACCGCCCCAGGCATAGCCGGAAACCGGCCCCCACTCCCCAGGGATGATTTTCCTACTCTGGTCTGTTCTAAAACCACTGCCACCAGCCATTTCGATAGAAAAGGGAAGCATTTGACTGCTACATGAGTTTCTAGACACAGGGGATACTAGGTAACCCCTCCAACACTCTATAGGAAGATAGTGTGTGCTGGGTCTAGGAATTTAAAAAGACTAGTAAAGTCAATTTTATCTTACATTCTCTGGGAAACAGTAGTTTATCCCAGAGAAGGTATTTAAACCTTTGGGAAGTCTAGAAAGACATCCTTGTGTCACTGCACTGAGGGTGCTGTGTAACACACATGAAAAGATGCCTATGGAGTTATTTTAAAACTCCATAATCAAAGAACACAAGAGTAAAGCACACATCAAAATACATGAAAGAGTGGGAAAAAAGGCTCACACTCTTTCCAGGTAAAAATCAAGTCCTCAAAATCCAGCAAAGTTGCTGGGGGTCTCTAAGGTGAAGGGAATTAGCACATTTATGAGAATTTTCCCTAACACTTATCATAAGAACAACACCACTGCTTGCTCTGCCTCTTTTAGTTAGGCAAGGGAAGTGAGAGAAGGAAGCAACATCCAATAGGGTGACAGTATCGTAAGGGGTTACAGGTTTTAGTGGCATTCATAACAGAGTTGGGGTGAGGGGAATCACGTTGCTCAGAAAGAAATTATCGTTTCATACACAGGGATTGGCCATTCCAGAGGCCAATGGTGAGTTCAGTATGTGGTGAAGGGTAAGGCGGGGAAGGACAGCTGGGGAGAGACTATTCAGGTATTTCAAGCTTAAAAGGGTGGGAGGGGAAGAACTGACATGGTTAAAGTTTAGGAGAAGACTAGCGGCTAGGGATGGACAGACAAGGTGGGATAGGAAGGGTGATGGGATGGGTCAGGGGGTAGTCACAGGCCAGGAGAGAGTTGTAGGCAGAGAACATTAAGGAGGAGAAATATGGTTGCAATAAGCATATTGAGAAGAGGGAAGGAAGGGGAGTATTTGTTACTTTGGAAGGTAGGTGGGCCGGATGTGCAGTGGGAGTAGCTGCATGGCTCTCAGCCTTTCAAACCTGATTGGGACAAAACAGGTGTTGCCCTAAGCCCAGTTGCTCTTTGCAGGGTGCATTAGCCAACCATGATCAACAAAACATGTCTAGGTCAATAGTGACCAAACATAACAAATATTAGGCAATAGGCCATAAACAACAGTAGAAAATAATTAAGTGCGATAGACTAGTGGTGACCAACAATACAAATTATTAGGCAAAATACTGGCAGTGACTGGTCACTCTCACTGCGTGTGCACAGCCCGAATCTGTGGGTGATCCAGTTTGTGGTATAAAGAGAGAGAATGAAGAAGAGATGCATTTACATTTCAAGAACCGGAATCCAGATCCAGAGTTCAAGATGCCATAACCCTACAGAGGATCATAAGAGAGCCCTCTGTTTTACATGGAAGCCAACGCAGTGGAGCCAGATAAGAAGTGATGTGGGGAGAATAACAAAGGCCAATCATGGGATGGGCTGCCAAACCTGCGATAACCTGAAGGGGCTTGAGGCAGTAGTCAGAAAACAAGTGCAGAGGCAGAAGAGGAACTGGCTGAGAGAAAGGAAAGATACTTTTAGATGGAGATGGTAAAAGAAAGTGTCAAGAAGAGGAGAATGGGTGGTTTTGAGGAATAAGGGACACAATGTTATTGAATGTGAATCTGCGGTTCTTAATAAAGTGTGGCTAGGACACAAGCGAAGGCAGGAGTTAAATTCAGTACACCAAAGTGTACTGGAACCAGCAAGTACTGTGGTCTTATCCGAATGAAGGCACAGGGTTTTATTGCTCATCCAATCAGATATAGCTGACATAAGACTGAAACCTACAGTGGTTGCACCCTGCACCCCACCCAAACTAATAAGGATCTGGGTGTCATCAGCATAAGCAAATGAAGACCAACCAAATGTAGAGATTAGGCAAGGCAGAGGCTGCACGCTAAGGTTAAAAATAACAGGCAACGCAGGAAACCCAGAAGGACACGCATAGGCTGTGGAGCCCAAGTGAAGGAATTAAGTGAAAGAGATGGACACCAATTTGACATAAGGCAACACCAGTGATACGACTGCTTTGAAGGCAGCCAGGACGAATGGCCTGGTCAACAGTATGGAAGGGCGCTGAGATGTCAAGCATGACCAAGCCCATTACAGCCACCATGTCGATCACATCCAGGGAAGCTGGGCAAATGAACTCTGTGCTGTGATCCTGGTAGGGAAGAGGGGCATCAGTGTGTTCATAAAATACTAGATCTGGAAAGTGACAGTGGATCTAAAGCAAGATCTTGGTGGGGACAGGGAGAGGGAAATGGGACCATTTTCATCAATAAGAGGGTCAAGTGACAGATCCTTCTATAGACAAGTAACTATGGCAGATTTCGGAAGGGAGTAACCACATGAATATGGAGGGAGTGATTTAAGATAGAAGCAGTGACTAAAATACAGAGTATGGTCAATTTTTCAGAATTTTAACAAGACTACGATCAAGAGGAGAGATGGACTTGAGTTCGGAGAGGCATGTGGGAAGGCCCGAAAGTAGTTAAAGAAATCAAGAGTGGGAGCAGGGGTGAGAAAAACAAACTCCAACTTGGAATAGATGGTGATGAAATATTATTCAGTGTGGTTAGAATAGGGATAGATATATATATATATATATATAACACATGGCCACGGTAGTGGCCATGTAGTTATGGATATGTTGCTGTTTCCATAGGAAGAGCACTTTTTGGGCGGCTTATAACTTCGCTCTCCCTGGACGGATCCTCACCGAACTTTGCAAAAAAAGTAGTTGGGTCACTCTGAATTGTTTTGCAAAGTTTGGTGAGGATTCGTCCAGGGGGGGAAAAGTTATAGGGGGGTCCCAAAACTTTTTTTTTCCCATAGACTTAATGGGAAAAAACTTTGCACACGGCTACAGCCCGAACCGCTGGACGGATTTACACCAAATTTGCGGCAGGACCGGCGGCCTGCTCCCAAAAGCGTGCTTTTGTAAATTTGGTGTAAATCTGTCCAGTTGTTTTTTTAAAAATGACCAAAATGAAAGGCAAAAAAATTAGTGATATCTGTGTTCGCTTTGCGGACGGACTTCCCTGTTCGCTCCGCGGACAGCACCCCGATTGGCCCATGGCCTTGCGTCATGTCCGCGGACATGCGACGTGTTCACTGATTGGACGGCGAGGGGCGTGGAGCACGTCAGATTTTCTGTGGCGCCCGCCATCTTGTATTCGCAGTCGACCGCGTACAGCGCAGTGAAACGTGGATAAAAAATTGTATTTAGTGCCGTGTGTTGGTGTGTAAGAGTGTTTGGGGAGGGTGGGGGAGTATGAGATATGTTCAATGTTTTGTTTTTTTATGTGCTAGACGTTTTTGTTGCGTTCGATTTGTCTGCGGAGAACACGACTGTTCTGACATTTTGTAAATAAACTAAATGGTGGGGTGTTTAGAGGACGGAGTATGTGTCATTTCTGTTTGCAAGGAAGGTAAAAATGAGCTATGAACACTCGCGGTGTACTTAATTGTTCGTAAATACACAAACTGGGGGTGTCCTCAGGACGCTGTCCGTATTGTAATCTGTCTAGTTGAATGTGTTCTAAGAACACTCGCAGTGTCCCGGAATGGTTGCAATTACTCAAAATGGGGGTGTTCTGAGAACGTTGTTTGGATTGTTCGTTGTCAGAGTGAAAGTGTTTTAAGACCCCTCCTTTTGTCCGCTAATAGTACAATTTCCTAGGGGCGTCAACCAACTTTTTGTCCACTAAAGAAACGATAAATCCGGCTGGTGTGCGCCGACATTATGTGATAATCCTATGACTGGCGCTATTGACCTAGCTGAGTTGCTTTTGCGACACTAAATCATATCTCCCGCCCCTAAGCCTGATATTATCAAAGCATTCATATTCCCCGCCTCTCTCCGTGACGTTACAGGGTGCGTAATCAAACGTGCCCAGTCATCTCCAGTACTACGCGACTTTACACAGAACCCGGAAGACAACACACATTGGGGCCGATTCATAGAATCCAGCGCACAAGTGGCGCACGCGGCTGGCGCACAGTGTGCGCGTGCGAATCCCTGCGCCAGCGGCGTGCGCTAAAATCCATTTCCGCGCACAGCGTATTCATGGATTCCAGCCACCAAAACCAGCCGTGGCGCACAGTTGCGCAGCGACCCTGCAGCAGCGCCAGTTACGCCTCCAAGAAAGCCTCTCGCGCAGGGAAAAGCCATCAAAATCCCCAACCCAGCGCAAAGGGCAGCAGCAAACGCAGAGCTGGGAGCGTGTATTCCAGGGGTGTGCGGGTGTTTCCATACGCGGCTGGGCTGGGTACGTGTATTTCAGGGGTGCGTGAGAAAGTCTACACGCGATTGGCCTGGGTACGTGGATTTCAGGGGTGCGCGAGAAAGTCTACACGCGATTGCCCTGGGTACGTGGATTTCAGGGGTGCGCGAGAAAGACTACACGCGATTGGCCTGGGTACGTGGATTTCAGGGGTGCGCGAGAAAGTCTACACGCGATTGGCCTGGGTACGTGGATTTCAGGGGTGCGCGAGAAAGTCTACACGCGATAGGCCTGGGTACGTGGATTTCAGGGGTGCGCGAGAAAAACTACACGCGATTGGCCTGGGTACGTGGATTTCAGGGGTGCGCGAGAAAGACTACACGCGATTGCCCTGGGTATGTGGATTTCAGGGGTGCGCGAGAAAGTCTACACACGATTGGCCTGGGTACGTGGATTTCAGGGGTGCGCGAGAAAGACTACACGCGATTGGCCTGGGTACGTGGATTTCAGGGGTGCGCGAGAAAGTCTACACGCGATTGGCCTGGGTACGTGGATTTCAGGGGTGCGCGAGAAAGTCTACACGCGATAGGCCTGGGTACGTGGATTTCAGGGGTGCGCGAGAAAAACTACACGCGATTGGCCTGGGTACGTGGATTTCAGGGGTGCGCGAGAAAGTCTACACGCGATTGGCCTGGGTACGTGGATTTCAGGGGTGCGCGAGAAAGACTACACGCGATTGGCCCGGGTACGTGGATTTCAGGGGTGCGCGAGAAAGTCTACACGCGATTGGCCCGGGTACGTGGATTTCAGGGGTGCGCGAGAAAGTCTACACGCGATTGGCCTGGGTACGTGGATTTCAGGGGTGCGCGAGAAAGTCTACACGCGATTGGCCTGGGTACGTGGATTTCAGGGGTGCGCGGGTGGTGGGTGTGCGGGAAGTTCAAGACGTGAATTGGCAGTGTGGGTCCTCCCAGGTCTCCCCTCTACCCCCTCCACGACCTCTGCAGGCATCCCACACCACAGGGGACTACCCTGCACCCCATGTCATGTCCCACAGGCAGCCCATCCACCATGGCCATGCCCCCCAGCCAAGCCACATGTCCCCTTGCACCCCCACCCCCCAGCACTGTGGGGCACCTGCCAGCAGGCCCCCACCCATGTCTCCCAGCACCCCCACCCCCCAGCCACCAGGGGCACCCTCCACCAGGCCCCCACCCATGTCTCCCAGCACCCCCACCCACCAGCCACTAGGGGCAGCCTCCACCAGGCCCCCACCCATGTCTCCCAGCACCCCCACCCCCCAGCCACCAGGGGCAGCCTCCACCAGGCCCCCACCCATGTCTGACTCATGTCTCCCAGCACCCCCACCCCCCCAGCCACCAGGGGCAGCCTCCACCAGGCCCCCACCCATGTCTCCCAGCACCCCCACCCCCCAGCCACCAGGGGCACCCTCCACCAGGCCCCCACCCATGTCTCCCAGCACCCCCACCCCCCAGCCACCAGGGGCACCCTCCACCAGGCCCCCACCCATGTCTCCCAGCACCCCCACCCCCCAGCATCCAGGGGCACCCTCCACCAGGCCCCCACTCATGTCCCCCTGCACCCCCACCCCCTAGCATCCAGGGGCACCCTCCACCTGGCCCCCACTCATGTCTCCCACCACCCCCACCCCCCAGCATCCAGGGGCACCCTCCACCAGGCCCCCACTCATGTCCCCCTGCACCCCCACCCCCTAGCATCCAGGGGCACCCTCCACCTGGCACCCACCCATGTCTCCCAGCACCCCCACCCCCCAGCATCCAGGGGCACCCTCCACCAGGCCCCCACTCATGTCCCCCTGCACCCCCACCCCCTAGCATCCAGGGGCACCCTCCACCTGGCACCCACACATGTCCGACTCATGTCTCCCAGCACCCCCACCCCCCAGCAGTGCAGGGGCAGCCTCCACCAGGCCCCCACCCATGTCTCCCAGCACCCCCACCCACCAGCCACCAGGGGCAGCCTCCACCAGGCCCCCACCCATGTCTCCCAGCACCCCCACCCCCCAGCCACCAGGGGCACCCTCCACCAGGCCCCCACCCATGTCCGACTCATGTCTCCCAGCACCCCCACCCCCCAGCAGTGCAGGGGCAGCCTCCACCAGGCCCCCACCCATGTCTCCCAGCACCCCCACCCCCCAGCCACCAGGGGCAGCCTCCACCAGGCCCCCACCCATGTCTCCCACCACCCCCACCCCCCAGCCACCAGGGGCAGCCTCCACCAGGCCCCCACCCATGTCTCCCAGCACCCCCACCCCCCAGCCACCAGGGGCACCCTCCACCAGGCCCCCACCCATGTCCGACTCATGTCTCCCAGCACCCCCACCCCCCCAGCCACCAGGGGCACCCTCCACCAGGCCCCCACCCATGTCCGACTCATGTCTCCCAGCACCCCCACCCCCCCAGCCACCAGGGGCAGCCTCCACCAGGCCCCCACCCATGTCTCCCAGCACCCCCACCCCCCAGCCACCAGGGGCAGCCTCCACCAGGCCCCCACCCATGTCCGACTCATGTCTCCCAGCACCCCCACCCACCAGGGGCACCCTCCACCAGGCCCCCACCCATGTCTCCCAGCACCCCCACCCCCCAGCCACCAGGGGCACCCTCCACCAGGCCCCCACCCATGTCCAGGAACAGAGACTTCCATGCTGTCATGTGTGCAATCTGCACAGGGCTCCCCATGTCACATTCAAACACATGCAACAACCATGCGGTTCACACATTACAGGTCGCACATGCATTACCATGATGTCCCTGCACACATACATGCGTACATGGCCTATGTCACACATGCAGGCAAGTATCAGACAACCAGCACACTGCAACATGCCCTGTCTCACACAGCAATGCTTGGCCACTTACCGCTCAACTCCAGACGGGTCTCCCTCTCAAGGACCTGGCTGTGGAGCGCTGGGTGTGCGCGTTCCAGGACCCTCAACTGGATGGAACTCATGCGGCCCCGGCCCCCCTCCACAAGGCGCCGGGCCTTCATGAGGGTCCTGGACCTCAAGTCCTCCCAGCGCTTCTTGACCTTCTGGATGGTGCGGGTTGCCACCCCCTCCGCGTCCTCTCCCGTCCTTCCCTGTTGGCGCAGGACGATCCGAAGAGGGCATCATACTGCCCCAAGACATGCTCCACCAGGACACCAACTTCGGTGGCAGTGAAGCTGGTGCCCCTCTGCCCCTCTGGCCGGGGGTTGCCACTGGTGTCAGATGTGGATGTGCTCGACATGGCAACCCCAGGGGCAGGAGTGGGTGACCAACTGGGTCCTGGGGCTGGGCTGTGGAGCGATGTCATTTGAGTCGGGACTCTTCTGTACCAGCAGGGGTGGACACAGCAACTGGACCCCTGCAGATGGCTGATGTGCAGGCACCAAATGGCAGGGCACGGTGGCAGCAGGCAGGCAGGCAGGCAGGCAGCAGCAGATGGCATGTGGGAGGCTGCTTGGGGCACTGGGGGCCAGTGAATTGGCCTTCTGGGCAGGAGCGTGGTCTTCCGTGTGTTTTCGCGTGGCCAGCTTCATACGGAGTGAATAGGCACGTGAAAAATCTGCACGCTGCGTGTAATGCGCGTAAGCGCGCGTGAAAAACTGCACGTCCGCGTGTAATAGGAGGAAAGGGTCCATGCATAAGCGTGCGCGCGTGAAAAACTGCACGTCCGCGTGTAATGCGCGTAATCAAACGTGAAAAAGTGCACGTCCGCATGTAACGTGACGCGCGCGTGCGTTTCCCTCAGCACGGGTTAAAGGTGAGCGGGCCCAGCTGTTCGCTGTACGTGCCTTTCGTGGAGACCGACGTGTGTTGCTGCTTCCAGTCGTTTCGCGCGCCATCTACTTCACAGCTCTCAAGGACGTATCTCTTCTTTTGGCGGGGGTATTGGCTACGCGTGTTTTTCTGCATCGCGCTAGTCAGACGGTGAGTCGCAAACGCTCCTTTTCCCACTGCGGGTGCCCCTGTGTATCGCACCCATTTTCGATGTCATCGTAGCCTGCGTGTCCTACACGTACGCGTTATACGTGTTACTGGGTGCCACCGCGTACTGCGGGAGGTTTAATCCACGCACGTAGGCTGCAGGGTTGCGTGCACGGTTTTACTGCAGTTTTGGGGTGCCTGAGCGTTGCGTGACCCGTCAACACATCACCGGGGTCACATACAGCCTTGCAGGTGCAGGGGGGCTGTTAACATCTTGCTTCCCACCCCCTTCACCCCAATTGCCCAGGTCAATTGTGCTGTACACCTCCCATTGGCACCACTCCATCTGTGCCAGCACTATTACATCTGTGCCATGGTAGGGAGGCTACCAAAGGTGAGGGGCGCCTCAGCTGGGCGTCCTCCTCGTGGCGGGCGTGGTCGGGGACGTGGCCGTGGTGACCAGGGAGTAGGGGGACTCCAGGGTGTCCAGGGCAGCCACAGAGGGGGAAGAGGCAGGGGTGCGCCACTTGAGCACAATGTTGTGCCATGTGTTGGTGCAGCCATGCCACCACCCCCTGTGGTTCAGGGGGATGCAGCTCCTGCATCTGGCACTGGCACCCGTATGACCCGGCAGTCCGTTTCATCGACTGCCACGGGCCCAAGGGTAGCGGTAGCTGCAGGTGCAGTTGTGGACACCGCCACCCAGGCTCAGGGTCTGCCAGCGCAGGCTGCGTTGGCACTTGAAGAGCCCTTGGTAGATCTCCAACAGGCCAGGGGGGAAACCATTGGGGCAGGCCGGGCTGCTCAGACCAAGACACGTGTCCCTGGGGCAGTCATGTCATCTGCTGCCCCAAACAGCCGGGTGTTGGCAAGTGCAGGGGCAGATGCACCCAACAGCACCCCGGTTGTGAGTCTGCCAACCAGGACCGTTGCGGTCAATGACCCTGCCACAGCTGATGTTGCTGCGCAGGGTCCATTAGTGGGCACTCAGCTGCCACTGACACAAGTCAGGCCTTTGGTCATCCCTCCACCTGCCACTCCCTCGGCTCAATCCACCCAACCCACTGGCCATACTGGTCAGGGTGGCATTAGCCAGCCAGGGTCTGCGCCACAGTCCAAGAGGAGGAAGGTTGCATCTGCAGCACAGGCTGGGACCCCACACACAGCCACGACCTCCTGCACGTCGAGGAAGAAGCCTTTCTGTAAGCAGGAACTGGACTTCCTCGTGGACTACGTGCGGGGACACAGCCGTGACATGCTAGTGGGTGCCAATAGTCAGACTACGGCTGCCCAACGTGACACCCACTGGAAGCATGTGGCGGAACATGTCAGTTCATTCGGCCATGAGGTGCGCACGGCGCAGGAGTGCAAAAAGCGCTGGAATGACATCAAGCGCAGCACTAAGGCCAAGCGTGCCTCAAATTACAACTTGACTCTGGTGACTGGCGGTGGGCCTGCACCAGAGGAGGAAGAACTCACTCCGCATGAGGCTCTCGTTGCGGAGTTCATACCACCAGAATTGGTCGAAGGTGTGGGAGAGAAGCTGGACTTTGATGCCCAGTCCAGTGAGTGTTGATGCGTAGTTGTTGAGGACGTGTGTGTTTCACTTGTGGGATGTGTTGTGCATGATTGCTGCTACATGTGACCTGTACATGGTTCTGATGTGTAAGTAATGCAATGCCACCGTCATGCGTGTCTCCTCTGCCTGCATGCGGGACTCCATGTGGCCATGCTCCCTTGCCCCTCCTCCGCCACTCTGCACCCCAGTTCCACCTTTGCACTGGTCTGCTACATTCTTGCCAATGTGTAGTTTCATGTTCATGTGTCCTGTGTAGATGCTAACATCCAGCTTAGAAACTGCCAGACATATGCCGTGTGGTACAGCCTTAGTACTCGATGCAGGGCATCCCACTTGTACTGTGCATGGGTCAGATGTCCCGCAGGGACATGAGTGCCCCTTCATGCTCCATGTGCATTGCACACATGCCCCTATGTGTCCTTGACTGGATGATCACTGTAATATGAGTCCTTGGTTACATACATTGCCTGCCATATCATCGGCCTCCCCATGTCAACTGTGGCTCAGTCCTGCGTTGCACACATGTTTAGGCTCTGACAATCTGTGTGGCTCACAGGCCTCAGCCTGTTCAATGGCCAATGACTCTGTCCAACTCTTGTCGTGTCTTCTTCACACGTGGCCGGCCTCCGGATCTTCCATCATGTGTCCTGCCCACTGTCCCAGCATCATTTGCAGTGTTGTAATTGAAATCACATTAAGCTGTTGATGCCAGTCAACACTGCTTGTCAATACACAGGTGTATGGTCAGCCTTTTGATACCATGCTAGGCATCCCTGCTTTGGTACTGGGGTGGAGGGGTGCTTGCCTTCTAGACATGGTACACATTGAATACACAATGCACGTGATGTCTGATTTTGACATTGCACTGCCTTCACATTTCCTGGCACACACCATGGAGTGCTTGTACATGTAGGTAGTGAGTGGCGTACACATTTTCTGCACTGCTTAGACCCACTTCCATGCAAACTGCCACCTTTCAACAGGTCTGATCACAGAAGCTATTCTAAGTAGACCCAGCATGCATGCAAGGTCATATGTTGTGTGTCACATGTCTGCCAGATGCCTTTGCTGTCGGTGTGTGTGTGTGTGTTGTGTGCTTCTGACATGTGTACTGACCTTTTCCTCTCTATTTTTCAGGTGATGACGCAATGGATGCAGAGGATGGTGTTGTCATGCCAGACACAGGGTTGGTAAGACCACATCAACCCGGCACTAGTGGGGGTCGTGGGGTGGTAGGCCACGAAAACCCCCAAGTGCTGCAGTCCATCCTGTCTCTGGCTGCCTATGAGTCCAGCCTTGATGACGACTCTGACGTCCATGTTGAGTTGGATGACCATCAAGTCCATGTGTCAGGGGTGAGTGATTCTGATGTGGACACTCCTCTGTCTGCGACCCCTGCACTGAGGGATCAGACAGTCTTGGTTCCTCCGCCCGTGGTGGATCGGGACGCAGGGTCACCCTCCACACCAGTCACTGATGTGCCTGGGACATCACGTAGACGGGGGCATGTAGTCGTGCAGCCGCAGGCGGTGCCAACACAGCGAGGACCCCCGGTCCTTGGGTCCCGCAGGGGTCAAGCCCGGCAACGCGGTCGCCGCGCGCAACCGCTGTATACTGAGTGGGAGCAAGACATGACTGCCAATTCAGAACGGCAGGGGGCAGCAATGGAGAACATCGCTGACAGCATGGAGCGTGTGGCCCGATCTGTGCTCCCCCCTGCTAGGCAGGTGCTTCTCCAGCAGCAGGCGGCACGGTCCACGGCCCGCTCACTCAGGCTGGGCATGGCGGCCTCAGACAGGGCACGCCAGGCTGAAATGTCGTCTCTGCGTCAAGCAATTGCTGCTCACGCAGAGGCGCACATGGATGCCCTGAGGGAGGAGTATGCCTCCCTCAGATCCACTCTGGGTGTCCTTATGATGTCCCAGAGGCAGCAGGCAGAGGAGAGGTTTGCACAGCTTGAGCGCACCATCTCGGCTGAGCTACAGGCTTGCCGGGAGGTGCAGCGGTTGTCCAGCCAGGCCTTGCAGGAGGAACTCAGTGTTACACGTGCTACCTTGCAAGAGGAAGCACGTGTATCACGTGAGGTCCTGCATGCAGACCTATGTAACATCGCCACACAGAACCAGGCTCACCTGTCCGGCAGACTTGCTGCCGACGAGGGGCAAGCTGCGGCTAGGCGTGGCCAGGCTACTGTGCCACGTCCTCCTTTTCAGGATGAGCCAGACTCGGACGACCATCTATCTCCCACATAGGTCGTGCTGTGCAGGCGTTGAGCCCATGGAGGTATTTTTTTTTGGCTCAGCATCATCGCATGTGGATGTTGAGCAGCACCCTGTACCTCCCCCCTCCTGGGTGCCTCCCCTCCCCCCCGGGTCGTATGTGGCCATTTTTGATTTTTCATTTAGTTTAGTTAGTTAAGTTTCTGTTTGATAGTTAGTTTAAATAGGTAATGTGGGTTTTCCATAGTTAGTGTAATTAGTTAATAGTTGAGTTAGTTTAAAATTTGTAGTCTATTGTGCTTACATGTGACAGTGCGGTGCCTTGTGGTTTTTGAAGGCATCCACTGTCTGTTCCAGCTGGGCCCTTCATGGTTGTCTTGTGTATGTGTTTGCTGCTTGGGTTCCTTGACTCACATATGCCACTCCTGCCTCCCTTATCCATGGGCTCGCAAGGATGGTTCGGTGTAACAGAATTTTACACAAGGGCTTTGGACTGTCATATCTGTGGCATGTCTGGTGCTTTTTGACTTGTGTTGACACCCCTAGTGGGGATGATTTAGGTGTAATTGTCCACTGTTCAGCTTTTGCTAGATGGGGCGTGTCATGATTAATGTGGACATTGATTGCTATGCATTGTGTATTATGTTTCATATCTTTCCTGTACACGTGCTTGTTGCAAATCATGCTGTAGATAGTGTTCCACATTTTGGAGGTGAAAGACGGACTGATGGTGTGATTTGTGATGTGACTCTCTGACATGGTCAAGTGATGAGATGCATGATGAGACACACACAGATCACTTTGATGCATTAATCATGTGTTTCATGCACTTTCTGCAGGGGGATGAGGCACCAGAGCACCTTTGCCAGCAGACATGGCCCATTGGACAACGTAATTCCTGACCCGTTTGTTGGTGCCCACATGCACATGTGTGCACATGCAGAGCCACAGTGATTGCAGACCCACATCCTAGAACTGCTGACATGTTCCAAGGAACTCCAGGCAAGGTGAGCATCACAGGGGGGCCACTAGACAGCAAAGCTTGCACCAGGCGAGTTGCACGTGCAGGCTTAGTCACAGCACTGAGGGTGAGCTTAGACAAATATTAGTGTTGAAGCACACAATGCAGCTCAGATGTGTTTGTGGACTGATGGCTGTTGATAGTAGGGTTGTCTGGGACACATGCGGGGGCAGTGGCACATACCCTGCGGTACACCAAGGTTCATTGAGGCACTTGTATCAACCATGTAGCCTTCCAAGACATGGAAAGGGGCAGCTCACAGGGACATACAGCAAGGGACATACTCGGGTGCAGTGCATGTCTATTCCACGTACTTCATGATAAATGCACTGGCAACTTTGTTTTGGTCATGGTGGTACGCAACTTGCTCTGTAGTCATGGCTTGCCATATGGGTCTGTCTGCTTACCCAGGGAACATTGCATGTTGTGTGAATTGTGACACATTGGTGTTCCATTTGCCACGCACCCACCAGCGGCTGACTTACTGCATTAACTGTGAATGACCCGTCACAGGGGTGATGTTATATATGGGTACGAAGCATGGAGCACAGATTGTCTGTTTGTAGAGTTGTATGTTGTTATGGGGCATGTTTTGTGTTGTGTATTTGTGTAATTGGCACGTACAGGTTGCTGACTGTGTCTCTCTTTGCAGCATTGCAGTGCTCCTGTAACCGGACCTGAGAGTGCGCAGGCAGGAGGCCAGCACTCAAAACCAGAGCTAAGTGTCTTGTTGTATTTTCTTACAAACTGCCCTGCATAGGCTTGCTGGGGAGTGTACTGATGCATGGATGTATGTGTGGTCCTATTTGGTATGTTTTTTACCCTAATCACCCGTGATCCTATGCAATTTCGAAACCTGTACCCTCTACCCGGTGTTCCTGCTTCCCATGCCTATCCAAGCAATGTTCCCTGACCCTCTTTCCCCACTGGGGTTGCGGATGCCTGTGTAAGCCCCGAACTTGCAGGCGCCAAAACCCTAGAGGGGGGTGGTTGGTTCGTACCACTCCTGAGCCTGGACTACAGAAGGCCATGACAATGATGTCCAAGTTTGTTTGGATTGTGCATGTGTTCATGCAGGTTGTACATTTTCGTGCATTCCCTGGTTTCATGTGTCATTCCTACTCCCCTCACCTGCCACGCATTCCAGTCATCCAGTGTGTCTACACCTGTCCCGACTGCATATCCCTGAACCTCTTTCCCCACCAGGATCTCAGGGGCCTGTGTGAGTTTGACCTTGCAGGCACCCGGGACATGGTGTGGGTGGTTGTTTCATGAGACTCCAGCGCCTGTACAGGGGATCTGTGACAGTACACATCCATTCATGGTGCATCATCCTATGTCATGTACCACACATGTCTCACATCCTGTCGTGACATTGTTTTGCTGTGCTACCTTGGTTGTTGCATCATTGTGGTAGTACTTGGCCTTTGAGACGTACTGCTATGTCAAGTCATCTACTGGAGGGTGTTTGGGTTCCTTTTCATGCCTTGGATTATGTGATTTTGGAAATGAGTGTGGATTCTGAGGGTTCAGGCATCTCTTTACACACAAGGTGGGAGATGGACACGAAGGGTAAAGGTGATCCTGTGGCCAGGTGGGAATGAGGGTTGGAGGCTCCATGACCCAGGTGCAGTTGTTCAGTGGGTCATGGTCATTTGCGAGGGGGGGGGGGGGGGTTGTTGTTGATAGTTGCGTTGCCCTGCAGTGTGATGGGAACTCTGACATTGTAATGTTGCTGTCCTATGTACATGTTGTGTTCTGCTGATCAATGCCTGTTCATGTGTTGTGTTTTCCTTTCAGGTGCGAGGGGATAGTAGTGGTTTGACATGCTGGGGTGTACACATGGTGGATGTTCACATGTGATGTGTAGGGAACACTGATGGTCACTTGAGTGCACATGCATATGTGGAGTGCATGTCCTTGCAGAACCACACACTTGCACTCGGATGCACTCCATGTCCTCCCACCCTTGCATATCCACGTGTACACTGTTTGCCTTCTGGTGCCCACTGTGTCCCGCCAGCACATGTTCTGGGACCGATTATGGTTCGAGTACATGCCTAATTTGATTTTTGATGTAGTCTGTCACTTAGATGTGATGCTCAGGGTGTGCATCACACGCAATGGCTGTTCACTGTGCTGTGCGCTGAGCAGTGTGATGCAGGAGTAGGACATTGCACACATGAGCTGCAGTGTTCATTTTGCAATGCATCATGTGCATATAGCCAGGCATTCATTGTGATGTTACGTCTACGACTGTTGTAATGCATTTGGAATCGACTTATTTTTGGTGGGACATTTTGTTGGTCTGTCATTTCATCGGATTCCGGGTCAGGCATCATTGTCCGATGCCACTGGACATTTAGGACATGGAAATGTGTACCTTATCGTTACTGGGTCGGTGTATGGGTATTGCTTGCCATGTCATGTTGATGTTTGGGAGGGTTTGACTGACATGACAGTGATGGCCATGGCCTGTTTTGCAGGTGTGTGTGATGCACACCTTGCATGTCCAGGTCATCCGCTTCTCAGAGCAACTAGCTGGGGGTAGGTTTCTCTCCGCAGCAGGGCCCTCCCCCTCGAACAGACTTCCTGACTTGAACTTGAGGGGAACCATCTCCAGTTCTGGAAGCACCTCAAGACCTTCCTCTTTGCTTCTGCTTACTCTCTGCCTCTCCCTTGCAGAATTGTTCACTGGAACTGCACAGGAGCTGCAACTGGGCCACTCTCACCAACCTCGGTCCCTGGCCCAGCCACTGTCCACTTGCACTGCCACCCTGGCACCCCCTGCACTGCAGTACTGTCTCTCTATCCCTACAGCCCTCCCTTCCCAGCACTCGTCTGCACTTACCTTAGCAGTTGCCACCAGGCGACCTATGTATAATTTTTTGGCCTACTTCCCCTGTACTGGACTCCCCCCCACCCTTGCACTTTTCCCTTCCCCCTACCCCTGCACTTGCACAATCACAATGACACCTGGCCTAGTAGTACCGTTCTCTGTGTTCCCTTGTTCCCCCCCCCTGCCTCATTGTGCCTTGTAATACTTGTGTATGGCTCATGTCATGTCACATGTCATGTGTGCATTTTGGTTGCACAGGATAGCTTGTGTTTAAGTAGCTAGGGATGCAGACGATGTGGCACTTCCATGGCAACTATCTCAGGGTGGTAGGGTTGTGACAGTTGACTGTCACTTTGTCATCATCGATTGTCACCTGGTATGTGCCAGGCCTGTGTGCACTCCGCAGGGGTTGGAGTTTAGGTGAAAAATGTGGCCACAAGCTGGGTCCGGGCTACCTCGCCACGTGCCCTGTCCCCTCCCATGGGCAGCGCCTGTGCCTGTGGTTGGGGATGTGGGGGCACCACCATGTCCACCGGGACGCCCTGCCGTGTTGCAACATTGTGCAGGACACATGCTGCCACAATGATCCTGCACACAACTGCTGGTGCATAGAGTAGTTGCCCACCAGAGCGGTCAAGGGAGCGGAAACGTGACTTGAGCACTCCGAATGTGCGCTCCACTATGCCCCTGGTTGCAATATGGGCAGCATTGTATCTTACCTGGGGTGGTGTGGTGGGGTTCCGGATTGGCGTCATCATGTGGTTGCTCAGAGGGTAGGCACTGTCCCCTGGGGAGGTGATAATTGTTCAGATTATTAGGGTTGGTATATTTGTCTGTGTGTGACTTGCATGCATGTGCAAGGGCATTTGTACTCACCTAGGAGCCATGTGTCGCCATGCTGCCCAGCTTCCAGGGCCCGGCTCAGGGCGGACATTCTGTATATGAAACTGTCATGGGTGGAGCCAGGGTAGTTTGCATACACAGAGGTGATGATTCCCTTTGCATCGCATACCACCTGTACATTGATGGAATGCCAGTGCTTGCGGTTTCGGTAGATGTGCTCAGTGGCCCTAGGTGGACGTAGGGCCACATGGGTGCAATCTATGGCACCGAGCACTTTGGGGAAGTGTGCCACCCTGAAAAAATCCAGGACAACGGCCTGCCTTTCTGCGGGTGTTCTGGGCATGTATATGTGCCTGCGGACTGAGGGGTGCGCTGTCATGATTGCCAGTACCTGGTGTAGGCAGCGTGACTGCGTGGCCTGTGAGACCCCCCCCACTATGGCAGTGGTCCGCTGAAACGACCCAGTGGCCAAGAAATGCAAGACATTGAGCAGCTTCTCCAAGGGGCTCAATGCTTGGGAGCAAAGGGTGGGGGATGTGAGGTCATCTTCCCACTCCCTGACCAGGTCTAGGATGATATGGGGTGGAAACCTATACCTGCCGTAGACCTGGTCGTCAGGCATCCCAAAAAGGCCTGTCCGTGGTGCAAAAATGCGTGCCCTGGCTATTCTCCTCCTCCTGCGGTGTCCCACAATCACTGCAGCAACAAATGGGGCATTCATCGTCGCTGTATATACGCGTTTGTTGTTTGCGCGCACTTTTATGCTGTGCGCGGGCGCGGGACGCCTCCGTGTGGGCGGACTCGTTGGTTTCCCGTATTCGGGTGTCATCGCGTGTGATCGGAGGGGAGCGAGCGTACACGCGATTGGCCTGGGTACGTGTGTTTCGGGGTGCGCGGGTAGTTCCACACGCGATTGGCCTGGGTACGTGTGTTTCGGGGTGCGCGGGTAGTTCCACACGCGATTGGCCGGGGTACGTGTGTTCCGGGGTCCCGTGAACTTTCACACGCGATTGGTTGGGATCCAAGTGTGTACTGTCATCACGTGCAATGAGGGATACTCCCTCGCACGTCACGTCACAGACGCGCTCACGCGATGAGGGCCTTTGGTCCAATGAAAATGCGTATGCGTGCAGACGCGCTTACGCGCTAAGGGCCTTTCCTCGAATTACACGCTGACGTGCAGAATTTTCACGTGCCAAATCACTCCGTATCAAGCTGGCCACGCGTAAGCACACGGAAGACCACGCTCCTGCCCAGAAGGCCGAACTACTGCCCCCCAGAGCCCCGAGCACGCTCCCACCTGCCATCTGCTGCTGCCTGACTGCCTGCTGCCCACGTGCCCTGCCATTTGCTGCCTGCACATCAGCCAGGGGTGCTGTTGGTGTGACCACCCCTGCTGGAACCAAAGACTCCCGACTGGGATTCCATCGCTCCACAGCCCAGCCCCAGGACCCAGTTGCCCACCCACTCCTGCCTCTGGGGTTGTCATGTCGGGGCAAACTCCATCTGTGACCAGTGACAACCCCCGGCCAGAGAGGCAGAGGGGCACCAGCTTCAGTGCCACCGAAGTTGGTGTCCTGGTGGAGCAAGTCCTGGGGCAGTATGATGCCCTCTTCGGAAGTTGCCGCGCCGACAAGGAAGGACGGACTCGGATCTGGACTGACATCGTGACTGCCATCAACGCGGAGGGGGTGGCAGTCCGCGACTTCCAACATGTCAAGAAGCGCTGGGAGGACTTCAGGTCCAGGACCCTGACCAAGGCCCGGCGCCTCTTGAAGGCAGCGGATGCCAAGGGGCGCCGGGGCCACTTGTCGGAAGAACAGATGAGGGTCCTGGAACACATATCCCCAGCGCTCCACGTCCAGGTCCTTGAGAGGCAGACCCGTCTGGAGTCGAGCGGTGAGTGTACATGCATCCTGATTGTGAGCAGTGCGTGTGGTGATTGTTCAGTAGTGTGCAGGTTGCACATCTGTTTGTATGGGGTCGAGTATGGGTGCGGGTGTACAGGGCCGTGGGGCTGACACATGCGAGGGCTGTAATGTGTGAGACATGGATGGTGCCTGTGTGTGTGGGCTTGCATGCCAAATGCAGTTGTGTGGGCACACAAGTTTGTATGAATGTGTATGTGAGTAGACATGTCCGTGATGTCACGCATGTATGTTGTTTTCAGCTGATTGTATCAGCGCTGTGTACATGTGCATGTGTGTGTATTTGACAAGGGTGCAACAGTGATGCAACATGGATGCATGTGACAGCGGTATGTGGAAGCCTGATTGGCAGATGTGACATGGATGCCCGTCTGATCACTGCGACACTTAGCAGAGGTGTACACATGCATGCAAGTGTGGTGGTTGGTGTGTACATGTGTGGTGCACTTCCTGTGTTGCATGTGATGTCTGGCTCACCTTTGGCTGCTGATGCTGTTGTATGTGTATGGATGGTGTTGGCAGTTGCAACATGGCTGTGGTATGGCTCGTGTGTGCAAGTTGTAATGACATGTGTGTTGGGGATTGTGATGACATGTCTGAGGTTTGCCAATGCCACTCATGTACAACTGTCATGTGTGTATGTGTCCATTGTACAGTGCCCTGATGCCTGTGTTTTTTTTCTCCCTGTCTGCAGCGTCAACTGATGAAGAGGGCGGAGAAGGTGCTGTGGAGCACAGCGGCGGGGATCCGACCGCCAGCCGGAGACGCAAGGCCCGGCTCCCCTCCCAGGTTGTCATCTCGTCGGGGAGTGAGGAGTCCGGTGCCGCGTCCCAGGCCGCAGCTGCCGGGGGGAGGTCCAAGAGGCGGAGGTTGCAGTTGGACTCCTCGGCAGCAGAAGGGGCAGCTGGGACCCCACAGGGCCCAACGGGGGAAGATGGCACAGAGTCATCCAGGTTGGTGGGGGGTTTGGTGGAGGAGGAGGCCGTGCAAGCACCGGAGACGGGGTCTGGGGGTGGGGATCCCACTGGTGCTAGTGGTGCAGTGCAGGACCAGGGACAGGAGGCAGCACAGGCCGCCGCGGAGGTGCCTGTGTGCAATCCTGTCCCTGATCCTGTCCCTGCATCATCTTGCACCAGCAGGGATGCCCATGTCCAGACCAGTTTTCAGGCAGGGGATGAGCTGACGTCAACTGGCCTTCCTCTGCCTGCGGACGTGGCTATCCAGGCCCGGGTTGAGCCTGTCCTGGCTGGAGTGGCGTTGCGTCAACGGGCCATGCGAGGTGACCTGCAGTCTTTTCATGAAGAGACTGCACATCATCTCGAATGGCTCGTTGACCACGTCAGCCCGCTGGGACAGGTCACCCAGGCCGGATTCCTCCGTCTGATGGGGCTTGCCACGACCCCCTCCTCAGCTGGACCCCCTACGCGCCAGTCGTCCTCTGTGCCATCTTCCCACCCATCAGTCACCTGGGTGCCCTGTGGAGCTGCCTCTGACGGTGCGGCCAGGCTGGTGGAGGAGGCATCCCTGCCGCAGTCGGGAGTCGGACGTCCAGCAGGGGTGGCCACGTCAACGACTGCACCCCAGCCGGCGGAGGATGTGCAGGCAGCAGGAGGCAGTGCAGGGGCAGAGGCACAGCAGCAGCAGCACCATGGTGGGAGCCATGAAGGCTCGGGGCCTTCGACATCGGAGGGGCAGGCATCGGCCGGAGGGCAGGAGGACCCAGGACAAAAAGTGTCTTCCGTGTGGCAGCGGTTGGGCCACGCCATAGATGCGGAGCGGCAGCGGGCGGAAGAGGCACGGCTCTCAATGGTCAGGGCGGAGAACTCCATGCAGAGGGCCCTGAGGCGGGTCGAGTGCCTCGAGGCAATCCGCAGGGCTTTGGAGGTGGACACGTCGACGGCCCTGCGGACCCTCGGGGCCATGGAGGAGGACCGCCTCCGGGACATTGAGGAGGAGTTCGATGATGCCCTGGCCCGGCACATCCAGAAGTGAGACGTGGAACTAGCCCGCTGCCCTTGTACATAGTTATGTAGGTAGTGTTAAGTTTCATTTTTGTTTTTATTTCATTTGGACCTTTTGGACATTGGCCACATTTTTGTATATAGTTTTTTTTATTAGTTAGTGTAGTTAGTTAGGTTTCCTTTATTTTGTTGGGATGATGGACCCTGGCTTCTTGCATTGTACATAGTTGTGGACTTGTACATACTTTCTTTTTTGACATTATCCATAGATCAATGGCTTATAATTTTTTTTTCACATTGGATTTTGTTTGGTGGACATTGACTTTGTACTACATTACTTTGGATTTCTATATTCTTTAATTTTTTTTTTTATTTTGAACGGACATGCTTCTTTTCATTTTTTTCCATTCACATTTCTGTTTCTTCATTTTTGTTTCTATTCATCTTTCCTTTAATACATTATTTATTTGTTGCACTTCAATGTGTGGTGTCTCATTGTTTTCATGCATTTCATGTTATGTGTTTAGAGAATCACTGACACCCATTGGGTGTATGTGAGGGACATGTGTTTGTTTTGGAACTTGCAATTGGTGTTCTGTGATGTAATTGCAGAATATGAGTGGGTGGATGCAATACTCGGGTGGGTGTTTTGCATTTGGGGGCTGACCATAGAGACCAGGGATCTGGACTGTGATGACATGTTGGGTGGGGAACATGAGTTGGACATGGGTGGGGGCCTGCTGGAGGCTGCCCCTGGTGGCTGGGGGTTGGGGGTGGTGGGAGACATGGGTGGGGGCCTGGTGGAGGGTTCCCCTGGATGCTGGGGGGTGGGGGTGCAGGGGGACATGTGTGGGGGCCTGGTGGAGGGTGCCCCTGCACTGCTGGGGGTGGTGGGAGACATGTGTGGGGGCCTGGTGGAGGGTGCCCTGCACTGCTGGTGGGTGGGGGTGATGGGTGACATGAGTGGGGGTCTGGTGGAGGGTGCCCCTGGATGCTGGGGGGTGAGGGTGCAGGGGGACATGTGTGGGGGCCTGGTGGAGGGTGCCCCTGCACTGCTGGGGGGTGGGGGTGGTGGGAGACATGTGTGGGTGCCAGGTGGAGGGTGCCCCTGCACTGCTGGGGGGTGGGGGTGGTGGGAGACATGTGTGGGGGCCTGGTGGAGGGTGCCCTGCACTGCTGGTGGGTGGGGGTGATGGGTGACATGAGTGGGGGTCTGGTGGAGGGTGCCCCTGGATGCTGGGGGGTGAGGGTGCAGGGGGACATGTGTGGGGGCCTGGTGGAGGGTGCCCCTGCACTGCTGGGGGGTGGGGGTGGTGGGAGACATGTGTGGGGGCCTGGTGGAGGGTGCCCCTGGATGCTGGGGGGTGGGGGTGGTGGGAGACATGAGTGGGGGCCAGGTGGAGGGTGCCCCTGGATGCTAGGGGGTGGGGGTGCAGGGGGACATGAGTGGGGGCCTGGTGGAGGGTGCCCCTGGATGCTGGGGGGTGGGGGTGGTGGGAGACATGAGTGGGGGCCAGGTGGAGGGTGCCCCTGGATGCTAGGGGGTGGGGGTGCAGGGGGACATGAGTGGGGGCCTGGTGGAGGGTGCCCCTGGATGCTGGGGGGTGGGGGTGGTGGGAGACATGAGTGGGGGCCTGGTGGAGGGTGCCCCTGGATGCTAGGGGGTGGGGGTGCAGGGGGACATGAGTGGGGGCCTGTTTGAGGCTGCCACTGCACTGGTGGGGGGTGGGGGTGGGGGGAGACATGGGTGGGGGCCTGCTGGAGGCTGCCCCTGGTGGCTGGGGGTGCAGGGGGACATGCGTTGGTGGGCAGTAGTGCTAGTTGATATGTGGGTTGGCTGGTGGGCATGGCCATGGTGGATGGGGTGCCTGCAGGACATGTGCTGGGTAGGCCCCCGTGGTGTGAGACACCTGCAGGGGCCGTGGAGGGTGTAGAGGGTACACCTGGGAGGACCCACACGTGCAATTCACGTGTGCTGCTCCCCGCGCACCCCCGGAATACACGTACCCGGCCAACTCGCATGTGGAACTTCCCGCGCACCCCTGAAATCCACGTACCCGGACAAATCGCGTGTGGAACTTCCCGCGCACCCCTGAAATCCACGTACCCGGACAAATCGCGTGTGGAACTTCCCGCGCACCCCTGGAATCCACGTACCCGGCCAAATCGCGTGTGGAACTTCCCGCGCACCCCTGGAATCCACGTACCCGGCCAAATCGCGTGTGTCACATCCCGCGCACCCCCGAAATACACGTACCCCGCTCAATCGCGTGTGGCACTTCCCGCGCACCCCTGAAATCCACGTACCCGGCCAACTCGCGTGTGGAACTTCCCGCGCACCCCTGAAATCCACGTACCCGGACAAATCGCGTGTGGAACTTCCCGCGCACCCCTGGAATCCACGTAGCCGGCCAAATCGCGTGTGGAACTTCCCGCGCACCCCCGAAATACACGTACCCGGCCAAATCGCGTGTGGAACTTCCCGCGCACCCCTGGAATCCACGTACCCGGCCAACTCGCGTGTGGAACTTCCCGCGCACTCCTGAAATCCACGTACCCGGCCAAATCGCGTGTGGAACTTCCCGCGCACTCCTGAAATCCACGTACCCGGCCAAATCGCGTGTGGAACTTCCCGCGCACCCCTGGAATCCACGTACCCGGCCAAATCGCGTGTGTCACTTCCCGCGCACCCCCGAAATGCACGTACCCCGCTCAATCATGTGTGGAACTTCCCGCGCACCCCTGAAATCCACGTACCCGGCCAACTCGCGTGTGGAACTTCCCGCGCACCCCTGAAATCCACGTACCCGGACAAATCGCGTTTGGAACTTCCCGCGCACCCCTGAAATCCACGTACCCGGACAAATCGCGTGTGGAACTTCCCGCGCACCCCTGGAATCCACGTACCCGGCCAAATCGCGTGTGGAACTTCCCGCGCACCCCTGGAATCCACGTACCCGGCCAAATCGCGTGTGTCACTTCCCGCGCACCCCCGAAATACACGTACCCCGCTCAATCGCGTGTGGAACTTCCCGCGCACCCCTGAAATCCACGTACCCGGCCAACTCGCGTGTGGAACTTCCCGCGCACCCCTGAAATCCACGTACCCGGACAAATCGCGTGTGGAACTTCCCGTGCACCCCTGGAATCCACGTAGCCGGCCAAATCGCGTGTGGAACTTCCCGCGCACCCCCGAAATACACGTACCCGGCCAAATCGCGTGTGGAACTTCCCGCGCACCCCTGGAATCCACGTACCCGGCCAAATCGCGTGTGGAACTTCCCGCGCACCCCTGGAATCCACGTACCCGGCCAAATCGCGTGTGGAACTTCCCGCGCACCCCCGAAATACACGTACCCGGCCAAATCGCGTGTGGAACTTCCCGCGCACCCCTGAAATCCACGTACCCGGCCGAATCGCGTGTGGAACTTCCCGCGCACCCCTGGAATCCACGTAGCCGGCCAAATCGCGTGTGGAACTTCCCGCGCACCCCCGAAATACACGTACCCGGCCAAATCGCGTGTGGAACTTCCCGCGCACCCCTGGAATCCACGTACCCGGCCAAATCGCGTGTGGAACTTCCCGCGCACCCCCGAAATACACGTACCCGGCCAAATCGCGTGTGGAACTTCCCGCGCACCCCTGGAATCCACGTACCCGGCCAAATCGCGTGTGGAACTTCCCGCGCACCCCTGGAATCCACGTACCCGGCCAAATCGCGTGTGGAACTTCCCGCGCACCCCCGAAATACACGTACCCGGCCAACTCGCGTGTGGAACTTCCCGCGCACCCCTGAAATCCACGTACCCGGCCAAATCGCGTGTGGAACTTCCCGCGCACCCCTGGAATCCACGTACCCGGCCAAATCGCGTGTGGAACTTCCCGCGCACCCCCGAAATCCACGTACCCGGCCAACTCGCGTGTGGAACTTCCCGCGCACCCCTGAAATCCACGTACCCGGCCAAATCGCGTGTGGAACTTCCCGCGCACCCCTGGAATCCACGTACCCGGCCAAATCGCGTGTGGAACTTCCCGCGCACCCCCGAAATCCACGTACCCGGCCAAATCGCGTGTGGAACTTCCCGCGCACCCCTGGAATCCACGTACCCGGCCAAATCGCGTGTGGAACTTCCCGCGCACCCCTGAAATCCACGTACCCGGCCAAATCGCGTGTGGAACTTCCCGCGCACCCCCGAAATACACGTACCCGCCCAAATCGCGTGTGGAACTTCCCGCGCACCCCTGGAATCCACGTACCCGGCCAAATCGCGTGTGGAACTTCCCGCGCACCCCCGTAATACACGTACCCCGCTCAATCGCGTGTGTCACTTCCCGCGCACCCCCGAAATACACGTACCCGCCCAAATCGTGTGTGGAACTTCCCGCGCACCCCTGGAATCCACGTACCCGGCCAAATCGCGTGTGGAACTTCCCGCGCACCCCCGGAATACACGTACCCCGCTCAATCGCGTGTGTCACTTCCTGCACACACCCGGAATACACGTACCCCGCTCAATCGCGTATTTTACTTCCCGTGGCGCCACTTTTTTGATGCGCTGGGACTCTACCGCCTGCCTTCGTGTGGCGGACGTGTTTCAGCTTGTGCGCGGCTTTGGCTGTGCGTGGGTTTGCCCTATTCCATTCCATGAATACGTGTGGTTCGTGTGCGTGTGGGCGTTACCTCTGCTTCCGTGCAGTGCATCCCCAGTTACGCCCTTATTTTCGCGTGTTGTTCCCCATTCCGCGCGTTACGCCCCATGTCCCGCCCACTTTCTGCTGTGTGCGCTGAGGTTGTGCGCTTTCACTGTGCGCGTCGCGCACCGTCGCGCACGCCTTTCGCGATGTTGCAGTGACTTGTGCGCCATGCACGGGTTTGGCGCACATCCCGCGGTGAACACGCGCAGGGACTTCCATGAATCGCACGCGTGCGCGTGCGCCTGTTTTTTTCCGCTTGCGCATGCTTGCGCATGCTTGCGCCTAGATTTTCGGCGCACGTTGGTTCCATGAATCGGCCCCTAAATGTCACTACACAGCGCGCAACAATTCGGAAGATGAAACTGTGATTTAAAAGCAAACAGCAAGATTGTAAATGTTGTAAAGTACATTTATTTGACATCAAATGTTTAGAGAATATTCAGCAATTTGCATTTGTCTTTGTTGTCGATCCGCAAAAGTTCATGTTGAGGCACGCAATGTTCCTTTGCGGTACAGAGGGTGTTAGATCAGCTTACAACTCAGTGCGCCACAATTCGGAATATGAAACTGTGGTTTAAAAGTAAACAGCAGGATTGTACATTTGATAAAGTACATTTATTTCACATGAAATGTTTAGTGAATATTCAGCGATTTGCTATTGTCTCTGCTGACGATCAGCAAAAGTTTATTTGGAGCCATGCATTGTTCGTTGTTCCTTTGCGGTAGATAGGCTGTTGGTTTATGATAAAAGCAGTAAATGGTCGCTGTGATAATCGGAAGGTTGCTCCAACAACGAGCCATTAAGACCACCCTATTGGTTGGTATGTTGTTTGTAGCCGCTAGTACTGGGTAAGGGCATGTTGGTCCTTGGCGATTGTCCCATAAAATGGTGAGGGTCATGAAGTTGCATATTTGGACCTGCAACTGGCAGTTGAAGACCCCATCCGCTGGAGTCTGTAAATCGTGACATAGGCAAAATGGAGCCACATACCTGTTTTAAAAAACATAAATTAGTCTCACCAGCCGATCTTCATTAAAAATCATCATTTTATTTATTATGGCGTGAAACTATTTGCTATCGAAGATAGTGCAACAGAGTATGTTAATAATAAAATAATAATATTTTCCCATTCATATAGCGCTAAGAACCGTGAGGTATCTAAGCGGTGCTTATTATTAACCACGGTGTGCGGTGCTCATTTATCGACCACGGAATGATGAAAGGCTGAGTTTGGCCTTGATTGAAACTTGCGTTAGCAAGCTGTGCACGGATGTCAAAGTGAGCGCTGTACTCGCTGTGCCACTTGACAGGCTACAGTGAAGTGGCACAGCGAGTAGAGCGCTTGACCGCCTCTAGACCGGTTAAATTATTTCTATTAACCCACCCTGTGTCGTCTGCCTTTTTCAGAGCCCTCTAAACGACAGGGGATCAATTTGGCGGTGATAGTGCGCGGTAGAAAACATTATGCCACTTTCAACTAACAAATTCAACTTGAGCGGTCTTTAATGCTACGCTATTGTAATTATATTTGGTATAAAGTAATCTAAAGGGTTACTTACAGTACAATTGCAATTTCTATTGTCTACGAGTGGTGCAGTCCCAAAATATGACTCTGCGTGTGCCAACGATCTTTCGCATAGTGATATAATATATAAAAGTTGTTTCGTTTCAGAAATTTCATCTTTACCTTCTCTTACGTTTTAGCAAGACTCCTTCAAGAGAAGTCTTTCATCACAATCTCTGTCTGTCAAGGTCAAAACACAATACAACCTTATAGTCCGCTTTGTGAGCCTCTCCGGGGCCCGAGAAAAAAATGGAAGCAGCTGACCTTCACTGTGAACGAGCATAAATTCTTACTTTGCAACATTCTGTGTAAAGCCATCTGTAGAAGTTGGTTTTTGCACGCCATGTTTGTATATTGTTTGCGTGATATTAAAAAAGGTTTGTTTAAAGGACGTTATGGTTCTAAGTACAGCCGAAAGACCGCTGAAAATCGCAAGTTATGGTAAGCTTTGAAAAATACTGGCGCCACCACCGTGCACTGCTAAGACTAACACCCAGCACATCAAAGATGACATCGCAAATGTCATTGATGAAATCACTGATGACATCACGTGTGTATGTACTTTTCATGGAATTTGTGTACTTGGGATTTTTATTATAATGTTGCGAAAAAAGTGTCAAGGATATTGCAATAAATATCATACCGTTATTAGTGCTTTGAACAATGCATTGATATAAATAGCATTGTATTATGGGATTCTATCTAGTATACTGAGCTACTAATGGAGAAACATAGCATTGTGTGCAGAGTACAAGATGAAAGTATAATATTTGTAATGTTAATATGTTGAATAATGAAATAATAATTGTCCTGAAATGTTCAAAAATTCACAAAATGGGGTTGTTCTGAGGACGTTATTCGTATTGTGTGATTGCTTAGCTGTATGCAATGAGGGAATGGCACAGAGAGTAAAGCGGACGCCGTCCGCGGACACCGCGGCTGTTCGTGGACAGGGCGTGCTACATCCGGGTTTTTCCAGGAAATCCAACATGGAAAGAAGACTGTACGGATCTGCCAATCAGATGTCGAGGTTGTGGATTTGTGTTGAAAGAGACTGTGTGTGGTGAAGATGGCAGAAGTGGAGAAAGTCAGGGTGTTGGTGCTTGGAGATATGTTTGTGCATGGTTTACAGCAGTACGCTGAATGCAGGCATGTTGCAAAGAACTTTGATGTGAAAGGAGTGGAGGTGGTGTGGACCAGTGTGCCTGAATGCAATGTACAGGGAATTGTACAAGTTTGTGAGGATATGGCCACGATGAACAGTCCGCATGTTGTAGTTTTGCACTATGGTGCTTTCCATTTGGGCAACGTCAGTGCCCCTACTTTGTTGGCTGATTTGGAACCCTTGGTTCAAGCAGTAATGAAGATCCTCCCAAATGCAAAAGTATTTTTTTTCTGGATTACTACCTAGGGCAATATGGGACAATAGTTCAGTTTTTTGTCCTCAGCCAAATATTGCTAGGTGTGTCATCAACCGAGGCATGTGTGCCTTCATGGTTAGAGCTGGTATGTTCTTCTGTAACAATGAGAATATTGATGCCAGTAATGCTATTAATTTTTAAGAAGATGGCATTTCTTTATCTTTTACGGGAAATGCCTTTCTATTTTGGAATGTAAGGGTTGCTTTGGAGAAGGTTATGTGAAGATTTTAGGAGTAAAGTAAGAAAAAAAAACAAGAAAAAAAATACAAAATAACAGGTGTCTGTCAAGCATCTGTAAAAAAAAAAAAAAAAAAAAAACGGCTCTTTTCAGAACCAACTTCAAAGGGGAAATGGGGCACACTATTTAAATTTACATTCACCACGCTCAGATTTTCGATGTGTCCGCGGACATGGCGGTAGTCCGCGGACATGAAAATCACTACGAGGGGGTTAGTATGTTCTATGTTACATGTATATGAAGTCAGGGATATTATGGTTAAGTTGTGCACTAAAAACCTATGAAATTCAGTGAAAAAACTTTGTTAAAGGGACGTTATGGTTAAGTTGCGCTACTAAAACCCTATGAAATTCAGTGAAAAAACTTTGTTAAAGGGACGTTATGGCTCAAAGTAAAACCGAAAAACCCCTGAAATTCGGCAGTTATGGTAACATAAGCAACCATAACTCGCGCCACCGTGCACTGCTAACACTAACACCCTGGACATCAAAGATGACATCACAAATGTCATTGATGACATCACTGATGACATCACATGTCTGGCTCTCCCATTTTATCCTTTATTGACATATCAAAGCCACATAGTTTCTTCAGTAACAGTCAGGAAGTAAAAATTGAAAAGGTACTATATTTGTAGACTTAGGGTCCAGTCACATCATATGAAACATATACATAGCGGAAGATACAGGCTTGAAAGAGAGCAATCCTTTCTGTGCATGAAGATAATCATTATGGTTATCAGCATTTTCTCATAGTTTTATTTTTATTACTCTACCTTCCCTCTATATGCTCATATTTGTATACATTATACTCACTCTCCATAGAATGAATGGGAAAAAAATTTTGCTCGCGCCTACAGCCCAAACCGCTGGACGGATTTCCACCAAATTTAGACCAGGAGCAGCGGCTTGGTCCCGAAAGCATGCTTTTGCAAATTTGGTGAAAATCCGTCCCGTAGTTTTTTTTTTAAAATGACCAAAAAGTAGGTAAAAAAAAATTAGTGATATCTGTGTTCGGTTCACGGACACACTTCCCTGTTCGCTCCGCGGACAGTATCCTGATTGGCCAATCGTCTTGCTTGATGTTCACGGACATGCAACGTGTTCGCTGATTGGACAGCGCGGTGAAACTTTGATCAAAATGTGTATTTTGTAGAGTGTGTTGGTGTGTAGGAGTGTTTGGGGAGGGTGGGAGTGTATGAAATAGGATGAAAGTTGTGTTTTTTATGTGATAGACGTTCTTTTTGTGTTCGATTTGTTTGCGGCCATCACAGGTGTTCTGAAATGTTCTAAATAAACTGACTAGGGGGTGTTCTAAGGAGTCAATATGTGTCAGTTTTGTTCGCAAGCAAAGTGAAACTGTTCTAAGAACACTCGCGGTGTCCGGGGAGTGTTCGTAGGGGGTGTCCTGAGGACGCTGTCCGTATTGTTCTCTGTCAAGTTGAATGTGTTCTAAGAACACTCGCGGTGTCCTGAAATGTTCGCAAATAAACAAAATGGTGGTGTTCTGAAGACGCTTCTAAGAACACTCCCGGTGTCCGGGGAGTGTTCGTAGGGGGTGTCCTGAGGACGCTGTCCGTATTGTTCTTTGTCAAGTTGAATGTGTCCTAAGAACACTCGCGGTGTCCTGAAATGTTCGCAAATAAACAAGATGGTGGTGTTCTGAAGACGCTTCTAAGAACACTCCCGGTGTCCGGGGAGTGTTCGTAGGGGGTGTCCTGAGGACGCTGTCCGTATTGTTCTTTGTCAAGTTGAATGTGTTCTAAGAACTATTGCGTTGTTCTGAAATGTTCGTAGGGGTGTCCTGAGGACGCTGTCTGTATTGTTCTTTGTCAAGTTGAATGTGTCCTAAGAACACTCGCGGTGTCCTGAAATGTTCGCAAATAAACAAGATGGTGGTGTTCTGAAGACGCTTCTAAGAACACTCCCGGTGTCCGGGGAGTGTTCGTAGGGGGTGTACTGAGGACGCTGTCCGTATTGTTCTTTGTCAAGTTGAATGTGTCCTAAGAACACTCGCGGTGTCCTGAAATGTTTGCAAATAAACAAGATGGTGGTGTTCTGAAGACGCTTCTAAGAACACTCCCGGTGTCCTGGAATGTTCGTAGGGGGTGTCCTTAGGACGCTGTCCATATTGTTCGTTGTTAAGTTGAAAGTGTTCTAAGAACTATTGCGTTGTTCTGAAATGTTCGTAGGGGGTGTCCTGAAAACGGTGTCCGTATTGTTCGCTGGCAAGTTCAAAGTGTTCTAAGAACACTCACATTGTTCGCGGACATTAAAAGTTTCCCATAGATCATAGTTGAAATGTTTGACTCTATGGATGTGATATGCTGCGGTGGTTGTTGCCAGGGCATAGAGTCTTGGGTGCATGGCCATTTGGCCATGCACCCAAGACTGTATGCCCTGGCAACAACCACCGCAGCATATCACATTCATATTTGCGTATAACTTTGGGTGAAAAACAAATGTATAAGGAACAAAGGTATTGGATACTATGGATGTGATATGCTGCTATGGTTGTCCTTATTATTGTATACTTACTGTTTGGTCTAGTAATGGGAGTCCATGTTTTTCTTCTTCATTTCTGTGATAAAAGAAAATAGCATGTTAGTATTAGTATTTTGTAATGACTTATTACATTGTATAAGCAATATACTTTTATTTTTTTTTTACCCTCATATTTAGTAGAGTACAAATCAGAGTACTGTGCAATTTGCTCAGTTTCTGTATTTGTTGCTAAAATCATTGGGTCTGTGGGAGAAAAAGAAATCCATGTTGGATTAAAAAAAACCTTTTTCTGTTATGCTACAGTTTATTTGTTTGTTTGTTTTCAGTGTTCACTTGTTGTTTCTGGCTAATGATTTATACTTTGCTTTGTTGTATTTTTTTGGAGCAGTAACAGATTCTTCATTTGTTTTGATATTATAAAATTTTGGAGCAATTAGATACCAATTGGCGTATTCTAACTGTCTATATTTTAATATATTTTAGTGGTTTTGATTTATCTATTTGGATATTGTTAAATTTTGGGACAGTTAGATACCAATTGGCGTATTCTGTGTATTTTTTGGTCTAATTTAGTGGTATTCATTTATCTGATTAGTTGTTGTAGAATCTTTGGGCTGTTAGATAGCTTTTGGAGTATTCTAACAGTTTATATTTTTTTAACATAAATTTATTTAAAGGTTTAAATACAGTTTATTTATCAAATTTTGGTTTTAAGAACATCAAATAAGCGTTTGTAAGATTTGCTGGTAATCTCTTCTTTAGAGTAATGGTACTATCATTACATTCAAACCATCCACATTTCTTTTTTATATATGCAGTGTAGTGCCCTGAATTGGTTGTGGCTCCTGCGTGGTAGATTATACCTATTGTTGTGAAGGTTTTCTTACCAAGTGATATTTACCATGTGTGAATCCAGTCAGCTTGCAGTTGTTTTTGGTACCATCTGCATTGTAACGTAGAAGCATTAGTATTACGTATTTACTATGTGTTTGTATTACTAACGTGGAGCGATTATCTGAATTGCAGGTAGAGCATAATGTACCATGGTTTGCATTTTGTATAAGTTGCTGAAATGGAATGGATTCACAATTTGGTATTGATATATATATGAAGCGTTCATTGGGGATTTCTTCTTGTGTCACATTGTTGCAGAGAGTGTATGTATGTTTCCATATGTATGAAATCTGAAAGATTTCATTTATAGGTATGTTTTTGTTTTCCAGTACTTGTAGTAAGTACATTAGAAATTCTTGTGGATCTTCCTGTGAGTTTATAGTGAATTTCACCATTCCAGCACAGTAGTCCAATTGTCGTCTTATTCCAAAAACACTATATGTGTTGTCAGGATTGTTTGCTGCATTTCTGTGAAGTACTAACATTTGCAAACACAATGGGTCTGTACTGTGTAAGTAAATGTTGTCAACAATTGGTGGTAATTGAAATAGAATATTCATTGCTACATTTGCATAGCAACTTACACCAACTATATTTGAGAATTTAAATGGTCCAGGTAGTTCTGTATCTAACTGCTTTTTTTGGAGTTGGTCTTCCTTCTTTAAAGAAGTACCTGGTTTACTTTCTCTAATTGATTCTTTTTTGTTTGTGGTACTTGATGAAGTTTTAGTTTCTTTTACTCTCTTTGGAGGATTTGCAGTGACGTCCTGTTGCATTACTGTTTGATTTAGTTTTCTTTTACAACGTTTTAGTTTTTGTGGAACAGAATATGTGTTTAGATGGGGGGTGTATAGTGAGTGAAGTCTATTGTATTCTAAAATGCAAGGAATATCAGCGTTTACTTGCATCAAAGTTGGTTAGAAATAGACCATCAAGTGTACGTAAGCGTGATAGTGCTACGTATCTCATGCCTTCTTTAAAGACTCTGTTACCAATATCTATCATTGCTTTGTCTAGGGTAAGACCTTGTGATTTATGAATCGTGACTGCGTATGCAAGAGTTAGAGAAAATTGTTCTCTGCGTACATACATATCTTTGAAGAGAAGGAATCTAGCTGTTGAGCGTCCTATCCGTTTTACTTCTGAAAGTTTGTCAAAGAGTATATTGACAAACTGAATTTTGTTGTCACGTGGGTATGTTTGAAAGCCAACAACTGTACCCAGTGCTCCTTTAACTAGTCCTTGGTCCACGTCAAGGTTATGTTTAAGCATTACTCTGCAATTTAAGGATAATTTTAACATCTTTTCTAAGCCTGCTGTGTTTGAGATTGATTTTTCTAAATTATTTAGTCTTGTTGTGGCTTGGTCACACATGGGTAGTGTCATACCATGTACATCTAGTTTGTCTGTGGTGCTAATTTCCATTATTGGTTGCATTTCTTTACTTAACATTATTTCATTGAATTTGAGACAGCTTGCAAGAGTTGGCATTAAGGCCATACAATTGACATTTTTGTGGGCTAATTGTTCCATAACATCTGTAGCACATGCATTATCGCCATAAAGTGCATTAATGTGCCGGGTTTCAATGTTGCTTCTGCTTCTTTAGGAAATATACCAACTCTCAAACTTTTTAAAATGTTGGCATAAGTGAGATCTGCAGATTGGAGCATGTTTACTGTTAATTCTCCGTATTGGAAATGTTGCCAAAGGTTGATATTTCCAATGCTGCCAACAGTTTTACGGCAGAGTTTGTGCCCTAATGTTTTAAAAATAGGTTCACCTTTTACTGGTGTTAATTGAAGCAGATCTCCAAAAACAATAATGTGTTTTCCTGCAAAGAGCTCTTCATAGTCTGTTTTGAGCACTTCTTGTGATCTGAGGTGAATCACAGCTAACATCAGGTTGGAGACCATGCTCACTTCATCTATTAGTAGCATTTTCATTTGTTTCAATACTCTGCGTAATTCCATTGCAGCTTCTGCAGATAGTTTGTAATAGTCTAATTTGTTCTGGTGTTCTACTGGTAATAGTAGTAATTGGTGTAATGTAACACCACCTATGTTGTAGGCAGCTAAACCTGTGGGGGCAGTGACAACAGCTGACAGTTTGATATTTGTCAATTGTTGAAGGAACTTACTAATGATTTTGATTAGGAATATTTTGCCAGAACCAGCTTCACCACTGACGTACAGTAGTATAGGTTTATAATTATGGCAGGAACATTCTTTATTTTCATGTTTTACACCATGTGCAATTTGTTTTGTTACTTCTTGAAAAATGCTACTTTGCTCATTGTTTAGTTTTGATTGTAGTATAGTTAAGTCTTCCTTATTTTCATACTGACACATGGTGTTTTCTACTTCTATCATAGCTAATTCTGCCTCATTTGTTAATAGTGGTTCTCCCAGTGGTTCTTGGCTTCCTGTTACAGAAGGTTGACTACTGTCAGGAGTATCCTTATCTAGTTGGGCTTGGAGTTCTTCTTTATGTTGCTGTTCATTGTGCAACATTGTTTTGTACTGTGTAAAGTTTACATCAGTTATAGTGCTTTCATTTGCTTTGAAAGCATCCTCATATGAGTCATAGTTATCTAGTAATTGCTCTTCTTTTCTCCATGGTTTGAAGAGTTGTAGCAGGGACATGTAATATACTTCTTTATGTTGAGGAGTCTTCAATGACAATTTGATATGATTAATTAAATTTGGTTTAGTGAGTTTAACTAAGCTGCCTTCACAGTCTATCACTCTATATTTACCTTTTTTTCATCAGGTTTCATATTATTTTTGTATGTGTAGTTTTGGGCTATTTGGTATAGACACATGTTTTCCAAAGTATTACTTCTGTTTGGGTAGTATGTGTCCAATAAATTGTTTTTTAAAATGTCTTGGCTGTTGGGATCATGTTTGGCTATTGTTTCTATATCTTCATATGATTTTGGAACTCTTTTTCTAGATTTAGCTGGACCAAGACTTAGCCATACTATATTTTCAAATTTACCATACAATGAAGTACCAGTTAAACTATCAGCTGCTTCATAAGATCCACATTCTCTATGGGTGAGCATTTTTATGCCCAAGCTGTATGATTTCTGAGATACTGTTTTATCTGATGACAGGTCATTCCAGAAGTCTTGGAGCTCTGTCTTTTCTGCTTTAGTTAAGTATGCTGTGACATATCGTGCAACTGCAGTAGAATTGTCTGCAATGTACTGCACATCTATGTTTGCATTCCATAAGTGGGCAATGATTGCATTATAATCATTGATATATTTTTCTTCTTCTTTTCTTTTTATGTAATATGTATTTTTAGGTGACTTACCTTTAACACTATGTCTAACTGAAGACATGAGGTTGTTTACTTGACCTGTATTTGTAACTGGTCTAGGGAAACCAAATCGGCATTTGGTGTAGTATTTGCCTTTGTTTTTGTATTTGCGACGACAATATTTTCCACATTTGTGTCTTTGAAATTGTAAAATTTGTGCACGAAGATCACTATTTGTGGCTTCTGATGGAATTTCACAAGTGACATATTTTTCAATAAACTGTAAAACAGTGGCATCACTGTCTTGACCAAATTTAGGAGCATCTTTAATCCATAAAAGCATGTGGATATGTGGTGCTCCTCTGGCTTGATATTCTTTTCTCCAAAAGAAGTGTTGCACTTCTCCAAGGGGAGGAACAGTTTTATTAGAAATAAAATGTAGCATAGCAATGAAGCGATGGTGAAAATATCTTGAAACATTAACAGGATCCAAAGAACAAAGTTCTCCAGGTGTTAGAATATCTATGTTTGTTTTGTTTTTATTTGATATGCGTAGGAAATCATGTAAATCTTCCCATGCATATTCTGCACAACTTAATGTAACAAACCAAGTGGGTGGGCCAAGGTTTCTGATCATACAACGTAAATCTCCATGACGTTGAAACCAGTACTCTTTAGTACCACGCATATTTGCTAATAGATTTGTAATATTTGATTGTAAAATCTCATCCTTTTGTTGCACTTTCTCTAATAATTGTGTAGCTGTCATATTTTGAAAGTGTGATCCTGATTTTAATATGTGTGCAACTCCGTAACATAAAGTTGCTAGTTCACTTTCAAAGAGTAGGTGGAATATGTATTCCACATTTTGTCTAAATCTGGGATCTTCAGAACACATCCGTAATGAGCGGTATTCTGAAGCTGATATTTGAAAAGGTCTATCATCATACCTTCCTCCTTTGCCAGTAGGAAAGAGTAGAGGAAAAGCACGTGCTTCTATTGGCGATCCTTTTGTTTGACGCATTTGGTAAGTTTCTAGTACATCTTGTACTGTGTCATTAGAGTGCAAAGGATGACTTGTATAATGGTCTAAAGAATTTGATATTGTAGCAGGATCTAGTAGCTCAAATTGACCAGCTTCTTGTGTTTCTTGAATTATTTCAGTTGTATCTTTCAAGTTTTCTTCAATATTAATTTATTTGTAATATTCATTATTCTCTTTAAGTTGTCTTTTGTAGGTACTCCATTTACTAATATAATTAAAGATTGCTGCATCGGACGTTGCACTCCTAGAGTATGCACATTTTCTTTTAGATTTAATGATAAATAAACTACTTTTCCACGAATGCCTTTTACCAATTCAGAGGGAGGAAATTTTGCTGTTTTTGGTTGAAGGCGTATTATTGCTTGAAATGGGTGTACTGTTTGAATTATGATGCTCTCATATAAATTAAGTTGTTGTAGAGGTTTTGGTACTGGGTATAATTCCAAATTATTTGTGATAGAATGTGAAGGAGTTTGGTTGTTGTCAAGTTTTGTAGTGCAATAACTGCAAAGTATTAAGGGCTCAGTTATTTCATATTTGTTTTCTGCTAGAAGGTAGAGAGCTAATTCAAACCATTTAGAATCTTCATTGTCTTCTATTTTGTATGATAGGTCCACAGTTTTTGTGTTACTTTTATAAAAAATTCTACGGCAACATACACATACATGGTTTGGTACTTCAGCTGATGTACATTTAAATTTTAGTATTTCTTTTTTGTATGTGTTTAGCAAAAGGTTGCCATGTGTAGAATTGTTGCTTAGTTGGTTTAAAGCTATTTCATTCTGTAAATGGCTTTCACTTCCAAAATATTTTTTCTGGATATAGTGAATTTCTTCAAGTAGGTCTTTTGCAGGGCCAGAGGTGTCAGAGCAAGATCAGGGGAATAGAGGCCATACAATCTAACAATTTCAGATTAGTTTAGATAGGAAAGGACAATTAGAAGGAAAGCTTTGAAAAAAATGGGAGAGCAACAAGAGATGTAGATAAGGGGTAAAGAGGATAGCAGCACAGACATAGTTACATTTAAGAAGTAGCAGAAATACAGTTGCTAAAACTAATGTCCAGAGCCCTAGTTGAAGGCTGGAGGGGCACATACCAAGAAGATCAGATTGTGTTGTGTGGTCGAACACATGTGTTAGACCCAATCAATGAGGGCCAAGGACCCCTCTCAACATAGGGTGGGTGGCCTATAAAGGCGGCAACGGAGCCAGACCTACGCCAGAGGCATTATGGGGGTGTTGAGCAGGACCTATGTGTCTAAATCCCCTGTATGTGTGGAACCATGTGTGCTCCTTGGTGCCTCTTTCGATATCAGCATCTGTTCTGGACAGGTCTCCAGTTCTGACATTTCAGGTGGTTCCCGGAAAACCGCACCATTCAGAAGAACCACAATGTGCATGGGTTCCTCCTGTGTCTGGCCCAACGGATAGGCCCGGAATGGAACAGGAGGAACAAACGGATTCCCCAACTAGAAATTAACTATCCTTCCCCATTCAGGAGCAGAATTGGAAACCCAACAGCCACCCCACGAAGCACAGAACTACTGCAGAACTGGAACTACTTGTGTATAGGCACATTATAAATAACTTACCAATCAACTAACAAGAGACTGCACAGGAATATGGAAGGCTCAGGAACACTCCACATACCTTGTTTGTAACGTGAATCACGAACAATAGAAGAGGAACAGAAAGCAATCAGAGTGACCTCATGACTGTCGGTAATAAAATGGCGATTGAAAAGGGGTGGGGATAAAGGCCCTCATGAAGACTTCCAGGGGAAGTCAGAGCCGAGAAGGGAAGGGGATGGGAGGAGATGGGAGAAAATCAGCTAGGGATTGACCGGGGAAGTGTCCAGTGGAAGCACAGGAAGTATCTAGACAGGAAAGAGAGGGCTATAAAAAAAAAAACAGGCATGTAGGCTGGCAGTGAAATGTGCTTAGGTGTGTTTGAGAGGAGTTAAAGTAGGATCAGGTGACCACAGAAGCATGTGCAACAGGTGGGGGAGAACTGAGTAAGGTGTGCTGACAGAACGGTTGGAACCAGTTTGGTTGTTTGTATGTGGTTGAATGAGAGAGTAAGAAAGAGAGAATGAGATGGAGAGAGGGAGAGATTAGATCAGGACAGTAAAGGGCAAGTAGGCATAGGAGGGGTGAAAAGGTAGACTAGGAGGAGAGAGTAGAGAGAGAGAGGCAGGTAAGTTAGAGGCAGGAGGGCGGAGGAGAGTAGAAGCAGGGGTAGTGTGTGGAGGAATGAGATCTAGAAGGGAGCATATAGAATCAGGAGGGAGTTAAAGAGGAGGGAACAGGGCATGACATGCACACTTACACTTTCTGCCCATTTTGTATGATTCATTATATATAACTGTGTTCTAGAGGAGTCTTAAATCTTCTTAATGTACATTCTCAAGCATTAAAATGTAATGCGATGACTGCATGTTTGCAAAGCAGCATTTGCTCTGGGAAGCCAAAGGTAGCTCCTTGCAACCTCATTTTAATCTAACCAGGCCCTTAAAAGCGCCCAGCAATGTCAAACTCTGGGGAAATGGGAAGGGGATTGGGGGGTGAGGGTGATTGGACAAGGAGACGGATTATAGAGAGGAGAGAGTGAGATAGAGAAAGAAGAGGGTGAAGAAGAGTGTAGATAGGCATAGTTAAAGGAGTGTATGTGAAAAAGTAAGACTTGCCAAGATGTCTGAGGGAGCAGGAGATATAAGGCTACGGGCTCTAGACACTCCCTAGCATAGGGCAGACTAGACAATGGGCCACCTTTGCAATAGTGATTCTATACTGCAATAAGACATTTTAGGGTAGAGAGACTGGGGGGCTAGGGAAGGTGACAGATACCTTCCTGGTTAATGGAAGAGTTTTGGGGTAGAGAGACTGGGGGGCTAGGGAAGGTGACAGCTACCTTCCTGGTTGATGGAAGAGTTTTGGGGTAGAGAGACTGGGCTAGGGAAGGTGACAGCTACCTTCCTGGTTGATGGAAGAGTTTTGGGGTAGGGAGACTGGGCTAGGGAAGGTGACAGCTACCTTCCTGGTTGATGGAAGAGTTTTGGGGTAGAGAGACTGGGCTAGGGAAGGTGACAGCTACCTTCCTGGTGGAAGAGTTTTGGGGAAGAGAGACTGGGCGAGGGAAGTTCTACTGGGAAGAAGGCAGAACCAAGAATTAAAATCCAATGATAAAAAAACAAAACAAAGCTACTCCAAAAGGGATCAGGGGTTCCACGCTGTTCCCAAGTGTTAGGCCTATTTTCTTTTTGTAAATACTCCCCTCTCTGTCCTAAGCCTTCCGGCAGCAGCACTGCTGGACTCTCTGGGATATTTTCCTGACTCCAGGGTGAGTGAGGCCTTTTTGTCTTACACTTTTCCTGCCTGTACTTTGGTTTTGGACTCGCTGGACCCAGTGAAGGGGAGACCTGTCCCCCCGAGGCTTTTGAGCCTCATGCTTTCCTTTGATAGCACCCACACATGTTGTGACTGGCATTCTTTACCCATTGCATCACATGCCATCCTCAATGGAGTGCTGTGGGAACTCTTTGCATCCCCTTAACTTGGTAAAAAGTGACAATATTGTAAATTTTCAGGCATCCCCTGAACAGGCTGTTGGCATTTGCTACTTTTTACCCTATTTTGTGAATGCATTGATCAAGGCTGCTGCAGCTGCGATAATGTAATATAGGGGACCATATACTCATAATGGCTCCTCTTGTCGTTTCAAGTCCTGTTTGAGATGTCCTGTCATTTGTTGCCGGCCATCCTTCTTACTTTTCAGGTTTGGGGGTGCTTTCTTTTCATGCACCGCAAGGTCTCTCCTCTGTGTGTGTGCTTGCAGAAGTGGAGAGAGGTCACCCAAACCCCAATATTTATTCTTCCAGGAGACTCGTCTGTTGCTGGGAGATTCTGTGAGATTGGCTGTCACAACTGGACAGCCACTCCCAAATCTGAATGTTGCAAGTGTCCTTATTGGAGGGCTCGGGTAACCCCAGTCCCTTTTCTGGATATACGGAGATGAGCTGGATCTAGGAACAGAATTCGATGACTGGATCAGAAGAGGCCCAAAGAAGAAGATGACTGAGCGACACCGGAGGACAGTGGCCAGTACTGGACCAGTAGAAACCACAGCATCATGCATATCAACCTTTACAATTGTCAGGGAAGGCCTCTGCAAAGTGCCTTCATCCCTAAGACTAGTTGGGCCAACCAGTCACCTGTCCTGCTCAAGGTTTGTCACCAGATTTCCGCTGAACTGGTGCTCTGCAAAGCCCAGATCTAGCTAGCTTCCGGCTGTCCAAATGTCTGGAACTCGACCACCACCACCAGCACCACCAGGAAGACGACAGGAGTTTGACGGCCGATGTATTCAGTGTCCCATAAACCTGTCCGGGGCTAATGCAAGAAGTGCATCTGTGAAGATCCCCTCATGGGTCCCTTCTTCATCGTGGAACCGAACCAGAGTATCCTGCTTACAGTCTGAGGCCACCAGTAGCATCTAAACACAACCAGGGGTTACTGACCTCATAGCCGGGACCTTGCCCGATGACTTCAAAAGGTGAGCTTTACTTCTGCCTGCGATTTGCTATCACATGGGCCTGTTCCCAAATTTCTAGGAGTTCAGGGCCCTGAAATTGCTTATATCTATTGACTTTCCCACCTCCCCATAGGGTTTGCTTTGGGCGCAATGTTCTTCTTACCTTGGCACTATCCTCAGCTGACCCAGGATGATGGTGCCCCAGTCAGTACTTCTGTGGGTCCTCATCAAGACTTCCAGGGGTAGTAGTTGCTCCTCTTCAAACTGGAACTAGATTTAAGGCCTCTTAAGTCCCAATTGTGCATTGTTATCTATGGCCTGCATTGACTACACTCTTAAGTGGAGTTTGTCCTCCTGACTAATCAGCTCCATCCTCCAGAACGCTTTGGAACCACTAAAAGATCTAGAGACTAGGGGTAGACTAGGGATGGACTTCTAAAGTTTAGTATATGGTGTTGAGCCTACCTATGCAATAACATACTTGCTCCCTACCTTGAACGCTTGCATTTAATGTCTTTGTTTCCGACCAATTACAGGTCTTCCATGGCCTGCAAAGATCCTTGAGAAGGTCAAGAATTATTACTAGACACTTTTCAATCAGGTTTCAGACCCAGGTTTGGAACTGTGACTGCCTTATTATCCGTTCAGGGTGATCTTCTAGAGACCGTGGATCAAGGTGAGCTCTCATTGTTGGTGATGCTGGACCTATCCGCGGCCTTTGATACAGTGAACCACCATATTCTCTTGGGTGAACTGCGAGGGGCGGACAGTGTCTCTGATTATTCCATTAGCTTGTTTCAATAATTTCTAACAAATCGTCAACAGCAGGTTAGGCTGGGGGAGTTTCTTTTGGATTCTATTAAGACGAGTTGTGGAGTCCCACAGGGATCCTCCCTCTCACCTTCATTGTTTAATCTGTACATGCGTCCTTTGAAGAAGATTTTGAGACTGAATAGAATGGGTTTTCATTCCTACGTGGACAATACTCAAATCTTCATCAGGATTGTCAACTTTGAGGAAGCTTTTAGCAAACTCAAACAGTGCCTAGATGAAGTTAGTCAATGGATGTCCGATAATCAGTTCCAATTGAATACAGCCAAGACCGAGTTCATTCTGTTCGGACCTAAACATTTACTCAACACCGCCAAGTATCTGCCCATTCCGACACTCCCAGTATCCAATTAGGTTTGTTTATAGGGTTAAGAATTTACACTGTGTCTGGTAGGATAGCCTTGGCAGCAAAGGTCAGGTTGGAGCAAAGGTTCAGGTAGTATATCATTCTTTGAGATTCTACAGAAGGTACTGCCCTATATTCCCAATGATGATCATGCCTTTGTTGTAGGCGCCTTGACAAACGCACAGTCGGACTATTGCAACAGTCAGCTGATGGGCATCGCGATTAAACAAGTATGGAGGCTACAAAAGCACAACGCAGCAATTAAATATGATCTTTAGGTTGGGCAAAATAGCTCATGTTTCCCCCTCTCGTCGCGCCTTGCACTGATTAGCAGTCGAAGACTGTATTAGATTTAAGGTGGCTTGCATTATTTTTAAATGCCTAAACGGCTTAGCTCCAATATACTTCAAAGATAAGATCCAATGTTATCAACCATCGAAAGATCTGAGATCTAGGGACTGCTTGCTTTTTTCAATTCCCCCTTCAGTGTTTACAACCAGGGGAGACAGAAGATGTGCAGTCTTTGGTCTGAAACAGTGGAATTCTATTCCCAAAGAAATCAGGACACTTGAATCACTTTATCAGTTAAGCAAGACCTTGAAGACGTTTTTGTTTAGATAAGGGTCTTGCTAGATTTCTATATTCATTTGCCTCAGTGTGGATTCTTGCTATGCTTCAAAGTTGTTTCAGCTGCACTGCTATACATTTTGTTCTATCATGTGCACTATATAAATACTCAAATACAAACACAAATGTTTTATGCCAATGAACCTTAAAAGTAGTGTGTAACCTAACATTCCAAGATGGCGGCCGAGGAGAGCAGACGTGTATGAGTGTTGCTCCGTCTCCCTACCGGGCCGCGACATTGAAGCAAGACAATAAATCGGATTCTTGCACCGCGACACCGGGCACTGAAGAGATGCCTAACGAACAAGCAGGGCCGTCACCGAGGATCCCTGCCCTGCGCTGAATCAGCAGCGAAGGTGTGCGAGAGGGAGGGAACGCAGAGGAGAAAACCGCCAGAGGAGACAACCACGTCGGTGGACCATGGCAAGCCCTGGTGATTCCCACACTGAAACTCCAGGGGGCCCGAAGCAAGCCCAGGCAAGCCCCACAGGGAGATTCCCACCGGAAAGTAAAAGAAACGAGCAACAGGAAACCAGAAAGAGGGATCCATCGCCCTGGATCAGCGAGATAAACGACACAGAAGACACAGGAATGGGAACAAAAGGATAAATGGAACCGCACATAACCCTGTCGGACCCAAAGCAACACCCCACATACAGGGTATCGAAAACCAAGCCCAGAGAGAACCTCCCAGGCGGCGCGCACCAGAGAGGCAATATCAAGAATCCCAGCTGAGGTGTACCAATGGCAATCCTCTGAAACAGAGAAGAAGTAGAAGGGGCCAGGAAGAACAGAGGAATGGCCCAGCAACCAGGCAGCACGCCCCCCCCCCAGGAGTGTGGACCAAAGTCAGACAGAGCGGCGGAGGGATAGAACTCAGAAAGGCAATTCCCAGAACTTTAAACACGAACATTAGAGAACCTGCCTGTTGAGAACAACGCAAGAACCCCCACGACCCACATGGGGGCGAACGGAATGAGGGGAGGGGAGGCAAATTCTATGGAAATCGGAGGCAACCCAAACCGTGGACCCGAATTTTAGAGGGGCGCAAAGAGACACACCCCTGCCAGCCAAAGAAAACAGAGAGAAACATGGGCGAGGGGGGCACAGGCAATGGAGCACATGTTCTCCGTCGAAGGAGGCGGACACCCGGCAGAGCCATAGATCAACCCAACTCTGCATAAGAGGCGGAAGCGTATGGGCTCTCCACCATAGCCAAGCCAGCAGAGAAGACCTTGGGTGGTGCCGTACGGAGGAACTTCATACCACAGTACATCAAGGGCGCAACTGCCGGGTGAAAAATAGAAGCTACAGAGGAGAGCGGGCCGCTGATCTGACGGTGGCAGAGGAGCGCAGAAGATCATACGGTAAGGATGCCCCACAAAAAGCACTAAATTTCCAAGCCGCCGCTCGAGCGCACTCGCTTTTGCGGGGGCAAACCCACAACCTCAAGAAGAAGGGGGACCCTCCCCGGCCTTGGGGACACACGGAAAGGACGAAAGGAGCTCCCTGAGCTCAGAAGGAAAGGCCCCAACCTGAAACGCCCCAAAAGGGGAAACAGCACAATTTTGCCAGGGGCAAAAGCACAATGAGAGCGCCCCCGAAAAGCACAGGAACCCCATAGACTGGTACAAAGTTCCAGAGAGCACAGCACAAGATCATGCAGGGGATCTACAGGGCCCAGAGCCAAGAGGTCAGACCCAACGAACAGGACAATAAACAGTAGCATAAGGAGACCCAAGGGAGTACCAGAAAAGCCTCAATTGAAGCCTAAGCAGCCGAACAAGTGCAAATAGGGACAGGATGGCATAGATAGAGCAGAGGTGGACAGGCCAACAAATCAGAGACCAAAAAGTAATCCAGGGCCTCACAAACGCCCCAAACCGATGGCACTACAAAAATTGGCACACATGTCAAAATCAAGAGGGAGACCAGACCAATCGGCGGTGCAGACCCCTCAATCGAGACAGGAGACCAGCCTGGTGCAACTGTGGGGATCGGACCCTGCAACATGAACAAAAGACAAGACCAAAGGACCCAGGACGCTGCATCTGGTCCAGGGGCGGTCCGTAGGGAGATGGCATCAAAAGAAGACATGAAATCCTGGTTCGGGGAGTTCCAGGAGCAATTCATGTCTACAATGCATGCTCAATTCGATACCATGAAAAACGAGATGAAGCAGGCGGTCACGAATTGAAAACAGAAGTAGTGAACGTAGGGGAAAGAACAAATACCCTGGAGAAAATAGCTCAAAACCTGGAGGAGGAAACACAGCAAGGGCCAGAGACACTGGAACATGTAGCCCGTCTGACCCACAACCTAGAGCTCCAGTGCGAAGACTTAGAGAATCGCTCCCGCAGAACAAATATAAGGATCAAAAACATGGTGGAATCGGTCAAGGAGAAAGACCGTGAAGACGCAGTACAGCAAGTCTTCAGAGACATTCTGGACGCGGAGGCGGTGTTATGCTCACCTGGTTTCTGCAGAGGCTTTGGGGCACGGCTGCAGCCCTCCCTGAACTTGAATCACCCCCTTCAGGCCTCTTTCTTAGTAGAAAAGCTGTGAGCGGTGGTACGTGGTGATACTGCTCCTGCGTGGACATAAGAGGGTGTGAGTGTGCCAATCTGTGATTGTTGTGCCTCTCGAACCCTTCACCCCAATGTACGGTTTCTGTGAGCATACGCCGGCCCATAAAGCTCACCTGTGAATTATCGAAGATAAGCTCTCCGTCCTGTGACTTCTGGCAGGGACGCGTCGAATGGGATCTAGTTCCTTCACTGATCCATGATAAGGAATGGTCCTTTCAAGCTGCGACTATGCTTCTCCTTATGATTGGTAAGTCTTTCTTGAGCTCTTGTGATGCTGTTTGTTCCGTTTAATGTCTTTATATGTTGCTCCTATTTATGCCTGCAATAATGTCTCTCTTATGTTTTCTTCCCTTAGATGGAAATGCGGCCTCAATGCAGCTGTGGGATGCGAGACGCGGCCGGATGGAAGATGGATGCTACCGCAATGTTGGACAGCAGGTAAGTGATGGTTTAAGGAAAGCGCAAAGTATGGCGAAGTGCAACCTTAAACTGACTGTTTTTTCGATGTCTAACCTTGTCTTCCGTTTTTCCTTTCAGGCGCTGCTGTTGACGATGGAGCATGTCGTGCTGCGGTGCCAAGATGAAGATTTCGGCGTTCCGGAAAGTGCAAAGATGAATACTTGGTTCGCCGAAGAGATGTACAGGTAAGAACAGCTTCCCCCAGTTTGTAAGTATGCTGGCAGAAAGCAGGATGTCCAGGAAGCAGGATCTTCAAAGGTAAGTCTGACCTCAGGCGACAGTGAGCATTCCGTTGCTTGCAAGTGTAGAATAATGCGAAGCGTCTGTCTTGAGGATCGGGGCAGCTTATATAGCTGAGATCGTGGGCACGCCCATTAGGGCCGGTTTACCAGCCACACCCTGCCACTCCTAGAGAGTGATCATGTGCCAAGGCAATCCATTAGCAGCCACACTCAAGAATGCACTTGGGGCTGCTTAATGGATGGAATGTTCAAGGTTAATGGATGGAACGTTCAAGGTTAATGCATCTGAAGTGCTATGTCCATAAAAAAAGCTTTTTGGTGTTAAATGGATGTTCTTGTTTACTTTTGTTCATGAGCCTGGTGCCAAAGGCGCCAGGGGAGTATCCACCCAGGTCTCCTGTGCATGCGACCCCTGCATGCGTGTGCCCCTGACTTCATGACCATGACAGGCGGACCTGGATATCCCAATAGACAGGATACACAGGGTCGGTCCAAAAAGAGTGGGTGAAAATACCTCACGGCACCGAGATGTCCTGGTAGCACTGACGTCTTACCACCAAAAAGAGCAGATTCTTCGCAAAGCCAGGACAATGGATCATATTAGGATGAACGGAGTCGACATATATCTCTACCAAGACCTAGGCCCAGTCAACTGCAGAAATAACAAGAAATGAGCCCAGTTATAACAGAGTTGGTGTCAAAACAAATAAGATACAGATGGACATTTCCTTTCGGCCTGCTCTTCACATGGGAAGGAAAACAGCAGAGAATAACCACCTGCGAGGAAGGGCTGCAAATAATGAATATTCAAAATCAAGAAGGAAATCCCGGGAACAACAGAGCAGACCCGTCTGTGCGGAGAACTCCATGGGAACGGAAAACGATCAACAGAAGACCCAGACACTCCGCAAGAAAGAAATGGCCCCAAAACAAACCATCCAGATCAGACAAGACGGGGTCAACAACAGACAGTCTCCAGGGCCCACCACTGCCACCAATAACCTAGGAATCGCAGGAGCAAGAATCCAACACACAGGTGATGGCGAGGGGAGGGGGACGTGCCGGGAACCAGAAGAGGAATCCACATGGGGTTTAGGACTCACCACAAAGTTATCCCTGAGTGTATAGAGGGCATGGTGCAGGGGGCTCCACGCCCGAGCGACCATAGGTCCAGAGCTCTCCCCAGGGCAGTTATAGGGAGGGGGGAGAGCAAGTTGGGGGAAGCTTAGCACAAAGGGGTAAGATAGGGAAGGAGGAAACCAAGAAGGCCACAGATACGGGAGAGGAAACAGAGGATCGATAACAGGGAACATTTGGAACAAAGAGATATAGGGATAAAAATCCTAACATATAATGTCAGTTGGCTGAACTCCCCAGTGAAAAGAAAGAAAGTGGAACACTTACTGCACAAAGGGAGGTATGATGTAATAATGCTCCAAGAAACTTCTATCAAAGACACCGATAAAGGAAAGGCGAAACTGAGAGGCTATAACCAAATCATGCAGGCAAATGAATGAGAGAAGGGGGGATACAGATAGGGCTCCACTCATTCCTGAACGCTCAAATACACATCACATGCACAGACAAACATGGCATGTACCTTTTCGTAAACACCCAAATAGAGGGATACCCCCTGACGTTAGCAGCAATATATGTCCCCAATATGGGCCAGGACAGCCTTCTTAGAGACACCCAGGACAAATTGGAAGGCTTCGCAAAGGGGGAGGTAATACTGGGGGGGTGATCTTAATCTTGCATGGCACCCTGACATAGATAGATCGGTACAAGACAACAGGGACAGGGATCCCCATCAAACGCCCTGAGAACAAGAATGGGAACATTAGCACTGGAAGACGTATGGTGCGGAATGAAGGGACAACAGCGGGGATATACCCACTTCTCACACATGCACAACACCATGTCAAGGATTGACTATATATGGGCCTCTGTACGGCTGCTGGGGAGAATCACACACATAGAGATCGGAATGATATCACTCTCTGACCATACCCCGCTTTAAGTGGAAATGTCAATCCCACAACAACAGTCAGGGCTCTTGAGATGGAGGCTCCCGGCGGAAATAATACAGGATCAGGTCCTGGGAGACATGGTCAGGAAACAAATAGAGGAATATCTCTCCTACAATGATACCCCCAAGGCATCAAGGGAAAACCTCTGGGAAACCCTCAAAGAGGTAATCGGGGGCCATTTTAAAGCACTAAAAGCAAAAAAAGATAAACAGCAATGTCAATGGAAGGCAGAACTAGAGAAGAAACTGACGGAAATTCAACAAGAAATGATCAAGACACATTCATCTAAGTTAAAAAAAAAGCTATGAGGCACGTCCAGGGCCAACTAGAATCCATCCGCACTAAAAGAGCCGAGAGAAGCGTAGTACACTTAAAACACTGGTATTACCTCAAGGCAAACAAAGCAGACAAGCTACTGGCCAGACAACTAAAAGAAAAACAACACAGGCAGACGGTAAAATGACAGTTTGGCAGTATAGATATATGTTAGCAGTACTTCCAAATAAGTATGAACAGTATAGTATTCAATATTAATACTCAAAAGCGCAATACGGCACATGCGTTCATATAATATATTTATGTGACGGTATAACCCAAATTGACCTTTTACAATTGACCTTTTGCACAATTGACCTTTATATTATTTTAGTTATTTTATCTATGTATTGGGTTGGTTATGGATTATAAATAATATAAGGGGATTGGATGGGGGGATGCAGGGGGTTTTGGATTGGGTGGGGAGTTACGCGGGGTTTCCCCCGCATATATGTCCTAATTGACCATCTAAATTAGGTCAATTCTCCCGAGGTCAATTGTGAAAAGGTCAATTAGTATGCAACCTATGTGACATCTAAACTTGTCATTGCATGGGCTCTAGCCTACACTAAGGGGCATGAAGACCCCTGTCTGGGCCAGAATTCAGCCCTCAATCCACCCCTGATTCTTGAAATCGCTGTGCGGATCTACATTTGATCCAGATATGGCCACATTTGAGGGCCGCAACAAGGTAAACCATGTTGGGCTGTATGCTGCTTCCAATGATGAAACAGATCTGAAGCTCCATGCAAACATGGCCGTCGTGAACTGTGCATCAACTTGCCTTGCCGGAATCCTGCTCCTCACTCTGACGGATTGGTCAACGCAACAAACATGTAACTCAGCTACGAGGAGCAGGCAGGCGACGGCAGACATAGGCAGGGGTGGACTGGGAACTAAAAGAGGCCCTGGAATTAACTACTGGGGACCAAAAGAGGCCCTGGAATTAACTACTGGGGACCAAAAGAGGCCCTGGAAATAAGGTTCAAAGTGGCCCCATTTGACACATTTTCAGCAAGCCCAATGCTTTTCCTATGAGAAAATTTGGAAATATCACACAAAAGAGGCCCAGGATTCAGAGGCCCACCGGGAAATCTCCAGAGTTCCCTATAGGCCAGTCCACCCCTGGACATAGGTCTTCATGTTCCTTAGTGTAGGCCCTGTTTAATAGCTGCAAGCCTTTCCTCACTGCAACGTCTATCTCCATACCCACCATTGATGCCTACTATATGCCTCTCACTCCTTTCCTGCCACTGGCTACAGCTGATCTACGTGCTACAGATTGCCCTGCTACCCATCACTTCTCCAAGCCCTCGCAACCCCCAAGGCAATGATTCCAATGTCCTGATGCTTATGCCATATTTCCTCTCTATGCTACCTAAACCCACGTCCTTCATGCAACCAGCTCTCCCATGTTCTTTACTGCTCAGTGTACCAACCCAACTCACTGACCCCTCTCTCTTTCCATGTGCCGCTGGTTCCCTACCCCTCTTACTCTTATGTAGTCTGCCTAAGCGCACCCTCTTCCTTCCCAAACTCTTTGGCACAGCCACTCCTAAGGATGATCCTTTGCGTAACACTGCCTGCCTTCCCTACCTTTCCTGAACATGTTGCCCCCCCCCCCCGCCTCAGGTCTTCTCCAACCTGAAAGAAATTCCCATATTTCTCCCGTTCTCTATTGAGCATCCACAGACTGCACAACCTAAGCTCCCGATTGCGTCTGTCCAACACAGATCTGCAAGGCTTTGTTTACCTTGTTATTGATGAGTCCATAAGACAGACTCTCCGCCTGGACAAATGACTCCCCAATACCATCAAAATCTACTTAAGTGTCTCTTCGTCAGCTAGCCTGGCCCCTATAACCCCGGATGACCAGAGTGCCTTGCTCACCTGTGCTCTCATAAATGTACGCTCCCCGGGAGCTCACGCCATAGGGATCCACAGCCTTAATGCCGACCACAACATGGACATACTCGCCATGACAGAATCCTGGCGTCGGAAGCGGCTGTAACTCTTGGTTGCAGTGCAGCTTGATGCCCTGGTTCTCGTCTTTGTTCAGATCTTTGGGTCCTTTTTTCAAGCCTGCTCCAAGCTGTCTGACGGAGAGTTAGCACTAACGGCTGGAGATGCAGCATCCCGGTGCACCAGCATCTTTGCGCTGCACTCAGTGTGTTTGGCGCCCAGGGGTCTGCATGTCTTTGGTCCAGTGGAGGCTTGCGATCTGGATAGTAGCTATATGATATTGTATGAAATGGTGCCTTTCAGGTGTTTGTCCTTGTGAGTAACGGAGTGCCACTCACTGTTTAACCCATGTTATTAAATAGTGTATGTTGCCTCCAGGGTATTATGCCTGTAACTAGAAGCAATGTTGTGCATAAAAAGCCACTGTCCTCACTGATAAATAACTCCATTTTGACTTCCCCAAAACATGGCCCTGAAGTCACAGCCACTATTTGTGTGGCTGTCTCTCCAGCCTCTGATAGGGACCCCCATTTCTGAGGTCCTGGCGTTGAGTTCACACAGGAGGCAGAGACTACATATTGGGAGAACTGATATGTCCCTTGATATTAGCGATATTCCTGATATGCACAATGGAAGCAAAGAGTCGTCTTGTCAAAGGAATGATTTAGTAGATGTTGGGGTCGCTAATTCTGAACATTTTATCACACATGTAAAGGATGTAAGAGCGCCTTCCCCTACTTGCTCTACTACCCCCCTCTGGGGTAGTGGGGGCTAATGCTAACTCTGAGACAAGTATCCTCTACAGTAGAGCTTCTGTCTGACCCCGAGGATAGCTCTCTGACCTATTTTTCTCATGAACAATGGTCACAAGTAAAAGCAAACATTTCCAAGGAGTTAAACATGTGTAATAACTTTTCTGAATTATATATATGGGCTGACTCATTGAACAAATGTGTGGAGAAACATTGTCTGGTTAACATGGACGAATCCAGCCGAACAGACCCTCTAATTGCTTCGCGGGATCTTCAATACTTGTGTAAAGTGGATAGCTATTGTCAGACAGATTGTCAAGTTGGAAAATCTGACCAATTTCTACAAACTATACATAAAGCATCCAATGGTTTGAGTCTCGAAGGCACATCTCTTCCCATGGTTGTGCCATCTTCTTCATCTTCAGAACCAAGTGAGCGATTGCTGGAGTCTAATATTTCCTCTCCTTTTGTTGCAAGTAAAGCTAAGCGCGTCCCTGTCGCCTCACACAAATTTGTGAAAGCTCAAACATTTACAAATATTTCTGGAAGTCTGCGAATAAGAAAATCATTAATGTTGGTGCTTGTGGAGAAGACCACAAGAGATTTAGTCATGGACCATAGGAATTTCATCATTACTAACATAGAGCAATCATGTGGGAAGGAGCCGAGAGAGGCCTTGTGGAACAAAGTACTAGCTGTGCTTTGCCAAAGAACTGGGTCGGCAGTGGTTAGAAGCTCTGATTTGAAGATTTACTGTAGACTTCAGATAGATGAATGGTCTGCCCAAGAGAACAGGGACTGTGTGGTGGTAGGATGCGGGACCACACTTATACTGAATGTTTTGCTTGCAATGATCTTTATTATGATCACCTACAATCTTTGTTGTCTTTGTTGCTTCTGCTGTTTTGTGTGTTATGTCTTATCTTACGTTTGTAAGTTGTTGTTTTGATGTAGCGCTCTGATGCCTGTGGGCTACAGTGCTACATAAATAAATAGATAAAAAAAGAAAATAGTGCTTCAGGCACGCTGCTCTCTCTCACTATTCCCCACAACTACACCATCTTTAGGGCTGACAGAACTAACTCTATTGGAAAAGGTGTTGCTCTTATTGCAAAATCTTCTCTCCATTTCCATAGTTGTCCTACCCCTCCCATCACAGGGTATGAAACACTGCTACTCAAACTAACGACCAATCCACAAACCACGTGCAACATCCTCCTTCTTTATCATCAACCTAACTACACAAGAGAGTCTGACATCCCACTCCTGATCACTCCCTTCCTCAAACCAGCACCAAATGCGTTATACTTGGTGACTTTAACTTGGGCTAGATCACAAAACAGCATCACTGGTTCAGTCGTTCCAGGACATGAATATCAACCAACTTGTCTCTGCCCCACTCATGCCAAAGGACGTATCCTAGATTGGATATTGACCAGTAACACTACCACTGACATCTCTCATCTCAGCCCGGTGCCCTGGTCTGACCACCACCTAATTGAATTTAAACGACTTCACCCCAAACTTACTCCAAATATGACTCCCGTGCCTAACTGGATCTCGGCCAGAAGCATCCAGAAACTCTCTCACAAGACTCTCAAGCCCACCCTACTAACGCTTCTCGCCTCCCCCTCTCTAACACTGATGGTCCAGATGTCCTTGCGGACCACTACCACCGGAGCCTCCGCCTGGCGCTCGACGAACATGCTCCACTTAAACTCAAAACTCTGAAACCATGTAAGCCTACTTATACCTGGTTCTCAGACAAGCTTGTCAGTCTCTGCAGGCAGAAAAGAGCCCTTGAACATCTCCACACGAAGCATCCTACCCCTGACAATGTTCTCAACCTTGCCAACGTCTCCAAGGCCCATAAATCAGTAGTAATATCCAATAAAACCTCCTCTTATGACAATAGAATCTCTAATGCTAGCTCCAATTCTAAAGTATTGTTCACCATCCTGAGAGAATTGTGAAAACCCTGGTTCCTTTAACACACAGAACAGAACTGACAACGAATGGTGCACCACCATTCAAGTTGCACTCGCTGCCAAAATTGATCTGCTACTTAGCAAAATCACTATCAGGAAAACACTACTGGCTACCAAACCCTCCTCATGATCGCCCTGGGGTCATCAGTCCTGTGAACCCCCACTTGATGAACTGAAATGCCCTCCCATTTTTCCTCCTCTGAAGTCACCCAAACTTCAGTCCTGGATAGTATCCAGATTCTAAAACCATTCAATTGCAAGGGAGACTCCTGTCCCACTCACATCATCAAGGCCTGCGCTGTGTCTGTGACCCCAATCATCACCAGTTTTGTCAACGTCTCTTTTAAGGCATGATTGGTCCCGGTTAGCATTAAGGCAGCCTGGGTCACCCGGCTCCTTAAGAAAAGCGCCCTTGACCCGACTGTGCCCACCAACTACTGGCCCATCATGACCAAGCTATTCTTTCTCAAAACATTGAACCGCATTAGGTACCTACAAGTTCAACAATTCCTTGACCACCACTCACTCCTTGGAGCCATACATTCCGGATTTCAACCTAAACATAGTATCGAAACAGTCCTCCTCGACTTGAAAATGCAGCTCGACAGTATCCAAGACACTGGTAATCTAGCCATCCTCCTCCTCCTTGACCTCTCAGCTGCCTTTGATCTGGTAGACCATGATATGCTCTGCCAGAACCTCAGCTCCCACTTTTATTTTTCCATGAGGGCTGTCACCTGGGTCAAATCATTCATTAGCACGCATACCCCAAGAGTATTTGACAACAACTCAGCTGACCCTATCCCCGTCCCCTTCAGTGTCCCTCAAGGATCTTGCCTTTACCCAATCCTCTACAACACATAACACTAAACCCATCTTTGACATCCTTGACACTCTTGGTATTACTTATACCAGCTTCGCAACAATACTCACATTTTTATCCCTATCTCTGGCAACCAACTTCAATGACTCTGTTACCATTAACAATGTGTTCAGTTCCATCCAGACGAGAAGGCTGAGCTACTTATTGATGGTTCACCCAACCGCCTTAAATTCCTAGACCAATCCTAAGCCTCCTTCCTCATCAATGGCAGCACTATACCTGCCCTCAAAATCCACCTAGATGCAGAGTTAACCACGACTAGGCACATCAACGCTCTCGCCTCCTCCACATCCCACACCTCCACGCACATTTCACTAAGTAGACAGTTCCTATCCTGCTGCAACTGCCTCACCCGCTCTAGAGCCATTATCCTGAGAAATATGGACTAGCTCTTCATGCCCAACGTCAGCATTCAACCTCGCAAAGCTCCAGCTCCTGCAGAATAAAGCCTTATGCACTGCCTTGGGACTTCACTGTTCAGACCACATCAAACCCTCACCATTTCACACCAATGCATCTATAACGAAGCCCCCCTTTACTTGAGCAACTTCAGTGTGAGGAAACAGCATTGTCTGGCCCTTCGCTTCTCGAACCACCTCACTTTGGCCGTCCCTTGCTTTAAACTTGCCAGGGCAGGTAGTGTGAGTTTCTGCATCACTGCCACAACCTTCTATAATTGTTTATTTGTAAAGCGCTTATACACAAGTGAAGTACTTCAAAACGCTTCAAGGCGGGAAGGGAACAAGGGGATATCGTTGTCATTCTTAGGCCTTGAAGATTCCGAATGATCTAACAACAATAATTAGCATACTAGGCCAAAGGCATATCTACTGTTATAAGGGTGTGACAAAGGGTGGGGACAGAAGAGGGGGAGGGAGGAGGACATACAGAGACAAGAAATGGTTGGTCATCAATGCGCCTATGCAGGAGTATTTCACCACAACCAAGCTAGGGAGGGGAGATAGAGGAGGACAGGACAGAAAAAACTGCTAAGCCTAGTACATTCAAGGTCATGCAAGTGCACAGACAGAAGTGCGAGCGAGGGGGTGGGGGGACAATTGCGCCCAGTTCAGAAGGGGCCAGGGTTAAGTGTAGAGTGGTTGCATTCTCATGCAACATATTCAAAGTATCCCCCCACAATCAGATCAGAGAGGTTCTCAATGGGTCGATAATTTACATCAATGGGACTTATTTTTGGTCGATTACGAAAGGGGGTCTCACACAGGAACCTGGCAGAGAGGCTCGTCATCATCCTATATCGACTACTTTTTCATATCGGCCAACTTATGTCCATTAGTTGATTTTGTTGTGATATCCAATTCCCATCTTGGTGGCAACTGTCCCATCTCAATGAAAGTTCAACTGGCTACACAATCGCTTCCAACCGACTCCTTTCTTACATATTTACAATTGCATATGCCTAATTTGTCTGTGCGATGGAACCCAAAGTTATGTAGGAAGCTTATGTGCATGGGGAAATGTGGACGCTTCTAAATATTTTTACCTTCATTCTCTTTCCGTAAACTTAGAGAGCATTGAGCACTGGAACACAAAGGTAATACAATTTCATTTAAATGAAGTAGCTTTAGGTGCAACTATCACAAAAGGTTCACATATCAATTCTTACAACTCGGAAATAGAACAATTAAAGCGTAGTAAGAATGCGAAGTTAAAAGCAGCTACTAGACTATATGTGTCGACACACAAGATTCATGCCCTTCAACATCAAATTGAACAAAGATACAGAAATTAAATCAAAATTTCTTAAATTTCATCTTCACTTAAAAAAGAAACAACAAATGATTGCTCTGCTATGTAACACAGATACTAGAAATATCTGGACATGTCTCAGAGGAGTGTCCAAGACTACGAGCAATGATTTAGGTTTGTCTGTTTCAGCAGACAGATGCCAATTGTTTATATCCGAAAAGGTTCAATTTCCGGTAAACTTTCGACTTTGTCAATTTGTCTCAACCAATGTCAATCTCACTAGCTTTTCATTTTCCATTGATGACATTATTACAGCCATTGACTGCTTGAAATATTGAAAAGCAGCTGGCCCAGAGGCTATTCCACCTTGTATTTTGAAGTCGGAACCACATTTATGGGCACCTGTACAGTAAATTTCAATACATAATAAAATTCCTATCTCATGGCATAACACCATCATCATTCCCATATATAAGAAGGGCAATCCTCAAGACCCTGGCAATTATCGACCCATTGCCCTTACGGATGCGGCTGCTAAGGTTTTTGCAATTTTAATTCTAAAACAGCTTGAAAACTTCATTGCGGATAATGACATCTGTTTTAAATTCCAGGTGGGATTCCGCAAGGGCATGGGTACATCCCTAAATGCTGCAATCATAGCTCATTTGTTGGCTAACTGCAAATTGTCCACCACTGGCCCTATATACATGGTCTCGTTGGATTTATTGTCAGCCTTTGACTATGTCATCAAGGATGTATTGTGGGCAAAAATTATTAGGATGGGTTTTCCATCTATTCCAATTCATCTTATTGCCATGCTGCACAATGATACCATGTTCCATATCTGTATCACTCAAGAAGGAGCATTGACACCTCCAATTCCAACGGCTATCAGTGTCAAGCAGGGCTGCAATCTCACCTCCACCCTCGACCTGATGTATTGTGGAACTTGCATGTGTCTTACCCCGTCAGATTGGGCTCTCTACAATTACATTGGATGGCATATGTGGATGATGTCATATTCTTTTATTGGACCCCCTATGGTCTCCAGCATAATTAGATCGGTTTTCAACTTGTGCAGCTAACCTTAATCTTCAAGCCAATTCAGCCAAGTCACAAATAATCATCTTTACGAATAGACAAAAATTGAAATCTTTTTGTTGGTCACTTTCAGATACCTTTCTCCAACGTTCCGGTTCTTTACGCTACTTGGGGTATAAATTATCTGATGAGTCTTCTATTCTGGACCAACCAACTCAACATCAAGGCCAGACCACCCATTTCCCAAATGAAGATTATATGTAAACAATTCTGCAAATTTTCATTACTACCTTTAATCATTTTTTATGTCTTGAAAGTTGAGCAGACTTTATTATATGTTTTAGATACCTGTCTGTTAGATGTCAATCCCTTGCTTAATAAAAATTCAGGGAAGAATATGGAAAGAAACCTCAGGCCTAGCTATGGCAATACCTAATTCCATAATATGCCATGAGTTAAGTCTCATATCCCTGTCAGCCAGGTATCAGTGGCATATGCTTTCAACTTAGCACAAAATGTTAGCACCCCCGTTTAATACTTTGTTTCAAGATTTGAACATACTTCTAGCTAATAGAAACGTTCAGCGCATTAGAAACTATAAGACACATATGACCCAAATCCTAGCAAACATTTCCAGTTCCACAGAAGATCTCAAATTAGGATTGCCTAATGTGAAAAGTAAGCTATATAAACGGGATTGGGCAAAGACTATCCATTCTTTCAGTACATACAAGACCTATACTGAATACGCCCTATTCTCCATAAAAATTGAAGAGAGGACATCATACATTCGTCTGTTTCTATGTGACAGAGCACGACAAATTTATTTACATTTTAAACTGATCCAGTTTCCTACCAAGGAACGCACCAAACTTTGGTCTAAATTTAGCTCTATTTACAATCACGAGTACTGTCGGTTTTGCCTGCAACAGAATGAGCCAGAAACACTTAATTCTGTGCACATTTTGAACAGACTAGAGCATTATCATTAGGTGTCTTTTACAATGACCAAAATCTGATGTCGGGACAATTGTTTTGGGAGCGATGAATGTGGGGTACCAATCTTGTCTTGGTTTTAGCCCTAAAAAAATTCTTATTTAAACACTTCTATTGCAAAATAACAGGTATGCTATATTAGGTGTAATGTTTTTTGATTGTTACAAGCATGTGTTTTTTTTATTACGATCTAAAATTAAAATAAAATATTGATTTGATTTAGAAGCTTTTAGATGTACAAACCAGAGGCGTGTTTCTATTAGTTCACGGCAATTAAGATATTACATGTTTTATTCTATTTTTGCAAAACAACAGGTATGCTATGTTAGGTGCAATGTCGTTGATATACAATTATGTGACTGTGTTTTTTTGTATTGTTACAAAGCATGTGTTTTTCTTTTAATTATGATCCAAAAAAATTATAATGAAATATTGATTTGCGTTAAAAGCTTTTAGATGTACAAACGACATGTTCTGTTTTAGTTTTCATTGCCTATTCCTTCTCATGTTAATGTTTTAAGTATTATCAAATAAAAATGTATATTCCTGTATGTAACTCACTGTTGAAAAAGTTGTAATCAACTGAAACAAAAATAAAAAAAATGAAAAGTGCACCCGGTCCAGAAGAGGCCAGGGTTAAGTGCAGAGCGGTTGCCACTCTCTTGGAACATATTTCGAGTGCAGAGGCCCAGAGGCAAGTGCAGGATTGTCTGGGGGAGCCTGGGAATTCACTTCCGCTGCACATTAGAAATGAGCACTCCTACCCAACTTTCAAGAGACTTCTAAAAACCTAGCTGTTTAACAAACATGATTGCCATTAATTGAACTTGGCACTCGTTCTATTTTATCTGATTGTCTTAACACCTTATGCCATCTGTCACATCATTGCCACTCATTGTATTGTACAAACACTGTGATAGCCGCGGGTTTTGGCGTTACATAAATGTAATAAATAAAATAAATAATTATATGAACGTCTTTCATTTCTTGGTAGAGCTTTGGGCACTTGATTACTCATTATTTTTAGCATTTAGCCAGTGCTTTGACATTGTGAAAGTAGTGAAGTGGTTTATGAAGGGTATTTTATATTTGCACTCTGGGAAGGGCGTTCAACCAATCAGGAAAAACGGGACAGGAGCAGACTGTGTACTGCCTGCTGTTTCCAGCCACACGAGGCCCTTCCCGGGGTGACGCCATCTTGATTGTGGGGAGGCAGCAGGGACCCTCTTCCTGTTGCCTCTCCACGTCCCCACCCCAACGAGATCCCTCTCCCTTTCCCCCAACCCATCCCCACTTACGCAGCAACGCCATACAAATGGAAAAGGGACTACGTCTCTTTTCCTATGGCAGCAGCAATCATGTTTTCTCTTCTTTTTTTTACAGGAGATTAAGTTTGCGAATTACGCGCGGAGCCCATCTGCCGTGAAAAGAAAGCAAACTATTTTCACCCTGGGAAACCCCTGGGTACGAATAGATATCACCCCCTCATTAGTGGTGTGTACATGGCTGGTAACGGACAACAGCCCTCCCCGATCCCCTCTCTTCACTGGTTCCTGCCTAGGCTCTGGACGGCAGGCCGTTACCAACCATGTATGCCCCTCGACTCGGGGGTTATTGCTATATTCATTCATACAGCAAAGGTTATGATGCTTTATCAATGTTTTGCATGCTAATGCTCATGTTGATATAGGAAGTGCTTATCTCATGTAATGTTATGCAGGGTAGCTATTTGCTCAGATGCAATGTTCCCAATATGTGTGCATGGTTCTGTTATACATGGGCACACATAAATGTGGATCTTATAACTTTAGTTGGGCAAATGGGTGTGAATCAACTGTTCTTGATTAAATAGGTGTGAATACCATGAATTGTCTGGAGTGATTGGGTGTGATTCCCATATATATTGTGTGAAGGGGAACAACCTCTAGGTGTATTGTTGTATCCTGTGTGCACTGGCTTTTCAGTAATGTGAGATTCATTTTCTGTTTCTCTTGTTACACCAATGCCTGCACAGATTTCCTGTGATCCCTACTGCAGTGTGTACCATTTCTATCATGTACTTGCTCTTCTACTCTTAATCGCTCCTGTGTTAGCAAAGCATACCAGATTTGGTATGTTTACTCCATTGTATGTGCATGTTGTTTCCTATTCATATGTAGAATGATTTAATATTTACTTTGCATTCAGACGTCACCCGGGAGTTCATTTTCTAAAATATCGACACCAGCACCCCTTCCGTACTCATCCTCCTTGATCTTTCATCTACTTTAGACGCATCACACCATCCTGATCAACCGACTTCGTGAGGACTTGGGCATCACAGATCAGGCACTGGAGTGGCTCCCCTCTTTCCTCCTGGACCTACCTTCCCAGGTCCAACTTGGGTCTTTTCTCTCCACCACCTTTCTCTCCTCATGTGGTGTTACTCAGGGCTCCAACCTCTCACCCTGGCTCTTTAAACTCCACGTGACCCCTATGGCCCACCTTATCCCCACCTTTTGCTCTAAGTTTCAGTGTTATGCAGATGACAGGGAGCTCTCTTTCCGGATCCCTACAACCTCCTCTCCTCTCTCGCATATTCCAGACTGTCTACCCGCTATACAGAATTGGTGCACCTCCAACGATCTCTGCCTTAATGCCAGTAAGACAGAGATGCTTCTAATCCGGACCCCAGCTCCCGCTTTACCTCTCTCACTCTGGCTGCCATCCATGGGCCCTCTTCCTTCGCCTTCCTGCGAGGCCAAAAATCTTGGTGTCATCTTCGACTCCACTCTCTCCTCACATCACATGCCTTTCTAAGAAGGCCAGCTACCAGCTGCACCGCCTCAGAGGTACATTTCCTATTCTCACTTTCCCCCAGAAGCTCATGGTCCCCAGTCCCCTAGTTCTCTACAGGTTGGACCACTGTAACAGTATCTTTCTCAATCTGCCTTCCTCTACTCTATGCCCTCTGCAACTAATCCAGAACAAGACTGCAAGACTTATCCTTGGCCTCAAGCCCAGGGACTGTATATCTCCAGCCCTGAATCTCTTCACTGACTTCCAGTGGCTGTGGGGATCAAGTTCAAGTCCTTCTGCATCATCCACAAGGCTTTCTGGGGCCAGGCCCTGCACTACATTCAACACTCTCTTCCTAAATACCTTCCTTCTCGAGCGCTTCGCTTTGCTGCCACCACTTCTCTGAGGGTCAGACGCTTCTTCAGGTAGAAAGTAGGTGGCAGGTCACTTTCTTCTGCAGGTGCATCCCTCTGGAATGGCCTCCCTGCCCCTCTCAAACTTGAGCCAGACCACCTGAAGTTCCGGAAGCAGCTCAAACCCTTCCCTTTCTCCTCTGCTTTCTCTCCCTCCCTCCCCTGCTGCTCTACCCGTCCGCTGTGCCACTGGTTGCTTAGTTGCCCACAGAGTCTCACTAGGTACTTGGCTCCTCTTGACCAGTCTCCACTGAACTGCCTACAGGCGTGTTGCACACTATGGGCTGTAATTGTAACTTCTACAGCCACCAGCATCCATGCATTTACCCAGAGCTGCGCTGACCTGGCTGCACTTACTTAGAGCAATGCTGCCCTTATTGCACTCTCCCCTTCTCCCCCCTTGCACTTCTGCCGTCCCCTTCCTCTGCACTTGCATTACTACACTTGCACAACCTGAAAGACACAAGGCCTAGTAAGATCTTGTCTTGTCCTCTGTCCGTAGTCTCCCTTGTCTTGTCACGCCTAGCAACACGTGTACAGGTGCGTTATAAATGGCTTATCATATCATATCGCAATTGCACTATCATGGCTCAGGGTCCTCACCCAATGTCCTCCTCTTTGGCCGGTGCCTGCCAGCTCTCATCAACTTCCTTCCCACTCCTGCTACTCTTCCGTCCTCTCCCCTAAACCACCTTCTCCTCCTCTGATGGGCATACTACCCCCTGTACCGCACCTCGGAAAACCATCAAAGGAGGCAAACTGCTTCAGTTGGACACGCTTAATGCTCTCTTCGCTATCAAATATTCTTCCAACATATGCCTTCTCCTAGAAGACTTTTATCTCGAAGTCCTCGCTCTCACTGAGACCTGGTTCAATGCAGGCTCAGTCACTGCTTTTGACTCCCTTCTCCCTGATAGCTACAAGATTTTAGCACCATCCCAACTGTTGTTGGAGTAGCCTTGATCTTCCCCGAGTGGGTCCCATCTTAGCTCATGCCCACTCAGCACTACTCCTTTGAAAGCCTTGTCTGCAAGCGTGGCATCTCTCCTACTTCTTCTGTGATCATTGCCACTATCTACAGGCCCCCTGGCCCTATCTCCCCTTTCCTATTAGAATAGGCCAACTTGTCCTCCTCTCTCCTGACTTGTACCTCTAAACTCCTCCTGCTGGGTGACTTCAACATCCACCTCAACTCTTCAGTCCCTGCCTCTACCCTTTACTGTGTCCTCTGCACCTTGCTCTCCTTCTCTATTCTCCCCTCTGGTCCTACCCACTCTGCTGAACAAACACTCAAAGCCTTCATCCAGGCTGATCTTCTGCTCGCTAACCCTCTCTTCACCCTGCTTTCCTGGTCTGACATCTGTCTTCTCCTGACACCTGGGACCTCTTGGCCCTTTGACCGAACCTCCTTTATCTCTGCCAGCTTCATCTGCAGACATTCGTCAGATGAAACGAGTGTCAGTTGCTGCATTCGCTTCCACCTTAATCCCCTCTCCCCCTCCTGACTCACCCACTGACTCTGCTCTCAACAATTGCCATCTTGCTATCACCAACACTCTTGACAATCTTTCACCTGTCCTGAAGATTCACCTGAAACCTGTCACCAAGCATAACAACTGGTACGATTCTGATCTAGTAGCCCTGAGAAGCAAGTGGAGAGCTGCAGAGCCCAATTGTAAGTCCACCCATCTAGGGGCGAAACCCCCCCAATTTCTTGGCTAATGAGTGTCATTATTAGTGATAGTGTTTAATGCAATGTTAACGATTCAAACCCATTTCCCTTTTAAATACTAGCTTTAACATTTTTGGAAAGTGCCGGCTAAACATCTTGGAAAATTGGGTAAAAGATAAATCAATATTATCACCAATACAACTGGATTCCTGCCTCTAATTTGGAACAATGGAACAAGGCCTAAATATCTGCTTAGTGGCTGCCCATTCCTTATTTGTTAAAAAGGAACCAGTATATCTGACATTCATGGACCTCAGCATAGCCTTTGATGAAGTTAACAGAGACAAACTCTGGCATGTGCATATGTCCTATAATTGCCCTAAATCTTTGATAGACATACCAAAGGTATTCACACAAATAACTTGCATGATAAGTAGCATAGAAGGCCATTGCACCCCCATGGATCCCGTTATTCTTGGGGGTTAGACAAGGGTGCGTTATGGCCACATTGATATTTTCAATATACATTAATAACCTCCAAGAAGTATTACTAAAATGAGAAGCTGATGCCCAAAATAGGTGAAAGACATGTACCAGTATAAACATATGCTGACGACACTGTCTTAATCACCCGCACACCAAGAGCCCTTCAAATCAATACACCCTATATATGAACAGCGTAGATCTACATCTGCATTCAGTAAAATCTGCAATAATGGCTTGCTCATATGGCAAGAAGAAGATAAAACTTCCAAAAATGTGACGCATTGACGGGATTAAAATATTTAGATTATTTATGCATTCATTTGCTGAATTCCATTACCCCCGATTCACACAGTGAACAACAAGTGATCAGAATGAGGCAAACATTGAAAATGGTTGATTTTACAGGATCTAATAGCTATTTATTGAAATGAACGACTTGTCCCCAAAATATTGTTGAGGGGGGAAGGAGATCTAACAAATGACATCAATTTTGGTAAAATGTTTTATTGATGGGGGGCTATCTATGGGTTAGCCCCCTCTAAATAATTGCTTATAACTCCTGTTCTGCAGCAGATCGAGTGTTAAAAATGGCTGATCACCTGTGAGTGATCTAACAAAAAAAATGCCCGAACATACCGGATCTAACGTATCTATTTTTGTGAATTTTTTGATTGAGGGGGTCAACTAGTTTACTACGAGTTAGCCTCCCCTCTGAATAATTACTTATATTTCATGTTCTGTAACAAATCTACTGTTGAAAATGGTTGATCATACAGAATCTAACAAAGATCTAACAAATGACTTACATTTTCTGTAGTGGATCTAATGTTAAAAATGGTTGATTTTACCAGATCTAACGAATGTGTATTGAAATGAATGACGTCTTCCCCAAAATGTTGTTGGGGGGGTTTGAAGCCAAATATTTCAGCACATGTGTCTGATCTAACAAAATAAATCAATCATAGACTACATATTCGTCAGTAAGTCTGTCGTCTCTCCTATGCACCGAACATGGTGGTCAAAAAAGATCGAGGAAGTGACCACTCATGTTTCGAACTGTCATTTAAAGACCTAGCAGGTTAAGTGAAGTTGATGCACAAACAGAAAATCATAGGAGAAAAAGGAAGAATCAAACTAGTAAAATATGGACATGGAGGGAAGGATCTAAACAGAGCATTAAAAGAAGTTCTGCAAACTGGGTTGCAGGGGCACTGCCATCCAGACAAGTTTGTGAATTTTATATGGTCTGTGATCCTCCAAAAAACCCAAAAATGAAGATTGGGCAAAGACATATACACGATTTATACGAAAGTACCTGGAATAAGAAGCAGGAAGCTAGGAAATATATCCACAGGGTAAAAGCAGCTAATCTAAAAGAAGAAAAATACAAAAAAGAACTCAAAGAAATTTAAAAAAATTACAAACACTGGTCAAAAAACCATAAAATGTTACGACTGCAAAAAGACAAGGCGCTAATGTTAAAACTCCTGGTGGATACCAACACAAGAAGCTTCTGGTCAATAATGAGTGCACTAGACTCACAGGCAACCAGTTCCCTATGTGATTTAATGTCGGAAGAGACATGGGTTCAATACCTCACAGAAACTTTTAAGAAATTAAAAGAAGAAGTCCAAAATCCGTGGAGCCCGGAGCGGGAAATGTCGATTGAGAAGGAAGAAATCACAGAAATAATCATCAAATCGTCCACATCGAAAGCCGTTGGCCCCAATGGACTCACTTACCAAGTACTTAAGAACGAGGTAGAACTATGGTCTAAGCTCCTAAAACATCTATACGAGGAGATATTAAGGATAAGGACAAAGAAAGTCCCTCCCTCATGGAAAACAGTGCTAATTATTCCATTCTTCAAGGGGGGGCGATAGGATAAAGCCGGAGAATTACCGTCCTATCGCCCTCCTGGACATTGAGAGTAAAATCTTTATGAAATTGCTGCTGAGAGATCTGAATACATGGGTGGATCAAGAGGAGATCATGTCTCTTTTCCAAACAGGATTCAGGTGAGGTCTCCACACATTAATGAATGGACTGACTTTGAGCCTGGTTAGTGAAACAGCCAGAGAGCGAAACTCTGGGCTAAACTCAGGGCAAAAGGAATACAAGACACCTTGCTGGCAATACTGATGGAGCTCCATAGCGGCACCACGGTAAGGGTCCGCTTAGACGGACAAGGACACCTTTCAGGCTCAGTTCAGGTCGAGAGGGAAGTAAGGCAAGGGTGTCGAGGAACACCCCTGGTATTTAATGTATTTCTATCAGACCTGGGAGACTATCTAGAGTCATCCACCCTTGCCAGTCCAGAATTAAATGGGAGAAAAATATTCTGGCTGGCCTATGCGGACGATATTGTCCTAGTGGACAAGACGCCCATAGGGCTACAAAGACTCCTATCAAAACTGGGAGAGTACATCATCTTAAAAGGTCTGGTAATAAATCCTGGGAAATCGAAAATCTTGGTATTCAAGAACCCATTTAAGAAAACCAAATTCAAAAACTGATCATTGAACGGCCAAAGCATTCCTCAGGTGGAGGACTTAACATACTTGGGATACAAGATCCTTGCAAACTCCACGAAATCTAAAATGGAACTGGACATTCTAAATAAAATGCAGAAGCTGGTTCCACACATAAAGAAAATTAACAACAAATACTGTAAATTTTCAATTCTGCCTATGATTAGGTACTATACAACGAAAGTGGTCCCTATCTTGCTCTATGACCTGGAGGCCAAAACCATATCTATGGAATCTAAACTGTTCCAAAATGGAAGGCGGATTATGGAAAGAGGCACTGAACCTTCCATCAAGTAACCCAGGTTGGAATCTGCGCTTTGAACTTGGGATTAGATCACTCAACTGTCTGGCGGAATGGAAGCTAGTTTCACAGTACAGAGGTATCGTAAATCCCAGACCAAAGTCTCTATACAAGGACATTAAAAAGACGATCACTAGTTTGAAATCACTACTTCTGGAAAGACTAAAAGGAAAAGTGGAAACCATTCTGGCCAGAACGATACTAGATCCAGAAACTCTTGTCATCAATCCTTTAAAGATGAAGAGACTTGGAAGCACTAGACTGGATCGAGAAAATTACAAAAGTGCGGAACTCGGTTCCAATGAACACCTTTTTGGTAGTAGACACAAAACAAGGTTCTCTCCCAAGATATCTGGAGAAATACCCCGATCACAAGGTGATGAACAGCTTCCTAAGGATCAGGTTGAATTTATTGTCTATAGGTGAAAACCTACAAATACGACATCAGAGTGATAAAGCAATCACATTCTGCAAAATCTGCGCCAACCTGTCATAACAGACTCTTTACCATCTTCTAATGGAATGTGAAGGGACTTTGACCCAGAGGCAAGACAAATTTGGAAGATTTGTCAGGGAAGTGTGGAATAGACTGATATCGGGACATGAAATCTTCCTCACGTCGGCAGTGGTGGAAGTACTGCGTGCCCTCAATCTTCTTAATTAGAAATGGAAAATTGTCCACTAGAAGGAAAGAGGGATGGTTGAATAAACAGAAAACAGAATGGAAAAAAGACAATTGACACAAACACAAAAAGACAATGCTCAGATATGAATATTTTAGCCTTGTAGAAATCTAAATTGTATTTCTCTTTTTTTTTATATACAGGAACCCAAGAACAAAACTTTTTTTGTAAAGGTTTACATTTTTGTAAACCAAATACAAATACAAATAAAAACAAAAAAAAACAATGGTTGATTTTACCGGATCTAGTGAATATGTATTGAAATTAATGACTTTTTCATCCAAAGTTTGTAGAGCGGGGCAGCCCCTCTCCATTGCAGCCAAATCTTTGAGCACCTGTGTGTGATATAACAAAAGAAATGCCTGATCATACCAGATGTAGCATATATCTAACCAATGACATCGAATTTAGGGGGGCTAACTAGCTCACTACAGGCTAGCCACCCAGCTAAATAATTGCGTATAACTCCTATTCTGTAGCAGATCTAACGTTGAAAATGGTTGATCATACAGGATCTAATGAAGATCCAACAAATTACATATGTTTTTGTACTATTTTTGATTGGGTGGGGGGTTGTGCGTCCGCCTTTATTTCAACTCCCACTAAACCACGATGCAGCCTGTTGCTCCGAGTAGTGCTGATGCATCTGTTCGCCCCCTTTCAACAGTACCTACAATAGTCGGGCAATAATTTAAATCTGCATTGTCCACACCTTTGAAATTATGCAAATTTAACAAACATAGTTTTGGTGCGAGCACGCCAGCATGCAAAGAAACCGAAAAGGCAATAAGGAATTTAACAGGCACCCATAGTGCTGCTCAGGCCCACGTAGCTGCCAATTATATATCCTATGAAAGTATGGCTCTTTAGTGAAGATAGCACCTTCTGGATTTGGGAGAAAGCCCAGCCAAGGTTCTATTTTGCGCTACCCCCATGTCTATGGTTATTGTGGATGTCAGTGACACTACCCTCCCCCCCCACTGCCAATGGAGCAATGTGTGATTCACATGACACAAGGAGTCTATGAATCGATTGAGAAACATCCTTGTTTTCCAGATTGTATGTTAAATGAAGGCAGTGTTGTGGGGGTGGTGGATGTGAACGAAGCGGCTGACTTTGTGGTCCCGATCACTGGTGCTCAGCCATGTGATGTGGCCTCACTTGTTTGTCTGATTCACTTGGCACAGTTATCTATTTTAGCTTGTACCAACAAGGAGAGTGCCGCTATGGAAGACGCCTGCAACAAAGGCTTAAAGAAAAAAAGAGGTTAAGATCAGTAACACGAAAAAAATGCCAGATTATTTCAAGAAGCTGGGTCCTATAACTAGTACAGACTTCAGGCTCCCGGCTATTGCACGAACAAGCAAAGGGCCTCATTACACGGAAGGCGGTAAGCCATGGCGCTATTAGCGCCATGGCTGTCGCCGGTACCTTACCGGGTCCGCCTTGGTGGATGGCGGAATTAGCGTCATATTCCAAGGTGTGTGGGGGCGCTAATTCCACCATCCACCATTGCCCCTTCACCATTGCCAGTCAGCTCCATAGGGATCCATGTTAATGGTGAAGGTGCTAATTATGGTACCGCAAATTGCGGTACCGTAATTAGCACCAAGGTCCCTTTGCGGGTCCCGTACTTAACGCCTGTAAAAACCAGGCATTAAGGGAGGACCTGCAAAGGGACCTCGTAGTAAGGCGGTAAGGGTTTACCGGTACCGGTGCCCTTACCGGTACCGGTAAACCCTTACCGCCTTCCGTGTAATGAGGCCCAAAGACTTAAATCCAATGTCCTCCATTTCCATCAGTGATCAAAGCCTTCTGAAGTTGGCTCCAAAGGCCGATAGGGTCCAGTATTTACCTGTGGGAAGAAGGACCGTAGCAGGATTATCAGAGCCTGTTGTTATGGAGGCTCCATTTTCATTTTAAATGAACAGCACAAAAGTGACACACATACTGTCCTAGAAGACCAGGGAAATAGACCAGGGGGAAAGCCCAATGATATCAGAAGAAACATGGCACCACACTCTTCAAGATCTGGACAACCAAATGAGAGTGGAGGAGACCCACTTGAGTGATCATTCGCAAATAAAAATGTGACGTGCTAACCATGTCTAGGCCCGGGTTGTCAAACTTGAAGATTAACCAAGGGGGCAATAGGATCTCTAGGTTTTTAGGAAATATTGGTAAATACAACAGATCTTTACTAGATTTCATTAAAAACTCTACCCTAGAACAAAAGTTATTGCATATTACTCCATACTTATTTCAAGCCTTTCTGGATGACTTTAATAGTAAGTCCCTGAGAAATAGGATAACTGAGCACCCCACTACCAAATCCTCTGATGCAAAAATTCAAAATAAAATTGAAGAGCTGAGAAGAACTGAGAAGAACTGAGAAGGGGGGTGAGGTCCCTGAGGGAAAGTGGATGTGACAGTGACACCTATTTGGTAAGACTCAAAAGACTTAAAACAAATATTTAACAACTGGCTTAAAGGTTATACATACATCTAGAGCCATAATGAAGGGTCAAACATGCTTATTACTCAGCACCTTTCTAGTAATGTTTGGGATCTAATTAATACCATAAGTAAAGCCCAAGGTTGTCAACAAAGTAACCCCATTGCAGAGAACGAGTGGATGAACCATTTCTTGAAGGTTTATAGGAAACCATCACAAGCAATACCTTTTTGTCCCAACGATACCCCATGGAAATTAACCATGACAGTGGATCACACTGAGAAATTGATTAGGAAATATACTTAGTCGAGGGCTGTGGGCCATAATGGCCTGACAAATTCTATTCTAAAAGATAATCCCATTATGTGGACTAAGATTCTGTTCATTCTCTTTGGCGAGGTTCTGGATTAAAAAAAGTACTGACCTCTTGGCATAGTGCCCTTAGTGTCCCGATCTAAAAGAAGGGAGATAGGACTGATCCAAGTAATTATCGGCCTATTTCCCCTTCTTGATAGTGAGGCAATGGTACTGGGCCATTTGGTCGATTGGGCAACTCAGATAGGATGCTTGAAAAAGTACCACTCCGGCTTACGAAATGGGCTGAGGACAGAACTAAATGGTCTTGTAGTGCGCTGGATAAAAGAACATTTGGTGAGGCCAGGAAACTTGCCACTTTATATGGAGCCAATCAACTACATCCAGGCTTTCCATACTTTGAATTGAAACGTATTATGGTGCAGATTAAGAGACTGGAAGATCCCTGGGCCTTTGCTATTCATCTTGGTGTACCTACACAAGCACACCCTTCTATAGGTATGGTTGATTTAGCAGGGTGATCTGACAGAGAACTTTCGAGCCAGCAGGGGACTCCATCAGGGCTGCATGTTGGCCCCCTGCCTATTTAACCTTTACCTTTCTGACCTCACTGAATACCCGTCCACATTTTTGTTTGCACCACCGAAAATTTCTACTTTGTTCATCCCATATCGAATTTACACGGACAATGGTTATTCTCTGGGATAGGAACCAGGTTGAGGTTGTAAAGGTTGATCAGTGCTAATGAATCCTGAAACTGATGTGTAGGAATTACCATTTATTCAGGAACACACATTACAGGCTGTGGCAAGACTCATCAGAGTCTATGAATTGACAGAATGTAAACCAACTACAAACAATTCCACAAAGAATATCAGAAGGGAAATGTTCCATCAGGATCTAAATATGTGCAGAATATATATACACAGGAGAAAACAAATGAAAGACATAACCACCAGCTCTGAAAGCCCAATAAGTTTTAGTAAGATCACAACACACAACCTACAGAAACAATTCAACGCAGTCAGTGAATACTCGACACTGAACAAATTGTGCACTGATGGAAAAGAAACAAAGGTAATTAGATTTACAATAAGAAATACAAAATGGGATATACCTGGAGTGTGGGAAATCAACATCTAATGCCAACAAATACCCTAATCTATCTGTGCTTTACAATGGATGATTCTGACAATATAGGGAATCCTTATGGCGCATTTAATGACTAAGGCTACACAAGCAGCGGCCCAGATGAAGATTAGATCTTCATATTGTAGGTTCTCCATTTGCTCTTTGATATCATTTTAAAGGATGAGGGTGGTACCATGCCCACTTTCTGGAACAGAGATGGATCAGGAAGTCATGAATTCTGAAGTCTGGTAGCACCTCACTGCTAATACTGAGAGCCCACCGGCCATTCCCTCACTGGAAACTTCCAGAACCCACCCAGGCATTCTGAAACCCCAGCAGCACCTTACTGCAAGCTTCCAGAACACAGCCGGCCATTCTGAATCCCGGCAGCACCTCAGTGTACACTCAGAACCCACCCATCCATTCTGAGACCCCAGTAGCACCTCACTGCAAATACTCAGAACCCACCGGCCATTCTGAAAGAAACCAACAACTCACATAACAACCAGAGGAAAACCCCCTACAAACGGTACCAAACAACACAAATTACATGTAAAAGAAATGTAAGATGCTTTACCAAAAATCTTGAAAGCTTTGTTGATGAGCATCCCTGCACCATGAAGTCCAAAAACAAAATGTGTTGTGCTGTCCCACAACCTAATGTTCACTTAAACACCCCACATTACTGAAAGCCTAACCCTGCAGGCCACAACATAAACACAACAGCATTGAGAAAAAAAACATGAATAGGCAATACACTAACATTTCCCATGAACTACCGCAACCCCATAGGCTGGTCTAACCCCTGAGTTCACAACACAAAACAAACAGCAGAATAAACACTGAACTCGCATGTCCTTACTAAAAGAAAGACAACATTTCTAATCTTCCTCCAGTACCTTAAAGTTCTTAAAATCTAGAAAGAGAACACATAAACTTGGGTCTGTGCCCTGTAGATCACTAAAGAAACAGCACAGCCCAAACATACAAAACCGTCCCCAGACTCCCCCCCCTCTGCACAGCACACAAGATTCCTCCTCCTCGAGTTCCCCACACTGACTTCCATCACTATTCATTGACCGTCCACCTCCGCCTTCCAAAACCGAATCCCAGGCCACACAGTCAACCCCAGCTGCCCGAGCACTCTTACAATGGCTTCCCCAAGGTAACGACTTCGCCTTAGCATTCTCCACTGAGAATCGCTAGATCGTAGGAACCTAAATGTAGATTTTATGTTTTGTCTCATTTAGCCAAGTAGGCGCGCAGACGGGAGCCAACCTCACTAGCAGCAAGTTTAAAAACTTGGGGTTTTCTTGCACTCATATATATAATGGAGAAATATTAGACCATAGGAATCCAAAAGCAACTTACTCACGTGTTTGCCTTATCAGTAGAAAAGGTACAAAGATGGGAGAAAAAAACTGCGAGTAGCGAGGAAAAAGGTTTTTTAAAATGTTGATCCTCGCTATTAAGTAATGTACATAATCTAATTATATAATTTACGTTAAAGAGAGTATGTGAAATAGATTAAACTAGCATATATTTCCCTTATGCTGTTACAGATAGGAAACAAAAAAAGACGAGTCGGATGCCTACGATCCGTGAAATATATGTAGAACTCTAAAGTGGTCTACATTTTGGCACAGATTCGCAATACCAGCCTCTATATTGAATAATGAAAAGGACTGATAAAAGAGATTACTAAGGTATCTTTTGGAACTTATAGATCCCTTACGGTTTAGGACCCTGGGATTTAGAAATGAAAAAGAAACCCTACCGTTCCATATTCGACAGAAGGGTGTTGCTAATCCACCTCTAACTAATGCAGTTGGTGGGACAGTTGCAATGACTTGTATTGTTATTAATGGACATTAGAAATTTAGAATGAGCTGATTTTGAGTGTGCATTTGAATTTGCCCCGGCTCAGTATGAAGCGTTTTGGGACTGATTGAACCATTCAGTACTTAAGATTGTAATTAGTTTATTTACTGTTCATGGAAGTTGCTTGACCCCTAGAATTTGGGTTTTGAGCAATACAATTAGTTGTTGTTCCCCACTTTTTGATTGATTGAAAAATTAGATGGCTATGATGAGGATTAAGAGACTGTTTTTTAAAAAAGTTTTTTAAAGTGTTTTTTAAGTGTTTTAATACTATGGTATTATCATTTTTGTATTTTAGTATTGGCAAAGCCTTTGAGTAACAACTGGGCTAAAGTCTGCTAATCCTGAAGAAGACGTTGACCAGTGGTTGTGAAAGATCTAACCAACTGATGTCAAGTCGAAACTATGAAATAAGGACGTCTGATAACGAAAGAGTATTGTTAAAATAACGTTGGACACCTATAGTTGATGTCCAGTGGTGGACTAGCAGTATGATTTAGAAATTAGGCAATTGTAAACCTTTGATGAATTGTGGTCTAGTAGTAGTGGCCACTCTGATTTTAGTAAGAATTTCATTTAGCACAAATAAATGTCTGTTGTATGTCCTTGTTTTGCATAAATAATGTTTTGTTTTGCACAATAAATGTGCTTTGCGCAAAAAATCTCTATTGTTGATAAAAGGAACTGTTGTCTTAAGCATTCAAATTGCATGTTTGGAAATGTTTTATCCACGTGTTTTATGAAATTATAATAGAATAAAATGACTTTTAAAGGATGCAGTCTCTTTCTGTCATTATGCTTTTTTCGAAACATAATATTGATGTTTCATTTCCATAGGGCATCACACTTGTTTAGTATGCTCCCGTCTCCTCGCCATGATGTCCTTACTTCTGCCACACTAGTGCCACTGATTGCCTGGTGTCCCATGGCCCCCCTTGATGTGCCGAGAGCAGGACGCCAATGGCCACCCCTTCCACCAATGGCTCTTCTAGACAGGCGGAATATCTCCTGTCTCCTGGCACAATGCCGGACAAGTGACATCAACCAAATGGCCTCCAGTGTGCAATGAACAAGCCTCACGGAATGACATGCCTGGACTCTCCTGTGGCAACGTCATCAGTCCTTCCATGTCAATGGACCACATAAGCACTCCGTGGCACTGCCTATCCACCATGGCCACGCCCAACGCTCTCAGTAACACCCAAGCTTCTGCACCTCCGACACACAGCTTTGGAATTTCAGAAACGTCCTTGCGGTAGCTGGGCGTTCTCTATATTAACACTTCCCAGCCAAAGTGTGGCTGTCACCACCGGCACACCGAAACTGCTGGTACCTTGCCGACTTGCACCGCACCATTTTTAGGATCCAGGTACCGCCTTACTCAATCCCCTCCTTCTACCAGCTCCATCCTGCTGACACTTGCACCAACCAGCCTGCAGGTTTTCCTGGGACTGTGTGCCTTGGCCCTGCCTCTTGCCAGTTCCTGCCTTGTCTGCAAGCTTCCTGGACCAGTCCTGCCTGGCCCCTGCCTCTTGCCAGCAACCATTTTGCTGAAACTAGCACCACCCGGCCTGCCAGCCGCAGGGACCTTAGGTACAACCAGCCTTCCACTGCTGGCACCTCGCTGGCATGGCTGGGACTCCTGGAGGGAGGAACCCCCTTTTGGGATTAGGGATGACCATATTCAGAGAAGGCAGTCAGTACACCTAAACCCTTCTATAATATTCAATCCTCCCCTCCCTCATTTTGATAAGGCCAATGTCCGCTATTGTTAGGTTAGTCAACCTAATACACTTGACAAGATTCAAAACTTATGAAATGTACAGTATGTTACACATGACTCTATGGTGTCTACTGAGAACATGATGACCGAGAGTCCAAGGATCCCTATGCACAAGCAGCTTGAGCGCTCTAGATTCTCAACGAATATGATTGGACCAGAGCAACTTGCTTTTCAAATGCGGGAGTTTAAATATACCACAGCTAAGATGACACAGGAGAGCGATCCTCCAAGGAGGAAACCGGCAAGCCCTGCCGTGGCGAAAGGGACGAGACGCTAGCAGGAGGGAAACCGAGAGCAGAGGAGAACAAGAGAGCGGTCCCAGAATCAAGGACTGCTCGCGTTGCTGCAGCGTGGAATCTCTGGGCATCCAGAGCACCGGTGAAGCGTCCAGGATTGAGGATGCACCATGGGGATGAGCAGACGTCAGAAGAGCCGCTTCTGACCGCGATGAAGCCCTGAAAGGGACCACAGCCTCCTGAGACACAGCAGCCGCTCGGGAATCATCAGTACCGACCGGAAGAAAGCAAACAGGTACACGGATTACACAAGTGGTGCTGGAGGTACAGGGGAGCAAGGGGTGAAGGCAGAAGCCGCATGAAGAGGGTCTGGGACCCTGGGAACGAAGTGCAGGTCAGAGACATGCACCTAGATGAGAAACTGAAACAAAGCCAAACAGAATATTGCGAGTCTGCGACCTGTACCGAAAAAGAGATAGTCCGCATTGGAACTGTTGCTTGGCAGGAGTAAAAACCGCCTGTGACTCGTACTCAAAGAGGCACAGTCCATGAACAGATGATGTCTTGGCAGGAGAGTAAACCAAGCCGGTTTTGAATATGGCGAGTGTGGGACCCGCACCCAAATAAGAATTTTATACAAAGATAACTACTTGGCAGGAGAGTGAACCAAGCAGTTCTATTGCGAGTCTGGGACTCGCACCCAAAAGAGGAGGAGTCCATGAGAGGACAATAGCCTGCCAAAGAAGAAACCAAGCTATTCTGAATACTGCGAGTCTGGGAAACACACCTAAAATAAGTGAAGAGTACATTGTACAAATAAATCCTATGCTTGGCAAAAGGTTGGTGGAATAAACACGAAAGCATAAGGATCATATTCTTGTGTACTGCCTATTTGGCATTTGTATGAGCAAGTCCAGGCCTGAGAGCCCCAAAGGGAGATAAACATTATAAGAAGGAATCTAGGGGAAAGGACTACAACCCTAATCTTCGAGTCCTACAGTTTTGAGCATTTCTTTTGCAACTTGTGATTAGCCAAGCGACTTGGAACTTTTCTGTTGCTTGTATCTACACAGAATACTTAACTTTAGGAAGAGATCATCCTTGCAGAGTTGCTTTAGGTTAATAGTGTTAGGGACAGAAGTAGGCTTTTTGGGACATGACAGTGACAGACTTTATTATTGGGAAATTCTGACAATTTGCTTTGTTTTCTTAGAGGCAGGGAAGCCCCTCTTAGTATTAGGGACAGAGAGGCATTTCATCAACCATTTTTCGTATAATAAATGTTTCTACCTAAGACCAAGCCACCATTTTGTCAGAGCCTTACTTCTGCACCCTCACAATAGCTTTTAGACCTAAATCCAAAAGCAAAAGAACCAGTAAACTTTCATCACAACTTCATTTTACGTGAGTAAACGGCAGCTCTTACTTGTCCGTATGAACCACACAGTTCTGAAAAATTGATCATATTCATGCACTCAGGGTCTACAAAGAGCGAGTCCAGACTAGAAGCCAGTTTAAGCACTTGTGTGAACAATTTCAAGATCTTAGTGCCATGGATTTTAGACAAAATCATGCAAAACTCAAAATCATGTATTAAGACAATACTTCTTTGCACCAACAAGGCAGAAACAGATAACCAATATTTCTGACTCGCTTGCCACAATCCTGCAAAACTAGCTGACAAACCTAAAGCATGCAGCAGCAACTCTGCCAGCACACGGAATGCAATGACTAAACAAAGATCTAGAAATTACTAGAATGCTTAAAGGAGTCTGTACCAGGCACTCCAAACCTGCCAATCTCCAAATTTCCCTTACTGAAGCTTTCATGATATTTAGTGCACTGGTATTGATTCGCTCCATCGTTGATTCCCTTTAGTGCACTGATAAGTGTCCCCCCCCCCAATTGTGGGTTCCACCATGATGAGTTAGTTGCCTTTTCTTGATTAATAATGTCTGGTATTTAGTGCACAGATAAGGGTTTTCCCATTGCAGATTCTCTCATGGTGAGTTGGTTGTCTTTTTGTTCTGAAGCTTTTCTGGTATAAGTATTTTCTCTGGATTTTCCTTTTGTTTTATTACATATTCTTTTCACAATGTAGCTTTTAGGATATACAACTCACAGATAAGGTTTTCCTCCCATGTGGTGGTCCCATGTTAAGTTAGATTTCTTTTGGCACCATGATGCAGTTATTCTCCAGCATTTGATCTCTCTTTCTTTTTTTTACTGACGCGTTGCTGACAGTCTGTGCACTGATCAGGGCTTACATGTGTGGGTTCTCTCATGTCAAATACATTGCATTTTCTATCTGAAGCTTATCGGACCATCAATGCACTAATTTACCCATTTGTATTTTTACTTATTTATTTTCTCATGGTGTGTCGCATTGCTTTTTAAATAGAAGTATTTCTTGCATTCAGTGCCCTGATATGTGGGTTACCTTATGTTTTATTAGAATTCTTTTGTCAGCAAAGTATTTCAGACATTCAGAGCACTGATAAGGTTTCTCTCCAGTGTGTGTTCTCTCATGTGCAATTAGATGACTTTTACTATAGAAGCATTTCTGACACTCAGAGCACTGATGAGGTTTTACTCCAGTGTGGGTTCTCTTATGTTGAATTAGGGCACCATGTTGGCTGAAGCTTTTCTGACATTCAGAGCAGTGATAAGGTTTTTCTCCAGTGTGGGTTCTCATATGTAGAGTTAGGTAACTTTTTTGGATGAAACTTTTCTGACATTCAGTGCACTGATAAGGTTTTTCTCCAGTGTGGGTTCTTTCATGTTTAGTTAGATCACCTTTATTAGTGAAGGTTTTTTCACACTCGGAGCAGAGATGAGGTTTTTCACCTGTGTGGGTTCTTTCATGCAGTGTCAGGTCATTTTTTTGACAGAAGCTTTTCTTGCATTCTGTACACTGATGAGGTTTTTCCCCAGTGTGGGTTCTCTCATGTTTAACTAGATGAGCTTTATCAATGAAGCTTTTCTGGCATTCAGTGCACTGATACGGCTTCTCTCCTGTGTGGACTCTACTATGCACGTTCAGATTGGTTTTACTACTGAAGGTTTTCTGACATACATTGCACTGATATGGTTTTTCTCCGGTGTGGGTTCTCTCATGTACTGTCAAATGGCATTGACGACTGAAGTTTTTCTGGCATTCATTGCACTGGTATGGCTTTTCTCCTGTGTGAGTTCTCTCATGTAGAGTCAGATTGGTTTTGTGAGAGAATCTTTTCTGACATTCAGTGCACTGATAAGGTTTTTCTCCTTTGTGTGCTCTCTCATGTAGTTTTAGATGGAATTTATGACGAAAGCTTCTCTGACATTCAGTGCACTGATAGGGTTTCTCATCTGTGTGCGATCTCACATGTCCCATTAAATGGCTTTTCTGTCTGAAGCTTTTTGGGCATTCTGAGCACTGATATGGTTTTTCCCCAGTGTGTTTCCTGTCATGGATAGTTAAACTGCCTTTAGTCCTGAATGTTTTCTGACATGTTGGGCACTGATAAGGTTTCTTTTCTTTGTGGGTAAACTCGTGGTGTTTCAGGCAATCTTTAGAACGAAAGCTTTTCTGACATTCAGTACACTGATAGGGTTTTTCACCTGTGTGCCATCTTGCATGTACCGTCAACTGGGCTTTCTGACCAAAGCTTTTTGGGCATTCTGAGCAATGATAGGGTTTTTCCCCAGTGTGTACCCTTTCATGGATAGTTAAACAGGTTTTATCCCTGAAGGTTTTCTGACATGTTATGCACAGATAGTTTTTTTTCCCCGTGAAGCGTCTCCCATGTTGTGTCAAATTGTGTTTCAGATTTAAGCTTGTCTGAAATTCAGGGCTTTGTTCCATGTTGTGAATTTCATGAAGTTAAACTTGTTTTATGGTGGAAGCATTTCTGACAAGAGGTACTGATAATGTTTATTTGGATGGATAATGTCTAGCAAAATACCATGGTAAGAATTCCCACATGTGCCCCTGGATCATTAGATCATGCTCATTATGAAAGGCTCAATATATCCTTAATTATGTTGCAGTGTCCCCAGAGTCACTTCTTTCGGGAAGTCATATGTTTTCACACAGGCAACCTAGGTTTTGCTGCACACTTTCTTGATGAATCTCAGTGTTGCTTTTCTCACAGAGGACTGGCTGTTTTAGTGATTGAAGCTTTTCTTATAGTTATTGCTTTAAGAAATACTTTGACAGGCTTTTGCATGCATTACATGAAGAAAACGCAATGCAAACTTCAGGGTTTTACTCTCATGTACCATCAGATTGAATTTGCAATGGAGGGCCTTGTTGTCATAGATGTCAGTTTTCTTGCTTTCACGTTGTCTTGTAAATATTAGGTGTGACTGTTGCTTGATTCCTTCTAATAATTAGTGCTTCCATTGAACCACCAGTTAATCTACAGTTTCCTTGAAAGACCTCAGTGAAAAGAAACCCAATTCATTAGGTGAACCTTTCTCCACTGCCAGTTCTTGATCATCTCAGACTTCTAGATATGGTGTAATTCTCAGATCTTTCATGACAGGTTCACGTTTTCATGTAAAATGTTTCATGGTGTTGGATGCTCGGGACCCATATATCATCCATGCTTCAGTCATCTGTAAAATGAAAGAGATTATTTATATGTAAAATAGTACATTGAAATGACATATGTGCTATTTCAGTGTAAAGTGGTAGCACTAGGAGAAAGGTTGCAGTGAATCAGAATTTGAGTTTCTTTTCTATGCATGGCTCTGAGGCAGCGCACACACAGCGGGCTTGAGGGCAACATGAAATGAAGATGATTTCCTAAATTGGGCTTTCTGTAGAATACACAACAGACATTAGAGCTACTCTGTGAAACTGTAATACGGAATTAACCCTGCAATATAAATAACTCAATCATCCTATCAGTGGGGCCAAAGTAACATTGTATTCCTGTGCAACACTTTAACACAAGTTTCCATTTAAGGAATTCCCAGGAAATGCATTGCATGCAATGCCAGTTTTAGTGACAAGAGTCATGATTCACCATCGGATCCCCCAAAGAAGGCTCTCTCCACCATCCACAACTTCCACTCTTGCACACAGACATCTGTGGCACACTGGCTACATCCATATCTTCAAGGCAACCCACCCGCCCTTGAGTATTTCAGCCGTATGTCCCACTTACAGTAGGACAAGGATTCGCACTGCCTCATTGGCCCCGATATGGCCTCAGATGCTCATGTATCCACAAGATGACTGCATCCAACAGTCAACACAAACCTGATGTAACCACACCAAACACGCACAATACTTCTAAACACCCACCAAATAACTTTGTATGACGCCACAGTATTCAGCAAATGTGCATGAATGCCATTCACACCAATGAATGGATCTTGTCCCGGGAGGATAGCTCAGCGGCAGCGTGCGCGTCTTGGAAGCAAGACGACACGAAGCAACAACAGGTTCGATCCCCGGGTCCGCGCTTAGAAACCTCTGGGTGTTTAAGCGCGTTATAAATACGTAACTAAGACAAAAAAAACAACACAATTACACAACTAAGAAAAACAAACAATTCCTGTAACAGCGCCTCGATGCCTGTGGGCTGTGTGAGCGCTTTATAAATGTTAAATAAATTGGACTATCTCCATCATCCACAGAGGGACCCATTATCACTTGTTATTCAACATCTTATCCCTCAACATTGCAAGGTCTTCTGGATATTATGGAAAACAGGAATTGGCATGCATATTGTCAGAAGCAAAGCTATAGAACTCACTCACTCACTCACTCACTCACTCACTCACTCACTCACTCACTCACTCACTCACTCACTCACTCACATGTACATGAGAAAACTGCCCACAAAGGAATGTCTGAAACATGCTTTAGTTTAACTTTTTACCACTCCCTCATTTCCTATTGTTTCTAGCCTTGTTATTAATCATAACTATTTTTATAGCTTGGACATTGTAACATATTTCGGTAAAATAATGTCCTTGTTAGGGTTGCTGGTACATATTATCAGACCTCACTTATTGTAACTGGTAGTAAAACAATACATTGGGCAGCCCGGCATTAGATGGTTGGCACTGAATAATACTGACATGGCTTCTTTCGGTCCAGCCACTGTGAAGCCGTGGAAAGAAACTGTGAGGAAGGTGGTTACCATCAGGACTTAACATTCCAGAATGTTCTGGGTCAGGTAACAACATAGCAGGTACATCGGCATTGACAATGTTCTGGTACAGACATGGTGAAAGAAGTTAGCGAGACTGTGCTTTCAGTGATCATCAAGGCCACCCTTTGTGGATGGAGTAGTTCAGAAAAATGGGTTCCCTGAGACAGACCAATATCAGTACACATTATATATGTAATAAATATAGGCGCAGAATGTATATGTTTTCACACTGTGTAATGCATCAGGAGTAAGACTCAGACACAAGGGCGTTGTGTTGGCTGCTCTAGACTTTTATTAAAGTAAAAAGCGGGTTTGAGAAAGCCCTATCTGACCGTATTCCTAAGAGGGGTTTCTCTGGCTCAACAAATCTAAAGGATGTCAATGTTAGAATGTCCAAAAGCAAAATAGTTCTCCGTCCTGTGCCTGAAATGCTAACCTGGCCCTTACATATTAACCCTTTAAATGCCATGGGTATTTCCCGCCAGTGCCAGGGCCTTTTTTCGTGATTTCGGTATGTGGCCATTCAATGTCTTGTAACTTTTTTGTTACATGAGGTATCTCGACCAAATTTGGCTCCTTGTGTTCCAACATGCAGGCGGTCGTAACGCCACCCAGGAATCCTAGGTTGCTTTAGGGGGGTGAGGGAAATAAGCAAAAAGGGGCAACATTTTGGGTTTTTTCTAAAAATGCCAATAAAATGATGTACAATGTGGTTTTTTTCCTTGTAAGAACTAGGAACGAATGGTTTGCTGTGCTGAATTCCCCAATTTCCTGGCTTTCAAGAACAGGTTGAGTGGAAATGAAAATAAATTATTTTGATGTGGTTATCAACTGTTTTGTGAGAGGGAGGCGATTTTGGCCATTTTTGCCAATTGGACATGCATGGACGGAATTGGAGAAAAGGGTAGGAAAGCCGAATTGGAGGACAGAAAGGCATATATTTCTGAAAAGTAGACAAAATTCCAAGTTTAGGAAGGGGTGATTTGCGTAGGTCAGGCAAACGCTAGGTAGGGGAAAATGCCATAGATTGGGGGAAAAGCGGGAAAATTACCGAAAAAAAAAGTTATGTGTTGGACATGGTTGGCTTGGCACGGCAATGGCTTCTATGAATTTTGAGAAAAGCAATGCTCCGCTACATTCCCCCGACTCTTGCAGTTAGGGAAGCACACATTTTTGTAGTGTTTTACAAAACAAGCAGAACCACAAGCCAAACACTAAGCCATGGTACACAGGAGTTTTATGCTCACGGCCTGAACAGACCATTTCGTCTCTACGCTGGAGGAGCAGGAGCCCCTCGACTGCTGGAGCAGTCCCCCTGCCACCAAGAGCACCTAGGCATCATCCGGATGCAAGGTAGGGCCCCGGGCAACTGGCCCAATATTTTGGAGCCGGTCCTGCACTGAAAGTGCATCGTGACACGGATCCACTGCATCTACACGATATTTCCGACGCTTGCAACCTGATTGCAGGCATTCAGTCGAATTGCTGGTCTACACTACTTTTTCTGCATTTCGAATAAGAGCCACCATTGAATGCCACGAGGCACTTGATTTTCCAAGATGGCCGTGAGTGCTATCCACCTTGTTTCTGTGTTTGATTTGGCCTAGGACTTGGCCAAGATCAGCCCCTTCGCCTGATTGGCCACCGCTGCCTTTATCCCACCGATCCGGCGCCGACAGGCGATAAGCCGGCCCACCCCTAAGGCACACACCATAAGGCTCCTCCTGTCAGGAGCTGGAAGAGCCGAGAGCCTGAACTCCTGCACCTCTGCCACATTGACTGTAAGTCTCTCAACTCTAACCTCGAATCGCTAGCTATGGCATTAACTGTATTGCAGCCCTGACATGCCGAGTGTTAGTGTGGAAAACACGGCAGCCGATTCATTTACATATATGCCTTTGCCTGTTGATGCGCTCTCACAACTAACCTGTTTTGTTGCCTGCCACAACATCACATAACCCCTGTGTACTCTTCACCTGCTTGATACCGACAACAGTAAATTGCATCCACCTGAAGCTCGCCAGACTATGCACACTGGTAGGCGTGAACAGTACCCCGGGACCCTATCTATTTTGATGCACTCTGCCTGACACCAGCTTCACACTGCCACAATAGCATTAGTGCTCTCAGACTGCCTAAACATGTCTGTATCAACGCCACTAGCGAATTGCATATAGATTGTCCAATATTCTCCCCTTTCCTGACTATTATAGCGAACTACATGCAGATGTGCCCATAACATGTGCTATTTCGATCGCCCTGGCGAATTACACATAAACCATACCTGTATTACTGCATGTATATGACATGTCAATTCTTGGTGCCTTTGGCACACATGTATTTTAGTGTGTTTTGGGTTAGTCAAATCTAAGTGCCTCTGGCACACATGTATTTCAGTGTGTTTTGGATCAGTCAAATCTAGGTGCCCTCTGGCACACATGTATTTTAGTGTGTTTTGGATCAGTCAAACCTAGGTGCCCTCTGGCACACATGCATTCTAGTGTGTTTTGGGTCAGTCAATTTTAGGAGCCCGCTGGCATGTATGCAATATAGTTACAATAATACCTGTGCCCAGTTCCTAGTTCCCACTACTAGTACCTACGGGCAGACGCGACCATAGAATATCCCACCATGTGTACCTCTAAGATTCACTTTACATTCACGCCACATTCCCTATTCTGGGCTACCCTCATAATTACCACAACTATGGCCTACATCAATTCCACACGCTGTAATATCCCGAAAAGAAACATGCGGCTTAGAGCTAGGCTACCACGACTCTACGATCTCAAAAATAATAGAACTAAACCCTCGACTCTTAAACATAGACTACATAGCAACAACCTACCTAACTTACCTGCCACAGAGGTGGAAAGACCCCCTAAAATACAGGCACACCTTCCTCATAACCAGAAGAGGTCCATGCACCCTAAGCTAAAACTTATCCAAGAAATAAATACCAACCCCACCGCATCAGGAGCACTTATCAACGCGAGGTCCCTCATAGCTCACAGCACGGAGATTGCTGACATACTCAACATGGACACCATAGACTTTCTAGCTGTCTCCGAGACTTGGCTCCATGACACAGCAGGCCCTGCACTTATGATTGCCATACCAGACAATTACAATATATTGAGAGTTGACCCGCCAAACTCAAGAGGCGGCGGCCTGGCTATTATTGCCAAAACTAAACGAGCAATAAGACTTACCCCACCTCATCACTTCCTTTGAACTAGTGTCAGCGAAACTTCCCATCTCCAACAATAGCACACTAACCATCCGCTTGTGGTACAGAACACCAGGCCCTTTAGGCAACTTCCAGGATGATCTCTCCAGCCTCCTCACCAATAATATCAAAATCTCCACCCAACTCCTACTACTTGGTGACTTCAACCTAGGGTTCAATGATATTGAGGATAATCAAGCCCAAATTATCCAATCTATCCTAGTCGAACATGGGCTTACACAAAAAGTCCTAGCCCGCACACACATTAAAGGACGGACTCTAGATTGGATAGCCAATTTAAATTGCACCACCACTATAGCCAATGTAATACCTCAAACTTGGACCGACCACCATCTTATATGCTTCTCATCCATCATAGTACCCCCTCAAACAGATAATCGTGAAATTGTACCACCTCAGCCTACTAGAAGCAAAGAAGACATCACTGTGGATAAACTACTCCCTCTACTCCTACCTACTCTTACTGCTAGTGCCAACAACCCTGACCCTAACTTATTAGTCGAGACATTCAACAGTTCTATGGCTAAAGCGCTGGACACCATTGCCCCCATCAAACTACGTAAAAGTAAACCAGAATCGCACCTTAATTCCTGGTTTACCCCCCACCTCAAAGAACTACGAATCCAAAAACGCAAACTCCAAGCTATCTGGAGACATTCTCCTTCAGAAGAGAACAAAACCCTACTCACCAACTTCGCGAACAAATACAAAAAAGAAATAATCCAAACTAAAATAAATGCATTCAACGAAAGAATCAGCAAAGCCAATTCCAACTCTAAGGAACTCTTCTCCATCCTCAGGGAAATGGAAAAACCTATTGCTCCCACGGACAATGTCCCCAAGGACAAACAGTGGTGCACGAGCATCCAACATGCACTATCAAATAAGATAACAACGCTACAATCCAAAATTGCTACGAAGAAAGCTTCCTTGAACTCCATAGGATCGCATGCCCCCGTTGATAGTAACACCAAGTACAGATGGACTAGGCAGTTGCATGCCATTCAGGTTTACCAACATTTCCATACTGGAAACTTAAAAGTTCATCTTATCCCTGAAACCATCTAACTGCCAGGTCGACAACTGCCCGGCTCAAATAATCAAGGACACCGCGAGAGACTTGGCACCCTTCATCTCCAAGTTAATCAATGCCTCCTTTAGAACTAGCACTGTGCCCACTAACCTTAAAGAATCATGGGTATTGCCTCTCCTCAAAAAGCAAACCCTTGACCCTGCCATCCCGACTAATTATAGGCCTATCACCACGGTACCGTTCCTCCTTAAAATCATTGACAGAGTAGCCTACCTCCAGGTCCAAAAATATCTGGAGACGAACCAACTACTAGGATCACGCCAATCCGGATTCAGACCTCTTCACGGTACTGAAACAGCCTTAATTGACCTTAAGACATTGATCGACGAGTTGAAGGACAAAGGTAAAACAGCTATGCTCCTTCTCCTTGACTTATCGGCGGCCTTCGACTTAGTTGACCATGCAGTATTATGCAAGCATCTAGCATCTGCCGCCCATTTCTCAAGTGAAGCTATAGCCTGGGTACAGTCCTTCCTAGCCAACCGCACGATGAAAGTCTTCTCCCCTTCAGCCTCAGCGGACCCGATACAAATCACCTGTGGTGTCCCACAAGGTTCATGTGTCTCTCCTACTATGTACAATATCTTTACTAAGCCACTCTTCGACAAACTTGACAGACTGGGGGTAACATATACCAACTACGCAGATGATACACAGATCCTCGTAGCACTTTCTGGCAACTTTGTCGCAGACTCAGCCCTAGTAAACAAAATCTACCTCATCATTCAGGCATGGATGGCCTCTCACGGCCTCTGCCTGAATGATGACAAAACAGAGATACTGATCTTGGGTTCGGACTCCAGCCTCAATAAACTTAGCCCTAGTTACTCGGCCTTTAATATAGATGGCAACATAATCAAGGTAGTAACTGAGGTTAAAACACTTGGCTTCTACCTTGATTCTACACTATCCCTCAAAAAACAAGTTAACTCCCTGGCCTCATCGACAGCTTACACCTGCAAATTAATCAGAGCCTGTAGACCTTACCTCTCCAAAACTAATTGCATCACCTTAGCTAACGCCTTAATAATGTCTAAGCTAGATTACTGTAATGCCCTATATGCAGGTGCCAACAAAACTATCATAAATAAAATGCAAATAATGCAGAACAACGCTCTTAGAGCAGCCTTAGACATACCCCGTAGAGAGCATATTTCTAACATTAGAAAAGATCACCATTGGTTAAAAATTAGTGATAGAATCCTTCTCAAGACACTATCTATCACCTACAAAGGACTTAACAACCTAGCGCCACCATATATAGCGGCTAGACTGACTAGAAAAACTACTAACCACCACACTAAAGCTTCCAGCCACCGTCTTCTTGACACCCCTAGATTCAGACTTACTAAATCGGGTGGCGCAAGCTTCCCCGTTAGAGCTGCCCAGGCTTGGAATGCACTTTCATCTGCACTAAGATTTGATTAAGATTTGATAAATTTAGATGCAAAGTGAAAAGCTGGCTCCAAACTAATGACACCCACTAAACTGATCCCCGGACTCAACCGTGGACTTAGGCATGTAAATTATTCTGAAACTAGTACTTCTCTGAAACTTGTAACATAGACTATCCCCCTGCGTGATTTGCTGTACATTTACACTGTAATTACTGTTATAATATGTATGCATTTACTGTATGTAACCAAGCTTAAGCATTCTTCTACCGCTGCGCCCGGCTGCCCCAGGGTTTTGGTGCGCATTATCAAATAATAAACTAAACTAAACTAAACTTAGCATGTGTAATACACGAAAACCAATGTGGTGAGGAACGGCAAGCAAACATTTTTTGAAAGAGCACAGGCAGACCTTTTCAATGGTAGGTGACTTGTGCAGGTTACAAAAGTTTATGGTGCCTAAAGCAGCGACTAAATGTAAGTCACATTTGGGAAATGAAAGGGTTGTGTGACAAAGGGCACCAGCAAATGGGTCAAAACATTATGAAAACCACACAAACACAACAAATGTTATACCTTCCCGCGTTCCCACAGGTGTGCCGAAGAAAACGGTACCTCACATGTGTGGGTGCACCTACCTGGGCGCCAAGGGGAAAGCATAAAACACAAGTAACCACAAGTCTGTTTACACACCTGAATTTCACACTTTCTCCAGACAAGCGCAACATACAGATATGGGCCTAGGGTGTCCAAGCCACCGAGGAAAACAGGGAACCCCATGCATTTCCGAAAAGAGGACACACGTGGGAATCCGCAGAGGTATGATTTGCGCACATCGCCCCAGAATTCATTACCCAGACACCCCCGCAAAGTCCGAAATGTGGGGAAGAAAATACATTTTCCGCACATTTCACTCGGCACACCCATCGAAACACGCAGCCAACAACACATGGCCTACCGTCCCGCGTTCCCACAGGTGTCCCGATGAAAACGGTACCTCACATGTGTGGGTGCACCTACCTGGGCACCAAGGGAAAAGCCTAAAACACAGGTAACCTGTTAGGTGGAAACCTGTGCAGTTCCCTCTGGGACCACTGCAAAAGATTTAGGACTACAGGTGTTTGGCAGTAAACCCACTTGGTAGCAGTCTGTACCACACAGATTCACTTGGTAGCTGTGGCTGAGCAGTCAGACTTCCCTCAAGAAGAGTTAAGCAGTATGTGGAGTATACAATATAGGGCAATTCTTCACAGTAAGACAAGCAAACACGCGACGAGACTCAGTGTAAAGATATTAAGGTATTTATTTATAACGGAACATCTATAGAAAACACTATGGCACTATCACAGCAAACACTTCAATCACAATTACTCTAGGAAGAAGAAACGATCAATCCCTCTAACAATATTTTGACAAGTCTAGGTTCTACCAGCATCACTTATTTGCAGACAGAGGTGTATGCCTCAACCTAGATGGCACTCTAATATTAGTTAGGACGGGAGAGAAAAATAAGCAGGTTACGAAATCAACACAGTTCAATACTTCTCGGTAAAAGTGCAAGGCAAGAAGGCAAGAACCACAATAGATCATAAAGTTCAGAGGCCAGGCCCACTCGGAGAGAGGCAAGGCGATATGTCCCAAAAAGTCTCTAGTGGAAATGCGTTTGAGTCTTTGTAGTAAATTGTTATCGGCAGATTGAACCAGTTCAGAACAATACGTGAAAAAGTTTGGAGGCGACCCAACGGAAAGGAGAGGATTAAGACACCTCACTCGAACCGATCGAAAGGGAAGCCAGGCGGACATGGTATCTTGTTGTGGAGGGCAGCTCCGGCGGGGGCAGTTGTTCCTGGTGGTGGATGCACATCGGGTCTTTGCCAAGAGTAGAGATGATCTCGTCGTTGAAGAAAAGTGAAGTCCGGTGCACCACCAGGGAAGAGACCAGCCGCGGAGGGCTTTGTCACAAGGCACCACCTTTTGGTCGCGATACAGGGGTAGTGGCTATCCGGTTGCTGAGGTGCTCTGCACGGGCAATTCGACCACTGCGTCCTGAGGTGAAGAAAAAGCAAAGGGGACTGGTTGTTCCCACCAGTCAGGGGAAGAGACTCTCCGGCAGGGAGATCTCCTCTGTCGTCGGGAAGTGGTGAGTCGGTTCCGCAGGGCTCCACCGGAGGTGTCGTCGTGCAGGTCGGCTCAGCGTTCCCCTCGTCGGATTCTTAGGTCCTGTGGCGACTTCTGAAGATCCAGTCCCAAAAGCCCTGCTTTTATGCAGAAAACCCCCATTCATTCAGCCTAGCTGTCAATCAACACATGCTAAGTGGTGAGCGGGGAGGCTCACCACTTGGGCCAATCACACCAGAGTGCGACCGGAGTTGGCAAGGCAACTCGGTCCAGGGTGCCTAAACCCCCTCCCACACCCCTGTGGTAACCCAGACAGAATGGCACCACTTTGGAGGGTCTCTGTACAGAGGCCCGCCAAAAGTGGAACAAAGGGCTCAACCTTTGGTTTAGGAGTCACAGAGACGAACACAGACGCCATTTTAAAAACCGAGTTCTGGCAGAAAATACCATCCGATAACTTATTTAAGATAAGTAGACTGGTGGTACGTTAAAGATTAACGACAAACAGTATCAATCTCGAACAATGGGACGAGTCCCAATGGGTTATGTTCGGGGTCGAACATAACAAGTAGTTTCCACTGCCACCAGCCAAAACTCGACGAGGGGGGGGCGGGACAGTGCCCCCTCGAGTAACAGATCCAGGAGCAATCGAATTACCCCTACTAGTACGTCCACAATAAGATGGTTTGTACTAGTTCTGTTAGTAAATTTAGGTCTAGTAAAGCCAATGGTCACTTTACATGCCCGGGGAGACAGTAGTCAGTCCCCGGGTATGGAGTCTATGGTGGAGGTCCGCTAGGACGCGCCAGTGTTACGGCACGTAGGGTGCGGTGTAACACACATAGAAAAACATATGAGACCCTATGGAGTAAAAGACCCCAATGCCCATAGAACACATTGATATTCAAAGGAATTACACACATTCACGTCCAAGAGTGGGAGGAAAAAGAGTCTCACTCTTGGCAGGATGGGAAAAACAACTCCAGAAATCCAGCAAAGCTGCTGGGGGGCTCACTAGGTTAGGAAATTCAGCCTAAACAGAGAATTCTCCCTAACATAACCCCAAGTCTGTTTTGACACCCGAATTTCACATTTTCTCCAGACAAGCACAACATACAGATATGGGCCTCAGGTGTCCAAGCCAACAAGGAAAACAGGGAACCCCATGCATTTCCGAAAAGAGGACACCCGTGGGAATCTGCAGAGGTATGATTTGCACAAATTGGCCCAGAATTTATTACCCAGACACCCCTGCAAATTCCGAAATGTGGGAAATAAAATGCATTTTCCGCCCATTTCACTCGGCGCACTCATCGAAACATGCCGCCAACACCACATGGCCTACCATCCTGCGTTTCTACAGGTGTCCCGATGAAAACGGTACCTCACATGTGTGGGTGCACCTACCTGGGCGCCAAGGGGAAAGCCTAAAACACAGGTAACCCCAAGTCTGTTTCGACACCTGAATTTGAAACTTTCTTCAGACAAGCACAACATACAGTTATTGATATCGCGCTCATACACAAGTGTTTCAGAGCGCGACAAGGCAAGGGAAGGGGAACAGGGGAGATCAAAAACAATGATCTTACTAGGCCCAGTGACATTGAGAACGTGCAAGTGCAGGGTAGAGGGAGAAGGGGGAGAACTGCATGGAAGGGGGAACAAATGGAGAGTGCGGAGCGAGAAGGAAAAAACAAAAATAATAATAAAATAATAAATAAAAAGGAAACAAATAATGGGAGTGCAGCCAGCAAGTGGCAAGTGCTGGGTTTATGACAGCAGGCCAAGTAGGCCTAAAAGTGCAGGAAGAAAAGGGGAGGACTGTATAGGTACAGATACAGACCCCAGTGCAGGGGGTGGCCCGGAGGCAGTGCGTGAGGGTGGCAAGATGAGCAGGTACCTGGGCCCGGAGGACAGAGAGTGGCCAGGTGCATGGTGCAGAGGGAGAGTAGAATCAATAGGGGAGAGGGGAGGAGAAGGCAGAAGCAAAGAGGAAGGTGTTGAGGTGCTTCCAGAACCGGAGATGATTCTCCTCAAGTTTTAGAGTGGCAGGAAAGCTGTTCCAGAGGGAGGCCCCAGCCGAAGACAGAGATCTACCCCAAGCTCGTTTCTTTGAGAAACAACTGACCCTGAGGGAGTTAGAGGTAGAGGAGTGGAGTGCTCGAGATGGGAGGTATTTGCGGAGGGATACCTGAAGGTATGTTGGACCCAGCCCTAGAAAGCCTTGTGGACAATGCAGAGGGTTTTGAATTTAATCCTTGCATCCACTGGGAGCCAATGGAGAGATTTCAGAGCTGGAGAGATACGATCCCAGGGCTTGAGGCCAAGGACAAGTCTCGCAATCCTGTTCTGGATAAGTTGTAAAGGGCGGAGAGTAGAGGCAGGTAGATTAAGAAAGAGGCTGTTGAAATAGTCCAACTTAGAGAGAACCAGAGCTTGGGAGACAGTGAGCTTCTGGGGGAGGAGGTGCAGTAGGATGTTTGACTTTTTTGATACATCAGCGATGTGGGCGAGAAGGAGAGTGTGGAATCAAAGGTGACACCAAGGTTCTTGGCCTCGCAGGTGGGGATAGGAGGAGGGCCAAGGGAGGCCGGCCAGAGAGTGAGGGGAAAGGAAGGTGATGGTGTGCCAATGAGGAGGATCTCTGTCTTGCTGGCATTAAGACAAAGATCGTTGGCGGCACACCATTCTTGGATGGCAGGTAGGCAATCAGTGATGAGAGAGGTGGAGGAGGTGGCCGAGGGCAGCCTGAAAATGAGTTGAGTGTCGTCTGCGTAGCACTGGAAGTTTGAGCAGAAAATGGCAATACAGCGGGCAAGAGTTACCAGGTATTGGTTGAAAAGCCAGGGTGATAGGTTAGACCCCTGTGGAACACCACAGGTGGAGAGGAAGACGTATGATAGGAAGGATCCAAGTTGGACCTGGGAGGGTCGATCAGAGAGGAAAGAAGTCAGCCAGGCCAGAGCCTGATTGGTGATGCCCAAGTTATCCTGGAGACGGTTGAGCAGGATGGTATGGTTGACCGTGTCCAAGGCAGAGGAGAGATCAAGTAGGATGAGAACAGAGGGAATGCTAGAGTCAAGGTTGGAAAGCAGATCTTCACGGATGTTCAGGAGAGCAGTTTCCGTGCTTCTGCCAGATCTGAAGCCAGCCTGATGGTCATGGAGACAGCCAACAGAATCAGAAGGAAGGTTTAGGTGAGAGATGGCCAGCTTTTCAAGGAGTTTTCCTAAGAAGGGGGTAATGGAAATTGGGCGATAGCTAACCGGACAAGAGGGATCCGCTGTCGATTTCTTGAGGAGAGGATGCACAAGGGAGTGCTTAAGAGGGGAGGGGAAGGATCCTGAGGCAAAGGAGTGGTTGCAGAAGTCGGCAAGGGCCGAAGCGAGGGTATCAATGTGGTCCTTGAGAGTTTTAGAGGAACAGGGATGAACCTGTTTTTACAAGGCTTTCATAGATCGGACTTGTCTAGCAACCTCATCAGAGGAGAAGAGAGGAAAGGAAGAGACAGAGGGTGGGGGGGTGGCTGGAGGATGGTCAGTGAGTACAGACGGAGAGGGGAGAGGAGAGGGGGTGGAGGAGAGTGTGGACAGGATTTCCTGGGTTTTTGAGATAAAGTGTGATGCCAGGGCATTGCAAAGAGCCTGAGAGGCAAGGGGAAGGGTAGAGTCTGCAGCAGGGTTGGCCAGCTCCTTACAAATTGTAAAGAGTTTGGCCAAGCTGTTAGATGCTGCAGAGACACGGGCTTGAATGTGGACTCTCTTCTTGGTACGGACAGAGAGACGGTATTGTCTTTGGACAAGGCGACAGGCCAGTTTGTCAGAGGATGAGCAGGAATCCCTTTATTTTCTCTCAGCCGCCCTACACCTAGGTTTAAGTGTAGCTAGGTCGGAGTCATACCAGGAATTGCACTTGGCTTTGGACTTCAGGCGGATCCTCATGACAGGGGCAAGAACATCAAGAGTATCAGTAATAGAAGAATAGAGAGAAGACAGGGCTGTGTCAGGGTTTGAGTCAGCCAGAGGAAGAGGGGGTGGGGAGAAGGTGGAAGCAAAAGCCTCGACTGACACATGCTTCATGGGCCGGATGTCCAGGAAGGTAGGTGGCAGTGTTAGGGTAGGCTTGGCTTGGGGGGAAGAGAGAGAGAGATGAGAGGAGAGGAGGTAGTGGTCACTCCAGGAGAGGGGAGTGGAGAGAGGGATAGAGAGGGGGAGGCTAGCGGAGATCAAGACATCAAGTGTGTGCCCTGCAGGATGCATTGGGCCAGAGGGGAGGATAGAGAGGGAAAGGGAATCGCAGAGGTCGCGAAAGAGCAATGTTGAGGGACAGGCAGAATCAAGGTGAATGTTGAGGTCACCAAGGAGGAGGAGTTGAGGGGTTGAGGCCAGGAGAAAGGAGGAGAGGTCAGCCCACTCAGAGAGAAAAGAGGTGATTTGACCAGTGGGCCGGTAGAGAGTGGCAACAGTAAGAGAGTGGCTAGGAGAGATTGAGAGCCTGCATTCGAAAGAGGAGTAGATCTGAGTGGGAATTATAGTGGCAGGAATCTACTCAGGAAAGATCAAGGCTACACCCCCTGCAGGGTGAGTGGATCAGGGGTGCGGAGAGCCATCAGGGAGGAGAGTGTCAAAGCTTGTGACAGAGCTGGCCGTGAACCATGTCTCTGTAAGACCAAGGACGTCAAGGTCAAGTTCTTCAAGGAGGTGGCAGATGTCAGAGGAGTGTTTGACAGCAGAGCGAGAGTTGAGAGTGGCAAGATGAAGAAGGTTGCCGGCTTTAAAGACCTTCCGGGGAAGGGTACAAATCAGAGGTATGCCCTGCGGAGTTGTGGAGGTAGCCAGAAGATGGGCAGAGGAGGGAAGAGTGGGCAAGGTAGCCAAGGAATGAGAGGAGGGGACAGCCGGAGAAGAAAGGAAGTTGATGAGGCGAGGGAAACGCCTATCGAAGAGGAGGAGATTGGCCTGGGGACCTTGGACCAGGACAGTGTCATTTAGGTAGACGTTAAGGATGACTCTGGAGGAGTCAAAAGAAGACATGAGGACTTCCCAGCGAGTGCCACCATTTATGGGAGAGGAGGAGACAGGACAGCGCACAGAGATCATATGGGGATCCATAGATTAGGCGAAGGAAGAACAAAGAGGATGTCGGTGAGGGTCTGTCTGGAAGAGGCGATGATACATCTATCAGCAATAGGGAGACCAGGGTTGGAGGCCAAGATATCCTTTTTAAACTTCTTCTTTCCAGACTTAGTGAGAAGGGAAGGATAGTTGATAGAGAAGCAGTTGGAATAGATGGGAGAAACAGACAGCGCCATGAGTATGAAGAGAGGAGGCGGGGGAGGAGAAAGCAAGTGCAGCGGTATGGAACAGTCACTGGGCTAGCAGGATTACAATCAATGGGCAAAGTTAAATGCAAAAATACACCCAAGTTTGACTTTCAGGATAGATGAAGGTCCTGTAGTTAAGGAGACAAGTGGGATTCAGATGGTAAGGGTGAGTACAGGCACAACTACAATTTGAGAACATAACAAGGAGAGCTGAAGGAGTACCAGCAGAGCAGGTAGTACAAAGGAAGTCAGAAAGGAGGAACTAACCACGGCAGAATGTGTTGTAAGAGTCATGGTAGTCCAAAAGTCCAGGGGTAGCAGCCTCAGGGAGGGTTTGGCTGTGGGAGAAATATCATTTTGCAGCCTGTAAAGCAGACAGGGAAGCTGACCGGAGCCTTTGTGTGGGCCTTGGTGTACTGGGCCGGCTCCCGCCTCTGGGTTGCTGCTATTGGTCTATGGCGACCTCTGCAACCAATTAGAGGGGGAAACCAGGCTCAGTGGAGTTTAAGCAAAGGGAAAATGAGCAGCCATCTTGGAGGCAGGAAAGAAACAACTGGCCCCAATGAGGGAGAGGCAGAAATAGAGTGGAAACCAAGGTTTCTGCAAGAAATGAGCCAGGCGAGGGCTCTCCAGGTAGTTAGTGCTTGCCAGCAAGGTATTTTTCCAATTTAGAGCACAAAATGCTGAGCGTGCCGCATCAGGCGCAAAACACACCAGAAATGGAGCGTTTACCCATTGAGAGGTGCTGCTTGTGCTGGAGTTCTTTGTAAAGCAGCAGGAGGTCTTCTAAAGGAAAAATATGGGCCTCGGGTGTCCAAGCCACCAAGGAAAACAGGGAATCCCATGCATTTCCAAAAAGAGGAAACCCGTGGGAATCCGCAGAGGTATGATTTGCACAAATAGGCCCAGAATGTATTACCCAGACACCCCACAAAGTCCGAAATGTGGAGAAAAAAAAACACATTTTTCGCACATTTCACTCGGCTCTCCCATCGAAACACGTGGCCAACAACACATGCCCTACTGTCCCGCATTCCCACAGGTGTCACAATGAAAATGGTACCTCACATGTGTGGGTGCACCTACCTGGGCGCCAAGGGGAAAGACTAAAACACAGGTAACCCCAAGTCTGTTTCGACACCTGAATTTGACACTTTCTCCAGACAAGCACAACATACAGATATGGGCCTCGGGTGTCCAAGCCACCAAGGAAAACAGGGAACCCCATGCATTTCCGAAAAGAGGATACCTGTGGGAATCCGCAGAGATATGATGTGTGCAAATCGGCCCCAAATTTATTACCCAGAAGCCCTGGAAAAATCCGAAATGTGCGGAAAAAAACCACATTTTTCACTTTTTCGGGGGTTCTGGGTAAAACATTCTGGTCTTCTTCGCGCAAGTTAGACCTCTGTGGATTCCTACTGGTTCCCTATTTTCAGAAATGCATGGGGTTCCCAGTTTTCCTTGGTGGCTTGGACACCCTATGCCCAAATCTGTAGGTTATCTCCCCAAACCCTTTTGTGGTTACCAGTTGGTTAGCCATTTCCCTTTGCAGCTAGATTGGTGAACCCACACATGTGAGGTACCGTTTTCGTTGGGACACCTGTGGGAAGGTGGGAAGGTATGACATCTGTTGTTGGCGGCATGTTTCGGTGGTTGGGCAGAGTGAAATATCTGGAAATTGCGTTTTGTACCCCCAAATTTGGAATTTGCCCGAGGTTCGGGGTAATAAATTCTGGGCCGCTTTGCGCAAGTCAGACCTCTGTGCATTCCCACGGGTGTCCTCTTTGGGGAAATGCATGGGGTTCCCTGTTTTTCTTGCTGGCTTCGACACCCTAGGCCCAAATCTGTAGGTTGCCCATATGAACAAATTGTGCTGTGGCGAAAGGCTTGGGGTTACCAGCGGGTTACCCTTTTCCTTTTGCGCCCCCGGTAGGTGCACCCACACATGTGAGGTACCCTTTACGTCGGGACACCTGTAGGAACACGAGAAGGTATGACATCTGTTGTTGGCGACGTGTTTCGGTGAGTGGACACAGGGAAATGTGTCTGAAAATGGCTGGAAATGAAGACAATTCTCAGATATTTCGCTCTGGCAACCCACCGAAACACACCGCCAACACATGGCCTACCTTCCCGCGTCCCCACAAGTGTCCCGATGAAAACGGTACCTCACATGTGTGGGTGCACCTACCATTTTATTAAAGTATAAGGGTGAGATAAACGCCTTGCCTTCCTTAACCTAACACGGATTACCCTGCCTACAAAACTAAGACTAAAGGAAAACACTATCATACAAATTTATCTGTCCCTCACATACCTTTGTACATACAAATAAATCATACAGGAATATATATGGCTGTTCATGTTCAACAAAATAATAATTAATTATATTCAAATGAGCCTAAAGATCCTTGTAACCAGGGTCGGATCCCCTTCCCCCAAGCTCAATGCAGGATTTGCAAATAAAAGTTTAAAAAAGTAGAAATTCTTTTCAATGATCAAATTCCACTGCAAGAATAACCCTGAAATTCCTTTCAACATCTGAGTTATGTTTCACTGAACACTTGAATTATCTCAGGGTTGAACAAAGTTAATCACTTAGCAAAAGTTGTTTTCCACAAGCTTCAGCCTATCAAATGAAAATGTACTTGTTTCATATTTTCAATGAACATTCAAATAGGACTCCTCTTCTTTGGAAAAGACAACTGCTTCACAACTAAACACAACAATGTTTTCATTAGGATTGTTTTTACCAGTTTATCATACAACTTTGGTGGTATTGCCACTTTCTATTAACCACAACCTTTCATCACAATGCAGTACTTCAATGTCTTCTTTCTGCTTCACTAACCTGCCAGTGCTATGACTATTAGGCCCTCTCCTGGTATACTCGCCTGCCAAGATAAAAAGAAATCTCCTACACCTACTAAACTTATTCCGCAATGAGGTTAACTTCCAGTAAAGTCTTCCGTTTTTTAACAATTTTGAGAATCACAACTTCTTCTATAAAGCTACAACACCTGTTGATGTTGTTTCATTCCACTTATTAATTTGCCATATGTCCAACTGTTTCACTTTTTCTTGTGATATTTTAGCCAAGGTTTGTTGTACTGATCTTCGATATTGCCTCCTATTGACTTTGACAATGCTGGGTGTAGCTAGGTTTCAATATTGCACCCTCTAGGCTTTGGCAATGACATTACAATATTACCCGCTCTTGGCTTTGGTCATATGGTTACAGTTAGGTTTCACAATTGCCCTTTCTTGGCTTTGGCAATGTAGGATACAGTTTACTTTTAATCTCGTTTGCTCTTGGCTTTGGAAATGATAGTTGTAGATCTCTTTCTCTTGAGCCCTCTTTACATGTGGATAGATGTAATTATGCTTTTTCTCATTAGTCCGGTATTCAACAAAATTAACTTTTTCCTATGGGGTCCTCGTTACATGTGGACAATAGCATATATGCTTTATTTATTTAGTTCAGCATTTAAAGTAATTACATGCAGTGTCTCACAGAGAGCTGCAGGGATACCATTCATAGGACAACTCACCAGTCTATCCTTGCACAACCGTTCTCTTTGCTGCTGCAACCTCTGCTGTCCTCTTGATCGGAGCCTTTGACAGCTCTGTTTTAGTTTCCATGTCCTGCGTCTCTCCTGAAAGGAGCCTGCTTTGCTCCTGGCTTTCTCAGATGCTTGCCAGCCCTCAGAGAGAAGAGCAGAGAACAGGAAACTTTTCTCTTACAAGGCCACCGGTCACCGTAACGCTTTCTGCTGCCTAACCTCTGCAGTTTAAGCTTCTAAATCCCACAACTCTTTTCCCTCTATATCAGCAGTGGTTGTCCAGGCGTCTTAATTTCTCATTTCAGCTTTTATGCACTGCTGCTCACTGCTTCTCCAGCTACTTCTGCCTCAACATCCACCATGATTTAATATGGCCTGCACCTGAAGGGGCTTTAAACAATCAAAGTCCCACTCAGGTGTGGGCCATTAGAAACACTAGACTGCATATTGCAGTTCTGCGCCTCCCAACTCCTCTTCCCAGTTCCTAGGGTATTATGGGACTTGAAGTGTGGGCTTCTTTTTATTTTAAAGTCCTCCGTTTTACAATAGAAAATCAAGACTGTGGGCTCATCAGGGAAATTAGTTAATTTGTTCTTCCAATTTCCCTGTCCCAGTCCCCACCCATGTGATCCTCCCGCAGAACACCTCCTCTAGGGTCAGGATCAGGAAGCCTCAGCCTTTCCCGGGCCACATGAGAAGGGTCCCAGGCCAGGGTCTTTGGGATAATCGCATTGGATTCATCACAGGGTATGGTTCTCTTTCCCTGGATTTCACCCACTCAAGAGGATGCCTTTCCTCCCCTTGATGGTCATAGTTTCTTTGCAATTGGACTTTCACAATGTTGACTTGGTATTTGGGTGCGGGTCCCAGACAAGAAATCATATTGCCTGGTATATTCTCCTGCCATGACTTTCATGCTAAATTTTTTGAAATGTAGAGTTTTACTGTGTCTTCCCAATGGCAGGGTTTCTCCTTTTGTCAATTGTATATTTGCTTTTGGAAGTTTGTGGCTCCTCTCAGGGTCCCAACCCCTTTCATTCCCCTTCTCCAACTGCTCCACGCCAGCTCCCGGACCTCTGACACCCTTCTGGCTGCCCGCATATCTCCTTCTTCATTTCACAACTCTCGGGCAGCGGTGTCTTCCCTAGACCATCTGATGGCATTCAGGTGCTGTCTGTGGCTGGCAGCATCCTCCCTGCTTGCTATTTGTCTTCTTTGACATTCTTGTGGACAACTTTTTCGTCTGTCCTCATTGCGGGATGGGAGTGTACTCTCCCGCGACAGGTCGCACCAGGGACTGCCTAATGGTTGGCTCGGGTAGAATGTCAGGGTGGACTTCCTCCTTGATCGACTATCTCGCTCCAGCAAGCCTCTGTTCGACGCATCCTCAGCGGGGCTTTCTTGCACGGCTGCTCAGCGTCTCTCTGGCTGGAAGTGGGTTCTTCTTCGCTTCCTGACCCACTTTAGGTATTGTTCTCAAAATCTCCCCTCATTATGATCTAGATGTGGTGGTAGAATCTTCAGAAGTCTTCTTCTCTGACTTCTTCTTCTTTGTGAAAAGGCTTTCTTTGATGAAGAAAGGACGGTCCTTCCCTGTAGCCACAACATCCACCTGGTAAAACAGGCAAGGCACAGGGGCCACTGAGAAGTATGTCCTGAATGAGGAGTAAAAGCAATAGCAGAAAGAATTGCAAGATCTTTAGGCTTGATACAGTATCCAGTGTTGTGTACATACCGATTGCAGAGTGTGTTGATAGGATAGGCAATGCTGGTAATCCGGATCGTATTGGGTATCAGAGGGAGCTTCAGAGATGCAGGAGAATAGGTAAGTAAGGGCACAATGAGGAGTGAAGCCAGAAGGAGCAATGCAAGGCAAAAGGAAACCGGAAAGGTAAGGATGGCTGGTTCCATAGAGGCAGCGATAGGGAAGTAGGGAGCGAGGAATGTACTGCTGGTACCTTCAAGAATCCAGAACCAAGACAAGATCCTACAAGTCTCCGTCTTCGCCTCCATCCTCACAATCAAAATCAAAAGGTGAGCTATTCAGTCGCAAATTCTGACAGTTTGAGACGTCAGACCGATAAACCTTGGATGGAACAAATGCAGGAGTTGATAATGGGCATGCAGGAGTTAAACTCCGAAGTACAAAACCTAAAGGCAGAAAATGCTGAACTGCATCAGATGGTCCTAACCAGAGATGCCCTGGACCAAGAGGTACGCTCATTGGGTACAGTGATCGAACAGTATGACAGCTCACCAAGCAAACTCTGTTCTTTTATGGATGCCTGAATTATTCAGTTTACATTTAAGTCTCATTTCTACACCTCGGACCGGGCAAAAGTGGGATTTGTGGTGTCCCATTTGCTTGGCAATGTGTTAACCTGGGTCTCCCCCCTTGTTTCCTCATCTGGTCATCTGTTGGATAATTATGCCGGATTTGTCCCAGCCTACAAAACCATGTTTCACTGCCTGGATGTTGTATTCACTGCGCAAGAAAAGCTGTTGCACTTCAGGAGGGCACCAGGATATGCTTTCTTATGTGACAAAATTTCAAACAGTTGGTCAAGCAAGCTGACTGGTCCCAGAAAACATGTTTGACTCTGTTTCGTACGGGCTCGCATGAGAATGTCAAGGATGAATTAGCAAGGATACCACAACCACTCAGTTTCCAAGCCTTTTTAGAACTGATACTCCAGATAGACTTTCTATCTCAGGAAAGGAAACTAGAGAGAGGAAAGAAAAGGAGATTGGTGCCTAGGCTTCCTCCGCTTCCTTCTTCGACTTCTCCCATGGCAGCACCAAGGATCTCTGGCCCAAACAAAGCCGAACCTATGCAACCGGTCAATCTACGAGGACCATCTAAGGAGGAAAAGAACAGAAGACTGGAAAAGTAACTGTGCCTTTACTGTGCCTCACCTAACCACCTGGTCCAAAATTGTCCCGTCGCCCCGTCTCGGAAGTCGGGAAACACAAGCTCCCTTTCCTGAATGGAGCCAGAAAACATGTGGCTCCAGCATTCAAACCACAGAGATTCCATTCAGGTCCTCCTTAGTGATACTCAAGGTAGTCATCCTACTGCTGAAACAGAACGCATACATGCCCTGGCCTTAGTGGACTGTGGAGCTATGGGATTGTTTACTGACGACATATGGGCTTGATTCTGTGACAAACCAAGCCCACTAAACAAACAGTAGAAGGAATCGGCAGTCAGCCTTTATCCTCGGGTCCCATAACAGAGGAGACCAAACACATAGGAATGCTGATCAACCACCACTCAGAACACCTTCATTTTGACATCATAAGGACAGCAAATTATCCTGTAGTCTTGGGGGTTCCATGGATGCATCATCGTAATCCGTACATAAATTGGGTGGCGGGAACCGTTTTTCTTGGCTCTGGGTTTTGTGCTACACATTGTCTCGGACATTCAGAAGAAATTGTCGTGAACACTACTGAGCCCATTGAACATCGGAATCTTAACTCTTTAGAAAACAGATAAAAGTGTTCCCAATTGGGAACTCCCATCCCCTGCACACTATCTACTGCCTGATGTAATCAAACCAATAATTTGTATGTGGGGTATATTAGGTATGGTCGTTCCCCTATGAATAAGGCGGCTACCATTAGCCTAATCCACAATATTTAAACAAGACTTAAACAGTTTCTGTCAGTGATTCTGCTGTACCAAATAATGATACTACAAATGTTCCATATGACACTTTTTACAAATAAATTCACAAGAGGTTTTGTTGGCCCAAAGCGTTTCGAGTAAGGACTCTTCTTCAGGGGCATAATCATATCATTGATAAATTCTGGAAAACATACAAAGAAGACCCAATTAGGGTATTTTACACTTGATTTCTGTAATACATGCATTGTACAAAATTGAAATTGCCCATCATTCAACATTGTATATCCATATTACTTACAAAAAAGAGCACTAGACAGAGTTCATCTTAAATCTCAAGGTTATTTTTCAAATTATATGGACTGTATCTGAAACTGGACCGGTCATGTCTTTATGCTATTGAGAGCAGGTTATTATTGTGTTAGAAAAAAAATGCATGTGTTAATCAGTGCCATCCTTATAGTTTGTTTCTTTGAAGCTTATGCTCTTCGTATTTCATCATAAAGAGAGTAAGAAAGGATGTGTGCTGACCTTATGATGGTTAAAATGGTTCGCCCAAACTTTTTTATTTCCAAAATAGATAGGCAATATTAAAAAAAAAAATCCATTGGTAATTTTTTTTTCCAAGTCCCTATGTAAAATTCTGAGCAAATCAAGCTCAAAGAAAGCACATGGGGGCATCCATTTTATGAAATGGATGCCCGCTGCTGTACTCGCTTTGGCTTTTGCAGCACTAATGAAGGAAAAGCCAGCCAGCTGCAGTAAACAAAAGCTACCACTGGGAGGACGGGGACCGGAGACTACAGGCAGAAAAGCTGCAGCTGCATCTCGGTAAGTGCTATTTTTTTTATAAAAATAAACACTAGCTGCGTTTTTTTTTCTAAGTTTTCCGGGCTGGAGGAGCCCGGAAAACTTAGAAATAAAACTGCAGCTTTAAAAACGTATTTATGTTTGCAGTAGCTTTTGAAGCGACTGCAAACATCAATACAACGTTATTGTGTTTGAAAACGCTGCGGTTTTTCTTTCTAAGTTTCTCAGGCTCCTCTGGCTCGGAGGAGCCTGAGAAACTCAGAAAGAAAAACCGCAGCGTTTTCAAACACAACCGCGTTGTGTTTCTGCCTGCCGTGGCTATCACTTTGGGTCTCCGGTGCTCCCCCAGGAGAGCACCGGAGACCCAAAGTGAAAGCCAAGGCAGGCAGAAACACAACACGGTTGTGTTTACATGCCGCAGTGTTTCTGCCTATAGCTGATTTCCCATTTGGGGCTCTAGGACTCCCCACGTGGAGCCCTAGAGCCCCAAATGGGAAAGCAGATTTAGGCAGAAACACAACGCGGTTGTGTCTGAAAATGCTGCTTTTTTTCTTTCTAAGTTTCTCCGGCTCGGAGGAGCCTGAGAAACTTAGAAATAAAAACTGCAGCGTTTTCAAACACAATAACGTTGTATTTATGTTTGCGGTCGCTTCAAAAGCGACCGCAAACATAAATACAACTTTTTAAAGCTGCATAGTCTCCATAGCTGAATAGTCTCCAGGACTGGTACTGCATTAGAAGTAAGTTTTACCCATGGCCACTTTGCTTAGCTTCTCTTAAATCAGATTGTGTCCACTGATTTCTTGATACTTTCGGGATTTCTTTTAATATTGATGATGAATCTATTGCAAGCTAGAACATCAAACCTGTGTCTAACATCCATAGACAGACACAGATGACTGGCAATATTTTATGAGCTTCTTTTAATAAATTGACATCATTCACTTATTTGAACCATCATTTTATGGTAAATTCATTTGTACATATTTCTTTTAGTTTGTATTACATGGATTCACCAGTTTGCAGGCCTGTAATCTAAGATGATTGCCAAATCAATTTTCGATCAACAAGGAATTCATCAGTTATTTTAACCACCACAAGGTCAGCACAAATCGTTTCTTACTTACTCTCTTTATGATGAAATACGAAGAGATTAAGCTTCTAACAAACAAACGTTAAGGGTGGTACTCATTAACACATGCATTTTTATTCTAACACTATAATAACCTGCTTTTAATAGCATAAAGGCATGACCGGTCCCGTTTCAGATACGGTACATATTATTTGATAAATTACCTTGAGATTTTAGATGAACTCTGTCTAGTGCTCTTTTTTGTAAGGAATATGTATACACAATGTTGAATGATATGCAATTTTAATTGTGTACAATGAATGTATTACAGAAATCAAGTGTAAAATACCTTAATTGGGTCTTGGTCGTCTTTGTGTGTTTTCCAGAATGTATCAATGATATGATTATGCCCCTGAACAAGAGTCCTTACTCGAAACGCGTTGGGCCAACAAAACAAAAAATCTCTTGTGAATTTATTTGTTAAAAGTGTCATATGGAACCTTTGTAGTATCATTATCTGGTACAGCAGAATCACAGACAGAAGCTGTTTAAGACTTATTTAAATATTGTGGATTAGGCTAATGGTAGCCTCCATATTCATAGGGGCACAACCATACCTAATATACCCCACAATAACATTATTGGTTTGATTACATCAGACAGTAGATAGTGTGCAGGGGACGGGAGTTCCCAATTGGGAACACTTTTCTCTTTTAGATTTTTTTCCAACCTAGATGCCAAGGTTGAGACCATCTCCCCTGCACCTCTAATTACATTGAAATCTATTCAATAGTTCATTTATTAAACACAACCATACACATTTCCCCACTTTTTCATTATAACCCTCATAAGTGTGCACAGTGTTCTTTCTTCGGTTCAAATCTTAACTCTTTAGCTCATGTGCACCAAATTCTGCAGTGATATTTTCCAAACTCGACCTCAAGGGAGCAGACCATCTTGTCCGCATTCGAGCTGGGATGAATGGAAGACGGCATTCAGAACCCCGTCCAGCACAAGTTCAGGTATTCTTAGGTATGGCCAATTTTTACAGCATCTTCATTCCTGGATTCTTGCATCTGATAATACCCATTACTCATCTCCTAAAAAAGAAAACTCAATTTGATTGGGCCAAGGAACAAGAAAAAGCCTTTCAACAAAACAAAAGTCTGCTTACGTCAACACCTATCTTGGCACAACCAGACACCACCAAGCCATTTACAGTCAAAACAAGACACTTCAAACGTGGCTGTAGGAGCAGTCCTAAGACAGCAACAAGGTGAACACTTGTGTATAGGCGCGTTACAAATGCCATATCATATCATATTATATCTCCAGGAACACCTATTGGTGTACTGTTCTAAAACTCGCAGTCCCAGCTCGAAAAGGAGCTGTTAGCTACCCGGCAAACATTTTGGGAATTACGTTATCTACTGCTAAGAGCCTTGTTTCCATCGGAATGTACGTTTACTCCAGTCACTAGAGTGTCAGAATAGGCAAGGTGGGCATATTTATTTGCGCAATACCAGTTCACAGTCACGTACATACCATGGTTACAAAATTGCTGGCAGATGCTCTATCCAGAAGACCTTATTGTTGCACACCTTGGACTCCTATGCCCCCTGGCCTGTTTCAAGACAAAGTTATTTGTCAAGTAGACCAATTTCAAGATACCGCTGGGTTGCTGGACCTCCATCAAATTATTCAACCCCCAACTCCAGCAGTTTACAAAAAAGGGTGGATTTCTCTTTCGAGATGGTACTTTCTATCTGCCCACCTAAAAGACTCCAGCTCTGCCATGATTCACTCCCGGGTGGACATAGGGGTATTAGGACCACCCTAAACACTCTTCAGTGGCACTTCTAGTGACCTATGGTGATAGCTGATGTCAAGGACTATGTCTCCTCATGCCATGTCTGTGCCCAAAACAAGAGCTCTCATGAAAGACTGGTGTGTCTGTTACAACTACCATAAATCCCCGACCAAACTTGGATGACAACGTCACACGTTTTATTGTAGATTTTCCCCTGTCAAGGGGCTCTACAGTGATTATGGTCAATAATGATCGATTTTCTAGAATGGCTCTTTTTTCTTCCTTAACCAAACTGCTAACAGCTTCCCAAATGGCGACATTATTTTTGACCAACGTTTTTTATCCACGTGGACACCCAACAACAATCATTTGGACACCATTGTGTGAACAACTGGGTATACAGGCATACAGAGAGCTATGTCCATGGGATATCATCCTCAGACCAATGGGGTCACTGAAAGAACCAACCAAACCCTAAAGCAATACTTCCAATACTTTTCGTTACAACTACAGGAGGACTGTCAAGTTCTACTACCCACTGCAGAATTCACTTACAATAACTCTATTTATTATTCACTCAATACCTCTCCATTCCATTGTTCCTATGGTTTTCATCCTACAGTCTTTCCCTCTGTTGCCATCAGAAATTACCTTGTTCCATCTGTAGATCAATGGATTTCTGATCTCCGTATGATACATAAGGCCACCAAAGATCATCTGGAAAAGGCACAACAAAGTGCTTTGCCGACAAGAGGCGGAAACCTGTATCTCGATATTCTGTTGGTGATCTGGTGTGGCTTTCTTCTAAATATTTACTCAAACACTTATGCCCTACCAAATTGTCCCCATCGCTTCTATGGCCCCTTTTCCATTCAGTGAGTGGTTAACCCTGTGGCTTATCATCTATCCTTACCCACTACATGGAAAAGGATTCATCCGGTGTTTCACACCTCCCTATTGAAACCATTCACACCCCCGGGATCTACTTCAAGCCCTTTTCCACCTCCAACTCTGTCCCTGATCACCAAGTGGAATTCGAGGTATGCAGCATTTGCGACTCCAGGTATCGGCGGCGACGCCTCTACAATTTAGTAGAGTGGAAGGGGTATTCCCCCAGTGAGAGAATGTGGGAGCCGCTCAGTACCATCAATGCTTCCATACTCATGTGACAATTCCTTCGCTTGCACCCGGGCAAACCAGGAGAAGTCGGGTATCGGAGGTGGCATACTGTCATGGTTCCCAATCCATGGATGTTATACTCTACCTGGTGTTCGGAAGGGGGTGACCCTGTCCCATCTGAGCCCTTTAGAGTAAGGCAAGCTGCATTCGAAGCACTATGATGGGCCAGGGTGGGGGAGGGAGGCTGATGGTATGAGCTGACCCAGTATAGCCCAAGACACGAACAAGACAGCCACTTTGTGTAGATGTTAGTAATCCTAGTTAAGAGACAAGGCATGCATGAACGCAGCATTTCATGCACTAGGCCCTAATTGCAAGATGAGGGTATTTCCAGTTATGCCTGAGCTCCCATGAGGACAACCCACACCACCAACCGTCAAAGTTCATTCATTGTTCTAACAGTGTTGGAAATATATTTTTCTATCCAAAAGGAATGTGTCCTACAAGGCCACGATCACAGATCGGCACCTGGTGTGAATGTTATCTTGCAATGGCTAAATTCTGACCTGTCCTACCCACCAGACGAACATGCGTCATAACCCATATAACTGACTAAGTCCCAAAATCCCTGATTTTCATGGCACCAGGTGACCTTCGACAATCACCCCTAAAGTAACAAGTCTTGAGTGTTCAAAGAGAACAGACATTGCACGTCTATGAGCTACAATGATGTGATTTGTATTGCGAGGTGCTGGGAGGGATACATTATAGTTCAAAATGAGGGTGGAGACCTTGGAGCCAGATTTCAGAAAGGAGAGTGAGTGAAATGTGCGTTTGGAGGTCAGAGTACCCTCCTTTGTGCCAGTCTGAAAGCCTAGTATAATGATGAAGTAGCATTGAATTAGCAGTGTAGTTAATTTGGCGATGAGAAGATGATATCCGCAGAACCCGTGTGATGGAAGACAGTCAGATTGGGCTGGAACTATGAACTGGCATCCCTTATGGGGCAGGCGGACCCTGTATAGGCACACACCAACCAGGCGCACAGGTTTTTACTGCAAAGACGTGAGTCATGATGATGATGTGTCTCCTCTTAAGCCTCCGTTTATACCCTTTTGCAGCAGAACGTTCTTAGCAGCAGAGTTCTTTGCTGTGGCTCTCATCTTTGTGTGAGATATTAAAACTGGTTACCCTTACAAGATCGACTTGGGCCTTTCTTCCCTAGTGGGTTGTATTCTCTCATGCGTGAGCAGTCAAGGGTGTGCCTTCAATTGGTGACACCGATGTGATCCTAGCGCCCCCTGTATTTGCGGAGGCTTACAGGCAGGTTCTCCAGTAGGAGCCACGGCCAACTACAGCAAACCGTTCCCAAAAAACACAAGTTCCGGGTGGTTTAGCAGGAGTCATTTTAAGAGAGGTCCTCTCTGCTCTTTGAAGCGGGCGCGGCTCTGAGGAGAGTGCAGGCCGGTGATGGAACCATGTGACGGAGGAGTTCGGGTGAGCATGCACATGTGAGTAGACTCTTGTAAGTGATAACTAGTAGAGGACAGATGCATGGGGAAGTGTGAGAGGTGTGAACATGTGGAGAGCAAGGTTGTTGAGGTGACGTGGGCATGCTTTGTGTTATCTCTTATTGGTGTTTGTATTGGAAAGAGATTATAAGGTAAGGCAAAGGTAAGGCATGGAGCCTTTCCTCGGTATGGGAGAGAAGGTGGTACCACAATAAAATATAATTTTTTAAAAGAGGAATACAGAAATAAAAGTAGTGGTCCTGTGTAAACAGTGGGCCTGGTAGTGGTTGTTATTTGTGGCTGTTATTTCATTTTATTGTATCCATGTTTTATTGGATGAAGAACAGGCCCTAGGAGGGGCATTCGTTGTGTGTGTTGCGGTGTGGTGTGACATTGGATGGTTGTGTGAAGTAGTGTGTGTGTGTGTGGAGGAGGGGGGACAGAAAAAGGGTTGGGTTGATTTTCCTGGTTTGTTACAAGCAGCGGTAGCATGCACGGCACGTTAGCAGGGCTTTGTAAGGTTAGCAAGACAGACAGCACCAGCATGGGAGGAGGAATGCCAATAGAGTATATGTACAAGGCCCAGCCACTGTATCGTGACAGGGTGGAGAAATATCATAAGCAGTGGATCACGGAGACATGAGAATAGGGGAAGCCCTGCCCGTGGCCAGAGCAGGGCTCCCACAATAAGAACGTCTTGGAATATGTCCACATTTCTAGTAGCTAAGTATAAGGGGAAACGGCTACAATTTTAGACCTCTGGCGAATGTTTGTGGACACAGATGACCAAGTGGACGGTGAGGGGGCACAGATACAGAAAGATAGAAGGTGTAGGAGGGCAGAAGGAGAGGGTGGGGCACCAGAGGAGCGCGGGGGATTATATCCCTTGACAGTGTGTCCCGCAAGCGGGTAAAAAAATACAACCTATGTGCCCACTGTGATAGGGACCCCTTCAGCATCAGCAACACCACAGGCTACCGCTGCCCCAGCCCCATATGCATACCCACATGAAGTATCGGCATATGCAGGTGTCAGGTCGAGAGATTTCTTAGAAAGGTTTCAAAGTTGCTAGCAGAGCTGAACAGGAGGAAGGCATTTTCAAGAGAAGTGGGGGATGAAGGAGTGGCTGAAGAAGTATTGGGAGAATGGAGATCAGGGGGAGTTGCTGCTCATGGTGGATAATGAAGGAATAAGAAGCATATGTGTTAAGTAGGAGGGAAGCAAGTGCGAGTGGACACTCTTTGGACAGGATAAAACAGTGTTTTGAGACAATGAGAGGGTGGGCGACCATGGCACATTTGATGAGGGACAGGGTGAAGAAGCAGCTGACAGTACCACCCCCAAGTAGAAGGCTTATGGATGGGAGGGCAGGGTGAGGAATAGGGCTGGCCGGATGGCGTTAGTAAAGAGAAGGGGAGTTATGAAGAAGGGTGGGGGAAGTGGGCGAAGATGCAGATGCCCCTCATATATAAGGGGGCAGGGAGGACACAGTATGTGCCCTGGCCCCAGATGGATAAAAACAACTGGATTAAGGCTCTCCCACAACTCACAGTAGGGGCCAGTATGTGGATATATGATTTTGAAAAGCAAACAGCAGGGGTTTCCCTGGCAGTGAGCGATATCAAGAGCTTGATGGTCGCTATAATTGGGGACCAGGCCGGGGATATGTGGGTGAAAGCTGGGTATCCGGGTATAACCTTGGGGGACAATGCACACGATGGAGCATTGTTCAATGGAATTAGAGCACAGGTGTGGGATAAGCTACGAAGGGCTTTCCCAGATACCGCCGAATTACAGTCCCTGATGCAGTGTACAAAGGGCGATGAGGACCCAGCTAAATTCATTCTTAAATTACAAGAGATGTGGAGAGCTAAAACGGGAGGAGCGTGGGATCGTTCAATATCATTTCTCTATTTTATTGTAAAGAGGGGCTTGCCAAAGGAAGTGCAGAAGGTGTTAGATAAGATTGTAGGTATTGAAGCAAAGGGGTGGCCAGAGATACAGAGTATAATAGTGCACCATTGTAAAAGAATCAAGGAGCGGGACAGAGAAACAGCCCAAAAGCGTCAAACGGAGGAAGTGAAATTGGTAGAAAAGAAATTGGCAAAAATGGTTGTCCAGGCACAGGTGTCGACGCCAGCACAGGTGGAGGGGACAGAGCGCACCAAACAGGTTGTGAGTGCCACTTCTGCTCTGCTCTGGGCTGAAGGAGGACAAGGACAGTGGGCAAGAGAGCAACAGTATCCTAGTCCACAGTGGCAGCAAGGAGGACCACAGTGGGGAAGGGGGGGCTTCCGAGGAGCAAGAGGGGTGGGGATTTCAACCCGTTTGAGGTGGGGGCATTTTGCAAGAGAATGCAGGAGCAGGTCTGCAATGGGGTTTAATTATGGGTCATATCAGCATTGCCATGAGCCCCAAGTACCCCAAGACCCCCAAGGAATAGGGTATCCACAACAGGGGCAACCCTGTAGAGGCCTCAAGCCTCTCATATACAGGTGCAGGAGCCGCCACAGCTACAGCAGGGCGATGTGGCCCCTGTCAATAGGGTACCAAGCAGGACTATCAGCCCCTTTGGAGGAGCAACGGTGATGAGGGGCAGCCCCTTCTCGTTCCCGGACTGAATACATATCCTGATTAGGACAGCCCACAGAGAGCACTTGTGTGTCTGTTCTTGTCAATAACCATCCACCCTGAAGAAGAACCCTTGGTGGGGGCGGAGATAGCAAACAAACAGTTCATATTTATGGTGGATTCAGGTGCAACAAAATCATCTATCATGGGAGGGAATTTTCCATTATCACGCAAATATCTTGGCACGCAGGGATTCTCTAGGGCTATTTCCAAGGTTCCATACACTGAGGATCTGGACATGAAGGTGGGAAGAAGGTGGTGCAGGCTCCCTTACTATATTCTGAAAGTTCCCCTGTCAATTTGCTGGGCAGGGACCTGCTCAGTAACTTATACATGACAATTTCATTTACAGATTACGGTATAGTTTTCTCTGCACCTGGGATGTGTGCAATAAGGGCAATGCTGATAATACACACAATGACCAGGGCGGTGGTGGTTCGCGGGACTCCCATCGACCCGACATGTTCATTTATGGTATTACTGTGCTCGAGCATGAGGTCTTCAGATTGTTAAACAGTGCTGGTGAGTGCCTGCAGATTTAATCTTTCATCGAGTTGTGTCACCTGAGGTGGTAGCAGGAACAATATTGTTGCTGAATTTTCAGGGATTGTTGCTCTCTGACAAGAGGATTGGCATGCTAGGAACAGACAGGGACGGGTGTGAGTGACGCACACAGTGCTCTACATAGATCCACTGTGCTCTATATAGATCCAACAGTTAAAGGAAGTGATGGATGACAAGCTGTTTGAGAACAATGACATAAATGGGGAGATACTATTAAAGATTTCCATCCCCTGCGACACAATGGTACAGTACCGAAGGGTGCATTGCCCTCTGATGGCAGCACTAAGAATTTGCAGTTGTTCCTAATCCTGCGACAATTCTATGCAGTAACCCCAAATAAGCCACATACTTCACCGTAGTGGACTTGAAGAACGCATTCTTCTCAATGCCACTCCACCCTGAGCCGAGGTACCTCACGGCATTTACACAGGGCCTGATGCATTTAGAACATACTAGATTACCTCACGGGTACTGTGAGAGCCAGAGCATCTTTAACGTAATACTGCACGCTGAATTTAGGAACGTCCAGGTAAGCAGAATGATTAGCCAGTACGTGGACGATCTGCTAGTGTGTAGTGACAGTGAGCAGCACTGCTGAAGGGATTCCATTACACTCTTACAATTGCTGGCTTATAAGGTCGACAAGGCTAAGTTGAAATACTGCCAACGGGAGGTACTCTATCTGGGGCAGTTCATATCAGCGAATGGTAAAAGAATATTACCAGATAGGCCAGCGTTGGCACGTGCCACCCCCAGACCCACCTCAGTTAAAGAAATGCAGATGTTTTTGGGGCTGTGCAACTACTGTAGGGCATGAATCTTAGATTATGTGGCATAAACAAGAACACTTCTGCCGGCCCTTAAGGAAGCACAAAAAACAAAGGATCATATGTTACAGTGATGATCAAACAGGTTGACGATCTAAAGGAAGTCATTCGTTCAGCACCCATACTGGGCACCCCACTCTACATACAGAAATGTTACTTGTTCTCACATTCAGATGGCCAGTTTATGACTACAGTGTTGACACAGAAGAGCACTATGGGCCATAAGCCATTGGCCTATTACAGCGCCACTCTGAATTCAGTGATGCACAGGTTGTTCGCGTGCGAACAAGCTTTAGCAGGTGCTACATTTGCAATAGAAAAAAGTTCTACTATTGTAATGAGGTGCTCAGTTACATTGTATGTGGAACACTCTCTATTTGCCATCCTGGAAAGGTCAAAGTCCACCCTTCCTATGCAGATATCTTCAGCATATGCGATCATTATTTGAAAGCCCCACATTAATGTGTTTAGACGCAAAACAATGAATCCTGCCACGTTCCTAACAGATATGCCCACTGCCGAAGATCTAACGGTGCATGACTACGCCACATACAGGGGGGAGAAAGATGACATCCCGAAAGCGAAAGATTGCGCATTGAAGGGGGGTGATATGATAAATGATATGGCATTTATAACGCACCTGTAAACAAGTGTTTCTAGGCGCGACAAGACACAGAGGTGGAAACAAAAGGAGGACAAAAAGATCTTGCAAGTCCTTGTGTCACTCAGATCGTGCAAAAGCAGGGAAGGGGGAGCGGAGAAGTGCTGAGGGAAGGGGGGAGGATGGAGAAGTGCGGGACAAAGGAGAAAACAAGAGTGCAGCCAACGGATGGCATGAGCGGATAATCATAAGTACAGCCAGGTGGCGGCAAATAAGTGCAAGAGAGGGGACTGTAGGGTTACAGATACAGACCATAAGTGCAGGGGAGCCATGAGGCAGTGCAGGATTTCAGCTGGACAGGCAGGGACATGGGTCCAAATTCAGAGGGTGAGCAGGTGACATGGAACAGGCAGGTGATCAGCATGGGAGAAGAGGAGAGAAGGCAGAAGCAAAGAGAACAATTTCAGAGTCAGGGAGGCTGTTCCAGAGGGAGGCCCCAGACGAAAACAGAGATCTGCCCCCAATTCTTTGCTTGGAAAAGCGACTGACCCTCAGAGAGTTGGAGGTGGAAGAGCAGAGAGCTTGAGAAGGCAGATATTTAGGAAGAGGGAGTTGGAGTTTGTGTAGTCCCAGGCCCCAGAATGCCTTGTGGACAATGCAAAGGGTCTTGAACTTGATCCGTGCTGCCACTAGGAGCCAGTGAAGGGATTTTAGAGCTGGAGAGGTACGATCTCTGGGCTTGAGTCAAGGACAGGATTTGCAGTCCTGTTCCGGATGAGCTGTAGAGGACGGAGAGTAGGGGCAGGAAGATTCAGTAAGAGGTTGTTGCAGTAGTCCAGCCTAGAGAGAACCAGTGCTCTGCAGACAGTGAGCTTCTGGGCGAAAGTGAGCAAGGGAACAATACCTCTAAGTAGGTGCAGCTGGTAGTTTGACTCCTTAGAGACATCAGAGATGCGAGGAGAGAAGGAGAGTGTGGAGTCAAAGATGACCCTGAGGTTCTTAGCCTTACAGGTAGGAGAAGGAACAGGGCCAGGGTGGGAGGCCAGAGAGTGAGAGGAAAGGAGGGAGATGGTGTTCGGATGAGGAAGATCTCAGTCCCACTGGCAGAGATCATTGGTGGCCCACCACTCTCGAATTGCAGAAAGACAGTCTGGAATGAATGGAGTAGATGGGGCTGAGGGAAGCCAGAAAGAGAGCTCAGTGTCATCCACACAGCACTGGAAGTTGGAACAGAAGGCAGCTATGCGGAGTGCAAGAGGTGCCAGTTATTGGTTGAACAGCCAGGGAGAAAGATTAGACCCCTGGGGAACATCACAGGTAGAGAGAGAGATAGAGGAGAGAATGGACCCCATTTGGATCTGGGAGAGTCGATCAGTGAGAAAGGAGGACAGCCAGGCCAGGGCCTGATCAGTGATATCCAGGTTGTGACAGAGCCGGTTGAGCAGGATGGCATGGTTGACTGCATCAAAAGCAGAAGAAAGATCGAGGAGAATGAGGACAGAAGATAGGTTAGAATCGCGGTTTGAGAGCAGGTCTTCACAGATGTTCAGGAGAGCAGTTTCCATGCTTCTGACCGCTCTTTAGCCAGACTGATGGTCATGGAGACAACCAACAGATTCAAATAGAAGGTTAAGCCAGGAGATGGACAGCTATGAGGAGTGTGCCCAGGAAAGGAGAAATTGAGATCGGATGAAAGTTGGCTGGACAGGAGGGAATCAGCAGGTTTCTTAAGAAGGGGGTGCAGAAAGGAGCACTTCAGAGGGGAGGTGAAAGGGTGTGCAGAAATTGGCCAAGGATGGAGCAAGAGTGTCAATGTGGTCCTTGATGGTTTTGCAAGAACAGGGAAGAACCTGTTTTGACAAGACTTTCATAGATTGGACTTGTCTACAAACGTCACCAGGGGTGAACAAAGGAAAGGATGAGAAGGGAGGAGGAGTGTCAGCTGCAGCAGGGCCTGGAGCGTAGGAGGAGGATGGAGAGGAGGAGAGGGTGAACAGGATGACCTGAGTTTTAGTGATGCAATGAGAAGCCAGGGACTTGCAGAGGACCTGGAGGGTACAGGAGAAGTAGAGACTACAGCAGGATTGGCCAGCTCCTTGCAGGTTTTAAAGAGTTTGGTAATTTTGTTAGATGCCACAGAGACGTGGGCTTGGATGTGTGCTGTCTTTTTAGCAAGGACAGAGAGTCTGTATTGCTTTTGTAGAAGGCAGCAGGCCAGTTTGTCAGAGGGTGTACCTGTTGCCCTCCTCTCAGCCACCCTACACTTGGATTTAAGGGTGACGAGGTAGGAGTCATACCAAATGTTGCACTTGGATTTGGGCTTCATGCAGATCCCCATGACAGGGGCAAGTACATCAAGAGTGTCAGAGATAGAGCAGTGAAGGTTGGAAATGGCTGTGCCAGGGTACGAGTCAGACAAAGGTGCAGAAGGAGTAGAGAAAGTGGCGGCAAAAGCATCAACTGGCACAAGCTTCATGGGTCAGACGACCAAGAAGGTGGGCGGCAGAGCTGGGGTAGGCTTGGCCTGAGAGAGATAGATGAGAGGAAAGGAGAAAGTGATCTCTCCAGGTGAGAGGGTTAGAGAGAGAGAGGGAGGTCTGAGGAGATCAGAAAATCCAAGATGTGCCCTGCCGAATGAGTCGGGCTGGAGGGGTGAAGAGAGAGAGAGCGAGAGAGAGAGAGAGAGAGAGAGAGAGAGAGAGAGAAAGAGTCACAGAGGTTGCAAAAAAATCCAGACAAGGACAGGAAGCAACCAGGTGGATGTTGAGGTCTCCAAGAAGGAGAGGTTGAGAGGTAGAGGCAAGGAGGAAGGAGGTGAGGCCCACCCACTCAGAGCGGAAGGAGGTTACCTAGCCAGGCAGCCGGTAGATAGGGGCCAGTGAGAGAGAGGTCAGAAGAGAGCGAGAGCCTGCAGACCGGGTATTCAAATGAGGAGGAGTCCTGCATTGGAATGATAGAGGCAGGGATCCACTCTGGCAAGATCAAGGCTACACCCCGACTGGGTCGTTTGGTTATGGGTGCGAATAGGATCTTGTAGCCATCAGGGAGGAGAATGTCAAAACTCGTGACAGGTCTGGCCATGAACCACATCGAGATATTCTTTCAAGACGTCCTTTCCTGCTGGGATAACGGAGACTTCTTCCTTTAAGTCTATCCTGCAATCTTCAGGTCGGTGAGGTGGGAGGAGTTTGGGAACAACATCTTCAAAAACCTCTTTGTACTCTTGATAATGAACGGGAATGGCAGAAATAGAAACTGTAGACTGATTGATAGGACATGCAGAGACTTCTACTCGTTGCTCCTTGGTGCAAGTCCTTCCACAGAAATCTGAGTTAAAACTCAGTCGATTAGCACTCCAGTCAATAGAAGGGTTGTGAAGTCTCAACCAAGAAATGCCAAGTATAACTGGAAAATGAGCAGCCCTGATAGTGTCAAAGATTATCTCTTTGGTTTGATTCTTCATGGTTATCTGTAATGGTAATGTTTCCATAGTAACAGGTCCTGACGACAAGGGACGTCCATCAACACCTTCCACAGGAATGGGCTTCCTCTTCTGCCTAAGCGGAATACCATTGTCTTGTGCCCATGAGGAATCTATAAAGTTGCCTGCAGCACCGCAGTCTAACATGGCTAACACCGGAATCGAGACTCCATTAGTAGAGTTCAATGATACTTGAAATATCATCAGTCGGTTGTCTTCTCCTGTGTTGGTGGTGTTGCAAGGGTTTGTGCCACCTTCCCCGTAGTCTCGCTTGCGTAGACTCGGGGTTGCGCGTTTCCCGAACGCCGAGATGGAATCACTGTACAATTCTTCAACTGATGGTCTGAAGACCCACAATACATGCACAAATTGTGTTCTCTCCTTCGTCTTCTCTCATTAGAAGACATGGGTCCTCTGGTTGCACCAATCTGCATTGGTTCCTCTGTAGAAACACGATCCTTGAGTTGTGCACTAGCTTGGGTGTTCCATTGGAGTCCTCGACCCTTCCGTTTCTCTTGGCGTCTCTCATGCAACATGAAATCTATCCGGAGTACCAAGGAAACCAGATCGCAGAACGTCTCGGGTCTTTCGACTCGTGCCAACTCATCCTTTATATCTTCGTGTAACCCTCTTCAAAATATGGTCTGTTGAGCAGTGTCAGGCCATCCTGCTAAGCTTGCCAAACTTTGAAAGTGAGAAATATATGTCTGAACGTCTTGGTTCCCTTGTTTTACATCCATGAGGGCCTCATATGTAGAATACTGAACCTCAGGTCTTTCGAAACTAGTCTTAAGATTGCGAACAAATAAGTCATAATCATTTGCTGAAGGATCATCAGAGGTAACTAGAGGTGTTGCCCATTTTAAAGCGCTACCCGTTAGGTTAGCTATCAGGAATCCAACACGTGATCTACCAGACTCAAAATTCCTCCTTCTGAAAGAGAAATAAACGGTACAAGCGTCGAGAAATTCCTTCATTCCCTTAGGGTCACCATCATATTTGTTAATGGACAGGGGCATCGGTGGTAGTTCACCTCTTCCTTCATCTCGAGTTGCGACTTGCTGACGAAGAGCTTGATTTTCAGCCTGTAGATTCTGCATATCGACTCGTAATGCTTGAATGGCGTTACACATCTCTTGAATCTGTTCTGGAGTAGCCATTTTCTTTGTCTTTGGGCGTTGTATACTGTCAAAACTTGCAACCCTGGTTCCCTTTTCCAACTCCTCCTCACCTGAATCTCCGTCTAATTCTTCTCGGAGTTCCGTCTTCTCCTTCTTTCATGTCTTCTTGATTTCTTTACTCTTTCTTTGATGCAAGTATGGGCGTGACTCCCCGGAGGCCACCGTGACCGGATAGGAACCGAATCCCAGGAGCCTCCCAAGTGCCAACCCACTGTTCCAGGGAAAAAGCCGTAGGCAGAACAAACCCTGTGTGAATGGTCTTCTTTGGGTTGAATAGAAGAGTAGAAGCGAGTCCAGTTCCTTCTTCGGTGTAGGTGAACAAGTAGCCGGTGGTGCCGAAGGTACTGAGGCACACTAGAAGCACAGGAAACTGGTCAAAAGGTAGGAGAACGCCAAGGCAGCGATACCACGAACTGATGAATTGAAGACTAGAAAGCCTTTAACAAGAGAAAGAAACTCCAGGCGAAAGAACAGGAGTGAGTAGAACAGAAACGGTAGTCAGAAAGAAAATTAAAACAAAGTAATAGCAGAAAGGAAAGGTACAGGGGCTGATGAGTTAAGAACAACCTCAAGGTGCGATTAACAGGGATCAAACCGTTAAGAGAAAAAAGGCTTCCCAAAAATAGTACGTTTACCTCTGTGTAAGATAGTGAATGAAGAGAGAGGAAAAGCCACAGGAAGCAATAAAAGGTAGCGAAATATTCAGCAACACAGCGCTGGTAAGGTAAGAAAGTACTACGATACAACGCATCGGAGCACTGGTGCATTGTGCGTAAATACGTGCTGACGGCCATCTTGGATAATGCATAGACCGCTACACGAAGTTTCCAGCATCCATGTTAGGTGTACTTCCATCGGTTCTAAACCTTCCAAGGTCGATGCATTACAGTTGTCCTGAGGGCCTTGGAACAAGACAGTGCCATTTAGATAAACATTTATGGTGGTCTTGGAAGAGTAGAAGGGGGCCAGGGGGTCCTCCAAAAGGGTGCCAACATTAATGGGTGAAGAGGAGAAAGGAGAGAGCACAGACACCATATGGTGAGTCCATAAGCCTGGAGAGGGAGCAACAAAGATGATGTTGGTTAGGTTCTGTCTGGAGGAAGCGCTGGTGTAGGTATCAGTGATAGAGAGGCCTGGGTTGGAGAGCGAGCAAACACGATCAAGGATAACGAAGGAACGGCGCAATCAAGGTCGAGGTGATGTTCGGTGATGGGTCCTCGACAATTGACCAGGAGGATGGACAGAGACATACAGGGGCAGCAGTGGTACGACTTTAGGAAGGGGAGTACGAGACAAATTGTCCATGCATTATTCGGTGGTGGAACTCATAGCGCTCATTGAAGCAATGAGAGCATCCCAAGGGTGCCATGTCACAATATATTCAGACTTGTACGTCACAACAACTGTGCACGCCAGTCTATCCAGCTGGGAGAGGAGGGGGTTTTGAAGGGCGGATCGGTTTTCAGTGCATCATGTGACACTGTTAGAAACACTGACAGAAGCATTATCCTAGCCATCAGTTTTGGCGGTCGTCAAGTGCGCCGCCCACACTAATGGGATGGACGAAATATCAACGGGCAACACAGCCGCCAATGCAGCAGTCAAAATGGCAGAGTATCTACCAAATAAAATGCCTGCTGAGTACATTGTGACCACTCCACCAGACAGCAAACATCCAACCCCTTACACAGCATTACCGGTCTCCCAGATAACAGAGTTACAGGAGAAGGGCACCAGAAAGGGAGAAGGAACTGTGGCTACGCTGGGGATGTAAACAATCCCTAACTGATCTATTCTGGAGACAAGAGAGCCCTGGGAAGAGCGCTGGGAAGACAGTAATGCCCCACGAGCATTTGAACAGCTACACTATCCATCCCACAGTTTGAAGCAGCCCAGATATACAGGAGAACTGGTTCCTAGCAAACATCCAGGAGAGCCATCACAGAAAGTGGTTGTACATAGCACCACATGTCAATGTTTTTGTGCAAGGATGATACTACGGACGTTATGGGGCATATTGCCCCGCCCTACTGGGCAGTTCTGTGAATTACATAGATTACACCGACATGAATTAGAATTGCAATGGTACCAAGTATCTCATAGTTGGGGTTTGCCCTTTTTCATGGAGGTTGGAAGCAGGGCCTTATGCACATCCGCATGGCAAATGTGCTGCTAGATTTTTGGTACGCAAGGTTTTCCCTCGATGGGGTGTGTGCCATCATGCTAAGGTCAGACAATGGCTCACATGTTTTCAATGCACTGGTTTCAGAATTTTACAGCACTACTCCGCATTAAGCACCACTTGCCGATATACCACCCACAGCCCAACAGCATTGTGGAGAGGATTAACAGGCTCCACAAAAGCAAATTGTCCAAACTGTGTACCAAATTGAAGAAGAAGTGGGTGCACCTCTTGCCCCCGACCCTCTTCAGTCTATGCACATAGTCCAGAAAAGACCACCATGTGTCACCTCACGAGGTGGTCAGTGGTCGGCGTATGCACACCCCTATGTCTCCTGTAAGAAGAGCTTCAGACGCACATAAAGCAGCAGCAGTGTTAGGTGATGAGTTCAAAGATTATTTGACCACTCTAACGCAGGCAATTAAATGTATGTCCCTACAGATTGCACCTCCCAGAATTGAGACAGCAGACACACCGGATGTAGCAAACACGACGGCGACTGCTCTCGAGTGCATAACTACACAACCGCTGCTGCATGGTGACTATGTCGCAATTTTATGCATAGGTGGAACAACTCCAGGTTCCACGGGCCTTACGCGGTAGTGTTTTGCAGTCCCCTCGCTGTGAAGGTAAAGGGCTTGCGATATTGGGTCCAGCTCTCCGACGTTAGCAGGGCACCTCGAGACAGTATGATGGCACTACAGTTATCTTGAAGGAGTGGCAGTAGTACCTACTCCCTATCTAACTCATCGGCCTGTGTAGGCACAGCAAAGTGTGCGGTGTCCCACTCCTCTAACGGGTCAGTTGCAAGCTCCATATATTTCTTTTTTCAGGAGCTCTCTCTATCTCTCTCAGTTAAAGATACGTCTGTACGTCTCTGCTTTTCCTTGTTCTGTGTCATCTGTTTCTATTTTGTTTGTTTTGTTTGTTTAATTTATTTGTAAAGCGCTCCGGACCCAGGGATATATGGGCGCACAAGAATATGGTTACAGAGTACAAGTTAAACATATAATACAGTTATACAATTTACCACTACAGTATTTTATACATTTACAGTTAGCATAGGAGATATATAGTGGCAATAGTATGTACACAAGGATGATAGAGGCTAGTGCCCGCAGATATAAGTAGGTAGTGAGTGAGGGCTGGGAAGGGTAGGTGTGTGAAGTGTCCTGAATCACTTGTAGTGGGGTGAGTTTTTATTCAGTAGCCAAGTGATAGCCTGGGTTCTGAATGGTTGAAAGGTGGAGATGGTTTTGATGTCCAGTGGAAGTGTATTCCACAGTTGGGAGGCAAGAACCGGGAAGCTGGTTCCTCCGGCTCATTTTAGGGTGTATTTGGGCACCATCAGGCATAGTGTGTTAGTGGATCTGGTGATTCTGATGTTAGGTTTCAGGGTGAATTTGTTGGTTAGATAGGGAGGTGCAAGGTGGTTCAAGGCTTTGTAGGTGAGGCATAAGGTTTTTAGGTCAATTGTTTGTTCGATGGATAGCCATTTACATGTTTTTCTGATAGCAGAGATGTGCTCTCTTCTGGGAATATTAAGCGCAGCTCGGAGTGCATTGTTTTGGAGGAGCTGCAGTTTATTGATGATGGATTTGTTTGCACCTGCATAAAGGCTGTTGCAGTAGTCCAGTTTGGTGGTTACAAAGGATTTTGTGGTCAACCAGGTCAAAAGCTGCAGAGAGGTCCAAGAGAAGAAGGATAGCAGCCTTGCCTTTATCTTTGAGTTTGTCGATCTGACTTTTAAGATCAACAAGGGCCGTTTCTGTGCCATGTTGAGGTCGAAAGCCAGACTGACGGATTCCTAATAATTGGTTGGATTCTAGATGGTCCTGAATTCGTAAATAGGCGACTCTATCAATAATTTTTTGTAAGAACGGGACAGTGGTGATAGGTCTATAGTTAGTCGGTATAGTCGGGTCAAGAGTTTGCTTTTTTAAGAGTGGGAGGACCCAGGATTGTTTTAAGTTACTTGGGACTGCATTGCTGGAGAAGGACAGGTTTATTAGCTTGGTAATGAAGGGGGATAGATCCCTAGCTGCATCTTTTATGATTTGTGCGGGGAACCTATCCCCTTTGCAATTTGAAGGTTTCAGGGAGGCTATAATTTTTTGTACTTCAGGTACCGTTACTTTTTTTAAAGTAAAACCTGAATTGGTGACAGTTGGTGATTGTGAGGTTAGTTTGGCGGTTGGGCTGTTGGAGAGTTGTTGTCGTTTGTTTACAATTTTAGTTTGGAGCCCAGTGATTTTGGTGGCGAGGGCATTCTGGATGGCCGTGCACCAGGGTTTATCCTTGGTGCATGTATCTGTGGGGGGAATGGGGTTTTCAAGTTCTTTTAAGATGTTGAATAGTTCTCTAGTACTAGATCCTGCTTTGGTGATCCTGGAGTTGAAGGTTTCTTTTTTGGCACGTATTATCTCAGTTTTGTAGAGGGCGGTGATATTAGTCAGGTTAGTTTTGTTTTCTGAGGAGGGAGCTGTTTTCCACAGTGTTTCGAGTTTGCTTTTTCTTTGTCTGAGTAGTTTAAGTTCAGGGGTGTACCAAGAGTTCAAGTGTGCTTTGGGTTTCTCTTTGCGCATTTTATTTTTTTTAACTTTGGTTTTATTAGTAGTTTTTAGAAGGAAAAAACAAACGGCAACGCTGGGAGCGTTGTTATCATCACTTTTAACATTGACATAAATCCCCCAGGTTCCCTCCCCCCCCTCCCCCCCACCCCAACTCCTCCCCTCCCCCCAGATCAGAGTCACTTCGAAAGTCGGACAGCTGGGGCTGCCATCGTAGCTCCTTGTACGTTGCCACAGAGGTATGCTATGCTCTCACGTCCAAATTGGCTGGATGAGATCCGCTGTCTCCCGGGTCCTGGGCTACTCCTACATCCTTGGTTGAAGCATTCCAAACCTACCCCCCGCCAACTCGCCAGAGTGTTCTCATGTTGTCAGTGGGGGTCCCAACCCCATGCCCCATAGACCCCATACCAGTTAACCTGAAAGGAGCCCAGTTCATTATTTACCATGGCCGTCAGTTTATCCATTAAGAACATGTTTTTGAGTTTCTTAAGCCAGTCTTCTTTGGATGGGGTCTCTGGGCTCTTCCACCTTTGTGCAAGGGCCACTCTACCCGCCCGTAACATCGTCTCCCACATTCTTGGGTACCTATACAGTTCAGTGTCCTCCGGGGGGAGGCCCAGCAACATCGTTAGGGGGTTGAGTGGGATTAGTTCCTCGGTGACCTCGGCCATCCACCCCCGTACTTTCTCCCAGAACTCCTGCACCTTGGGGCAGGACCACCACATATGCCCCCTCGACCCCACTTGGCCACAGCCCCTTGGACACCTGGGGGACACTCCCGAAAACATCCTGGACAGTTTCAACGGGTCCCTGTGCCAGCCCTGTAAGATTTTGAAGTTGTGCTCCATGTCCGATGTAAATAGGTTCCCATGGAATGCTATCTTAAAGACTTTGGACCACGCCTCCTCTGTAAGTGGTTCTCCCGCCAGGTCATCCCAGAACCCTCGGAACCCTCTTCTCCCCTCCAAGTTAACGGTGTTCAGTATTCGGTACATTTTGGAGACCGCCCCCTTCCTTGATGTGGCCGTGTCCAGAAATTTTTCGAAGGGGGTCAGCTGTCTCCGTAGGTTCTGGCCCCATGATTGGTCGCAAAGGATGCCTTTCAGGCGCAGATATTCAAAGATTGAAAGGGACTCCCGCCCCAGAGCGTCTCGCAGGGCCTCGTATTCGAGGAACTCGCCCTCTTTGAACAGTTGTCCCGCCCATTCCAGACCCCCGTCCGACCAGGACTGGGCACTCCTGAAACCTCTGCTACCTAGTTTGAGCGGGTGGCCCCAAAGCGATGACATTGGAGAGGGCCATGTCGTGAGGTATGAGGTTGTGAGTCCCTCTTTCCAGAGTGTCCAAAGTATTCCCAGGGTTGGGTGGGCTTTCAGTTTGCTAGGGATGAGTCTGCGCGGCAGCCACAGGAGGTCGCGCACTTTCAGAGGGTGGGCATCCATATCCTCAAGGTATGACCAGTAGGTGCCCATCCCCTCCTTCATGTGCTCCAGCAAGACCCGCAGCTGGGCGGCCCGGTAGTAAAGGAGAAAATCCGGTAGCCCGAACCCGCCCTCCTCTCTGGGTAGTGTTAGAGTGGCCTTTCCTATCCTCGGGGCCCGCCCTTGCCATATAAACTCGCGGATTGCTTTTTGTAGATCGCGGAGCAGCTGGGTGGGGACCTCCGTTGGGAGTGCGGTGAATAAATATAGTAATCTCGGCAGAACGTTCATCTTTATCGCTGTCATGCGCCCATACCAGGACAGAATCATACCACCCCATCTCCTCAGATCTGACGTAACCCCCGCCAAGGCAGGCCCATAGTTCACCGGGGCCAGTCTCGAGAGATCTCTGGTCAGGGTTACCCCCAGGTACCCGATGGAGTCCTTCCCCACCGCAATCCCCGCACACCTGTCCCGGGGGTCCAACCTCGGGTCCTGGACCCTCATGGGTAGGAGCTTTGATTTTGCTGCATTTATTTTTAGTCCCGAGAACTGCCCGAAGGCTGTCATCAGACGCAGTAGGGGGGGGAGCGAGGAGCTGGGCTCCACCAAGTACACTAGGATGTCGTCAGCGAACAGGGAGAGCTTGAACTCTACTTCTCCCCTTTTGATCCCTTTGATGTCGGGGTGGGCCCGGACCGCTATGGCCAGAGGTTCCATCGTCAAGACGTATATTAACGGAGAGAGTGGGCACCCCTGTCGTGTTCCCCTCGTGAGGGGGAATGAGTCAGAGAGTTCCCCGTTCACCTGCACTCTCGCTGTTGGGGCTTCATAGAGGGCGGAGACCCAGGTCCTGACGTGAGGCCCGAAGCCCATTCGACGGAGGAGGAGTTGCATGTACCTCCACTCGACCCTGTCGAATGCCTTCTCGGAGTCCAAGGAAAGCAAACTAGCCTCTAGGTCTGATTCCTGGGCATAGTGGATTAGGTCAATAGTCTTCCTGATATTATCTGAGCCCTGCCTGCCCTTCACGAACCCCACTTGATCCCCGTGTACTAATTTGGGCATTATCCCCTCTAGCCGTGTACCCATCACCTTGGCTAGGATCTTTACATCTATATTTAAGAGGGAGATCGGGCGGTAGGAGGAGCAGTCAGTGGGGTCCTTTCCTTCCTTGGGCAGTACCACTATGATGGCTCTCATCATCGTTTCCGGCAGGGTGCCCCCCTCCAGTACTGCATTGAACACCCTCGCCAGGTGTGTGGCCAAAATAGACCGGAACCTCTTATAGAAGAGTACTGAGAACCCATCTTCCCCCGGGGACGTTCCCGCCTTCATCCCACCGATTGCATTCTCCACCTCCTCCTCTGTGACCCCTCCCTCTAGACCTTCTGCCATTTCGCCTGTCAGGGACGGGATCTGAATGGAGTCCAGGAACTCCTCAATCTGAGTGTCTTCCCCGACATATTCTGACGAATATAGTTGTTCATAGTAGCGTCGGAAAGCCGCTCCTATGACTGGGGTGCTATGGTCTAGTGAGCCCTGTTCGTTTCTGATCGCCCTCACCATTCTGCTTCGCTGGACCTCTCTGAGTTTCCAGGCCAGGATTTTATCGGCTCTATCCCCCTTCTCATAGTATTTTTGTTTCACTAGCTGGAGGTTGCGCTCAGTTTTATGCAACAAGAGATCTTTCAATTGAAATTTGTAATTTTCTAGGGCCGTGATCTGTTCCATAGCCAAGGGTGCCTCCGGGGGGCCTCTCGGCTGGATCTGTGCGATCTTTTCCCTAAGGGATTTTTCTTGGGCCTCCCTTTCCCTTTTTTTCTGAGCCCCCATTCTTATGAGAACCCCGCGTAAGGTCGCCTTGAAGGCGTCCCACAGCACGTGCGCACCCACCTCGCCATTGTCGTTCAGCTTAAAGTATTCCACAATGGCGTCCTGCACTTCCTGCACCAGGACGTCGTCCTTCAGCAGGGTGTCGTTGCACTTCCATCGCCCTTTTCTGCCACCTCGCCATTCCCCTATAATGGTGGTACGGACCAGGTCATGGTCGGACCAGGGGACCGGGTCAACCTCATAGCCAGAGACATATGGGCGCAGGGACTCGTCTACCAGGATGTAGTCTATACGGGAGTATGATGTGTGGATTGCAGAATAGTATGTGAAGGAGGGGTGTTCTGCCCTAGGGGTCGGGATGGTGTCCACTAGGCCCAGCTCTGTGTTCGCCCTTTGGAAGGAGCGGGCCATCATTTCGTCTGCAGCCCTGGTGGGTTGGGATTCCAAGCGTTTCCTATCAATTTTCGGGTCCAGGACCATGTTAAAGTCCCCCCCCACCACCATTAGCCCGCGTACAAATAGTTTCAGTCTGTCCTTCACTCCCTCCCAAAATTGCGCCTGGCCTTCATTGGGGCTGTACACAACTGCAAGTGTTAAAGGGGAGCCCCGCAGGGAGCCCCTCGTCAGCAGGAATCGTCCCTCTGGGTCTTTCAGTGAGGCTTCTACTTCAAAGCCAATGTCCCTCGCTAGCACTATGGCCACCCCCCTTTTCTTGGTCTTGTGGGAGGCGCTGAGGACTTCTCCAATCCCCCCCCCTCGTAGCTTTGGTTCTTTCCCCTTCGCCCAGTGCGTCTCCTGAAGGAAAAGCACGTCTAGTTTAGCCCTCCTGAATTCCCTGCAGACCAGGGATCTTTTGGTAGGGGTGTTCAGTCCCCTCACATTAAGGGAGCCCACGCCCAGGGTAGGCAGATCCTCAGCCATTTTCTAAGAATAACCAGCTACCGGATAGCTGACTCGTGGCACTTTCCTTGTCCGGCTCATTTCGTGTTATCCTCTGATCTCCCATTTCCCTTCCCCCCCCTCCCCCCCAGGTGGTCCTGTAACCTTTCCCCAACTGACCCCTGGTCCCCCCTGTGAACGTAACAATATCAACAAACCCCCTACCCCCCTCCCCCCACCCCGGCGTCCAGCCAAATAGTTCTACCATTGTTGGTAACTGGCCGGACCACCAGCCTACTGCCTCCTGCTGGGTGAATATCCAAATTAGAGCCTCCATGAGCCCCCCCTACCCCCTCTCCCCCCCCTCAATGTAACTCTCATACTTGCTGTTCCGGGAGGATCCACAAAAGTTCGGACCCCATGGTCCTGGAGCCCGGCCTGTCTGCAGGCCGGAACAGATGGTGAGTCCCCGTGATGAATTCTTTACACAGTTCCCCCGAGGCTGATGAAGCCTGCCGTGAGATGCCTCAGCTCCCTTCCTCGCCCGGGTCCGACAGTCCCGCTCCACCCTGGCCGGGATCCGTGTCATTCCTGTCCGTCGATGGGGACGGAGGGTTCAATTTTTTAAATTTCCGTGGGCCAGTCTTTTTTCTCCTCTCTCCTCGTGACCGGCGCGCTCTGGCTTCATCCGCGGCGAACCCGGAGGGTTCCCTTCGCGGGGTCGGGTCCGTTGTGTATTCCTGTATTGCTCCCCTTATATCTTCCTCTGTAATCAGGTTCACTCGTTGGCCTTCGTATTCGAACATGAGGGAGAAGGGGAACCCCCATCTGTAGCGTACCCCCTTTGTTTTCAGCATCTGGGTCAGTGGGCGGCACATCCTCCGTTTGGCCAGCGTGTATGATGAGAGGTCCTGGAAGATGGCCACCTGAGCGTTGTTATAGGTTATCTCCCTGGATTTCCTGGCCTCCTCTAGGACCTTCGCTTTTTCAGTGTAGTAGTGGAAGCGGACCAGAATTGACCGGGGGCCCCCAGCTCTTCCCCCCGCTCTATGGATCCGATCAAACGTCGGTTCGGTTGTCATCTCATCCGAGAAGAGGAGGGTAATGATGTCCCTCACCACCCTGGTTAAGTCTCTTTCCGTCTCCCCCTCCGACTCCGGCACCCCGAAAATTCTGAGGTTGTTCCTCCGCTCTCTATTTTCAAAGTCGTCCATTTGTCTTGCCCTCTCCTCATCTCTCTTTTCCAGGGCCGTTAGTCTCAGGGCCGTGTCCAGCTCCTGGGTCGCTGCTGAGGACTGGTTGGACTCTAGTTGTGACAGTCTATCCTCGACTTTGTCCACTCTGCGGTCCATGTTTTCCATTTTTTGGGCGATGTCTGCCCGCATGTCCCCGATCTCTTGCAAGACCGAGGCAAAGCCCTTTTCCATGGTGAGGGTGGGCAGGGGTGGGGTCTCGGAATGAGACATGCCGGCCCGTTGGTCTGGGTCGCTATTCTCCCTGCTGGTGCCTTGGTAGCGGTACTCCTGGAGGGTATGGCGCCAACTCATTCGGTCCTCCTGCTTCTCCCCTCCGCTGATGCGTCCCTAGGGGCAAGGGACAGAGCCCGGTCGGGGAACGCGCTCTCTCACCTTCTGGTGTGGCCCTCTGTGGGGGGCCTCTCGTGGGCGGGCACTCGCCCCACCGACCTCCGGTGGGGGCCTCACACCCCCTCCCCCCCTTGTGTCCTCTGTCTTTGGTGGCAGTTCTTAGGGTGGGGGGGAGCGGCTATGGTCGTCCAATCGCGGTTTGTTGGGGGGCTCTCAGGCGCGACTCCTTCAGCGAGAGCCCCCAGGCGGGCACTCGCCCTGGGGTTGAGCCCAGGGGCCTCCACCTAAGAAGGTGATGGGCTCGAGGGTACTCTCCTCCAAAAGATTTGTGTCCCCTCCAGGGCTGGGGGCGTTTCCCCCCGCGTCTTCCTGACCTTTTTTTTTTTTTTTGGGGGGGGCTCGCGAGGGGGGGGCGGGGCCGACTCGCCCCTCCGAGCCCACCGATGCGTCCCGCAGCTGGTCCCCCGGGGTCCTTGAGGGTTGCGTGGGGGCGGGGATGGGCTTCCCCCACCTACCTCGGCGCCGAGTTCGGGGGCGCGGGCAGGCCGCCTCTCCCTACGCGGGTCGCGGCCCGCGTTTCTCCCAGCTCCTCAGCGGGGGACTTCCCCTCCGCGACGGCTCCTCGGCAGGGTGCTATGGGGGTGTCGCCGGCGGGTCTTCTGCCGGGGGCGCCGGCGCGCTCCGTGTTCGGGGGGGTGAGGGGATCGCGCGCGCCTCCGAAATACAGGCCGCCGCTTCCCCTCTCGATGGATGCGATGCTGCCTGGAGCTCCCCGGGGCTCCTCCCCTCGGGCCGCGGAGCTCGTTCTCGGGCCCCCGGGGGTCCCCAGATGCCGCTCCTTCGCCTCGGGGGGCACCCGAGGTTCACGGGCCCCGTGAGCCGTAGATCTCTCGTGGGGGGGTCGCGGGGGGGGCTCAATCCCTCTTCGTGTCCCAGTTACGGCGGGAGCGGCGTGTTCAGGCTGCCATTGCCTGTGCGCCCCCTGGTGGCCTCCTCTTTGCGCATTTTTAATGGGCAACAGTGTCAATCGCTTTGGACATGGATTTATTATAGGAATTGACCAGCAGGTTCAAATCAGCTGTGGCTGGTAGTGCGTTGAGCGTGGGGAGTACCAGGGGTATTAGCGCTTCAGCTGTAATGTTACGCTTGTTCCTTGTTAGGCAGGCGGGTGCAAGAGAAGGTTTATTAGGCAATGGGTTATTGATATTGATGTCAAGCGAGATGAGGTAGTGATCCGTCCAGACAAGGGGTAGGGGGTTCTTAAGGGTGTTGTTGCAATTAAGAGCCGTTATCCAGTCGAGAGTTCTTCCTTTCGAGCGAGTGGGTTGGGAGCAAAATTATGTGAAGCTATGCTCGGTTAGTGCGTTGGCCAGGGAGGTGGCTGGGGTGTCATTAGGGACATTATACCCGAGGTTGAATTCCCCAAGGATGATGATTTGAGCTGAGGGTTTGGAACTCTCGGCTATTAGGGATGTGATTTCTTCTTCAAAGTGTCCAGGCGGGCCAGGAGGCCTGTATATTAGGTGGACTGTAATTGTGCTCTTGGGGGATGTTTGAAAATTGACTGTGAGATGCTCACATGATTTCAGCGGGGAGGAGGGGGCTAGTCTAATGTTGAGAGAGGATTTAAAGATGATGGCTACACCACCTCCTCGAACGTTGGGTCTATCGGCTCTGAGGATGGAATATTTGTCGGGAATTGATAGTGATATAGATGGGCCTGCAGCGTCATGCAACCAGGTTTTAGTCACTGCAAGGAAATCAAGGTTATTGGTCAGGATGATGTCAGCAGTTTCTATGGAGTGGGCAACTAGTGATCTAATATTTAGAAGTGCCCCTTTAAGGGGAGAATTGTTAGAAACTGGATTCTGGTTGTTGGATTTGGTGTTAGGTTTAGTCGGATGGTTGCTATTTTTTCGGGCAAGTCTGATGCCTAGTCTGTTGTTGCATGTAGACAGGTCGAAAATAGTGGTGTGTGTGTCTATTTGGGTGTTAGTGCTAGTCAGGCTATTATCATGGGCAGGGCGTGATGGGTTTGGGCTAGGGTCATACTGTTTGGGATTATTGGTGTTGCTATTGGCAAGGGTGACATCTGCGTGAGCGCTGCCATCGGTAGGATGGGCATGTCGTGAGCATAGCGGGAAGGCTGGTGTGGGGCAGGCGATAGGGTAATGCCTAGAGCAGGCCAATCTAACTAGGCCATCCTTGTAGGCTATGTAGTTATTACCAGTACAAGGTAAACTGTAATGCAAATACAGAAAGGGAACATGGTAAAGAGGATGCAGAGTGGCATGGTGTTGGCAAAGTGGCAGAGGTACAATGCAGGGATTAGCAGTATGGCATCAATAGTAAAAGGTCAGGTCGATTCAGGAGAGCAGATGATGAACCTCACTAATGTAGATAACTGTTCGTTAAGTTGGGATCCAAGGTGTAGATGCACAAATGACAATTGGGGTCATTACGACCCAGGCGCTAATTGCGCCAACTTTACCACCATGGTGTAAACTATGTTTACACCATGGTGGATGGCGGATTTACCGCCCCATTCCAAGGTGAGTGGGGCGGTAAATCCCCATTTCCCATTTTCCCTTCCCCATTCCCATTTTTGCCCCATAGGGCATAATGGGAGTGGGGAAGGCGCTAATAACGCCACCGTAAATTACGGTGGCGTCATTAGCATCATGGCAGTTTAGCGCCATGGATTTTAACGACTGGCACTGTAACGTTGGTATGGCCCTCCCTCAGGCAGCCACCACCGGGATCAGGTATCGACTGCTCTTCTCTGGCAATTGGGAAGAGAGTTTCCCTGGAGTGACGACATCGCTAGATTCATCACAAAGGGAAATCGGAATATCCAGTTCCAGACTGTAAAACACCAGTAAATTAAGGGTATTAAAAGATTCTAATGAGAAACTAAAACACCAAACGATAATCTAAGGGCAATCTAAAAACCATTAGATGGGGGAATACACAGGGACAGTGCTCACTCTGCTCTGGAACCTATTTGTAAAATATAAGTAGGAAGAGGAACAAGCAGAGGATATCAGCAGACATTTCACTAATTTTCGATCTAATGCTCGACAAACTGATAAACTCACTGTCCCAAGTACTGCACACAAGCTGACCAGACCCCAGTTTCACAGAAACAAACACCTGTCACCCCAAAAGCCAGTTACAGAATGGTTGCCCATTCCCCCATAGACATCTCTGGATTTACTTTATTTTCCAAACCAACCCTTACTGACAGATCCACCAGTTGAGTCACCTACTTAGGTACCTGGGGAGATAGTCTGCCCAGTTTCTCCCAAACTCCTGCTGCTTCTCCTTTCCCATTGTCCGTTACCTTAGGAGGAACCATCAACAGAAGAGTGGCACCTGTAATACATCTCCCTTAAAACAACTACCAGGACTTTTCACTGATGGGAAACATGCAGGTGCATTGACAAAGATAGATCGTAGAAATCTGGTAAAGTCATTTGTAAACATAAGCCAGAACTATGAAGATTTGTCAAAGCATTGCAAATTACAATATATTGTTATAACTAGTTGAGGGCAGACAAAAATCAGTTTATGTCAGTTATTATGCTATTACAGGTTAAACAGGCGCTTATCCAATATGGAAGGTGGCCAGCGGTTTGGCCAAAGGATAAGGACAGACTTGGTAGAAACAAGAGGAAGAGAATTAATATTATCATCGGTGGCTAGTACGAACAGCACAACTAGCCCGGCTGCAAGAAGGTCCTCTATGCCCGGTCAGATCACCGTTTTGACGAGTGATTCCTCGCCGGAGACTGTCGGAGGACAGGTCGCGGCTGGGGTCTGCTCGGCCGGGCTCGACAAATTCTAATCAGCCGCACACAAGCCCTGACAGGAACGATCACCCTGATCATCTAGACCCTTCGGCGGGCCCGTACGTTTCACCACGCCGGCCAAACAGCCCAGACCAGAAGACCGAGAGAAATCTAAAGGACCTGTTGGCCAGCGTTCCAGCAGCAGCCGAGCCGGGCAAACTGACACCCGTCCCATAGCCACAACAGTTCAGATCCATCGGAACCAAGTACATCACACAGGCCTCTCAAGGGGGTCACATCATCACAGGCCGAAACCTAACACCTGGAAAATTAGTCCGAATGACTCGTGGGACACGGAATCGGAGGACAAGGTCTTTACGTCCAACACACAGCTCGAGGTGTCGGAGGTGGATGCCAAATCAGAAGTGGTTAGCACTACGGGCCCCGAGTTGGCCCAAGACCCCCAAGTCAACACCGAGACCACAAGGTCAAAAGTGGCGAATGAACCCCCAGTCCAGGACCTAGACTCAGTCACGAGAACTCGTGCACCAAACCCGGCGGTAGGCATGCCTTCAGTTGTGACCGAAGCACAGCTGAGTGACACTGAGCAGCGTGGACAAGCCCCTAAGAAATTACTTCAGGTCCCAAAGACTCTGTTTAATAACGGGAGCTCAAATCAGAACTAGGTCAAAGAAACAGAAAAAATTCACTTCAAAGTCCCAAGGGGGCCACAAAGGCAGTTTGAGTTCGACAAACCTAACAACTCTCAAGGAATATTTTCTGAAGCAGCACAAAAGAAAATTAGTCCAAGCACCTCAGCTGTCTGACGCGGAAATCTTGGAGGCTATCCAAGACAACTCACCATTGAGCAAAGCCAGAAAAACCAACTCAAATCTCCAAGGGCGAATTCAGACGGCACCACCACTCGAAAAACTCGGCACCGCACCGCCGCGGGGCTTAGATTCAATGAGACCATTGTCACCAGAAATCTTACAACAAGAAGCAAGACAACAGGACTCAATTGAAAAGGAATCAGGTCATGCCAATAAGTTAGTCGAAGATCCCTCAAGTCCGTCAAAGACATCAAATGCAATTCCTTCAAACCCTTTCGGCCACCCCAGGCTTACCTAAGCCGACCCAAAATTTCCGCTTCAACCAGCAAACAGATAACTATGCGTGGACCCGGTCACACATTCAAGGAAACCCGAGTCAAGTGTTAGAAAATCTGCCGCAGGCAATACATCCCAATACATTAACCTCAGAAAGAAGGCTCTCGGAAAGATTCACGGTACTCCAGGGCTCCAAAGAATCAAATACCCCGCTTAAAAGTAGACGCCCTACTAATACATCAATCACGTCGGACAGTGACTCTCCCTCGAAAAAGAAAAAAGATCTCCTGTCGGTGATGTCTGCATTTTCAATCGTCTTAAATCCCTTCTGAAAGTTGTATGAATCGATACATGAGGCCTTGAAAGACAATACATCAATGATCAGTGAACTAAAGGACAAGCTGATTTTTGTTGAAGGTTATCTAACAGCCACTGAAAGAAATTCAAACTCCATATATGCAAAACTAGAGGAATAAATTGACAATCTGACCACAGAACTGCAAAAGAGAGGTGGCCTCCCACACAAAAGCATAGAACTCTTGACTAAAGCCACACAGACCACCCAGACTGAGAAGAACAAAGAAGTAGCCCCTATCTTCGCAAAAATGCCCCCAAAGTCCAAACCGCACTCGGCCACAGCAGTGCCCCTGTCCCCGTCAAAGTCGTTACCCAGGGGGAAGGTGAAAGAAAAGAGAAAAAACTGCACTAAAGCATCTGTGCTCTTAAGCGCGGAGGAATCCCCACCAGAAACTTCGCCTAAACAGAGCACTATCTGGGGGGCGGAGACGTCAACAAATCAAGGGGAAGCTGCTAAAAATCCAACGTCTATAAAGTTGGAGCAGACGGATATGGCAGACACACCCAGAATAAGTGTGGATTCAAACTCATCCTCAGACCTGCTGAACATATCACAGTACCCAAATGCTAGGGAACTAGATTCACCATCTCCGACGAAGCGAGGTGACCCATCAAAACAGTCCCAAGAAATCCACCCACAAGATGTTGACCCTACCCAGGAAGTGGGGAAAAAAAACCATGACAAGGTGTCTAGCGATTACACTGACCAACGATTACGCTCAAACTCCCCGTCTACTGCCCTAGAAGCTTTAAGAAATCTAAAGAATACAAATGACAATTCCAAACACAAGTCACGAAGAGATCAAGACCAAAAATACAACAGATTACATCACGCTGATAGACCGCGACTTCATTCCTTGAAGGAGCCGTGACGTTTCCAGGAGGCTGTCGCAAATAAAGACAGAAAACTCGAAGGGGCACTACTGTTCAAGCTGGAACAAATTTCGGCCAAGGACAGCTACCTGGTTCTAAATCGTAGAACAGTCTTAAATAGACTGGGAAAAATAGACAAGCTCCGCCACCTAAGATCGGACGACTTAATACTGGTCGAACCTTACCACCGCGAACACAGAGCGAAAGCCTACCTCCACGTAAGAAGTAAAGCAGCGATGGAGCTCACTCCGGAAGTCGAAAAAGATCTTCACAAACTGGGCCTCAAACTACATCTCCTTCAGAAGCCACCAAAGGACAATCCTGACAGAACGAGAGATAAAAGGGAAGGCTCGAACCAGGGCATGGAGCGACGGAGAGAAAGATACGCACAGAAGACCCCGAGAAGACAAAACTCGGCATATGGCACCGAACGGCGGCGGCGGCGATATAACCGAACTACTTCACCCATTACCAGCCCAGGCAAAAACCACGATGCATTAAAAACCCAAGAAAATCAGGAGAAAAGAGATCAAAGAGAGGTTAGATCCAGAAGAGAACCGAGTGCGCCATCGGCACTCAAACCATGGAGATGGATCACGGACACCTTTTCTCGAAACCAAAAGAAATAGCAGCAAACACAGGGACCAAACTCTCCAAAGAAGCTCGTTATCGGTCCCCAAAACCTTCGAACAAAGAGCACCCTACATATGGCATCCTGGAATACGAGAGGGTAACGGCACCTAACTATGCCAAGTGATGTAAACTTGAGCACTTTCGAGCTGATATGCCTACAAGAAACATGGTTGGTTCATAAGCCCTCCATGGACGGCTACGTAATAGAAGCCTCTGCAGCATCCAAGTCCATCCTAGGCCGCCCCTCTGGAGGCGTACTAACGGCAATCTGCCTAGGCTCCAGGATCACACCCAAGGGAAAAATAGCAGAGGCCTACGGAATGCCAACTACGTTGACTTCATGGTTTCACCAAGATCAAACCAGAGACGCTTGGATAAACTCGGAACTAGGCATAATAAATTTGTACTGGAACCCGGCCAAAACTAGCATTACAGAGTTCTGTACCATGGTTGCCAACCAAATTGATGACCTGACGGTGGATCAAAAAGTCCCAAATATCATAATCTGTGCCAACCTGAACGCCAAATACGAGGGAAAAGCAAAAGACGAACTAAGTCCCAATTCAACGATGGATGAAAGAGGACGGGCTTGGTGCCTCCTAATGAAAACGAGAAAGTTCCATAAGGTGTCATCGCTCCAAGATCAAGGATCACAAATTCCAACGTGGGAAAGAATGAGTTTGGCCGCCACTCTGGATTATATATTTATCACAGAAGGGCTGATACCCTATTTCAGCGACTTCACAGTCATAAAAACAAAGGAAAGTGATCACAATCTTCTCAAAATGTCGTGGAACGGGACAGCTGTAACAAGATCTCTTTACCCAACAGCCATTGAGTCAAACCTGCAACAAAACAGACTTCGCCTAACATCCGACAATGTAAGATCCTTTGCTTCCAACATTTCCACGAAATTTGCTCAAGCAATGGATGGGAAATGCGACAGACGACCGGAGTATGTCTTTGCGGGGTAAAATCCCGGTCAGCCCACGCACACGCACTCATTCAACAAAGAAGTGGCGACAAAAAGGCAGAGAGTAAACAAACTAAAAAAAATGGCTCTAAGAACAGACTCCCCAGAAAGCTGGACCGCATACCTATCAGAATATAAGTCCTACATATCGTGGCTAAAACAGCATCGACTGCAAATGTACCAAAATGACGCCGAAGCAATGCTCCACACTTGGGCCACAAGAAACACTCGTGACTTTTGGTCGCTATTAAAATCAATAAATGGACAAAGGGCAAATTTGCTCTCTAGCTGCGTTCCTGAGCAAAAGTGGATCCAGCATTTTACGGAGCTATAGGGCTGTCCCTCGACCTCAATTCTGTCGCAAGCAGCACTTCCATATTCTCCATGGATCCCCCTGTCATCTACCGAGGACATTAGGGTAGTGATCATGAATAACAAATCTTCGAGGGCCTCAGGGCCAGACGGACTGACTAACACCGACCTGAAGAAACATCCACTGGCGTGGGCACAAGCTATTGGTGAAATATTCAATCAATCTCAAAAAATCAAACAAATCCCAAAAACCTGGACAGAGGCAGTACTGGTGCCTGTCTACAAAAAAGGCGACAGAGGTATCCCGGCCAACTATAGACCCATAGTCTTACTGGATATCATAGGGAGGATCTATGCGTCGCTGCTACTATGCCGCTTTAAGGACTGGGTCAGATCCTCCCCGGCAGCCGACATCTTCCAAACAGGCTTTCAGAAGGGAGCAGGGACAGCGATCAACCTGCTAATCTTGAACATAATCAAAGCAAAGGTAAAGAGGGGAGCACCGAAGGTCCACATGGCAATGGTGGACCTTTCCCAGGCCTTTGACTTAGTAGATCAGGAAAAACTGTGGAGCAAGCTATCTACCTGGAAATGTCCGGCCCCGATTCTCGCACCGATAATGGCACTTCACGCAACCACTTTGCTCAGAGTCCGCCTAAACCAGCAAGGATTACTTTTAGATCAGATCTTCACAAAACGCGGTGTAAAACAGGGCTGTCCCCTGGCCCCAGCCCTGTTTATTGCCTTCATCGGGGACTTCCAAGACTCGGAAAAAACACTAAGATCTTTTCCTCCTCAAGTGGGCACCTCGAAAGTCTCAAGACTCTGGTACGCAGATGACCTGATCTTGATGGACCAGACTGCGATTGGCCTCCAGAGACAACTAGCAAATCTGGCCAAATACATGGAAGAAAACAACCTCCAAATTAACAAAAACAAAACGAAAATCTTGTCCTTTTCAAAAAGTTCAGAAAACGCTAAGACAAATCCAAGCTGGTTCCTTGAAGAAACAAAATGCGAAATGGTCGATGAGTTCAAATATCTGGGCGAGCAACTAGACAACTCTCTGAATGAGAACTCACTTCAAGCCTCACTATGGTCAAAGATGAGAAACCTGACAGCCCAATCTCGAGCAGTAGACAGAAAATTCTGCAAGTTCTCATGGACGCCAGTACTACAATTTTACAAAACAAAGGTAGTCCCTGCAATAACATACGGCATGGCAGCCAATCTAAATCTACCTGAGGAATTCTGGTCGAGACTTGAAGGCTTTCTATGGAAATCGGTTTTGGGTCTTCCAACTTCAGCCTCCATGCCAGTCATTCGTCGCAACCTTGGCCTTCCATCACTAGCCTCGGTAGTACTGCAAAGTGCAATTCTAGTCTACAGAAAAATACCGACTTCCGACACCCTTCCAATCTTTCGAGCAGTAGAAGCTGAATTGAACAAAGGAACGTGCATACCTCTAATGAAATGGGCAAAGAAAATTGAGGGAGAACTAGAAGAAGTCCTCTGTAGCGAAGACCTCCTCATCTCAAACCCTGGACGAGTTAAGTTAAAACCCTCACAACAAGACTGGATACATACCAATGAAATAATACTCCAGTACAAATCTCTTAAAGATCTGCCACCTACTCACAACAGGCCAAAGGTCCCGCTGAGATATTGTGAAAAATTCCCTGAGAAAAAGCTGAGAAAATTACTTATGCGGGCCCCCTTAAATCTACTCCACACTAGAGAAATCTTGGCCACCAGAGCCCTCTCGGAAACATCAAACTGCCGGGTTTGTGGCCTAGTTGACCAAACAGAGTCAGTTTGTCATCTCCTCACCTCCTGCGCCGGACTTGCGGCAGAAAGATGGGCTTACCTGGCACCACTCGTCACCTGCCCTACGACACTTGATGAAGAAACAATATGGTTTCGATTGATTGAGGGTGATTCTACAAGATGGTCTAGAGCGGCAGCCAAATTCCTCGAAGTAGCCCTTGAGAAAGCAAGTGCCCTTGTCCCCTCTTCTTCCATTTCACCAAAGCTGACGCCCGAACCAGATCGTTAAACCGGACCAGCAAAATTCTGAGTGGTGCCTTGAGTAGACTCTACAAGACGAAATACAGTTCATCATGGCACATCGATTTTGTAAAAAGCCCAAATTGGGTTAATAAACAAAAAAAAACAAAAAAATATCTAACATTTCTGAAACATTCTTCTTAAAAACAAAGTGGGCAAAAATACATAATTCCACGAAGAACAAAGTTAAATGTTCGGCAGATATTTTGGACAGACTGAGGTTCTCACTCAACATTCAGGCATAATAAAAGCAGCTGACACTGTCCAAGAAGCATTGGCGAATACCCACACCCCAGTTTCACAGAAACAAACACCTGTCACCCCAAAAGCCAGTTACAGAATGGTTGCCCATTCCCCCATAGACATCTCTGGATTTACTTTATTTTCCAAATCAACCCTTACTGACAGATCCACCAGTCCTACTTAGCCGTGAGCCAGGGAGATAAATGGATGGCGGGCGCCATCTTGGAAGAACACTAGACTGGCACTGTAACGTTGGTATGGTCCTCCCTCAGGCAGCCACCACCGGGATCAGGTATCGACTGCTCTTCTCTGGCAATTGGGAAGAGAGTTTCCCTGGAGTGACGACATCGCTAGATTCATCACAATGGGAAATCGGAATATCCAGTTCCAGACTGTAAAACACCACTAAATTAAGGGGATTAAAAGATTCTAATGAGAAACTAAAACACCAAACGATAATCTAAGGGCAATCTAAAAACCATTAGATGGGGGAATACACAGGGACAGTGCTCACTCTGCTCTGGAACCTATTTGTAAAATATAAGTAGGAAGAGGAACAAGCAGAGGATATCAGCAGACATTTCACTAATTTTCGATCTAATGCTCGACAAACTGATAAACTCACTGTCCCAAGTACTGCACACAAGCTGACCAGACCCCAGTTTCACAGAAACAAACACCTGTCACCCCAAAAGCCAGTTACAGAATGGTTGCCCATTCCCCCATAGACATCTCTGGATTTACTTTATTTTCCAAACCAACCCTTACTGACAGATCCACCAGTTGAGTCACCTACTTAGGTACCTGGGGAGATAGTCTGCCCAGTTTCTCCCAAACTCCTGCTGCTTATCCTTTCCCAGTGTCCGTTACCTTAGGAGGAACCATCAACAGAAGAGTGGCACCTGTAATACATCTCCCTTAAAACAACTACCAGGACTTTCCACTGATGGGAAACATGCAGGTGCATTGACAAAGATAGATCGTAGAAATCTGGTAAAGTCATTTGTAAACATAAGACAGAACTATGAAGATTTGCCAAAGCATTGCCAATTACAATATATTGTTAGAACTAGTTGAGGGCAGACAAAAATCAGTTTATGTCAGTTATTATGCTATTACAGGTTAAACAGGCGCTTATCCAATATGGAAGGTGGCCAGCGGTTTGGCCAAAGGATAAGGACAGACTTGGTAGAAACAAGAGGAAGAGAATGAATAACATTTCTGAAACATTCTTCTTAAAAACAAAGTGGGCAAAAATACATAATTCCACGAAGAACAAAGTTAAATGTTCGGCAGATATTTTGGACAGACTGAGGTTCTCACTCAACATTCAGGCATAATAAAACCAGCTGACACTGTCCAAGAAGAATTGGTGAATACCTGTGCACCAAAAGCTGCAACAGCTGCTCAAAGTGAACTATGTTGGGCAGCAAACAATTCCCTTGTCTGAACTGGATATGGTAGTGAATCACTACCTTGTATGCTAAGATCGGAAGAAAGAAATCCCTGAGAACAATCTCATAACCGCTCTTGGCAGAGTCCCAAAGGGTGGACATCCCAAGTGGGGAATATTACAGACGGAATACCAGGAGGGGTGCACAATCCTGAGGGTAATGGGTTTGAGAGTCCTACATCTTGTCATGATTGTAAGCAGGAAGGTTACCGGAGAAAAGAATGCCCCAATCTACCTTAACAGTATTTTCAGGACCAACTCATGGATCAGCTCTTGTTTCCCAAACCGAAATGCACCAGGATTTACATCAATTAGGGTGGTTCTCAGTGCCACAAATAAAGACAAGTATTGACATAGCTTGACAGAGACTCTGGCCATCAATCCACGGATATTCATAGATCAAAAAGCTCCCCATGTATGGTCTATTGCAGAAGGACAATTTAATGTCTGGTAGACAAAGGAGCTATCAAATCAGCTAAAGTATCTGATTGGTTTCCAGGTACTACTCTGCATATATCTCAATTAACACAGTGAGTATTTCTAACACATCTGCACCACATCACGTTACTAAATGCGTATCCATTAGTTTAGGATTATCATTGAAAGACAAACATTTTTGCTGATACATTCTGGCCTGTTAATTTGGTAGGTCGACACATCCTTTGTAAACTGAATTGCACAATCTATTGTACCCCAGATGCAGTATTCCTAGACATGTCCTGCACCCACACACAAGCTGCATTAGTCACACCCCAAGAGACTCTTTTCCCAATTCCTGATCCTAACAAAGCCTGTTTATCCCCAGAATTAAATGAGTTGTTATCACAGGTCCCCGACTTTGTATGCTCAGCACATTAACATTAGATAGGGTGTATACTGAAGTGGGAGAATGGAACAACAGGCTCCCGCCAATCCCCTCTCGCGCTTGGCCTAAAGGATCACGGCCTAGGCACCCGCCAAGAGAAGAGTTTTCCCATCTACCAGACGACCAAATACCCTGGTACAAGAACATACGGATGTGCCCACCCACCTGCCCGGCAGCACGACCTGCCCATGCCGACACCTGCGACATGGATCAACTCGACTAAACCAACACATCGTTAGAGATGCCATGACGACCTAGTCAACAATCAGCGCACCTGTACAAACATGCACACTGGACACTCCCACACCAAACCACACGAAGAACATACTCAGTGCTATAACATAGGTGACGAACACACCCACGGACGTGCATCTTTATTATTTTTTACATAGGCCTTTTCAAAACGCAGAAACGCAAGACGCACAATGAACTCATCTAAAGAGCTTGCTTACGCTTCTCCTAAAACCCGGTGCCATAATGAGAAATATAATGAAGACACGATACTGGGGATAAGGCAATATGATACCATAACCTAAAGCGCCTGTGCACCAAACGGTTCCACCTATACACCAGGTTCGACGATCCCATGCAGCAAAAGCAACTGAATCAATTGCACAGATTGAGAAATGAAACACTTTTTGCACATGCAGGTCTACGGGAACATACTGAGGATTGTATAGGTTGTTATCCTGATGGTAGCCCCCACATCCATCACCCTGAACATTTTTCTAATTAGTTTGTGCACTACATAAGGAGACCCAGAAGATTCAGAGCACGATCACCTGCAGTATACTATCTTGTTTTTGTAGAATATTTGGCCCAAACATATCCCCAACTTGAACACAGTGAATTCCCAGTGTTGGCCACGTTGAGAGACCCCTCAGTAAGGGAGGTCTGGGAGGAGGGTGTCACCTTTACTATCATTGATTTTTTAGTTTGCGGAGCTTGAGAGTACTGACAAATATTAACACAATAACGCCTTTCTCTGTGAATTTCAGCCAGGCGACTTTATCATCAGGCTTCAAGGATACAGCAGTGTAAGTATGAAAGAAACAATTAAGAACATTTTAATCAAGTCGTGTCTAGTACTTCCCAGTGGCTTGATGGGATTTTTATTTTGGCGACTGTACGTTGCTGTTAGCACTACCGCTGTACACTCTACTAACATTTCCCCGACCCAAGCAGGAGAGATGACCATGTCAGGTGGACGAGAAGACACTGCTGATAAGGAAAGGAGAGGAAAGCGCAGTGAAGGGAGTTGTCATGTATCTCACTAACACAGCATGAGTATCTAAGAACATGTGCCCAGCCCCTTACTGACCCACACAAGCACCCCGTTCAGCTTGCACCCTGTCTCAGACATGGACGTCACCATGATTGTCAAGAGTCTCAAACTATCACGCTGCAAAGGCAACACCTGCCCAGCTACAATCATCAAAGACTCTGCCGAGTCACTCATACCCCTCTTCAAAGCAATCAGCGCATCCTTCTCCACCAACTCAGTGCCAACGTCCCTGAAGGAAGCATGGGTCCTACCGCTCTTTAAGAAAACCTCCTTTGACCCTTCCATCCTGAGAAACTACTGCCCCACACCACAGTTCCCTATCTCCTGAAGATCCTGGATCGTGTTGCCTACATACAGGTCCGAAAGTATCTTGAGGAAAACAACATCCTGGGCACTTGCCAATCAGGTTTCCACCCCAAACACAGAACCGAAACGGCCCTACTATATTTAAAAATACAAATTGATGCAATCAAAGACACTGGCAGCATTCGATTTGGTAGAACACTGGAACCCAGCAAACATATCACCATCTGCTTCCAATTGGGTGAGGTCCTACCTTGATGACAGATCCTCTTGTGTTTTCATCAACTACTTCTCTGCTGAACCTTCTCCTCTGACTTGCTGAGTGCCCCCAAGGCTCCTGCCTCTCCCCCACCCTTTACAACATTTACACCAAACCTCTCTTCAACCACCTTGACGTACTAGGCATTTCATACAAAAACTACGCCGACGACACGCATCTCCTTATTCCCCTTTCTGGATCATACGCCCAGGGCTCAGCACCCATAAATGCTACCTACGAGGTCATTCAAAACTGGCTTCTCACCTACTCTATCTCAATGATGACAAAACAGAAAGATGTTAGGGTTTCAATATTAATGTCATCTGTAATAGAATAAGTGCTTAGCATCTTTAAACCAGGAAGTAGTTACAAGCTTGGATACCATATGCAAGGATTTAGAAGTGAGACCGAGATTCACTTGGTAGCTGTGGCTGAGCAGTCAGACTTCCCTCAAGAAGAGTTAGGTAGTATACAGAGTATTCACAATAGGTCAAAAGAACATAGTAGAACAAGTAAACACTGACCAGAGCTTGGTGTAAAAGAGATAATTATTTATTTAAAACCACATCTAGAAAAACACACAGGCACTAATAGTAAGTAATTAAAAAACACGGTCACTAAAAGATATACACTCCCTTAGAAGAATATTAGACAAGTCTTAAGTAAAGCCCCACTTATTTTCAGAAAGCGGTGAGCGCTTAACGCAGATGGCACTCTAATAATTTGTTTTAAAAGGGAGAGAAAAGCAGAGAATAAATCGAAACAGATCCCAAAACTTTTTCAGGAACACAACAAGAGAGGAAGGCAAAGTAACACCGTGAGTTTAGAGTCAGGCCGGATCCACTTTAAGAGGATCAAACGAATCGTGTCCAAGGTCACACAGTTGCAGTGCACAAAAGTCTTGAAAAGGTTCAAAAAGAGTTGGACCAAAAAAAGGGACTAGTTAGAAGATGAAGGCGGCCAGCCCAGTCCAGAAGGTTAAGGGATTATTGTTACCTTGTAGCAATCTTTAGAAAGGGAGGCCTGGCGGACACGGTACCTTAAAGTGGTGAGAATACTCCAGCGTGGGCAGTTGTTCCTGGCAGCGGATGCAAGTCGGTGCTTCGTCCGGGGGAAGAGAGGATCTCGCCGGGGAGGAAGACAGGAGTCCGTTGCACTGCCAGGGAAGAAACCAGCCGCAGAGTTTCTCAGGTTAAAGGAGCGGTCCTTTAGTTCGCAGTCCAGTGGTAAGTGGCTATCCGGTTGCCGGGGTGCTTGGCACGGGCAATTCGACCACTAGCCGGTCTGGGGTGCGAAGAAAAGAAGGTAAACTGGTTGTGCCCACCAGTCAGGGGAAGAAGCCTCTCCAGCCGGGAGATCTTCTCTGTCGGCGGGAAGTGGTGAGTCGGTTCCGCAGGGCTCCACCGGTGGTGTCGTCGTGGTAGGTCGGCTCAGCTTCTCCCTCATCGGATTCTCAGGTCCTGTGGTGACTTCTGAAGTTCCAGTCCCCAAAGCCCTGCTTTTATGCAGCATACCCCCAATCACTCAGCCTAGCTGTCAATCAAACATGCTAAGTGGTGAGCCCGCCGGCTCACCACTTGGGCCAATCACACAAGAGTGCGAATTGAGTTACCAAGGTAACTCATTCCAGGGTGCCTACACCCCCTCCCACACCCCCTGTGGTACCCAGACGGAGTGGCACCACTTTTGGAGGCTTCTGTGGAGAAGCCCGCCAAAAAGTGGAACAAAGGGCTCGACTTGGGTTGGAGTCACAGAAGAGAACACAAACGCCATTTTAGAATCGAGTCCTGGCAAAAAATACCAACCGGCGAATTAATATTAATTAAATAAACTGGCGGTATGTTCGAGGCTATGAGAATTAAATAATTAAAGTTGGTAGCCTCGAACAATGGGAAAATCCCATAGGGATATATTCGCGGTCGAATATAAAAAGTAGTATCCACTGCCACCAGCCAAAACTCGATCAGGGGGGACGGAGACGTGCCCCTTTGACTAACAGACCCCGGGGCAATCAAATTGCCCAGACCAGTACATCCACAATATGATGGTTTGTACCGGTTTCTGTTAATAATTTGGGACTAGTAAAGCCAATGGTGAATTTACATGCCCTGGGAGACAGTAGTCAGTCCCAGGGTATGGAGTCTATGGTGGGGTGTCACTATGACACCCCTGTGTCACTGCACTGAGGATGCTGTGTAACACACATAGTAAACAGCACATGAGACCCTATGGAGTAAAAGAACCCATAGCCCATTAAACACATTAACATTCAAAGGAATACCACAAATCATGTCCAAGAGTGTGAGGAAAAAGAGTCTCACTCTTGGCAGGAGAGAAAAAACAAACTCCAGAAATCCAGCAAAGCTGCTGGGGGACTCACTAGGTTAGGAAATTCAGCCTAAAGAGAGAATTCTCCCTAACAATGAAGTACAAGCTTTAGAAAATCTGGCCAAAGACAAATCTATTACAATTAAAGAGATGACAAAGGGGGCAATATTGTGGTTTTGAATACCAAAGATTCAATTTCTATGGCCATGACACATTTGAACACACCTGAATGCTACACCCCCTTGAAATCCAATCCATCCAAAAAGATTGTGGGAGACCTACTTACTTTGATCCAAATGTGGTATGGCAAAGGGCTTTTAAGTGAGGAAGAGAGGGTTTGTTTGACCAATAGAGATCCTACCATTCCCACCCTGTATTTTTTACCTGAGATACACAAGAACTACGATACACTTCCATCAGTAATACCAATAATGAGTGGCATAGGATGGGTAACGGAGGACCTTTCTCAATACTTAGATGAGGCACTTAAACCCTATGTTCTTAAGATGCAATCATATATCAAGGATCGTGCACACGTATTGCAATTTTTCAAAACACTCAAATGGGAATCAGACTATTTATTGGCCACACTAGATGTGTCAGCACGATATGCAACTATTGATTATAATTTGGCTATTCAAACAATAACTATACTTTCAAAGATGTATCTGCTTCTTATTTATAACATGTTCAGATGCTTCAAAGCTTTCTTAAATTCACATTGGAAAATAATGCTTTTATTTTCAATGACCAATATTATGTGCAAGTGAGAGGGTTGGCCATGGGTGCAAAATTTGCCCCATCCTTGACCAACCTGTTCATGTCCCAATACGAAGAAACCCATATTTTCAACCAAGGAATGTACAAGTCAAATATTATTGTTTGCAAGCGTTATATAGATGACCTTCTGATTGTGTGGAAAGACACTTTGACATAATTTGATTCTTTTGTTGTTCATACGAACACTAATCTTTTTGGTATTAATTTTTCTGGTTCGGCGAGTGCCGATGCAATTGATTTTTTAGACTTACACATCTTTGTAGACAATGGAGCAATACAAACTAAAACATATCGTAAACCTACTGAGGTCAACTCTGTATTATATGCTCAAAGCAGCCATCAGAGGGCCACAATTAGCAACATCCCTGCAGGGGAATTCTATAGAGCTAGAAGAAATTGCAGTAAAGATGCAGATTTTTAAAATAAAATCACAACTTCTTATTGGAAGGTTCACTAATAGAGGCAATTCTTTGGAAGATGTGAATAAGGCTGCTCACAAATACAATGGTATTAAACAATCAGAATTATTGCAAGAGTGTGCAAAAAAGAAACTTGAAGACAGTCATATTCCAATCATTACACAGTTTTCTCGAGATTCTTCTACTCTGTATCGTATGGTATCCAAACACTGGCATATTTTAAGACTTGATAAAGATATGTTACCTTATCTGACTGAAAAACCCAAATTCACATATACTAGAGCTGCTACAATTAAACAAAAACTCAGTCCCTCATTTTTGGATCTCAAAACACAGAATGAAAGTAATTGGCTCAAAAAGAATATTGGTTTTTATAAATGCGGTAATTGTAATCATTGTCAATTTGCTTATGACAACTGTCAAGCTTTCACAGACGTCAATGGGACTATGGTTAAAATCAAAGATTTTATAAATTGCAAAACATGCCATGTAGTTTATGCCATTATTTGTGTCTGTGGTAAGCTATACATAGGGAGCACCATTAGACAGCTGAGAATACGAATAAGAGAATATTTGGCGAGTTTGAGGAGTTTAGAACCAAAATCTCCACTGGCAATTCACTGGCAAAAAGAACATCAGATGAACAATAAAGAAGATATCAGATTTATTGGTTTGATGAAAGCTAAGAGGGGCAAATGAGGTGGTAACCTGGAACTGAAACTGAGACAAATGGAGAGTAAACTTATATGTTTCATGCGAAGTACGGAAATTGGACTCAATTGTGATCATGAGATGCATGTTTTTCTGTAGAAATTTGACTAACAAATTTAATGAATGCGGTAACCAGATGAAGTTAATGGAATGAGAATTGTGAAGCCATCCAGTCAGTACTTTAAATCACCAATAACTTTTTATCATTATTTATTTAAATGGAGTGGACCGGGATTCATTGGCAATATGTGGGTCTCAACAAAATACAAGGAAGGTACACAGGATTCTGCATATTCTTATTTGACAGACAGTACGAGAAAATATCATGGGTAGATTCAATCTTATTTTTGGTAAATGGACAATGTTCCAGAGAGTGCTTTGTCGCTTTAAAGATTTTAATACCCTATTCATCGAACGAACTCCAGTAAATATGGCACACGCTTTCTATTTTAGTTTTCGTAGACTTTACTTACCTTACAAAGCAGAATGTTTACATTTACATCACATGTTATACATCATGCGTTTACCTCATACGTCATGCGCAACAGTGTGTGATGTCATCGCGCAACGACACGTTTTTCCCGCGACTATTTGTCAGTAGGACAAACGATTCTGAAGGAAGCGGTTTACACGGGATCAACCCTGCCATTTCAGTGACGGTACCTAAGGTAATTATGATCAGGGGTTTCCTGTTTTTTCGGGCAACACATATATAATTAGTGGATGTGTTAAAAGGTCCACAATAGAATATCAGACTCCACTTTTACCAATTTAACCTGAGGCCGCGATTAACATTCAGCACATGGATTTGGCTGACATTAACGTGCCATAGTTAATCACATTTAATATAGTCATATAAATTGTGTGAGGATTTTTTCATGAGAAAGAATTCTTTAGCAACGGTCTAATCATTGCTATATATAATTTTTGTTTACAGGAATAGTACCAACATATCCTATTATATACATCGGTGTCAAGCTATTGGAAGCAGTGACTTTCGTTTTGGGCATTTCAAAGCCACAGAACATTTGGCTCCAAAGAGAAGAACGGACTTGTTCCTGAACATTCCTGAACATTCACAACACTTTAGTAGGCTATAAATCAATCTTCTTTGACATTTTTAATGTCTATAGTAATCCCTTTTCCTTTAGGGACTTAGCATTATTTTTGGTCTTTTTCCATAAAGGATGTATATAATCTATACCTTAAGAACAAAAAGACTTAAAGAATTGATGATCAACAGTTATTTACTTATCTTATATTGGGACCAATGATTTACAGGCCGATTCATGGAATAAATGTGCGCCGAAAATTCCGGCGCAGAGGGGCCTATACGTGCGCTGCGCCGAAAAATAGCGAAAAGCGCAGGGAAACCAGCGCACGTCGATTCATGGAAGTCCGTGCGTAAGAAAAGCATAGGACATGCGCTGAAAAAGTGCGCGGCGCACGCCGGCGCACAGGTCAACCAACGGCGTGCGCCACGGCCACTGCGCTATCACTCCGAGCGCAGCGCACAGCTCTAAAGTAGGCGGAACACAGGGCGGGACACTCGGAATGGGGAATAAAATGGGGCACAACACTCGGAATGGGGAAGAATGTGGGCGGCACGGGGAAGTACAGGAGGCACGCTCTCCGGCAACACGTATTCATGGATTCGAACAGGGCAAAACAGCGCTCGATCAAACCAGCGCACAGGCCCAAAAACGTACGCCACAAGTAAGCAGGCGGTAGCGTCCCGACGCACTTAACGAAAGTGCGCCAAAACCTGCGCCAACAAATACCACCCACATACAGCAATGGGCCATACCGTGACCCCAAAGGACAAATGAGGTGCAAAGGTGTACGCCATTAACACGGACACCCACTGTTCAAAAATTCGCACGTGTGTGTACAACGGGTTGCGCGAGAAGTCACTCGCGCGATTGCCCTGGGTACGTGTATCCCGGGGTGCGGGGAAGTCCCACACGCGATTGCCCTGGCCACGTCGATATCAGGGGTGCGTGTGAAGTTCCACACGCGAAAAGCCAGGGTACGTCAATTACAGGGGTGCGCGGGAAGTTTCACACGCGAAAAGCTAGGCTACGGGAATTCCAGGGGTGCGCGTGAAATCCTACACGCGAAAAACTAGGGTACGTCATTTACAGGGGTGCGCGGGAAGTTTCACACGCGGCCCTGCTGGGTGGGTCCTCACAGGTGTTCCATTCACACCCTCCACGTCCCCTGCATGCAACCCACACCACAGGGGACTACCCTGCACACCTGCTCATGCCTCCCACCACCCCCACCCCCCCGCAGTCAGGGGCACCTGCCAGAAGGCCCCCACCCATGTCTACCACCACCCCCACCCCCCCAGCAGTCAGGGGCACCTTCCAGCAGGCCCCCACCCATGTCTACCACCACCCCCACCCCCCCAGCAGTCAGGGGCACCTTCCAGCAGGCCCCCACCCATGTCTACCACCACCCCCACCCCCCCAGCAGTCAGGGGCACCTTCCAGCAGGCCCCCACCCATGTCTACCACCACCCCCACCCCCCCAGCAGTCAGGGGCACCTGCCAGAAGGCCCCCACCCATGTCTACCACCACCCCCACCCCCCCCCCGCAGTCAGGGGCACCTGCCAGAAGGCCCCCACCCATGTCTACCACCACCCCCACAGCAGTCAGGGGCACCTTCCAGCAGGCCCCCACCCATGTCTACCACCACACCCACCCCCCCAGCAGTCAGGGGCACCTTCCAGCAGGCCCCCACCCATGTCTACCACCACCCCCACCCCCCCAGCAGTCAGGGGCACCTTCCAGCAGGCCCCCACCCATGTCTACCACCACCCCCACCCCCCCCGCAGTCAGGGGCACCTGCCAGAAGGCCCCCACCCATGTCTACCACCACCCCCCCGCAGTCAGGGGCACCTACCAGAAGGCCCCCACCCATGTACCATCCATGTCCACCTTCACCTGGGTCACAACCCCACACAATCATGACCGTAATGGACAGTCTGCCCTGCAAGAATTCCCAAACAACTATCCCATCCACCCACATATCAAACACAATGACATGTGACACACCCAATGTAAATCATATGAATGAACACATGTCTGTCACACACAGATGTTGCAAGTGAATGTCCAAACACCCCACATGTCATGCATGAAAGCAATGAGATGATACAACACATTGAAGGATCAAATGAAAATGTATTAAAAATAAACAAGGATGGTAAAAATAAAAAATAACAATAAACATGCAATGCAAACTAAATAATAAAAAAGTACAACCAAAAAAATCAGGAACACTAATTAACAAAAATAAAGTAAAATAGGGGTCCAAAGTCAAAGTCCAAAATTAAATCCAAGTACAAATGAAAGAAGAAACACATTGCCTCATGTGAAAAATTAAAACAAATATTAACATCCCTCAAACTATCAACATGATGATCCGGGTCCATGAGCCCTAATAAATGAAACCTAACTATTTACACTAAGTAAGAAAATGTCTATATACAAAAATGTGGTGCATTGTCCTTTGGCAACCAAATAATAACATTAAAACAAAGGAAACCTAACTACAACTAAACTACAGAACTATATACAAAGGCGGCGGGCAAGTCCTGCGGCTCACTGATTGTTGTTCCGGGCCAGGGCATCATCGAACTCCCGCTCGATGTCCCGGAGGCGGCCCCGTTCCACAGCCCCGAGGGTCCGCAGGGACGCCGATGTACCCACCTCCAACTCCCTGCGGATGGCCTCGAGGCACTCGGCCCGCCTCAGGGCCCTCCGCATGGAGTTCTCCGCCCTGACCATAGCGAGCCGCGCCTCTTCCGCCCGCCGCCACTCCGCATCTATGGCATGGCCCAACCGCTGCCACACGGAAGCCACTTGACGTCCAGGGTCCTCCTGCCCTCCGGCTGATGCCTGCCCCTCTGATGGTGATGGCCCCGAGCCATCAAGGCTCCCACCTTCTTCCTCCTGCTGCTGACGTGCTGGTGCCGGTGCCCCGACACCTGCTGCCTGCACATCCTCCATTGTTTGGGGTGCTGTTGTTGCGGTGGCCACCCCTGCTGGACTCACGACTCCCGACTGGGGCAGGGATGTGTCCTCCACCAGCCTGGCCCCATCGTCAGAGGCAGCTCCACAGGGCACCCAGGTGACAGGTGGGTAGGAAGATGGCACGGAGGACGACAGGCGCATAGGGGGTTCAGGTGAGGAGGGGGTCGGAACAAGGCCCAGTGTATGGAGGAACACAGCCTGGTCTCCCTGAGAATGGGTCCGGACGTGGGCAACCATGCTGGTGCAAGATGATGCAGACACAGGACCGGGGACAGGATTACACACAGGCACCTCCGCGGCGGCCTGTGCTGCCTCCTGTCCCTGCCCCTGTGCTGCACCACTAGCACCAGTGGAATGCCCACCTCCAGACCCCATCTCAGTCCCTTGCACGGCCTCCTCCTCCACCAAACCCACCACCAACCTGGATGATTCCCTGCCATCTTCCGCCGCGGAACCCTGTGGGATCTCAGCTGCCCCTTCAGCTGCCGAGGAGTCCAACTTCCTCCTGCGCCTCCTGGACCTCCCCTCGGCAGCTGCGACCTGGGACACAGCACCGGACTCCTCACTCCCCGACGAGATGACAACAGGGGAGGGGAGCCGGGCCTTGCGTCTCCGGCTGGCGGTGGCATCCCTGCCGCTGTGCTCCACAGCACCTTCTCCGCCCTCCACATCAGATGACGCTGCAGGCAGGGAGAGACAGGAGACAGGCATCAGGACACTGTACAATTGACTCACACACATAACAGTTGTACAAGAGTGGCATTGTCATACTCCAGACCTGGCATCACAATCCCCAACACACTTGTCTCCTCAACGCACACACATGAGTCATTCAACAGACATATTGCTACAGCCCGCTACATACATTCACATACAGCAGCATGAGCAGACAAAGGTGAGCCACACATCACATGATACACACGGACTCAAATACACATGCACACATGCAAAGCACACATCCAAGCATGTGTACCACTCCGCAAACTGTCAGTCATGAGATGAACATCCATGTCACATTTGCAATTCACTCTCCAACATGACAGTGTCACCTGCATCCATGTAGCAACACTGTTGCACCCTTCACAACTACACACACGCACACGCTGCAGACTAATGCACCTGGAATCAACATCCATGTGTCACACCACAAGCATGCCAACTCACATGCACAGTCAAACACATGTGCCCACACACAAGCATTTGCACTGCAAGCACACACACACACACATGCACCATCCTTGTCTCACACATCACAGGCACACATGTGCTTGTCTCACAGCCCTGCACACACACATTTATACATGGCCACACAAAGACATGTGCAACATGCACACTCCTGGCACACCACCACACACACAGCTTACAATCAGGATGCATGTACACTCACCGCTCGACTCCAGACGGGTCTGCCTCCCAAGGACCTGGACATGGAGCGCTGGGGATATGCGTTCCAGGACCCGAAGTTCATCTTGCGACAAGTGGCCCCGCCGCCCCTTGGCATCCACTGCCTTCACGAGGCGCCGGGCCTTGTTCAGGGTCCCTGTAGTCCTCCCAGCGCTTCTTGACTTGATGGAATTCTCGGACTGCCACCCCCTCTGCGTTGATGGCAGTCACAATGTCCGTCCAGATCCTGGTCCGTCCTTCCTTGTCGAGGCGCATCCGTCCGTAGAGGGCATCATACTGCCCCAGGACTCGCTCCACCAGGACACCAACTTCGGTGGCACTGAAGCTGGTGCCCCTCTGCCTCCCTGGCCGGGGGTTGCCAGTCGTGCCAGATGTTGTGCTCCCTGACATGGCAACCCCAGAGGCAGGAGTGGGTGGGCAACTGGGTCCTGGGGCTGGGCTGTGGAGCGATGGTACGGCTGTCGGGAGTCTTTGGTTCCAGCAGGGGTGGTCACAGCAACTGCACCCCTGGCTGATGTGCAGGCAGCAAACAGCAGGGCACGTGGGCAGCAGGCAGTCAGGCAGCAGCAGATGGCAGGTGGGAGCGTGCTCGGGGCTCTGGGGGGCAGGATTCCGGCCTTCGGGGCAGGAGCGTGGTCTTCCGTGTGTGAACGCGTGGCCAGCTTGATACGGAGTGAATTGGCACGTGAAAATCATGCACGTCTGCGTGGAATCCGAGGAAAGGCAGCATAAGCACGTCAGCACGCGTACGCGATTTCATTGGTCCAAAGGGCCAGGCGCGTAAGCGCTTCTATAACGCACGGCCGTTTCCCAACCCGCGTGATTGGTCCAAAGGGCCAGGCGCGTAAGCGCGTCTATAACGCACGGCCGTTTCCCAACCCGCGTGATTGGTCCAAAGGGCCAGGCGCGTAAGCGCGTCTATAACGCACGGCCGTTTCCCAACCCGCGTGAAAAAATAAACCTCCCGCGCGAGCGCGTCAGCACGCGTACGCGATCTCATTGGTCCAAAGGGCCAGGCGCGTAAGCGCGCCTATGACGCACGGGTGTTTCCCAACCCACGTGAAAAAAATACACGTGCCGCGCGAGCGCGTCAGCACGCGTACCCGATTTCATTGGTCCAAAGGGCCAGGCGCATAAGCGCGCCTATGACACACGGGTGTTTCCCAACCCACGTGAAAAAAATACACGTGCCGCGCGAGCGCGTCAGCACGCGTACACGATTTCATTGGTCCAAAGGCACACAGCGAGTAATCGCATATTCAACAGCGCGCGTGAAAAACGCCCGGTTACCATTTACATCTGAATACAATTACAATATTAATAACGTACATTTAACCTGGTAAACCTCGAGCATGTAGTCACACACGCTCGGCCACGACACGTGCAAAATTACAACAGGCAATACGGAAAGACGTACGCCTGCAGGAAGCAGGCGTACGTGACCCGGCACGTCTAAATATTCACGTGAAAACATCCTACAAGCTCAGTGCAAAGATGAACATACCGTTCCTAGCAGCAGTGGCTGTGGGTTACCAAAGGAGGAGGAGGAGAGTCAGGGCCAGAATTTTCTCACCCAGAACCAGCCTATTCGGGATGCCTGATGACCAGGTGTATGGGAGGTACAGGTTTCCAGCACACATCATACTGGACCTGGTCAGTGAGTGGGAGGATGACCTCACATCACCCACCCTGTGCTCCCAAGCACTCAGCCCCCTGCAGAAGGTCCTGAATGTACTGCACTTCTTGGGCACTGGATCTTTTCAGCGGACAAGTGCCATAGTGGGTGGTGTGTCACAGGCCACGCAGTCACGCTGTCTACACCAGGTCTTGAACATCATCACTGCACGGCCATCAGTCCGCAGGCACATATATCTCCCCAGGACTCCTGCAGAAAGGCGGGCGTGCATCCAGGAATTCTGTGGTGTGGCTCAATTCCCCAAAGTGCTTGGTGCAATTGACTGCACCCATGTGGCTCTACGTCCCCCCAGGGCAACAGAGCACATCTATAGAAACCGCAAGCACTGGCATTCCATCAACGTGCAAGTTGTATGCAATGCCAAGGGAATCATCACATCAGTATATGCCAACTATCCCGGGTCCACCCACGACAGCTTCATCTACAGAATGTCTACCCTAAGCCGGGACCTAGAGGCTGGCCGGCATGGAGATACATGGCTGCTTGGTGAGCATGAATGCCACTGCACATGCATGCATGTCAGATACAGGGTCATGTCACAACACCACTAATGATACCCATCACCACCTCCGCAGGGGACAGTGCCTACCCTATCAGCCCCCACATGATGACCCCAATCCGGAACCCCACCACGCCACCCGAGGTAAGGTACAACACAGCCCACATTGCAACACGGGGCATAGTGGAGCGCACATTCGGAGTGCTGAAGTCACGCTTTCGCTCCCTTGACCGTTCTGGCGGGCAGCTGTTATATGCTCCCCCACTAGTGTGCAGGATCATAGTGGCAGCATGTGTCCTGCACAACGTTGCAACACGCCGGGGCCTGCCCGTGGACATGGTGGTGCCCCCACATCCACAACCACATGCACGCCCGCTGCGCATGGGAGGGGAAAGGGCACGGGGGGAGGCAGCCCGTACGCAACTGGTGGCCAACTTCTTCACCTAGGAATCACAGTGCTGGCTAGTGCACACTGCTCTGGCACATACCATCTGACGATCAATGATGACACTACCTGACAATGTCACAAAATTTCTTGACAATAAACTGTCAGAAACACATCAGCCTGAGATTGTTAACATGGAAGTGTCACTATGTGTGCACCCCTACCTACACATACACCAGCAATGCATAACTATGAAAAGACACAACTCCATTCATCAAATATGCATTGGCACAGGCGAATTGCTACATGACAACATTGCCATGTCACCCAATCCCTTCACAGTCCCGCCACAGAGGACACCATGTCATGGTATGTGAGAGCAAACAAACTGACCCTCACAACATGACACCGGTGTCACAAATTGCAGTGCCCCAAATGGAACATAGCCGCACTTGAACAGCTAACCGTGATGGAGGCACTACTACACACCTGTGTAAGAGTCATTTCAATCAAACTACACACCAACCCACCCTGAAGCCCACCAAAACAAGACACAATGCATGTAATCAATGGTAGTCTCAATACCTGATTGTGCTGGTATGTCCTCACCGTCCAGATGTACAGTGATGGCGCCACGCAAAAGTGTCACTGCACATCTACCGACATGTAGTCTGACTCCAGAGAGTATGCCCGTGTGAAGAACTGTGTGAAATACCTGCAAAACATGAGTAACATATGTAAGTTGAGGCACATATCAAACCATCATGCATAGTTAGGTGCAACAACAATGTACACTATGAATGTCTACACAGTATTGACTATGGACTGCCCAACAGCTCATGGGAGTCCAATGTCACCGTGTAATTTGCTGTCACTTGGGCACACCCTTTGCAAGCCCATGGAAACGGAAGCAGGAGGGGTGTGGATGCCAGGTACCCAAGCATCGAAACCAAACTCAGGACAAGCCTGCATGTGCCCAGCCACAATACAGTGTATGCCCAGGTACCCACACAAGGCAACACACTTGAAAAAGAAAAATATGATAAGAAAAAATGGCCATGAAAGGGCCGGCGGGGAGGGGGGGGCCACCTATGAGGTCCGAGGACAGGATGCACGCCACAATCCACCTGTGTGGATCATGGGAAGTAAAAACACCCCATAGGCTCGTGGCCCACACGGCTACTCTGTTGTGGGAGATGAGTCGCTATCGCTCTGGCCAGACCCTGCAGCTGACTCAGGAGGTGGGGGAGCTGCCTCAGAAGATGGTGTGACAATGGGAGGCAGCCCACGCAAAGCCCGAGTTTGCTCCTCCATGGCTGCAAGCAGGCGGGTCTGGAAGGTCTGGTTCTGTATTATAATCATGCGGAGGTCCCCATGCAGTAACTTCCGGGATGACCTGACCTCCGCACGAGTTGCCTGCATCTCGGCCGAGAGCGTCCGTGTCAGACGCTCCAGCTGCTCCTCTGTCCTTCTATGGGATGAAGCCTCAAGCTCTGACAGGGTCGACCTGAGGTGATGGAATTCTTCCCTCAGGCCTTCCCTGTGGCGCTGGGACTCCATGGAAAGTGATTCCCGCAGAGTCGCCAGTCCTGCCCGCCTGTCCATGTTGGACGCCAACATGTCCTCCCTGTGTGCCTGGCAGATGGACTCTGTAGCCTGCTCCAGTCGCTCCATCAGCCTTTCTGGGGGGACAATGGAAGTGGCCACCCTATCCATGGCCTGTGCAATCATCTCGGATGATGCTGCCTGTTGGGTGGCCATACCGTAGATGGATTGCTCCCAAGCGGTATTGCCAGGTGGCATACGGCCACCACGTTGGCGGGCACCACACCTGCCTGGGGCAAGGCGGACTGCGCCTTGCTGTGCCGGCAAAGCCTCAGGCTGCAGGACTGCATTCCCTCTCTGATCTGCAGCCCCAGGAACAGGATCAGAGATTGTGTGGTGTGGCCCTGCATCCGTAACCACCGGAGGCTGAGCTGCCGACACTGACATCCCCATTGAGGGCAATAACCCGGCTGCAGGTGGGTCGGACAGAGGAGATTCTCTCCCAAGAACACTCACCTGCGACTGCACATAGGTGTCATTCTCCGAGTCTACACCTGAATACTGCTCGGGGGAGGAACCCCCAGAGACACCCCTCGACAGCACGACCTGCAGCACTTGTGGGTTTTCACCCACAAACACACCACGTCCCTCACTTGTGGAAGGTCGGCCCGGGTTGCCCTCCTGGGACGGCTCCACCACCACATCCCCAGCATCAACAAGTGCGTCGTCCCCTGCAAAGACATGAAAGAGAGAAATGGAAACAGGCATTAGCACCATGGCATACAACAAGGGCTGATGAACAACAGAGCCAGTAGTTCAATGACACATGTCCCACATGACTGGGAAACCTCCTATGCATTCACCATCACTGGGTCTGGAGGGGAGGCTCAGGGCACACAATGTTGACACAGAGAATGGAGAGCAACGCCTGCTCCCCATGCTGCCTAGCACTGGCATCACACATTGGCCGGTGATTGCCATGTCAAATGCACATGCCATCACACACATGGCATGTGACATAGCCACCAAGTGAAGAGGGAGAGGAGGGCAACTAATTTGGATTTTGGCCACTCTGGTCCTGACATTGCTTCATCACATCAAGAAGTTAACCCATTGGACATGGATCTGCTAGTCCCAATTGGCCACGATGCACAGTGCCTTGTCAACATTAACAAAATGCAGTAAACAATGAGATTCCACCTCCCCATCACCTGTAATGGATTCATATAGCATTCGTGAAGCACCTGTACAGAAATGTATGAAGGTACAGCGGAGCACTGAGGGGTGGTGGGGCAGAAGGGGATGCCATTCAACAATCCTACTGGTGCTGGTGTCATTCATGTAACGCAAGTGCAGAGGTGGGTGGCACAATGAAGTGCAAGGGGAAGTTGCGGCTGGAAGTGCTGTACAAGGTAAGTAGGACTTAACGTCGAGGGCAGATGGTGGTAGGCGCAGACAAGTGCTGGGGGGGTGGCCTATAGGGGTACAGAGACAGTCATGCAGTGCTGTGGGCTCGGAGGGGACAGGGGAGGTACACACTGCATCTGGCTCGGCAAGGTCCTTGCAGATTTCAATGTGTCCTGCAGAGTTGTCAGATGCCGCAGATATGTGCCCTTGGATTGGGGCTCTCATCTTGGTGAGAAGGGTGAGACGCTATTGCCTTTGGAGCAGGCGGCAGGCCAGTTTGCCAGAGGATGAGCATGATGCAGGCCATTTCCTCTCTGCCACCCGGCACCTGTGTTTTGGGTTCACAAGATCCGAGTCATGCCAGGAGTCAGCATTGGCATGGGGCTTCAGGCGGATTGTCATGACCGTGGCAAAGACATCCAGTGTACCTGACATAGAGTGGAGCATGGAGTGGGCTCTGTCAGGATGGGAGTGAGCCTAAGGGGGAGCTGGATGGGGGGGAGATTTTGGCAGCATAAGCCTCGACTGACACACACTTCATGGGTTGGAATACCAAGAAGGTGTGTGACAGTGGTGAGGGTGGCTTTGCCTGTGGGGTGGTGAGGGTGAGGTGGGAGGAGAGGAGAAAGTGATCACTCCAGGAGAGAGGAGTGCAGAGAGGGATGGAGAGGGGAAGGTCAGATGAGATCAGAGCATCAAGAGTGTGCCCTGCAGAATGAGTAGGGACAGACGGGAGTTTAGAGGGTGATAGGGAGTTGCTGAGGTCACGGAAAAGTCACGTGGGGGGGACAACAAGCATGCAGGTGGATGCGTACATCACCAAGGAAGAGGATTTCAGTGTCTGGGGACATGAGTGAGGAGGAGAGGTGAGGCCACTCAGAAAGGAAGTAGTACATTTGACCAGTTTTCCGATACACAGTACGCACCGTTTGTGAATGTCGAGGTGAGATGGAGAGAGACGTCACACAAGCCATTCCAGAGGGGAGTAGGTCTAAGTAGGAGTGACAGTGGCAGGAATACCCTCAGGGAAGGCAAGGGCACACCCCCCCTGCACAGTAGTGCCGGGCCAAGGAGAGGATCTCCTGAACGTCAGGTAGGAGGGTGTCAAAGATGCAGACAGAGCTGGCCGTCAGACATGTTTCCATGAGACCAAGGATGTCAAGGTGCATTACCTCATGTAAGTGACATATGTTGGAGGAATGCCTGATGCAGCGGCAGAGTAAGGAGTGTAAATGTGGAGGAGGTTGACAGCCTTGTAGGACTTACGGGGAGTGCTACAGATCAGAGGTGCAGCAGGTGTAGGAGTTGGAGTGGGAGGGGAGAAGGATCATGGGAGGGTGCAGGGAGGCAGTGCAGGATAGATGAGGAGAGAGGAGGGGGGACAGCAGGAGAGGAAAGGAAGTTGATGAGATGTGGGTAGCATTTGTCAAGGAGAATAAGGTTGGCCTGAGGGCCTTGGACTGAGATGCTCCCATTACCATACACATCAATTGTGGCCTCTGAGGATTGGAAGGAGGCCAAGAGTACACCCCAACGGGTCACACCATTGATGGTGGAAGAGGAGCAAGGAGAGAGGACTGGGACCATGTGAAGGGTCCATGGGACAGGCAAAGGCATGTATGAGCAGATGTCAGTGAGAGTTAACCTTGAGTAGGCTCAGATGTACTTGTCAGCAATAGGGTGGGTCGCATTGGAGGGCAGGGTGCCCTCATTTGACTGTTTGCAAGCAGGTGTCGTGAGTAGGGCACGATGGTCTGAACAGTAGAAGTCAGGGAAGATAGACCATGAAGAGCAGCATGGAGTGTGAGGGAATGGGGCTTGAAACCAGACAGAACAAGAGCACACAGGTAGGAGGTGGGTGTCAAGGCAAATTCCAGAGTATGACAGCATGTTGAGTGCCATGTATATACAGAGGACGCATTAGCATGTGGTATCATTGCATGTCAGGCATGTGACGATGGAACTTGAATGGCTGGGGGAAAGTGTAGGAATGGTATGTAAGACATAAGATGAATAGACAGGGGAGAATGAGCAACAATGTCGTGACAAAATGACAATTCAAGGGGAACTTCCATGGTGTAGGGCCATATGTGCACTGTTGGCAGTAGGGATAGTGGTGTGGGCACATGGTGTTGCACTGAACATACTGGATGAGGCACATGGGTGACACTATCAACTCTGCCACACACCCCCTTGACAGGCACCCAACATGAAGGCTTCGCACACACACCTTGCACATGGATATAACACACATGCATGCGCACTCACCGGATGATGCCTCGTAATCAGGGAGATCTCCCACACCTTGGAGTTGTCCCTCGGTGACGTAGGATCCAGCTACGGACTCGTGTGGTGTGAGTTCTATTTCCTGTGCTGGGGACCCACCTCCAGTCACCAAGGTTGCGGCATGACTTGAGGCCAGCTTATCCTTTGCCCTGCGCTTAAGGTCATTCCAGCGCTTCTGGCAATCACTAGCTGTGCGCCTCACTACTCCAAGGGCACTTATTTTGTCAGCAATGGTCTGCCAGTGTGCCTGGCGTCTGGCATGTGTGGTCTTGGACCCTGCAACGATGACCATTTCCCTATCATGGTCTGACACATACTGAACAAGTGCATTCAGTTCGGCGTCTGTGAAGCTGGGCTTCCTTGATGGGCCGGACTGTGCAGCCGTGCCTGGGGCATCAGCCTGTGCCGGACGTGCACTCTTCCTCTTCCGCTTGGAAGGGGGTGGGGATCCAGAGTGTCCTACGCCGCTGTGGACACTAGGGGCAGGAGCCGTGGTGGACTCAGTACTGGGTGTGTGGGATTGCACACTCAGCATGGGAGTAGGTGCAGGCATTGGGGGTAGAGGGATAGGGTCAGGCCTGATCTGAGGTGCATGAACTAGGACCGACACAGTCTTGGCAGGGTGTATGAGAGGTGGGGTGGATGGAGCCACACCCTGCCCACGGGGGGCAGCAGATGACCTATCTGGCATAGATGCGCATGTCCTGATGACACCAATGTGCACCGGTGCACGTGCAGTGGACCTGCTGACCTGGATGTCAGCGATGGAGTCACCCTCGGACAGGTCTGGTGCCACAATGGGCTGGTCCAACAAGGGCTGATCAGGGTTGGTATCAGCCACATGACCCTCAACCTGGGGGCCAGCTACAGCGGAAGAGGGCAAGGAGCCATCCAGTTTGGTGGTTTCTACAGAGGAGGAGGCGGCCGAGACTGAGGCACACCTGAGGCCTGGTGGGGGCATCCCTGCTGGTGCAAGTGGTGCAGTCCAGGGCCAGGGGCAGGAGGCAGCACAGGTCGCCGTGGAGGTGCCTGTGCATGTCGCTGTCCCTGACCCTGTGAGTGCACCACCATGCACCAGCATGGATGCCCCGTCCCAGGCCCGCCCGCAGGTGGAGGGGGTGTCTATGTCATCTGACTCCCCTCCACCTGCGGACGAGGGGACCCGTGGGCGCATGGAAAAGGTCCTGATTGGGGTCGCGTTGCGCACGGGGGTCATTCGTGATGACGTGTGTGCTTCCAGGGAGGAGCACGCACATCATCACGAAGAGCACCGTGCCGACGTGGCCCAGTTGGGATCTGCCATTGGCGCGGGTTTGCTGCAGGTGATGGCCAATGTGTCGGGCATCTCCTCCTCTGTGGAAAGTATGCGCCGGTCGTTCTCCTTGCCGTCTTCCGGCCCAGTTGACACCAGGGCCCCCTGTGGACCTGCCCCGACCAATGCAGCCGGCTCAGTGGGGATCCCATCCCTGCCACAGTCGGGAGTCGGTGGTCCAGCTGGTGTAGACACCATGGCAACTGGACCCCTGCAGGTGGAGGATGTGCCGGCATCATCAGGCAGGGCACGTGCACGACGGCGTCGGTGGATACCATCAGCCTGGATGCCGTCGTGCTGGCAGAGGCAGTGGCTGCAGAGGCAGCGGCAGCGACGTGGGAGGTGTCATGGCTCGGGGCCATCAACATCGGAGGGGCAGCCATCGGCTGGAGGGCAGGAGGACCCTGGACAGAATGTGTCTTCCGTGTGGCAGCGGTTAGGCCACGCAATAGATGCGGAGAGGCGGCGGGCAGAAGAGGGGCGGCTCGCTATGGTCAGGGCGGTGGACTCCATGCAGAGGGCCCTGAGGCGTGCCGAGTGCCTCGAGGAGATCCGCAGGGGCTTGGAGGTGGACACTGCGTCAGCCCTGCGGGCCCTCGGGGCCATTGAGGAGGAACGCCTCGGGGAGATAGAAAGGGAGTTCGATGATGCCCTGGCCCATAACATCTCTCAGTGAGCCGCAGGACTGGCCCGCCGCCTTTGTATATAGTTATGTAGATAGTAGGTTTCCTTTATTTTTATTTATTATTTGGGTTGATTGGACAATGGCCCACGTTTTTTGTATATAGTTAGCATTAGTTAGGTTTTGGGTAGGTTTCATTTTACGGTTTTTAGGGATATTGGACCCGGACAATCATCTTTGTACATAGTTTGTGGATATTTTCGATTTTATTATTTGGACCATGGGGCAATGTGTTTGTTTTTGATTTCCATTTTGATTGACTTTGCACCCGTTCTTTTGGATTTCACCTTTCATTAGATTTTTTTTGTTTTTTACCTGTTACTTTGTGTATTCATTTAGGTGTTTCTTTTTTTTTCCTTCTTACATTTTAATACATTGTTCTTTTGATTCTATTGTGTGGACTTCTCTCATTGGTTTGTTGACTGTCACAATCTGGGTTTTCACAGTCATGTGTTGCCATTGTGTGAGTCTGACGGACTTGGACTCATGCGCATACTGCTCATTGGTTATGTATCATGTAATGGGTATTTAATTTTTGAATGGATGTGTACCTTGGATGTGTGTATGGACTGGGGTGACATGGGGTGGGATGTGGTTGCCCATGGGATCCTGGGATCTGTATTGTGATTTCCTATTGGCAGGGGAACATCTGTGTGGGCCTGGTGGAGGGTGCCCCATGACTGCTGGGGGGTGGGGTTGGTGGGAGGCATGAGTGGGACATAAGTGGGGGCCTGCTGGCAGGTGCCCCACAGTGCTGGGGGGTGGGTGTGGTGGGAGGCATGAGTGGGACATAAGTGGGGGCCTGCTGGCAGGTGCCCCACAGTGCTGGGGGGTGGGTGTGGTGGGAGGCATGAGTGGGACATAAGTGGGGGCCTGCTGGCAGGTGCCCCACAGTGCTGGGGGGTGGGTGTGGTGGGAGGCATGAGTGGGACATAAGTGGGGGCCTGCTGGCAGGTGCCCCACAGTGCTGGGGGGTGGGTGTGGTGGGAGGCATGAGTGGGACATAAGTGGGGGCCTGCTGGCAGGTGCCCCACAGTGCTGGGGGGTGGGTGTGGTGGGAGGCATGAGTGGGACATAAGTGGGGGCCTGCTGGCAGGTGCCCCACAGTGCTGGGGGGTGGGGGTGGTGGGAGGCATGAGTGGGACATAAGTGGGGGCCTGCTGGCAGGTGCCCCACAGTGCTGGGGGGTGGGTGTGGTGGGAGGCATGAGTGGGACATAAGTGGGGGCCTGCTGGCAGGTGCCCCACAGTGCTGGGGGGTGGGGATGGTGGGAGGCATGAGTGGGACATGGGTGGGGGCCTGGTGGAGGGTGCCCCATGACTGCTGGGGGGTGGGGGTGGTGGGAGACATGGGTGGGGGCCTGGTGGAGGGTGCCCCATGACTGCTGGGGGGTGGGAGTCATGAGCAGGTGTGCAGGGTAATCCCCTGTGGTGTGGACTGCATGCAGGGGACGTGGAGGCTGTACAGGGAAGACCTGTGAAGACCCAACGATCGGAGTAGCGTGTTCAACTATCCACGCCCCCCTGAAATGGACATAGCCTGGGATTTCGCGTGTGAAACGTTCCCGCGCACCCCTGAAATGGAAGTAGCCTGGGATTTCGCGTGTGAAACTTCCCCGCGCACCCCTGTAATGGACGTACCCTGGCTTTTCGCGTGTGAAACTTCCCGCGAACCCCTGTAATAGACGTACCCTGGCTTTTCGCGTGTGGGACTTCCCGCGCACCCCTGGTATTCCCGTAGCCTAGCTTTTCGCGTGTGAAACTTCCCGCGCACCCCTGGAATGGACGTACCCTGGCTTTTCGCGTGTGGGACTTCCCGCGCACCCCTGCAATTCCCGTAGCCTAGCTTTTCGCGTGTGAAACTTCCCGCGCACCCCTGTAATGGACGTACCCTGGCTTTTCGCGTGTGGGACTTCCCGCGCACCCCTGCAATTCCCGTAGCCTAGCTTTTCGCGTGTGAAACTTCCCGCGCACCCCTGTAATGGACGTACCCTGGCTTTTCGCGTGTGGGACTTCCCGTGCACCCTGCAATTCCCGTAGCCTAGCTTTTCGCGTGTGAAACTTCCCGCGCACCCCTGTAATGGACGTACCCTGGCTTTTCGCGTGTGGGACTTCCCGCGCACCCCTGCAATTCCCGTAGCCTAGCTTTTCGCGTGTGAAACTTCCCGTGCACCCCTGTAATGGACGTACCCTGGCTTTTCGCGTGTGAAACTTCACGCGCACCCCTGAAATGGACGTAGCCTGGGATTTGACGTGTGAAACTTCCCGCGCACCCTTGAAAATCGCATGGGCCGCTTGCCGTGATGGTCCAGGGTTAGCGCAGCCCCTTGCGCTGGTTTGTGATTTTTATGAGATTTCCCAGCGCAAGGGGCGTTCCTGGGGGCGTAACTGGCGCTGCAGCCAGTCGCTGCGCCACTGTGCGCCACGGCTGCCTGGGGAAGCTAAAATCCATGAATACGCTGTGCGCTGGATTCGGTTTTGGCGCACGCGGCTGGCGCAGACTATCGCACGCGCACGCTGTGCGCCAGCCGCGTGCGCTACTTGTGCGCTGAATTCTATGAATTACCCTGTTAATCTTTCGACAACAAGACTTTTGACCATTTCAACAGTTGGCTGGTAAGATCTTAATTATATTAATTGACATCATGATTGGGTGTATTTAAGAACATTTTTTTTTCAGAAAGCACACATAGAGGTGATGTTAATAGATAAACTGCATCACATTAGTATGTGATTGAGTGGCTTCACATTTTCTGGTAATTTCAAATCATTGTGTGATCATACATTACATAAGAAAATGAGACTTTGATAGTCTAAGGTATAAATGAATACTTTTAAAGGGTTTGTTACAACCACAATAACTTATCATATATGTATAATTTTTCTTCCCCTCCACCCCGAACCCACCCGTTTCATCTTGTCTCGATGGTGTGACTCAAATATGGTATGTTTTTTAAACCTTTACTTATGTCCATCCAACCTTCGATTCATATTTGATACATGTATTTATGAAAAATTCATATATGCTCTTTAATTTTTGGAGCCAATGTATTGAAAACAAAATATTCTTTTTTCTTTGTTTATTGGTATCTTACTGTATATCTTCATGAATGAATTACTATGAAAAACAGCCTTGAAAACGACCAGGGGTCGAAACACGTGTAGGCTGTACATCATATTATAAAGAATTTCTGAAACTTTCGGATTTTTTTCTCTTGAATGATTGTGGCAATATTGGCTTTTCCTTTGGACTTTGTAATTTATAGGGTTTGAGCGCGGGACTTGATAACCCTCCCATTCTTTCAACAAATCAAGTACGTTTATATTTCACTTGGTTTTTGATTCCTGATAGTAAAGGCACTGGGAGTTTATCAGGCATTGCATTGATCAGATATTTTTTGATCTTGTCCCGGACTTTAGACACATGCTTCGAAGGCCAGCTGTGCTTGAACATAATCTTGGTGCGATGGGACAAATGATACCAATTGGGCTTTTCCAACAGCTTTAGGATCTCAAGTAGATTTTTTGAGTTATTTTTGGACTCATCGATCTGTTTATTATAGAAGTCCTTTTAGGTTTCTGTAGTAGCGGATTTGCAGGATTTTTCAATTTATTCCAACTGATTTTGTTGGCATCAGTGAGGCTTTTTTGCCACTGAGATTCCGCTTTTATTTGATCTTTTTCAGTAGGCTTAGTTCTTGGATAAACAATCTTTGGTTTCCGGGATTTTCCCCAACTGATTTGGTCCTGAGAGTCCAGTCTATCCAGCATGCAACTCAGGGTGGAATTGTAAGTGGTGGCGAGGGTGTCTGAGGGATCGAGTTCAAGTGTTGTGGACATGATCTCCTTCATGCATTTCTGAAGATCGACAGTCTGTACTTTTTTAAAGTTACAGCTATTGACTTTTTTCAAAGGCTTATTGACTTTCGTGGGGGGACCAAGCAGTTGAATGTGAAGGTTTATCACTTAGTGGTCTGACCATATACATTGTGTGGTACTGTTGGGCACAGCCAAGCTTCTAGCAGCAACCTAATCCATAATATTACCCTTTGCTGTGGTGGGGTCACTGTTAAAAATATGGTAGTGGATGTTGTTTAGGGCCATTTCTAATGCAATGGCCTCCTTGTCGGTGGTGTTACAGCAACATCGATTTAAATCACCTAAAAATATAGTGGCACTATTTGGGCAATTTAGGCCTCCAAAAAGCTGGGTATCTCACAGGGAGGGCAATAAACCAGAATGAAGCTGACACAACTACAATGTGTCAATTTCAAGTGAATTTCAAGAGAATAATTTTGCAATCTTGGCATTGACTGGAAACTTTGAAGAACTTGAGGTTATTTTTCAATAATTGCTACCCCCCCTCCACCATGTCCCTGCTCCTGAGTTTGGCAAGTAATGGTGTATTAATCGGGGTTGGCCAGGGTAGTAATTGGGCCACTGGCCTCAGTGATCTAGGTTTCAGTGAAGCACAGCATGTCGCGGTCCATGTTAGTGATGTAATCATGGATGCCTAAGGCGTGCCTGGCATAGGATCAGATGAGTCTCCCATATTCGATCTATTTTGAAATGTTATCTCGGTTAGGTGCTCCTTGACTTTGGTGCTGGTCTCCACAGTATTTGCATAGTGGAAAGTCGGGGAGTGGGTGGTCTGGTCATAATTCCTTGTGATCTTAAAGTTTATTGGCTTACCAGAGTAAGGAGTCGGGGGTGCTGTCATTTGAACGTCATGATTCATGATGTTAAGGGTGTCAGCGGGGGAATAACCCTTATCATGTCTGTGGGTGATTGTAAAGGGCATAGTTCAAGGTTGCGTATCTGAACTCTGCATGTCTTTGACTCTTGCAGAGACTATATTCCCTGAAGCAAGGGCACTGGTATTTGATCATCGTGAATCACAATGTTAAAAGGTATCAGCAGGAGTGCAACCCTTATCATGTCCGATGGTGATCATAAAGGCCATAGTTCCAGGCTGCATCTCTGAGCTTTTCAGGTCTTCGACTCTTGTAGAGAGTGTGTTTCCATTTATCTCAAAAGCTGTAGAACAAGGAGTGAGGTGTTCATGTTGTGTGGGCGGGGCATATAGAAGGCTGAGTTTATCTCACTCAGGGGAGATCCAGGTGGATCATTAAGTTTTAGATGTAGGTATTTATTTATGATCACCAGACAGTTTGTTCTATGGGTTGACATTAGATTTAGGTGGTGGGGTAACCCATGGTGCTGGTAATGAGACTCGTGGACTGCACGGAAGCAGCATGATTCTAGTACAGCTGAGGTTTAGGTGGTGGGGTAACCCATGGTGCTGGTAATGCGAATCGTGGACTGCACGTAAGCAGCATAATTTTAGTATAGCTGAGCCACAGGGCTTTGACTGAGCTGAGGTGGTAAGTAATGAACAGAGGGAGGTCTCTCAATGGTGGTGAAAGCCGAATTTATGGCAGTGAGCTTTAAAACGGTACGGCGGCAAATGGTGTACCAAGCGCTGTAAAGGGGCAAACCAGTGTATTTTGGAAGAACACACAAACTTACCTGCAACCAAGTTGCAGGAACATACTTCCGTACCGTAGCGCTGTATTCTGGCATTGACCGGCTTGTCTCTGAAGTGCTTGACGTTTCGGAATAAACATTGGGAGATCTGGGTAACATAGACTCCGGCCATATGGAAGTCTACAGAACCTAGTCTCCTGAGAATGCTTTATCTCTCTGCGATGGAACAATTAAAGAGAGCAAAGCGTTAGATGAGCACAAGATGCCTGATACACAAGGGGTGATTAATTGCACAGGAATAGTTTAAATTCAAGCAATATTTCGTCTTGCACAAAAATTTTATTTAGGTAGACAAGTTACGGAAACAAGTTAATTATATTCAATAAAGGTTTGTCTTGCACAGAATTTGAAATTAGGCAGACAAACAAGGTAACGGGATAATAAAGTGACAATTACCACCTGAATTAGGCAATTACAGTGACTCCACTAAACAATGCACAGACAAATATAGAGCAGGGTGCCAAGTGCTAAAGCCTGTCTAGAATGAAGAGCTAATCAACGGCAAGCATGGGCTTAGCTGTTTTATGCCGGCAAAGACCGGCTTGTCTCCGAAGCACCGGCGTTGGAGCGCCTAACATTTCGGGATAAAGGCTGGGAGAGCTGGGTAATGTATTCTCCTGCAATACGGAAGACTACATACTAGCTTCCTAAGACTGCTTTAATTCTCTGTGATGGAATGATGTAACAATTAAGGTAAGCAAAGAGCCTTACCGCTCTGGATACAACAAGGGAATGCACACAATTAAACTCCCGTATAAAACAGACTCGTGGTTCCTCAAACATCAACAGAAGAGCACTAATTCTATCCTATTCCTCTTCTCTCACTAACCCACCCTCTTTCTTAAAGAGCCACATAAGGTCCTGGAAATGTCAATGAAAACGGTGCGCGGTACAAGACAACTTAACATAATAGAATGGATTAAGTTGTGATTCTGTTGATGTACGTAAACAATAGAAATATCATAAATGATCACCATTAATTTATTATGAATTGCTTGTGTGGCCAAAGGGCATTGTCATCAGTGAGCCAACACATGTTTTGCACTTTGCTCTTCCTCAGGGCTCCTAAACATTGCTCTTTAGTGAGTTAACAATTCGTTCAAAAAGCTTTCTTGTATTAAGTAGTGTATGGGAGAACAGGTCTTTAGGACCCCCTCCCCCACATTGCCCACCTATGTGAGACTCATGACTCGTCAGCAGCCCCCATGCACCTGGGCCCGGCAGGCAGGGTGGCTGCGGGTCGACACATGAGGCTGCGCGGCCCATAGTGTGGCATAACAGACACCATTTTGTAACACACCAAGACTCCATTTTCAGCACACTGAACCCAGGCCCAGTTGAACAGCCTGCGTACAAACGCTGCAGCTCGGGCCCCTCCTTGACTGCGCACAGAGAGTCCTGCACTTCCCCCCCTTACTCCTCCCATGGTAGATCCGCTGAAGGCCCGTTCTCACGAGCAACCTGACGCAAACAAGTAACAGAACAAACACTGTATCATTTACCTTCCGCAGTACATCATTGCCCTAGAAGTGACCGGACTTGTAGTTGGGTTCTGAGAAAGAACAAAAGTCGTCCCCATCATGTGTGCCCTGACTCTGCGCCTAACCCCCCGTGCTTGTGATATATGGTGCTCATGACCCCCATCCCCGTTATCCCAGATGAAGCGTTAAACCATATATGCTAAACTCTCGAGTCTCTCAGTCTTATCCATGCTGCTAAAGGATGTGGGTTAGATAGTGTTATAACGTATAATGCAAGCCACTCACATTAAAGCGAGGTGACCCCCGCCCACCCCCGAGACACCTTCATGTTCTAAGGCACAGTGTACGACCACTCGAAAATCCAACTAATGTTTGCTGCTATTGTAATAAAGGGTAACGGGAAAGCAATGTATAAAATACTTGTGTATGATGTGATGAAATATGTTGTATTGCATGTAATCCACCTAGGGCATTGAGCCAGTCTTTACTATAATCGAAATATTAGATTAACATATTGCATTCTTGCTCCCGAGTATATAACCCGACCTGATGCTACCTCATGTTTGTCATATGTTCACCTTTCTCATGAAGTGCAAGCATAAGACCGACTCACGTCATGTAATGTATGTGCCAATGAAAAACCTCCATTGTTATGAACCAAGTAATATAGCCCAAGGAAACAGAAGAAATATGTAATTTACCCGATGCCCCCCGCCCCAACATCTGTCCTCTCTGATAGTATTTGTGCAGCCCGGTGAATAGAGACTTGCACAAAGTTACAAGGTCATCTCCCCCTCCACCCACCAAGGCCCGCCGGGGCTTGCTGGTGCTCGAACAGCACAGCTTCAACTCCCCATATTCCTGCTGGATCCGCTTCAAGTATTTACCTCCCCCACGTCAGAGGCCACCATAAATCCACTGTGTACTACCATGGCCAGGCCATGGGAATTACGAGTTACCCGGCCCTAAATACTGCCGCCTTTGAGGTGCCAGGTGTATGCCCCCTCTGACCTAATGGTATTCCAGTTTACCACAAATTCAACAAACCACGAAGACAGTTATCCATCCTTGTGCAAACATCCCCCAGAGCCATCATTTACTGCATCTAACAGGATAAAATGATGAAGGTAGCTTGACCCGTGCCCCCTGAGAAGACACGTGGACCCATGAGACTGGACCCTTTGTTAATGACAACTTTATGATGATGTATGGAGGAAGCCTCTTATTGTATACTGCTTTCCTGTGTCCCCACCCAGGTATTAGATTGATGTGTTAGAAGTTTTGTATAACAACCTGGCATAGATGAGTGTGATGAATGTGTATGAAAGGCCACAAGGGCAAGTTTCTAGAACCAAAGTGGTGAATCTCCGTTGACAGCCAGTGCCCTGGAGCTCCACCCCGGTGAGCCCAGCTGACCCAAGCACTTTGTGATGCCACCACGTGGATCCCCGCCAATCATGGAGCACCGACCATATAGATAACATAGTAGCTAGATGTCGCCATCCAATCCCCAAGACTATGTGGCCCCTATAGCTTAGCTCATGCCTGACGTGTATTTGTAATATAACTGACTGTCTTTGCTATTGTCAGACAGAGCGCTCTATGAGTTTGCAGAGTCCTTTGGATTCCCTATATTGATTTAGATAAAACTTTTTAATCTCAACCACACTTGGTCCTGGTCTCATTCCCTCCTGGGGTGTGTCCTTTATTGCCTCTCATTAGTACCGCTCGCCGGAGCCGGGGGCGGCCATTGAGTATGGCGTCAAAACAGCACAGGTAAAGTAGTAATGCCAATCAAACTATTAGAAATAGCTTTCCAACAACTGCATTTTCCAGCACACAATGCGAAACAACATATCGCCACAGAAATACAGGAGAATTGGTTTGTCCCAGGTCTGCAGGAGCAACTTTCGAAAATGGCAATGGAATGTACAACGTGCCAAATATATAATTCAGGAATGACACTAAGGACACTACGAGGAACAATACCAAAACCGACAGGGCCCCTTCAGAGAGCTGCATATTGATTATGCAGACATGGGAGAGAGGTGCAATGGGTCACGTTACATGATAGTAGTGGTTTGTCCATTTTCGCGATGGGTCGAGGTAGGACCATGTGCACATCCGGATGCCAAATGTGCTGCAAAGTTCTTGGTGAGGGACGTATTCCCACACTGGGGAATTTGTGACGTAATTCGCTCCGACAAAGGCACACATTTTGTCAATGATCTCTTCAAGAAGTAACAGCTTTGTTAGAAATCAAACACAAACTATGCTCGATTTATCACCAGCAAAGTAATGGCGTAGTTGAGAAAATCAACGGCCTCCTGAAAGGGAGGTTGTCAAAATTGTGTTTCTCACTCAAGAAAAACTGGGTGCACTGTTTGCCCTTGGCCTTGCTTGAGCTGAGAAATCAGCCTAGCAAGGACCACCATCTGTCACCACACGAAATTGTGACAGGAAGGCGCAGGCACACAGCACACTCCCCACTTCACAGACATTCAGACGCCCATAGAAGCGCCACTGTACTAGGTGAAGAGTTCAATGAGTAATTGACAAAACTCACCAAAGCGGCTCGTATGATAGCAAAACAGCTTGCACTACCGTTCATAAATGAGGAAGGAAATGAAGCAATAAAATTCACAGAAGAGAACCCAACAGGTCAGTTAATGCCAGGGGAAATGGTGTATGTAAGGAGTTTCGTGCGTAGGTAGAATGCCCCAGGATTTCATGGCCCGTATGAGGTAGTGTATTGCACACCAACGGCAGTGAAGGTGAAGGGCCTGAGATATTGGATACATTTAACTGACGTACGAAAGGCCTATGATAATGTCACGCAAGGACAGGATGAAGGAGTACAAGACAAAGAAGAAGTGTCACAATAGATAAAGAGAAAAGATGTAGCTGCATCCTACCATTAAATAGTGGTATACACTAGAAATAAATAACTGAATAAAATAACTGTGTAGCATGTAAAATGTATATAAAATTGAAAATGTAACACAAAGATCTCTCTCTCTCTCTCTCTCTCTCTCTCTCTCTCTCATTCTAATGAGAATAATATATATAAGTATTATTTGAGGATGCTTAATTCACTTTTATGTTTTAATGTATATGAGAAACCATGGCAACGAACGGGCAGCCCGCACGGAATAATGTTAGGGCAGACAGAAATGGCAACGAGAATTTTGATTTGTGTATATATTCGTATGAGTGTGGTCTGTTTGTGAGCACAATTATATTCTTTACAATGATGTTTGGACTAATTTTCTATTGGGCTATTACATTAATCTCTATCGATATGAATGAGGGGGGAGGGATTGGAACCAAGATGGGGAATGGAACAAGGATGGTTAAAGAAGGGGCCTATTTAATCTGCGATGGCTTTCAGCTCATATGGGGTTATGACACTCACCCTGATCATGCACAGCACCCAAATGACACAAACAATAGGCTGACACCACGCCCAACTTCCCCGTACAATGCCTCTGAATATAGTGTCTATGGTTTAAATGATCGTAATCCTTCTGTTTTATCATTGTTATATGACACTACCCCCACCTTGCCCACACCAACAGTCAATCCATCCACAGAACATGAACATCCCACAAGTATGCAGGAAGAGAATGCAGAAATGACTGAAATATTCCTGGCCCTATATGATGAGTGGGAAAAGGGGGGGGGGGTCGGGCGAACAGGGCAAAACACTGCAAGCAGCAAGGAATTTGAAAGAGTACCTCAAAGAAAGCAGAAGGAGAAGGGAGGTAGGAAGGAGGAAATATGACGAGTATTCCGGCCTGGGGCTAGACACAATAGAAGACCCTAGGCATCCACATCAATCAAATAAATGGTATGCAGACATGAGCTGCACCGCAAAGCAAACAACAAATGAGAGCTGTTACATATGCTCTTAGATTCCCCACGCCTCAGGCACACTTAAGGCACTGCTGCCTCAAGAATGGCCTCTTGCAGACGCCCAGTGTCTCCTACATCTTACCCTATACAGACTTAAGAACACCTTCCAGGCACACACAGTATCTTTTGAAATGCTGCAAAACGAGAAAATCTGCTACTCGAGACCCAAAGGAGTGATGTTTAAAAGAACCGTTCTTCGTGATTAAAGGAACTTTGTTCTCAGAAAATAAGTGGAAAGAGGAAGTAATAACATGTAAAGCAGAAGCGCTACGAGGATTGCCAGTAGAGAAACTGCAATGGATTGAGAAAACCTGCGCACCAGTTTGGACGAGGCATATCACAAAGCTAACATAGGTGACAGCTATAGAAAAAATTTTCAAACTGCAAAAAGAAATTACATACGAGCTATGCTTCCTTGGCGAGGGGAAGAACAACATGGGCACAAATAAAAACTGCAATAGAACGCTCATTATCCCAGATATGAAGAAAGGGACAGCAGCCCTGATGGACATTTACTGGGTCTGTGGTAAACAGGCATACTTTCACCTCCCACAATCTTGGAGGGGCACATGTTCTTTGGCGACGCTGCACTCTGCCCTGATGGTGATCCCCAGAGAGTCAAATCGAAGGAGGAGGAGGACTGCAAGCCACTCGTCGCCCAGAAAAATCACAACCAACAGAAGAACCACCAATGTATGTCCTGTCCGCGAACAACGCGCACGGTGTGATATCCAGAAAGCAGAGGTCGTCCAATTACATATCTAAGACCTCCACAGAACTGTTGGCACAAATTCCTGACAGGTACCGGCTATTCAACTCCGCTGAAACATTCTTTGCCTCCCACGTCCCTAGTATCCAGGCGCGAGCCAGCGCAAAGTGGCTGCAAATCACGTGCTGGGAGCTGATCCAATTGGCCAACGACACAGAAGAAGGGTTCAACGTGATCAAGGTGGAGCTAAGGGCCCTAAGGCTAATGACAATGCAGAACAGGTATGTCCTAGACCTGTTAACGGCGATGGATGGAGGTGTTTGCCGACAAATCGGGAGCGCGTGCGGCACAACGGAACTCTATCTCACAGTATCACAGCAGTGCACAATTTGGGGGAACGGATGAAGAAAGAAGGTGGCGTGGACCCGAGCTCTTGGTTCGACAACATTTTTTCTTGAGTACCATTCTGGCTAGGATTGACTGTCAAAATGCTGATACCCATCATCATATTTTTCCTCCTGATTTTTTGTATGTGCCAGCTAGGTCTTCGGTGCTGCGCAAACACAGTCCCTAATGGTGCAATAATGATGGTGACAATGGGCAACGCTAGAGATCATGATCATGCACGAGGCACAAGTGCAAACAGGTGAGGATCCTGAACCCAAATATAGGATGGTGCCATTATATTATGACAGAGACATAGTGGATAGGTTATACCACACAACGATAAAGGAGCCTCTGGAATGAGAATGATATAAAGGAGATATGTGTAGACTTGGAAGGGGATGGGGTATGCATATATATGACCTGCACACCGGATGAGTATGCTAGAAGGGGTGAAAGTCCCTGAGGGGTGTGTAGAGCATGGATGCCAATAAAGGGGACACAGGCGTGGGATGAAGCAGTTGCAAATAAAAAAAGAACATCAGAGGTTGGGTGAGTTACAGTATTCGTTACTTAAGTAACAAAAGGGTGGAAATGTATGGGAGGATAGGCCTTTAGGACCCCCCTCCCTCACATTGCCCACCTACGTGAGACTCATGACTCGTCAGCAGCCCCCCATGCACCTGTGCCCAGGAGGCAGGGTGGCTGCGGGTCGACACATGAGGCTGCACGGCCCATAGTGTGGCATAACATAGACACCATTTTGTAACACACCAAGACTCCATTTTGAACACACTGACCCCAGGCCCCAGTAAAACAGACTGCATACAAACGCTGCAGCTCGGCCCCTACTTGACCGCGCACAGAGAGTCCTGCGCTTCCCCTCTTCCTCCCCCATGGCAGAGCCGATAAATGCCCGTTCTCACAAGCAACCAGACGCGAACAAGTAACAGAACAAACACTGTATAATTTACCTTCCGCGGTACATCATTGCCCTAGAAGTGACCTGACTTGTAGTTGGGGTCTGAGAAAGAACAAATGTTGTCCCTATCATGTGTGCCCTGACCCTGCGCCTAACCCCCCTGTGCTTGTGATATATGGTGCTCATGACCCCCAGCACCATTCTCCCAGAGGACGCGTTAAACCATATATGCTAAACTCTCGAGTCTCTCAGTCTTATACATGCTGCTAAAGGATGTGTGTTAGATAGTGTTATAACGTATAATGCAAGTCACTCACATTAAAGCGAGGTGACCCCCTCCCACCCTGAGACACCTTCATGTTCTAAGGCCCAGCGTACGACCACTCGAAATTCCACTTTGTACCAACTCATTTTTGCTGCTATTGTAATAAAGGGTAACGGGAAAGCAATGTATAAAATACTTGTGTATGATGTGATGAAATATGTTGTATTGCATGTAAGCCACCTAGGGCATTGAGCCAGTCTTTACTATAATCAAAATATTAGATTAACATATTGCTTTCTTGCTCCCGAGTATATTACCCAACCTGATACTACCTCGTGTTTGTCATATGTTCACCTTTCTCATGAAGTGCAAGCATAAGACCGACTCACGTCATGTAATGTATGTGCCAATGAAAAACCTCCATTGTTATGAACCAAGTAATATAGCCCAAGGAAACAGAAGAAATATGTAATTTACCCGATGCCCCCCGCCCCAACATCTGTCATCTCTAATAGTATTTGTGCAGCCCACTGAATAGAGACTAGCACAAAGTTACAAGGTCATCTCCCGCTCCACCCACCAAGGCCCGCCAGGGCTTGCTGGTGTTCGAACATACAGCTTCACCTCCCCACATTGCTGCTGGGCCCATTTCAAGTATTTACCTCCCCCATGTCAGAGGCCACCATACAACCACTGTGTACTGTCATGGCCAGGCCACGAGAATTACGAGTTACCCGGTCATAAATCCCGCCACTTTTGAGGTGCCAGCTGTATGCCCCCTCTGACCTAATGGTATTCCAGTTTACCCCAAATTCAACAGACCACGAAGACAGTTTATCCGTCCTTGTGCAAACATCCCCCAGAGCCATCATTTACTGCATCTAACAGGATAAAATGATGAAGGTAGCTTGACCCGTGCCCCCTGAGAAGACACCTGGACCCATGAGACTGGACCCTTTGTTAATGACAACTTTACAATGATGTATGGAGGAAGCCTCTTATTGTATACTGCTTTCCTGTGTCCCCACACAGGTATTAGATTGATGTGTTAGACGTTTTGTATAACAACCTGGCATAGATGAGTGTGATGAATGTGTATGAAAGGCCACAAGGGCAAGTTTCTAGAACCAAAGTGGTGAATCTCCGTTGACAGCCAGTGCCCTGGAGCTCCACCCCGACGAGCCCAGCTGACCCAAGCACTTTGTGATGCCACCACGTGGATCCCCGCCAATCATGGAGCACCGAGCATATAGATAACATAGTAGCTAGACGTCGCCATCCAATCCCCAAGACTATGTGGCCCCTATAGCTTAGCTCATGCATGATGTGTATGTGTAATATAACAATATAACTGACTGTCTTTGCTATTGTCAGACAGAGCGCTCTCGGAGTTTGCAGAGTCCTTTGCATGCCCTATATTGATTTAGATAAAACCTTTTACTCTCAACCGCACTTGGTCCTGGTCTCATTCCCTCCTGGGGTGTGTCCTTTATTGCCTCTCATTGAGGGGGGTTAACTGCCTTATTGGGGGACGCTTACTTTCAGTAGCAATACTGTTAAATTAGGTAAACAGTAGTGATATAAGTTATCCCCATTATTTTTTTATGAATTGCTTGTGTGGCCAAAGGGCATTGTCATCAGTGAGCCAACACATGTTTACAAGTTTGCTCTTCCTCAAGGCTCATAAACGTTGCTCTTTAGGGAGTTTACAACTAGCTCAAAAAACAATAATACATTTTTGATCATGCAGTGTTAGTATCCTTAACATGCAAGATACTATAGTGCATCCATTATCAGAGAAGCTGACAAGTCTATTCTGAATATTGTTTAAAAAGGCCATCATCAAATTAAATGTTATAATGTTATTCCAGAATCACAAGAGTCAAAACAAAACGCCAACAAATAATGGATGAAAAAGAGAAAAATATAATTTAGCCCATATTGCATAACATGAAATTGACACAGATTTAGAGTTTTCATCTTACGCAAAGTTAGATTTGTTGTGCAGTCTGTACTAGCTCTGGTTCCCCAGAGGTAGCTCCTGTCCAGCTGGTTATGCTGGATACCCAGGAGCTCCTTTTTGCTCCTGGTCAACAAATCCCAATTACGATCCCTGAGTCATTTGATGGTAAGCATTCCAGCATATCGATAGTTGGAGCTTAAAAGTGAAGTTCACTCCTCTGGAAGTTCAATGATCTAATAATAGAACGTGTAAAGAACTTCCCGTATCCAGGCATCTCATTCTCTGAAAATAGTACATGTAAAGAACATGATAAAAATTCCAGTCTGGCAATGGCTCGATCATATGGCATATTCATAGGTACCCGTTCTTTTGCTGGTTACCAATCATTGGATGTGTTCAAAGGAATATCTCAGGAAAACCCTACGGCAGTCAGACATTATGTGCCGATGTATGGGGCTTGGAGTATTCTAAAAAGAATTCGGACACAAGAAGATATTTTTTCAAACATCAGTTATGCCTTCCTCTTTTCTGCCCCCTTCCTTTCGACACAGAATTAAATCAAGTTATGTATCCGACAAGTTTGTCCCAAGACCACTGCTTACGTGGCTTTTTCTTTGGACTGATGTTCTCTCTCATCAGATGTCAAGGGACATCTATGGGCATCATTGTAAGTATGGCGGTGCAGTAAAAAACAGCAGTAACGTTGCAGTTATTCCGTTACCATTGCATTACTGCACTACCGTACTACAGGTTTGGCACTAAGGTCGAGAATTTCCTCCAAATTACCATCAAAAATCAGCAAAATCGCCGGATTTACCGCCGGCAGAAATTCTGTCAAACCTCCATGGAGACCTATGGACTTCTAAACGTGAGGACTTCCACCGCCCACCAGCACTTGTAATCCGGAGGTGAATCCACAGCACCAAGTGGCGGTAACGGTGAACATGTTTGATTTTATTCCAGCGGATGTACTACCAGAACGCAAACATACTTGTAATGAGGCCCATAGTTATAATGGGTTCAGGATCCTACCTTTTTCATCAAGAAAGTCAAATTTTCTTATGCACCAGTTTAAACAGTTTATAGAAATCAAATACAGAGGATGGTTATTAAAGAAAGGATTAGAGATCATTACAGCATACTACCTACTCATACCAGGCTGCAAAATGTCAAGTTGTGAGGTACTTGCCAGCCATAAAAAGTCACTTGCTACCTCACTTCTATACATACAGACAGCACCCTAGTTCTCATTCCACAAGAGTCATTTATCACCAGCCAATGGCTAGTGGCAAGTTGCAAATGCTACGCCCTGCTGATAATATAGAAACATATTTGAATTGTATTGTGCTCCAAGATTCAAGATAGGTATTTATTAGTTCAATTCTGGTTTAATTTACTTCCAGCGAGTACAAATGTGGCCATTTAGAATGGTCAATGTGAATATATAATTCTTATAATTTTACCCCGATTTGTCTAGACGGTAGGACTATTAGGAAGAAAGCCCCAATACCTGTTTGAAAATCAAGATGTTTTGTAATGTAATGACTTGTCCTGTTTTATCTGAAATAAATTGCTGATTCGCCAGTGCCTTGGGCTTTTCAGAACTATGGGATTGTAGCATTTCTAATCAGAAGGCGAGCGAGAGGAAGCCACTGGTCTGAAGGCGCATGCTCGGGAGTTATTTGTTGGACGAACGATCACGATGTTGCATCCCACGAATTCTTTGCTAAACACAATTAATACATTTGGAGGAAACCTGTGATTTTGATTTTGTCTTTCTATGTTTCAGTCTGGCGAATCCAAGTTGTATATGTGTATTTTGAAAATGTGTTGGATATTTTTTAACCATTTTGAGAGGAATTGTTAGAATATTTGTATATGTTAGGAGTTGTGCTCAAATTAAAGTATTTTCTTTGATTGAACTGGGGCATACATTAAATGCCAGTGATCACACCATGCTAATGATTGTAGGATTCACTTCAGCAAAGCACAGTTCAGATGCATCATTTCCCAATAATGTGCACAATGCTTCATTTTTGTTATTTCTTGTAACGTTTCCTGCTAGTTGCTAGTCACTTTACCTATTTTATGGGATTTTACCCAAGTTGTATATTGTTGTGTTGTATGCCATTTGTCCAGATAAAGGACACTTCTGCAAGAGGAGATGATAGGAGGTGGGTGGTCCACTGCAAAACATGGTCCCCACCAGGAGAAAGATGCGAATCCAGTCAAAGAAAGTGTGCTGGGTGACTGCAATCCCCCCTATGGCTGTGGGCCGCTGACTGTCCTGGGCAAATGCCCAGGGCCCTGATAAAGGTTAAGAATCTGACCTCAGACTTTACAGATTCATTGGACTTTGCTTTCTCTCACACCCCTCCCACAGTATGCCTAAGGATCTATCTCTTGTTATGGTTTTCCCATTCCCCAAGGACTTCAGCTCACTGCCGCACTAACATTGCCCTCAACCACGAGGGTACAGTTGCCCCTTTGAGGTAGACAAGGACTGTGGGATTCTTTCCTTCAGATAAAAAAGAAAATTGGGAGACAACCTGCCCAATTAGCCACACTTTATTTGACGAATGCTGATGCCATTATGCTGCTTCCCTTTTATTGGAAGTTGAGAAAAGTACACATTGTAGTTAACTAGAAGTTATTGTGCGCCTCATCAGGGGTTGGGCGGAGTGGCAAAAATGCAGTAGTAACGCCATTACCGCTGCATTACCATTCCGCCCAATCCAGAGTTTTGATGGAAAGCTGGAGGTTAACCTCCAGCTTTGAGCTGGAGGTAAATCTCCAACTTTCTGCCCATTTTTGGCGCTATTTCCGCCGGCACTATTACTGCCAGCAGTAACAGCGCCAAAAATCCCCCTAGAGTATTATGGACGCTCCAAAAAATGGGGAATTACTGCCTTAGCACTACTCGGGTTCCGGCGCTAATAGCGCCGGACCGAGTAGCGGTAACGCTAATAGTGTTGGCAGTATCCCGGCGCAATTACTGCCGGGATACAGCCAAGTCTATGATGAGGCCCTGTGTCTTGATGATCCCAAACACCAACTTGACCAACACAAATAGATACTCTAAAGAAAATGTCTATATTGAAATGAAACATGATGGACAATACAGCTGTTAAGTGTCTAAAAATACAAAGTTCATATAAATGAAGAAGTCTAGAAAGAAAATTACCGTAACGTTGGACAAACTAGAATGCTAGTTCAATACATTAACTAGTAATGTTCCAAAGAAAGAAGGAAATCGACAACCATCACATCTCTGGAGATAAAATGTAAACCCCACATAGGTCTGCCATTTCCTCAAACAAGAGCCGTTCAAGACCAACATTTCACAACCTTCAACGCCAAAGCAGTGGAAGAAGTCACCAAGATTGGGGAATCCAGACAAGCCTCCACAGCGGCCATGAAAAGGCTGATCTTCACGCTGGACCCTACAAGGTTGGAACTTTGTAATGCATCCCGACGTATCCAACCTTACAAACTGCAAACCCATATCTGACATTTTATGTCGCCCTGTATCAAATAAGCAATTCGTTGCAAAAATATGTGTCACTGTCATAGCCGGAGATCAACATGGCATGCATGATATTAAAGGTAAGGGTGTTCATTAAAGTTGACATAAATAAAGGGTGCTGGGCTAAGGTGTCCACTGTATACCACCTCTGGGCCCAGCATAACAGGGTGGGAGCTGGTCCCTGGGCTCCAGTCTCCTCTTGGCATCATCCTTCAGCCTTATCTGTGACTTGACAACAAAAAACATAATGACGCGCAAGTCGAATACAAGGAATAATAATGTGAGTGGTAAAGTGGCCACCAATCAGGCTCCTGGCCACTCAAAGGAATACAATCCAAGCTCTTAGGGCCTCATTACGAGTTTGCAGGTCCGGGAACTACGGTACCGGTAAGTTTGCCAGTACTGTAGTACCCGAACCGGCAAACTACGAGTTGTGCTCGTGGGTGCCTTTCTGCCCGCCAGGTCGGACAGGCGGACAGAGCGGCACACGCGAGCGCAGCATGCCGCATGCACCGCCACCATTCACGAATGGTGCCGGTGCATGCGGCTTCCCCATTCCCATTGAGCCCTAGGGGGCTCAACTGGGAATGGGGAAGAATTCTTTCCAGTGCCCTGGAATGGGCAATTACCGGGTCCGCCGAGATTGTAATACCCCGGTAATTGCCCATTCCAGGGCGCCGGAAAACAAAAACACTCCAGCGACAGCCGTGCCTGTATTGCAGGGTCGTAATGAGGCCTTTAAAGTTTATAGAAACAGATAGAAAAAGAGACAGCAACCATTCTTAACTCATCTATTTGACCTGCATGCAACATAGATGACCAAGACTGCTTCCCATTGGCTCCAGCACACAATGCAAATGGGGATGCAGTCCTGCGTGAGTAGACTAAGCAGCAGACAAGCCGGGGGGGGGGGCAGGAGGGAGACCATTCAGAATGTATAAGAACCACATATGCACCCACACAGAGTCCCACAGGATTCAGCAAAGACAACACGGCTGAAATATTATTATCTCAAAATCCTGGCTTTGATCAATGAAGCCAATACTAATTCATCAAAGAGGGCAATAACTGAACTCAATCTACTTATTTGAATGCTACCTTTAGGTGAACACAGCAGCAGTGGGACTATCTCCCTGGCACCAACATTGTGCATTTCAAAACATACAAAGCATGCACATGACCCATTAACCACATACAGTGCCTAATATAAAATAATGTGTCGCTCTGTGGCAACCTGTAGGAGGGGAGGAGTAATTCGTCAAAGAGCTTTTTAAGCATTTAAAAGCCAGCGAGGCAGTGGAGTAACTTTGCTGAAAATGTTGGGGGCTGGAGGAGGGAATAACATATAAAGGATAGGGGCCCATGCCAAATGTGGGGGACAAAATGGTGTGCCACAAAAGTTGGGGTGGGGGACAAACACCTTTGCCCGTGGCCTAAAATTACACCCATGCAGCTAGGTCACCGCTGTGGAACTAATCATCAGGATTAAAGGGCATGTCCGGTTACTAGTACTGGGCTAGTGAAGCTTAACTCACATGCTGCCAGTAGGAGATTGACTGAGATATGGTCAGGCCCATGCTCTGATCACTGAGACTGGATAGCGACCTTTGACAGTAAAAGCAATGCCATTTGTGCAAGAGGCTATCATTTGGGGTTGGCCAAGTAATTGCAAATTGGGTTGGAGTTGATCACAATATAAAGTGCAGCGACCCTTCCTTTTATCAACGCAAAAGGGAACTCTAGATGACGGTCGATTTTCTCTACTGCGCCAGACCACAGTCTGTCAGAGAGACCTGTTGTTGCTGTGCTGTATGGCCAGGAGCAGGCTCTCCCAACACCTTTTCTGAAGCACACATCGCTAACTTCATGCAATGCCAGGACCGTGGTAACATTTTTATGATATCGTTTAACCCCAGAATAACCAGACAGTCCTCGCGGTCAAAGCAGGAGGAGGCATCACCAGCCCCAAAAATATTTGGGGAGAATGATTTGATCTGCTTACTCTACTCACTGTATATAGCTTTCCTATGCATAATGTTTAGCTTTAGATGGTGTTGGGCTCATGGTTCCTCTAGCAGTCAATAGCCATACCCTGCCTCCATTCCTGAGCCGGAAGGTGAAGCCAGCACATGCCCACAGGAAAGGCCCACAGACAAGGCTGGAGCCTGTCTGCGCCCGTCTATGCCGGGATGGCTGCCCGCAAGACTCACATTCCAGGTATGTGCTCAAATGTGTTGTGTATTATCTAGCGACTCTGTTTCTGCCCAAACTGTTGTCCCATCACGCTAATGTCACCCTCACTATGTTCCTCATGTCAGGTGCTCCCAACGTCCTGACAACTTTATCTCCAGCCTGAGCCACTTTGATTTCATTCCAGCACCTCCATCACCAGATATATCTAGCACCTGTTGTACAGGCTCACTGAGACATGTGCGACTCAGAGCCAGCACTACTCTGCCATGCCCCAGGCATATACTACCTATTCTGCTTCCTGTTCAAAAACGCCCAGCTACGCACTTGTATCCCCCCACCCCAAACCCGGCGCTGCCTTATAACAACAAATATAGATCCGGCCTCCTCAGCACCTCAGACATCACCTACAACACAGATCTCCCCTACATGCCTGCCTGACCAAGGAAGCGCTACTCCCCCCTCCTCTGCCTGAGGCCGCTCAGCAGAAGCACTGCCAGCCCTCCTTCCCTAGGTAGCAAAATCAACCTTCATGACTCAAGGACTATAGGTCCTGTCAGCCCAGCTCCCGTGGACAAGGCCAATGCCAGCCAGCCCAAGCGCCAGGCCTCACTACCCAACAGAAACAACAAACCTGCGCTTTAGTCAATGCCAGATCCATACAAGCCCAACCCCTGGACTCAAAGACATCATCATCTCCAATAACTTGCCTCTGGCCCTACCCTATCTTTAGCGACCCCATCAAGATTATCCATCGTTCGCAATGATAGAATCAACATTAAGGGTGGCGGTGGAGTGATATTTGCCACAGATGCCTAATATGGCAGATCAGCTCTCCCATTCCAAACTGTGACATGCTCTCCATCAAATTAGCCCTCCCCACACTTCCACAATCACGTTATACATAACTATCGCTGCCCCCCCAACCCCCCAACCTGCCTCTTTCCTTCGAGGATGATCTCCTTCGCACACTCTGCACAAAGCCATCCTCAAAAGTTATTTTCCTTGGCAACCTCAATCTCTGTGTCAATGACGCAGAAGACTCAGATACCGCAGCCCTGGGCAACTCCCTTAACGCTTAAGGTTTCACACAATGGGTATTGACCCCTACACACTCCAAAGGCTGCATCCTAGACTCAATAGCAGACCCCAATTGCCAATCCATTATACACTCAAACCTTTCCTGCCCGTGGGCTGACTGCCATGTCATTCTCTTCAACATCCCTACCACCACCATACTTACAGCAGCTACCTCTCCCTTGCTGCCCACACTTGCCTGGAGCTCACATAACATTCCTCTCCAGCTGATCTAGAATAGGGCAGCAAGACTTAGCCCAGCCTCAAGCCCAGGGATTGCATCTCTCCTGCCCTACAAAGTATTCACTGTGAGGGTGCTGGACACCCAGGTGGGAACATGGTGAAGATGTGGTGTTAAAATCACTAATAAATGTCATCGAAAAACGGGACTGGGTAACTAGCCATGATAAGGTTTCTGCTATGAGCTCTTTACATACTTTCGCAATGATGCCTTTTAGCTATAAAGAACCTCAAAGATACCTCCTTCTCAAGCCATCACAGATAAATCGCAGAATCTTCATGGATATTAGACTCAACCATCTTAATGTCCTGGGGGTTCGCAGAACATGGATGGGTCTATCGAAGGAAAAAAGGATATGTAGACTCTGTGCAATTAATGATAAGGTGGAAACTATAAGACATGTTCTTACCTGTTGCTATTCGATGAGTTCTACCTATGACAAATATTTTCCCAAACTTGATCGGGAATTTAATGATATTGAGAGTGAAAACTTCTGGTTGCGCTGTCTCTCTGGGAGGAGTAACTATCTGATTATTGCCATTACTCAGATTTGGAAAGTGGCTAAAAAACGCTTATGTAAATTTGAAGAAGAGGTCAAACTGCTTATGAGTCTTGAGAATATTGATGTTTAGGCTTTTGTATTTAGAATTGTTGTGTAAAATGCCTAACTTCTTTTATTGTATATAATATTTTATGGTTGAATTATTTTTTCTTATTTTTATATTCAATGTGTAATTGCTGCTGAATCAAATGTATATGTCAATTGTGTTGCTTTCTTATTATATTTATCATTACGCTTTGTTTTGTGAAAAGTTCTTTTTCTTTTGAACTATAACACAATAAAAACATTTTTTTTAATGTGAGAAGCTTCCTGCCCCTTAATTCTCATTCACAGAGTGAGGAGCTGCATGTCCCTTAATTCCCATTCACAGAGCGAGGAGTTTCATGCCCCTTAATTCCCATTCACAGAGTGAGGAGCTGCGTGTCCCTTAATTCCCATTCACAGAGTGAGGAGCTGCATGTCCCTTAATTTCCAGGCACAGAGTGAGGAGCTGCGTGTCCCTTAATTCCCATTCACAGAGTGAGGAGCTGCGTGTCCCTTAATTCCCATTCACAGAGTGAGGAGCTGCGTGTCCCTTAATTCCCATTCACAGAGTGAGGAGCTGCGTGTCCCTTAATTCCCATTCACAGAGTGAGGGGCTGCGTGTCCCTTAATTCCCATTCACAGAGTGAGGAGCTGCGTGTCCCTTAATTCCCATTCACAGAGTGAGGAGCTGTGTGTCCCTTAATTCCCATTCACAGAGTAAGGAGCTGCATGTCCCTTAATTCCCATTCACAGAGTGAGGAGCTGCATGTCCCTTAATTCCCATTCACAGAGTGAGGAGCTGCCTGTTCCTTAATTTCCAGGCACAGGGTGAGTTGCCTGTCCCTCCAGTCACATACACATGGCGAGGAGCTGCCTGGCCTTCTATTTGCACAAACTCAAGTTGACGAGCTGCCTGGGCCTTCATTCACATAGACTGAGGGCGAGGAGCTGCACAGGCCTTCATTCACATACCCTCAGGGCGAGGAGCTGCATGCATCTTCATTCACATACACAGAGGGTGGTGAGCTGCATGCACCTTCATCCACATACACAGAGGGTGGTGAGCTTCATGCACGGGTCTTCATTCACATACACTCAGGGCGAGGAGCTGCATGCACCTTCATTCACATACACAGAGGGTGGTGTGCTGCATGCACGGGCCTTCATTCACATACACAGAGGGTGGTGAGCTGCATGCACGGGCCTTCATTCACATACACAGAGTGTGGTGTGCTGCATGCACGGACCTTCATTCACATACACAGAGGGTGGTGTGCAGCATGCACGGGCCTTCATTCACATACACAGAGGGTGGTGTGCAGCATGCACGGGCCTTCATTCACATACACAGAGGGTGGTGTGCTGCATGCACGGGCCTTCATTCACATACACAGAGGGTGGTGTGCTGCATGCACGGGCCTTCATTCACATACACAGAGGGTGGTGTGCTGTATGCACGGGCCTACATACACAGAGGGTGGTGTGCAGCATGCACGGGCCTTCATTCACATACACAGAGGGTGGGGAGCTAGAAGCACAGGCCTTCATTTACATATACTCAGGGCGAGCAGCTGCATGCACCTTCATTCACATACAAAGAGGGTGGTGAGCTGCATGCACGGGCCTTCATTCACATACACAGAGGGTGGTGTGCAGCATGCACGGGCCTTCATTCACATACACAGAGGGTGGTGTGCAGCATGCACGGGCCTTCATTCACATACACAGAGGGTGGTGTGCTGCATGCACGGGCCTTCATTCACATACACAGAGGGTGGTGTGCTGTATGCACGGGCCTACATACACAGAGGGTGGTGTGCAGCATGCACGGGCCTTCATTCACATACACAGAGGGTGGTGTGTTGTATACATACACCGGCATACTGTATTCTCTGTACTGCCTGTATATGCTTTCCTCTCATCTGTACAACCATTCTTGTATTGTAACTAAGTTCTCAAGTATCCTTGTACTGCCTGCGCCCAGTTACCCTCGCGGGTTTGGTCTTTTGCGCTATACCAAATAAACAAACAAACAACAAACAAACATACATACATAGAGGGTGGTGGGCTGCATGCACGGGCCTTCATTCACATACACAGAGGGTGGTGTGCTGCATGCACGGGCCTTCATTCACATACACAGAGTGTGGTGTGCTGCATGCACGGGCCTTCATTCACATACACAGAGGGTGGTGTGCCGCATGCACGGGCCTTCATTCACATACACAGAGGATGGGGAGCTGCAAACACAGGCCTTCATTTACATACACTCAGGGCGAGGAGCTGCATGCACCTTCATTCACATACACAGAGGGTGGTGAGCTGCATGCACGGGCCTTCATTCACATACACTCAGGACGAGGAGCTGCATGCACCTTCATTCACATACACAGAGGGTGGTGAGCTGCATGCACGGGCCTTCATTCACATACACAGAGGGTGGTGTGCAGCATGCACGGGCCTTCATTCACATACACAGAGGGTGGTGTGCTGCATGCACGGGCCTTCATGCCTTCATTCACATACACAGAGGGTGGTGTGCTGTATGCACGGGCCTTCATTCACATACACAGAGGGTGGTGTGCTGTATGCACGGGCCTACATACACAGAGGGTGGTGTGCAGCATGCACGGGCCTTCATTCACATACACAGAGGGTGGTGTGCTGCATGCACGGGCCTTCATTCACATACACAGAGGGTGGTGTGCTGTATGCACGGGCCTACATACACAGAGGGTGGTGAGCTGCATGCACGGGCCTTCATTCACATACACAGAGGGTGGTGTGCTGCATGCACGGGCCTTCATTCACATACACAGAGGGTTGTGTGCTGTATGCACGGGCCTAGATACACAGAGGGTGGTGAGCTGCATGCACGGGCCTTCATTCACATACACAGAGCGTGGTGTGCTGTATGCATGGGCCTACATACACAGAGGGTGGTGAGCTGCATGCACGGGCCTTCATTCACATACACAGAGGGTGGTGTGCTGTATGCACGGGCCTACATACACAGAGGGTGGTGAGCTGCATGCACCTTCATCCACATACACAGAGGGTGGTGAGCTGCATGCACGGGTCTTCATTCACATACACTCAGGGCGAGGAGCTGCATGCACCTTCATTCACATACACAGAGGGTGGTGTGCTGCATGCACGGGCCTTCATTCACATACACAGAGGGTGGTGAGCTGCATGCACGGGCCTTCATTCACATACACAGAGTGTGGTGTGCTGCATGCACGGACCTTCATTCACATACACAGAGGGTGGTGTGCAGCATGCACGGGCCTTCATTCACATACACAGAGGGTGGTGTGCAACATGCACGGGCCTTCATTCACATTCACAGAGGGTGGTGTGCTGCATGCACGGGCCTTCATTCACATACACAGAGGGTGGTGTGCTGTATGCACGGGCCTACATACACAGAGGGTGGTGTGCAGCATGCACGGGCATTCATTCACATACACAGAGGATGGGGAGCTAGAAGCACAGGCCTTCATTTACATATACTCAGGGCGAGCAGCTGCATGCACCTTCATTCACATACAAAGAGGGTGGTGAGCTGCATGCACGGGCCTTCATTCACATACACAGAGGGTGGTGTGCAGCATGCACGGGCCTTCATTCACATACACAGAGGGTGGTGTGCAGCATGCACGGGCCTTCATTCACATACACAGAGGGTGGTGTGCTGCATGCACGGGCCTTCATTCACATACACAGAGGGTGGTGTGCTGTATGCACGGGCCTACATACACAGAGGGTGGTGTGCAGCATGCACGGGCCTTCATTCACATACACAGAGGGTGGTGTGTTGTATACATACACCGGCATACTGTATTCTCTGTACTGCCTGTATATGCTTTCCTCTCATCTGTACAACCATTCTTGTATTGTAACTAAGTTCTCAAGTATCCTTGTACTGCCTGCGCCCAGTTACCCTCGCGGGTTTGGTCTTTTGCGCTATACCAAATAAACAAACAAACAACAAACAAACATACATACATAGAGGGTGGTGAGCTGCATGCACGGGCCTTCATTCACATACACAGAGGGTGGTGTGCTGCATGCACGGGCCTTCATTCACATACACAGAGTGTGGTGTGCTGCATGCACGGGCCTTCATTCACATACACAGAGGGTGGTGTGCTGCATGCACGGGCCTTCATTCACATACACAGAGGATGGGGAGCTGCAAACACAGGCCTTCATTTACATACACTCAGGGCGAGGAGCTGCATGTACCTTCATTCACATACACAGAGGGTGGTGAGCTGCATGCACGGGCCTTCATTCACATACACTCAAGACGAGGAGCTGCATGCACCTTCATTCACATACACAGAGGGTGGTGAGCTGCATGCACGGGCCTTCATTCACATACACAGAGGGTGGTGTGCAGCATGCACGGGCCTTCATTCACATACACAGAGGGTGGTGTGCTGCATGCACGGGCCTTCATGCCTTCATTCACATACACAGTGGGTGGTGTGCTGTATGCACGGGCCTACATACACAGAGGGTGGTGTGCAGCATGCACTGGCCTTCATTCACATACACAGAGCGTGGTGTGCTGTATGCATGGGCCTACATACACAGAGGGTGGTGAGCTGCATGCACGGGCCTTCATTCACATACACAGAGGGTGGTGTGCTGTATGCACGGGCCTACATACACAGAGGGTGGTGTGCAGCATGCACGGGCTTTCATTCACATACACAGAGAGTGGTGTGCTGTATGCACGGGCCTACATACACAGAGGGTGGTGAGCAGCATGCACGGGCCTTCATTCACATACACAGAGGGTGGTGAGCTGCATGCACTGGCCTTCATTCACATACACAGAGGGTGGTGTGCTGTATGCACGGGCCTACATACACAGAGGGTGGTGAGCTGCATGCACGGGCCTTCATTCACATACACAGAGGGTGGTGTGCTGCATGCACGGGCCTTCATTCACACACCCTCTGGTGTGGGGGCTGCCTGGGCCCTTTAGGTGTTGCCTGGCTCCAAATATAATAAAAAGCCATTGATCATTTTCTCTGAAGAACGTAGCCTGTCACTCACCTAATCTTGCTGCAATGTGTTCTTCCCATTTTATGCTCTATTTCCCATTTCTTAATGCGGTTTTTGAGCTGAAAACGTGATAAACAGCGGGTTCCGTGGGTATCCGGGAGGCTGCTGGTGCATAACAAAGCCCGGAAGAGCAGACCATCAGCGCATGCGCAGTACTCTGACACTGCCCACACGAGCGCGCCGGGCAGATGACCTTCACTGCGCATGCGTAGTTCTCAGATACTGCTTACAGGAGAGCGATCCGGCAGAATAACCTGCATGGCTGGCGCATGCGTAGTCCACAGATACTGCTTACTATAGCGAGCTCTGGAAAAGTAACTTGCACTGCGCATGTGCGCAGGAAACAAGGGCCAATAGTAAGACGCATGGAAAAGAGTTTCTAATGTGACCCCACAATGAAAACGCATGCTCAGAAAATAACACGTAATGTGCATTTAGAGATTAGGTTCAAGTCGGGGCCTCATTACAAGCTTGGTACTGGGGCGGGGAGGGCAAAGTGGCGTAATTCCATTATCAGCACTTTTTGGGGGGCGGTAACGGAATTGCAGCCCTTTTATCAACCCTCCCGAATTACTAGCATCAAGCTGAAGGTAACGCCACCACTTCTGGATTTACCGTGCGGAAACTCCAGAGGCAGTAAATAGCTGCCAACATTCGCATGGAGTCCTATGAACTCCGGAATGGGGAATTACCACCACTTGTACTCCCCCCACCCCAACCACACAGGACCAAGTGGCGGTAACACTAATAGAGGTGGGTGGTAAATTGACAGGTTTACCACCAAATTACCACCAAACCCGTAATGCTGCCAGGCGAACGGACATTATTAGTCGCCCCTGTTTCAGCAAACAATTACTGGTAACTACTGTCCAGGTTTGCTCAGCTGATTAGTGTCCACTCCTGGCTCTTTATATTGTTTCTGCGCGTGCGCTCGTGAATAGTATCTGCTGAAAATGGGCTTGATGTTGATCTGCCAAGCATGATAGTCTGCGATAGGAAAGTCTGATGGTTTGTGCACCTGCTGTCACTTGCACACACACTGCATCATCGAGAGTTTGCTGTTAATTATGCGGTAGATCTGCCGAGTTACACCTTAAATGTGTTTACTGTTACAGCACTCAGACACGTGGGTCTACCTCAGGGTTATGAGTAGTGGAAGGGCGGTGTAAATCCCCATTTCCAAAGGACTCCATAATGGATTTCGAATTCAGCAGTACAGTAAAAATGGCAGTAATTCTATCAACACTAAAAAAAGGGGGGGAAAAACAGTGCCAATAGATGAATTACAGCTGCTTGTTTACCGCACCGCCAAACACGCAATGAGACCCACTGAATCAAAGCTGCAGCATAAATCAGTAAAACATCAAGTATGAGTTGGAGCAGTCTGCTGCAGTCCTGTGTTCTGACCACATTGTTGTTTGCAGGAAGTGACTATTAGCACCTAAAACCCGCGGAGTGGAGTTGTGAGCTGAGTTGGAGCAGTCTGCTGCAGTCCTGTGTTCTAACCACATCGTTGTTTGCAGGAAGGGAGAGGGAAAGGTGAGTGATTCTGTCTCCGTTAACCCTCACACTCCACCTGTTTCCATGACCGAAATCTCTGATCTCTGTGCTCCCAATTCTTGGCCGGAGAGGCCACAGCATGGGTCCAGCGAGCATAGTGCCATGACCACACCTGGGGGTAGTTCAAACGGGGTCTCACCCCCCCCCCTGGGAAAACTTAAGACACCCGAGAAAACACAAGCTGACCAAGATGCCGACAAAGAGGTTGACGCGGTCGCATCTACTCCCTCCATACCTTCTGAGTCTGAGCCCCCCGCACAGTCCCCAGGGAGACTAAAACTCCCGGACCCAAAGCTCCTTACCCCCGTCGTGAGTTCGGAGTCTGCCGTGAGGCCGGTGGACGCCGCCAAAGAGTGTCTGCAGTTCGCAAGAGATGTGAGGGCAAACGGGGAAAACACGACGGGAGAAAAGGCCCCGCATGCAAACGAGACCCATGGTGTGGTGGGGCAAAGGGATACAACTCACCTAAAGGAGGTGACAATGAACCACAAAAGGGGAAACCACCGGGCGAGCACCAGAGAACCAACACAAGCCAGTGAACCAAGCCAAACCCCGGGGGTCCCCCCTCATCCAAACACAAGTCGGCTGATCGCCGTTACAAATCCAGAAAAAGGAGAAAGAGCTAGGGGGGAAAATCAAAATCCCCCGCTCAGCATTCCGCAAAAGGAAGGCCCACTCGGCAGACCCAAGGCTACTCAGGTAATGGCAATGATTCATACAAACCCTAGTGGATCGTCCCCCATCTTAAAACAAGCTAAAAAAGCAATCAAAAGGTCTAAAAGACAATCAAACGAGCGCAAACGTCTCTTGGAGACGAGCAGCAGCGAAACGGATTCAGATCTAAACACAGACTTAACCAGGGATCAAGAACCACAGCTGGGATCTGACGAGGGGTCGGATGTGGCAGTGATAGAAGTGGACTCTGACACTGAAACTGCCGAATTGTCGGTCCCGAAAAAGAAACCGAAGAACTCGAACTCGAACGCAGAAAACCTGGAAAAGGGGGGAATTATAAGTCCAACAAACCAGACCCTCTTAAATCTAGGAAGAAAGAGGATACTGCAAGACACCAAAAAAACTGCCTACAAAAGAGTGAAGTCCGTCTCAGAGATGATAGACCTAAAGGGTAAGAAAGAACGATCCAAAAGAGAGGCTCACTCAAAGGGGCTCCCCAACCCCTTAAACCAAAACTCTTTGAAAGCCTTCTTTACATGCCACCAAAAAAGAAAAAGTCAAACAGAAGATGAAGTATCGGATGCTGATATGCTGGAAGCTGTAGGGGACCTCCCACAAGCCGCTAATTTGCGCAAACCTGACCTGCATCTAAACCACATCCAGAGTCAGGAGCAGCTAATTGAAAAAGCAAATGCCCAAAACTCAAAAGATAGGGCAAAGTCACTACAAATCGATGCAACAGAAGAGAGAATGAACAAAGACAAGAGGGGAAACCTGACGGAGCCGCCACTTAGTCACCCCACTTCACCTCGAAAGAAACCGGATCAAGGGATGACAAGCCTGACAGAAGACCCTAGTACGGGTATAGAGGAGAGTAAGGAACCAGAAAGGCAAAATACCAACGACTCAATCCCTGGCAATAATCAAGAAGTAGACAGGGAGCAGCGGGTGGCCTGGACTCGACCACACTTGACGCTGGTTTCTCCAACCAAACAAGCCCCAGAGACAAGGGACTCGTCCAATACCCTCTGGGATCAGGTTCTAGCGAACAAAGGGCGAAGAAACCCAACCATGCTAATCTATAATGGCCACAGCCCGAGCCTAGACTCCCTGTACAGTGACCTCCCGGCAACTACACGAAGAAAAGAACAAATCTTGGCCTCTCCGAAAAAGAGACGCTTAAGTGATATAGCGGCAGCAATGCAAAAGGAGTCGCCGAGCAAAAAGCCTGACATGATTGCGATCATGTCCGCTATGACGATCGTGCTGGCCCCTTTCTGCAAACTATACGAGGCGATAAAAGGAGAGGTGAAAGACAACACCGCTATTCTATCTAACATGATGACCAAAATGTCCAACGTAGAAAGCTTTATCTCAGCCATAGAAAACCGTGCCACCTCTCCTCATGGCAACTGCGAAAGTAAAATCATTAGACTTGAGAAAAAGATAGAAATTATGGAACAAATAAACAACGAGCTGAGGGCTCAAATAAACAGCCAAAAACCACAACCCCAGGTATCACAGCCGTACCAGAAGGGCACAAGAAACTCCATATCAACGCTGTTTCCGTGGAAAGAGTTACCCATCACAAACAATAACGGAGTCAAAAGGCCTGACGAAATCCAATACCAGACAGTGGATCTAAGTAGCCCACCCAAAGAGGCAAGCCTGCCCAGAGCTCTAACAAACATCACAAAAGACAGGGCAAAGCCGCAAGAAAGGGAAATCCGTAATACTCAATATAGACCGGCAAATGAGGCGTCCTCTCCCAAATCACCGCAAACGGCAGATGAATTTATGGCAAACTCTGACCTAATAAACATGTCGGTCTACGAGGAAAACAAGCAAACTGAGAAAAGCAGAGACACAGAGCAGATCGGGCAAACTGCAGGAGTAGACATACACCCACAGGCCCAAAATGGAGACAACAGAAGGGCGGAAAAGGAAAATGGAAGTAAAGACGCCACAGCAACACCGCAGCAAAATCGGGTTGTCCGCGACCCAAAGGAGAGACCTCAGACATCTCCAGACAAGGCAAGCATCGAGCCCAAAACACGCAGAGAAAAAAGCAGCCCAGTGAAACAAAGAGCCCAAAGAAGCGTAAGGGGTGACCAAAAAACAAATAAAGACGAGCTAAGAGTGTTCAAGCTAGAGCAAAGAAAGCCAGAGAGCGGCCACCTTATTTTGAATAGATCCACGGTTATGAAGATTATGAAGAAAACAACAACTCTAAACAAAATCCGACCGGAAGAAGTGGTGTTAGTGGAACCATACCACAGGGAGAAAACGGCTAAATCCTACGTCCACATCAAAGCAATAGGTATAGAGCGGATTGACCAAGTGGCATACGAGGAACTAAAGTCTTTGGGCTTCACTTTGACAGAGATAACAAAATCAAGAGAGTCAGCTTCCCCGACTAAGAAAAAGGCAGATACCGTCGCTACATCAACACACTATAAATCAAGGACGGAAGAGCTGTACCGCCAAACTCGAAGGCAAGAGGCAGCCAAGAATGACGGACGCCGAAGGGCCTACCACGACCATCGTTGGGATAAGGATCCAAAGAATACCACAAGAAAGAGATACCACGACTCCCCTGCCGAAACCCGGCAGTGCTACAGAAGAGAACAGCGGGACAGGGTGTATAGTCGTGTAGAAGGTAGCCCGCCACGTGGAAGAAAGATGGAGCAACGGAACGAGGTAGACATCGAGCCAAGGAGGAGAGACGGAAAAAGCAGCCCACAAGAGCTCAGAGAAGTCGCTAAAGCTGCTAATCAAGAACTAGGCCCCTGGAAATGGTTCAGCCAAAAATGGAACAAAAACAGAAAATAGCAAGGACCAGGGCCGTTCTGCGTTGGCGATTCAAAACTATGCAGCGACGAGGAGCGGCCAGAAAAGGAGGCCTTCACATTGTGCTCGTGGAACACAAGAGGGCACGCCCACCTGACGAAGGTCGGCGAGAAGAACCTGGGGATTTATGACATGATCTGCCTCCAAGAGACATGGCTGATGGACAAACCGGCTTTGGACGGCTATACAGTCGAAATCTCAGCAGCAGTAAGAGGCTTACTAGGCAGACCATCGTCTGGCCTCTTGGTGGCGATTAAATCTGACCAAGGCCTATCGGCTCCAATCAAATGGAAGGAGGCATGCGAAGTACTGGTGGTGCTAACTTCATGGCAAAAGACAAGTAACAGAAGTGAAACCAGGCAAACAAGAACTGTAGCAATTGTCAACTGCTACTGGAACCCTCAACGGATGTCCACGAAAATATTCTGTAACAACATGAGAAGCACTATCGACAAACTGTATGAGAACTTTGACCTGATTGACATTATAATATGCGGCAACTTCAACGCAAAATGCTTTGACCATAGGCCCCTCGGTTCGGCAAGTGAAAAAGTAACCAGGTTAAAAGAAGCAGCTTTCGAGCCAGGTAAAGCCTGGGTACAAGTCATCAAAGCAAGAAACATCCAAGACGTCGCCAATCTTTTTCCTTCACAGATAAAACTCCCTACATGGGAACGAAATTTGGCAAACGCAACCCTCGACTACATCTTTATCTCAGACGGTCTCATAGCAGACATCACCAGCTTCACAGTCATAAAAACTGAACACAGTGACCATAACCTACTCACCTGTGTATGGCAAGGCAGTAGACAACAAAAAGAAAGTTATGGTACGGCGCTTGACTTAAACCCCCAAAGAACAAGGCTGAAGATAAGCGAAATGGACGTCGCCAAAATCAAGCAAGGTTGGGTCGAAAACGTACACAAAATGCAGGAGTTAAACCGGATGGAACGGCCAAACTATCTGCCTTTGCTATTGGCCTACGAGATAAAGGCTAAAAAGTCCTCCAAGCCACCAGGGGCTGAAAGACATGCCTTTAACAAAGCCCTGGTAGACAAAAGAAAAGAGGTTCGCAATCGAAGAAGAATAGCGAAAAAAACAAACGCTGCTGCCGATTGGGAGATAAGTATCTAAAGGATACAAAAACTGGTTAAAACAACAGAGAGCTTACCAACTACAACTAGACGCTGAGCTGATGATGTCCAAATTACAGACAAAAAAATCCAGCGATTTTTGGGGCCTCATAAAAGACATGTCAAACGTCCCTGGCTCAGCTCAGACAAACGCGGTCGCCGAATCAAGCTGGATCACATACCTGACCGCGGAATTTAAGAGTCCAGACAGTAAAGGGTTTCCGGAGACCAAAGGGTCAAATTCATCTTGGGTTGATGTATCTGATTCCAGCGACATAGAAGCATCAATCAACAAACTTAAAACATCAAGAGCCCCAGGTCCGGATGGCCTCACGAATATGGACCTCAAGCGGTATCCAAAAAAATGGTCAGAACTGATCAGTGAAATTTTCAAAGAGTGCGGCAGAAAAAAGATGATCCCCAAAACATGGAACAACGCGGTCATTGTCCCGGTGTACAAAAAGGGAGCCCGCAACGAGCCCGTTAGCTACAGACCCATCACTCTCCTTGACATTATAGGTAAGATCTTTGCAACGCATCTATTGGCCCACTTCAAATCGTGGGAGCAAAACAGCCCATCAAAATACTTCCTACAAACAGGCTTCCAAAAAAACGGGAGTACTACGATCAATATCTTAATCCTCAACATTTTGAAAGCCAAGGTAAAAGAAGGGGCGCCCAGGATCTTTCTAGCCTTCGTGGACCTATCGAAGGCCTTCGATAAGATTGATCGTAACAGGCTATGGTCGAAACTCCATCACTGGCACTGCCCGGACGAGGTGCTGGAGCCAATAAAAGCCCTCCACGAGAAGACGAAAATCAGGGTCAAATTGAATCACCAAGGGACTCTATCTGAAGGGATTGAAGTTCATAGAGGCGTAAAACAGGGTTGTCCATTGGCCCCCGCCCTATTCATTGCATTTTTGGGACATTACGGCCAGACAGAAAGTAAAATCAGGTAATTCCCCCCTAAAATAGGGAATACAGAGATCCCGTGATTGCTGTACGCAGACGATGTCATACTAATTGACCAAACTCCAGTTGGTCTCCAGCGCAAAATTACAAACCTGGCAAAGTATATCAGCGAAAACAACCTGGAGATCAATGAGTCCAAAACCAAGATTCTGGTCTTCGAAAAAAATAATAAAAGAACTAAACAACACACATGGTTTCTTGAGCACACCGAATTCGAAACTGTTAAAACCTTTAAATACCTAGGTGTTCTGCTGGACGGATCTGGAGGAGAGTTGGCTTGGCAACTTCAACTATGGGAGAAAACCAAACGGCTGACCGCCCAAGTAAGAGCTGTGGACAGAAAATATGGCAAATTTTCACTCACGCCAGCCATAACCTTCTATAAAACAAAGGTGGTCCCGTCAATAGTATACGGCGCCGAGTCATTTCTGTGCTTACCTCGGCAGCTATGGTCCAAACTAGAGGGTTACGTGTGGAAAACGGTCCTCGGTTTACCCAAATCCACCGCCATGCCAGCAATAAGGCGAGAACTCGGTTTAGTTTCCCTGGCGTCCATGGTGGACCAAAGCGCGATGAGGCTATTTAGAAAAATCATCATGTCTGACACCCTGCAAATATATGAAACCCTGAGGAAAGAAAAAGAGCAAGGTAAATGTACCGCCTTGACCAACTGGGCGAAGAAAAGGGAAAACGATCTAGCCCAAATAGCCTGCTCCGTACAAGACCTGAAGGAAAATCCAGACCGCATCAAGCGCAAAATGGAAGATTGGGATTGGATCACCACAGTGGATAAGGCGACTAAAAACAAACTTTTATCCAACCTACCGCCCACGTTTAATAAATTAAAGAAGCCGCTAAACTGCTGCCAAAAATTCCCTGATAAAAAATTGAGAACCATACTTCTGAAAGCCAGATTGAACCTACTCCCGACACGGGAAATTATGGCCATTCGTGACCCAAAGACCGTCAAGACTTGCCGCCTCTGCAAAGACCAGACTACGATCGAATCTGTCAAACACCTAGTGATCGACTGCCCTACGACCAGGGAAAACACGCACGAGAGGTGTCGCCGGAGTAAGCATCCGTTGGAGAATAACCTGCGGTGGCGTTGCGTGAAGCCTTTCCCTCCATAATCGAAAGAAAGAGGACAAACTTTCACAACTTTTGATAAAACTCAACTGAGTCAATATTTCAATTAAAAAATGCAATCTACTTCAGGCGACTGAAATGATGCTGTGGCTGAATCTTTATTGTCGTTTTTATTCTTTAATTTCAAAAGTAAAATTCTATTTCCTTTCTCTTAGTCTATGCTGGTCTACAGTGCACGTGAACGGAAGCTGAGGTAGCTCCTCATTCATGTGAATAGGAGACTGAGGCGCATCTTCAAACCTCTACATGTAAATGAGAGAGTCCAGTTAGCTCCTCTGTGTATGTGAAGGGAAAGGTCCACACCATTGCTTCCTATTTATTTATTTTTTAACCTTTATATAGCGCACAAGCAGCCCAAGGGCATCGTGGCGCTCTTACAGGCAGACTTACTTAATTACATGTGAAAAGCAGTAGGGAGGAAGACAATAGAGACATACGAGAGATGGCCCGACTGTGGCTCATGGTTACAGAGAACCTGCTAACAGTAAGGTAATAAGGTTAATGGCAATAGTGTACCGAGAAGGAGGGTGGGAGACTAAGGTGCAGCGGTTACACAGCTGGGTGGTGAAAGTCCTAGAGGGAGAAACTATGGCCGATGTATAGTGTGGGAAGGGATGGGTTAGTTAAATAGCATAGTTTTTAAGGTTTTTCCGAAAGGAGAAATGTAACGTCTGTGCCCTGAGGGTGTTAGGTAGGTCATTCCATAGTTTGGTAGCAATGTGAGGGAAGCTGGTGCTGCGTGCTTTGACCCTTTTTATGGTGGGAATGTATAGCTGATTGGCGTGACGTGCTCTCTTGGGTATAGCAAAGGTGGCTCTGACAATTTTCTCAGACAAGTAGGAAGGGGCTGTGAGCGGCAGGCACTTATGAGTTATGGCAAGTGTCTTGAAGGTAATCTGTTCTTTGATGGGGAGCCAATGGGCTGCACGCCTGGCATGTGAAATGTGCTCTCTTTTAGGGATGTTCAAAGTGGTTCGGAGACCATTGTTTTGAATGACTTGAAGTCTATTCAAACGTTTTACTGAAGTGCCCGCTAGAAGGACATTACAATAGTCTAATTTGGCCCCAATAGTGGCTTTGGGTATTGAGAGGCAATTCTGCTCAGACAGGTAAGGTTTCACTGCATTTATTAGTTTAGTTGTGAAGGAGGCGATCGTGCTCACCTTTCGTGACCTGGAGAGCGTGGAGTCCAGGTATACCCCTAGGGCACGGGTGCACAAATTACGGCCCGCAGGCCAGTTGCGGCCCGCCATGCAGTTTTGTCCGGCCCGCGCGGAACAAAGCCTTTACTAATGGAGTGCAGCCCGCAAGCAGCATCGGCCACCCTCCATTAGGAAAGTCTTTGTAACTCTTCCGGGCCGGACAAAACACTGGCCCTCATTGGTTCAGGGCTCACGCACCACATGGCTCCATCGAGTCATGTAGTGCGTGTATGCTGCACCAATGGAGAGCCAACACTACGGCTGGTGTGGCCAGTAAGGCTTGATGCCGGAAGGCATTTCAGTATTGGCATACCCACGCCATGAGGCAGGGGTGGGGGTGTGTGAGGTCTGCCTGAGTGTGTGTTTTTGGGTGAAAGTGCAGTGTATATTGAGATGCGAGGTTGGGGGCAGTGTTAGGTCTGCCTGAGTGTGTGTATTTGTGAATTGCAGTGTATGTTGAGATGCAGGGGTGGGGTGGGGATGTCAGGTCTGCCTGAGTGTTTGTTTTTGTGAAGTGCTGTGTATGTTGAGATGCGGGGTGGGGGTTCAGGTCTTTATTGGTGCATAGTATATTGGTGTATGCTTGTGAGTTTGTATGCTGAGTTGGGGGGCTCAGGTTTGTATTGGTGCATGGTGTATTGGTGTATGCTTGTGAGTTTGTATGCTGAGTTGGGGGGCTCAGGTTTGTATGGGTGCATAATTTATTGGTGTATGCTTGTGAGTTTGTATGCTGAGTTGGGGGTTGGGGGGGCTCAGGTTTGTATTGGTGCATGGTGTATTGGTGTATGCTTGTGAGTTTGTATGCTGAGTTGGGGGCTCAGGTTTGTATGGGTGCATAGTGTATTGGTGTATGCTTGTGAGTTTGTATGCAGAGTTGGGGGTTGGGGGGCTCAGGTTTGTATTGGTGCATGGTGTATTGGTGTATGCTTGTGAGTTTGTATGCTGAGTTGGGGGTTTGGCGGCTCAGGTTTGTATGGGTGCATAGTGTATTGGTGTATGCTTGTGAGTTTGTATGCTGAGTTGGGGGTTGGGGGGGCTCAGTTTTGTATTGGTGCATGGTGTATTGGTGTATGCTTGTGAGTTTGTATGCTGAGTTGGGAGTTGGGGGCTCAGGTTTGTATGGGTGCATAGTGTATTGGTGTATGCTTGTGAGTTTGTATGCTGAGTTGGGGGGCTCAGGTTTGTATTGGTGCATGGTGTATTGGTGTATGCTTGTGAGTTTGTATGCTGAGTTGGGGGTTGGGGGCTCAGGTTTGTATGGGTGCATAGTGTATTGGTGTATGCTTGTGAGTTTCTATGCTGAGTTGGGGGTTGGGGGGCTCAGGTTGGTATTGGTGCATGGTGTATTGGTGTATGCTTGTGAGTTTGTATGCTGAGTTGGGGGTTTGGCGGCTCAGGTTTGTATGGGTGCACAGTGTATTGGTGTATGCTTGTGAGTTTGTATGCTGTGTTGGGGGCTCGGGTTTGTATGGGTGCATGGTGTTTTGGTGTATGCTTGTGAGTTTGTATGCTGTGTTGGGGGCTCGGGTTTGTATGGGTGCATGGTGTATTGGTGTATGCTTGCGTGTTTGTATGCTGAGTTGGGGATTGGGGGGCTCAGGCTTGTATGGGTGCATAGTGTATTGGTGTATGCTTGTGAGTGTGTATGCTGAGTTGGGGGACTCAGGTTTGTATGGGTGCATAGTGTATTGGTGTATGCTTGTGAGTTTGTATGCTGAGTTGGGGATTGGGGGGCTCAGGTTTGTATGGGTGCACAGTGTATAGGTGTATGCTTGTGAGTTTGTATTCTGAGTTGGGGGCTCGGGTTTGTATGGGTGCATGGTGTATTGGTGTATGCTTGTGAGTTTGTATGCTGAGTTGGGGGGCTCGGGTTTGTATGGGTGCATGGTGTATTGGTGTATGCTTGTGAGTTTGTATGCTGAGTTGGGGGGCTCAGCTTTGTATGGGTGCATAGTGTATTGGTTGATGCTAGTTAGCCTGTATGCAGGGGTCTTGGGCATGATTTGAGTGTGTTTCTTTGAATCTAGATGTGTTTAATGGGCTATGGGGTCTTTTACTCCATAGGGCTTCATGTGTTTTTGTGATGTGTGTTACACAGAACCCTCAGTGCAGTGACACAGGGGTGTCATAGTGACCCCCCAGTATAGACTCCATACCATGGGACTGACTACTGTCCCCCAGGGCATGTAAAGTCACCATTGACTTTACTAGTCTTAAATTCTGAACAGAACCAGTACAAACCATCATATTGTGGACGTACTGGCTGGGGCAATTCAATTGCCCCGGGGTCTGTTAGTCGAGGGGGCACGTCTCCGTCCCCCCTGATCGAGTTTTGGCTGGTGGCAGTGGATACTACTTTTTATATTCAACCGCGAATATTTTCCTATGGGATTTCCCATTGTTTTAGGATACTATCTTTATTTAATTATTTACGGTAGCCTCGAACATACCGCTGGTTTATTTAATTAATATTAATTCTCTGGTTGGTATTTTTTGCCAAAACTTGATTCTAAAATGGCGTTTGTGTTCTCTTCTGTAACTCCAACCCAAGTCGAGCCCTTTGTTCCACTTTTTGGCGGGCTTCTCCACAGAAGCCCTCCAAAGTGGTGCCACTCTGTCTGGGGTACTTAGGAGGGGTGGAGGGGAATTTAGGCACCCTGGACTGAGTTGCCTAAGCAACTCAAGTCGCACTCCATCCTGATTGGCCCAAGTGGTGAGCCGACCGGCTCACCACTTAGCATGTTTGAGTGACAGCTAGGCTGAGTGAATGGGGGTTTGCTGCATAAAAGCAGGGCTTTGGGGACTGGAACTTCAGAAGTCGCCACAGGACCTAAGAATCCGATGAGGGAGAAGCTGAGCCGACCTGCCACAACACCACCACCGGTGGAGCCCTGCTGGACTGCCTCACCACTTTTCCCAACGACAGAGGAGATCTCCCGCCGGAGAGTCTTCTTCTTTTGACTGGTGGGGATAACCAGTTTCACCGTCTTTTCGCTTTCCCGATGTACCTCGTGGCCGCCTTGCCCGTGCCAAGCACCCCGGCAACCGGGATACCACGTTTTACAACGACCACAAAACCAAGGTACCACCTTTAACCGGAAGACTCCGCGGCTGGTTTCTATCCTGGTAGTGCAACGACCATCATCTTTCCTCCAAGTCGAGATCTTCTCTTCCCCTCGACGACGACGCAACTTGCACCCAATACCAGGAACAACTGCCACCGCTGGAGGATCCTTCCCACTTAAGTACCGTGTCCCGCCTGGCTTCCTTTGCTACCGACTGTACGGGGTAGATTTAGCCCCCGGCTTTCGAACCTGGGTTAGTCTGGGACACCCTGGCTAAACTTTCTTAAAGCCTCTCTAAACTCTTTTTGAACCCTCTGCAAGACTTTCTAAGCCTAGTGCAACTGTGTGATCTTGGGCGCATTTGTGCTCTGCTCTCTCTAAGAGTGGGCCCAGCCTTTGGACTTTGGCTCACCAGTGACTTTTGCTCTTCTGCCTTGCTAACAGTGTTCCTGAATCTTAGAGTGGTGTACCTTTCCATATTCTGTCTTTTTCCCTCCCTTTCTCACAAACTTATTGGAGTGCAATCTAGTTAAGCGCTCACCTCTGTATGAAAATAAGTGGTGTTTTACTGTGACTTATCTGATAAGGAAAAAGAGGTGTATATATTACAATAGTAACTGTGTTTAGAATATTTTACAATAAGAGTGCTGGAGTGTTTCAACTGTGTGTTTTTAAATAAATAATTATATACTTTGTTACCAAAGCTCTGGTCAGTGTTTGCTTGTATTATTGTATCTGAGTGCCTATTGTGTATACTTTGCATACTGCCTAACTCTTCTTGAGGGAAGTCTGACTGCTCAGCCACAGCTACCAGGTAAATCTGGGTGGTACAGACTGCTACCAAGTGGGTTTACTGCCAACACCTGTAGTCTTAAATCTTTTGCAGTGGTCCCTAAGGGAACTGCACAGGTTTCTGCCTAACAGTTGGGGGGCTCGGGTTTGTATGGGTGCAAAGTGTATGCGTGTGAGTTTCTATGCTGAGTTGGTGGTGGGGGTTCGTGTCTGTATGGGTGCATGGTGTATGCTTGTTAGCCTGTATGCAGGGGTGGGAGTGTTTGTATGGGTGCATAGTGTATTGGTGTATGCTTGTGAATTTGTATACTGAGTTGGGGGTTAGAGGGCTCAGGTTTGTATTGGTGCATGGTGTATGCTTCTGAGTTTTTATGCTGAGTTAGCGGGTTCGGGTTTGTAAGGGTGCAAGGTGTATGCTTGTGAGTTTCTATGCTGAGTTGGTGGTGGGGGTTCGGGTCTGTATGGGTGCATGGTGTATGCTTGTTAGCCTGTATGCAGGTGTGGGAGTGGGGTTTTGGGGTCTGTATGGGTATGTATGCCTGGTGCATACTTGGTGGCATGAGGCATAGTGTTTTGTTGGGGGCCATGTGGAATAGTGTTTGGTGGAGGGGTGGGTGTCATGGGGCATAGTGTTTGGTTGAGGGGTGGGTGTCATGGGGCATAGTGTTTGGTTGGGTTAGGGGCCATGGGGTATAGTGTTTGCATAGTGTTTGGTTGAGGGGTGGGGGCCATGGGGCATAGTGTTTGGTTGGGGGGTGGGGCCATGGGGCATAGTGTTTTGTTGGGGGTAGGGGCCATGGGGCATAGTGTACATATTGTACATATCATTTTTCCATGTGTTTAATAAAAATTGGGGGGTGAAAAAGCCTCCTGCCATGCTACGCCCCGCTGTGCCTACCGCCCCACCCACATTTACTTTTCGGCCCGCTATAGCCATTATGTAAGGTACTTTCTGCCCTCTGTCAAAATCAGTTGTGCACCCCTGCCCTAGGGACTTATCTGAAGGTGAGACAGGTATGACTGTATGCCAATGGTGAAGTCGCTATATTGTTTGCAAAGTTTGCTGAGAGATTCTTCAGGGCTGACTGTGAGAATCTCAGTTTTGTCTCCATTGAGACAGAGCCCATTAGCTGCCATCCATGCTTGAATGGTGGCGTAGATAATGTGAAGAGACTTAATGCCTCATCACGAGTCTGGCGGTAACCCTTAAATGCGGTGGTAGCGCTATTACCGCCGCATTTAAGGGTCCGCCAGATCATGGCTTTGGCGGATTTCCCCCCAGCTCTCAGCTGGGGGGAAATCCGTGGCAAAATTGCCGATTTGAGAAGCGATTACCACCGACGGGAAATCCGCCGGCGGTAATAGCGTGAATTTTCCCCATTGGGCCCAATGGGGAATGAGGAATTCCGTAATGGGCCCAATGGGGAATGGGCAATAACCCTTCCGCCAAACCCGTGATCCCGCGCTAATGGCGCCGGGGGGGTTTGGCGGTAGGACTAATAGCGCTGGCGCTAATAGCGCCGGCGTTACCGCCCAACTCGTGATGAGGCCCTTAGCATCTTGGTTTTAGGAGCCCGTGAGAGGTATGAGGACCTGAGTATCATCAGCATAGTTTGTATATGCTATGCCGAGGCAGTCCAGATTGTCGAAAAGAGGTTTAGTGAGTAAATTGTACAAAGTAGAGCCCTGGGTAACTCCGCAGTGGATGGTGGTTGGTACTGCACACGCCTGGTTAGAGAAGACCTTCATGGCTTGCCCTTCCAGAAAGGAGGTGATCCATGTCGTAGCCTCTGTGGAGAATTGAGCTGCGTTGGTAAGGTGTTAACTGAGGGTCTTCTGGTCCACAAGATCAAATGCAGCAGAGAGATCCAGAAGGAGGAGAAGCGCTGGTTTGCCTTCGTCAATGAACTCCATTATTTTTTTTTAAGGTCGAGCAGTGTGGATTCTGTACCATGACCTTGTTGGAAGCCTGATTGCCTCTTACCAAGGATGTGGTTGGACTCGAGGAAGTGCTGGATTTGATTGTGCGCATCCTTATCGAGGATTTTTAAGAGAAACAGGACCGTAGTAATAGGACGGTAGTTGCTCGGGGAAGTAGGGCCTAAGGAGTTCTTTTTTTTAGAAGTGGGCGAACCCATGCTTCTTTGAGATAAGGCGGGACAAGGCTGGATGTGAATGAGGCATTAATGAAGGTTGTCAGCAAGGGTGCAAGGGAGTCAGCACATTCTTCAATGATGTTGGCTGGACAGATGTCACCTCTGCAGCAGGATGATTTTAAGAGTTTCAGGAGGTCTAAAACTTCCGCTTCAGTAACATCTCTGAAGGAGAAGAGGCTATTATCTTGGAGCGTAGGGCTGCTGGTGGGTGAGTGAGGTGGGTTGAACTCGGGCAGAGCTTCGTGGTGAGTATGCATTTTGTTCTGCAGCAGGTCTGTTTTGTTAAGCATGGCTGTTTGAATACTTGAACACCATGCTTCATCTTTAACAATGTCGTCGGTGCTCGTGGAGGGAGTGATTAAGTCTCTGAAAATAGCGACCATTTCCTTGGAGTGGGACTTGGCATTTGTTATTCTGCTGTTGAAAGAGTTAGCCTTTGCTTAGATAATGGCTATTTTATAGTGGGCAGATAACTTTTTGAATTCAAGCTCAGAGCTGTCACTGGGATAAGCTTCCTCCATATTCTCTTAGTCTGTGCTGGTCTACAGTGCATGTGAATGGAGGGTGAAGTAGCTCCTCATTCGTGTCATTGGGAGACCTAGGCAGTTCTTCAAACCTTTACATGTAAATGAGAAGGTCCAGGTAGTGCCCCGTGTACGTGAATGGAAAGCTCCACACCACTGCTTCCTCCATATTACCATAGTCTATGCTGGTCTACAGTGTATGTGAATGGAGGGTGAGGTTGCTCCTCATTCAGTGAATGGGAGACCAAGGCAGTTCTTCAAACCTCTACATGTAAATGAGAAGGGCCAGGTAGCTCCTCTGTTTATGTGAATGGAAAGCTCCCCTCCATTGCTGAGGCACATCTTCAAAGCTCTACATGTAAATGAGAAGGTCCAGGTAGCGCCCCTGTGTACTTGAATGGAAAGCTCCACACCACTGCTTCCTCCATATTACCTTAGTCTATGCTGGTCTACAGCACATGTGACTGGAGGGTGAGGTAGCTCCTCATTCATGTGAATGGGAGACTGAGGCATTTTTTCAAACTTCAACATGTAAATGAGAAGGTTCAGGTATCTCCTCCGTGTATGTGAATGGAAAGCTCGCCACCGTTCGTTCCTCTGCATGTATGTGAAAGAGAAATGAAGAAAGCCCCAATGTATGTGAATGAAAGGACCATGCAGCACCTCCCTCCTGTGCGAGTGGAGGGACAGGCAGCCCCTTTGTGTGGATGTGAACAGGAGGGCTAGGTAGACAGCACTAATGGTCTCATTACGACCCAGGCGGTAGGGGATTAACGGTGCTGGTAGAGCTGCCAGTGCCGTTAACCCCCTACCGCCTCATAACGAGGTCTGCTCGCAGGTCCCGCTAAGGACGCCTGATTAAACCAGGCATCCTTAGCGGGACCTGCTAGCAGACCAGGATGCTAACAACAGGCCCGCCATTAATGGGCCCGTTGTTAGCATCCTCCCCATTCCCATTGAGCCCTATGGGGGCTCAAATGGAAATGGGGATGTACCGGGTCCGGGTTCCAGGAAAGGGAATTACCGGGCCCTCCAAGGTCAGAATGGCCCGGTAATTCCTCATTCCAGGAACTCTGACCCGGTGCCCGGTATGGGGGTAGCCATGCCGCTAAAAGCGGCATGGCTACCTCCATACTCGTAATGAGGCCCAATGTGTATATGAATGGGTGCACAAGGATTGCAGTTCCTACCATCCATATATTTAAATGGGAGTTTAAGTCACCTTCTTTCCCCCCTGTGTATGTGTATGTGTATGGTGGCGGAGGATGCAGCAAACCAAGACTGCCATCTGATTATGTAAATGAGAGGGCCAGGCAGTCTCCCTCCATATGTGAATGGGAGGACTAGGCCGATCCATTCTCCTGTGTATGTGAATGGGAGGACTAGGCTGCTCCATTCTCCTGTGTATGTGAATGGGAGGACTAGGCAGATCCATTCTCCTGTGTATGTGAACAGAAGGACTCGGCAGATCTATTCTCCTGTGCATGTAAATGGGAGGACTAGGCAGCTCCATTCTTCTGTGTATGTGAATGGGAGGATCAGGCAGATCTGTTCTCCTGTGTATGTGAAAGGGAGGACTAGGCAGATCGATTCTCCTTTGCATGTGGTAAGGAGGACCAGGCAGATCCATTCTCCTGGGACAACTAGGCAAACCCATTATCCTGTGGATGTGAATGAGAGGACTAGGCAGATCCATTCTCCTGCATATGTGAATGGGAGGACTAGGCAGATCCATTCTCCTGTGTATTTGAATGAGAGGACTCGGCAGATCCATTCTCCTGTGTATGTGAATGGGTAACTAGGCAGATCCATTCTCCTGTGTATGTGAACAGGAGGACTAGGCAGACCCATTCTTCTGTGTATGTGAATGGGAGGACTAGGCAGACCAATTCTCCTGTGTATGTGAACGGGAGGACTAGGCAGATCCATTCTCCTGTGTATGTGAACGGGAGGACTAGGCAGATCCATTCCCCTGTGTATGTTAATGGGAGGACTAGGCAGATCCATTCTCCTGTGTATGTGAATGGGTGACTTTACAGATCCATTCTCCTGTGTATGTGAATGGTAGGACTAGGCAGACCCATTCTTCTGTGTATGTGAATGGGAGGACTAGGCAGACCAATTCTCCTGTGTATGTGAACGGGAGGACTAGGCAGATCCATTCTCCTGTGTATGTGAACGGGAGGACTAGGCAGATCCATTCCCCTGTGTATGTTAATGGGAGGACTAGGCAGATCCATTCTCCTGTGTATGTGAATGGGTGACTTTACAGATCCATTCTCCTGTGTATGTGAACAGGAGGACTAGGCAGATCTATTCTCCTGTGCATGTGAGCGGGAGGACTAGGCAGATCCATTCTCCTGTGTATGTGAATAGGAGGACTAGGCAGATCCATTCCCCTGTGTATGTGAACGGGAGGGCTAGTCAGATCCATTCTCTTGTGTATGTGAATGGGAGGGCCAGGCAGATCCATTCTCCTGTGTATGTGAACGGGAGGGCCAGGCAGATCCATTCTCCTGTGTATGTGAATGGGAGGACTAGGCAGATCCATTCTCCTGTGTATGTGAATGGGAGGACTAGGCAGATCCATTCTCCTGTGTGTGTGACTGGGAGGACTAGGCCGATCCATTATCCTGTGTATGTGAATGGGAGGACTAGGCAGATCCATCCTCCTGTGTATGTGACTGGGAGGACTAGGCAGATCCATTCCCCTGTGTATGTGAACAGGAGGACTAGGCAGACCCATTCTTCTGTGTATGTGAATGGGAGGACTAGGCAGATCCATTCTCCTGTGTATGTGACTGGGAGGACTAGGCAGATCCATTCCCCTGTGTATGTGAACAGGAGGACTAGGCAGACCCATTCTTCTGTGTATGTGAATGGGAGGACTAGGCAGACCAATTCTCCTGTGTATGTGGTAGGGAGGACTAGGCCGATCCATTATCCTGTGTATGTGAATGGGAGGACTAGGCAGATCCATTCTCCTGTGTATGTGAATGGGAGGACAAGGCAGATCCATTCTCCTGTGTATGTGACTGGAAGGACTAGGCAGATCCATTCCCCTGTGTATGTGAACAGGAGGACTAGGCAGATCCATTCTGCTGTGTATGTGAATGAGAGGACTAGGCAGACCAATTCTGCTGTGTATGTGACTGGGAGGACTAGGCAGATCCATTCGCCTGTGTATGTGAATTGGAGTACCAGGCAGATCCATTACCCCCAATTATGTGTATGGGAGGACTAGGCATATTCATTCTCCTGTGTATGTGAATGGGAGATTAGGCATATTCATTCTCCTGTGTATGTGAATGGGAGGACTAGGCAGATCCATTCTCCTGTGTATGTGACTGGGAGGACTAGGCAGATCCATTCTCCTGTGTATGTGAATGGGTAACTAGGCAGATCCATTCTCCTGTGTATGTGAATGGGAGGACTAGGCAGATCCATTCTCCTGTGTATGTGAATGGGAGGACTAGGCAGATCCATTCTCCTGTGTGTGTGACTGGGAGGACTAGGCAGATCCATTCCCCTGTGTATGTGGTAGGGAGGACTAGGCCGATCCATTATCCTGTGTATGTGAATGGGAGGACTAGGCAGATCCATCCTCCTGTTTATGTGACTGGGAGGACTAGGCAGATCCATTCCCCTGTGTATGTGAACAGGAGGACTAGGCAGACCCATTCTTCTGTGTATGTGAATGGGAGGACTAGGCAGATCCATTCTCCTGTGTATGTGACTGGGAGGACTAGGCAGATCCATTCCCCTGTGTATGTGAACAGGAGGACTAGGCAGACCCATTCTTCTGTGTATGTGAATGGGAGGACTAGGCAGACCAATTCTCCTGTGTATGTGGTAGGGAGGACTAGGCCGATCCATTATCCTGTGTATGTGAATGGGAGGACTAGGCAGATCCATTCTCCTGTGTATGTGAATGGGAGGACAAGGCAGATCCATTCTCCTGTGTATGTGACTGGAAGGACTAGGCAGATCCATTCCCCTGTGTATGTGAACAGGAGGACTAGGCAGATCCATTCTGCTGTGTATGTGAATGGGAGGACTAGGCAGACCAATTCTGCTGTGTATGTGACTGGGAGGACTAGGCAGATCCATTTGCCTGTGTATGTGAATTGGAGTACCAGGCAGATCCATTACCCCCAATTATGTGTATGGGAGGACTAGGCATATCCATTCTCCTGTGTATATGAATGGGAGGACTAGGCAGTTCCATTCTCATGTGTATGTGAATGGGTGACTAGGCAGATACATTCTCCTTGCTAAAACAAATAAATAATTGGGGCACCGTGTTACTGAGATGCATCACTTGCCCCACGAGATGGATGCCAAAACTACAGCAAATTTCCTATGCTATGGGAAAACACACAAACCAAACACTAGAAAAGACACGAAATGAGACATAAAAAGAAACACACAAATTGGTTCAACTGCAGACAAAAATACACTTTATTCATGCATTGCATTGCATGATAAAATCACTGCAAAAATACTACATTAGCAAATGAATCTGCAACCCCTAACATGGGTGCCTAATTACTGCAACCTTCCCAACCCTTCTGGGCCTCCTAGCAAGCCTAGCACTCAGACCAGCTGAGCCTAATAGCAAATAATAGCAAAGCTCCTAATTGCAAAGCTCTTTCAACCCCTAATGAGACAGTTCCCCAGCCAAACACATCAGACTCAACTCCCCTCTAATCTGATGAATGGTGATCTCCCACTGTCAGCCTGAGAGGGCCTGAGACCCATGCGATGTGTGAGTGCCAATTGCTGTGCACGTCCCCCAAGTGCAGTCTGCATGCAGTGTGCTAACAAAACAGCTCTCTAATCAGAGTCCCCATTCATCCAAAAGACTCCCCTCTGAATGTGGACAATCTCCTGCACACAACAAAGTGACTGCCAGGCCCCGACTGCAAGAGTAAGTGCGTGAGAGAGCTAACAAGCCCCTCTCTACCGACAGAGCTATCCGGGCTCTCCATCTCAGGCCTCCCTCTCCCAGGCCTCTCTCTGAATCTAGAAAGCACAGGCATGGCTTAATACACTTCTGTGACGCAAATGGCAAATCTGGTCATTTCTATGGTTATGTGTTGCAATGGATATGATTTCACTATTAAAGCCTTTCTCTCTCCTAAAGAGACACTATGGGCCTCATTACGAGTCTGGCAGTAGCCGTGCTGGAAAAACCGGCAGGCTGCCGCCAAACTTGTAGTGAATTAACACCTCCGTGATTGCCGGAAACACCAGGGCATTAGATTCCCTGTGATTCGGTAATTCCGGAGGCAGAATTCCGTTAATCCCCATTCCCATGGAGTCTCAAAGGACTCCATGGGAATGGGGACAGTGGAAACACTGGCACCGCAATTACCGGCGCCAGTGTTTCCATTTCCGTCTGCAGGCAGGTGGCGTTACTCCTGCCAGGTCAGACCTGGCGGGGATAACACTACCCGCCTACAGAACTCGTAATTTGCTGGTCCGGAAACAACGGTGGTGGAAGGTTTACCGCCACCGTTGTTTCCAGACCAGCGTACCCATAATGAGGTCCTATATCTTCCTGCGTATGTGGACATGGGATCACGGTGACATCTAAGAACAGGACAGCATATCATGTCTTTCTGCTCATAGCATGGAGCCTACTCATTCTGCGAAATCAAAACATGATTCTCTTTCAGTCAGCTTTTCTATTCTATTCTCAAACCGAAAAAACATTCCCGCCCCCTTGCCTGTTCAGATAACACAAGGCCGGCAAATCCGTCTCTCTCTGCTAGGTCAGAGAGCAGAGACAATCATGTTATCATTCCAGTCCCACACTGTACTAACAAATCTTCCGTGCACGGTGAAACCCGTTCAGAATGGCACAGAGAGAGTCATTTCTCTAGCTCCTAGAAGCATTCTCTAAAGCACTACTAAAATGGACCAGCGTACATAATTACATTCTAAATGCATATAAATGCATGGCTCTCAGCAAACATGGAACCATTATGACTAAGCAAAACATAGCGTGTAAATGTGGCTTATTTCTCTGGTTTAATGCTTGGTCAAATGGCTGAATAATGGATGAAATGGAATGTATTCATCTCATGATAACACATCAGAATAAATTCCAGTTTGACATCCTGTGTATGTGAATGGGAGGTCAAGACTGCTGCCCCACTGTTTGTGAAAAGGGGTATCAACTGCTCCCTCTTGTATATGTGAATGGTGCGCCAGGCAGCTCCAGACTGTGTTTATGAAGGGGAGTCTGGGTCCTTCCTGGGAATGGAGAGCCTGGCACTTCTCTGCAATGCAAATGGGATATCTGGGCTGTTCCTTCTCCTATGTATGTGATTGGGAGCTGCAGGAACTCCCTGTGTATGTTAACGGGAGAGTCATGCAGCTCCTTCCTGCTATGTATTTGAATAAGAGGTCTGCACTATACCTGTACCATAACACAGCTAAAATATTATTTTCTGAAAATCTTGGATTTGATCAATGGAGACCATACTAATGTATCAAAGAGGGCAATAACTTAACTTAATCTACTTATTTGAATGCTACCTTTAGGTGAACACACTGCGGTACTACCTACCTGGCACCAGCCTTGTCCTTTTCATAGCATGCAAGGCATGGCAATTAGAAAATGCCCAACTATGCACATACCCTGCGTCACTGCAGCCTGGAAGCCGAAAACAATGTGTTGCTCCGAGGAACCCTGTATGAGGTGAGAGTCATTTGTCAAAGAGCTTTTGTGAGCATCTAAAAGCCAGCTAGGCAGTGGAGTACTTTGCTGAAAATGTTAGGGAGTTCGGGGTGGGGGGAGGTAATATAACATCTAACAGAAAGGGGCCATGCGAAATGAGGGGGACAAAATGCTGTGCCACGAAGGTTGGGTGTGAGGACAAACACCCTTGCCCACGTCCTAAATTTACACCCATGCAGCTAGGTCACCGCTGTGGAACTAATAATCAGGATTAAAGGGCATGTCCTGTTACTAGCACTGGGTTAGTAAAGCTTAACTCACATGCGGCCAGTGGGATATTATTCTCATTAACAAGATTGACTGGGGTATGGTCAGGCCCAGGACACTTCTTGGATGTTGGATGACTGAGACTGGATAGCGGCCTTCTACAGTAAAAGCGATGGAATTTGTGCAAGAGGCTATCATTTGGGGTTGGCCAAGTAATTCCAATTTAGGGTGCATTGGATCGTTATATAAAGTGAAGTGACCCTTCCTTTTATCACTGCAAAAGGGAACTCAAGATGAAAGTCGAGTGTCTCCACTGCTCCCCACTGCCCCAGACCACAGTCTGTGAGAGTGACCGGTTGTCTCTGCGCTATATGACAAGGGGAAGCCTTTTACCAACACCATTTCTGAAGCACACATGTCACTAGCTACATGCAATGCCAGGACAGTGTCACAATTCTTAATTATATTGCTTAACCCAAGCTTAACTAGACTGCACTCATGGTCAAAGCAAGAGGAGGCATCACCAGCCCCAAAAATATGTGGTGGGATTGATTTTATCTGCTTACTCTACTCAATGTATATACGTTTCTTTTGCATACTGTTTAATGTTAGCATCAGATGGTATTGGGCTCATGGTTCCTCTAGCATTGGATGGTATTGACCTCACGCCTGCTCCTCTAACATTAGATGGTATTGAGCTCCTGGTTCCTCCAGCATTATATGGTATTGGGCTTATGGTTCCTATAGAATTAGATGGTATTGGTGCTCATGGTTCCTCTATCATTAGATGGTATTGGGCTCATGGTTGCACCTCTAGCATTAGATGGTATTGGTGCTCATGGTTCCTCTAGCATTAGATAGTATTGGGCTAATGGCTCCTCTAGCATTATATGGTATTGGGCTTATGGTTCCTCTAGCATTAGATGGTATTGGGCTCATGGTTCGTCTAGCATTAGATTGTATTGGCTCATGGTTCGTCTAGCATTATATGGTATTGGTGCTCATGGTTCCTCCAGCATTATATGGTATTGGGCTCATGGTTCCTATAGAATTAGATGGTATTGGTGCTCATGGTTCCTCTAGCATTAGATGGTATTGGTGCTCTTGGTTCCTCCAGCATTATATGGTATTGGGCTCACGGCTGCTCCTCTAGCATTAGATGGTATTGGGCTCACGGCTGCTCCTCTAGCGTTAGATGGTATTGGGCTCATGGTGCCTCCAGCATTAGATAGTATAGGGCTCATGGTTCCTCTAGAATCAGATGGTATTCGGCTCATGGTTCCTCTAGCATTAGATAGTATTGGGCTCATGGTTCCTCTAGCATTAGATAGTATTGGGCTCATGGGTCCTTTAGCATTGGATGGTATTGGGCTCATTGTTCCTCTAGCATTGGATGGTATTGGGCTCATTGTTCCTCTAGCATTGGATAGTATTGGGCTCATGGTTCCTCTAACATCAGATGATATTAGGCTCATGGGTCCTCTAGCATTGGATGGTATTGGGCTCATGGGTCCTCTAGCATTAGATGATATTAGGCCCATGGGCCCTCTAGCATTGGATGGTATTGGGCTCATGGTTCCTCTAGTATTATATGGTATTGGGCTCATGGTTCCTCCAGCATTATATGGTATTGGGCTCACGGCTGCTCCTCTAGCATTAGATGGTATTGGGCTCACGGCTGCTCCTCTAGCGTTAGATGGTATTGGGCTCATGGTGCCTCCAGCATTAGATAGTATAGGGCTCATGGTTCCTCTAGAATCAGATGGTATTGGGCTCACGGGTGCTCCCCTAGCATTAAATGGTATTGGGCTCATGGTTCCTCTAGCATTAGATGGTATTGGGCTCATGGTTCCTCTAGCATTAGATGGTATTGGGTTCATGGTTCCTCTAGCATTAGATAGTATTGGGCTCATGGTTCCTCTAGCATTAGATAGTATTGGGCTCATGGGTCCTTTAGCATTGGATGGTATTGGGCTCATTGTTCCTCTAGCATTGGATGGTATTGGGCTCATTGTTCCTCTAGCATTGGATAGTATTGGGATCATGGTTCCTCTAACATCAGATGATATTAGGCTCATGGGTCCTCTAGAATTGGATGGTATTGGGCTCATGGGTCCTCTAGCATTAGATGATATTAGGCTCATGGGTCCTATAGCATTGGATGGTATTGGGCTCATGGTTCCTCTAGTATTATATGGTATTGGGCTCATGGTTCCTGTAGCATTATATGGTATTGGGCTCACGACTGCTCGTCTAGCATTAGATGGTATTTATTTATTTATTTTGTTTATTTATTTATTTGGATTTGTTAAGCGCCCCACGCCCCGGGGGCATAGTGGCGCTGTTACAGAATATTTGACTGGGTAACCAGCTGACAAAAATGGTTACAGGCATAGATCATGTCTATTTGCGATAGGTGTATGGAGTTCCATGGTTACAGTGGAACAAAGTGAGATCAATTGTTATTAACGATACGGACAGAAATGGTGTTTCGTGGTTACAGTGGAACTGCTTACTTATTGTAAGGGGTAGTATTGGAGTATAGTTCAGTTGAATAGTTTGGTTTTTAGCGCTTTTCTGAATGTGAGTAGGGATTCCTCTTTCCTGAGATTAGGTGGCAGAGAGTTCCAGGCTTTAGGAGCTAGGACTTCAAAGCTGGTACCACCAGCCTTAGTTCTGTTGAAGGTTGGGACTAGAGTTGGTTAGAGTATTTGTCGCGTTTAGGTCTGTGGGATGGGGCTTGGTGTATTCTTTCCACTAGATAGGCTGGTGCTGTCTCGGCGAGGCATCTATGTGTGATCGTGAGGGCTTTGAACGTTATGCGATCTTTGATCGGGAGCCAGTGGGCCTCTTTTCTAGCCTGGGAGATGTGTTCTCTCTTAGGTATGTTGAGGGCTGCCCTGAGGGCATTGCTTTGCGCGATTTGCAGTCTGTTAATGTTGTTTGTGGACGTGCCAAGGAGTAGGATATTGCAATAGTCCAGTTTTGCTCCGATTGTGGCTCTAGCGATGTTTAGACAGTTCTTTGGCGAGAGATGAGGTCTTACTGCATTTATGATTTTTGATGTGAGGGCTGCTGAGGATGAGATGGCACTGACTTGCCTATCCATGGACAGTGTGGAGTCCAGGTAGACGCCTAAGGTTTTTACCGCAGAGGAGGTGGTGATGACTGTGTCTTCGATGATGAAGGAGTTGTAAGAGTCATCTAGTTTTTTAGGGCTTCCTTGGGACCTACCAATAGTATTTCGTTTTTTTCTCCATTTAGGCATAAGCCATTGGTTGTCATCCATGCCTGGATGCGGGCATATATGCTTTGTAGGGTGTTGAGGTCTTGCTCATAGTTGCCTGTTATTGGGACTAGGATTTGTGTGTCATCGGCATAGTTTGTATATGATATGCCGAATTCTTCTAGGTCATTGAAGAGGGGGAGAGTGAAGAGATTGTAGAGAGTCGGGGAGGTGCATGAACCTTGTGGGACTCCACAGTCAATTGGTGAAGGGATGGCGGATGCTTGGTCAGAGTAAACCCTCATGGCTCTACCGTTCAGGAAGGAGGTTATCCAGGCGGTGGCTTCTTGGGAGAAGTAGGCCGTGTCAGTCAAATGTTTGCAGAGGATCTTGTGGTCAACCAGATCGAAAGCTGCAGATAGGTCTAGGAGAAGGAGGAGGGAGGATTTGCCCTTGTCCATAGCCTTAAGAAGTTGGTTCTTGAGGTCAAGTAGCACCGACTCTGTGCCGTGGCGGGGGCGGCACCCTGATTGTCTTTTGCCTAGGATGTTGTGACTTTCTAGGAAAGCCTGGATCTGTAAATATGCAGCTTTGTCTAGAATTTTCAAAAGGAAAGGCACAGTGGTAATCGGACTGCAGTTGTTTGGGGAGTCAGGGTCAAGGGTGGGTTTCTTTAGTAGGGGTCGGACCCAGGCTTCCTTGAGGGTGGGCAGGACAGTACTGTTAGCAAAAGAGGCATTGATGAAGGTAGTGACAAAGGGGGTAAGTGCGGTAGCGCAATCTTTGATTAGGTTGGCTGGGCAGATGTCTCCTTTACATAATGAGGGCTTAGTGTGTTTCATGATATGTAGGACTTCGGGGATAGTTACTTCCCTAAAGCTAAAGGGTTTGGGTGGGTTTTTGCTTTCGGATGTATTTCCTCCCAGAGGGTTGGTGGAGAGGTTGGGTGGCAGTGAGCTGGGTTTAGGCAGATTCTCGAGTTGGGTTTTGATTTTGTTTTTGAGTGTTTTGATTTTGTCTAGCATGGCATGTTGAATGTTGTTACACCAGGTTGCGTTTTTCTCGGTAGGTTGTGCCGATGTGGGGGGGATAGTAAGTTTGTTGTATATGGCGAAGAGCTCTTTGGGTTGTGAGTTAGCTTTCTCTATTCTCGTGTTGTATGTGGCTGCCTTAGCTGTGGCGATGGCTTTTTAATATAGTGTGGCCATGGTGCGGTAAGTCTCTCTAGTGAGAGGAGAGGGCTTGGACTGCCAGGCTGTTAGTGCTGCTCTTTTGGCGGTCCGTGCTACCTTAAGTTCTTCAGAGAACCATGAGTTAGCATGGAGTATTTTTTGGGCTTTTTTCCTTTCCAGTGGGGCTATGGCCTCCACTATCTCTTTAAGCGTGGTGTTGTAAGTCTCAGCTAATGTTGTTGGGTCCTTAGAGGTGGGGTGGGTGAGGGCTGAGGTTTCCAGAAGTGGGAGTAGCCTGTCTACTGTGAGCAGATTTTTAGATCTGGCCAAGATGGCTGGTGCAGGTTGGTACGGGTTACCTCCTGTTTTATTGGGATGGAAAAGTGCAGTAGGTGGTGGTCGGTCCAGGGGCGGGGGATGTTAGAGCTGATGTCAGCTGTGCAGTTGTGGTCGGCAATCCAGTCTAGGATGCAACCTTTGGTGTGTGTTGGATCGTTCACTCGTTGGGTGAAGCCTAGGTCTAGGAGGGCTTTGGCGAGATCTTTACTTTTTGTGTCTTTAGGGTCTTTGAACCCAAGGTTAAGGTCTCCTAAGAGAAGGACTCTCGAATTGGCTTTCAGGTTGTCTCCTAGGGTGTGTATTATGTTAGTTTGGAAGTCTGGGCTTGAGTCTGGTGAGCGGTAGACGATTTGCATTGTGATGGTGTCGTTGGGAGAGGGTGATATTTTCACTGATAAGATGTCGAAGTTCTCAGCTTCGTGGGTCTTCAACTGCCTGGCGTTGAGGGTCTCCTTGAGGATTAGTGCAACCCCTCCTCCTTTACCGGAGGTTCTGTCTTGGCGTAAAATGATGTACCCATGTGGTAGGGTTTGGCAGATGGCTGGTCCGGAGGCTTCATGTAGCCATGTCTTGGTAATAGCGAGTATGTCTAGGTCTTGTGTGAGGTCATGGATCTCAGTTGCATGTGCAGTTAGGGAGCGGGCATTAATGAGTGCACATTGGAGCTGTATTTTCTGGTTGTCCCTATGCTTGGCGTTTGTGTAGGTATTAGTTGGGTTGTAGGTTTTGTTGGTGTTGACTTGCGAGGTGCATGTTTTTATTGGGGGTGGTGGGTTCTGCGGGTGTGTGCTTGGGTGGATGACAGAGTAGTGTCTGGGGCGAGTGGCCGGATACCTAGATTTTGGTTCCTCAAGTGGACAGGCATGGGTCTTGTGATAGTTTGTGTGTTGGGGTGTGGCTTAGTGGTGGTGTTGTGGGTAGGAGCGCTTTTAGGGCAGTTGATGGTATGCGAGGGATTGGTGCTGGCAATAGTGGGTGCGGGTAAGAACCATGTGGGTGGGATGTGGAGTGAGCAGGGACAAGAGGGTGCCATAGTCAGTTGTGGGCACTCTTTCTTAGGTCAGAATGGGGTAGGTGGGCCGTTAATGGGATGAGGGTGTGATCAGCTTGAGAGGCTATGTATTAGGTGGCTGAGCAAGGGATAGGAGCACAGTAAATCAGGCGGACAGCAGAGCATCATATGGTGACACATCATTGACCATAGCAAGAGCATTCATAGACATAGAGTACAGTGTTGCAAATGCAGTGCCTTAAGATGATATAGTTTGCCGAACAGCTCACTGATAGGAGGACCTGGTAAAGGTCTTATCAACGGTGAGTAATCATTCAAAACAATCTAATGGTTTTACGAGTACCTTACAATTGTGTCTGGGATACTAGAGTCCTTTTGGCTGCAGTTCCTTTGGTGAGGAGGGGGTGAAGCTTTCTGGGCACTGTCATGCATGGACAGGCACAGACAGGCTGAGCCTTGTAGGCGGTGCCTTAGAGGCGGGGTGCCGGCTCACGCCTCCCGGTCGTGCCGGGAGAAGTAAATAGCACGTATTGGGCTCCTGGTTCCTATAGCATTAGATGGTATTGGGCTCAGGGGTCCCCTAGCATTGGATGGTATTGGGCTCAGGGGTCCTCTAGCATTGGATGGTATTGGGCACATGGTTCCTCTAGTATTAAATGGTATTGGGCTCATGGCTGCTTGTCTAGCATTAGATGGCATTGGGCTCATGGTTCCTCTAGCATTCAATGGTATTGGTGCTCATGGTTCCTCTAGCATTCAATGGTATTGGTTCCCATGGTTCCTATAGCATTAGAAGATATTGGTTCCCATGGTTACTCTAGCATTAGAAGATATTGGTGCCCATGGTTCCTCTATTATTAGATGGTATTGGTGCTCATGGTTCCTCTAGAATTAGACGGTATTGGTGCTCATGGTTCCACTAGGATTAGATGGTATTGGTGTTCATGGTTCCTCCAGCATTAGATGGTATTGGGCTCATGGTTCCTATAGCATTAGATGGTATTGGGCTCATGGGTCCTATAGCATTAGATGGTATTGGGCTCACGTCTGCTCCTCTAGCATTAGATAGTATTAGGCTCACAGTGCCTCTAGCATTAGATTGTATTGGGCTCATGGTTCCTCTAGCATTAGATAGTATTGGGCTAATGGTTCCTCTAGCATTAGATAGTATTGAGCTAATGGTTCCTCTAGCATTAGATGGTATTGGGCTCATGGTTCTTCTAGCATTAGAGGATAGTGGCCTCATGGTTCCTCTAGCATTAGATGGTATTTGTCCTCATGGTTCCTCCACCTGCACAATTTGATGTAAATTCAGAACGGGACAGTCACATCAGTGCCACTGAGCTAGACATTTCCATAACTGGTGGAAGAGATGCAAGAAACCGGAGGGATAAATCAAGAGGGTCCTGATGCCTTTTCAATCCCATTACAGACTTGAAATCGGTTTGAAAAAGCTGCTGTTCAACAGATAAGAAGATGCCATCTATATGCCTTGACCTTAATGTAGTTCTGTAGGTCGGTCGAAGAGACATTTCTGAGCAAAATCCCCCATTAAATGTTCCTAACCTAGAAGAGAGTTGGCAAAGCTGGAACCTCCCGGCAGCTCCAGTTATCATGAACTGTCTTTAACTAGTTGATTTGTCCAGATTTCAGTGGTGCTGCATTTACAATGGATCTATTCTAATTTCAAATCATTATTCTTTTCAGTAACATCTAAATTGTTCTTCGTTTGTGGTATTATAATGCAGTGTGTGGTTATGATTATTCCATTTTAATGAAAGTGAAGTTATGTCTTCATTTTCTGTTACTCATTTGGGGAATACTTCAGTTTCGATGAACTCAGACATTCAATGTTTAGGTCAGGCAAACGGTGCGTAAATGTATGTGTGCCCAAGGGTATCTCGCTACTGGGAACTACAGCTGGAGCTGCAATGTACATCAAGAACAGACAAATTACTCTTCCCATTAAATTAAATAGATTGAATCTACGCACGAGAATGCATGACCAGGTCAACAGCCGTGTCATAATTTGGCCCAAGCATGAAGCCAAGCTAATCCGAGTGAAAACATGTACTGCGAAATCATGTTCAGAATTTATACAAACATGACTGTTAATATAACCCTGAGCAAAATGCAAAAGAATGCAAACAAACTGCACAAAGTGAAAGACAATTAAAACAAAAGTCACAAGCCAGCATATGTAGTTCCTAAACTCATACTTATGGAATACAACATGAACAACGAACAAACACACGGTAAAGGCCGATGATTTAAAAGTAGTGCTTACAAAGAACTCGATGTTACATTCTTTGACCTCAATTTACACAAATCAATAGATTCTAATTCTCAGTTTTCTCTGATTTTAGAGAACAGTTCATTAGGTTTAATTAATCACAGTTCCAGAAAGCATAATCATTACAGTAAAGATCATATTCCCCAGTCTTGGGCTTGCTGCATAGTCATTAGACTGCAGAACATATTCCCCAGTCCTGGGCTTGCTGCACATTCAGACTAAAGAACATATTCCCCAGTCCTGGGCTTGCTGCACATTCAGACTAAAGAACATATTCCCCAGTCCTGGGCTTGCTGCATAATCATTAGACTACAGAACATATTCCCCAGTCCTGGGCTTGCTGCACATTCAGACTAAAGAACATATTCCCCAGTCCTAGGCTTGCTGCATAATCATTATACTACAGAACATATTCCCCAGTCTTGGGCTTGCTGCATAGTCATTAGACTGCAGAACATATTCCCATTCCTGGGATTGCTGCATAGTCATTAGACTGCAGAACATATTCCCCAGTCCTGGGCTTGCCGCATAGTCATTAAACTGCAGAACATATTCCCCAGTCCTGGGCTTGCTGCACATTCAGACTAAAGAACATATTCCCCAGTCCTGGGCTTGCTGCACAATCATTAGACTAAAGAACATATTCCCCAGTCCTGGGCTTGCTGCACAATCATTAGACTAAATAACATATTCCCCAATCCTGTGCTTGCTGCATAGTCATTAGACTAAAGAACATATTCCCCAGTCCTGCGCTTGCTGCATAGTCATTAGACTAAAGAACATATTCCCCAGTCCTGCGCTTGCTGCATAGACATTAGACTAAAGAACATATTCCCCAGTCCTGCGCATGCTGCACAATCAGACTAAAGAACATATTCCCCAGTACTGGGCTTGCTGCATAATCATTAGACTAAAGAACATATTCCCCAGTCTTGGGCTTGCTGCACAATCATTAGACTAAAGAACATATTCCCCAGTCATGGGCTTGCTGCACAATCATTAGACTAAAGAACATATTCCCCAGTCCTGCGCTTGCTGCACAGTCATTAGACTAAAGAACATATTCCCCAGTCCTGGGCTTGCTGCACAATCATTAGACTAAAGAACATATTCCCCAGTCCTGCGCTTGCTGCACAGTCATTAGACTAAAGAACATATTCCCCAGTCCTACGCTTGCTGCATAGTCATTAGACTAAAGAACATATTCTCCAGTCCTGCGCTTGCTGCATAGTCATTAGACTAAAGAACATATTCCCCAGTCCTGCGCTTGCTGCATAGTCATTAGACTAAAGAACATATTCCCCAGTCTTGGGCTTGCTGCACAATCAGACTAAAGAACATATTCCCCAGTACTGGGCTTGCTGCATAGTCATTAGACTAAAGAACATATTCCCCAGTATGGGCTTGCTGCATAATCATTAGACTAAAGAACATATTCCCCAGTCTTGGGCTTGCTGCACAATCATTAGACTAAAGAACATATTCCCCAGTCCTGGGCTTGCTGCATAGTCATTAGACTAAAGAACATATTCCCCAGTTCTGCTCTTGCTGCATAGTCATTAGACTAAAGAACATATTCCCCAGTCCTGGGCTTGCTGCATAGTCATTAGACTAAAGAACATATTCCCCAGTTCTGCGCTTGCTGCATAGTCATTAGACTAAAGAACATATTCTCCAGTCCTGCACTTGCTGCATAGTCATTAGACTAAAGAACATATTCCCCAGTCCTGCGCTTGCTGCATAGTCATTAGACTAAAGAACATATTCTCCAGTCCTGCGCTTGCTGCATAGTCATTAGACTAAAGAACATATTCCCCAGTCCTGCGCTTGCTGCATAGTCATTAGACTAAAGAACATATTCCCCAGTCTTGGGCTTGCTGCACAATCAGACTAAAGAACATATTCCCCAGTACTGGGCTTGCTGCATAGTCATTAGACTAAAGAACATATTCCCCAGTACTGGGCTTGCTGCATAATCATTAGACTAAAGAACATATTCCCCAGTCTTGGGCTTGCTGCACAATCATTACACTAAAGAACATATTCCCCAGTCCTGGGCTTGCTGCACAATCATTAGACTAAAGAACATATTCCCCAGTCCTGCGCTTGCTGCACAGTCATTAGACTAAAGAACATATTCCCCAGTCCTGCGCTTGCTGCACAGTCATTAGACTAAAGAACATATTCCCCAGTCCTGCGCTTGCTGCATAGTCATTAGACTAAAGAACATATTCCCCAGTCCTGCGCTTGCTGCACAATCATTACACTAAAGAACATATTCCCCAGTCCTGGGCTTGCTGCACAATCATTAGACTAAAGAACATATTCCCCAGTCCTGCGCTTGCTGCACAGTCATTAGACTAAAGAACATATTCCCCAGTCCTGAGCTTGCTGCATAGTCATTAGACTAAAGAACATATTCCCCAGTCTTGGGCTTGCTGCACAATCAGACTAAAGAACATATTCCCCAGTACTGGGCTTGCTGCATAGTCATTAGACTAAAGAACATATTCCCCAGTACTGGGCTTGCTGCATAATCATTAGACTAAAGAACATATTCCCCAGTCCTGCGCTTGCTGCATAGTCATTAGACTAAAGGACATATTCCCCAGTCCTGCGCTTGCTGCACAGTCATTAGACTAAAGAACATATTCCCCAGTTTTGGGTTTTCTGCATAATTGGTGGGGGTAAAAGGCTGGCAAGCAATGCTGCACCGATTAAATGGATTTTAAGATAATGAAAGCAGAATATTGCGGATGGCCATATTGGTAAGGGCGCCTGAATAGAAAAGGTAGGCAGGATTTCTTATTAAGTATAGGAATGTAGATCGTTTATATTTCATTACAATATAATTAACATTTATGTCACAGAGCAGAGACTCGCTCAAAGCATTGCTTTCCTGTTCTGGTATAATAATCACCTGATGATAAAGAGGAAAATTCATAATGCAAATACAAAAAACAAACAACAATTTCAAGGAATAAACCACGAAATACTGACGCCAAAGCGAGTGTGTAAGGCACTTTTTGGGGCAAGATTGCAGGGGCAGGAGCAGCTGAATGTTATCATATTAACCAGGATGTGCGCCCTATGCGTGCTGGGATAGACTCCACAGCTCCACATTATACTCTATGTGCAGCATATGTCATACTATAACAAGTCAGTGATTGTAATTCCACAGCTCCACATTATACTCTAATGTGCACTATATGTCATACTATAACAAGTCAGTGATTGTAATTCCACAGCTCCACATTATACTCTAATGTGCACCATATCTCATACTATAACAAGTCAGTGATTGTTATTCCACAGCTCCATATTATACTCTAATGTGCACCATATTTCATACTATAACAAGTCAGTGATTGTAATTCCACAGCTCCACATTATACTCTATGTGCACCATGTTTCAGACTATAATATAACAGGTCAGTGATTGTAATAACGTCCCCACTTAGAAATGAGGTTCCTGCAGAGTGGGTTTGTTGGCTGGCAGCTGCACCAAATACCCACGAGTTTAGCATTAGTGAATGGCTACCTTGAGATCTGTGTACAAATCTTGTAAAAAAGAAACTCTGCCCTGGGACAGTGCTGCAGCCCTCTGCCCCGGGGCAGTGGCATATCTCTTCGCCCTAGGGCAGTGCCATAGCCCTTCGCCCTGGGGCACTGCCACACCCCTCTACTCTGGGGCACTGCCACACCCCTCCGCTCCGGGGCAGTGCCACACCCCTCCGCTCCGGGGCAGTGCCATACTCCTCCGCCCTGGGGCAGCGCCACACCCCTCGGCCCTGGGGCAGTGCCACACTCCTTCGCCCTGGAGCAGTGCACCATGATGTGCAACCAGATTAAGGAAAAATATTGTTTACCCACATTTAACGTGGAGAGCTGCCTAGTGCTTCATTGGCCCACACTGAGTGTGAGGAGCTGCATGCACCTTCGTTCACATACACAGAGGGTGGTGAGCTACATACACTGAGGGTGAGGAGCTGCATGCACGGGCCTTCATTCACATACACAGAGGGTGGTGAGCTGCATGCACCTTCATTCACATACACAGAGGGTGGTGGTTAATATAGGGTTGTAATATTTGGTATCCCCTTGATGTTGAGGGGTAACATTTAACAACGCACTGCTTGAACCATCCCTTGCATTGGGGAGGGGAGTACATCATAAGCCTTCACTGTGACAGCTTCTGGAAGCCATCCCATCCTTTTTTTAAGGGGATAGCAAATATAATGGTCAATATAGGGTTGTAATATTTGGTATCCCATTGATTTTGAGGGGTAACATTTAACAACGCACTGCTTCAACTATCCATATATTGAGGAGGGGAGTACATCATAGGCCTTCCACGAGCACCGGGACCCGATTGGGATAACAAATTACCATCTAAAACAATATCCGAAAGCCTGGGCCATCTTAATATGTGAGGTTTTCTGGAATTGTGTCAATTGCAGTGATATTCCATTAACATGGAAAAAGGCCAACGTTGTTCCCATATTCAATAAGGGTGACAAGACGGACCCAAAGCAGTACCGTCCCATATCACTTCTGGACACAATCAGTAAGATTTTTGGCTCTTTGGCACTGGAGGCTTTCCAAGAATGGACTCTCGTCTCTGAAAACTACGACCCATTACAGGGGAGTTTTGTTCGGGGCCTTGGAACTTCAGTGAACATCTTGCTAATAAGCTTTCAAAAGGAAAAGGCCTGGGAAGAAAGCTCTCGGATATGCTTAACTTTCATGGATCTAGTTCAAGCATTTGACAGGGTAAACAGGGATACCCTGTGGAAGAAGTTGAAACAAAGGAGCTGTCCAACGTCAATTATTCAACCTATCCAGGCCCTATATTCGCAGACTTCCATGAAAGTCAGACTAAATAAAGCCGGCCTTCTGTCGGAAAAGATCATAACAGCTCGAGGAGTCAAACAAGGATGCCCGCTGGTGCCAGCTCTATACAATTCATACATTACTGATTATGGTGAGTCTCAAGACATAATACAATCTTTTCCCACTTCATTGGGAAAATGAGAATCCCGAGAATCCTAGAGGCTGACGACATTATACTGCTAGATCACACACCCATCGGATTACGAAGACAGATGGACAATCTGAAGACCTATTTGAGTGAGAACAACCTGGAACTCAACAATACTAAAACCAAGGCAATGTCGTTCGGCAAAAAGATGTCAGGGAAAAAAACTCTCAAACTGTTTACGGACGGTAAACGACTGGAGAATGTGCCTAGCTTTAAATATTTGGGGATCATACTGAGTAACAGTCGTCCAGAGATACTGATGCAAGATCACATAAAAATTAAGAAGAGATTGTTAATAGTTCAGACGAAAATCATGAACAGAAAGTTCAGCAGATTTTCCCTCTTGCCAACTTTGAAATTCTACAGAACTAAAGTGATTCCAAGCATTGTCTATGGAGCTGAAGCCATGCCATCACTTCCTTATTTATTTATTTATTTACATTTTTAAAGCGCTCACACAGCCCGCAGGCATCGAGGCGCTGTTACAGAATTTTTTTTTTTGTATAATTGTTTTTTTTGTGTGTGTCTTAGTTGCGTATTTATAACGTGCTTCAACACCCAGAGGTTTCTAAGCGCGGACACAGGGATCAAACCTGTGTTTCTTTGTGTCGTCTTGCATCCAAGGCACGCACGTTGCCGCTGAGCTATCCTCCCAGAAGTGAACTTCCTTACTCCATTTGGACTAGGCTTGAGGGCGCCTATTGGTGTGAAGTCTTGAACCTGCCTCAATCAACCTCAATGATGCTGATACGAAGAGAACTGAGTTTGTCATCTCTTAAAGTAATAGTCAAAAGAAACGGTTTGATGCTATATCGGAAGCTAATACAACCTAACTCAAACCGAATGCTGGAGATATTTAATAGCGCAATGATGAATGGCAAAAGTCAAACCCTGAGAGCCTGGAGATTAAAAAACAGGAGCCTACTGGAAAAAGTTGGTAGCTCAAAGGAGGAATTAATCTCCAACCCAGTAAAAGTAAACAAGAACATTTTAGAAATGGATTGCATCAAAACACAGTCCGCGGCCGGAAAAAGTTCTCTGACAAAGGATTTCCCACATAATCCCAAAAGATTAAACGAGACTCTACCTTATCTCCTAAAATCTCCGAGCAAAGATCTAAGAGCAAGCTTCATGAGATTAAGATTGAACCTACTCAGCACAAATGAGATCCTAACGATCAGGAAGCAGGCGGTTTCAAACAATTGTCGCTTCTGTACACAGGATAATCAGGTAGAGACGAGAAAACATCTGCTGCTATTTTGCACAGGCCTTGTGAAGGAACGATCGAGATGGTTAGGCCACCTGTTCAAAGACTTACATGTTTACGATGAGCAGGAGTGGTGGCTCCGATTAACAAGTGGTGAAAAGTCCAAATGGGTTATTTCTGTAGTAGGCTTCTTCAAAGCGATTGGGCTGGATGCGCAGAAGAGCAACAAGGAACTAGAAGGAAACTGAACTAGTCCTGTTTAGGAAAAATCGAAAACGAAAAGAAAGCCGAGGATTAGATATAATATATATATATATATATCAAGGAACTAGGCAGTTCACGATCTTAAGATTGATTTGAACTTAATCGTTTTTTTACTTCTCCTACTTTTGTAAAATTGTTTAAATACAATCAAACAAAAAAATTAAAAATAGGCCTTCACTGTGACAGCTTGTGGAAGCCATCCCATCCTTTTTTTGAAGGGTATACCAAATATAATGGCTAACATAGCGTTGTAATATTTGGTATCCCCTTGATGTTGAGGGGTAACATTTAACGAAGCACTGCTTGAACTATCCCTTGCATTGGGGAGGGGAATACATCATAAGCCTACACTGTGACAGCTTCTGGAAGCCATCTCATCCTTTTTTTTAAGGGGATAGTTTTGATTGGTTATTTATAAAGCGTTTAATACCCAGGGGTTTCTAAGCGCTGGCCCGGGGATCAAACCCGCATTGCTGTGTGTCATCTTGCTTTCAAGGCAAGCATGTTGCCCCTGAGCTATCCTCCCGGGGCGATACCAAATATTACAGCTAATATAGTGTTGTAATATTTGGTATCTCCTTGATTTTGAGGGGTGACATTTAACAACGCACTGCTTGAACTATCCCTTGCATTGGGGAGGGGAGTACATCATAAGCCTTCACTGTGACAGCTTCTGGAAGCCATCCCATCCTTTTTTTTAAGGGGATACCAAATATAATGGCTTATATAGGGTTGTAATATTTGGTATCCCCTTGATGTTGAGGGGTAACATTTAACAACGCACCGCTCGAACTATCCCTTGCATTGGGGAGGGGAGTACATCATAAGCCTTCACTGGGACAGCTTCTGGAAGCCATCCCATCCTTTTTTTTAAGGGAATACCAAATATAATGGCTAATATAGGGTTGTAATATTTGGTATCCCCTTGATGTTGAGGGGTAACATTTAACAACGCACTGCTTGAACCATCCCTTGCATTGGGGAGGGGAGTACATCATAAGCCAACACTGTGACAGCTCCTGGAAGCCATCCCATCCTTTTTTTGAAGGCCATACCAAATATAATGGCTAATATAGGGTTGTAATATTTGGTATCCCCTTGATGTTGAGGGGAAACATTTAACAACTCACTGCTTGAACCATCCCTTGCATTGGGAAGGGGAGTACATCATAAGCCTACACTGCGACAGCTTCTGGAAGCCAGCTCATCCTTTTTTTGAAGGGGATACCAAATATTACAGCTAATATAGTGTTGTAATATGTGGTATCCCCTTGATTTTGTGGGGTAACATTTAACAATGCACTGCTTGACCTATTCCTTGCATTGGGGAGTGGGGTACATCATACGCCTTCACTGTGCCAGCTTCTGGAAGCCATCACATCCTTTTTTTGAAGGGGATACCAAATATCACAGCTAATATAGGGTTGTAATATTTGGTATCCAGTTGATGTTGATGGGTTACATTTAACAAAGCACTGCTTGAACTATCTCTTGCATTGGGGAGGGGAGTACATCATGAGCCTACACTATGACAGCTTCTGGAAGCCATCCCATCCTTTTTTTGAAGGGGATACCAAATATAATGGTCAATATAGGGTTGTAATATTTGGTATCCCCTTGATTTTGAGGGGTAACATTTAACAACGCACTGCTTCAACTATCCATATATCGGGGAGGGGAGTACATCATAGACCTTCCACGAGCACCGGGACCCGATGGGATAACAAATTACCATCTAAAACAATATCCGAAAGAGTGGGCCATCTTAAAATACGAGGTTTTCTGGAATTGTGTCAATTGCAGTGATATTCCATTAACATGGAAAAAAGCCAACGTTGTTCCCATATTCAATAAGGGTGACAAGACGGACCCAAAGCAGTACCATCCCATATGACTTCTGGACACAATCAGTAAGATATTTGGCTCTTTGGCACTGGAGGCTTTCCAAGAATGGACTCTCGCCTCTAAAAGCTACGACCCATTACAGGGGAGCTTTGTTCGGGGCCTTGGAACTTCAGTGAACATCTTGCTAATAAGCGTTCTAAAGGAAAAGGTCTGGGAAGAAAACTCTCGGATATGCTTAACTTTCGTGGATCTAGTTCAAGCATTCGACAGGGTAAACAGGGATACCCTGTGGAAGAAGTTGAAACAAAGGAGCTGTCCAACGTCATTACTCAACCTATCCAGGCCCTATATTTGCAGACTTCCATGAAAGTCAGACTAAATAAAGCCGGCCTCCTGTCGGAAAAGATCATAACAGCTCGAGGAGTCAAACAAGGATGCCCGCTGGTGCCAGCTCTATACTATTCATACATTACTGATTATGGCGAGTCTCAAGACCTAATACGATCTTTTCCATCTTCATTGGGAAAATGAGAATCCCGAGAATCCTATAGGCTGACGACATTATATTGCTAGATCACACACCCATCAGATTACGAAGACAGATGGACAATCTGAAGACGTATTTGAGTGAGAACAACCTGGAACTCAACAATACTAAAACCAAGGCAATGTCGTTCGGCAAAAAGATGTCAGGGAAAAAAACTCTCAAACTGTTTACGGACGGTAAACGACTGGAGAATGTGCCTAGCTTTAAATATTTGGGGATCATACTGAGTAACAGTCGTCCAGAGATACTGATGCAAGATCACATAAAAATTAAGAAGAGATTGTTAATAGTTCAGACGAAAATCATGAACAGAAAGTTCAGCAGATTTTCCCTCTTGCCAACTTTGAAATTCTACAGAACTAAAGTGATTCCAAGCATTGTCTATGGAGCTGAAGCCATGCCATCACTTCCTTATTTATTTATTTATTTACATTTTTAAAGCGCTCACACAGCCCGCAGGCATCGAGGAGCTGTTACAGAATTTTGTTTTTTGTGTAATTGTTTTTTTTTGTGTGTGTCTTAGTTGCGAATTTATAACGTGCTTGAACACCCAGAGGTTTCTAAGCGCGGACACAGGGATAAAACCTGTGTTTCTTTTTGTCGTCTTGCATCCAAGGCGCGCACGTTGCCGCTGAGCTATCCTCCCAGAAGTGAACTTCCTTACTCCATTTGGACTAGGCTTGAGGGCGCCTATTGTTGTGAAGTCTTGAACCTGCCTCAATCAACCTCAATGATGCTGATACGAAGAGAACTGAGTTTGTCATCTCTTAAAGTAATAGTCAAAAGAAATGTTTTTTTTGCTATATCGGAAGCTAATACAACCTAACTCAAACCGAATGCTGGAGATATTTAATAGCGCAATGATGAATGGCAAAAGTCAAACCCTGAGAGCCTGGAGATTAAAAAACAGGAGCTTACTGGAAAAAGTTGGTAGCTCAGAGGAGGAATTAATCTCCAACCCAGTAAAAGTAAACAAGAACATTTTAGAAATGGATTGCATCAAAACACAGCCTGCGGCCGGAAAAAGTTCTCTGCCAAAGGATTTCCCACATAATCCCAAAAGATTAAAGGAGACTCTACCTTATCACCTAAAATCTCCGAGCAAAGATCTAAGAGCAAGCTTCATGAGATTAAGATTGAACCTACTCAGCACAAATGAGATCCTAACGATCAGGAAGCAGGCGGTTTCAAACAATTGTCGCTTCTGTACACAGGATAATCAGGTAGAGACTAGAAAACATCTGCTGCTATCTTGCACAGGCCTTGTGAAGGAACGATCGAGATGGTTAGACCACATGTTCAAAGACTTACATGTTTACGATGAGCAGGAGTGGTGGCTCCGATTAACAAGTGGTGAAAAGTCCAAATGGGTTATTTCTGTAGTAGGCTTCCTCAAAGCGATTGGGCTGGATGCGCAGAAGAGCAACAAGGAACTAGAAGGAAACTGAACTAGTCCTCTTTAGGAAAACTTGAAAACGAAAAGAAAGCCGAAGATTATATATAATATATATATATATATATATCAAGGAACTAGGCAGTTGACGATCTTAAGATTGATTTGAACTTAATTGTTTTTTTACTTCTCCTACTTTTGTAAAATTGTTTAAATACAATCAAACAAATAAAAAAAATAAAAATAGGCCTTCACTGTGACAGCTTCTGGAAGCCATCCCATCCTTTTTTTGAAGGGTATACCAAATATAATGGCTAACATAGCGTTGTAATATTTGGTATCCCCTTGATGTTGAGGGGTAACATTTAACGAAGCACTGCTTGAACTATCCCTTGCATTGGGGAGGGGAATACATCATAAGCCTACACTGTGACAGCTTCTGGAAGCCATCTCATCCTTTTTTTTAAGGGGATAGTTTTGATTGGTTATATATAAAGCGTTTAATACCCAGGGGTTTCTAAGCGCTGGCCCGGGGATCAAACCCGCCTTGCTGTGTGTCATCTTGCTTTCAAGGCAAGCACGTTGCCCCTGAGCTATCCTCCCAGGGCGATACCAAATATTACAGCTAATATAGTGTTGTAATATTTGGTATCTCCTTGATTTTGAGGGGTAACATTTAACAACGCACTGCTTGAACTATCCCTTGCATTGGGGAGGGGAGTACATCATAAGCCTTCACTGTGACAGCTTCTGGAAGCCATCCCATCCTTTTTTTGATGGGGATATCAAATATAATGGCTAATATAGGGTTGTGATATTTGGTATCCCCTTGATGTTGAGGAGGTAACATTTAACAAAGCACTGCTTGAACTATCCCTTGCATTGGTGAGGGGAGTACATCATAAGCCTTCACTGTGACAGCTTCTGGAAGCCATCCCATCCTTTTTTTTAAGGGGATAGCAAATATAATGGTCAATATAGGATTGTAATATTTGGTATCCCATTGATTTTGAGGGGTAACATTTAACAACGCACCGCTTCAACTATCCATATATTGAGGAGGGGAGTACATCATAGGCCTTCCACGAGCACCGGGACCCAATGGGATAACAAATTACCATCTAAAACAATATCCGAAAGCCTGGGCCATCTTAATATGTGAGGTTTTCTGGAATTGTGTTAATTGCAGTGATATTCCATCAACATGGAAAAAAGCCAACGTTGTTCCCATATTCAATAAGGGTGACAAGACGGACCCAAAGCAGTACCGTCCCATATCATTTCTGGACACAATCAGTAAGATTTTTGGCTCTTTGGCACTGGAGGCTTTCCAAGAATGGACTCTCGTCTCTGAAAGCTACGACCCATTACAGGGGAGCTTTGTTCGGGGCCTTGGAACTTCAGTGAACATCTTGCTAATAAGCTTTCAAAAGGAAAAGGCCTGGGAAGAAAGCTCTCGGATATGCTTAACTTTCATGGATCTAGTTCAAGCATTCGACAGGGTAAACAGGGATACCCTGTGGAAGAAGTTGAAACAAAGGAGCTGTCCAATGTCAATTATGCAACCTATCCAGGCCCTATATTCACAGACTTCCATGAAAGTCAGACTAAATAAAGCCGGCCTTCTGTCGGAAAAGATCATAACAGCTCGAGGAGTCAAACAAGGATGCCCGCTGGTGCCAGCTCTATACAATTCATACATTACTGATTATTGCGAGTCTCAAGACCTAATACGATCTTTTTCCCACTTCATTGGGAAAAATGAGAATCCCGAGAATCCTATAGGCTGACGACATTATATTGCTAGATCACACACCCATCGGATTACGAAGACAGATGGACAATCTGAAGACCTATTTGAGTGAGAACAACCTGGAACTCAACAAAACTAAAACCAAGGCAATGTCGTTCGGTAAAAAGATGTCAGGGAAAAAAACTCTCAAACTGTTTACGGACGGTAAACGACTGGAGAATGTGCCTAGCTTTAAATATTTGGGGATCATACTGAGTAACAGTCGTCCAGAGATACTGATGCAAGATCACATAAAAATTAAGATGAGATCGTTAATAGTTCAGACGAAAATCATGAACAGAAAGTTCAGCAGATTTTCCCTCTTGCTAACTTTGAAATTCTACAGAACTTAAGTGATTCCAAGCATTGTCTATGGAGCTGAAGCCATGCCATCACTTCCTTATTTATTTATTTATTTACATTTTTAAAGCGCTCACGCAGCCCGCAGGCATCGAGGCGCTGTTACAGAAATTGTTTTTTTTTGTGTAATTGTTTTTTTTTGTGTGTGTCTTAGTTGCGAATTTATAACGTACTTGAACACCCAGAGGTTTCTAAGCGCGGACACAGGGATCAAACCTGTGTTTCTTTGTGTCGTCTTGCATCCAAGGCGCGCATGTTGCTGCTGAGCTATCCTCCCAGAAGTGAACTTCCTTACTCCATTTGGACTAGGCTTGAGGGCGCCTATTGGTGTGAAGTCTTGAACCTGCCTCAATCAACCTCAATGATGCTGATACGAAGAGAACTGAGTTTGTCATCTCTTAAAGTAATAGTCAAAAGAAACGGTTTGATGCTATATCGGAAGCTAATACAACCTAACTCAAACCGAATGCTGGAGATATTTAATAGCGCAATGATGAATGGCAAAAGTCAAACCCTGAGAGCCTGGAGATTAAAAAACAGGAGCCTACTCGACAAAGTTGGTAGCTCAGAGGAGGAATTAATCTCCAACCCAGTAAAAGTAAACAAGAACATTTTAGAAATGGATTGCATCAAAACACAGCCTGCGGCCGGAAAAAGTTCTCTGACAAAGGATTTCCCACATAATCCCAAAAGATTAAACGAGACTCTACCTTATCACCTAAAATCTCCGAGCAAAGATCTAAGAGCAAGCTTCATGAGATTAAGATTGAACCTACTCAGCACAAATGAGATCCTAACGATCAGGAAGCAGGCGGTTTCAAACAATTGTCGCTTCTGTACACAGGATAATCAGGTAGAGACTAGAAAACATCTGCTGCTATCTTGCACAGGCCTTGTGAAGGACGATCGAGATGGTTAGGCCACATGTTCAAAGACTTACATGTTTACGATGAGCAGGAGTGGTGGCTCCGATTAACAAGTGGTGAAAAGTCCAAATGGGTTATTTCTGTAGTAGGCTTCCTCAAAGCTATTGGGCTGGATGCTCAGAAGAGCAACAAGGGACTAGAAGGAAACTGAACTAGTCCTCTTTAGGAAAACTTGAAAACGAAAAGAAAGCCGAAGATTATATATAATATATATATATATATATATATATATATATATATCAAGGAACTAGGCAGTTGACGATCTTAAGATTGATTTGAACTTAATCGTTTTTTTACTTCTCCTACTTCTGTACAATTGTTTAAATACAATCAAACAAATAAAAAAAATAAAAATAGGCCTTCACTGTGACAGCTTCTGGAAGCCATCCCATCCTTTTTTTGAAGGGTATACCAAATATAATGGCTAATATAGCGTTGTAATATTTGGTATCCCCTTGATGTTGAGGGGTAACATTTAACGAAGCACTGCTTGAACTATCCCTTGCATTGGGGAGGGGAATACATCATAAGCCTACACTGTGACAACTTCTGGAAGCCACCTCATCCTTTTTTTTAAAGGGATAGGTTTGATTGGTTATTTATAAAGCGTTTAATACCCAGGGGTTTCTAAGCGCTGGCCCGGGGATCAAACCCGCTTTGCTGCATGTCATCTTGCTTTCAAGGCAAGCACGTTGCCCCTGAGCTATCCTCCCGGGGCGATACCAAATATTACAGCTAATATAGTGTTGTAATATTTGGTATCTCCTTGATTTTGAGGGGTAACATTTAACAACGCACTGCTTGAACTATCCCTTGCATTGGGGAGGGGAGTACATGATAAGCCTTCACTGTGACAGCTTCTGGAAGCCATCCCATCCTTTTTTTTTTAAGGGGATATCAAATATAATGGCTAATATAGAGTTGTGATATTTGGTATCCCCTTGATGTTGAGGGAGTAACATTTAACAAAGCACTGCTTGAACTATCCCTTGCATTGGGGAGGGGAGTATATCATAAGCCTTCACTGTGACAGCTTCTGGAAGCCATCCCATCCTTTTTCTTAAGGGGATACCAAATTTAATGTCTAATATAGGGTTGTAATATTTGGTATTCCCTTGATGTTGAGGGGTAACATTTAACAAAGCACTGCTTGAACTATCCCTTGCATTGGGGAGGGGAGTACATCATAATCCTACACTGTGACAGCTTCTGGAAGCCATCTCATCCTATTTTGTGAAGGGGATACCAAATATTACAGCTAATATGGTGTTCTAATATTTGGTATCCCCTTGATTTTGAGGTGGTATCATTTAACAACGCACTGCATGAACTATCCATTTCATTGGGGAGGGGAGTACATCATACGCTTCACTGTGACAGCTTCTGGAAGCCATCCCATCCTTTATTTGAAGGGGATACCAAATATAATGGCTAATATAGGGTTGTAATATTTGTTATCCCCTTGATGTTGCGGGGTAACATTTAACAAAGCACAGCTTGAACTATCCCTTGCATTGGGGAGGGGAGTACATCATTAGCCTACACTATGACAGCTTCTGGAAGCCACCTCATCCTTTTTTTTTAAGGCGATACCAAATATTAGAGCTAATATAGGGCCTCATTACACGGATGGCGGTGAACCATGGCGCTAATAGCGCCATGGTTCATGCCGGTAAAATCCCGGCACCGCCTTGGTGGAAAGGGGAATAACAGCACTATTCCAAGGATGGCGGGGCGGTAATTCCCCCTTCCACCATTGCCCTTCCCCATTCCCATTTTTGCCCCATAGGGCTCTATGGGAATGGGGAAGGCGCTAATTACAGTACCACAAATTGCGGTACCGTAATTAGCTCCCTGGTCCCTTTGCGGGTTGGTTTTTTAACACCTGCAAAAAGCAGGCGTTAAATTCCCCAACCTGCAAAGGGACCTCGTAGTAAGGCGGTAAGGATTTACCGGTATCGGTAACATACCTGGTACCGGTAAACCCTTACCGCCATCCGTGTAATGAGGCCAATAGTGTTGTAATATGTGGTATCCCCTTGATTTTGAGGGGTAACATTTAACAATGCACTGCTCAAACTATCCCTTGCATTGGGGAGGGGAGTACGCCATAAGCCTTCACTGTGACAGCTTCTGGAAGCCATCACATCCTTTTTTTGAAGGGGATACCAAATATAATGGCTAATATAGGGTTGTAATATTTGGTATCCCCTTGATGTTGAGGGGTAACATTTAACAACGCACTGCTTGAACCATCCCTTGCATTGGGGAGGGGAGTACATCATAAGCCAACACTGTGACAGCTCCTGGAAGCCATCCCATCCTTTTTTTGAAGGCCATACCAAATATAATGGCTAATATAGGGTTGTAATATTTGGTATCCCCTTGATGTTGAGGGGTAACATTTAACAACGCACTGCTTGAACCATCCCTTGCATTGGGGAGGGGCGTACATCATAAGCCTACACTGCGACAGCTTCTGGAAGCCATCTCATCCTTTTTTTGAAGGGGATACCAAATATTACAGCTAATATATGGTTGTAATATTTGGTATCCCCTTGATTTTGAGTGGTAACATTTAACAACGCACTGCTTGAACTATCCCTTGCATTGGTGATGGGAGTACATCATAAGCCTTCACTGTGACAGCTTCTGGAAGCCATCCCATCCTTTTTTTCGAAGGGGATACCAAATATAATGGTCAATATAGGGTTGTAATTTTTGGTATCCCCTTGATTTTGAGGGGTAACATTTAACAACGCACTGCTTCAACTATCCATATATTGGGGAGGGGAGTACATCATAGGCCTTCCACGAGCACCGGGAACCGATGGGATAACAAATTACCATCTAAAACAATATCCGAAAGCCTGGGCCATCTTAATATGTGAGGTTTTCTGGAATTGTTTCAATTGCAGTGATATTCCATTAACATGGAAAAAAAGCCAATGTTGTTCCCATATTCAATAAGGGTGACAAGACGGACCCAAAGCAGTACCGTCCCATATGACTTCTGGACACAATCAGTAAGATTTTTGGCTCTTTGGCACTGGAGGCTTTCCAAGAATGGACTCTTGCCTCTGAAAGCTACGACCCATTACAGGGGAGCTTTGTTCGGGGCCTTGGAACTTCAGTGAACATCTTGCTAATAAGCGTTCTAAAGGAAAAGGCCTGGGAAGAAAACTCTCGGATATGCTTAACTTTCGTGGATCTAGTTCAAGCATTCGAAAGGGTAAACAGGGATACTCTGTGGAAGAAGTTGAAACAAAGGAGCTGTCGAACGTCAATTACTCAACCTATCCAGGCCCTATATTTGCAGACTTCCATGAAAGTCAGACTAAATAAAGCCAGCCTTCTGTTGGAAAAGATCATAACAGCTCGAGGAGTCAAACAAGGATGCCCGCTGGTGCCAGCTCTATACAATTCATACATTACTGATAATGGCGAGTCTCAAGACCTAATACGATCTTTTCCCACTTCATTGGGAAAATGAGAATCCCGAGAATCCTATAGGCTGACGACATTATATTGCTAGATCACACACCCATCGGATTACGAAGACAGATGGAAAATCTGAAGACCTATTTGAGTGAGAACAACCTGGACCTCAACAAAACTAAAACCAAGGCAATGTCGTTCGGCAAAAAGATGTCAGGGAAAAAAACTCTCAAACTGTTTCCGGACGGTAAACGACTGGAGAATGTGCCTAGCTTTAAATATTTGGGGATCATACTGAATAACAGTCGTCCAGAGAAACTGATGCAAGATCACATAAAAATTAAGATGAGATTGTTAATAGTTCAGACGAAAATCATGAACAGAAAGTTCAGCAGATTTTCCCTCTTTCCTTCTTTGAAATTCTACAGAACTAAAGTGATTCCACGCATTGTCTATGGAGCTGAAGCCATGCCATCACTTCCTTATTTATTTATTTATGTACATTTTTAAAGCGCTCACACAGCCCGCGGGCATCGAGGCGCTGTTACAGAAATTGTTTTTTTTTTTTATAGTTGTTTTTTTTGTGTGTGTCTTAGTTGCGTATTTATAACGTGCTTGAACACCCAGAGGTTTCCAAGCGCGGACACAGGGATCAAACCTGTGTTTCTTTGTGTCGTCTTGCATCCAAGGCACGCATGTTGCCGCTGAGCTATCCTCCCAGAAGTGAACTTCCTTACTCCATTTGGACTAGGCTTGAGGGCGCCTATTGGTGTGAAGTCTTGAACCTGCCTCAATCAACCTCAATGATGCTGATACGAAGAGAACTGAGTTTGTCATCTCTTAAAGTAATAGTCTAAAGAAACGGTTTGATGCTATATCGGAAGCTAATACAACCTAACTCAAACCGAATGCTGGAGATATTTAATAGCGCAATGATGAATGGCAAAAGTCAAACCCTGAGAGCCTGGAGATTAAAAAACATGAGCCTACTGGAAAAAGTTGGTAGCTCAAAGGAGGAATTAATCTCCAACCCAGTAAAAGTAAACAAGAACATTTTAGAAATGGATTGGATCAAAACACAGTCCGCGGCCAGATAAAGTTCTCTGACAAAGGATTTCCCACATAATCCCAAAAGATTAAACGAGACTCTACCTTATCACCTAAAATCTCCGAGCAAAGATCTAAGAGCAAGCTTCATGAGATTAAGATTGAACCTACTCAGCACAAATGAGATCCTAACGATCAGGAAGCAGGCGGTTTCAAACAATTGTCGCTTCTGTACACAGGATAATCACGTAGAGACGAGAAAACATCTGCTGCTATCTTGCACAGGCCTTGTGAAGGAACGATCGAGATGGTTAGACCACCTGTTCAAAGACTTACATGTTTACGATGAGCAGGAGTGGTGGCTCCGATTAACAAGTGGTGAAAAGTCCAAATGGGTTATTTCTGTAGTAGGCTTCTTCAAAGCGATTGGGCTGGATGCTCAGAAGAGCAACAAGGGACTAGAAGGAAACTGAACTAGTCCTGTTTAGGAAAAATCGAAAATAAAAAGAAAGCCGAGGATTATATGTAATATATATATATATATCAAGGAACTAGGCAGTTGACGATCTTAAGATTGATTTGAACTTAATCGTTTTTTTACTTCTCCTACTTTTGTAAAATTGTTTAAATACAATCAAACAAATAAAAAAATTAAAAATAGGCCTTCACTATAGACAGCTTCTGGAAGACATCCCATCCTTTTTTTGAAGGGTATACCAAATATAATGGCTAATATAGCGTTGTAATTTTTGGTATCCCCTTGATGTTGAGGGGTAACATTTAACCAAGCACTGCTTGAACTATCCCTTGCATTGGGGAGGGGGATACATCATAAGCCTACACTGTGACAGCTTCTGGAAGCCATCTCATCCCTTTTTTTAAGGAGATAGGTTTGATTGGTTATTTATAAAGCGTTTAATACCCAGGGGTTTCTAAGCGCTGGCCCAGGGATCAAACCCGCGTTGCTGCTTGTCATCATGCTTTCAAGGTAAGCATGTTGTCCCTGAGCTATCCTCCCGGGGTGATACCAAATATTACAGCTAATATAATGTTGTAATATTTGCTATCTCCTTGATTTTGAGGGCTAACATTTAACAACACAATGCTTGAACTTTCCCTTGCATTGGGGAGGGGAGTACATCATAAGCCTTCACTGTGACAGCTTTTGGAAGCCATCCCATCCCTTTTTTTAAGGGGATACCAAATATAATGGCTAATATAGGGTTGTAATATTTGGTACCCCCTTGATGTTGAGGGGTAACATTTAACAAAGCACTGCTTGAACTATCCCTTGCATTGGGGAGGGGAGTACATCATAAGCCTACACTGTGACAGCTTCTGGAAGCCATCTCATCCTATTTTTTTAAGGGGATACCTAATATTACAGCTAATATAGTGTTGTAATATTTGCTATCCCCTTGATTTTGAGGTGGTATCATTTAACAACGCACTGCTTGAACTATCCATTTCATTGGGGAGGGGAGTACATCATAAGCTTCACTGTGACAGCTTCTGGAAGCCATGCCATCCTTTTTTTGAAGGGGATACCAAATATAATGGCTAATATAGGGTTGTAATATTTGGTATCCCCTTGATGTTGCGGGGTAACATTTAACAAAGCACTGCTTGAACTATCCCTTTCATTGAGGAGGGGAGTACATCATAAGCCTACACTGCGACAGCTTCTGGAAGCCATCTCATCCTTTTTTTGAAGGGGATACCAAATATAATGGCTAATATAGGGTTGTAATATTTGGTATCCCCTTGATGTTGAGAGGTAACATTTAACAAAGCACTGCTTGAACTATCCCTTGCATTGCAGAGGGGAGTACATTGTTTGTCTACACTACGCCTCCTTCTGGAAGCCATCTCATCCATTTTTTTAAGGGGATACCAAATATTACTGCTAATATAGGGTTGTAATATTTGGTATCCCCTTGATTTTGAGGGGTAACATTTAACAACGCACTGGTTGAACTATCCCTTGCATTGGGGAGGGGAGTACATCATAAGCCTTCACTGTGACAGCTTCTGCAAGCCATCTCATCCATTTTATGAAGGTGATAACAAATATTACAGCTAATATAGTGTTGCAATATTTGATATCCCCTTAATTTTGAGGGTTAACATTTAACAAAATACTGCTTGAACTATCCCTTGAGTTGGGGAGGGTAGTACATACTTTCTGTGCACTGTGACTCTGGGACAGCCCAAGGTGTGCTCGGGGCACCAACACGCAATTAATGAGGCAGGGATCACCCTGATCGCCGTGGTCACATGATAAGACTGCAGCTGCCGTAGGCTCCTGCACAAGCAGCTGCTCTGCGATCACACAGAGGGCCAGTGGCCTGGAGGCACGCAGGTTACACATGCTGGTCTGGGGTCACCCAGACTAGCAGGGCCGCAGGCTTGTGATCACACGGGGTAGGTCTGCAGGCCCAACACAATGAGACACAGAGACAGAGTGCCATTACATTTAGTCTACCACTGTTGTATTGCACATGCATGCAGAGGCTCCTTCTTTTCCCAGTCAGGTATGAGGCTGTCATGACACGTGCTTATAGGGGCAATACATGTTCTTAAAAGGAAAACAGCACAAATACTCCCACCATGGTATGAGATGTGTAACATATATATTGCCAGTCTGGTTTATTGTGTGATTTATTGTGTTTCATGTCAACCCTGTAAAATGAAATATTATTTGTATGTGTTTTACGTGCCTGCCATGATGACTGCACCGCTACACAACACCCTCTACAGTGAACCCATCTATCGGGTCAATTTCCCTAAGGAGGTAGTATTCTGGAGTATTTTTTCAATTTCCAGGCATAGTTTGTGTACCCATTACCATCACTGTTGGCAGCTGTGATTTTTTAAGCTACAAATAACCATATAACTAACTAAGTTTCATTCAACTCAATGCAGTTCAGCTGACTGATCAAGTAACAGTGGCGTACCGAGCCGGGGGGGGGGGGGGCAAGCTGCCACCCCACAGGCTCTTTTTAGAACCTGCCCGGGACTTTCATCAGTAGCCCACCCTCCCGTTCGGCACCTCAATGAGGGTGCCCAACAAGAAAGGTATCCCGTTGGCAGGAAATTGTGTATCAGTAATCCCTGCTCAGCACAGTAATTGTCCTCGCAGCAGGACACCTTACCCTTTCCGAAACCTCTGGCAGGACAAAGTCCCAAGGAGCTCAGAGCAGCAGCAGAGGGGCTCTCAAGTTGCTCTGTGTCAAAAGAGCATTTCAATGTGAGCCATTAGGCACTGCTGGGAGGGAGGGGTACTATTAGCAGGGACGTTTGTTCCTTTAGAAATGTGCATGGAAGTAAGCGATCAGGTATGAGATGGTGGCATAATGCTGCAGGCTTCATGAAATAATGACTATGGGGGTCATTCCGAGTATGGTGGTAGCAATGGAGCAATTAGCTCCATGGCTGCCTCACATACCGGTACTGACTCCGGTTAGGTTCAATGGGGACTTACCGGTCCATTCCGACCCTGGAGGGATCGGCAAGTCCCCATTGACCAAACCATTCTCCATTCCCATTTGAGCCCCATAGGGCTCAATGGAAATGGGGATGGCGCGAATAACGGTCTAGCAAATAGCAAACCCGTTATTTGTGCCCTGGTCCCCTAACGGGACCCGTAAGGGACGTTTGGTCCGACCAAACGTTCCTTACGGGTCCCGTTAGGGCACTTGGGAATCGGGCGGTAGGGGATTACCGGCACCGGTCTCCTTACCGGTGCCCGGTATCCCCTACCGCCCGACTCAGAATGAGGCCCTATGGCTTTACCCAAGGGGGGTTTGTTAGGCTCACATTAATCTGCATGATGCTATTGTGACTTTGCATGCAGGGCGGGGAGAATAAAACTAAATCCATCCTCTTATTGCTGAATATATTTCTATAAAGATGTATAGTGTAAAGTTAATAATGAAAGGGAAGTTTGTTATGTAATGTGCTTTGCTTCCAAGGCATTGCTATAAAGTATTATTTAAGCACATTAAATGCAAAGGGAAACCTTAATAAATATCTATATGAACTAAAACTGTGAAGATGTGCTCAGTTGCTTAAATTGTCCACATCCCGGTTTCACTATTTAACCAAAGTGTGTGATCCTGGGCAGATCATGTAATCAGACTGTGGGCCTCATCACGAGATGGGCGGTAACGTCGGCGCTATTAGCGCCGGCGTTAATAGCCCTACCACCAAACCCCCCTGGCGCTAATAGGGCCGGATCACGGGTTTGGCGGATCGGGAAATCCCCATTCCTGATTGAGCCCATTTGGGAATGCCTCATTCTCCATTGGGCTCAATGGGGAAATTTCACGCTCTTACCGCCGGTGGATTTCCAGCCGGTGGTAAGAGTGCGAAATTTCGGCAGATTTCCCCCAGCTAAGAGCTGGGGGAAATCAGCCGAAGCTATGATTTGGTGGGCCCTTAAATGCAGCGGTAATAGCACTACCGCCGCATTTAAGGGTTACCGCCAAACTCGTGATGAGGCCCTGTACCTTATCTGCATCTCTGTAAGTGATTCACTTCAAGGCTTATGTGTTAATATATGATGCTGTTATTTTTTTTTAAAAGCCTGACTTGCTCCATATATAACAGTGCATCTTAGGTATTTCGCATCACAGCATGATTTGCCACAAATTACTAATGACAACTTACTCTAAAGTCACATCCATGGCGCCTCTAAGTATCAAAGACTGATGATGCGCCTTGCCATGTGCTTTCTGTGAAGTAATTTCTGTTGGTGCAATCCATATGCAAATCAGGAGATGTGTATGTATTTTGCCCCAGAGCGCCTGGACAGAGGTCTAATAGATAAGTTCCCTGCATCTGTAATGATTCTGCCGTTTTAATTTAGTGTTTGTTGTGTTAAAATGCGATATGCCACAAGTAATGTTACCAAAAAAGTGCATTGGGGCAGGTGTGGGCAGTTTGTGGGCGCAAATGAGACAACCTGGAATTGCGTGCACTGCAGTCATACCTGCGCACATTTGAAAATCAAAATTCCTGAGATTTATGCCCCGTCCACAGCCACACGAGACTCTGCCCATTTGCACATGACTCCACCCACATGCCCCGGCCACCTGTCAAAAAGGTAAACTTGGTTGTTGTAGCTGCATAGCTCTCAACTCGCTTTTGGCGGGTGTCACCCGCCTTGTAAAGGGCTGACTCACCGCCAAGCCTCCTGCACGCCCATTCATTTCAATGGGCGTCTCACCCGCCAAAAACAAAATCGGGTGATTTCACCCGCCTTTGCAACAGAAATGGTTGAAAACTATGGTAGCTGTCATTAGAAACATTTTCACCACCTTCATTTTGCTTACTATAGCACTGAAAATCATTCATTAATTGGCCCTCATTACGAGGCTGGTGCTAGTCATGGCGCTATTAGCGCCATGACTAGCACCAATACCGGTACCGCCACCGACGTGGTGGTATGGGGACTTACCGGTCCATTCCGCCCTTTGCGGGACCGGTATGTCACCATTTGAAATGCCATTCCCCATTCCAGCCCCCATATGGCTCAATGGGAAGGCGTCAATAACGGTACCGCAAATTGCGGTACTGTTATTGACCCCGGTATCCCTTTTCGGGTCCCGTCCTTAATGCATTGTACAACCAGGCGTTAAGGGAGGGTCCCGTAATGGGATCTCGGAATAGGGCGCAAAGGGATTACCGGCACTGGTGTCATTACCGGTGCCCGGTATCCCTTTGCGCCCACCTTGTAATGAGGGCCATTCAATGCTATGGTAAGCAAAATGAAGGTGAAGCCGCAATAATGCTGCCTTCAATCCAATGACATGGATTGTAAGCAGCATTATTACAGCGGTCGCATTGAGGCAAAGTCCCGCCCACTTCTCCACCCGATTATCTACAGGCGCCAGCCAATCAGGTGCAGAATATGACGGGACCCTGAAAGACCAACAAAATTCCTGCGATTGCCGGGTCTTTCCCGGAGACTCAGAGAAATGCCTAAAATTCTGGGGGTTAGGGACTTATGACTGCATTTGAGGGGAAAGTAGCAGGGGTTTCACTGTGGCTGTCCCCCAGCCCCTCTTGCAATGCTGGATACTCCCCTGACTGGACGATGCGGAACTCGGACCATATGCCGGAATGGGATCCCGAATATTACAGTACACCGGCAGGGCCTAGCCTCTCTGCTTATCCTCCCTCTTGTTGTGCGCATGCTCCGCAGATTTTCCTACCAACGCCACTGCGCTCCCTGCCTCCCTTATGCGCATGCTCTTTTGTGCGCGTGCCGTGCCCGGTTTCACTTTTATACGCATGTGCTGTTACGTCCACTTGTGCACATGCTTTGTCCATCTCCCTTTTGTGCGCGTGCGTTGCTTCGTCTTCCTCTTGTGCGCATGCTTTGTTCTGTCTCCCTTTTGTGCGCATGCTCTTTTCGGCCTCTCTTGCGCGCATGCTCTCTCCAGCATCTCTTCTGCGCATGCTCTGCTTCACTTCTCTTTTCCGCGCCTGCAGAATCTGGCCTCTCTTTTGTGCGCATAGCGCTCCCTGCTTAGCCTATCTCTTGTGCGCATGCTCCGCATATTTTACCACTCACGTTTACGTCCCTGCCTCTCTTGTGCGCATACTTTGCCCAGTTCCCTTTGTGTGCATGCTCTGCTTACCCTGCCTCTTCTGCGCATGCCCTGCCTAACCTCTTTTGTGCGCGTGCTTTGCCCGGTTTCCCTTTTGTGCACATGCTCTCTCCGGCCTCTCTTGTGCGCATGCTCTCTCCGGCCTCTCTTGCGCGCATGCTCTCTCCGGCCTCTCTTGTGCGCCTGCTCTCTCCGGTCTCTTATGCGCATGCTCTCTCCGGCCTCTCTTGTGCGCCTGCTCTCTCCGGTCTCTTATGCGCATGCTCTCTCCGGCCTCTCTTGTGCATCTGCTCTCTCCGGTCTCTTATGCGCATGCTCTCTCCGGCCTCTCTTGCGCGCATGCTCTCTCCGGCCTCTCTTGTGCGCCTGCTCTCTCCGGTCTCTTATGCGCATGCTCTCTCCGGCCTCTCTTGCGCGCATGCTCTCTCCAGCATCTCTTCTGCGCATGCTCTGCATCACTTCTCTTTTCCGCGCCTACAGTGTCTGGCCTCTCTTTTGTGCGCATATCGCTCCCTGCTTAGCCTCCCTCTTGTGCGCATGCTCCGCATATTTTACCGCTCACGTTTACGTCCCTGCCTCTCTTGTGCGCATACTTTGCCCAGTTCCCTTTGTGTGCATGCTCTGCTTACCCTGCCTCTTCTGCGCATGCCCTGCCTAACCTCTTTTGTTTGCGTGCTTGGCCGTTTCCCTTCTGTGCGCATGCTCGTCTCGCCCCCCTCTTATGCGCATGCGTGTCTCGCCTCCCTGTTCTGCGCAAGCCCCTGCCAGTTTTCTGCGCATGCTCCACTGCTTCCTGCCTAGGCACAGCACGTGCTTTGATCAGTTCTGCTGGCCATCTTATGATGGTTGTCAGCACTCAGCTGTGCAGACTCAAGAGGGAGAGAGCAGTGTTTCATCAGATGAAGAGGTGGACCCAGGCAGGGCAGAGCGGTGTCTGTGTGGAGGGTGCTTGGCTCGAGGAGGCGGAGTGGACCTTCCAGGCAGGTGCAGGGGGTGAGTGTGCTTGGAGGAGAAGGTGGTAAGGATGGCAAAGTGGAATGGGAAGGCTGAAAAAAAGGCAGGGTGGAGGAGAGGGCGAAGAGGGGGACTATGCTGATTGCGAAATCTACATCTGTGGAGGGGGGAAGGGGTGAAGTGAGGGGCGGCATCGCAGCAGGTCTCCACAGAGGGATGATGGAGGGGGGCTGGAACGAGGCAATTGTGGGTCAGGGACCCAGGAAAAGTGCACTTTGGAGGGGCTGGGGGCCACAGGGAGCGGTGTGCCTGGGGTGGAGCAGATGCAGTGTGACAGTGTGTGGAAGGTGGTGTTGAAGCCTGATAGTCGTGAGAAGACGTTCCTGGGGGGAAAATCCGATGGCGATTGCTGGATGGGTGAAGGCGGCTGTGGGGAATGTCACTCGGGTGCTAGTGGTGGCTGGGGGCCGGTTGTTGGTGGAGGGGACGGATGCTGGCAGTAAGGTTAAGATTCCGGAGGTGGGTTGTCTGGGTAGACATGCGGTGCAAGTGTTTGATCAAAGTGGTGTGTCGTGTAAGGGGGTGTTGTATGGAGTGCCAGTGTCCGTGAATATGTCTGAGGTGGAGGAGTAGCTGGCGGATGTGGGGGTAGTAGATGCGTGGAGGCTGGGGAGGAGAGATGCACAAGGGGATGTGGTGTCTACGACTGGCAGTGAGGTTTGCGAGGGCGGAGTGTCCGGAGGTAGTAGAGTTGGGTTACCAGAGGTTCCATGTGAAAGTTTATGTAGCGTTGCCTTTGAGGTGTTAGCGTTGCCTTTGAGGTGTTATAAGTGTCAGCAGTTTGGACCTGTTGCGAGAGTATGCAGGAATGAGAGGCACTGTGGGAGGTGTGGTGGAGATCACGATATTAAGGAATTCAAGGTGGAGACCCCGGAGAAGTGTGTGAATTGTGGGGGGGGCTTTCTAGGGGGTGTGAGAGCCACAGGGTGGCGAGAGAGGTGGTGCAGGTGAGGGCGGTGGAAGGTTTGTCTTATGCGGAGGCTGTGGCAAAGGTGAAACTGGGATGAGTAGTGAGTGAGGTGTGTGGGAGAGAGCCGGTGATGGATGAGGCTGTGGGAAGGAAGAGAGTGGTGGGTGAGGTGAAAGGCGTAGAAATGGCGTTTGTCCCGAAAACTGCGTTTATGTGCTTTATAGTGATTGTGCTGGAGCTGGTTCAAGGGAATTTGCCTGTCAGTGTGTCGGATCTTACAAAAGGAGTGGTGGAAGCGGGGAGGAGGTTGGTTTTTGAGTGTTGTGGATGTGTTGGAACAGGATGTGTTTAGGCAGGTGCGGAAGCAGAGTGGGGTGTCGGCCTGAGAATTTTGCAGTGGAACGCGAGGAGTTTGTTGAGGAATGGGCAGGAGTTGAAAGCGGTGTTGTGTGGGGAATTGAATGTTGATGTGGTTTGTATTCAGGAGACGTGGTTAAGGGGTGATCTGAGGTTTGTGATTCCGGATTTTGAGTTCTTTCGTAAGGATAGGCTGGGGGGGAGAGGGGAGGTGTGGCTCTGAGCAGTGGAGGCTATCGGAGCGGGGATTCGGGTAGGGGGATCGGAAGTATTGGTACTGAATTATTATAATCCGTGTGAGGTGGTGGAGGTGGGTGTGCTCTCTGGAGTGATAAGGGGACATGTGGGACCTTGCGTTTTGTGTGGTGATTTCAACAGTGCCAATACGTTGTGGGGTGATGATCGGACGGATGCGAATGGGGAACTGTTGGAGGGCATGGCGGATGAATTGTGTCTGTTTTTGCTGAATGATGGTTCAGGCACGCGGGTGGATGTGAGGACTGGGAAGTTGTTGTGTTTGGATCTGACCTGGGTGTCTGCTGCAATTGCGGGTGAATGTGATTGGGAGGTGCATGAGGATGGGGAGGTGCATGAGGATGGGGATATGGGGAGCGATCATTCTGGCATTATGGTGACTGTGAGGGGTGAGGTGGGGCCAGGTCCCCGATGCATGGGAGTCGGTTGAATTTTAGGAAGGCTGATTGGGAGTTGTATAAGGGATTATGTCAGGAACTGATTGTTTCTCGGGATAGGGATGGGGGGGTGGATGAATGGAATGAGCATCTGGTACAGGGAATGAGAGCGGCGTCGGTGGCGGCAGTTCCGGAGGTTTTGAAGGGGAAGGGTGGGAAGGTCGAGGTTCCTTGGTGGTCAGTGGAATGTTCACAGGCTGTGGCGGCGCGTAAGAAGGCTAGGGCCAGGGCGGTGAGATCGGGAATGTTGGAGGATTTGTTGGCATATAAGAAGGCTATTGTGGGTCTCTGAGGAGTAATTCTGGTGTGGGTGAGGTTTGGAAGCAGTTTAAGCGGAAGTCCGGGTTGATGAGGCTGCAGGGTGGTATGTCTATGCTGTTGAAAGGGGTGGAGGTGGTCAGTGAGGATGGGGAGAAGGAAAATTTGTTGGTGGAGTATTTTGCGGGAGTGCACAGTTCAGGGAACTTCCCGGAGGCAGTGAGGCTAGGTATGGGTGTGGTTGAGGAGGAGACGCGGGAGTTGTTGGTGGATGTTGGGCCTTGGAAAGAGCAGTATGAGGTTCCGTTTTCTATGGTGGATTTGGATGGGGCGATTCAGAAGGGGAAGTGGTCTAGTCCAGGGGTGGATGGGATCATGTATGTATTTTTGGAAAAGTTGCCAGTGGAATGTAAGTTGGAGGTGTTGGCTCTGTTCAATGAGATCTGGAAGAGTGGAGTTTTGCCGAGGTTGTGGAAAAGAGCGATTGTGGTGGCAATTTTGAAGGGTGGCAAGGTCCCTACCGAGTATAAGTCATATAGGCCGATTGCACTGACTGTTGTGCTGTGTAAGGTTATGGAACAGATGGTGGTTGAGAGATTGGGGTTTTACTTGGAGTCAAATGGGTGTTTGAGTGATTTTCAGAGTGGGTTCAGGAGGAATCGGTCAGTGGCAGATCCGTTAGTGAGGTTGGTGACTGGTGTGGAGGAGGCGTTGTGCGATGGGGAGCTGGTGGGGGCGTTCTTTTTGGATTTGGAGAAGGCGTATGAATGGTGTGGAGGAGTGGGTTGTTTGTGAGACTGTTGGAGATGGGTGTGAAGGGGAGGATGTTTCGGTGGATTAGGGCGTTTTTGGCTGATGGGACCTTTCAGGTGAGAGTGAGGGGGATGATGTCTGAGGTTTGGAAGATGGAGAATGGGACGCCGCAGGGGAGTATGATTAGTGCGATGCTGTTTAATGTGATGGTGGATGGGTTGATTCGGGCTTTGGTGGGTATCGGGTGTCAGGTGGATTTCTTTGCAGATGACGGTGTGGTATGGGTAAGAGGGCAGAGTTTGTTGTTGGTGCAGAGTCAGCTGCAAGCTGAGATAGTGCGTATGGAGGAGTGGTGTGGGAAATGGGGCTTTTTGGTGTCTGTGGATAAAAGTGTGAGTATGGTTTTCTCGAGGAGAAGAGTGCAGTAGGAGTTGGACTTGGTTTTGAAAGGTGTGAGGGTGAAGAGCGTGAAGAGTTTCGGTACTTGGGGGTGATTTTGGATAGGAAGTTGAACTGGAATTTGCAGGTGGATGGTATGGTGGATAAGTGTAAACGTAGGTTGAATTTGTTGCGGGCGGTGACTGGGAAAGAGTAGGGTGCGCAAAAGACGTGTTTACGAATGTTGTATAAGGGGTTGATTCTGAGTGTGATGGATTTTGGATGTCAGGTGGCAGTGGGTTTCACGGCGAGCCAGAAGCTGCGGTTGGATAGGGTGCAGGCGAGGGCATTGAGGGTGTGTTCGGGTGAGATGAGGTCCTCTCCAATGAATGCGGTGCAGGTGCTTGTGGGGGAGATGCCGTTGGGGTTGAGGAGGGATGCGTTGAATATGAGGTGGTGGGTGAAGTGTAGTGCGAAGAGTGTGGTCACCCGGTGCGTGAATGTTTGCTGTGTAATTGGAGGTTTGACTATTATAGGGACCGGTGGAGGAGGAAGGGGGGCACTTTGGGGTTTCACATGTGGGAGAAGGGGGTGCAGTGGGGTGTGGGCGAGTTGTTGGCTGTGACAGATACGGATTTGGTGAGATGGCCGATGTGGATGATGGGGTCTCCAAAGGTGTGTTTGGAGTTGGCGAGTGTGGTGTCAAAGAAGCGGGGTTTACGGGGTGAGATCAAGGCTTTGGGTCAGGCGTATGTGGCAGGGAAGGAAGGGTGTAAGGTGTTCACTGATGGTTCGAAGGATCCTGTGTCTGGGAGAGTGAGTATGGCGTATTATCTGGAAAGCACTGGGGAGTATAAAGTGGGGCGAATGACGTATCGATTTGTACGGCTGAGTTGGTGGCGATTGCATTGGCGATTGATCGGGTGTGCGAGTTGGGGTTTGAGAAGGTGGTGGTGTTTTCGGATTCATTGAGTGGGTTGCAGGCGATTGTGGCAGGGGATGGTGATAGGAAGGATGTGATTTTGGACATCAGGAGGAAGATTGATCGGTGTGCACGTGGGGGGATGGATCTGGAGTTGGCGTGGGTTCCCAGTCACAGTGGCATTTTGGGTAATGGGTTGGTGGATTTGGCAGCGGGTGCGGGTATGAGGAAAGGAACGGTTGATGTGTGGATGAGGTGAAGGCTGTGGTGGTAAAGCGGGTTATGGATGAGTGGCAGGAGAGGTGGGAGGGCAGGTGGATGTTTGGTGTTCGTGAGAAGGTGTCTGTGAAGGTGGATGCAGGGAAACTGGAATGGAGGAGGAGGAGGGAGGCGGTGATGCTGAATCGGTTGAGGATAGGGCACGTGGGGCTGAATGACAGTCTGTTTCGAGTGGGGAAGCGTGAGTCCAGGGACTGTGTGGTGTGTGGGGGGCCCGAGACTGTGGGACATTTTCTGCTTGCATGTGAGAGGCATGTCGAGGAGAGAGAGTTGATGAAGGCTCGGATGTCTGCGCTGGGAGTGGCTGAACTGAGTGGGAAGGCTTTGCTGGGAGGAGTCGGGGTGAGAGGCAGAGAAAGGAGCAGTGTGCTGTTAGATTTTGTGGGGCAGACGGGGCGGTGGGAGGAGTTATGAGAAAGTGAGGGTTGTGTGTAAGATTGGTGGGGAGGTGCACATCATCCTTTTGGATGGGGACGCGCCTGCGTGGGTCCGCCCACGCTGTCGATAATTGGAAGAAGAAGAAGATCAGTTCTGCTGCCTGGCAATGGCAGCCGGTAGCTTGGACACCTGCAGTCCCTCTACGAGGTTCTGAGGGGTGGGTAGGATCCTTTTTGTCGTCTCTTCGAAACGCCTACCTGCTATTCCGCGTTTACATCTCAAATGCTACCTTTTGTAATGTGAACAGCACACACTATGAAGGAATATTTCCTGCCTAATTCTATATAGGTGCATGAACATGGATATTCCACACTCTCTTGCATTGAGAATGGAGTATTCTTTTTAGGGCACATGTCAAATTGTCTCTGCTTTTCCTTCGTACACTTTCTGATAATCCTTTCGCATGTGTATGGGAAGGGGGGTGGTGTATGGGGGGCGGTGGAGGTGGGCAGCTCGCTCTTTGAATATTTCCATGTATACATCTGCTCTGGATGTCTTGTAAGTGCTTGTAGAACATTTTTATTGTGGATTAATTAATAATCTAATAATGTCTGCTTTTTCCAGCCCTGAAAAAAGTATTGTTGTCATCTTATTCAGCAAACAGTAAGAAGCACAGACTGCACAAGGTAAATAACTGCAATAGTTTGTCTATGTCTCTCTGCAGACACACTTCTTCTCTTCTGAGGTAGCCTGTCTCCCACCCTGCAGTCCAGGACCCTTATTGTCCCATTCTCTCCTCTCCTCTCTTCATTCTCCACCCAATGCACCAGTGATTCTTCCTGGAAGTAGTGTCCATGTCCCGTCGATCCCTGAACCAGATCCCTGCTCCGTTGGTTCGTGGAATAAGGCATCCCCTAGTGGGATCTGCGGATGGCCACTGGTTCAAAACCATTCCGGTTCACTCAGACTTTCATCCTTCTGAAAATCATAGCATAAGTATGACGGCGTTCTGAAAAAATGACCATGTATCTGCCTGCAGCACATATATACCCCAGTGGCGGTTCAAGTGCCCTCCTAAAATCCACCTATGTTAATACCATCGTATGTGCCGTCCTCTTGGAATTAGTTGACCATGTGTTTGGTTGGGCCCCAAAGAATTGGCCCCACCCAAAAGTTTTAGTCATTTATTTTGGTGAATTGTAAAGCATGCATAATGATCCTAGATTCTGGATCACAATGCTTTGCTGAAGCGCTTGGAGGAGTGGAGCTGCACAGGAGAATTGAATAGGCACTTTGGTACATGCAAGTAGAGTCAGTTTTTGTCCTTCCACCTGGGGAGAATGGTTATTTATTTATTACATTTGTTGATAGCGGCAAAGACGCTGTGGTATCATGGCGCTAGAATTACATTGTTACAGGTTACAATATACTGTTACGATACATTGGTATGGGGAAACACAATGTCAAGAGTGAAGGGAGGCAGTTCATACATTGTGTTGAATAAGGCAGTTTTCAGTTTTTTTTATGGAATGGGGGTTGGGCGGTTCTTATTGTAGTGAGGGGCGCAAGCAGTCCCAAGGGGCAGTGACAGGGAAGCTTGCTCCGCCAGCTCTTTTCCTGTTGAATCAGGCAGTGGTCAATGATAGGGTGGAGGAGGAGCGTAGATGGTGTGGTTTGGTATTTAAGGTAAGGCCGGTGTGTGATGGAGAGGATTTTGAAATCGATGTACGCCTTGATGGGTAGCCAGTGGGCCTCTCGTCTGGATTGCAAAATGTGGTCTGAGCGTTTTAGGACCCAAACCGCCCAGAGTGTGTTGTTCTGCAGCAGTTTTGGAGCTTAGTTAGGTTTTTGGCTGAGGTTCTGGGTTAGGATGGCATTGCAGTAGTCTACTTGCTCCCAATGGTGGCTCTGGCTAGAGTAAGGCAGTTTTCAGGGGAGAGGTATTTCCTGTTGGAGTTAATGAGCGTATTTGAATAAGTTCCAGAGGAGGCAAGGGGGCGTTGACATGTTTATGCATGGGTAGCTCAGCAACTCCAAGGGTGTTGACAATTTAATTCCTGTCTCTAAACATGTAATCAATAGAAAAGGAGGACAAGGAGGGGTCAAGGAGCTTAAGGCGGTGAGAGGAGCCGACAGTGAGGAGTGGTGTTTTGTCATCATGGAGGCAGAGATGGAGGTTTGCCATCCAGGCGTGAATAATGCTATAGACACGGTTGATGTTGGCTGAGTCAAGGCTGTGATTGCCAGAGAGTTTGAGGAGGACTTGAGTGTAATCACTGAAGTTTGTGTAAGGGATGTTCAGATCGTCTAGGTGGTCGAATGGGGGCTTGGTATACATATTGTATAGAGTGGGCGACAGACAAGTTCTTTGGGTTACGCCATATGAGACAGGAATGGGGTCTGCGGCAGCAGAGTCACTGAAGATACTGGAGGAGCGTTCACTCAGGAAGGACTTGATCCAACTGGCAGCATCAGGGGACAGGCTGAGGAGGGAGCTGGGGTGATGGCATAGGAGGTTGTGGTCTACCAAGTCGAAGGCGGCAGAGATCGAGAAGTAGGAGAGTGAGGATCTTGCACGTATCACGTATGTTGTCCAGTAGCATTTTAAGATCGATGAAGGCAGTCTCCGTACTGTGTCTGGGTCTGAAGCCGGATTGGCGTGTTCCAAGTAGATTGTTGGATTCCAGATGGGAATGCAGTTGGAGGTATGCAGGGCGGTCAAGGATTTTGAGGAGATAGGGTACGGTTGTGATGGCCCGGTAGTTAGTGCGGATGGAGGGATCCAGTAAGGGCTTTTTGAGGAGTGGGGTGACCCAGGCCTCTTTGATGAGCGAGGGAATTGCGCAGGAGGCGAAGGAGGAATTGAACTGGTAGGTGCAAGGGCTTCAGCGCACATCTTGACACGTGACCCGCCATAGGCTGGCTAGATGGTCCAGTTTCGATGATGAGTGAGTGTTGTATTTTGTGTCTAGGTCTGGAAGGGTGAGCGTTCTGGAAGGGAATTTAGAGCATGAGGAAGAGTTTATAGGAAGTGGGGTATGGAGTTTGGAAGTATGACATACCTGCATTCTCCATGCTATCCCCATGTAGCTGCTAACTCATGAGTGGTCATGGCATAGGGTGCATGAAAGGGAAGCCCCTTTGTCTGATGTGTTCATGCACGTTAGACTTGTGAAGAATTACGTCAAGGACAATGGCATGCCAATTTGACTCCTTTCGTGAACAAATAACAAGTCTGGTGATAGGAATATTAAATGGCCATGTCAGCATTTGTATTTGTTATTGATGCACTTCCTGTCTCCAATCTCCAATTACGGTAAATAATGACACACTTGCAGTCATTTCAGAGGCTTGGACCCACTACTGGCTATCGTCTATTCCTCTGTGCGTTTCCAAAGAAGAGGCATTTTGAAGCACTTTCCAGCTTATTGCCCTTTTAGCAAAGTTCCAATATGTGGCTCCATCAACTGCGCCTAGGTCTGAGTGAAGTCATCACGGCTCGCGCCCTCTAGATATTGCTGCTAACAGGAGCATGACTCAACGATTCTGCGGGTGTAGCTCTGCATGACATGTGTGTGGTAGTATAGAATGAGGAGTCTGTCCAAACAGAGATGTGGTTCCGTCAAATGCGTTTAGGTCTGTGTGAAGTCATCACAGCTCGCGCCCTGCAGATAGTGCTGCTAACAGGAGCGTGAGTCAATGAAACTGCAGGTATAGCTCTGCATGACGTGTAGCAGCATGGAATGAGGAGTCTGACCAAACAGAGATGTGGCTCCATCAAATTGATATTGATATTGATATTTTATTTCTATCGCGCTCGTACACAAGTGTTTCAGAGCGCGACAAGGCAAAGGAGAGGAACAGGGGAGAACAAAACAGCGATCTTACTAGGCCCAGTGACATTGAGAACGTGCAAGTACATGGGAGAGGGGGAGGGGAAAAGTGCATGGAAGGGGAGAAGTGGAAAGTGCGAAGCAGAGGAGAAACAGATAAATAATAATAATAAATAAATAATAAAGGCGACAAATGGTGGTAGTTCAGCCAGCAATTTATAAGTGCTAGTTTTAAGGTAGCAGACAGGGTAAGTCTGATAAGTGCAGGAAGCAAAAAATGGAGGGGGGGCTGTTTCCGGGTACAGATACAGACCCCAGTGCAATGGGTGGCCCGGAGGCAGTGCTGGAGAGTGGTGGGGTGAGCAGGTATCTGGACCCGGCAGACAGAGGGTGGCCAGGTTCACGGCGCCAAGAGAGAACAGATCAGCAGGGGAGAGGGGGAGCGAAGGCAGAAGAAAAGAGGAAGGGTGCAACTTGGTCTATGTGAAGTCACCATAGCTCGCGCCCTGCAGATGCTGGTGCTAAAAGGGAGCATGAGTCAATGGGCCTCATTCCGAGTATGGCGGTAAGGGATAGCGGCCACCGCTAACGAGAGCGGTGGCGGTAATCCCTTACCGCCATACTCCGAGTTCCCTTAGCGCCATGGTGCTTTTAACACCTGCTTTTAGCAGGCGTTAAATACCATGGCGCTAAGGGACCTTGATGTTAATTACGCCACCGTAATTTACGGTGGCGTAATTGACGCCTTCCCCACTCCCATTATGCCCTATGGGGCAAGAATGGGAATGGGGAAGGGTAAATGGGGATTGGGGAATTACCGCCCCGCCAACCTTGGAATGGGGCGGTAATTCCGCCAACCACCAAGGCGCTGCCGGTGCGGGTACGGCGTCAACCAAGGCGTTAATAGCGCCATTGGTTAACGCCGTACTCGGAATGAGGCCCAATGATGCTGTGGGTATAGCTCTGCGTGGTAGTATAGAATGAGGAGTCTGACCAAACAGAGATGTGGTCCATGAAATGTAACTAGGTCTGTGTGAAGTCAGCACAGCTCGCGCCCTGCAGATAGTGCTGCTAACAGGAGCGGGAATCAATGATACTGCGGGTATAGCTCTGCATGACGTGCTATGAGAGGTATTTAAAATCCTAAGATGTGGCCATCCAGGGAGGAAGGACGAGGGGTGATGAGGCAAATATGAATAGAAATGAGTGTGCCAAGTGGGGATGAGAAAGTCTGCAGTCAAGTGTCTGAAAACTAGACTGAATACTAGTACCAGCTTCATTAATATGGAATCCTGGGAAAATCCTTGTTTCTTATCTGCCAGAGGTAGGGTGCACTATAAAAAAAAAGATAAAAACAGGATATAATGCTTTATAGTCGTTATTGTTTATGTACATATGATGATAATAGTCATACTGCACATATTGGCCATCAGTGTCTATTCAAATGGGGCGGGGGGGGGCCTGGACATCTTTTGCTGCACGTGGCAAATCCTAGATTGGAATCTACTATCTGGAATGAGCGACAGTCGGTTTAGAGGCACTGATGGGATCATTTTGTTAAATTATCTTTCTCTAAATATGAAACACCTTTGCCCCTCGGCCACAAAACTGCACCTTTAAAATGGAAGCACGTAGAAGGGCAGAAATGCTCATTTTGACAACACAATTCCAGTGTCGTTCAGCAACACAGCCTCACATCAGCCCTGTCTCTCCTTTCTCACTCAGTGCCTAAAGGGGAACTGTCCTCGGACTCTCAAGTAGAGGTGTCTCGCTTACCGTAGTCGAAGAGATTTTATATAATTTATTCAGCCTCCCCTGCAGGCACCACCCAGATCTGTGAGTACAGACCAATGGAAGGCTTTTTCGCTTATCTAATCTGGTGGTGGTGCCCTGAGGGCAGTTAGGCTCAATGCCTGAGGGGTGGGAGCAGAGTGGCTTCTTCTGTTACCATGAATACATTTCCCAGGGTCCCACTCTGCCTGGATCTGTCGGGAAGGAGTTGCAATGGTGCAGCTGTTTAGAGCCACTCACACCCCTGGCTCTAGATCAGGCAGAGCACATGCTAATTATGAGGACTACATGAATGTGCCTAAATGTCATGGGGGCATATATTTATGTATGACCACTTTGGTAGGTGGAAGTAGGGTTCCCTTCTCAGTGCAAACTTTCACAGCTCTGTCCTGCATTTCTGTACACTGCAAAGACTTGTTACCCCCTTGATTCTTATAACTTGCTTGTGTACAGGTTTAGAATAGAGAGGCTACTGCTCACTCAAATAGTACTGCTTACTTAAAGGAGTGCTCTTGGTGCAGTTAGCTCATATTCTCGCCCCCCCCCCCCCACGGATGCTCTAAAGCAGACCCACCCCTTCTCCTTAACTGCTGCTTCCCCATTGCCATCACTGGCTCTCCACTTCCCCGTCACTTGCACACTCCTTTCATAGAGGTCGCACCTTGAGTGCTGCAGCTGCCCTCTTGTCTACCCTGCTTCCCTTCACCACCCTACCCCTGTCCTCTTCTCGTCCCAACTCTTCTTTCACTGCTTCCATCACACATACCCATGCTTCATTGACCTCTTCTCTCCCAGGTATACTACCTTCTCCACCCTATTCCTGTCCTCTTCTTTCACTGCTTCCATCACACATTCCCACGCTTCATTGACCTCTTCTCTCCCAGGTATAATCCCTTCACTGCCCTATCCCTGTCCTCTTCTTTCACTGCTTCCATCACACATTCCCATGCTTCATTGACCTCTTCTCTCCCAGGTATACTCCTTTCACTGCCCTACCCATGTCCTCTTCTTTCACTGCTTCCATCACACATTCCCATGCTTCATTGACCTCTTCTCTCCCAGGTATACTCCCTTCACCGCCCTATCCCTGTCCTCTTCTTTCACTGCTTCCATCACACATTCCCATGCTTCTTTGACCTCCTCTCTCCCAGGTATACTCCCCTCACCGCCCTATCCCTGTCCTCTTCTTTCACTGCTTCATCACACATTCCCATGCTTCATTGAGCTCTTCTCTCCCAGGTATACCCCCTTCACCGCCCTATCCCTGTCCTCTTCTTTCACTGCTTCCATCACACATTCCCACGCTTCATTGACCTCTTCTCTCCCAGGTATACTCCCTTCACTGCCCTATCCATGTCCTCTTCTTTCACTGCTTCCATCACACATTCCCATGCTTCATTGACCTCTTCTCTCCCAGGCATACTCCCTTTACTGCCCTATCTCTATCCTCTTCTTTCACTGCTTCCATCACACATTCCCATGCTTCATTGACCTCTTCTCTCCCAGGTATAATCCCTTTACCGCACTATCCCTGTCCTCTTCTTTCACTGCTTCCATCACACATTCCCATGCTTCATTGACCTCTTCTCTCCCAAGTATACAAAGGATCTGTGCGGCCACATTCATTGTCAAAACACCATTTGTTGAGAACCATGGAAGTGTGCTTACAATGTCAGCTTGCAGTGAGTACACATTGATAACTTTCTGCGTTTGGTTGTTTTTCTAGGTGAGCCGTATAGCGCAAATGAGTCATCATACGGCCACTTCTAAGAGCTGAGACCTGGACGAATGTGGAAATAAAGGTAAGTACCTCCTCTGTGCACTAAGAGACAAACATTATTAAAAAGTCATGAAGAGGGGGAGGGTTTGTGTTTGGAGTATGCTTAGGAGGAAAGCTCCATAATTCATGGACTGTAAAAACATAATAATGTGTAGCCTCTATTCAGCATTTACTCAAAGTGTGAAACTGAGCTATAAATGTCCCCGTATTTTGGATGAATCTTGCATTTGGAGTGCAAGACTCAGTACTGTAGTTATACGCAGAGCCTTACTGACTATTGTTTTGCAGTAGATACAATGCATCATGTGCTCAATTACTTGTATTATTCTCTTTATTTTTTGGCTTTGGTAACACTTGCAAATACGTTGGTCAAGCAATGTACAGTTGGGTTGCTGTGCTTGGCACTTTCCAGACGTTCAGGGGTTCTGGGTGAAAGCCATCCAGCCGCCATGTTTGGACTGCCCCGGTTCTATCCGGCTCTAACAATGAAGCTCTCGTCTAGAGAGGATGAACCTGGGGGGTGGTTCAGGGGGGGTGGTGGACCTACGCACCTCGCCTGAGGAGTAACTGTAAGTAGACACAAGGACTAACCTGAACCCAGAAGAACCCAGAAGTATTACATCATGTGACACTTGGAAAATCCTAAACATAGATTATATAATGGACTTCACCTAGGAAACAAGGGGTCTATTGCTTGGTGAGAATTGATGTGCTAGAAGGCTTGTAGCGATAACGGGGTTGAGCATCTGGAAGGTGAAGGTGGTCATTCCCCAAAAGTACAATACCATACTCTGAATAAATGGACACACCGCGGTATGGAATGAGACCAGGAGAAAGATAGCGAGTCAAAGATTTGCTTTATATAATACTAAGAGTGGCATGCAGAGGACTCTGCATCTTCGAGAGCTCTGTGCCAACTATATAGAAAAATCACATTTTAACTGTAATACACGTCATCCATGACGATTTCTATATGGGTTACATGGTGGCACTTCATTGACTCGCTAAATAATACATTATAGCATATACTGTGGTGATGCTGCTTGATTGGCTGATGCTGATGTTGTTGCTTCTTTTGGTATGCGGGTCAGCTGGTCTCGTCTGGCAGGGGTGAAGTTCAGTCGGCGTCCATACAGCTGTAATTCTAACAAATCCAAATTACACAGTGATCACCAGCATGCAAGATTTAATATGATACATAAAACCTATCAAAATACACTGTCATCTATAAATTGTAGTAAAAGGCGCACATTCTTGACCTAGGCCCTAATGGGGGCAGAGGCGCAGTGGTCCAGGTGCCTTATCTGAACGTGTCACCCTTAAGATACATTCGTCTGGTGCTACATGGATCAAACGAGAGTATTGAGAGTTGTTAGTACATGGAGAATATATAACCACACAGGATTACTTAAATGGGGGGCAATCTAGGGTGGTCCATGGGGAAGGGTCCCACCAACTGCTACATGAAAGGAACGATGGGGTTAAGGTTTATGCAGGCAGTAATTCCTCAAGGTGGGGGTTGGAGGAGCGGGGCCATGCTTGCGGAGACAAATGGTTTTCATAAGCCAGGCTTTGGCCCGGTCACACACAGGGCAGTGATCTCAGAGGAAGAGGCGAGATACAGTGTCAGCTTGCAACAATTCACACCCAAGCTTCCGTGAGATTAGGACGTCCGTGGCGCAGGCAGGGGAGGAGGAGGAGAAGGAGGTGGGGGTGGTTAGGCTGACTGTGCACAACGCTGGAAGGGGTGAGAATGGGAGAGGGCTTCTTAAGAATCATCATGCAGCCTAACAAAAGATGGAGTCACGAATTATACAAAATAACGTCTGGAGACTTAAGAAATGAATTGGATATATATCATGCAATGGCTTCCATGCTCCCATCACCAGGAGCTCGGACAAAGGACGTCTCCAGCAATTGAATGAGCATAAGATTCACTTCACACTGAATGTAGTGGGGTCAAAAAGACCCATCCTCAAGGGAGTTGAATTGAAGGGCAGCGTGAGTTGGTTGGGTGTAAAGGCTCTGATGGGATGCTGTTCATTCTCTTGCAACTGATGAGATAAAACCTTGCATGTTTATCCACAGAATGTTAGTTTGACTGCTTTTCCTGTCTTGTTAACAAATAAAGATGTGTCGGGGTTCACCTCATAGAACTCACCCAAATATTACAAAAGTAGTCAAAAAGGAGTGTGCGCCGGTGCAAGAAGTAACACAATTCTATTCAGGGCTCCAGACGCAGCTGGGACAGCAAATTCAAACAGAACGCAGATCAGAAATGCATGAATACGGCACAGTCGAAGACCTCCCTCGAAATGAAAACTTTTATAGAAAGCAAAATAATTACATTTGCGATCGTGGGACCTAGAAAAAAATCTCCCCACACAAGAGTGATTGTTCCTTGCACTTTGGACTCATATAGAACTGATGGATCACTGGGTCCATGAACCTTTCCACACCGCCCTCAATTGCAATAATGTGGGGATTGGGGGTGGATTGTGACATCAGAACACAAAATTATATGATTGAAGCGTTTGAGACGATCAGCAGAACTTTATTATTCTGCCCCGGTCGCTTCTTCCTGACTCTCATGGGAACGGCTACCCATCATGACGCTGTCAGATCCTTGACCCACGGACATACTATTTAATGATTTTTTATTTGTTTATTGATTGATTAGTATGTGCATAGCCAACAAAGACTTTACATACATGACCAGCATAACAATCATACATTTACACACAATTTACAACTAAAATCACATAAAAATAGTGTCTAGAAAACCAGGATGTCGAAAGTCAAATCTCTTAAAATGTTTAAAATAAACTCATAACATTTCATCAAGTGGAAGATAAGATGCATAGCATTGCCACGGAGAAGAATGTTCCATGTCACATCCATATTCTCTGTATTACTGGCATTGTTATACCCTTTCAGATAGTTGCTTCGCAACTGATTAAGACTCTCACAGTGACACATAACATGTTCCGCAGTTTCAATAGCCTCAGTCCCACACAATCTACATAATGTCAAGGGTTTCGGAATCCCATATTTAGCACCCAAAATTTCCATCGTGTCACGCATATTAAGTTTAAAAAGGAAAATGGTCTGCGTGTGATTTGAAACTGAAGTGGGTCTTGCAGACTTCACTAGAAAATCATATTTCATAAATGATTTTGAATTATAAAATGTTCATATATTCCTTTCACTGGCAGTCCCTGTACGCTCTAATCAGTTGACCTAGAAAAATAAAAACCTCAGTGTGCTTCTCTGAACGCTTGGCTGAGGCTTTTATGCTCTGTACTAATGAACCGGCTGCAGTGTCCTTTGCCGCAAACAAAATGCTTGCACACGTTTAAAGGGGAAGCAGGCTTTTGGGGCCTATTTACTGCGTTTCATTCTACCACTAAATTTGATTATACTTACCTGTGCCCCAGGATTTATGGATTGATTTTATTAAGCTTTTAATTTAGCAGAAAACAGAATGAGCCCCACTCCCCTTATAGTGCCACTCACTCAGCTGATAAGTGAGTTGCTTCATACCACGGTGAACATGCGTTTTTATTACATTATTCATCCTTTTATTGTATTGAGCACTAAATCTTTTTGAGTCTCTCGCTCTTTTTTTTGCAACTTCTTCTTTACAGATCCATATTTTCTCTAACTGTGTCTTGGCTCCTCCCAGTCATTCTGATCTTCTCCAACCCAGACACACCCTGTCCCATATTTTAGGCGTAATTTTCATTTTCGATATCAGCAGGCTGTGTAAATGCCCAGATTTCTAAATTTGGGCTCCTGGTGGCGACCCTATTCTGCCCAGGAGGGCTACTCACGAAACAAAGATACAATTGAATGGGTATCATCACTGTTCTCTGAAAGAACATTTTGTCATTTTTTGTGTTTGTCTTTGTTAGAAATGTTCAGTGATTCCCTGCAAAACACTGTTTACCAGATCATGACAGTGAAGGACTCATCTTCTGTTTCGGTACAAAAGCAATTGGATTAATCGCTGTTTATGCTTTTGTTTTTTCTCACCCTGTATGACTATGATGAAAAATGTGTGCTAATTGGATCAATACAAACTTGTACAATTATAGAAATTAAGCTGTTACCCTTTCTGGCCACCACAAATTGAGTGTTGTGTAAGTGTTTGGGGTCATAGGACCATAGGGAATGCAAAAGTGAAGTTCTTTTTTGACCCATTCAATTGTATCTGTGTAAATACCCATCCATCGGGATCCTCTCCTTAATTTTTCCCCCATTACTTTCTTCCTACTTTTCATTTCAATGCTATTTTTGTCAATACTCAAGGGTAACATCAAATGTCCTTTTTGCATATTAAAAAATATTTTAAACATGTTCTTAATAACGCAGAAGGTGATGAGAAGCAGCACCAGCACAGGGACAGTCACCTCGGAACAGTCCAGAAAGCCAGGTGGGCACTGTAAGGAAGGCATGGAATCAATAGTAAGACAGATACAAGAAACCACAGTTCAAGGGTGTTTATTGAACTTCAACACAACTGTGATATACGCCTATCTAATCCTAAATCTACGGATTGGAACAAGCTACGACCATCAAATAATAACGCAGTCCTAGTGGTGTCTTGTCAAATAAAAAGGGCCTATACTAAAAAATCTATTACCAATAAGTACAAATAATATAGGGAATAATGTTATGAAAAGAAAGAAGTGTTTAAAATGATATGTCAGAATGTTCAGGCAGTTGGCCTCCCTTCCCCATGTTTTAGCACGGGGCAAGGCGGTTCACTCGAGCATTGCACAGTCTTTGGCTTCTTCGGCACAAGGACACAGTCTATTACCAGTATCGGGACCTTCTGTAGGCAAGTCTTTGTACTTCAGTCTCTTGATGCAGCGGGCCTGATGTACCAAAAACAAATGAAAGTGTTTTTCCTCTCACGGTTACTCCGTGTAGAAGATTCAATCTTCACCCTGGATCCCCGTCAGCTGGGCTCAGATCCCTTTTCTTATGATGTTTGTTACTTTGGATCCCCCTCTTATGGGCTCAGATCCAAGCTTACAATGTTCAGAGAATATTCTTTTTCAGGTCACTCACGGTTTAACCCACAATCCCCTCAGCTGGGCTCAGATCCTTCCTTTTTACACAGTTAGTCTCCCTCAGCCGGGTTCGGAGTAATTTCAGTTCACATTTTTGATCAAAGACTTTCGAATGTGCACAGGGTTTGGCTTGCCTTGTTGCAGGACCGCTTCAATCTCACAATTCCTTTTTTTTTTAAATTTAGTTTTTATTAACATTTTTTAAGGTTATTATAACAAACGTGTAATTTCAATTCGGTACCATTCCCAGAAAAAACGTTCAAACAATGACCGGGGCGAGTGGCCTATTATCCAGTGCTACCCATTGCTTTTCTGACCCAGGGTTGAAATGGTCGACCAAAATCCTCAGCTGGGAGGCCCTGTAGTATGTGTCAAAATCTGGGAATCCCACTCATCCGTCTTCCTTGGGCCACGTTAGGATGTCGTAGGAGATCCTATGTTTTTTCCCTGCCCAGAGGAACCTGAGCAGGGTGCGTTTCATTGACTGTAGGAATGCGGCAGGGACCTGAGTGGGGAGCATCTGGAAGAGGAATAGGAATTTGGGAAGTACCACCATTTTGATCAAGTTGAGTCGTGCCATCCATGAGAATCCATGAGAACCCCGAGATCGCCCACCTCTCTACATCTCTCTTGACCTCAGTCCACAAAGGGGTGAAATTGCTCAGGAAGAGGTCCTTTGGGTGAGGTGTGATTTGAATTCCCAAGTGCCGGAACCCCTCTCTCTGCAATTGGAAGGGAAGACCCTCCACATACTCCCTCTCGGTGTCCGGTAATCGACCCCCCCCCATAAAAGCCACAGATAATCGACCCCCCCCATAAAAGCCACAGATTTGACCGGATTGACCTTGTACCCCGAGAGGCTCCCATAACGCTCCAGTGCCCGCAACACATGAGGGATCGTCCGTGACGGTTTAGTGACATAGAGGAGAGCGTCATCGGCGAACAGGCTGATCTTACAGTGGGAGCCACCCATCTGTACTCCAGTGATAGCCTCGTTGTTACGCACCGAGATCGCCCAGGGTTCCATGACCAGGGCGTATATCAGGGGGGATAGTGGACAACCCTGTCTCGTTCCTCACTCTATGGGAAAGGCTTCTGATTCCATCCTATTGGCGGCCACCCTGGCCGTGGGTGTTGAATTTAGTGCCGCCAACCATCCCAACCACCTTTGACCCATCCCCATTGCCGAGAGGACCTCCCCATTGAAAACCCAACTAACCTGGTCGAAGGCCTTTTCTGTGTCCAGGTACAGCAGAAGGACCCCCTCGTCTCGGGTTTCCCTTGAGTGCAGCACATGGAGGGTTTTGCGCATGTTGTCCGAGGCTTGTCTATTTAATATGAAGCCCGTCTGATCTGGGTGAACCAGATGGGGCAAGCATTTCTCCAGCCGTATACCCATCTCCCCCGGGGGTCTTCCCTGCTTTAAGTCTCTTGATAGCTGCCTCCACCTCCTCCACCGCTATGTCCCCCTCCAAGCCCCGCAGCTCGGCCTCCGTTAAGCAGGGTAGCCAGTGTTCCTCCAGGTAGGCCCGGATCTCCTCCGGCGATTTCCCCCTCCTGTTTTGTGTACAGGTCCCTATAAAAGGTTGCAAAGGAGCCCACTATCTCTGCCTTTTTATTGAGGGCCATACCCTCCCCTTCTTTAATAGGTCCAACCCTCCTCTCCAGTCTGCAACCCCTGGCTCTACGTGCCAATAGGGTCCCCACCCTATCCCCCTTTTCGTAGTACCTTTGTCGCGTGTATCTCAGTTTCTTGACCACCTCCCCTATGAGGACCGTGTGCAGAGCTTGGCGTTTCTCGCGCATTTCCGATAGGAGGGACTCCTTGTCAGCCCCCTCTTGGGAAAGCTTACCCCACAGGCTCTTGAGTTCCGTCCGTATCTTGGCCTCAATGAGCCCTCTTTCCCGCTTACGCCTAGAACCCTCGGCTATAAGGAGACCACGAAAGGTGGCCTTCGCCGCCTCCCACACCGTCACCATATCCGTCTCCCCATTGTCGTTTGTCTCGAAATACGCCTCCATTTCGCCTCGAAGGAATTCCCTGAAGACCGGGTCCCTCAGGAGCGTGTCATTACACCTCCACTGGGCTGACCTGGAGGACGGGGAGCGACCAGTCCGCCACAAGAAGCTCATGGTCGGACCACGTTATTGCCTCAACCCTTGGGGCTGTAGCTACCCCACTCCCCTCTTTAGAAGTCAAAAGGAAATCAATTCTGGTGTAGGTGTGGTATGGGGGGGAGAAGAATGTGTATCCCCCGGGCTCCGGGTGTGCCAGACGTCCTCCCAGTAGTGTTCCCTCAGCAGGGTTGGAACGTTAGGTTATCTTTAGTTATCCCTTTCGGTCTGGTTGCCCTCGCCGTCCACCAGTCCAGCCCGGGGTCTATTATGAGATTGAAGTCGCCCCCCAGTATCGTGGCCCCTTCTGCCCATTCATCCATTGCCCCTAGGATTTGGGTTAGGAAACCTATCTGGCCTGAGTTGGGAGCGTAGAGGGTGGCTAGGGTTATGCGTTCCCCTTCGTAAGTACCCTCAATCCCCAGAAACCTCCCCCCAAAGCCTCTCTTGGTTTCTGTATTAGTAAGGTGGAGTGTTTTTCTCAAGAGAATCCCCACCCCTTCCTTCTTCGAGCTTCTGTGGGAGGCCCAGAAGTTGGCACCGATCTCCTTCCCCCTGATGGGTGATTCCTTCCCCTGTCTGTAATGGGTTTCTTGGAGGAACAGCATCATTAGCTGCTGTTTGCGGAACATATTACTGGTCAGAGACCTCTTGTTTTGTGAGTTGAGGCCCTTGACATTGAGTGTGCCTATCTTGCCTTCAACCATTGTCATCTAGGCAGTCCATCTCTAACTTCACCGTAGTATAATGCTTACGTGCGACCTGCTGTAAAATGGAAGATTCCTGTTCGGACTGGCTAGTCCCCCCACGCCCCCTGTGAACCCCTCTAAGAGTTACCATTTCAACCTTGATGATGGTCGTTCTCCCCCCTCCCCCCCGTCTTGAGGCGTTTGTCCATGTCACTCGATCTCCTTCGGGGACGGTCAACGAACCACCAAGGACTCTACCCCAGCCCCGGGTAGTGTGAACGTGTGGATAACCCATTCTCTTTAAATCAGAATGAACGTGTGTGAACCTTTAAACCAAAGTTGTGAGACGTAACCTTGCTCCCGAGGTCCCCCGCCTCCCCCCGTGTCCCCAGGTGCAGACCCGACGCGCAGGTCCATAGAACCAAATAACAAACATTATGGAAAGAAAAACAGTGGACAGACCCAAAACTCCCCACGGGCCTAGCTCGTCACCGACGTGTCGCTCCTCCATGTGGCCCGCAGGCCCCGGCCCAAGAGAGCCAGTGACATAGCCCCCAGCGGCCATGGTCACTGGGAAAACTCATGCTCAGATGGTGAAGTGGTGTTACAGTCACTTCAGGTGGTCCTCAGAGGCCGATGATGGGTGCCTGGTTTTTTGGAACTTGCGTGCCCCCTTGACCTTCGTCTTGCCACTGGGTTTCCCCAGTCTGTCCGGGCCCCGCGATGGGTTCCTGGCCTCACCCACCAGATCCGCCGGACGGACCGGCGCGATCTCCCACCAGGTCGCCAGTGGCACGCAGAATGTCCTCCTCCATCACCAGGTGGTGTCTTTCCCCTGATCACTCGAATGCCAGGTAGAAGGAGTGGCCCCAGCGATATCTGACCCCCTTACCCTGTAACCATCTGGTAAGGGCTCTGCATTTCTTTCTCATTGCGAGGGTGAGGGCCGAAAGGTCCTGGTAGATTTGCACCTTAGAGTCTCCGTATTGGATATCACCGAAGTTCCTCGCCTTCTCCAGGATCCTGGCTTTGTCCTTATAGTAATGCAGTCGGGCCAGCACCGACCTCGGGCCTCTACCACCTTCGCCGGCTCGATGTACCCTGTCAAGTTTAATCTCGATGTCGGCCTCCGCCCCCATGACGACTCTTATGATATCGTGAACCTTGCCTTCCAGTGCCTGCGGGCTCTCCCCTTCGGACTCCACAAGGCCAAGAATACGTAAGTTGTTCCTCCTTTCCCTGTTCTCCATGCCGTCCACCTTGAACCGTAATTCCTCCTCCCTTCGATGTACCTCCTGGAACCTGGCCTCCATTTGCATCTCCAGGATCGCTGTGGAGAGCTGGTTGTTCTCGACTCCCTCCACGCGGTCTTCCAGGGTGGTGACTTTGGTGGTAAGGTCGGCCAACTTGGCACCCATGTCGGTTCAAATCCCACGTATCTCCTCCAAGATCATCTGGATGTCATTTTGGATGGCTCCCAGGTCGGGAGGCGGCACTGATGGAGACTCGGTGGCCCTTTTGTCCCCTCCGGCCGCAAACTGGTACTTGGAGAGTGCCTCCTTCCAACTCATGGGATGCTGGTTGTGGCAGAGTGTGGCAACTGACCGCCGCAGGGCCTACGGCCGCGGTAGGACTCGTGTATGGGGAGAGACCGGGAGAGTTGGGGGACAACCGCAGTGGGGGAGGTGCCCTCAGAGTGACTGTCTATGGTTGTGCCAGCCGAATAACTCGAGGGTTTCAGCGCCAGTGGGAAAGCGGGTCTTCCCCCGCCACCCCGTGGTTAGGGAAACCACTAGATGGCTGGTCGTGTTCGGTGGGGACCCCCGTGGCAGGGGTACGGGGGGGCCCTTCAGTCGAGCGGTGTTCGTGGTGGCCAATTCATGAAGTCCTGGCCCAAGGGCTTCTCACCTGGAATGTGCCTTCTCCAGTGTCCCCCAGCTGGATGTAGTGTGGGCACGCTCCCGCGATGGCCCGGGGTGGGGAGTTCTGATGTGCGGTTAGGTAGGCCCGTTCAACCCCGTGGGTCGGTGGAGTGTCGGGGCGATGTGGTACGCGTTCAGCTCCTCAGGCGTCTTCGTTCAATGTCGAGCGCGCCCTGGCGCCAGCCCCGCACTGCCTCGTCACGGGGCGCGGTGGAACCTCCAGGGTTCCCCCGCCTCCGACTTCTCCTCGCTTGAAGAAGATACACCCTCCGCAGGCGGCTGCGGTGTTTCCCCGCTCCTGTGCTCTTCTGCGGCCTTGGCGTTGCTCAGAAGCGCGGGGGGAGGGGCCGCGGGGACCTCGGGCGGCCGAACTCGGCCCAAGGGTGTTGTAGAAACTCCTGGTTTGGACCCCCTGTGTGGGCAGGGGTTCACGCAGCCTTTTTTGAGAAGCTTGTGAGAGATGGGCTCCTTCTTCCTGCTAAACTCTGCAAGTTTCCCGGGGCTGGGTGCGGAGCTGTCGGCTCAGGCGGCCATCTTGCCTGCACCCCCTGGTGGCCTCCACAATTCCTTTTTAACACAATTTGCCAACCTGTTCGATACCAAACAGACCTTCAAATGAGCACCACATGGCGCCGGACCACTCTGTTTACGGTATCTTTCAGGTATCAGTCACTCCTATGTTATTCAATTATATTTGTGTAATTTGTCACTTACGATTCACACACTGTTCTCCTTAGATTTCTTCATACAATGTTGCCACTTGCAACCTTGGTTCTAACAAAGGCCGGTCTGGTATAAGACTCCCTGACTCACCCGCTGTGCTGACTTTACTGGCACTGCTTTGTTGTAGGATGCAAGGATAGTATCACAGCGGCAAACACTTTTCCCTGCCTTAGGTATCGACACAGGAGAGCCCTGTGTACCTCTGACACACTATGCAGGTTTCTTCAACTTTAATTCCAGGTCTTAGGTTTCTTAATTTCCAAGGCTCACGAAAGTAACGGTCTGGGAATGTTAAGGGCACTTGGCTCCTTGCGACCCTCTCTGGCCTATTAAACTGCCATCTTGGAACTGCTGCTTCCTCATGTGCTTTGCCTCACTCAGAGTGTGCTTTCGTGCTCTGCCTTTTATCCGTGTGGAGAAGTTTGATGGAAGTCAGGTGTGTTTACTGATCAGTAATTTCCTGACTCTGCCTGACCATTGTTTGTGGACATTTCATTTATACAGCTTGGGTGTTAGTCCGTTTTTTCGCTCATGGTGAGCTGTCGGTGAGAAAGTGTGTTGTGAAAGGGGGGCGGGGGTTGAGTTCCGAAGTATCCTACCTGGTATGATGGGGTAAAGGTGTTACAGGGAAGGGGAAACCGTGTCTCACCATCCAGTGTCCCACTGCCACTCCCCGAAGACCCCTCATCCAGGTGATCCTCTCACACTGATCCACTTCCAGGAACTGGATCCAAAAGCGATGGTGTGCCATCTAGATGACATATCCCCAGGGAATAGCGGGTGAGACTTCTTCAGATTTCCCACAGTACCCATGCGAATACTCTATCCAACCAAACTTTTGCTTGCACTCCATTAACCTTGCTTGTCATCTTTCTGTGGAGTGTCCTTATCTCTTGTATCGCTGCTTTTAATGTTCCATTCACGGCCAGGAATTGCTGTGCAGCAGCCTGACCCAAATCAGGCGCACACACCTCCTTCAATCGCTGTTAGGAGGTCCAGGACAAAGCGATTGTGAAGGGCCACCAAGTTCAATGTCCTCATCTCTTTGATTGCATTTGGTCCCTTTGCGATTGTTAGGGAGAATTCTCTCCTTAGACTGAATTTCCTAACCTAGTGAGTCCCCCAGCAGCTTTGCTGGATTTCTGGAGTTTGTTTTTTTCTCCTGCCAAGAATGAGACTCTTTTTCTCCCACTCTTGGACATGATTTATGGTGTTCCTTTGACTGTTAATGTGTTTTATGGGCTATGGGGTCCTTTACTCTATAGGGTCTCATGTGTTTTTACTATGTGTGTTACACAGCACCCTCAGTGCAGTGACACAGGGGTGTCATAGTGACACCCCACCATAGACTCCATACTCTGGGAATGACTACTGTCTCCCAGGGCATGTAAAGTCACCATTGGCTTTACTAGTTCCAAATTATTAACAGAAACCGGTACAAACCATCATATTGTGGATGTACTGGTCAGAGCAATTCAATTGCCCCGGGGTCTGTTAGTCGAGGGGGCACGTTTCTGTCCCCCCCCTGATCGAGTTTTGGCTGGTGGTAGTGGATACTACTTTTTATATTCGACCGCAAATATATCCCTATGGGATTTTCCCATTGTTTGAGGCTACCAACTTTAATTATTTAATTCTCATAGCCTCGAACATACCGCTGGTTTATTTAATTAATATTAATTCGCCGGTTGGTATTTTTTGCCAGGACTCGATTCGAAAATGGCGTTTGTGTTCTCTTCTGTGACTCCAACCCAAGTCGAGCCCTTTGTTCCACGTTTTGGCAGGCTTCTCCACAGAAGCCTCCAAAAGTGGTGCCACTCTATCTGGGTACCACAGGGAGTGTGGGAGGGGGTTTAGGCACCCTGGACTGAGTTACCTTGGTAACTCAAGTCGCACTCTTGTGTGATTGGCCCAAGTGGTGAGCCGGCCGGCTCATTACTTAGCATGTTTGAGTGACAGCTAGGCTGAGTGAATGCGGGTGTGCTGCATAAAAGCAGGGCTTTTGGGACTGGAACTTCAGAAGTCGCCACAGGACCTGAGAATCTGACGAGGGAGAAGCTGAGCCGACCTACCACGACGACACCACCGGTGGAGCCCTGCGGAACCGACTCACCACTTCCTGACGACAGAGAAGATCTCTCGACTGGAGAGGGTTCTTCCCCCTGACTGGTGGGCACAACCAGTTTACCTTTTTCTCTTCGCATCCCAGGCCGTCTTGTGGTCGAATTGCCTGTGCCAAGCACCCCGGCAATCGGATAGCCACTTAACACTGGACCGCAAATAAAAGGACCGCTCCTTTTACCTGAGGACTCCGCGGCTGGTTTCTTCCCTGGCAGTGCAACTGACTCCTGTCTTCCTCCCCGACGAGATCCTCTCTTCCCCCGGACGAAGCACCGACTTGCATCCGCTGCCAGGAACAACTGCCCCCGCTGGAGTATTCTCATCACTATACGGTACCGCGTCCGCCAGGCCTCCCTTTCTAAAGATTGCTACAAGGTAATAATAATCCCTTAACCTTCTGGACTGGGTTGGCCGCCTTGACCGTCTAACGGGTCCCTTTCTTTTGGTCCAACACTTTCTTTTTTTTTTCTTTTTTTTTACATTTGCAAGACTCTTGTGCACTTCAACCGTGTGACCTTGGACACATTTCTTTCTGATCCTCTTAAAGTGGATCCGGCCTTCTGAACTCTAACTTCACGGTTTTACTTGCCTCCCTCTCTTGTTTTGTTCTTATGAAAGGGTTGGGATCTGTTTCATATTATACTCTGCTTTTCCCCCCCTTTTAAAACGAATTATTAGAGTGCCATCTGCGTTAAGCACTCACCACTGTCTGAAAATAAGTGGGGATTTACTTAAGACTTGTCTAAAATTCTTCTAAGGAAGTGTATATCTTTTAGTGACCGTGTTTTTGAATTGCTTACTATTAGTGCCTGTGTGTTTTTCTAGATGTGGTTTTAAATAAATAATGATAGCTCTTTTACACCAAGCTCTGTTCAGTGTTTACTTGTTCTACTGTGCTCTTCTGACCTATTGTGAATACTCTGTATACTGCCTATCGCTTCTTGAGGGAAGTCTGACTGCTCAGCCACAGCTACCAAGTGAATCTTGTGTGGTACAGACTGCTACCAAGTGGGTTTACTGCCAAACACCTGTAGTCTTAAATCTTTTGCAGTGGTCCCAGAGGGAACTGCACAGGTTTCTGCCTAACAGCGATTGAATTAGCTAATTGCAATAGCCCATAGAGAGTTAGCTGCAGCCATTTTGCATTGACTGCAGCCTGCACTCCTGGAAGTAGCAATGAGGTGAAAAAGGTTGCAGCAGAAGAGAACAGGCGGTTCTCATCCGGGATAGCTGCCAGATTGTCAGAACATTTCCTGAAGAAATAGTTGCTTTCCCTTTTCCTTCTCACCATTTCTCTTTGCTCATTTCAATGTGCCATAATCCCATGTAGTGTGATCTGATGGCAGCGCTATTTCAGGGCACCACAAGTACAGGGCTGTGCAAAGTGACGAGGCTGTAAACTCCAATCCAGTCCGGCAGAAGCTGGCATATGCTCTGGTCCCGCAGGCCCACCATAGACACCAGTGCTGCTGTCCCTGGCACCAGTGCCGCGTTCTGCAAAACCTTGTACAGCCCTAATTAGCTCCAAGGAAAATTTAACCATTTGACCTGAAACACAAAGGAAATCATGTAAAGCTCCTTATTTCAACTGGTTGATGTTTTTTATGTGACTAAGTTAAGGCATGAACATACTTTTCCCCAATTCCAGTTTCCATTAACCTTGGCTTCCACATGTTGCTCAAAACCCACCAGTTCTTCAGCACAACAGTGCATTATTTCCCCTCCCATTTGTCCCCATACCACACAGCCCCCTCTGACTGCATCAGCTGTCGGGTATGACACCACGGGACACTCGGGCCATCTTTAATTGTGCATTGTATTCTTTTATGATCCTCTCGTTGTAATTCTCCGTCTTTATATGTTATCATTTTGTGCTTTGCATCTTGATTTTGGCGTATTGACGCTAATTTCCCATAATTAGCCTCATAATCATTTTCCCAGTCATCCACCCAATTAACTGCTACTTTGTTTCCCTGGAATAAACCTTGAGTTCTACAAAGAGACATCTGCATCAGGCATCCAGCCTCCTCATACGACATAGCCTGGGGCAAAAGAACCTTGGACATCCCTAACACGCGTGGAATGAGAGAGCACAGGTAGCATGTGCCAATTACTCTCTCCCTTGGCACACCTCATTTCATCATACTAGACATTGGGCCTCATCACGAGTTTGGCGGTAACCCTTGAATCCGGCGGTCGCGCTATTACCGCCGGATTTAAGGGTCCGCCAAATCAGGGCTTCGGCGGATTTCTCCCCAGCTCGGAGCTGGGGGAAATCCGCTGAAAATTCATGCTATTACTGCCGGCAGTAAATCCGCCAGCAGTAAGAGCGCGAAAATTCCCCATTGAGCCCAATGGGGAATGGGGCATTCCCGAATGGGCTCAGTGGGGAATGGGGAATTCAATTACCACCAAACCCGTGATCCGGCTCTAATAGCGCCGGGGGGTTTGGCAGTAGGGCTAATACCGCCAGCGGTAATACTGTTACCGCCCAAATCGTGATGAGGCCCATTGCCTGTTAATGAACTATGCTCTTCTTCATCGTCATGGTGGATGCCCTCCCCATTCATCACACTCCTCCTTCCCATTTTTCTTTTTGCATTCAACTGTGTTTCACTTTTTTTCGTTGAAAAACATGTAAAATAAAAACCAAGCTATATTAAAACATATTAACATCATAACACTCCAAAAACTTGAACATGTCTTTTCCTTTATCTTCTTTTTTTACGGTACAACCATCTTCTGCTACCCCTTTTGCTGTTTTCTGAAAAAATCTCAATGCAGTTATAAAATGAAAAAATAATTCTGTTACACACCCCATCATGATGTGCGTTGGGAGACAGTACTTTTGTCTCTGCAAATGTCTGTTATATGGACCGATCTGTGGCGTCCCTGTAGTTTAACTGCAGTCGGTGTTGAGTAGATGACGGTATGCAGGCCAGTGAAACGCTTCTCTTTTCAGTTCCTCATGCCGTTCTTCACAAGCACTTTGTCTCCCGGAAAAGAGGTTATGCTTCTGGAAATTGTCCTTTCGCATCACTTGGTTGTTCACATTGATTTGTAGGCCTTACCTGTAATGATATGTATTTAAGGGACTTGATACATTCTTTGATATACAGATCAAATTCCTGTCCTAGAATAGCAGAAGTAGAATGAGCATCATAGATTGTGCGCGACATCCGAATTAGCACATGCATTCTACGCCCTTTAGCAATCTCATGTCACCAAACCAGATCAGCCGGAGAGCATTCTCTCCTCTTCCACAGTCTAATGCTTCTCCCTGCAACTCAATTATCTGTGACATTGGGATTGGATTAAAACCTTCTGTTAATCCATCTTTCTCTTTGCACGCTTTCAGTAATGCTATTAGGGGTATTTTCTCTTCCTGGCCACGGTACAGCACATGTGATCCCTCTGGCAGATATTTTGCTTCGTTTGCTACTCTGTCTTTACTCTTTTGTTTCCTAGTGAGATTAAATGTTTCCTTCCTGAATGGGTTTTGCACTTTATTAATACTAATTCTACTGGGAGTGGTAACATTTCCAATAGTTTCTCAACAATGCTGTATGTTGAACGGGAGTACTGTCACCTCTTTTAAACCTCTCCTTTTCCATCTTGCCAATGCTGAGTGTACTGTAGAGGTGACATAAGCTGAGTCAGGGGAGATGTTCACTGCTTGGCCCACAGACATGTTTAGTGCTTCAATTAGAGCCATTAAGTCAGCTGCTTGTGCAGTGTATTGATTTGGCAATCGTGTTTGTGAGTATACTATTAACGCCTCCCCTTTTTGCACTCTATACCCCACTACTGCACAGCCTGAGTGCATTTGTCCCGTGGCTGAAACTTCTGGCAATGAATATCTTGTCCCCACCTTCGATCACTTCTTCCTTAACTAGGGGGTTACCTTTGCTCCTAATGCATGCTACACAGTTATGTACATAGTCTCCTTTGTCTAGTTTTTCTGTAATTTAACTGTTGGGTTTATTGTTCTGCACCTCACCTCTTCTATTGCTGGGTTGGTTAGTATTACCTCATACCCCGAAGACCTCTGGGTAGTCAGTGTTGATTTTGTTTTCTCGAGTATTGCAAATAATGCATGTTCCACATAAAGAACTATTGGGCACCCCATGGTTATTGTGGAATCCTTTTCAATCGCCGCTGCATTTTCCTGTTCACATGGGAAGGGTCCCTGCATCACTGCGTCCAATGACCCACTGTAATATGCGAGTGAATTGTGTCCCTCACCCTTTTGTAGTGTCAGTACTGCTGTCGTTTTTTCCATCTGAATGTGAAAACAGGTAAAAAGTGTCTAATTGGGAACTGCTAACACTGGTGCGTGTGCTAGTTCATTTTTCAGCTCATCAAAACTCTCACCCATTACGGCTGTCCATTTTATGTGTGTTTTGTTTTTCTGTGCTTCTCTTAGTGCTTGAAACAATGTCTTGGTGTATGTGGAGTAATCAAAAACGCATGCTCTGCAATAGTTGCACAAGCCTAAAAATCGCTTAATGTTTCACTGATTTTTGTGGTGGAGTCTTGTATATTCCCTCCACTCTTTTTGGTGTTATTTTCTCCCATCTGCTGTCACAATTTGAACGAAGGACACCACTTTCTTTTGACAGTTTTGCAGTTTCTCCCTATCCACCTTATCTCCTTTGTCAGCTAGTAGTGTCAATGAGTCCTTTCTACACTCTTCTCCTGTTGTCCTGAACACTAACTAAGTCATCAACGTATTGTATCACTGTGCTCGCAACCTGTAAGTTGCTCAGGTACATGTGTATCACTCTGTTGAAGATACATGGCCTTCGCAGTACCCCTGAGGCATTCTAGTATGTTCAAACTTCCTTCCACAATACGTAAAGGCAGTGAGATTCCTGGAGTGTGGATGTAGTGCAATGGAGAAAAAAGGCATTATTTAAGTCAACCACTGTAAAAACGTGTCGCAGGGTTTGGAGCCAATGGATATTCTGCCTCAATGTCATTCACAGGGGCGTAAATCCTGTATAAAACACCACACCCCTTGTAAAGACTGGAGGGGGGTGTCTGTACTTCGGCTCTCTATATGGTAGAGGAGAGGCACAGAGGACCCCAGCCAAGATTCTCTATTGTGGTAGCAATGGACGAGCAATCAAGGCCTAGCTTCTCAGGAGGTGATGCAGGCTGGTTCTTAAGTACAGTGTAGTCCCCAAGCCCTCACAAAGGAATGTCCGCACACTGTATTAGTTAAAAGACAGCCTTTATATAATTAAGTTCAAGGTTATATACAATCACAATAACTCACTTTGTGCTTAGTTAATCTATAATGGCAAATATATACAGTTCTAAAGTGGTACCACAATTATTATCAGATCTCATTAAAGTGCATCAACTATACTCTGGTTAAATATCACACAGATCACTTAATAAAGGCAACCAACAATAGACATAGGAGGAAAGCAGTTGGTTAGAACAATTGGCAGAATACTGGCCTCTACCGTTAAACACAGTTCTGTGTGGCGACTCCCCCCCCCCCACTTGGGCAACCTGTAAAACAAAGATATATCACAAGCCCAGTCCATATATTGTTCTATAAGTCTTATTTCTTTCTATAATGTGTCTACCACCCCAATGTACCTGGAATAGCAGAGTTCAACGTCAGGTCATTGTGGATCCTTCTTGAGTGGCTCCCTTTAAAGCAGGAGCCACGGATCATCGAGATCCCTCGAAGAAAGTGAACACCGGCGTAGAGGTGGCAGCTTCGGTCCCAACGGTGCTCGTCGATGGCGGAGCGAAGACGTCCTGCAAGGAAGAGGTGTGCAGGGCACCTCGATGACGATAGTTCAGGACCGCAAAGAGTTTGTGAAGAACAGTGGCCCAACAAGGACGTTGAGGAGTCCGCCGTCTCTACGGTCGTTGGGTGCTGGGAAACCCACCGGCGGATGCTCCTCTGCGCGTTGACGGCCTGGCCTTCTCCAGCGGGATATGGTGGGCTGCGGTGCGGACGAGCGTGTCCGTGAATCAAAACTCTTAGGCAAAGGAGCGTGCGGCTCCAGTCGGCGGTGGCTCAGTGTCAAGCAGTCCCTTCTCATGGGCAACACGGCTTCGATGGGCCTCCAGCAGTACAGCAAACTTGTGAACCCTGGTCAACGGCGGTGGACGGAAAGTCCGGTGCTGATCTTTGTTCTCCACGGCGGTCCCAATCTCCGTTCGGCAGCCTTTCGAGGGTCTGACTTCTAGGGCACTTTGGCGAAGGTTAGCCATGCTCGATGGTCCCACGGAGCACGGGAAGAGAGCGCCTAACCAGGTCCTCTCTTGGAACAGTCTCAACGGCTTTCGGATTTCGGCGAAGGGAGACAGCAGTCAACCTTCTTCAGGCTCGGCTTCGAGGTTAAGCATTAGTTTCAACTTCAGCTTCTGAACAATTTCCAGTGGTGAGAGGTCCCCAGATATACTATACTGTCTCTCATCCACACTGGTGGGTCACACTCAGCATCCAATCATACAGAAGGGCATTCATGCAGTCTGTCAGCCAATCAGGCATACAGTGCATTCAGGCCATACTGCTCCCTCTCAGACACTGACAACAAGGAATGTGGATTGGGACAAGTACCCAGCCATTCAGCACTACACCCTGCATTCATACCAGTTTCGGGCAAGGCTGTCTGTCATTGTGTCAAAACACCAGAAACCAGACATCCACAACAAGAAGTGCATATTGGCCACACATTCCATTCACCCAGGTCCCACCCACAGGGTGTACCCACAACATACAGTCACTGCGAAGGCTCCAGCCAGTCTGGCCTGGACTTCACAACAACACCATATATGGAACTTCCACCCAACAGCCAGTCAGAAGTTTGGGAAAACAAGGTAACAGGCAATAGAAAGCAAGAGGCCACAGGGGCCATCTTGTTTCCTAGCAGGAATCAACTGATTACAATGGCAGGGCCTGGGTATCCCAAAATGGAGGATACTCAGAGCACCTGTCAAATACAGCATGGAGCTGCCACCAGCTCATACCCTGCTCTGTGGGCCACACACAGTTGCCCAAAAAACATACACTAGGGGCACAGGGTTGTACCCCCACCCATGGGTGCCATAAGGGTATCCCATGGGTCTGTACACCAAACCAAAAACAGGAAGAGCTGCACTGCCAGGAGTCCCACGTGGACTCCTGGTCAGAAAACCATACAGAACACATGAAAAAGGACTACAGGACAAGGACAGGGTGGCCCTGTCCCTCCAATGCATTTGCAGCACCACACCACCCCATTTGCTTTCTTAATGAGGTAGATAGCAGTGTTGCAAGGCGAGGAGCTCACCTGTATTATGCCTTGCAGCCAAAGGGCATGCAGTGTTCTCATATAGGCCCTCCTCGGCTTCTCGTGCCCCTTTACGCTTTCCTACATCATGGGCTGCGGTGGTCCACATGCTATTGGGTACTTTTTCTGCATCATGTGGGGCACTGCTCTTTCTGTTATGTGAAGTGGGCAAGGTAGATTCAGCGCAATCACTAGCTCTCCTTCATTTTCTGTTGTTGCAAACAGTGTGTGTCACTTACTCCTGTCAATATCAGTGTAGGATCAATACATAATACTGATCGCCATGCCATGCTGTTCTCATCAGCATGATCATGCCTTTCCTCCAAGTGCAGCATAGTGTGTGTTCCTGAGCTAGGGACACTGAGGGCCGAACAGAAACTCATTGCAGAGCCGGAACCCCTTCCAAGTAAAGGATATCTGGACTTGGCTACCCAAAGGGTAAATGGAGTCCTCCACCCTCTTTTTGCAGCAGCTGAAGAAGGCAACTGAAGGATTTAGATGACATAAAACTATGCATTCTTTGTTTTATTATTTTGGAGATTCTGGCCAGTTTTCCTGTACTCCTTGCTCTCTTTGTAATACACTCAAAAGTGTCCATAATGTTGGTTTTGCATGTCTCATGGCCACGTTTAAGCCATTAAGCCACTCCTCAAGGTTTTTAGTTTTTGCAGATCCATTTAAAATTGCTGAAAAACAATTCCAGTATTTGATTTGAATCTTGGATATTTTATGTCCAAGGCGCGTTTGTCCACCAATCCACATTTCCTCGTAGTAATTCACAAATTCAGCCATGTCATTCTTTCTTTTATACGTCTCATTTATGATTGTCACCTGTGCTTCCACGACATCATCCTTCGGTATGAATGCTAATGCACACCATTTTCTTATGTGATGTTGAAATTTGCTATCAGCGCTATATTTCATTTGAAGCCCATGTTTCTGAAGGTTGCGCCAGAAGGCTTGGCTGTAGTGAAAGTAGCAGCCCTGTGTTTCGTTCATTGGGAACGTTTGGTTCATTGCTTTAAGTGCTGCTAATTCATAGTCCATTGAGCATGTGTTTCCCGCTTTCTCTGCATTAGGCATAACTTCTTTCCGTTTCGAAAATACTTCTCTGTCGATTTTTCACTTTTTTATCTCATCAATATGTATACCAGTTGAAATAAATCTGTATCTCTTTGCCCATGCACACTATATAACAGTTTGAACGGTTTAGAATAATATTTGAATGTTCCATCTAGCATCCATTTTTTGCTTATTGCTAATCAATTTAAGTTTTGTTTTGTTGCAAAAATAATACATCTGTTATCCATTGTTTTTCTATCGAAATACATAACTTAATAAAACTCTGCAGGGGGAATAATTTATCTGGTATTTCCACATCTCTCACCCTTTTCTGGACTATCGGTAATCTATTTTCCAAATTCCTATTATATATTAGCCTTTTTTTTAATTTGATTTTATGAGCATCATCGCAATACAACTTTATGCAGAAAACTTGCAATACTTTTTTCGTAACAGATACCAGCCAGGTTTCAAATTCCCCCCGCCACACATTCAATAAACAAATCCTCCATATCCCCAGCAATGTACCTGCTCCATCGAGGTGGTCTCTCTTACCGACCCTCCAGGGTCCATGTTTCATCTTCTCTAGTATAGCCTGAGGTTTGGAGGCCTGGGCGTGATCACACAGTTTTTCTCCATCCAAGAGTCCTGTCCAATTTTCACCTCTCCACCCATGTTCTATTTCCTTGCACTGAGGCAACACCCTGTTCCAGTTCATCTCAGCCCAATCCACCGCCCATTCCACCCACTTCATTTGCCTCCTGGGGATGTTCTGGATCGAAGTTCTCCAGGAATGGGGCCCACTCCATCGCCCTGGTATGTGATCGGTTGTGTATCAACCTCCTTAGCTCCTCCATCCTGTAAAGGTCCAGAGCCTTCGCTACCCACTCCTTCTTACATGGGAGACTGTCCCTTTTCCAACTCCCTGCCAGGCATTGCCTCGCTGCCAGTAGTAGAAAGTGCGGCATGTGTGGCAGTTTTTTCCAGCTGTCCTCTATTATTTCAATGCCAAACAGCACGAGCATTGGGTCCATTTTCCTTTCTACCCCATCCAAATCCCTTATACACCCCAACACTTCCTTCCAGTATGGTTGAACTTTTGCACAGTCCCACCACATGTGCCAGTAATCTATGTGAGCCCATTTCCTCCAGCAGTGGGGGTCCGTTCCCGGGTACATCTTCCCCAGTCTCACTGGATTCCATTGCCACCTATACAGCAGCTTAAGCCCGTGTAACTTAAACTGGCAGGCGATGGAGGTTCGGTGCACATTTAAACAGCCTCTTACATAAGTCTGGGTCTATCTCCCTTCCCAGATCCCTTTCCCATCTCACCCTGTATATTGAGACATCTCCCCCCACCCCCTAGCTTCCAGTAACGCCTGGTAAAACCTCGAGATGAGACCCGTAGTGCCCTTTGCCGTGTCTAGTGTTTGTTCCGTTTGCGTCAGTTCCCTCTGCAATTCCACCTTCCATCTTACAGATTTTAGAACCCCCTTCAGTCGCAGATATCTGAGGACTGTAAGAGGATTCAATTCAACACTACAGCTAAATCAACGCCTAGTCTATAATACTGAATGAAAACCCTTATTGATATATCTTTATGTCCAGTTCATGCGTTCTGGGTGACTACCCCTATATAACACCCCTCTCTTGGAATCCTCCTGACCCCACTGAGCCAAGAAGTAGTTCTGTTTTGCAAGTTAAAAGGTTTATTTGAGACTTTAAACAATATAGATATATATATCACACTTTATAATAAATTAATAATTGAATATCACACTTAATCTGATATGATAAAGATTAACAACGGAGAATCTGGCACTAGCACACTTCTTTATAATCACTAAGGAGTTGACATGAAATGGATAAGGTAGCACACTGGTAAATAGGGACAGAAGAATAATGTGGTAGAGAATGCTTTATAGATTTCAAATGGATGCAATGTTGAATGAAATGCAGTACAGAAAATACTCAATATGATTTCAACAAAACAATGTAATCACTTTTCTCTGGCAATTCACCCCCCCCTTTTATGCAATGCAAGGAAATGGAAGGAAGGCACACAGTTCTCAGAAATGCAATCAAATGTGATTCAGTTCACCCCAGCAAGCTTAGACTACAGAAGTTGAAAACACAGGCCCAAAATGCTTTGATATGTGCTGGCAATGGAGTGAAAAATATGCTAAATTGCTTTTAATTCCCTGTAGAGGTTCAGGGTGAGTGGTATCTAGTTAATATTAGTCCAGGCTCACACTAGCAGCGATGGAGGGATAGTTTTTATGAGGCAAACAAATTCCTGGCAAATGGAAGGCAAGCAGCAGCAGATTTTTTTACACGTGAAGAAATTTGCAAATCGCGGCAAAATTTGCGGATGCGCCGAGCGCGATTACAGAGGAACTACAAGGACTATCACTATTGTTTTGGGGTCCTAAGAAAGCCTAGGATCTCAGCTTCCAGATGAAAGTTACTGCAAGTCTCTAAGACAAACGGTCGCGGAGATATGAGCGATTTAGTAAAGGTTGTTTTTCAGATTTGAAATTTTAAAGTTCAAAGTGGCAAGTGACAGTTTGCAACTAGAAATGACAGGTGACAGCTTTGCAAATGACGGGTGACAGGAGGCAGTTCTACTTAGATTAAAATAGATTGAATTATATTATTTTAACTAAGAGATTGTTCTGAGTTTTGCTAGGTACTCACACTATATTCTTGAATTAAATGGGCCTCATCACGGATCTGGTCAGGTTTTAGACTGGACTCTGGTCTGGTCTGGTCTCTGCACTTCACAGTGATCTGGGTCAGCTCTCTCTGCTGGTCTGGTCTGGGTCTCTGAAGGTGGATAGATTGAAGTCTCTATGTTGGCTTTCTGGAGGTTGATGGAGGTAGAGTATGGATTTTCCGGCAGAGCTTCCAGCTGCAGATGGAAATGAATGTCCCTATCTGTCCTGTCTGTCTGCTTTTATGTGTTTTGAGAGTGGGTGTGTGTGTTGGTCATAACTAAACTTGCCCCTCTCACTTGTCATTGGTCCAGCTTTCATTTCTCCCCTGATTGGGGGAGCTAAATTGTGTCAGAGTGATGTCAGCCATTTATGATCTCTTGAAAAAACTCCCCTGTCATCTGTGCACCCAAATCTATATATGATCAAAATACATATTTCAGAGTTACACAGTTGTTTGAAATTACATATACATGGTGTGGCTGAATTTAGCCATGTCTCTGTCCAAATCTGCTGTTTCTAAGAGCTTGCATTCAGAAATGGCAGATAATTGACTTTTTAACTGATTTTTCAATTTCTGACATTGACCCCATTTTACACACATGTGCGCAGGGAGTATGGACATTAATTGATGAAGTTTCAGATTTTTAACATGCAAACATTTAGAGTAATATCCACTTTTCCGCTAAAACCCCCCTGAACATACCACCGGGTCCTACCACGTCTTAAACTGTGGGCAGAAAAATCACAAGAATTATGGTATCATTTATAAAATTTTCACATGTCCGCTCTATGAATGATCCATCTTTTTAAAGTTATGTTCTGGCTCCAAAGGGGTGTGGTTTCCCCCAGCACAAGGTTGAATTTCTGGTTTTTCCAGTTCTGCCAAGCCAGCTTGCTCTCACAGGCAGTGCCCCTCCCCTGTCCTTCAGGAGGAAGCCACTTTTTACGACCTCTGTAATAAAACATTTGCCTGAGTCAGGACAGGCTTTGTTCAGAGCTCCTGTATTCTGTGGGGGCTCTCCTTAATTCAATTATCAGAGAGATGGCATATCCTTAGTATGGCCAGCAAAAGGCAGATAGGCCTGGGAACACAGCTGTGACTCAAGTTTCACTCCTGATGGGGGTAGTTGCCAAGCAAAATCAAGTTCCTTAAACCAGACTTTCAGCTAACTGTCATGTTTTTTGTTGCTTTTTAAATTAACTTGCAATTTTACACATGCAGCTAGAATGCTGATTCTAAGTGCAAAACTATGACATTTCAACAGTTACAAAGGCATGTGACACCAAACATAGGTCACTCATTTAATCTAAACATTTTCGATTTTAGTGTCTTTAAATCCAGTGCAACTTAAACTGCTGACTCCATAGCAGCTTTGTTATAAGCATTGTTTTGGCCTCTTCATTTCCCAGATTTTGTAGGCACACAACACTCCATTCTACCAAATGTCTGCTGGTGTCCAGTGAGTTTTTAGATGTGTTGCAATGTTTAAAATAGACATTTTGAGCTTGCCTTCAGAGAAACACAGGGTGGTTTTAAAACGCCGGCTTTTGGATAGTGGTGAGTACTGGTACTGCACCCATTTTTGGGATTTAAGAAATGAATTCCCCACAATTTTAGGTTCCTTTTGGCAATCAGTATTGCCATTCCCAATGGTTTCAGGCTACTGTGTGGGTAGTCCAATGGTGGTTTTAGGCAGTGCCCTTCTGTGCCCATAACATCGGCAAAAATGGGTGGCAGCCTATTCTTCATGCATTTCCCTGGGCATTTTCTGGGAAACTCTGGCCATCATGATGTTTTCCATATCAATACTGCACAGTTTTGAGGTAGGGCTCGAATGCATGGGTAAATACATCCCACAAGCCCCCCTCTTGCGATGGCCATTCGGTTTCACTGATGGGATTCGCAAGACCTGGGATGTTTCCTCATCTTCTTCCAATAAATGGCACAGTTCAGCATCTTTTCCTCCATCCGGTCGGATCGATCGGTTCTCCTCGCCGGTCCTGATGGGAGTATTGGGCGGTCCACTGGGCCCATTGGATCTTCGTTCCCGGTTTCCGGATCGTCCTCCTTGGCCCGTCTCCAGGTTTTCTTTCTCCTAGGACGACAAAGGAAGAGCGGCAATACCTACTCATAGACGTTTTTCCACCACTGTTGAGATAGTGGGGCAGCATATGCATTTCATCATAACGAAACATTACATTCTTATTTTGAGAGAAAAAAAAACAGTATAACTAAGAGACAGTTTCATGTAAATCACAATGTTTTACAGACTAGATGTGGTATGTTTTATGATTGGAACTGAATTAGTCTGAGACAGTACCCGCTAGGATTCCAGAGGATGCCTGGGATGGCAACATTTCAACTGGTTTGTGTGGACCCACTTGTCTTCCCCCGCTGCCAAAGGACCTTTGGGGATGTGGATTTTGTAGGCCACAGGGGAGATCTTGTCGATGATCTCAAAGGGTCCCTTCCATGTAGGCAAAAATTTGCGCTGCTTGGCCTGGTTCCTTTGGAAGTTGTATAGATAGACCCGGTCTCCCACCTGATATTCCTTCCTGGAAGTTTTCAGGTCATAATGGGTCTTCATGCTATCAGCTGATCTTTCTAGATTCCGCTGAGCATAAGCAAAAGCATGTTGGAGGTGTTTCCTTAAATTCTCTACATACTCATGAGTAGTGGAGGCATTTATCAGTGTCTGCTCTTGGGTCCTATAGAGCAAATGCTGCGGAAGCACCATCTTGCGCCCAGTCATCAATTCAAATGGTGACATTTTGGTTGCAGATGAAGGGGTAGATCTGATAGCCATTAGGACCAGAGGTAATCGGATATCCCAACTTGGCCTAGAATCTGCCACAAACTTCTTTAATATGCTCACAATTGTCCGGTTATATCTCTCTACTGCCCCAGAAGAAGCTGATCTATAAGCAATATGCAGCTTTCTCTTGACCCCCAGTATCTCCCACATCTTTGTCATTACTTCACTGGTGAAGTGGCTACCTCTGTCTGACTCAATCCTTTGAGGTAGACCAAAACGGGAAAAGATGTGGTTAATCATCAAGGCAGCTGCAGTTTCTGCCTTGCAATTTGGGGCTGGGAGACATTCCACCCACTTGGTAAACAAGCATGTCATAGTCAACATGTACTTATTCCCCCTAGCCGAGCGAATCACAGGGCCTACAAAGTCGATTTGTAAATCTGACCATGGCAGTGTCATTCCCCTCTTTTGTAAAGGCGCCCGGTGTGTGAGGGATGTCGGCTGAAATTGTGCACACACAAGACACCCCTTCAAGTATTGGTCGAGGTCCTGCCCCATGTGTGGCCAGTATGCAACCTCTCTTAAGATTTCCAATGTTGTGTGAAACCCCCTATGACCGGCAGTGGCCGCATCATGGGCGTGACTTAACATCAGGCTTCGGAATGAGGTAGGAACCACCCACTGATCGTGGCCAGCTTTGGATTTCCTTACCAACAAACCGTCTTGGATCCGGAACATTTTTGGACATTTCATCAACACTCTTAGGTCCTCTTTCCCATTGTAATCGGTATCCGTCAGGGGAAAGTTCTCAGGGTCCTCAAGGTGCTGGTAAAAATTACCAATTATTGGATCCCCCTTCTGAGCGGTAATCAAATCAGCATCAGGGGTCTCCTTACTCCATTGTGCAATTGAAAGGTCGTTGTGAGCATTTGTCTGGGACCTAGTGATAGCAGTGACCTGGATTTCCCCCAACAGGGACTCAATCTCAATTGGATCCCCTTGGATGGCCCCGGTTTTGGCCAGCTGATCAGCTAAGTCATTTCCAGTTTTGTCTGGTCCCTCTACTTTGGAATGACCCTTGATCTTTTTCCAGTAGATGGTCATCCCATTCGATGTGACCAGATCATCAATGTTTTGGATCAACTTCCCATGTTTCAAGGGTTTGTTGTTAGCACATAACATGCCTCTGGTTTTCCAATTAACCAGGTGCTCCACGAACCCGTTCCGTACATAATCCGAATCTGTGATTATGACCAGTTCGTGGAGTTGATGCTGGACAGCAGTGAGGATGGCCTGATGCACAGCCATCAATTCTGCCACCTGACTACTTCGGGGACCAATTTTGTATCCAGCGGAGGATTCTGGGGACTCATTCACCCATGCATTCCCTACGCCGGCCACCAGTTCTTTCTCCCCGTTGTTGTCAACATGGTAAGAGCATCCATCCACATACACAGTGGGCATTCCCTCACCCTTGTCTTCTTCAAAGACTTTGTGGGGGGAATTAAGGTATGCCTCCATGTTGTCCTTTATTTTTAGACTTTCGTCCTCGAGACAGTTTTCTCTGGCACAATCATGCAAGTCAGCCAGACCTTGCGCTAGGGGACTCTTCTTGTTTTGGCCATATCGGACCTCCAAAGGAAAGCCTTGCATTGACAGAATCCAGGAAGTAATTCGGGAATTACTCACATTTCCAGCCCGGATTCTGTCACTTTGGAGATATTGCAGAGGCTGGTGTGGAGTCTCCACTATGATGTGTTCCCCCTGGATAAACGGGCGGTAATTCTTCAATGCCCACACCGTCGCCAGGAGTGCCTTCTCACAATCGTTGAATTTTTCCTCCACAGAGGATAAAGTTTTGCTCGCATAGGAGATTACTTTATTGACCTTGTCATGCTTTTGGTATAATACTGCCGTCAAGCACGTATTAGAGAACCCTGTCTCCAGGAAGAACTCCTTGTTTCTGACAGGGTAAGCTAGGCAGGGCGCTTGTGAGAGGCTTCTTTTGAGTTGTTTTACCGCCTCGGCTTGTTCTGGACCCCATTCCCACTTGACCCCCCCCTTCAGGAGATGAATCAGGGGTCTGGTGATCTCTGCGTAGCCCTCAATGAACTTTCTGCTGTAATTAGTCAGTCCAAGGAGGCTCCTTAGTTCCCGCAGAGTTGTGGGGTCTTTCAGTTTCTGAAGTGCTTCCACTTTCTTTTCCTGGGGACAGAGACCCTGAGGAGTAATCTCATGCCCCAAGAAATTAACACGGGTTCTACACCACTGTGCTTTCTGAAAGGAAAGTTTTGCTCCGGCGGCCCTCAACTGCGTCAGAACATAACGGATCTCCGCTATGTGTTCCTCAACAGTTGAGCTTTTGATGAGGACATCATCTACATAAGCCAGGTTACCCCTTGCACCCAAGTCGGGCATGGCCTTATGTAGGAAAATGTTGAATTCATTGCCGGAGTTGAGGTATCCGAAGGGAGTCCGGGTCCATGTGTACTGCTGGCCCCCAAAGGTAAAAGCCAGTTTGTATTGGTCCTCCCTGCTGACAGGCACGGTCCAGTATCCATTGGTCAGGTCTATTGCAGTGAATACCTGTGACCCCTGGATCTGGGCCAGCCCTTGGTCAATGTAGGGCAGAGGCCATCGGGAAGTATGGACCCGTTTGTTGAGCTCCCTAAGGTCGGCGCAGAGTCTCCACTGGCCGTTTGGCTTCAATATTCCCGGCACCGGATTATTGAAGGTGCTGTGGACTGGACGGATTATTCCCCGGGACTCAAGGTTCTTAATTATTTCAGTAAGGGACTCCATTGATGCGAGAGGCAAGCGATATTGCTTCACAAACACAGGAGTCATGCCAGGGTCCGTGGGGATTGTTGTTGTGTGGATGTCGGTGCGACCACAGTCATATGAGTCTACCGCAAAGAGATCTTGGAAATCCAAGAAAACTTGTTTCAACTTTTGCTTTTGTTCCAGAGTCACACAGGCATCAGCTAGGTTGACTCTCTCTTCCACCATCTGCCTGAAGCCTGGAAAGACTTCTGGTTTGGCTATCTCCGCGGCCTCCTCCAGCTGGGTGGAGAAGTCCCTGGTCAGAGTGCTGATTTGGACCGGAGGCTTCAGGTGGGAAAGGCAGCCCTCATGGACCTGGAAAATCACCTCATCCCTCCTGAAGTCACAAGTCACATCTTCCTTACCATAGGGGCAGGAAGTGTACACCAGGAAGTTCCCCCCATGCCGGGTAAAAATCCTGTCTGGTGTTGTATTGTCATCACTGTCACTGTCAACGCAGTCCTTGGGGATTGGCCCTAACAGTTCGTTACCTAAATCAATGGAAAAATGTCGGTCATCAACCGCCATTCCAATAATGGTGCCTGCGGCTAGAGTAATACTCTTTAAGTCGCTGTTATCCACCTCTATTAGAATGGTGTCATGTTCTATGTTGACTAATGGCGTTGGGTTTACCCCCAACCCTTGCTGTTGGAGAGAAGCATTTAGATGTATGTAAGCATCAGGGTTTTTCAACTCTTGTCCCCTTTTAACTTTCACTTCCAGGGAGAATTGTCGGGTCCTTTCTGGGATGGTGACTTCCTCTTTAACCTGAATTTCAACTGCATAAGGTAGCAATTGAGCTGACCTAAATGCTTTTTCTGGATCATCAAAGCCCATGGGATTATCCGCTAATCGGGCCAAGCTTTGAAGTTTATTAGGTCCAAACTAATGGCAAAGCGATTGAGAATGTCACTGCCTAAGTAAAAGGCGGCAGGGACGTCTCGCACGACCCAACAATTGTGGACTATGCTTTTGTTGCCAATGGAGATTTTGAGCATACACCTGCTTGGCAGGAGATGTTTGGAATTAGGTGCTTCCAGGTCCATTTCCCACTTATCTATCAGTTTGAAGGTGGGAACGGCTGGATCTTTTGGGAGTTGGCGAAACATGGCTTCGCTGATGAAGCTCTTACCATTGTTCACGCACACTCGAGCGAGAACAGAGTCCTTCCCATCATTTAACTGAACAGGGATGAACAACTGCTCTCCAATTTGCTGAATATCAGCCAGGCTTTGAGCTGATTTCACATCTTTCTGGACTATAGGAGTGGGAGTTTCTGATTGTGGATTAGTATAGAATTTCAGAGTGTTTCCTTCCAGCGTGGAATACCACCTTAAACTGGAAGGAAGGTTGATTTTCAGAAATAGAGAGGACCCCCCATCACCAGTCTGTTGTCCTACTGCTATTACTGTCACGTCTGGAGTTTGGTTGTTCTGGAAGTGAAATTCTACTTGGTCAGATTTTTGTTCAACCATGTGGCAGGTGCCGTTTAAACTAACATGGTTGACACTCTGTTTTAATTTTATTGGTCGGCTAGTCTGGGTCCAGAGGACCTTGTTTACGCAATCTATTAGGGGTGACAACCTTCTCAGGAGGTCATTCCCTAGTAAACAAGGGGTGCCCTCTGGGGTCACAACTATGACCGGGTGTTTCAATTTGTGTCGCCCAATTTTAATGTCCAAATCTGCCGTCCCCACGACGGGAATTTCCTTCCCGTCAAAGTTCTGCAGTTGTCCAGGAAGAGAGGTGAGAGGAATTTGGTAATTCTCTCCCCTTCCTGCATTCAGTTCGTCAAAGGCCCTTCTGGACAGAAGGGTAGCTTGAGATCCAGTGTCCACCAGTGCCGAGATTGTACCCTGCCCCTGTACTTGTACCGGGGCATATCTTCCCTCCTTCTCCTCGAGGGGGCACAGATAATGTACATTTTTGGACAACTGGTGGGCTAATTTTCTGGTTTTGGACATCGCTAGCGAAGAGATTTGGGCAGAATTCTGTGGAGAGCCTTGGGAATCTGAAAGAAAAATTTGGCAACTGGAGATCAGAGCCATTGTGGGTTCCCCTGGCTCTGGTTCTGGGCCGCCCCCCCGTTTTTGGAGGCAGTCCCCAGGATGGGTTTGAACCAGGGGATTTTCTTGCTGTTGGTTCTGGGATGAGATGGTGGGCGGCGGTAGCTCAGTCTCCACATCTCCCCAGTCTGGATTTGCATCCCTAGGGACCCATTTTTCTTTGGGAGGAGTTCCCCCCTCTCTGAAGGAGAAGATCCTTTTCCCAGGATCCTCTGAGGATCCCTCTCCCTCAAATTGGAAGATCTGTACCTCCTCCTCAAACTGAGTCTGTTTGGGTCTTTTGTTTCTCCTACCCCACCTCTGCTCCTTAGGAGGCAGACTTTCAGGGGCAAGAGATTTTGTTTCCGGTTCCTGGGTTTCCAGGGGCTGTTTACAAGTGAGGAAGGAAGCTTCCTCCAAGGCTTTACACCCCCCTTCCCTTTGTGCCTCCTCCCTGGGAACCAGTGTGTTATCTAGGTGCTGCCCCCGTCATTGTTCTGGAGCACCAGGTCCGGAGTTGGGTGCGTTCTGCGCCTGCATGCCGATCTGAGGGTTCTGCTGAGCCCTCAGTATGTGACCCAGATCCCGCGCCATGTTTTGAACCTGGCGCTCTAACTGGGAAACCCGCTCAGGCTGATACGGGGCCCTGTTTTCTCCCCTGGGCTGATCCCGGGAAGGGTAGCTATCCCTTCTTTGGTAGTACCCCTGGTTGGGAAGATTTGGATACCCCTCCACCCTTGGCCTCCCCTCTCCCGGATTCAGTGGTCTGGGCTCAGGGAATTGGGGAAAGAAGGATGGATGGTTTTGGGGCTGAAAGTCGGGTGGATATCTGGGGAAAAAGTTCTGCCCAGGGTTTGGTAAATTTCTGCCCTCCTGTGGGAAGTTTGGAGGGAAGTTCCCTGGGTTAGGTGCTTGGCTGGATCCCCCCCCTTGAGCTGGAGGAGTCCACACATAACCCAGGATGGGTCTGTTACCTTTGTAGCGAGGACTTACATAGTCAGGAGAGCGAGGGACCCCATTTGTGGGGCTGCCTCCCTGGCTCCCTGTCTGTGACTGGCCCGAGGACCTTCTGGGCCTAGCATTATTAGGTGCAGGTAGGTTTTTAGGCCCCCCCATCTCAAATCCAAAACGGGGATGACCTTTACCTCTGCCACCTTGGCAGCAGCAGGGGTGCTGTTGGCTTTGGGGTTTTTCTGGGCATTACTTTTGCTATCTACCGGTTTCTGCACCTCATAGATCCTGGTAGCCTGTTCAATGACCCAGTCTAAAGATCTTTTCTCGTGAAAATCCCTCACGAGCTGGGTCATGATATATTTGGGCAAGGCATGGAAAAACGTATGAATAAATTCTCTGCTATCCGTGCGCACCCTTCTTGTGGTCTGTGCAAAAGCACGCTTTAACTCCTGCACAAATTCTTGTGGGGCCTGATCCTCCCCACATTGCAAATTGTAGGCTGCCTTGCGAGCCTCTTGAGGATTTCTGTGAACAGAAAAATGGTTCAAGATGGCCGCCTTATAGGTGGACCATCTTAAATGATTTTGGTCCTCCAGCCCCGCAAAGAAACTGGAGTATTCCGGGGAGAAGGTCCACTTTACATATTGAATACAGCTTTGGCTGTCCTTCAAATGGAAAGTCTCCATCATTTGCTCAAACAACTCTAAGTGCTCCCAAACAGAATACTTAGCGTTCTTATGGTAAGGCGTGATGACGCTCCTGATCGCCTTAATCTGCTTTAAGGGGTCCTTAAGCAAGGCCCTTTTTGCCTTATTGGCCTTTTTGGTTCGGGTAACCCTTGTCCATTCGTCCTCGGACTCAGAGGCACTGCTCCCAGAGGTTCCTGTCTGATCTTCCAGGTTTTCCCGGATTCTGCGAGCCTGGGAATGGCTGGCAGAATGTGGGGACCTGGTCTCCTGTGTCCTGCACAGTTCAGAGGAGTCTTCAGATTCCTCCTCGCTGCCAGGATTTGCTGGGTACCCCCCCCACTGACCTAACTGGGCAGAGGTTTTCAGGATGCCCTTAATGGGCCTATTCTCCCGGGGTTCCCCACTAAACTGTACTGTACTTGGGTGCCCATACCCGGATGCCCATCCCTCCATTCCTGAGTGGTACTGGCCTATGAGCCCCATACTTTTAGCTGGATAGTAATCTGCCATCCCTGTGGCCCTGTGCTCATGTGCACCCGGGGACATGGGGGTGGCAGAGTCCAGGGACTGAGAGGTATGAGGGCCTCTGGTACTGGGGCTCCTGAGGTTATGCTCCTGAGTTTCCATTTCCCAGCGAACCTCATCTCTATCCGCCCCTGCTCCCTGTTGCAATGCAAGAGCCTGCATTTGTGCCTTCAGTTCCTCAGTTAAGGCCTTACTAGACTCTATCAGTCTCTCCTGCATCGCTACCTGTTGTTGGAGTCTATCATTGCGCTGGCAGAGAGCCTCATTCTCTCTCTGTGTTTCCAGATTGGTCCTGGAGCACTGGGCCAGTCTTTGCTGCAGGAGGGTTACCTCCTGAGCTGTGTCCCTATTGGCCTGCTCCTTTCTTGCTAGAGCATCCTCCACCCTCCTGGTGTGCTCTAACAAGTTCTGGTGTTCTTTTTGGAGGTCACCCAGTCCCTGGTGGGCCAGGTGATTTTCTTCCATTTTCCTTTTTAAATGGCAGACTTCCTGGCCTAAGGCGTCTCTTTCCTGACTAAGAGCCTGCATTTGTGCCGCCAGGTCGTCCCTCTGCCTTTGAAAGGCACCAGCTTTCTGGCGTTCTTCATCAAACTCTGCCTGGGTATCCAGGTCTTTCAAAATCAGCTTGTTGCTCTCTACCTTCACTCTATCTAGATGACTTTGCAGGGTGGCTACCTGCTCCGTGCATGCCCTGTTAAAGTCTAATTGTTGCTCCAGCTTTTTCTGGCTCTGCAGTAAGGAGTCCAAACTGTCTTGGTGCTCCTTCTGCAGGGCCAGAAATCTAGTATCCTGGTCAGCCTTTTCCTGTTGCAGTATATCCATATCCTCCTTTATTTTAGTGATGTACCGTCTGCTTTCATTTTCTGACTCCTGGCTCCTCTGCAGCCTCTGCTCAGAAGAGTCCAGATCAGATTGGGCCTTCTGTAATGCCATCTGTTGCCTATTTGCCAGATTTTGGCTTTCAGCACATCTATCCTGCATGTCTCCCATATATAGGTACAGGTATGCTGCTATCCTGGCAATCTTATTGTGTTCCTCTTTGGCTTTAGGAGCCATATATAGTTCACTCAGGGCCACATGTAAGGGACCCTGATCTCTATATATATCTGACCCTGTTTCAGTGACCTGTTGTGTGATGGCCTGTAACCACGCATCCTGGCCCTGTTCGGTCCATTCACCTCTCACAAATAGCTTATGCAAGAGGTTCTCTCTGGCTATTTTCATGTCTACTAAGGTCGTCATTCTAGAGATTGGTCTCTGTCCTGACTTACAGAAGTTAGTATTTTATTTTTGCAGAACAGAACTTTTCTTGGAGTGTCCCTTTTGAGGAATGCTTCCCAGCGTAATGCAGCGTGGTGATCCGACTGGATGTATGTATCCCGTCAGTTAGCACACTGTATTAAGCTGCACTAGCGATAGATCTAACCCAAACGTCCGACCCGAGCCCCCAATTTGTAAGAGGATTCAATTCAACACTACAGCTAAATCAACGCCTAGTCTATAATACTGAATGAAAACCCTTATTGATATATCTTTATGTCCAGTTCATGCGTTCTGGATGACTACCCCTATATAACTCCCCTCTCTTGGAATCCTCCTGACCCCACTGAGCCAAGAAGTAGTTCTGTTTTGCAAGTTAAAAGGTTTATTTGAGACTTTAAACAATATAGATATATATATCACACTTTATAATAAATTAATAATTGAATATCACACTTAATCTGATATGATAAAGATTAACAACGGAGAATCTGGCACTAGCACACTTCTTTATAATCACTAAGGAGTTGACATGAAATGGATAAGGTAGCACACTGGTAAATAGGGACAGAAGAATAATGTGGTAGAGAATGCTTTATAGATTTCAAATGGATGCAATGTTGAATGAAATGCAGTACAGAAAATACTCAATATGATTTCAACAAAACAATGTAATCACTTTTCTCTGGCAATTCACCCCCCCCCCTTTTATGCAATGCAAGGAAATGGAAGGAAGGCACACAGTTCTCAGAAATGCAATCAAATGTGATTCAGTTCACCCCAGCAAGCTTAGACTACAGAAGTTGAAAACACAGGCCCAAAATGCTTTGATATGTGCTGGCAATGGAGTGAAAAATATGCTAAATTGCTTTTAATTCCCTGTAGAGGTTCAGGGTGAGTGGTATCTAGTTAATATTAGTCCAGGCTCACACTAGCAGCGATGGAGGGATAGTTTTTATGAGGCAAACGAATTCCTGGCAAATGGAAGGCAAGCAGCAGCAGATTTTTTTACACGTGAAGAAATTTGCAAATCGCGGCAAAATTCGCGGATGCGCCGAGCGCGATTACAGAGGAACTACAAGGACTATCACTATCGTTTTGGGGTCCTAAGAAAGCCTAGGATCTCAGCTTCCAGATGAAAGTTACTGCAAGTCTAAGACAAACGGTCGCGGAGATATGAGCGATTTAGTAAAGGTTGTTTTTCAGATTTGAAATTTTAAAGTTCAAAGTGGCAAGTGACAGTTTGCAACTAGAAATGACAGGTGACAGCTTTGCAAATGACAGGTGACAGGAGGCAGTTCTACTTAGATTAAAATAGATTGAATTATATTATTTTAACTAAGAGATTGTTCTGAGTTTTGCTAGGTACTCACGCTATATTCTTGAATTAAATGGGCCTCATCACGGATCTGGTCAGGTTTTAGACTGGACTCTGGTCTGGTCTGGTCTCTGCACTTCACAGTGATCTGGGTCAGCTCTCTCTGCTGGTCTGGTCTGGGTCTCTGAAGGTGGATAGATTGAAGTCTCTATGTTGGCTTTCTGGAGGTTGATGGAGGTAGAGTACGGATTTTCCGGCAGAGCTTCCAGCTGCAGATGGAAATGAATGTCCCTATCTGTCCTGTCTGTCTGCTTTTATGTGTTTTGAGAGTGGGTGTGTGTGTTGGTCATAACTAAACTTGCCCCTCTCACTTGTCATTGGTCCAGCTTTCATTTCTCCCCTGATTGGGGGAGCTAAGTTGTGTCAGAGTGATGTCAGCCATTTATGATCTCTTGAAAAAACTCCCCTGTCATCTGTGCACCCAAATCTATATATGATCAAAATACATATTTCAGAGTTACACAGTTGTTTGAAATTACATATACATGGTGTGGCTGAATTTAGCCATGTCTCTGTCCAAATCTGCTGTTTCTAAGAGCTTGCATTCAGAAATGGCAGATAATTGACTTTTTAACTGATTTTTCAATTTCTGACATTGACCCCATTTTACACACATGTGCGCAGGGAGTATGGACATTAATTGATGAAGTTTCAGATTTTTAACATGCATACATTTAGAGTAATATCCACTTTTCCGCTAAAACCCCCCTGAACATACCACCGGGTCCTACCACGTCTTAAACTGTGGGCAGAAAAATCACAAGAATTATGGTATCATTTATAAACTTTTCACATGTCCGCTCTATGAATGATCCATCTTTTTAAAGTTATGTTCTGGCTCCAAAGGGGTGTGGTTTCCCCCAGCACAAGGTTGAATTTCTGGTTTTTCCAGTTCTGCCAAGCCAGCTTGCTCTCACAGGCAGTGCCCCTCCCCTGTCCTTCAGGAGGAAGCCACTTTTTACGACATCTGTAATAAAACATTTGCCTGAGTCAGGACAGGCTTTGTTCAGAGCTCCTGTATTCTGTGGGGGCTCTCCTTAATTCAATTATCAGAGAGATGGCATATCCTTAGTGTGGCCAGCAAAAGGCAGATAGGCCTGGGAACACAGCTGTGACTCAAGTTTCACTCCTGATGGGGGTAGTTGCCAAGCAAAATCAAGTTCCTTAAGCCAGACTTTCAGCTAACTGTCATGTTTTTTGTTGCTTTTTAAATTAACTTGCAATTTTACACATGCAGCTAGAATGCTGATTCTAAGTGCAAAACTATGACATTTCAACAGTTACAAAGGCATGTGACACCAAACATAGGTCACTCATTTAATCTAAACATTTTCGATTTTAGTGTCTTTAAATCCAGTGCAACTTAAACTGCTGACTCCATAGCAGCTTTGTTATAAGCATTGTTTTGGCCTCTTCATTTCCCAGATTTTGTAGGCACACAACACTCCATTCTACCAAATGTCTGCTGGTGTCCAGTGAGTTTTTAGATGTGTTGCAATGTTTAAAATAGACATTTTGAGCTTGCCTTCAGAGAAACACAGGGTGGTTTTAAAACGCCGGCTTTTGGATAGTGGTGAGTACTGGTACTGCACCCATTTTTGGGATTTAAGAAATGAATTCCCCACAATTTTAGGTTCCTTTTGGCAATCAGTATTGCCATTCCCAATGGTTTCAGGCTACTGTGTGGGTAGTCCAATGGTGGTTTTAGGCAGTGCCCTTCTGTGCCCATAACATCGGCAAAAATGGGTGGCAGCCTATTCTTCATGCATTTCCCTGGGCATTTTCTGGGAAACTCTGGCCATCATGATGTTTTCCATATCAATACTGCACAGTTTTGAGGTAGGGCTCGAATGCATGGGTAAATACATCCCACAGGACCGACATGTTTCTAAACCCCAACGCGGTTTCCAGGTCTGTAATTCCCACAAACTCCTCCTTCTTTAGAACTTGCCCCACTCTCTCTAAACCTGCTCCGAACCAGTCTTGGTAGCTAGCATGTTCTGGTATGGCATCCCATATGGGCAGATCACGTATGTGACTCAGCGGGGAGGGCCAGGTTGTGACTCCCTCCATCTCCTTCCTGTCCTTCCACAGCCTGAGTAGTGGCTCTAATATTTTATATGAGTAGATTCCTTTCGGTATTGCCTTCTTCAGTGCCCATAGCCACTCCCCCAGGGTAACCGGGCGAAATCTGTGGTTCTCCATCCCTACCCATTGTTTATCCTTCTCCCCCCGTAAGTGGGTGACCAGGGCCCTAAACTGGGCTGCCCTGTAATACTTCCTCATTTCCGGAACTCCCACCACTCCCTTTTCTTTCGGCTGAATCAGAAGTTTGTAGGCAACCCTCTGTCGTCCACCCTGCCACAGAAATCGAAGTTTTTTTTTTGTTCAATTCCTAGTGTATCCCTGGTAATTCTATCGGGAGTGCTTGATATAAATATAGTATTCGAGGAAGAATCACCATTTTAAGCACGTTCAGTTGCCCCAGCCAGGGCATACGTTTCTCCCACTTCTCCATTTCACCTGTTAGTCTATGCAGGAGTGGGGGGAAGTTACATTCATAAATCCTCTCCAACCTCCATGGTATGAGCACCCCTAGGTACTTTATACAGTACCTTTCAATCGGTATCCCCAGGGCTGACCATCTAAGCAGTTGCTCCGGTGTTCCCGCACCCAGTGGGAGGAGAGTCGATTTGTTGATATTTATCTTGTAGCCCGACACTTTCACGTAGTCCCTTATAACCCAAAGCGCTCTTTGTATCGAATCTCCCATATCCGAGAGGTACATAAGGATGTCATCCACATACATACTAATTTTATACATTTCTCGCCCACCTGCTATACCTCTTATCCCGCTATCTCATCTTATCTTCTCTCCTAGAGGTTCCATGGCCAGGGCAAACAAGAGGGGCGAGAGGGGACAACCCTGCCTTAGGGCCCCTTGTCCAGGGGAATTCCCGTGATGTGACACCCTTAATCATTACCCTAGCTGTCGGGTCCGTATAGACCGCCCTGATGGCTCTCCACATCCGCTTCCCAACCCTGATCTTCCGCAGCACCCCGAAGAGAAAGGTCCATTCCACTCTATCGAATGCCTTTTCGGCATCTAGACTGAGGAGCGCTTGTTCCCCCGCATACTCCCCCAGATGCTCAATTAGGTCTATGGTCTTCCTAATCGCATTCGGTCCCTGCCTTCCCGCTATGAACCCCATTTAGTCCGGGTGTATTATGTATGGTAACTTCTCTTCGCCAGAATGCGGGTGAAAATCTTTTCATCCACATTCAGGAGGGAGATTGGACGGTCTGAAGAGCTCTGGGATCGGTCTGCCCCTCCTTCGGGATGACGGAAATCAGGGCTTTACCAAACGAATCAGGAGCCTTTCCCGTCTCTAAGATATAGTTATATAATTTAACCAAATGTTTTGAAAGGGTTCCAGAGTATTTCTTGTAGAACCCTATTGTATATCCATCCTCACCTGGGGATTTCCCATTCGGGAGACGGGATATTGCATCCTGAACCTCCTCCTCTGTAATGGGGCTCTCTAAATGTTCTGTCTCCAGAGGCGTGAGTTTATTCATATCCATATCGCTCAAGTACCTCTTGCCCTCCACCAGCCCTTCTCCTACCTCAGTGGAATATAGCTTTTTCATAGTATCGAGCAAAACCCTCTGCTATAGTTTTCGGTGTATGCCTCTCTCCCTCTCCCGGTGTAGACCCCTCTAGTTTAGTGACCCACCTCTCCCCCTTCTGGGCACGGAATCTGGCCGCTAGGAGTGCATCAGCCTTATCCCCCTTCTCATAGTATTTTTGTTTCGGATACCTCAGATTCCATAATGTTGCACCCATGTCCAGGGCCCTCAGCTCCTCCCTTTTAGCCAGCACCTTCTCCCTAAGGTCCACCATGTCGCCCGACCCGGTATGCAACTTTCTCCCCATCAGCTATTTCCTTCCGGAGCTTCCCCTCCACCAGTCCCCTCTCCCTCTTCTTCCTCGCCCCCTCTCCAATCAGTATGCCTCGCCAGGTCGCCTTCCCTGCATCCCATACCGTATCTACACTAACTTCCCCTGTGTCATTCAATTCAAAATATTCCACTATACCCTCTGCAAGAGAGTCAGAGAAAAGGGGGTCATACCAAAGCAAGTCATTGCACCTCCACATGCCCCTTGGCCTGTATAGACCGGTAATTTCGAGGGCGCACCACACCATATCATGGTCCGACCAAGCTACTGGCCTTATTGTACTTTCAATCATCCTCGGGCTCTGTTCCCTATTGAGAAGGATATAATCAGTTCTCGTATATGTTTTGTGCGGGGGAGAGTAGAACGTGTACCTCTCCTCCCTTGGGTGTTTGTGCCGCCACACATCAATCAGTGCATTCTGTTCCATCGCTTCTCCCAGGGGGTCCCATCTGTCTTCTCCTTTATCTCCGCTTCCCTCTCTCGTTTTCCTATCCCATGTCTCATTTACCCAGGCGTTGAAGTCTCCCCCAATAATGTATAGGTCTTCCTCCCGCTCATGTACCATATCGAGTGCCTCCCTTATGAATTTGTCCTGTCCCTAATTGGGTGTGTATATAGCTGCTAGCAACATCCTCGCCGCGTCCAGCGTTCCCTCCACTATCAGCAGTCTACCCTCCAGCAGAGGAGTAGCCCTACACTCTTGGATCCAACAATTCTTGTGGAGGAGTGTTAGGGAGAATTCTCTTAAAAAGGCTAATTTCCCTTACCTATAGAGTCCCTCAGCAGCTTTGCTGGATTTGAAGGGTTTATTTTTTTCTCCTGCTAAGAGTGAGACTCTTTTTCCCACTCTTAGGCATGTTGTGTGTTTGAGGCTATCTTTGTGCTTATGATCTATGGGGTTTTTCTCACCCTCATAGGTATCATCTTATTAGCACCCTCAGGGCAGTAACACAGGGATGGCATAGTGACCCCCAAACATAGACTCCGTTCCCTGGGACTGACTACTGTCTCCCAGGGCCTGAAAAGCTACCATTGACTTTACTAGTCAAATCTTATGAACAGAACCAGTACAAACCATCTTATATGGAAGTACTGAAGGGGTTAATAATGTATCCCATGTCTGATTGGTAGGGGACGATGCCTCGTCCCCCTTTTATCAAAGTATGGCTGGTGGCAGTGGTTCTACCACTTCATTTTACCGCAAATAGTTTCCTATTGGATTTTCCCGTTGTTCAAGGCGATTCTTTTAAATAGTAGCCTTGAACCTACCCCCGGTTTATTTAATTATTATTTATTCTCTGGTTGGGTATTATTGCCATATCTTTGTTAAAACTTCTTTCTCGCGTATTCCTCTGTAACTTCGACCAAGGTCGGGCCTCCTTTGTTCGTCCTTTTAGTGGGCTTCTGCACAGAAGCCCTCCTTTCGGCGCCAGTAAGTCTGGGGTAGACGGGTTGTGTGGGAGGGGGAATAGGCACCCTGGACAGGGATGTCTGAGCAACCCAAGTCGCTCTCTGCCCGGATAGGCTATGGGGTTATCCCACCAGGATAACCAATCCGCTGTGTGAGTGACAGCTAGGCTGTATGAATGGGTTTTTTTCTGCATAAAAGCATAAAAGCAGGGATCTGAGGACTGGAGGACAAGACATCGCCACTGGACCTAAGAAACCCGAAGAGGAGAGAAGCCAAAGACATCTGCAATGTCTGAACCACCGGTGAAGCTCTGCTGCAGATCCTCACCACTTTTCTCCAATGACAAGAGAAGATCTTCACCTGCAAGAGCCTTCTTCCCTTGAGCTGGTGGGGCCAACCAGTTCACCAATCGCCTTCCAGGACCCGCCTTGGTCGAATCGCCAGTGGCAAGCACTCGGAGACTGGATAGCCAGGCACCCGTCCACCACGACCACGATTTAAAGGAGCATGCCTTTTATTCCATTTTGGCATCACCTCGGCTGGCTTCTTCCCTGGGCAGTGCAGTGACTCGAACCTTCCTCCACGACGAGAGCCTCTCTTCCTCTGCTGGATCTCCCGAACTGCAGGAACTGCAGGAACTGCCAGGAAATACCGCCGCCGCATGAGCCTCTTCCACTTTTAAGGTACATTGTTCCGCCAGGCCTGCCGTTTCGGTGGGTACGGCTAAAGGAGTTTTAAATCCTTTACTTACCTTCTGGGCTGGCCGTCCCTATCGTCTAACATTGTCTTTTTACCTTCTGCACCCTCCTTTTGAAACCGTTAAACAAAGACTTGACTGCAGCTACTACCGTTTGATCCTGGGCACTTTGCCTTGCACCACTGACTCTGGCACATGCCTATTGACTCTGGCTAAATCTGTTACCACTGCCTTCTCTAGATTGCTTTCCATCAAGAAATGTGTTGGTGCACCTAAACTCTTATAACCACCTTTCCTTCCCCTTTATATATTGTTGAAGTGCCATTTTGCTTGGTTTTCACCAGTATTGCTTATGCTAAAGTACTATCTTGCCTAACTTGTTCACAATCCAATTGGGAAGTGTTTCTGGTGTGTTTAGGAGTCCAACCCTGTATAACTTGACCTTTCCCTCCCTCTGAAGAAATTGTTAGAGTGCCATTTCTGCTTGGTTTACACTGTGCCATTTTGCTCAGGTTTCACTCTTGCTCAAACTTGTCTACAATTTAAATAGGGAGTTGCGTATACTTTTCTTCACTGTTTTAACTTGCTTTAATGATTGTGATTTGTGTGTTGAGTTAAGAAGTGTGTAAAATATATATTTTTTGATACAAAGCTTTGGTCAGTGTTTCCTTGTCCCATAGTACTGTAGTCCTATTGTGTACACCCTGAATACTGTTAATCTCCCTCTTGAGATAAGTCTGGCTGCTCAGCCACAGCTACCAACTAAATCTGTGTGGGACAGACTGATACTAAAGGGGATTTATTGCATATACCTGTAGTCTTAATCTTCTGTAGTGCTCCCTAAGGGAACTGCATAGGATTCTGCCTAAAGAGGAGAATTCCCAACCCTCCTTTTTTCACAGGTCCTGAGGCCCAGTAAACTTTTCCCACTCCTCCTCCTTTTAGCTCTTGCTCTTCCCCCCCTGCACTAATCTCGTCTCCGCCATGAACAAAATATCCAGTGAGGCTTTTTTAAACTCTCTAATGATCAGTGACCGCTTGGCCGGTGAGTTCATCCCTTTTACATTTAGGGTGCCCACCCTTAGGCCCCTCTCGACTCCATTATCCTCCATACCAGACTTCTTTCTTTCCCTCTACCATGTCACTACGGAGGGTTGGAGTCGCCTCTGGGCTCTGATCTTGTCCTTCTGGAGGGCTATGCTCCATGTTCTGCAAATCTTCCCCTTTGGTGCCGGTTACCCCTTTGAACTGAATGTTAAACCGTTTAACTGTTCCAAAACTAAGACTCCAACGTGGAGACATGAATAATGAAGTGTGAGACACCCCTTCTCTCACAAGGGGCCACTATGGGGAGATTGGAATGGCCTCCCCCCAGAAAGCATTTAATGTTTATTAGGGCATTTACCCGCCTTCTGCTAATGAGTACTTATTGCCTTCGACCTTCTTGTATTACCTGACCCGGAACGTCCACGGCCTGCTTTCGTCTCATTTCTTCAAGTCTTGCCTGCTCATATCAAACCCGGAACGGCCACGGACTGCATTCGCCTAATTCCTTAAATTTTACCTGCTCAATTCAGACCCAGAACGGCCACGGACTGCATTCGTCTAATCCCTTATGTCTTACCTGTTCTTATCAGACCCGGAACGGCCACGGACTGCATTAGTCTAATCTCTCAAGTATTACCTGCTCATCGTCGAACTCGCAACACCCACGGACTGCCTACGCCTCATTCTTCAAGTCTTACCCGTTCATTGTCACATCCAGAACTTCCACGGACTGCATACACTTCACTCCTCAAGTCTTACCTGTGTAATATCTTCGCTCTGGAACCTTTCCAAGACACTACTGAACATAGAACGCTCGCGCATCGGCACAAGGATCAAAGGACATTGGCGCATCAGTGCAAGGATCAAAGGACATCAGCGCAACAGCGCCTGGATCAATAAACTCCTTAGGCGTCCTTGTGCCGGCAGGTATAGGAAAACAAGACATTGTGTTTCCAGGACTGCCACTCCCTTCTCATCTCTTCTGCAACATCCATCCAGGTCACTCATTTGGTAAGCACAAAAACTATTTGGTTCTTACTTTCTTCTTGCTATTTCGTACTCCTGGTAATAGTTACTTTTCTCGTTTTCAGGGTACTCACCAATCTAACTTGGAACTATTCAGTCCCAGTCTGATTTTCTTGCTTGTGAGTATCTGTTCAGCATCTTGCTCTGGAGAATCCATTGCCTTAAACCACATGTTAATATCTGGTAAATTTTTCTTGCAGCCAGCTGTTGGAGTACCAGGGTGTACCATATTTTCGGGCAATACTCGCCTCAATCTGTCCTTATGTATGCCTGAGGGGTATATTGTCAGAAAGACTAAATTGCATCATGACGTGTCAAGCCACAACTACCAGGGTTAGTTCGTGTGCTCTAACATATTCAGAAGCCTTAATAAAATGGAAGAGGCCACTGATCATTTGGCGGCTCTATCCAATGTGGTGGCTGACCTCAGGGCGGACATGACAGCCGCACATGATGCAACTCAATGTCGTATTTATGCATGCTGGCTTGCAGTCAGGGGCTGGAGCATCTAGTCCTGGAGTGGATTCGACTTCAGGAAGGGCTCAATCAAGAACTGAGTCAAGGCCAGTCTACATGGCAACCCAGTTTTCATTGGCCTCTTCAGAAAGGTAACTAGGGGATCCTAAGACCTTTCAAACGTTCATTAATCAGTGCTGTTTACATTTCTTGTATAGGCCTGCCTCCTTTCCGGATGCTCCTACTAAGGCAGCGTTTGTCCTGTCTAACATTTGGGGTACTGCTGCAGTGTGGACCAATCCCCTGTTAGAACAGAGTAGCCCATTACGGTATGATTGTGAGGCTCTGATTACGGCTATGACTCATGTTTTTGATACCAGATATAAATCACAGGCAACAGACCTGGAATTGCTTTCTTTACAACAGAAAGACAAATCCTTCTTGGAGTACTTGGCTAAATTTAACCAGCTAGTTGCAGAAACAGATTGGCCTGACGAAAAGACATCTGATTTGTTTTATAAAGGCCTTTTGGAACACTTAAAAGATGTTTTAGCAACAGTACATGTGGTTCCTAGTGGTTTCCCAGAACTGGTTCACCTTGTGTTGCAAATGGATGCACGTAAGGCTGAACGAAAGGGTGAACAAAGAACCACCCTAATCGTTCCGACGGCGGTAACTCCAGTTTCAACCTCCAAACCAATGCAGATTGGTGCCATTCGAGGTCCACTTACTCCTTCAGAAAGAGAGTTTTGAAGGGTTAATCATCTATGCTTTTATTGTGGTTTGTCAGGACACTTTTTGAAACTTTGTCCCAAGAAACCTAAGAAGGCGGGAAACGCCAAAGCTCAACAATAGACGGGGTACCTTTGTCGAGTCAAGTGGTCATGGACCCCAGATCCTCGGTTCCGTTTTCAGTCTTGGCTACCTTGTCTTTTACCCCTGAGACAATCTGGTCTGTTGAACCCATGCTTGATTCAGGTGCAACTGGAAATTAGGTGGATGCACAATTTGTATGTGATCATTCCATTCCATTGGTTCCAAAGAAGACACCAGAATTAGTTAATGGTGACAGAACAAACCATTGACCTTGTGTTATCAATTGGTGACAGTCATTCAGAGATCATCATTTCGATGTCATATCAGCTCCTCAACTTAAGCTGATTCTGGGGTTGCCATGGTTAATGAAACCCAACCGTTCCATCGATTGGATGTCACGCTCAGTTAAGTTTACCTCGGACCAATGTCAGAAGTCTTGTCAGGCAGCTATGGTTGAATTTGGAAATCCTAGTTCCATGCTCCTGGATTCAGCCTGTACGATTGGGGCAATCACTACAGCGCTCCTTCCGAAAGAATATGATTCTTTTAAAGACGTGTTTGATAAGAAGGCGGCAGAAAGACTACCTCTGCATCGTCCTTATGATTGCCCGATTTAACTACTGGCAGAGGCCCGTATTCCTTCTGGAAGAATCTATCCGCTTATGCAAAAGGAGGATGAAGTGCTAAGAGTACTTAGATCAAGCACTCCGGACGGGGTTCATTCGTCCCTCCAGGTTTCCAGCAGTGTCACCGCTTTTCTTTGGAACTAAGAAAGAGGGAGACTTACGCCCCTGTATAGATTATACAGAATTGAACGCAGTTACAGTTCAGAGATCGGTATCCGATTCCTCTGATATCTGTTTTGTTGGATCAACTAGGTTCTTCCAAGTTTTTTTTACCAAACTTTACTTAAGGGGGCGCTTATAATCTGGTGAGAATCAGAGAAGGTGATGAATGGAAAACAGCTTTCAAGACTAAGTATGGTCTATTCGAGTACTTGGTTATGCCGTTCGGCCTTTGTAATGCCCCAGCTACATTCCAGTATTTCATCAACGATGCGTTCAAGGACTTACTGGATCAGTTCATGGTTGTCTATCTTGATGACATTCTCATTTATTCCTCTACCTACAAGGAACACATCCAACATGTCTCCACCATTTTACAGAGATTGCGTGAAAACAGCCTCTATGCCAAATTGGAGAAGTGTGTCTTTCATGCTGACCAGGTGGAATTCTTAGGTTACGATATCACCAGTGAGGGGGTTAAGATGAGCAACAATAAGGTTAAAGCGATCTTGGACTGGCCTGTCCCAAACAATGTAACCTTCAGTCCTTTTAAGGTTTGCAAATTTCTACAGGCGGTTCATACACTCCTTTTCAGCTATCGCAGCCCCCTTGACTGCATTAACCAGTTCCAAAACTCGCTTTGTGTGGTCTGATCAAGCCCTGGAAGCCTTTGAAACACTGAAGTCCACGTTCACCTCAGCCCAGGTCCTACAGCATCCAGATCAAAAACGTCCATTTATTGTTGAGGCTGATGCCTCGGATATGGCTGTGGGGGCTATTCTGTCCCAGAGGTGTGAAGACTCTGGTCTTCTCCATCCTGTGGCTTATCATTCCTGGAAACTTAGTAAGTACGAGATGAATTACACTATTACTGAACGTGAACTCCTGGCAATATGTGATGCGTTCCTGGTTTGGAGACACCATCTATTGGGTACTATTGCACCCGTACAGGTATTCACCGACCACCGCAATCTTCTTGCTCTTAAATCAGTACACTGTACCACCGCTCGCCATGCACGGTGGCATGAATTCTTTTCAATGTACGACTTCCAGATAACCTAACGTCCCGGCAAGCTGCATTCTAAGGCAGATGCTTTATCGAGATTAAATGAACGTGGTCAGACACCTCTCCGGGAAGGTACTGTGTTACAACCATCGTTTGTCATTTGTTCCTGTACCATTGATTCTTCTTTGAAGGGAATGATTCAATCCTGGTTGGCGACTGGTCCTCCTGAACTCCATGACCATGATATGGAAGTCGTCAATTCCATGCCTTATATACACGGACGGTTGTATCTCCCTACTTCAGAAACACGTGTGTTGGCCCTTCAGTGGTGTCATGATGCGTTAATGGCTGCACATCCAGGGAGACGCAAGACGCTTGAACTGTTAAAACGGTGGGCGTTCTGGCCTACAATGGTTAAAGATGTTCAGATTACATCAAACATTGTGCTATTTGTGCTCAGTGTAAAGGTACAGTGTCCAAACCGATGGGATTGCTTCATCCTAAGCCCGTTCCTAAGAAACCCTGGCTAATGATCTCAATGGACTTTGTGGTCGAATTACCTCATGTCAGAGGATGTGATACCATATGGGTGGTCATTGACTACTTTTCAAAAATGGCCTTGTTTGTACCCTGCCAGAGCATACCTTCTGTTCCAGTCCTAGCAGAATTGTTCTTGCAGAATGTGTTTCGTCGTTTCGGGCTACCTGAGATCATCATGACAGATCGTGGAGTTTACCTCCCGTTTCTGGCGCCATCTAGTCACTGCCTTGGGTATAGGTGGATGTTATTCCACGGCCTATCATCCTGAAACAGATGGGCAAACAGAAAGGGCAAATGCCACTATGGAACAGTTTGTATGTTGTCTAATTGCTCAGCATCAAGAGTCATGGTTAAATATTTTGGGGGCGGCAGAATATGCGTTCAATAATTCAGTCCATTCGTCTACAGGTACTTCTCCATTCTTTGCCCTTTACGGCCACAATCCTAGGCCGATTCCTGAGGATGTAATACCTACCACTGGCAACCCGGCAGCTCAGGCTTGCATAGGTGACTTCGTTTCCCTGAGGGAATCGGTCCTTGACCATTTGGAGGTCGCACAACAGCAAGCTAAACACTATGCTGACAAACATCGGAGACCTGCTCCCGATTATCAACCAGGAATGCTGGTCTTGTTGGCTTCCAAGAACCTCCATGTGCCTGGCTGTAGATGTTTGATACCTCGTTTTGTGGGGCATTTCCTGATTACGGAAGTGATCAACCCTTTGGTGGTTCGCTTAGATTTGCCTTCCCAATGGAAGATACATCCAGTCATTCATGTTTCTCTTCTGAGACCATGTCCCGCAGGTACTCGCCTCTCCTCTCGTCCGGCGCCAGTGATTGTCGAGGGTGTGGAGGAGTACGTAGTCTCGGCTATTCTGGTTACTAAGATGGTACGTGAGGTTTGTCATTTCCTCATTGATTGGGAAGGGTACGGTCCGGAAGAGCGTACATGGGAACCCAAGTCGAATGTACATGTTTTTGTCTGCTCGCTCCAGGGATGCATCTTTGGGGGAGGAAACTGTCAGAGTTCCATTGGATGCCTCTTTGGATAATCCTAATTTGAGCTCGCACAAGAACAAACTGTCTAGAAGCCCCAGTGGAGCAAACGATCTTCGTTCCAAATCAAGGTTGTCTGTAAAGCCTTGAAGCCGTGGTATGTCGTTTCTTGCGCGACCTTTCACAGAACGCTATCGGTTGCCATGGAAACACTGGCGGCCGTTGTATTTGCCTAGGTACTCAGGCCTACGGCGCCGTCATGTGCGTACAGTCAGCTGACTTGTGCGTGAGGTCAGCTGACCTGTATTTAAGCCTCGCCCCTCTGCATGGCGGTGCGTCTGAATTTGTCATTTTTCAAAGCTACGAACCTTGTACCTTGTCCTCTTGACTCATTGAACCCCTGACCTGCCTTGTGACCTTCCTTGCTTCCTTCTTGTTATTGTCTTCGACCTTCTTGTATTACCTGACCCGGAATGTCCACGGCCTGATTTCGTCTCATTATTCAAGTCTTTACCTGCTCATCGTCGATCTCGGAACTCCCACGGACTGCCTACGCCTCATTCTTCCGTTCATTGTCACATCCGGAACTTCCACGGACTGCATACACTTCACTCCTCAAGTCTTACCTGTGTAATATCTTCACTCTGGAACTTTTCAAAGACACTACTGAACATAGAACACTCCCGTATCGGCGCAAGGATCAAAGCACATCAGCGCAACGGTGCCTGGATCAATAAACTCCTTCGGTGTCCTCATGCTGGTGGGTATAGGAAAACAAGACATGGGCCTCATCTCAAGGTTGGCGCTAAAAATCTGGCCGTACTGGCATGGCGGTAATAACATGTCCGGCTTGGCACCAACGCGCAAATAGCGGACAATCAATAGTGCGCGAGCGCGTATATCCCTGCATGCCGGTAATGGCCGTACCGGCATACCGGTAACGACCCCCAAACTCCCAGACAGCGGCATCGACCAATACGCACAGAACGGCTCTGACCTCGGCAACCCCTAAATACTGTAACCGTTATTAACATAGTGCAAATAACGGGTGCGTTAATACCGGACCCGGAAGTAACGTCATCGTGCCGGAACGGGAAATGTCATGGCGGCCATCTTTAAAAACACAATCCATTGCCATCCTCCACAGGACCCTCTACACCCCAACTCCCAGGCCACCACGGACAACATGTTGAAGACCACCCGGAGAGGCACGGCCCGCCTGCGCAAACCACGTTTTATGGACGATGAGCTGAACATGTTGGCCGACACCCTTGTGGCAAATGCTGAAGTGGTGTTCTGCAACGACCTCAGGCGTCCAGCCCAGCTCAAGAAAAAGGCCATCTGGGAAGAAGCTGCCCAGAAAGTAAGTGCAGTCGGCACCACCGCACGCACAATGTGTGATTGCAAAAAATGTTGGGATGACCTCAGGCTGAGAGTCCGGCACATATTGTCGGCTAATCGGAGCCAGGGGCTGGCAACAGGAGGAGGACCACACTCCCCACTGAAATTGGCCAGATGGGAGGAGACCTGCAGCTCCACCATAGACGTGGAGTCTATCGAAGGAGTCGGTGAAGCAGAGTTTGGCGTGCCAACATCTGCAGATGAAGGTGAGTGTCCCTACTGAAACAGTGAAAATAATCAAAATCATCCTCCCCCAAACGTGGCTGCTACACCAGCCAACAAATGGGCCATCATGCACACCTACACATATCCATGTACACATTCTGGGTCTACCACTATCCCAATGCATGTTGCGGTCATACACGAATACACACACAAGACACATTTTATGGGCATGTGCCACCCAGGACGACCCTCCCAAAACACATCAATGTCCAACTGCACCCAACAATGCGTACATGTGGACACGACTACGCTATCAAAATCCACTCTTCAACATTGCATGTACACAGTCCCCTACAAAGCCACGAATGCAACTGATCAGATGGTGCCACATGACCAATGACTAATGCATGCACAATGCAAGCAGAACAATCACTGATGTCCTGCCACTCTCTGTCCCCAACAGGTACGGATGCTGACAGTGACGAAGTGCAAGGGAGTGCACAATGCACAACACCAGCCAAACGGCCTAGGAGGCAATCTGATGGAACAGGTCCATCAACCTCAAGTGGACCAAGGATGGGCCAAGCGGGAAGCGGGCCAAGAACCGGTGCAAAATCAGCACCACAGACGAGCACACAGGACGAGCTGACACCTGCACCTGCATCCATTGTCACACCATCCACACTGTATGAGGACACAGCAGGCATGGAGGAAGGCACACATTCTGCTGCTGCCAGCAAAATTGGTGAGATGGCTGCATCGGCAGATCATAGCGTGGATGAGGTAGCTGAGCCGGACAATGAGGGTGATGCAGGACTTGTCCACTCAGACACTGTAGTGCACACACCAAGCCCACTGGCCACCCTGCAGGACACACCTCGGCAGGACTCATCCGACCAGGGCAGCCATGGAGAGTGGTCTCCGGCCACGCACAGCCCCATTATACATGATGTGCCACCACATCACCCACCGAACACAACCCACACTGCCATACAGGACCTAGAGGATGGAGGCCAGTACCTTGACGAAGGGGTGACAACACGCCGTGTCATCCAGGACAGCACTGCGGCCGTAATCAAGGCCATTAACTCAAGTGCACAGCAAGTGCGTGATGGCTTCAATGCCTTGGGTCAGATCCTGACCAGGATTGCTGACAACATGGCCCAACAGCAAATCCTGCCCCAGGGATCACAACCATCTGGGTCATCTGCATCATCCACGCCAGCGAGTTCGAGGCAGACCAGCCCCTTGCGCAGGTCCCTGCGGAGTTCCTGCTGCGCAGAGAACCAACCCCTACCTCCAAAGGGGGCTCAACAGTAGCTGGGCCACCCCGCAGATTCACATTGCCTATTCATCCAGACACATGCCGTGCCATAGTTGACTTTGGGTGTTAGGTGGTGGGGTGGTGGTGGGCGTAGTGTGTAGTTCTGCGGTGTTTGGGGGCTTGGGAGTAGGGTGGGGGGAGGTGGGGGTGTGGATTGTTGAATCACGTTGTACTCATTTCTTCACTAATACACCAGTTGTGTAGCAAACATCAAATGAGTGGACATTGATGATTATTTGTATGTCAATTTATTGCCTCATGGTGATTCGTGTACATGTGCCCACACAACCAGTGCCCACTGTTCACAACCCATGGCACCCACTGCATCAAAATACATCAGAATGATTGGTCTATGACCATTTGACGCACTGCGCGACCCTCACGTGTTTCGCGTCCTGGCCTATGTCCTACGTCTCCTCCTTCCTCTCCTTCTACGTCACCAGGTGGTTGCAGCTCCATGTCAGGTGGCAGGGGTATGTTCTGCCGAATGCACATGTTATGCAGCATTGTACATGCCGTGATGATCTTGCCCACCTTCTCAGGCCCGTATATGAGTGCCACTCCCGACCTGCTGATGCAGCGGAACCGTGCCTTCAAAAGGCCAAACGTCTGCTCAATGACCACACGTCTACGTGCACAATTGAAGTCCTCCTCGTGCTTGTTCTGCGGGTTCCTGACAGGGGTGAGTAGCCACGGCTTCAGGGGGTATCCAGCATCACCTACATTGGAGCAGAAGGAGGTATGTGTGAGGAAGAGACTCAGTTGACGGGTATGCTCAGCCTGTACATCATTCAAGTTCAAATGCACAATTCCGCCATTTGCAGCCACATCCACATGAATGTCAGCCCTGCACAGTGCATGCCAATCCATAGAAGGAGCCTTGTGTGACAAATACGTTCCAGGGTCCTAGTCTATGGAAACACCAGGCCACCCAATGTATGTCTTGGCTGGGTGCATTTTGCATGCATATGTGAGGGCTGTGTGTTGGGGTGTGACTTGAGTAACTTCCATTCACCCAGTCCATCTGACCCCATGGCCCAGAGGACATTCCCCTTGCATATACATGAACCCCCCCCAATCCATCTGACCCCATGGTCCAGAGGACATTCCCCTTGCATATGCATGAACCCCCCTCCCGCAATCCATCTGACCCCATGGCCCCGGGGGCAGACTCACCAAACAGCCAGCCATTTCGTATGATGTCCCCTTCCATGTAGCGGGGTAGTGAGGAGTTCCGCAGCACCATGGCATCATGCGTGGATCCTGGGTATCTGTCACAGCAATGTGTTATGATGTGGCTGGCATCACACACCATCTGTACATTGATTGAATGGTATAGCTTCCGATTGCGATACACCGCCTCCACAGCATGTGGGACTACCAACTCTACATGGGTACAGTCGAGTGCACCAATTACATTGGGCATGCCTGCCAGTGCATGGAATGCTATTTTGGTGGCATTTGCCTCCTGTGGTGATCATGGTAGGGAAATGTGGGCACTTGCATGCTTCAGTAGTGCATCCAGCACTTGCTTTAACACAACAGAGAAGCATGATTGCGACGTGCCATGCATTTGGCCCACTGTGTGTTGGTAAGTGCCAGTGGCCAGGAAGTGGAGCACTGATGCCACCTTCAGCAGAGGGGGGATGGCTGTGCAGATGTTGATTAGGCTGACCAAGTCATCCTGTATTAATTGTACTGTTTGTGATGGTGTCCCTGTCCAGCCGGTACAGGGTGTGTATCTGTGCTGGGGTTAAATCAAATGGATTGGCCCTTATACGCTGAATTGATTGCTGTCTGCGGGGAACAACTACCTGCACTGGTGGAATTTGCTGGGCCTGTCTCACTCTCCTTCTCCTCCTGCGTCTCCTTTGTGTTGCCTGTTGTACTGCCTGCTCAAGGAGTAGCAGTGCAGGCATGTCCTCCAGCCCCAGTATGGCAAGTGCAAGTGGCAGCATTTTGGCTTGGAAAGGGGTGTGGTGTGTGAGTGTGCTCCTTTTGTGCTGTCCCTGACCCCATTGCCTCCACCTGTGCTGATTGTGTGAACATGTGTCTCTTGGTTACACAGCAGTTTGCTGTTTAAGGGTGGTCCGCGATGCCGGTATTGCCGGCATCCATTGTGGCCCTTCTTACCGGCTTCTCAATGCCGGTATGTACATGTCCGTGCGACTCGTGGTGTTCCCCTTCTTTGCGGGATCCCGGTATTTAGGCCTCCCCATATGCGCGTGCACGCGTGCACGCATGCCGGTACGGTGGTGCAGGGCCATAGCGGGTCCTTCAAGATGCCGGAGTAAAGTTAAAGAGGTCCTGGTATATAGAGACCTTGGAGCCCCCAAATTCAATTTCCTGTTGCTGCTTTGCTCTGTTCAGGACTTTTTGTCTGTCTTTATAGCTTAATAATCTGGCCACAATGGAGCAGGGGCCATTCCCATATGGTTTTCCGCCCCTGTGGGCTCTCTCCAACTGCACCATCCTGCCCCCTTCTGCTGCAAAGAGCTGATGAATCAATGCCTGTACCTTTTCTTCCACTCGTCTAGGCGTTTCTCTTTCAGTCTCCTTCAGCCCCAGGATTCTAACGTTGTTCCTCCTCTCCCTATTTTCGAGATCGACTTTGAGCCTTATCTCCTCCTCCTGAAGGTCCAACTCTGTCATTCTGGCATCCAGACGCATCTCCACCATGTCGGCGTTGAGTTGATTATGCTCCATTGCTTCGACCTTGCCTTCAACTGCGGTCACTCTTCTCGTAAGGTCAGTTAGCAATGCTTGAATGTCCCCTCTCAGGGCTTTGATCTTAGCCAGGATGTGGCCGATATCTTCCTTGTTCGAGAAATGAGAAAAGTCTGTTCCCGCCGCCATTGTTGTTCACCTCTCCGAGCGCTTGCTCTATTGCTATGGGTGCCGACTTTGGCTCTCACCTCCACACCCTCCCTGCCAGCGTGTTCTCTTATCCTCTCTGCACACGCCCCACACAGGCACTCCGTTGGCTTCTCAGTTACAGGGTTGTTCTGGGTTTTCCCCCCATGTTCTCCTTTCTTGGGTAGCGCACCTACACCAGCGCGCTGTGTTGCCTCTCTCAGGTTCGGAGCTGCAGCCAGTGATGGGTCGCCGTGCAATGAAGCCGAGTGGACTATTTTACCTCAGTCCTCTTATTCCGTTAGGCACTTTCCACATTTGCCGCCCTCTGGGCTGGGCGGTAGAGGGCTGAGTTATTATGTCACCCACTGCGGCATTGTATCACCACCTCAGTTCGCTGCAGTGGTTCCAAGCTTTGACCACCAGTCCTTATCTTAGGCCCCTGCGGCACAGCCCCACTCAGCTCCCAGGCCCGGTCTCTCCACTTCCCCCAGCTCCTCCAGTTTGTTCAGGTGCTCCTTCTCCTCATCAGTAGCGCCCATTTCCTCTGAAGGTCTCCCTCGTGTTCAACTCGGGGCTATCTTCCTGAGACACCCAGACCCCTCTGTCCCTGATCTGCTGGGGCTGCTGGCGGCCTCACACACCATTCAGTGTTCTCCAGCCAAGTTTTGTTTCCCTTCCCTCAGCCCCGCGCTCCTCAGGGACTCGGAGCACCCAAGGGGATCACTCCACCTCCGTTTCGTTCCTTTCGACTTCCCTCTGTCTGCAGCTCCTTGTTCACAGTGGATTATTCGCACACTACGTGTCCCGAACGTCGGACGGTCATCCTCAGTGTCTCTCTGCCATTATTTCCTTAGCACAGTGCGGGCGCTCTGCAAGTCCCTTGGCCTTTTTCCTAGGCCGTTCCCAGTCGCGCTGTCCGCACTGTCCCTAGCAACGAGGGGCCGCCACCTCACTCGGGGCCTCCTGCGGGGCTGTTACACTACCTCAAGCCTCAGCGACACCCGCACGGCGGGAAGGATCCTGCGCCTCGACACACTTTCCCCTTCGGAACACGCACCTGTCTTTCCACTATGCAACGCCGGTGCGGCCCAGAGCACTGCTCCAATCCGTCGTTCCGGGGGACTTGCCCTTTAATTCTGCTGGCACCACAGCGTGCGTGCTGCGGAGCGGCTCAAGCTGTCAGCCGTGGCGGAGCCATCTTCCGGCGCTCTACTACCCTGTCGTCTATGGGTGGGGCGTTCGTTTTGTTCACCGGGGTCTCCGGGCTGGTGTTTCCCTTCTGCGGTTCTGTCCGGGGAACTCCCTCTTCGCTCCCCGAGGGCGCCTTGTTGCTCCACACGTCGTCTCCTACAGAGGCGGCTGATGTGCGTTGAAGCAGCCGCCTCCCCTGGCCCTTCCCTCGTTGGGGAACTTTCCGCAGGCTGGAATTGTTCTCCTCTCTCCAGCCGGTTCACCCAGTCTATCACGGATCAGGTGGGTGTCTTTTTCTGTGGAATTGATGGTTGTAAACGCTCTATCTCATTTCATTAGTGACGGAGGGAGCGGGAGCCGTAACTCAGGCTGCCATCTTGTCCCTCGCCCCCTAGCGGTCTCATTGTCCTTTTTTTTTAAAGTAATTTATTACAAGGTATTTTGCCAGCCAAATGTAGTGGTACTGCCCCTAATATCTGTCTAACCAATTGGCCACTATTACAGGCTCCGACTTCGCTTTCCTTTTCAACTCATGTATTTTTTCCTTAACTTCGATTTTTACTATGTCTGGGTCATGGATATGATTTTTATTTTTTTCAATGTATCCTCAAGTGGTTATTGCTCTTCCTCTACAGTTTATTTTCTTATATTCTATGCATTTCCAGACACCATTTCCTTTCTCCTTTAAATCTTTCCAGATTGTAAATATAACCATTTCGTTTTAACTGTTGTTTTCCTCTGGTAGTCAAAAGGTAAACTGCCTTTTCCATTATGCCGTTTGTCTACTAAATTAAATATGATAATTTTTAGTCAGGTATTCTTGTTCAAATTCCTTTTTTTTAGCACCCTTTTTGTGTCATTTATATTATAAGACCGACCTTCCTTGTTTCTGTTTCAGATTTTTTTTCTTCATTAAATCTCAAACAATTGCATAAATAACATTAATTTCGTCTCTCCACACTTACCTGCTTTCAGCTTATTTCCCGAAACGTAGTTATTTGCTTTCAAGTCCTAATACGCTCCGCAGTACATTGTATGTAATTCTTGCGAGACAACATTGCCCTTCTGAGTTCATTCCTCTAATCTTCTTTTAGCTCCTGTAACACAAAGACTTTTGCTCGGACTTGTACTTTAAACACTGTGGCTTGAAGTGACTTTGTGTTTCACTGATTTTATTAGGGACACAGTCACTGAGACCACAGACGTTCCCGTCAAAGAGCTGGTGAATAGCCGTTACACAGAGAAATCCATTCATGTATTTAAACGTAATTTATCTGAAGTCAGCGCAATCACGGTATCGGAGGTTGCAAGGTAAGGTTCTCATTATCTTTGTTGTTCATCAAAAACCAAATGCCCAATGGGGTATCATGACTAATACAATCTAAACTATGTTCTGATCTCTTATGCAAGCACTTTCAACCAGTTTGCTGCAAATAATGTGTTTATGGCCAAACAGCACCAACCGGTATGGGTAACTCAGTGTGGCAGAATAACCCTCAGATGTCCCACCCTGCTTGTAATGAAGGCCCTAGTCTTTATTGGCACCATCTGCCGACAACTCACATCTTTTATTAATTATATACAGGGAGGACCAATGTTCTTTTGATCACAAAGAAATAATGGGGTAAGAAATCTGGTTTGATGGGAAGCAGTGAGCTGCTTACAATGGGGTGCCATTCTGACCATGTTGTGGAAGGGGAGTACATCGAACAATCACCAGGGACAATACATGCGTGGTCATACAAAGATTAAGGCCAACCGACATTAGACATTTTTAAGTACAGGTAGGCGGTATGGCCAGCTGTGTTAGATATGTGACCATGATGGATGAAGTGCTAGAGTGGAGGTGGTAGAAAGTGAGGGACAGAGGAAGGTTAGAGGTGAGGTCAAAATGTGAGCTTGGTGGCAGATGAGAAGTAGGTTATGAGGCTGACTCAGAGTTGAGGAGGTTAACTTTCAGTCTGGTTTTGAACAAATCGGTGTGGACTGTTCCTCGGATTTCCAGGGGAAGTGAATTCCATGCAAGTGGGGCAATAAGAGAAAATGAGCAGAAGCACAGGGAGTGTGAGGTGCTGCAAGGGTATTCGAGCCAAAGCAGAGATTACAAGAATGCTTGTAGAGTTTCATAGAGGAGGATAGATATGGTGGTGCCATACCGTGGATAGATTTGTGAACCAGATGACGATACTTTAGTCCGGCCCTGTTTTGCATCGTCAGCCATCCAGCCTGGTGACGGTTCGACGAAGTAGGTGTGAAGTGAATGAGTTAAGAGATTCCTGGTTGTGAAGTTAATAAGTTTGCCGAGAGGACAGATAGCATAGTTGGGGAGACTGTTAGGGAGAATTCTCAGAAATGTACTAATTCCTTTCTACCTTAGAGACCCCAGGCTCTTTTGCTGAACGTTGGGACTTTGTACTTTTAATTCTATGTGTTGTCTGTGTTTCTTCTGGTTGTTGGAGTCTGACAAACTCCATAGGCATCTTTTTACATTGTGACACACAGCACCTTCAGTTCAGTGCAGTGGCACAGGGAAGTCTTTCTGATTTTCCAAAGGTTTAAATACCTTCTCTTGGATAAACTACTGTTTCCAAGAGCAGTGAAGTGAAATTGACTTTACTTACATTTGTAACTTTCTAGACCCAGCACACACTATCTTACACTAGGATGCTGGAGGGGTTACTTTGTCCACTTTGTCTAGTTTGTCATGTAACATTTTTGTTAACCTTTCTACGATTAATGGCTGATGGCAGTGGTTTACTTACCGTGGTGTGTCTTTACCACAGGCTGTGTTTGAAGCTGCAGTAAAGCACCCTTGGGTGCTATTTTTGTCAAAATGGCCCAGTCTTTTTTTTCTCCATTTCTCTGTGTAAAGGTCCCTCTTGAGATTTACTCTGCACGCCAAACCAAATTGGGTCCCTTTGTTCGTTTTGTCTTTGGCGGGCTTCATGAGTGAAGCCCGCCTCTGCGTCCAGAGTGTCTGGCAGGGACAGGAAGTGAAGGGGGTGCCCAAAACTCCCTGTGCTTAATCCCCTTTGTTACAGAAATGCACCCAAAGGTGATTGGCTGGCTGGCTGTCCGGCAAGAACATCCACCTTGCTGTTTGACTGATAGCTAGGCTGGAATGAATGGGAGAAACCTGCATAAATGGCGAGGCTTGTTGGCTGGGAAGGCAGAGTCGACCACTGGATAAAGGAATCTGAAGAAGAACTTGGAAGAGACGCCTGCTGCAAATCCTGGACCGCTGGTTTGCCTGGTGAAGCCCTGATGCTGTGTTGAAGCTCCGAATTCGCCTCGGCTAGAGAAGCCCTTTAAGGACGACTTCTCCCTTGGAGTTGGTGGGACCAATCAACTCCAAAGTGAACTCGTCTGGACATCCTCTCGGAGCTGGATGTACTCCCTTGCTACTGCAGGAACCGAAGTGCCAGGGAGAGGAACACCAGATTTGGAGTGCATCACTTTTAAGCTGGCTAAGAGCTCAGGAAGATCCTCTGAATCCCAGGAAGCAGGACTGGCCAAGCCTGAGCCACCTCAACAGAGTGCTGGACCCCAGATGCAAGGAAAGCCCATCTCGGCAGCCAGGAACTGCAGTGGTGCTATTTGCTATAGACACAACGTGCCACTGATTTGAAGATTGCCGGTTGCTGTCACTGACAGTCCCACTGCAGTGCAGGAGTTCCCAGAAGTCATCCCTCTTGTCCCCATGACTGAGGCCCAAGAACGACAGGATCTGCAGAGCTGCACAGGAACAGAAGTCACCTGCCACCTTTTGTCTTCTAACCAAAGGTACTGTACAACTCTAAGAGAACTTACCTCTTGTGTAGCCTTGCTTGTTTTCAGTTGAGACTTGTCTTGGCCTAACAGCCTGTGACCCTACATTGATTCTTATTTTCTACAAAGACCTCTAAAATAGTGTGCAAGACTTTTGCTTACCTTCAAGAAGTGCTTCAGCTCACCTAGACCCTTGCCCAATTGACATTGACCTAGCCTGGCTCCCTGAATGACTCTTCTCTCCTCTGACCTTGTGTTGCACCTATCCTTCCAGGAAAGGGTTAACTTACTCTCTTACTCTGCATTGGGGGGGAGGTTCAAAAGTACTTACCTGCTTCAGAATATTTGTGTGATCTCTTGTTTATTCTAATAATCCTTTTCTTTGACACCAATCTCAGTATTGTTCTAAATTTACTAGTGATATAGTAATGTCCACAGTGTCCTAGCTATTTAAGTCACCTGAGGGCGTAGAAGGTGTCAGTGTGCCATCCCAAATGGGTATTTTCCGATTTAGAGAAACTGACAGTGTATTTTGGAGTGTAGTTGTGTGTTAATGTTATGTTGCCCCTTCTGAAGAAGGCCTATTCAAACTGACTGTAAACTAAATTCATCATTGTTTAATCAAGAAACCCGCAGTGTAAGACTTGAATTGAATACTTGTCACTGTGAATCTCTGTGTAACTACCCTACTGCTCACATTGACCCCTTTTGAGATAATCTTGGCTGCTCAACCACACTACCAACCTGTGTAGTACAGACGTATACCAAAGGTTGGGTTCCTATTGCCAGGAGGTCAAGGTTGTTGTAGTGCACCCAAATCTTGCCTAACAGAGACCAAAGATGATCCTGCCACAGTAGGCTAGTTTAGGGAAGACCAGAGTGGTTAAGAGCTGCTTGGTGGTGTTGACAGGAAGCAGGTGCCTGATTTTCCTAATATCTAGGATGGTGAGATGAGCCACCATTGCAGTTTTGGAGATGAAGACGAAGAGAAGTTGTGAGGATGGTCATAGATGGTGCTGAGGTTTCCTAGCAGAAGAAGAGATGGGAAATGTGTCAGGTGGGAAATAGATAGGCAGGGGAGGAGAAGAGGGAAATTATTTGGCAGGGAAGAAGAGCACCTCCTGTTTTGCTAGAGTTTAACATCAGAGTGTATCGTGAATGCAAAGAAGAAACGGAGTATTAAGGAGATCAGAGTGATCGACGGAATCAAAGGCAGTGGACAGTTAAAGGAGAATTAGGATAGAGGATAGGTTGGAGTGCTTAGTAAAGGAGATTGAGTTGGAGATCTTCATGAGAGCAGTTTCCGTGGAGTAACAGGAGCGGGAAACCTACTTCTACGGGGTTATGAAGGTTGTGGATGTCTAAGAAACTGGTAAGATGGTTGATCACAACCCTTTCAAGCACCTTAGAGTTATGTGGAAAGAGGGACACAGGGTGAAGTTAGCCAGGTGGTTTGGCCCAGCCCTTTGCCTTGCCTGAGAGGGATGATGTGGCAGTTTTGAAAATAGAGGGAAAGCAAGCAGAGGACAAGTTAAAGAGTTCAGCCAGATGAGAGTCCACTAGAGAAACAATAGGCTTGATTAGCTGAGTACCAATAGGGTCTGATGGGATACAAGAGGGTTTAGCATTTATCAGTAAAGATAGGACTTCTTCAGTATTAGCATGACTGAAGTGGGAGATAGAGACAGACGATGATGGTAGAGTAGGCAGAGTGTAGAATGAGGGAGTGTGAGTAAAATCAGAAGAGAAGTGAGTTTAGGGTACACCGTAGCTGGCGAGAATAGAATTGCTCTATCAAGATAGGCCTTAAGAGAGAGGTGAGTGCAGAGAGGTAGAGTTGTAGGATCTCGTGCGAGTGAGTATGCCTCCATTTGCACAGCAACCATTGCATGTCTCTGCGAAGTGAGCATATGAATGGGGTGACCGATGGTTGAAGATGCTTAGGGGTGAAAGTTAACAGTGAGAAGTGAGAGGACAATGGGTGATATACTAGGGATTGGGATTTGGAGAAGGCAGTGTTAGTGGAAGAGGCATCGGGTGTGAAGGAGGAGAGTGAGAACAAAAGGTCAGAAAGAAAGGGAGGAATGGCAGAAGGTTTACATTTATTTTTAGTAATCGGTGAGGCAAGTGATTTGGATAGGTCAGAGGGTGGAAATGAGATGGTGGTGGAAACAATTGAGTGATAAGATAGGGTTGGTGTGACAGTGATATTGGTGGCTGAGAGAGAGAGAGAGAGAGAGAGAGAGAGAGAGAGAGAGAGAGAGAGAGAGAGAGAGAGAGAGAGAGAGAGAGAGAGAGAGAGAGAGGAATATCTGAATAAGCGATCCATAGAGTTACCCCCGGTGTGGCTATGTAGATTAAGTATAGAGTGGAGAGTGTGGTCACTAAGAACATTTCTGCGAAGTGCTTGGAGAGGGAAGGTTAATGTCATCTAAGAGAATGAAGTGATGTTTAGTGGAATGGAAATCAAGGAGTTGCCCAAGTTCATCAACACATTGTCCTTGGCCTCAAGCCCTGGGATCGTATCTCTCCAGCTCTGAAATCCCTTCATTGGCTCCCTGTGGTTGCAAGGATCAAATTTGACAGTACAAATGGCCATGAACTATTGCGCACCGTCACCACACCCCACTCCCAGTATAGTCTCTGCGTTCCCCCACCTGCTCCCATCACAGTTGCTGGGCTCCCTCATCCCATTCCTACCCAGTCCCTGGGCTCTCCCCACTCCATCACAGACCCTGGGCTCTCCCCACCCTGCTCCCAACACAGTCCCTGGGCTCCCCCGACCCTGTTCCCAACACAGTCCAAGGGCCAGTGGGAGCTGGTGATTTTTTTTTAAGTGGAAGGTCATAAATATATCCCACAAAAATGCCATAGCGTCAGAGCGCAGCGAGGGTGCCCAAGTCAATGAAGGGGGGATACAGGGGATTTGCACCCCTTACGTTTTTTTAAATAATAGGTTAAAATGTTGCATTTGAAACCAAAAATGGGTAAAAAGCCAAACAGTTTGTAATTATCGCTGAGGGGGAATGGGGGGGGGCGACAAGGAGGAAAGCATGTTTTTTTTGTTACTGGACATCTATGAGACAACCCTGTGTCCTTGGGCTCCACAGCGCCTCAGGAGAGCTGATTTTCGCAGGTGGGTAGGGGGATTGTGCAACAAAGGCATTTTTCCCCCCTTTAACCCCTACTCGCAAAAAATCAGCTCAATGGACCAAAACAAATACACACACACATTCACATAGCAATCAGTCTATCAATCAAACGATCACCCATCACCATACACTCACTCATAACGCAAGCATACATGCATCCATACTCCTATTTAATAAAAAAAAAAATTAACATAAACATACCTTCTGCAGGGGCCTGCACATGGGTGGTGAAATGCCCTGCTCCAGGTTGCTCTGTCCGTATGTGCGAGGAGGCACAGGAGCTCCCCCTTGCACATACAGACGTGCAGTGCCCCAGCCAGCATTTCCAATGAGCTATGCAAGTCTGGCGAAGCAAAACACTGCCTGTGTTGCATGGCTCAGTGAGCATGCGCGGCCGGGGAACTGAACTGTCAAAGGGAAACATTGTTTCCCTTTGACAGTTCATCTAGCCCAGGAGCACTTCCTTAGCTGGAAAAAACTGCTGAGGGAATGCTCAGTGTTTCACTGGGATGGCTCCTTGGCTCCTCCATAATGGGTGAGGGGGCCACTGGGTGGACGCCCACTCACCAATTATGGATGAGCCACCAGGCTCGGACTGGCTTATGGGGCAATAGGGCAATGCCCGTACCAAAAATGCAAAATGCTAGTGTAGGCCATTCAAAATGGGCCACTTTTTTGGCCAATGTGGGCCAGTTTGATGTTACTTCACTATGCAGCTAGTAGCCTTGACCATTGTTGCGGAATAAATATTCTTGAAATATCACAATTTGCTTACATTTTAACAAAAAACATCACCTTGAGTACTATTCAAACAAACAGTCTGTGACTAAAGGAATGAATATCCATTTGCAATTACGGGCCACTTTTTCATTCGTGCCTAAGACACTGTTATGGTCCAGTCCGACCATGTGACCCGCCCCAGCCCATTTCCTCCAATCTAAAAAAGCATGCTGGGCTCTTGCACTGCACCACCCTGGGGGGGGGTGTCCAACAGTTTGAAGACCTCTGTAGAGTGTCTTTCCCCGCTAGATTGAACTTCAAAGTCATTTGAATTACTATATGAGTAATTAACTAATGCACATCACTACTATTGATAACCAGTCTGCCTGTTAGTGATGCATGAGATTGTGAACATGTTGAAACTAATAAAGTGCATCTCCTTTTATTTCAATAGGTGATTGATGCCAAAGAAATGCAACAAAAGTGATTGCTAAATTATCTGGACTAATTCATTCAAACCTTCAATGATACAATATGTAATTTCTCAACATTCTAGAAGGATACCGTTTTGGGCACAGTTGTCTTTTCAGGGTGTTCAGGAACTTGGATTGGAAAACCTATGTTGTTGCGGTAACACAGGACATCACAAATGAAAGCAATATTGTTTGATATACATTACATAAAGCCTTTTGTTTAGCCTATTAGTAGTAGCCTGAGATAGAAGTAATGTGACTCCAATCTTGTACATACTATGAATGTAAGGGTGCTTTGTATAAAGGATTTTGTGAAACGCCTCCAAATAGGTAAACTGTATCCCTGCGCTTAAGATTTTAAATGCTTGAGTAATAAGACAAATGTTATCTGACACCAGAAATAACTTTCACACTAGAAAGCTCCTCTTCACTCTGAATTTGTGAAAAGGTTCAATGGAAAGGGTCCTCTTATAAACCTGACAGATTATGCTGATGAGAAATCTTGCAGGTTCACAGAATGAGGGAAAAGTTGTCATCTCCCATAGTTCTTATTGCCCATGCGAGAATAAAGATGAAAATCATCAGACAGGCCTTATTTACCATCAGTCTACACATTCAGGTGAGAAACCTCATGAATGCACTGAATGTGGTAAAGGGTTTGTTAGGAAGGGAGATCTTATTCGCCACCAGAGAACACATACTGGTGAGAAACCTCAACATTGCTCGGAATGTGGAAAAAGGTTTAGTTTGAAGGGAGATCTTAATCGCCATCTGAGAAAGCATACAGGTGAGAAACCTTATTGGTGCAATGAATGTGGCAAAAGATTCACTCAGAAGGTAAGTCTTATTCGCCACCAGAGAACACATACAGGCGAGAAACCTAATCAGTGCCTTGAATGTGGGAAAAGATTAAATCATCAGACAGGCCTTATTTACCATCAGTCTATACATTCAGGCGAGAAACCTCATGAATGCAATGAATGTGGGAAAGGGTTTGTTGGGACAGAAGGTCTTATTCGTCACCAGAAAACACATACTGGTGAGAAGCCTCAACATTGCTTAGAATGTGGGAAAAGCTTTGCTTTGAAGGGAAATCTTATTCACCACCTGAGAACACACACAAGGGGGAAACCTTACTCGTGCAGTGAATGTGGGAAAAAGTTCAGTCGGCACGGGCATCTTATTACTCATCTAAGAACACATACAGGTGAGAAACCTTATCAGTGCACTGAATGTGGAAAAGGGTTTGCGGAGAAGATGCAACTTACTCGCCACCAGAGAACACATACTGGAGAGAAACCTTATTGGTGCACTGAATGTGGCAAAAGGTTCACTCAGAAGGAAAATCTTATTCGCCACCAGAGAACACATACAGGCGAGAAACCTTATCAGTGCCTTGAATGTGGGGAAAGATTCAGTTATGAGACAGGCCTTATTCACCATCAGTCTACACATTCAGGTGTTAAACCTCATGAATGCACTGAATGTGGGAAAGGGTTTGTTGGGAAAGGAGGTCTTAATCGTCATCAGAGAACGCACACAGGTGAGAAACCATACACGTGCAGTGAATGTGGGAAAAGGTTCAGTCAGCACGGGCATCTTATTACTCATCTAAGAACACATACAGGCGAGAAACCTTATCAGTGCACTGAATGTGGAAAAGGGTTTTCTGAGAAAGCGCACCTTACTCGCCACCAGAGAACACATACAGGTGAGAAACCTTATCAGTGCCTTGAATGTGGGGAAAGATTCAGTTATCAGACAGGCCTTATTTACCATCAGTCTACACATTCAGGTGAGAAACCTCATGAATGCACTGAATGTGGGAAAGGGTTTGTTGGGAAAGGAGATCTTATTCGTCACCAGAGAACACATACTGGTGAGGAGCCTCAACATTGCTCAGAATGTGGGAAAAGCTTTGCTTTGAAGGGAAACCTTATTCACCACCTGAGAACACACACAGGTGAGAAACCTTACTCATGCAGTGAATGTGGGAAAAAGTTCAATCGGCAGGGGAATCTTATTACTCATCTAAGAACACATACTGGTGAGAAACCTTATCAGTGCACTGAATGTGGAAAAGGGTTTGCTGAGAAGATGCACCTTACTTGCCACCAGAGAACACATACTGGAGAGAAACCTTATTGGTGCCGTGAATGTGGCAAAAGGTACACTCAGAAGGTAAGTCTTATTCACCACCAGAGAACACATACAGGTGAGAAACCTTCAGTGCATTGAATGTTGTGAACGATTCAATCATCAGACAGGCCTTATTTACCATCAGTCTACACATTCAGGTGAAAAGCCTCATGAATGCACTGAATGTGGGAAAGGGTTTGTTGGGAAAGGAGATCTTATTCGTCACCAGAGAACACATACTGGTGAGGAGCCTCAACAGTGCTCAGAATGTGGAAAAAGCTTTGCTTTGAAGGGAAACCTTATTCACCACCTGAGAACACACACAGGTGAGAAACCTTACTCATGCAGTGAATGTGGAAAAAGATTTGCTGAGAAGACTCCCCTTACTCGCCACCAGAGAACGCATACATGTGGGAAACCTTATCAGTGCACTGAATGTGGAAAGGTGTTTTCTGAGAAGACTCCCCTTACTCGCCACCAGAGAACACATATAGGTGGGGAAACCTTATCAGTGCACTGAATGTGGAAAGGTGTTTGCTGAGAAGACACACCTTACTTGCCACTAGAGAACACATACAGGTAGGAAACCTTATCGTTGCACTGAATGTGGGGAAAGATTCAATCATGCATCAGGCCTTTTTTTTTTACCATCAATCACCTCATTCAGGTGAAAAACCTCTTCAGCTCACTGAATGTGGAAAAAGCTTTAATTTTCTAGGAGATCTTATCTGCAACCAGAGAACACATACAGGTGAGAACCCTTATTGGTGCATTGAATGTGGAAAAAGGTTAATTCAGAAGGGAAATCTTAAGCTCCTGGCGACGCATAAAGATGATAAACCTCATCAGTAAACTGATTGTGGGAAACGATTTATTTTGAAGGGAGATCTTATTCTCCACCACAGAACACATACAGGGGGGAAACCTTATTGGTGTAGTGAATATGGCAAACAGTTCACACAGAATGGATGTCTTATTAATCACCTGAGAATGCATGCAGGGGAGAAACCTCATCAGTGCACAGAATGTGGGAGAAGCTTCATTTTGAAGCTAAATCTTATTGGCCACCAGAGAACACATACAGGTAGACACCTTTCAAGTCTGTTAAATGTGGAAAAAGCTTCAGTGAGAACAGTGCCCTTATTAGGCACCAGAAAAAACGTACAAGTGAGGGACCATTTCAGTGTAGTGAATGCGGGAAATGCTTTAGTATGCAGGATGTTTTTATCTGCCATGAGAGTGGACATGCAAGTAGGGAAATCTCCACTGCAATTGGAGGACCTTCATACAGGAGATTGCCTCTTCAATGGGACTGAGGTTGTAGGTTGGCATTGATATTGACCGAGACGCTGAAGACAAGAGGTTCACAGTTGTCCCCGCCCACTTTCTTTGGCAAACAAATAGCAGCTGATTGTACTTTTTTTTAATCATTACTGTTTGAAATACGTCCCTACTGAAATATACTAAAGGGAGGCTGTATCTTGTTTTGTTCCTCCCCTCCCTTTATGCACCCGTCACCCTCACCTTTTTGTGCCCCCCCTCCCCCCTCACCTCCAGCACTATCTGAAATGTTGTCAGGCCTAGTACAATAGTCACTTGCTTTGTTCCTCCCCTCCCTGTCTGCACCCCTTTCCCCTCACCTTTTGTTTTTCTTCAGCTCTACCAGAAATGTCGTCAGGCCCAGTATGGTAGTTGCATGTTTCCATTTCCTTGCCACTCTCCCCACCATCAATGTCTTAGTTCTTGACCTATCTAAAATGTTGTCAGGCCGAGTACAATAGTTCATCTCACATCCTTACTGTTCATGGCCTGTAAGAAAGTCATTGTATTTTCCATCGTTCCCTCCATTGCCTTGAAGCGCTTTGAAGCACATTGTGTATAGGTGCTATATAAATAAACTATAATATACCTCCTGTGTTAACGTATCCATCCTGTGGAACACTTTTCCTATAAACAGTGGGCAAATTAATGGGCACCAACATTTTGAAAAAGTCTAAATGCACAGTGGTTTAATCAATGACTATAGAACCTCCTTGAGTATTCTGCAGAACTGTCCTACCTATTCAGTACCAAAATGCCACTTAACAGGAAATGAGTAATCATTTGTGTAGTTGTTGCAGGGAGCCACATAGAGCTCAGTTCAGTGAATGTGAGAAACCTTTAATATCGTCTTGGACCTCTTCGTGGCCTGTGACCAATTGACCATTCAATACTTCCTAGTCTAAGGAATGACTGCATCAGCGACACATTCTGCTCATTTTTAAATTCCTTCCAGGTTAATAGAACATAGGCAGACATGACTCCACTTTTAATAACAAAGTCCCTTCTTACAGGATGTGGCATGTCCCACAAGGTTTTGCCTTATCCATAATCCTTAACATTTATTCATTTATTCATTGTTCTACTCTTGGCCAGTCTTCTCTTCACATTGTGATTCTTCTTCGAAAACATTAATATCTTTAATTAGGAGCTTAGCAGATGCTTCACTAATATTTTACTGCACCCAATCTCTGTGCTCCATGCTCACGTCATCTACCTAGGTGTCAACATTGACTGCACTCTCACTTGTCCCTCACCCGCTGTGGTCAGCTTCCGTTTATTACCACCATAGGTTGTTGCAGAATATCCTCCCCTTTACTAATCGTTCATTCTCTGTGGCAGTTGCTATTACCCTAATTTGTTCCAGATTTGACTACAGGGATGCCATTTTTTTTTCTTGCCTCTCCAGCTTACATGTATAAACTTCAGGGGCGTGGAAAGTGCAGTCCTAGCTTCTTCCAGGTGTTCAGAAAGGTGGCCATATCACTCTGGCTCATTACAACATGCACTAGCTTCTGCTGACCTCTCACATTGGGTTTAAGATCCTTTGTCTAGCTGATTGTGCTTTTATGTCACAGGTTGCTTCTTTCTGCACTTGTCATCCCTGTGCCTTTAGATCCAGCCCTCCATCCAGATGAGAATTCACTGTTTCAGTAGGGATCCAGGTGGTGCTTTTATGGCAGAGGTTGCCTCTTTCTGCAATTTATCCTTCCGTCCTTGTCATCCCTCTGCTTCTAGATCCAGCCCTCCATCCAGATGAGAATTCACTGTTTCAGTAGGTATCCAGGTGGTGCTTTTATGGCAGAGGTTGCCTCTTTCTGCAATCTATCCTTCCGTCCTTGTCATCCCTCTGCTTCTAGATCCAGCCCTCCATCCAGATGAGAATTCACTGTTTCAGTAGGGATCCAGGTGGTGCTTTTATGGCAGAGGTTGCCTCTTTCTGCAGTTGATCCTTCCGTCCTTGTCATCCCTCTGCTTCTAGATCCAGCCCTCCATCCAGATGAGAATTCACTGTTTCAGTGGGTATCCAGGAGGCGCTTTTATGGCACAGGTTGCCTTTTTCTGCAGTTGATCCTTCCGTCCTTGTCATCCCTCTGCTTCTAGATCCAGCCCTCCATCCAGATGAGAATTCACTGTTTCAGTAGGTATCCAGGTGGTGCTTTTATGGCAGAGGTTGCCTCTTTCTGCAATCTATCCTTCCGTCCTTGTCATCCCTCTGCTTCTAGATCCAGCCCTCCATCCAGATGAAAATTCACTGTTTCAGTAGGTATCCAGGTGGTGCTTTTATGGCAGAGGTTGCTTCTTTCTGCACTTGTCATCCCTGTGCCTTTAGATCCAGCCCTCCATCCAGATGAGAATTCACTGTTTCAGTGGGGATCCAGGTGGTGCTTTTATGGCAGAGGTTGCCTCTTTCTGCAATCTATCCTTCCGTCCTTGTCATCCCTCTGCTTCTAGATCCAGCCCTCCATCCAGATGAGAATTCACTGTTTCAGTAGGGATCCAGGTGGTGCTTTTATGGCAGAGGTTGCCTCTTTCTGCAATCTATCCTTCCGTCCTTGTCATCCCTCTGCTTCTAGATCCAGCCCTCCATCCAGATGAGAATTCACTGTTTCAGTAGGTATCCAGGAGGTGCTTTTATGGCACAGGTTGCCTCTTTCTGCAATCTATCCTTCCGTCCTTGTCATCCCTCTGCTTCTAGATCCAGCCCTCCATACAGATGAGAATTCACTGCTTCAGTAGGTATCCAGGTGGTGCTTTTATGGCAGAGGTTGCCTCTTTCTGCAATCTATCCTTCCGTCCTTGTCATCCCTCTGCTTCTAGATCCAGCCCTCCATCCAGATGAGTATTCACTGTTTCAGTGGGTATCCAGGAGGTGCTTTTATGGCACAGGTTGCCTCTTTCTGCAATCTATCCTTCCGTCCTTGTCATCCCTCTGCTTCTAGATCCAGCCCTCCATCCAGATGAGAATTCACTGTTTCAGTAGGTATCCAGGTGGTGCTTTTATGGCAGAGGTTGCCTCTTTCTGCAATCTATCCTTCCGTCCTTGTCATCCCTCTGCTTCTAGATCCAGCCCTCCATCCAGATGAGAATTCACTGTTTCAGTAGGTATCCAGGTGGTGCTTTTATGGCACAGGTTGCCTCTTTCTGCAATCTATCCTTCCGTCCTTGTCATCCCTCTGCTTCTAGATCCAGCCCTCCATCCAGATGAGAATTCACTGTTTCAGTAGGTATCCAGGTGGTGCTTTTATGGCAGAGGTTGCCTCTTTCTGCAATCTATCCTTCCGTCCTTGTCATCCCTCTGCTTCTAGATCCAGCCCTCCATCCAGATGAGAATTCACTGTTTCAGTAGGGATCCAGGGAGTGTAGCCCTTTTTGGTTTTAGCTCCATATAACTACCATGCCCTCTTTCTGGGATTGTACGCCTTCACAGACCAGGTGCTTCTCAGACGTGCTGCTGAGGACCATAATATACATGCTTGCCTTTCATTCATTTTGATGGATTATTTTATGTGTTGATGCCCACCTGCTCTTAGAACAATAAACCTTTGGGTGAACACGTGTCAAAGAAAATGAGTTCTAAATAAATAAGGCAGCTCTTAATACTAGCCTTACAGATAAGCAGTGTACTGCCCCCCATTTACTCCCCAACGATTGTGAAATACTCCCTAAAATAAGTAGCAATACTCCCAACTATAACATTATAAAGGATGGTCACACAGGTGTCTGCTTCTCTGCTTCCACCCACTTGGCTCCATGGATATGTTCTGCCTAGTGATGCCAGCCATGCAGTACCACATTAAGGAGTTCTACAGCTATTACAGCCTGACTTGCAGAGATGCTGCAAAATACATTCTTTTATATGAATTGTTAGGTGCATGACAAGTGAATTACAAGGAGAACTGTTTTGGTTACAGCATTTCTAAAGTAAAGTCAAAAAGCCTTCATTGGGAATGAGGATTGCATTTTGACATCCCCCAAAATAATGTTGACATTCAACTTCAAAACAGAGGGAGAGAAATATTTCAATGTCAGATTATATGGATACCTCCTGAATACCACTGAGGAATTCTGGATTCTAACATGGCTTATAAAATTAAGCTCAGTTTAACTGGTTTGAGATGGCAATGCTCATGAAGGGGAAATCACGGACTATGCAGTCTCCAATATTACTCCAGATGGCAGAATTTCCAAGAAAAGTGTGCCTCACCTGGAACGCCTTCTATCTGAACCCTGCATCATTTCCCCTTGTGTAGCAAATTCTGCAGCACTACAGTCTCCTTGTATTCTCAGGATCCCCAAATGTGTGTATCTTTATTGGTGCATTAAAGATTAGCAGATAGTTCCCTGGTCAAGGGTCAGCATTTTGTGAAACAGTTACATAAGAGAGGGTGCATGCCCCCTGTTAAAGCACAACTTTCTGAGAAATATAATTGGTGTGAAGGGCACAAAGAAGGTGTCAACAGTGGTGCACTAAATGATATGGAAATGTATTTTCTAACTAGAGCAGGTACAGCAAATGTGATAGAAATACTCACTGAAATGTGCACGTTTGGAAATGTAATGGTGACTTTATGGAGTAGGCCTGAGGAAATCATAGCTGGTCCATGAATTCCACCAATGTTAATCACATGAAATTGATGCTGTAAAAGCTGGCACGTCTAGTTTCAACCCCACCCACCGGAGTTCATACGCTGAATGAAATGCGGATTAAAAGAATATTGAGTTTCAGCCAATATGTCAGTATGTGCTAACATTTAACATTGTTTTCTGGTTTTGCTGTGGTGTAATCTGATTCCTGGAACAGAGGCATATCGGGTGTTTTAAGCAGTGGGGTTACCACCTTGATTCCAGTTTTATGTTGGAATGAATGTGATTGTATTTTTTTAGTTTGCTTCATATAATGTTTGTATTTCACTGATGTTATGCAATTCTACCCACACCAGGAGTAATTGTTTGACAGGATCCTGTTTTATTTCATTCAAACAACATTTGTATCATAAAATGTACAACCACTAATTCTATTCCTAAGCCTCTTCAAATCTGGTCATTAAAGTCTATAGCTGATCTCATTTACACCAGCATGTTCCTCAATGTATCATGAGATTCAGGGAATGACTGATTCACCACATGTTATCCTTGCTCACTCCTGCTCAACCTGTTGTTTCTCAGTCTAATGAGAACCTCTACAATGTTCTCCTGTTTTACATAACAGAGCAGGAAGGGAAAGGAGAGATGCTTGATTAAATCAGGATGATAATTAGCACAGAGACCTAATGGATTTGCTCTTTGATGGGCAATATCTAGAGATCAATATGTATGGATTAATCTGACCAAATCCTAATTTTAGTTTGTCGGTTCTGTAATCCTGAGCACATCATTTAGGATTGAATACCCTCCTATTGATCACGAGGCAAAAACATTTGAACACATTTGGTATTGGTCATATTCCACTTTTGTGTGTGAATGGATCACAACACATCGCTTTCATCTTATGCAAGTTCATTTTTCCACATATTCTTCAGTACCAAACGTTTCCCACGCTCACTGTTGTCCTCCATTTTGGACTTCAAGTTGTAAAATGTGGCTGCCTATTTACATATTGCTCTAATAGGAGTATATGATGTGATCATGTTTCCTGGCTGATCATTGGGGTGTATAGGATAAGACAATGGGATGGCAGGCACCACTACCTGCTCCTTGAGGCAGGTCTGTGTGATATTGTGGGAAGGATCTCCATCCTCACGGCACCCAGGTCAAGGAGCAAGGGCTTGTGCCATGCGACATAGGGTTCACTGGCTCTTTTAACAAATGGCGACACAAGCACTGCTCATTGCTCCGTTTATATAGGATGTCTGCAGGCACGTGGGAGTGCGTCCCGTATGAATAAGGCAATGTACATGCCAATCATGAATACTGCAGCAAAGGCAAAGCTGTGCTAGGCCTTGTGGGTGTAACATCCAGGAGAGCAGACTGCTGAATGGGCCCTTTACTCACAAAACATTGAGCTTGTGCCTTCCTGTCCATGTGCCAGAAGTGCTTCGAATTCAGGATTTTTGCCAAGGCTTCTGTAGGCTTGATTCACACAGCTCGAGAGACCTGTACTCAGGATTTAAAAGCAAATTAATCAATGAAACCCTATGATCCCAACAATTTTACAACAACAAACAATCATAACACTTGTGCATTCCCTTCGATCAAGCCCAGCATCTGGGGATAGAAGGCTTCCAGATAAAAACCAGGCCTCAGACAGGACAGTTGTTCGAGCTGCATGAAGGAGCAGGAGTGAAGGTGGGTGGAAAGCGGAAAGGATGGAGCAGCAGAAGACACTGATGGACATGGAGAGAAAACCTGCAGGAGAAATGGGAGCAAAGGTGTTAGAGGGGGGACTGTCGAGGTGGCAAATCATTTAGTGGCGGGCTAGGGAAAGGAGGAGCAATAAGCAGGTGGTATTAATAACAGATGTGGTGTAAGAGAAGGAGGTGAATGAGGAGGAGGGGGTATTAACAGAGGAGTGGGAATAAAGGGAAGGTGGTAATAAATTCAGAGAAGGACGTGGTAGTAACTACAGCAAAGGAGGTGGTGAAAGAAGAGGCTAAAGTGGAGGGGGTGAGCAAAGGATTGAAGGAGGTGTTCAAAAGGAGACCTGGAGTGATGGACCTGGAGTGATGGACCTGGAGACCTGGAGTGATGGAGACCTGGAGTGATGGACCTGGAGACCTGGAGTGATGGACCTGTAGACCTGGAGTAATGGACCTGGAGACCTGGAGTGATGGACCTGGAGACCTGGAGTGATGGACCTGGAGACCTGGAGTGATGGACCTGGAGTGATGGACCTGGAGACCTGGAGTGATGGACCTGGAGTGATGGACCTGTAGACCTGGAGTGATGGACCTGGAGACATGGAGTGATGGACCTGGAGACCTGGAGTGATGGACCTGGAGTGATGGACCTGGAGACCTGGAGTGATGGTCGGCAGAAGACCAGATGAGAATTGAGCATAATGCATGTGAGGTGCGAGGATGAGCAAGCACCGTCCATAGTCTAGAGGATTGCTAGAAGCCTGTTAATAACGAAGGCGAAGAAGAGATGCTGGGAACAGGTCCTTTAGGAATGCGGCATCAAAGAGGAGAATGAGATGGTGCTGGGGGGCAATAGCACCAGGATGCCCAGCTGGTGGGTTGTCGGGATGGAGCCTCAAAGGTGGCCTCTTCTGGTGGAATCCGTGGCCCATACATCGAGAGCTGGCAGTAGTATCATCATATACCACTTACCAGGATCAAGCTGCAACTTAATTAGCAGCTGAAAAGGCGGCTTTGTTTGCGAAAGAGACGTGCGTGATGCTGATGAGAGACATTGAGAGACATTTACATTTGGGCCAGATACCTTTGAGGCTTAGCAATCAGGCGACTACTTACTCAGCTTTCTTCCCAGGGTCAATTCACTTGTGGCCTTTGCTGTCAAAACAGTGATTGTACACTTTTTCCTGAAGAAAATGAAGCACCTTCATTTATATAAGTTCATTGGCATATAACATGATTTGTTACAACCCATAGGTTGGTGGTTCTAGCAATTTAATATTTTGGTGAAGAGTTCACGTCAGCTGGGATTTCCCATTCCATACCATAACTTTCTTTCCGTTTTTGTAGCCCCTCCATCTCATTTAGCTGTTTTGGTGGGCTCATTCTGAAAGATGCTCTGCAAAATCAGAGGCGGTGAAACCTTTCTGAATATCCTATTCTATTGCAAAGAAGATCTATCATTTATACATTTTTTGTAGGGAGGACATTAATGTGAAAGAGTTCACAAATCAAGGAATTGATACAAAATCTAGTAAACAAATGAAAACCATCTGCGAAACAGTCCCTATCATATATGCAAATGTTTTAAACATTTGCATATATGATAGCCAGCATTTTCTGCAACATGTCCTAAATTTTGCACAATAGGGTGAAAGAACGCATACCAGTCAATGAAATTAATAAATAAAATGCTGATCGGTGTTAAATTACAACAAAAATAGGATTGGAAGCGAGGGTTTTCTTCACAGGTCAAAAATGTACCCCCCTTCCATGACCTCATCCCATTTCTTCACCCGTATGTTTATTTTTTTTCTTCTCACTCTTAGCAGACTTTGATTAGAACTTTCCTTTGCCCCAGCTTGCTGCTGCTTATCTTTCTTTTCTGGTATATAATTTAAAGTCACATTTGAATCTGAGCAAACGGGTACCATAACTTCCATTGTGGGAGAGGCAGTATTGAGAGGCTCTCGTAGTCTGTTTAGATCTGGCATGTCTTGCAGAGTCAAATCCTTGTAAAATGAGCGGATGTCGTTGCCCATTTGTATTTCATTTGCAGAGCTTGGCTTAGTTCTTGGGTGACCTGCTCGTGGTGTGGAACTCACTTGCATTCTCTTTGAGGGTTGTAGTGGAGATTGTAAGCAAGAGACTAAACCATTTGTGCGGTGCATGGCAGTCATCTGAGGCATGCCTGTTTTTAAAGACGACATGCTCCGTTTCATTCCTAAAGGATCACTGTGTAAATCGTTTTGCAGTATCGTAGAGTATCGCCCGCAACCCGCGACAAGCGCGGCTAAGCGGTACTTTCGGTACTGTGCATGGGTGCACGCGGATGGTGCGCACGTGAGCACATTTAAATAGGCACTTCCCCACACAACGTGCCAAAACAACGTGATCAGGCGCCTGCAGCCTAAACAAGCAAACAAAGACTTGTCAAAGACACGTAATGAGCAAAATAGTAGTGCTACTTTGAAGGCAGTTCAATAATCACCTTGTGGGCGAATGAGTCCAATGGTGAATCCCAGCGCAGATGCAATTCCAAAGTCTGTGATGCTGCAGCAGAGGTTCACGGCTAAGCAGTACTTTCGGTACTTTGCTTGGGTGTTCATTATTAACCTGCTGTGCACGCACACCTCTTCCGGCCTGTCAGCCCCTATCGCACTTGTGTATGACGTATGGTGGGTCTTCGTCAGTGGTCCTCGGAAAGCAGCCTCTTTTGGCCGCAATCTATAGATCACAGACAAAAGCTGGCATGCCACTTAATCCAATGTCAGACCCCAGTGGCGAAGAGAGAACCAGCGGAAAGAGAGGTCTAGGGTGACCAGATGGATACAAATCCATTAATAAAGTGAACCAACAAATAGACTTAGGAGGAAAATAAGATGGTTAGACAATTGGCAGACTACTGGCTCGATACCTAGACACAGTTCTGTGTGGCCACCTGTAAAATAAAGTAATAAACAAGCCCAGTCCATATATTGTTTGCAAGAGTCTATAAGAGTCTTATTTCCTTCTATAAAACTTCTACTACCCCAAAGTACCTGGTTTAGCAGAGTTCGACGTTTGGTCTTCGACGGATCCTTCTTGAGTGACTCTCTTTAAAGCACAAGCCACAGATCGTCAAGATCCCACGAAGAAAAGGGTGAACAAAGGTGGCAAGGCAGCAGCTTCGGTCGTGTACGTCCTGCAAAGATGAGGCATGCGGTTCACCTTGACGACGATAGCTCATTGCTGCAAAGAGTAAATGAAAAACTTTGGCCCAGGGAGGGCATCGGGCATTGGCGTCTGGCGTGGGCGAACGGGACGTGACCACGCTGGCTTCCAGATTTTCGTTGGCATCTCTGAGGTCTTCGGGTGGTGGGAAACCCACCGGCAGGTTCTCCTCAGTTTGGCGGCGACCTTGACTTTCTCCCGCCCGCGGTCGACGGTGATGAGCAAGGGAGTCCTTGAGTCAAATGTCTTAGGCAATGGAGCATTGTGGCTCCGTTCGACGATGATCATCGTTGACGGTGATGAACTTCAATGTCTGGGCACTTCGTTCGTGATTCCGTGGTGGTCCCCATCTCCAGTCGCAGCCTTTCGAGGACTGACCTCCAGGGAACCTTGGCGAAGGTTAGCTGGTGCACGATGATCCCTCGTAGTTCGGGAAGAGGTCTCCTAGCCAGGTCCTCTCTTGGATCAGTTCGTTGACTGTCACACAGCTTTCAGACTAGTGAAGGACAGCAGCAGCAATTCTTCTTCCAGCGGGCCTCAAAGGTAAGCATCAGTTTCGACTTCAGCTCCTGAACGATTTCCATCAGTGAGTGGCCCCCAGATATACTGTTTGGTCTCTCATTCACTCTACTGGGTCACACTCAGGTAACCAATCACTGAGAAGGGCATTCAGGCAGGCAGGCATCCAATCAGGCTCACAGTGCATTCAGGCCATTCTCTTCTCTTCAGGCACTCACAACAAGGAATGTGTATTGGGACAAGTACCCAGCCATTTAACACGCCACACTGCATTCATACCCGTTTCGGGCAGATCTGTCATATTCATTGTGTTTCATACCAGAAACCTGAAACCCATAACATGAAGTGCATATTGGTCACACACTCCATTCACACAGGTCCCACCCAAAGGGTGTACCCACAACATACAGTCATTCGGAAATCTCCAACCAGTCTGGCCTGAACTTCCCCACAATACCATATATGGAACTTCCACCCAACAGCCAGTCAGGGAAAGGGACAGAGTCAGGGCTTCCCAGGACATTGGGAAAACAAGGTAACAGGCAATAGAAAGAAAGAGGCCAGAGGGGCCATCATGTCTCCTATCAGGAATCAACTGATTCCAATGGCAGGGCCTGGGTATCCCAAAATGAAGGATACTTAGAGCACCTGTCAAATTCAGCATGGAGCTGCCACCAGCCCATACCCTGCTCTGTGGGCCACACACAGTTTCCCAAACACATACACTAGGGGTACAGGGTTGTACTCCCACCCACGGGTACCATAAGGGTATATAGAAGGAACTGTTCAACATGACCGAAAAGCGAAAGAGCTGTATTGCCAGGAGTACCGCAAGGACTCCTGGACTGAAAACAATACAGAACACACATGAAAAAGGACTACAGGACAATGACAGTGAGGCCCTGTCCCTCCAATGCATTTCCAGCATCACAGTTGCCCACCCCCCCAGACTGAGGTTAGGGTGGTTAAATCTCCCACAAGATTGACACCCTCATCCAGATGATCAACATACCTTCTAGAAAGGCCATCTGCATTATCATAGCTCTTCCCTGGTCTATGCTCAATGGTGAAGTCTAGCCCTTGCAGGCTAATGGACCACCTGAGCAGGTTCAGATTTTCACCCTTCACCTGCATAAGCCATTTTAAGGGTGTATGGTCTGTTTGGACCTTGAAGGTAGACCCCGTAAGGTAGGTTCTAAAATGCCTAAGGCTCCAAACTATACTGAAACATTCCTTTTCAACAGTAGCCCACCTAGGTTCTCTACCTTTGAGTTGCCTACTGATGAATATGATCGAATGTTTCCTCCCTTTGTCATCTAACTGAGACAAGACAGCTCCAATTCTGGTGTCGCAGGCATCAGTCTGGACAATAAAGGGTTTGCTGTAATTAGGCGCACACAACACACTTTCCTTCAAGACAACAATGGCCCAATGACTGTCTTATGTCCAATTAACCTTCCTCGGTTGTTTGGGCGAAGTCAAAGCTGTCGGAGGTGCAGCTATGGTTCCATAGTCTTCCATGAAGTCACAGTAATACCCAGTGAGGCCCAAAAAGGCTCTCAGCTGGGTTTCAGTAATCGGAGTCTCCCAGTCATGAACATATTGTACCTTACTGGGGAGAGATTGTATTTGCCCCCCTCCTACCTGATGACCAAGATAAGTGACTTTCCCCTGAGCTTCCTGGCACTTGGTGACCTTCATAGTGAGGTTAGCGCTTTTTAAGGCCTGCAACACCTTATCCAAATGAGTCAAATGCTCTTCCTGGGTGGAACTGTAGACAGCAATGTCGTCTATGGTAGGCCACACAAAAGGCCTCCAGACAACTGAGCGCATGATTGACTAATCTCTGGAAGGTGGCAGGTGCATTTCTCAACTTAAAAGGCATCACTCTGAACTGATAGAGCCCTACAGGTGTTGTGAATGCAGTCTTTTCTTTGACACGGTCCGCCAGAGCTATTTTGCGAATAGCCTGAGGTAAGGTCAAAGATGCACACAAATTTGGCAGCACCTATGGTGTCCACAAGCTCATCAGCCCTGGGCGATGGGTGCACACTAGTTTTGGTGATGACATTGACCCCTTTGTAGTCCATGCAGAACCTCCAATCCTTGGTACCGGCCTGGTAACTTGCCTTGGGGACAAGGTTCACTGGACTGGACCAGGGACTGGTTGAGTGTTCATTAACACCCAGATCCAACATCTTGGCGACCTCAGCCTGGATCTGGTTCTTAACCATCTCTGACATCCTGAAGCATCTGCTTTTGACAGGTACACTGTCACCAGTGTCAATTTTGTGCCTGCAACATGGTTTGAGGACTGGTGTCAGCGAGAACAGAGGGGCATAATGTCGGAGCAAAGCCATGCAGGCCCTCTGCTGCTCTGGTGTCAGATCTGGAGAGAGATGCACTCCCTCCACTGAGCCGTCCTGAGGGTTGCTATGCAGCAAATCAGGAACAGGCTCACTCTCATCCCCTTCTTGCTCTGAAGCTCGCAAGAGGCATGAGACCTCTGATTGCCTGTGGAAAGGCTTGAGCCTGTTGATGTGGAATAACTGAGTGGCTAGCCCAGGGACTCCCATGTCAACCAGATAATTGACTTCACCCATCTTGGAGATGGTCCTGAAGGGTCCAGTCCACTTATCTGAAAAAGCTCTAGTCTTGGTAGGCTCCATCACAAAGATCTCATGTCCTGGAGTCTAACCCACTTGTGATGCTTTAGGGTCATGCCAGTACTTGTTCAATTCTTGGCTGACCTTAAGATTTGCTGTCGCTTGGATAATCATCTGTGTCATCGTCCGTCTGAAGCCTAACACATAGTCCCCCACTTGCTTGGCAGGACCTGGAGGGATGGCTTCCAAACCTTCTCTGATCAAGGCAAGGGGCTCCCTCACGAAATGTCCAAAGAGTAACTTAAAGGGGCTGAAACCAACACCCTCTTGAGGTACCTCTCTGTAAGCGAACAGGAGGCATGGCAGGAGGAGATCCCATTTCATCCTTAGAGGCTCTCCCAAAGCACCCAGCATGCTCTGGAGAGTTTTGTTAAATCTCTCAACCAGTCCATTGGTCTGGGGATGGTAAGAGGTGGAGAACTTGTAGGTTACCCTGCACTCTTTCCAATTTGCTTTCATGTAACTCGACATGAAGTTGGATCCTCTGTCAGAGACAACCTCCTTAGGCAATCCAACCTGGTATAAATACCCAGGAGAGCCCAGGCAACAACCTTGGCAGTAACAGTCCGAAGGGGTATAGCCTCAGGGTACCTGGTTGCATGATCTACCAAGACCAGGATGAACCGATGTCCACCTGAAGTGGGAGGGTCAAGGGGACCGACAATGTCGATACCAACCCCTCAAATGGTGTGCCAACCACTGGCAATGGCTGCAGTGGTGCAATGACACTGCCTCCAGTCTTGCCAGACAACTGACAAGTGGGGCAGGTCCTGCAGTGGGACTCCACTTCTACTCCCATCCAGGGCCAGTAGAAATGGGCAGAGAGCATCTACTTAGTCTTCTTCTAAGAATTAAAATCAAAAGAAAAATCATTTTTAAAAAAAAGAGAAAACCCAACTCATCGGAATAGACAGTTTAGACTAAAACCCAATGATCTTCATTAACGAAGGTAGAACAAGATAAGAAAAGGAAAAGTGCCATCATTATGATTAGTCATTAACAAGGTCTTCTTGCTTTTGTCAGTATTTCTTATTGTCTATTCTTAACAGGCTAACCAACTGCACGATGCTTAATAATCGGCATCGTTGATTTTTAATTCTTTCAAGAAGTTAATCGCATTGATTCGTACATGCACTAGATACCCTGCATGAATCATGTGCCATAAATGCTCCGATGATACCTCACAGTAATCCTTCAAAACGTTCTCAAAATATTTACATCGTAAGGTAACCAAAGCTAAACATTCAACCATGAGGTGATGTAGTGTCTCTTTTTGGTCTGATTGGTTACAAAAGCGACAGACATTATCAGATGCTTTGATTTTTAAACGTCTCGCTTGAACTTCTCTTGTATTCCAAAGATTGAAACGTATGCAGATAAAATCACATCTATGTGCTATCGATGGGTGCTGACTTAAGTTTTTTTCTAGATTACCCTAGCTCAGTGGTCTTCAAACTTTTTTGGCCAGGGCCCCCCTGAGCAAAATTTGGGCAGGTCGGGACCCCCCAGAAATGCCAAATGGACAGTATATATTGCGCGCCGTCACCTGCTCCCATCAAAGTCGCTGGGCTCCCTCATCCCACTCCTACCCAGTCGCTGGTCTCTCCCCGCCCCATCACACACCCAGGGCTCTCCCCACTCTGCTCCCATCACTATCCCATGGTTCCCGCCCATTGTGCTCCCACCATAGTCCCTCGGTTCCCCCATCCCGTTCCCAACACAGTCTGAGGGCCAGTGGCGGCTGGTGATTCTTTTTTAAGTGGAGGGGCATTAAGGGGAGGTTCGGGGGGGTTTCCACCTGTGAATTTTTTTAAATAATAGGTTAAAATGTTGCATTGTAGAGCATACTTTTAACAAAAAATGGGTAAATAGCCAAACAGTTTGCAATTGTTGCTGGGAGTCCAGGGGGCAGGCATTGATATTTATATTGATATTTTATTTCTATCGCGCTCGTACACAAGTGTTTCAGAGCGTGACAAGGCAAGGGAGGGGAACAGAGGAGAATAAAACAGCGATCTTACTAGGCCCAGTGACATTGAGAATGCGCAAGTGTGAGGGGAAAAGTGCATGGAAGGGGGTAGAAGTGGAAAGTGCGAAGCAGAGGAGAAACAGATAAATACCAATAAATAAATAATAAAGGCAACAAACAGTGGTAGTGCAGCCAGCAATTTGCAAGTGCTAGGTTTAAGGCAGCAGACAGGGTAAGTGCAGGAAGAAAGATGGTTCTCCTCAAGTTTTAGAGTGGCAGGGCGCTGTTCCAGAGGGAGGCCCCAGCCGAAGACAGAGATCTACCCCCAGCCCGTTTCTTTGATAAACGACTGACCCTGAGGGAGTTGGAGGTAGAGGAGTGAAGAGCTCGAGAGGGGAGGTATTTGCGGAGGAATAGCTGAAGGTATTTTGGACCCAGGCCCCAGAAAGCCTTGTGGACAAGGCAGAGGGTTTTGAATGATAGATGTCTGGTAAAAAGATACCATCCCTGTCCCCTGGGCCCCACTGGTCCTAACACAATGAACATGATTATGTGTGTATGCAAGGCGCTGCACATTCATACAGCAATCACTCTATCATTCACATGAGCATCCATCACCATACACTCACTCATAACGCATCCATACACATGTTTAAATAAAAACAATGAACATAAACGTACCTTCTGCATTGGCCTGCGTGTGGGTGCTGAAACGGCCTGCTCCAGCTGCTCTGTCCGTATGTGCGAGGAGGCGCAGGCGCTCCCCCCTCAGACATACAGACATGTAGTGCCCCAGCCAGCATTTCCAATGAGCTATGCAATGCTGGCGAAGCAAAACGCCCCAGCACTTGCATGGCTCAGTGAGCATGTGCGGCTGGGGAACTAAACTGAACTGTCAAAGGGAAACAGTGTTTCCCTTTGACAGTTCAGCCAGCCCAGGAGCACTCCATTAGCTGGAAAAAGCAGCTGAGGGAGTGCTCACTGTTTCACTGGGCTGGCTCCTTAGCTCCTCCATAATGGGTGAGGGGCCACTGGGTGGGCGCCTCTTGCCATTATGGATGAGCCGCCAGGCTCGGACAGGCCTATAGGGCAATGCCTGTACCAAAAATGTAAAATGCTAGTTTGGGCCAATCAAAATGGGCCACCATTTTGGCCAATGTGGACCATTTTGATGAGTTACTTAACTATGCAGTTAGTAATGTTGACCATTGTTGCTGAATATATCACAATTTACTTACATTTTAACACAAAGCACCCCTTTGGGTACTATTGAAACAGTGGGCTTCATAACTACTCTGGCGGTAGCTGTGCCGGTAAAACCGGCACGGCTGCCGCTGGAGTTGCAACCGGGTCTGGCACCCGCGAATGGGCAATTACCAGGTCATGCCGAGTTAGGCGGACATGATAATTGCCCTTTCGCGGGTGCCGGTACCGGTAGATCCCCATTCCCATTTGAGCCCCATAGGGCTCAAATGGGAATGGGGAGCTCGGATGCACCGGCACAGTTAATAACGGTGCCGGTGCATCCGACAAGCTGAGGTCAGACCTGGCGGGGGCTGTCAAGCACCCGCGCGCACAACTCTTACTATGGCGGAACGGTAGCAACGGTGCCGGTAGCTTACCGGCACCGTTGTTACTGTACCGCCATAGTAGTAATGAGGCCCAGTCTGTGACTAAAAGAATGAATATCCATTTACAACTGTGGGCCACTTTTTCATTGTTGCCTGACACAGTTTCATGCTTCAGCCCGCCCATGCGGGCCACCCCTGCCCATTTCTTCCAATCTAAAAAAAAAAAAAAAAAAAAATCTTTTTTTTATTTATTATTCATGCTGAGCTCTCAGGGCCCCCCTGGGATGCACCCGCGGACCCCTAGGGGGTCGCGACCCACAGTTTGAATACCACTGTAGCTCTTCATACAAAATATATTTCCATCAAAGTCATGACATTTCTCACATTTAGATCTTGTATGAATCCAGTCCATCTGAAAAAGTTTGGTCTTTACACGAATTGCATTCTGAATCAATTTTGTTATTGAAGAGTCTGTTATAGCAAGAGCATGCACAACCAATTTACCCCATTGCAAGATGAATTTGTCGTCGGAGGAAAAAACATACCTGGCCAGCACACTCAAAACTGTCAGTGAATGAAAAGCTAATATGCACTTCTGATACATTGCAATGACTTGATAACATGCGTATAATATCAAGCCTAATTCATTACGCATCAAGGAAACCGGAACACATTGTGGTAGATTTATCTGGCTACGCCAGAATTTTCCCTCCATTTTTGACCATATTCCTTCTAGCTGGGGTGGCTTAGTTTCAGAGGCATATAACAAGATGGGTGCAACCTTTTGTAGATAGTATGTGATAACAGGCTTTAGAGTGAATTTTCCAATTTTGGCCTGGATCATTTTAGCCTGAGAGATTGAGGATGTTAACTTAGTTTTGAGATTCTCTCTATACATCTTTGCATCATTTTGGCTTGATATTACCATGCCTAAATATGTCTATTGTTGGACACATTCTAATGTCACTCCTCCCAGTGACCATATTTGTTTTTTCCCTTGTTTTTACGCAAGATGTTGCACATCATCACTTTAGTTTTCTGTAGATTTATTGTAAGAAGGTTAGCTTTGGTGTAGCATTGTAGGGCATTTAACTGCCTCTGAAGGCCCTTTGGTGTTTTTGAAATCATTACCAAATCATCAGTACATAGTAATACTGTTATTGGTTAATTGTTCATTCTTGGAGCATCAGTGATGACTTCCTGAAATGCTTCACCGAAGTCTGCGATATAAAAGGTAAAGAGAGCTGCTGTCAACATGCAGACCTGTCTCAGCCTTCGAAAGGTTTTGATTGAGTCGGACAATTGTCCGTCTGCTGTGAGTCTTACTCGAATGGTATTTCCATGATGTAAATCTTGTATTCAAGAGATATGGTATGATGGACAGCCATTGAGGAGCAATTTTCGAAATAGGATCTCTCTAGAGACCACATCAATAGCCGATTTCAGGTCTATAAAGAGGCTGCTTGAGGTTTTCATGATGTGAAATTATTGAGGTCAGCATCAACAAGTTCACTGAGGTACCCAAGCCCAAGATAAAACCAGTTTGAAACGGGTCATGCTGCTGATGTTCAATGTACCATCTTGTGAAGTCTCTCAAGACGAATCTTGTGAATATTTTACCCTGGGCCTCGAGCAAGGCAATTGGACGATAAGTGCCTGTGCTCGCACAATCTCCCTTCTTAAATATCGTGGCTATCACTGAGCACAGCCAACTAGATGGGACGACATTGGCTTGGATGACCTACTCAAAAAATCTTATAGAAAATACTTGCCCAATGTAGAGGATGTTTCTTAAACATGCAGTTATTGAGACCATTCGGGTCCGGGTAACGAGAGTTACTTAGTTTACCAATACATTCCAGAATCTCCTGTTCGGTAATGTACAAGCCACTATAGTTGGAAGGCTCAGCGATAGTCTCGACTCCAATAGTAACTGGAAGGGCGTACAATTGTGAAAAATGCTCGACTCATTGTGTTTCATTGACTCCATTAATTTGCACCGGTTTTTGGGCCATCTGGTTTGCCAAATTTATTAGGGTCCATATCTGGGCCGAGTTCTAATTTCTTATGGCCTGGAGCATAATTTCACCATCTCTTTGGTATAGGTGAGCCTGGTGGCCATGTTGCCAGTTTCTGTACTTACTTTGGGTGGTTTTAATAGCCTCTTTTTTATTCGGTACTTGGGATGCAAGAATAGCTCTTTTTGTGGTTCTGAGCCAAATGTTCATCTCCCGTACCTCGGGGCTGCATTCATGTCTTGGTTTGAACTTTGTAGAACCAGGAATTTTGTTACAAGCCTGATACAAATTAAGATGACTTGTATATGCATGCGAAGAGGATGACATTATATTGTTCGCAAGAGATATTAGAGCATCTCTGTTCCAATTGTATCCAGTTCACTCATTATTCACCATCAATGGTTGTTGATATGTGCACTTGCTATTGTTACTCATTGTCTGGTGTTCTATCCAATGTAACACTAGCAGTTCATGATCGCTATTATTCTCTTTCTCTACGGTGAACTTCACCACCTTGTTAAAAGTGTTCCTTTCGATATAAATATAATTGATAATGGAAGCACTCTTAGATCGATGCCAGGTACATTGGGCTGGAATATCACCTGGGAGAGAACCATTGTACATTACGTAGTTTCTTTCCTCCATTATAGTTCGCCATTTCTTAATGGTTATACTTTCACTGTCATTTTTTGATGTTAACACATGCATATTCAAGTCACCTGCTATGATGGTCATTGTAATTTCAGGGCCAAAGGCTATGATATTTAGCAGATGTTCAAAATCGGACAGAAACCTTCTATCTGTGATCCCAGCAGGATTATGATAGACATTTATTATGTCTATAGAACCACCAGGACGTGTCGCTCTTACCGTCAACAGGTACAAATTCGGGGCAACCCATAATGAAATATTCCAATTTTTATGGTTTTTAATCGCAACCAGTAGGCCCGCAGATGGCCGACCACGCGCTGCAGATTTTGCTGCATGTAACACTATCGAATGGTTCTCCTAAATGGGTGTCTCAATGAGCCATGTTTCCTGCAGTAAAACGATGTCATACACCCCTAAAAAGTCAGCATTGGGTCCAAACAAATGTGAAGAACCACGTGTATTACAACTAGAGACTGATATGACATTTTGATCGAACTCCTGGAGTGGTTATGATCGTGGTGTCCACTCTTTTCGCTGAAACTTATTTTTAGAAAATGTATTCTGTCTCTGTGATTAAAACTGTGTTTGGTTAGATTGTGCCTTTCCGGCATTGTTAGCGAGGGAGTTATTAGACAAGCATTGTTTATCTTTGAAGGCGCATGGAGTTGGGTCAAGCACCAAAAGAAAACCCATCTCAAATAACTCCATGCATGCTTGCCATAAAGCATTCCTCACAAGATTAGACTGCATCCACAATCATACAACTGACGGATTGTCATCATTTAGAAATTCAAATTGTTCAAAATCTAAGGAGCCAATTTCATACAATCCCTCTATTTCTTCACATATTGCCAGGATACTGGCCCTATTCAGCACATATAGTTTAAAGGGAGCAGCACAACATTTTACAATCAGCCTGTGGTATTTTTTCCACTTATGAACATCAACATTAGCAGACTTAGATACCAGACCATGTACTAACCCACCGTTCTACTTTTCCACCATGCATTCACTCTCCTGTGCTCCATTCTCAAATGTATCCACTGTATTGAAATTAACACTCTTTACCAGTTCCTTTGATCTATTCGTAGGCGTTTTTACTCGTTGGTCCTGATTTGTAATGTGTGAAAATATTTTTCAATAGCAGTAGCAATCTGGATACTAATGTTAACATCAGGCCCCACATTCCCATTGCAAGGGACCTCTGGGGCAGAGTCGATGGCCATTGCCATTTGCTTGTTTTCTGGGTCATTTGGACTATCAGCAAGGGAGTGACTTGTACATCGCCCATTTGTTCCTTTCGCATAGTGTCTGTCTGCAGAGTCAGTTGGAGCCTCTCTACTGTCTAAGGAAAGCTTTCTTACTTCAAGATTGTAACATGCTTGAAGGTCACGTTCTTTACTCAATACTTCATTACCCATCTGTGTTGGATGACCCAATCCTCGCATATGAATAGGTTTTATGGAAGTGGCCACCTGTGTATCTCTAGAAATTCTATTGATTTTTTTTTTGTTTTCTTCCCAAACTTGGTGTTATTGTTTTTTTGCAACATGACATATTTTTCAATTGATTTATCTGTTTGGGCTTTAAGGTCATCGAGAATTAAAGCATGTGTTGAAGCTACAGCATCAGAACTAGAGAGGGCAAGGCCACTTTTTGGTTCAATGGTTGTATTGATCCAGCAGCATCGGAAGCCAGAGGGGGCAAGACCACTATTTGGTTCAGAGGTTGTATTTCTCCTCCCTCTTTGACTTCAGCTGGCTGAGCGACTGGGGGACCTTTGTCTGCCTCTTCAATCACAGCCACCAAGTCAGTCAGAGGGGAGTATTCACTCACTGTCGTTGTTAGTCTAGGGCATGGGTGCACAACATACGGCCCGCGGGCCAGTTGCGGCCCGCCATGCTCTTTTGTCCGGCCCGCGAGGCACAAAGGCTTTCCTAATGGAGGGCGGCCCGCGGCCGCCCTCCATTAGGAAAGTCTTTGTTGTCTTCCGGGCCGGACAAAACACTGGCCGTCATTGGCTCAGCACACATGCACCACGTTGCTCTAACGAGCCACGTAGTGTGTGTGTGCTGACCCAACGGAGGGCCAGCACTACGGCTGGCGTGGTCCCTAAGGCTTGATGCCGGAAGGCATTTCAGCCTTGGACCACGCCAGCCGTAGTACGAGTCCAGCGTTCCTGCTTACCTGCCGCTTACCTGCCTGCCTTCCAGCACGTCTCCGGTAAGTGGTCTGTTTGCGTTTGTGTGTCGGGTCTGTTTTACTTTATGTTTGTGTGTGTATGTTGCGATGGGGGATGGGGGGGGTGTCGGATGTGTATGAATGTTGGAATTTGAATGTATTTTGTGTGTGTGTTGAGATGCGGAGATGGGTGTCGGATGTGTATGAATGTTGGAATTTTAATGTATTTTATGTGTATGTTGAGATGCGGGGGTGGGGGGTGTCGGATGTGTATGAATGTTTTGATTTGAATGTATTTTGTGTGTGTGTTGAGATGCGGGGATGGGTGTCGGATGTGTATGAATGTTGGAATTTGAATGCATTTTATGTGTATGTTGAGATGCGGGGGTGGGGGTGGGTGTCGGATGTGTATGAATGTTTTGATTTGAATGTTTTTTGTGTGCTGAGTTGGGGTTGGGGGGGTTCGGGTCTGTGTGTGTGCTGATTTGGGGGGTGGGGGTTCAGGTCTGTATGGGTGCATGTGTGTGTGCTGATTTGGGGGGTGGGGGTTCAGGTCTGTATGGGTGCATGTGTGTGTGCTGAGTAGGGGGTGGGGGTTCGGGTCTGTATGGGTGCATGTTTGTGTGTGTGCTGATTTGGGGGGTGGGGGTTCGGGTCTGTAAGGGTGCATGTGTGTGTGCTGAGTTGGGGGGTGGGGGGTTCGGGTCTGTATGCGTGCATGTGTGTGTGTGCTGAGTTGGGGGGTGGGGGGTTCGGGTCTGTATGGGTGCATGCTTGAGAATGTGTGTGCTGCGTTGGGGGCGGGGGTTCGGGTCTGTATGGGTGCATGCTTGAGAGTGTGTTTGGGGTATAGTGTTTGGTTGGGGGTGAGGGGGCCATGGGGCATAGTGTTTGGTTGGGGGTTAGGGGGGTGAGGGGGCCATGGGGCATAGTGTTTGGTTGGGGGTGGGGGCCATGGGGCATAGTGTTTGGTTGGGGGTGAGGGGGCCATGGGGCATAGTGTTTGGTTGGGGGTTAGGGGGGTGAGGGGCCATGGGGCATAGTGTTTGGTTGGGGTGGGGGTCATGGGGCATAGTGTTTGGTTGGGGGTGAGGGGCCCATGGGGCATAGTGTTTGGTTGGGGGTTAGGGGGGTGAGGGGGCCATGGGGCATAGTATTTGGTTGGGGGTGGGGGCCATGGGGCATAGTGTTTGGTTGGGGTGGGGGTCATGGGGCATAGTGTTTGGTTGGGGGTGAGGGGCCCATGGGGCATAGTGTTTGGTTGGGGGTTAGGGGGGTGAGGGGGCCATGGGGCACAGTGTTTGGTTGGGGGTGGGGGCCATGGGGCATAGTGTTTGGTTGGGGGTGAGGGGGCCATGGGGCATAGTGTTTGGTTGGGGGTTAGGGGGGTGAGGCGGCCATGGGGCATAGTGTTTGGTTGGGGGTGGGGGCCATGGGGCATAGTGTTTGGTTGGGGGTGAGGGGGCCATGGGGCATAGTGTTTGGTTGGGGGTGAGGGGCCCATGGGGCATAGTGTTTGGTTGGGGGTTAGGGGGGTGAGGGGGCCATGGGGCATAGTGTTTGGTTGGGGGTGAGGGACAGGGGGCAAAGTGTTTGCTTGGGGGGTGAGGGACAGGGGGCATAGTGTTTGGTTGGGGGTGAGGGGCCCATGGGGCATAGTGTTTGGTTGGGGGTTAGGGGGGCGAGGGGGCCATGGGGCATAGTGTTTGGTTCGGGGTGAGGGACAGGGGGCATAGTGTTTGCTTGGGGGGTGAGGGACAGGGGGCATAGTGTTTGGTTGGGGGTGAGGGGGCCATGGGGCATAGTGTTTGGTTGGGGATGGGAGCCATGGGGCATAGTGTTTGGTTGGGGGTGAGGGGACCATGGGGCATAGTGTTTGGTTGGGGATGGGAGCCATGGGGCATAGTGTTGCACTCCAAGAGTGAACTCAATAATAAAGCTAAAACAGGCACAGTTAGGAGATGTACATCCTTTGCTTTTTTGAGGAAACCTGACTCAACGAAGGCCATACTCCTCTTGGGTAACCCAAACAGCAAACTATAGCAGTCCAAAATAACGGAATGTCCAATCAAGGGTCAATAAAATATATATAATTTAATTAAACAGACGATATACAATAACTAAATCGAAATAAATGATAGCAATGGAAAATGTGTAGTACAAAATGTAAGTTTGAAATGCAATAAAAATCGTTACCCCTCAAAAACATCTTTTTCCATGTGTTTAATACAAATTGGGGGTTGAAAAAGCCTCCTGACATGTCCCGCCTACCGCCCCGCCCACTTTTACTTTTCGGCCCACTATAGCCCTCATGTAAGGTACTTTCGGCCCTCTGTCAAAATCAGTTGTGCACCCCTGGTCTAGGGGTGTTACTCTGACTCGTCTGCTGTATATTCGATTTTAGCTGTGAGAGAGCTACACGCGTTGCTGTATTTAATCTCGACTTTAAGTCGTTTTTACGCACAAATTGCTTGATTCCTCCCCTGGTCTGATTCAATATAAGATTCTGATTTTTACTTTTCTTCTTTGGAGGGCTGTTATCATTGACTTTCTTACGAGGATTATCAAATAGGTTATAGGTTTGGGCCGGTATTGAAATGTCATTATTGGACAAGGACGACTCTTTAACAATGCCTCCCAAAGAAGAGAGTTGCAGCTGCCAATATTTCAATTCCTCGAGAGGCATCTGTAATCAAACAGGGCTGATCCCTCCGTCCTATGTTCACTTCATCAATATTTCCCAAATACTGTGAGCAGCAAACAACTGGTGATCTGACAGAGTCCCTTATATTCGCAGATATCAAAGGAATCACACTCTCACAGACAGCTCCCCTTTTAAGTTCAATGGCCTCCCAATTAGTAATCTTCCCATAATTCCCATACTGCACATTAACATCACCATATTTATCACATTTGAACCCTTTCCCAATTTCTTGCATCCATAGTACTATTTGGTCAAGCTGCAAGTTCTGTTTGGTGATTTTTGCATCAAGGGTATCAAATAGTTTTACGAGTGAAACTATGGTCATGTTCATTGCATTAAGCCTGATTCCTAGTAGGTCCACCTGGAAGGGTAGCGGCGCTGTGTCTCTCAGTGTTCTTTGAGGAGTTAATCGCTCTTCACTAATTGTCCTCCCTAGGGTAGATCCATCCGATGGCGAATTCCCAAATAGGCTTGGGGAATGATACAAGCTATTTGCCTCTATATCAATTTGCGAGGAGGAGGCAATAATCGATATGTCTTCAGTAAGTGAGATGTGATCATGACTCAGGCTTTTATTGGTCAAGCCAATTGTGATTATTTCTGGTGCCAAGTTGTCATTGTCCGTACATATGTCCACTTGACATTCTGCATCTGGGACAACTATGGGTTTTCTCAGCAAGGTTTCATTTTCATCTACGCTCCTCATCTGCGAGTCAGTAATAGATCGATTACATGCTGGTATCGGTGTCTGAACGTCAGACATTTCTGTATTTCCGCAGATATTTACACATGGTTTACAGAACTCTCTTATATCTCCAGCACAGATCTTTTTGTCCGATAAAAAACGATTGGCTCCGGTCATTTTCCTTTTGAGTGCAATATTGGGAAACGGTTTCACCAGTGTTGATATAAGCACACCTGACATGCTTGTCACTTTCAACTGGTTCGGCATACCTGACTTCAAGGTGTACATTACATAATTCGCCGACATATAAAGGCAGTGGGCCTCATTATGAGGTTGGAGGTAGCCATGGCGCTATTAGTGCCATGGCTGCCTCCAAAATTGTTCCGACTCCGGTCTGTTGGATGGAGCAATTACTGACCCATTCCAAGGTCGGCGGAACCGGTAATTCCCCATTCACCAGAGCTATTCCCCATTCCCATTTGAGCCCCCATAGGGCTCAATGGGAAGGGGGAAGGCAGCAATAACGGTACCGCAAATTGCGGTACCGTTATTCACCCCGGTATCCCTTTGCGGGTCCCGTTCCTAACGCCTGGTAAAACAAGGCATTATGGATGGACCCGCAAAGGGAACTCGTAGTAGGGCGGTAAGGGATTACCGGCACCGGTGCCCTTACTGGTGCCGGCAATCCCTTACCGCCAACCTCGTAATGAGGCCCAGTGTCTTTTCACTATATGCCCTGTATTCCTCTAGATTGCGTTATGTTCTGTGAGTAATGTATTTTTTGTCAAATTCTATTAAACGTTGGGGTGACGACTCTCATTAGAGGTTGCAGTTTGCTTAAAGGGAAACTCCACTAACGTAACTGTATTAGCTCAAGTACTCTCAATCAATGTAGCTGCTGATTATAATGTTAGCACTCAAAGGGTTAAAGCTGGCAGTCACGCTAAAGTAGTAAGATGATTTGCGCGATCAAACAGTGAGGGAGTTCCGCACAGTACACTCGCAATCAATGTAGTTGTTTCACCTGCTGCTTAAAGTATTAGCGCTCAAGGGTTAAACCCAGCAGCCACGCTAGAGCAGTAAGATGATTCGCAAGGTCAAACAGTTAAAAAGGTTCTGCACAATGCATGTGCGTTTGAGTTACTGTATGGATATGTCCTTCACTTGTTACATCTAACAAAACTTACCGGGGGTGAACTCCTCACTCCTCTCCCCTCTCCCCTCTCCCCTCTCCCAGACACCAGACACTCTGCTCACACTCTGCTACGCTTCGCTCAGGGGGCAGGTTTTATGACCAATGCGAGCATAGCAGGAGGTGGAGCTTGGTGTCCAGCACAGAGGCACCAGTGTAGTTGTAGTTCTTAGAGGTGCTTTCAATCACAAAACATCTGCGGCTCGAAAATAGCCGATTTTGTAAACAGAGCAAGTTTTCAACAGGTAGTAGAGGTCCAAGTAGGGTCCTCCCAGCACACCAGACACTCTGCTCACACCAGGAGAACACATCTCAAAAACCTACGGGTGTTCTGTGGGATTGTAGCCAGTACTTCTGCGTACTGGTCCCAGGCCCCAAGTGACACTAGGGAAATCTCTGCAAGAGCACCGAACGTGATTCCTTCAGAGGAGGGGAGGACAGTGGCCTCACCTCAGGCATGATGTAAGGGTAGTTCAGGCTGACAGCCTGGACTCCAAGTGCCTTACCTTTACACTTGGGGTCACCCTTCTTGTGGTCCAGAGCCCCACAGTCCCAACAAGTGCCAGGAATGTGGGGTACGGTACTGGAGCCACTGGCCCCCTGCTTTGCAGCAGGCGGACTACTACTCTTACTCCCACCCACATAGGACTTATCTCACAAGATTTCTGGGTCTTAGGAGAGGAAGATTTTGGTTTAGTCGACTGTGACTGCTTTTGGGACTCCCCAGACTTCTGAGAATTCCCCTTTTCTTTGTCCTTGTCCTTCCCGCTGGGTTCCTTAGGGGACACCTGGTGGGAGACCCACTTGTCACCCAGCCTGGCCAGCTTAAAGGGATCCAAAATGTTCTGGTCAGCAACATACTGACGCAGATCTGGTGAACAGGCTTTTCTGAAAAATGCTCAAAAATTCAACAAATGTTTTCACCTTATAATCATCAATCCACCCCATCATGTTCATATGTGGCACACTCACCTAGTCAACCCAAGACACATTCTCTATTTTCTTATATTCCCTGAACCTTTTAAGGTATTGGGTAGGTGTCTTGCCGAACATGGCAATCAAAGCAGACTTCATGCATACTGACCCCTTTCTTCCACACTCAGTTTCAGAATAGTCATATCCAGTCTCAGGCACTCTGCTTAACAAACACTTAGCCCAATCTCTCTTGTCAACATCATGGATTCCACACGCCATTGCAAACGCTTGAATCCAATGGAGGATATCAGAATCCTCCATATACACACCAACCAAATCTTTCATGAACTTGTTGGCTGGGGACCTGATACTCTCAACTGGTTTCGCTGAAGTCTCCACTCTAGCATTCTCTAGCTGGATTTTCTGACATTCAGTGTCCTTGTTTTTAAGTTCAATGTCCTTGTCTTTGAGTTCAAGATCCCTATTCTTTCGCACCCTGAAACATTTGTGTATAGGCGCGTTATAAATGCCATATCATATCATATCACTTGCTGTGCCAACTCCTCTTTATTAAGCTTAGCTTCAGTTTCCAACTTTTTATATCCAAATTTCATACTCAATAATTCAAGTTCCAAGGCATCCGATGGAGATACACTGCTGTTTTTTTAGAGAGGCAGCAGGAGAGGTGGCATTCCCAGAATCAGATTCCATAACAACCCCAGAGGCAGGGGCCTCAATGGTTGCATTTCCCCAACCCCCCCATCATCAAGAGCTTCACAATTAGTCTGGTAGTCCACCAGGGCAGCTATCAGCTCAGCCCTAGACGTATCCTCAAAGTCTAACTCCCTGGCTTCACAAGCACTCTGGAGAGCCTCTAAGCTCATCAGTTAATTTACCATTCGAAATAGATTCCATTGCATGTAATGTAGTTATCTAGTACACAACTAAACCTCACTTTCAACAAAGTGTGGATATTTTGTAAGTGGCAAGGTTACACACTGATTCTTAAAACTATTAGCATCCCACCACTGCCACCAGTGTAAAGGCTGGAGGGGGGTATCTGTACTCCTGCTCCCTATATGGCAGAGTAGAAGCACAGACAGACCATCCACCTTATGGCGATTTTGCGATTTGCAAAAAAATCGCAAAATTTGCCATTTCCCGCAATTGCCGCTATAAATCATTAAATGAGCACGAAAAAGACACGTTAGTTTAGTGTGTCTTTTTTTCACACTCATTTAATGATTTAGAGCGAACACAGCTGACTGCTGATTGCAGCAGCTTGAGGGTTAACACCTCCGGCTCTGCGTTGCAGGTCCAGGATTGGGGGAGGGTCACGCAGGCCTGGGAGATGCACAGCATTTGGCTGTGACCCCAGGCACCTCCAAGGCTCTTTGAGTGCCCGCCCTGCAGAGCTGACAGAGTTGGTGAAGCGTAGCCAGGTAAGTACTGGCCTGTCCGCTCATCTGCCCCCAACTCAGAGCACCCAAAGAGGCCACTGGACTGTTTTCATTACTGGCGCTCGACAGGAAAGTAAACTACTTTCCTGTCGAGTGCCGGAAAAGAAAGCATAAACTTAATGCTTTCTGACGCTCGTCTACAATTGGTATCATGCAGCCCAGCCTCAAGGCTGCTGGGCTGCATGATACCAACGCTCGTAGCTGTATCCGTTTCAAATTGCTTTACAATTGGTATCATGGGCTGCATGATACCAATTGTAAAGCAATTTGAAAACGAATACAGCTACGAGCGTTTGTATCATGCAGCCCAGCCTTGAATGAAGGCTGGGCTGCATGATTCCAATTGAAGACTCTCGTAGCTGTATTAATTTCAAATTGCTTTACAATAATTGTAAAGCAATTAGAAAAGAATACACCTACGAGCGTTTGTATCATGCAGCCCAGCCTTCAATCAAAGCTGGGCTGTATGACACCAATTACGCACAAAATTGGGTGTTTAAATTTATGAAAGGCAAATGCCATTCGTCCTGTGCAATTTTGGTGGTTATGCAAAGCCAATTTAATGATATATGCATATTTCACCTTGATATGCTAGTTTCTGATGACATCACATGCCATTGCATTTGTTGATGAGTCCCCCCACTTTAATTTGTAGGACTTGACCCCTGGTAGTGTTGTGATGTTTCATTTCTGTTTGTGGGTGTGTTAAGTCACCATGTGTGGGTGGCATAACCAAGGAATAATGACCACCCAAGAGAGTTCATTGTTAGGCTAGGTATTATGGGCTTGCAGTTACCGCCACTGCATTGCCCTGTGTCTTGGGCCTCATGGATTCCTTCCATGGAGAAGTGTAGAGTTGTTCCCCCTCTCTCCTGGGGTCATAGGACAAGCGAACAGCAAACCTATGGGCTTCAACCAGGGTTACACTTTTGAACTCAAGCCTATCTGTGTATTTGCTTTCCACTTGTCTGCTGGAAGTAGTGGCACAGCACCATTTCCATGGAGCTGATCAGGCAATATCCCCCCTCCCCCACCACAATCCAAAATGTTAGGCTGTGGTGACTCCACCTGGCTGTCCTACAGAGCGTGGTCAGACAGAACACAACATTTTGTTCCACACTAACAAAAGCCTTGCAATTACTTGGTTTTAGGCTAAAAAAGATGTTAAATGATATATTTTTCAACGTTAGAAAATACCGCAAAAAACGCAGTTGTGTGCGCAATTCTTTTCTTTTTTGTGCCACAAAATTTTCCATTTCATGCCGCAATTTTCTGGACGGTCTGCACAGAGCACCCCAGCCAAGGTTCTCTGTTCAGTAGCTGTGGATGAGCAACCAAGGCTTAAGCTCTCAGGAGTTGATGTGGACTGGTTCTTAAGCACAGTGTACCCCAAGCACCCACAAAGGAATGTCCACACACTATGTTAGTGATAACAGTTCTTTATATAAATAAGGTTTCAATTATATACACAATCACAATAACACACTTTGTGCTCAGACAATTCGAACCTGGTACATATATATAGTCTCAATGTGGTAGCACAATTACTTCTTAGATTACATTAAAATGCATCAACTGTAGACAGGTTCAAATTGCATACAAAACAAATAGACTTAGGAGAAAAACAAGTTGGTTAGACAATTGACAGACTACTGGCCCTGATACCTAGCCACAGTTCTGTGAGGATCCCCCCACCTGAGTAACCTGTAAATTAAAGTAATAAACAAGTCCAGTCCATATATTGTCTATAACAGTCTTATTTCCTTCTATGAAAGTTCTACTACCCCAATGTAGCTGATTTGGCAGATTTCAACATCGGGTCGTCGACGGATCCTTCTTGAGTGACTCCCGCAGGAGCCATGGATCGTCGAGATCCCACGAAGAAAAGGATATACACAGGCGGCGAGGTAGCAGCTTCGGTCCTGGCGGTGCTCGTCGACGATCGGTCCTGGATGTCCTGCGGAGATGAGGTGTGTGGTTTACCTCGACGACGATAGTTTGTTGCCGCAAAGAGTAAATGAAGAACTTTGGCCAAGCAAGGGCGTTGGGTCATCAGTGTCTGGAGTCAACGACCTGGACGTGACCACGGCTGGCTTCCGGATCTTCGTTGGCGTCTCTGAGGTGTTTGGGTGGCGGGAAACCCACTGCCAGATTCTCCTCGGTTCGTCAGCGAACTTGACTTTCTCTGGTGAGACAAATTGGTCGACGGTGACGAGCAAGAGAGTCCTGGATGCAAATGTCTTAGACAATGCAGCGTGGCAGCTCCGGTCGACGATGATCGACGGTGATGGACTTCAATGTCCAGGCGCTTCGCTTTGTAATTCCGCAGGGGTCCCCGTCTCCGGTCGGCAGCCTTTCAAGGACTGATTTCCACAGAGCCGTGGCAAAGGTTAGCTGGTGCACGATGATGCCTCGTAGCTTGGGAAGAGTTCTCCTAGTCAGGTCCTCTTTTGGATCAGTTCCTTGATGGTCACACATCTTTCACATTACAGAAGGACAGCATCAGTAATTCTTCTTCTTCCAGCGGGCCTCAAAGTTAAGCATCAGTTTCAACTTCATCTCCTGAATGATTTTCATCAGTGACAGGCCCCCAGATATACTGTTTGGGCTCTCATTCACTCTGCTGGGTCACACTCAGGCAACCAATTGGTCAGAAGGGCATTCATGCAGGCAGGCAGCCAATCACTCAGAAGAGTATTCGGCAGGCCGGCAGCCAATCAGGCTCACCTTCCATTCAGGCCATTCATTTCCCTCCAGACACTCACAACAAGGAATATGTATTGCAGCAGGTAAGCATACTGCCTCTGTCCCCACAGGCCATCTGTACCCCCTCTGGTCCCCCTGTGATGTTCCCATGTGCCCTCCCCCCTTGTCACACACAGGTGTTGCCTGTTTTGCTTGATTCTTCTACCCTGCTTCAACCCCCTTCAGCCTACTTCTGCAGGAATCTGTCCTGATACATTCTGGTTTCACCATCACCGTCTTGTGGCCAATGCTGGATTTGACTTTTATGGACTTCATTCATTCACGGTGTGTCACCCTTTCTCAACTCTCATTCTGAAATTCCTTTGCATCTTGTACTCATTGTAGCCCTGAATCATGCTGTTCCTATCTTCATCTTGTATCCTGGCTTGCAACATTATGTGCCCAATTTGCTCATCCCTCTTGCTTCTCCACTCTTTTTTGACTGCTTGCTCTCTGTTCTCTCCTCCTCTCCCTTTTCCTATCTCCTCCCCTCCTCCCCTTACTTTCTTCTATGCACTTACTCTATCAGAATTGTCCCTGGACCTAGTATGATAGCAACATTGTCTGTCTTCTCCCCCTACCCTTACTTGTCCCCCCATCCAGCACTATCTGAAATGTTGTCAGGCCTAGTACGATAGTCGCTTGTTTTGTTCCTCCACTCCCTTTCTGCACCCCTCTCCCTCACCTTTTGTTTTTCTCCGGCTCTACCAGAAATGTCGTTGGGCCTAGTACGGTAGACGCCTGTCTGTTTCCATTTCCTTCCCACGCTGTCTTAGCTCTTGCACTATCTGAAATGTCGTCAGGCCGAGTACTATAGTTAATTTCACATCCTTACTGTTCATGGCCTGTGAGAATGTCATTGTATTTTCCCTTGTTCCCTCCCTTGCCTTGAAGCGCTTTGAAACACATTGTCTATAGGCGCTATATAAATAAACTATCATATCATATCATATCATATTGAGACATGTACCCAGTCATTCAGCACTCCACACTGCATTTATACCAGTTTCAGGCAGAGCTGTCTCATTCATTGTGTTTCCTCCCAGAAACCAGACACCCATAACATGAAGTGCATATTGGTCACACACTCCATTCACTGTGGCTACTGGTCAAACACATGGCCGTGCCATGAGATTTCTCGCTTGTCCTTTTGCTATCTTGTTCTTTAGCCTTCTTCCTGGCCTGAGAGGTCAGGAAAATCCTTGTAAGGACTTCAGGTGCCCGGGAAAGCAGGAGCTTTTGGCTGGCTACTGGAGGGCTGTGTGTGTTTGCTGGCAGGATGTGGGCTGGGACTGTTTGGTCCTAATACACAAACTGATTTCAGGCTGCCTGATTCATGGACTTATTTGCGTGGAAAATGCAGATTTGCGCGCCTTTCTGCCCGAAAATCCTCATACTTCAAACAGGGATTTTCGGGCAGAAAGAGGCGCAAATCTGCATTTTTCACGCAAATAATTCCATTAATCAGGCTTAGTGTGTCTGAGTGGTATGCATGAATTTCCCACCAGTGGTCCTGATTGGACTTAGTTGGAGTTTCAGCTTTTAACTAGCTTTTAGGATAAGAAGAGGACCCCTGCACCCATTCTTCAGAGATCCTGGAGAAACCTCAAGGAGCCAAGTATCCTGTCCAGCTGTAAGACCCGCAAAGAAACCTGAGACCTGACTGAAGGAGGTATGACAACCAATTTCTGCTGCTGTCCTGGAGAAGCCCCGTCTTGCTCGTGATCTTTAGCAGTCCTGCGATGCAGTTGTGACCATTGGAGTGGAGGGACCATCTATTCCTGACGTCTGCTCGGTGCCCTGCCAAAGGAAGTCTTCGGAAGTGCCCTGGAACCATCTTGTGGCTGACCAGCTTTGATTTTGAGCTAACGTGCTGCCGGCATTACCATTCTGAGATTCAGCCTGAAACTTGGTGGATACTCAGCTGGCCCTACAAGGCTAACCCTTGTGAGATTTCAGCATCCTAGCATCGAGGGGACCCAAGATAGGAGGGAAGGTCCACCCGCAGCTGCTGAGTCCTTTTACGTCACCGTGCTGCTGTGACCACTATCCGAAATTGCTTACCTGACCAGAGTCCAGTCCTGAGAGGGGTCCTGCATCGTGCTTTGCCGCATTCTTCAACCGAGAGTCCTTGCAACAGTGAAAGACACCAACCAGAGATCAGCTCAAACCTGCAACCCCTGTGAATCGAGGACAGAGACTTTTGGTGTGAAAAGCAATCTCGGACCATCTTCCTTTGTCATGCCAAGTCTGGGTAAGAATTGGAATACAGGGGTAAGTTACAGAGTTTATAACCTACCCCTATACTCCCATTATAAGTCAATGGGCTTATAATAAACCTTAATTATAACAATATTAGCTTTGCCATTGCTTGCTTGTGCAAGACATCTGGCTGTTGGGGCTGCTTTTGGGCATTAGTCTAACTTGAACCCTAACAACCCTTAACTGGACCCCAGAGACCCTACCTGCATTTTTTCCTGCTTCATAACTTCTGTGGAACTTTTACCTGAACTATTGGGCAAAAGGCCCTAGATAACTTACGGCTGGACAATTTTAGTTAATGATTATGTCTGTGGACCTAAAGTGCATAATATTGATCTAACCTTTTCTTTGCAGGAGTTTCTGATACTATTATGCCCTATGACAAAGTAAATATATGTATGTATTTAGTTTTCTAGTGTTGTATGATAACTCTACATGCTAGTAGTCATGTTTCATAGTGTGTTTTGGCAATAAATAAATAATGGTATTTCTATACATCCTGACTGTGTAATCTGTGATTCCCATTGTGTGACCTCATTGTGGAACTTTTACAAGCTCATCACCACTGAAGAACTTAGCCTAGTCTGCCTATCACTGCTACCCAAAACTGGTTTGGCTACAGCTTCCCAGAGTTGTTTCTGTCACAATATAGGGTGGCCTTCTATACATCTGTCAACTAGGCCAGAGTATAGAAAATCAGTCCTAACACCTGGTGTCTCTGGCATTCCACCATGGTGGTAACCAATCTGTATGCAGTTGCCTGATATCTCTTTCTCCAGCAGGGTCATGTAGTAGACCCTGGTCTGGCAGGGGAGTCCATCGCCATGGAGATGTGCAGGGATGTCCGTTCATGCTTCTCCCCCGCCGTGGCCCGCATTCATGAGGGTGCTTGTGCGGCCAGTATCAGAGTGAGCCTGCAGCCCCCTATGGCATCCGCTGCAAGAAACAAAAGATGAAGAAAATGGTGCAGCCACAGCTGCAAGAAAAATAAGGGACCACTCGCCTGAGGAGAGACTTGTGCTGCCCCCAGGGGAAGGAACTGAGCAGAAGCAGCCTGTGCCACATCGAGGACGAAGGACCCCTGCTGTGTGGCCAGTCATCATGGAGGAGGAGATGAGGTGAGCAGCATCCACCGCACAGGAAAAGAGAAGGGCCGCCCAACCAGCCTGCCGGTCACTTGACCCCATCTGCGCCTCTGAGTCAAGAGGGTGCTCGTGCGGCCGGGATGAAAGAGAGCCTGCAGCCCCATGCGCTGCCTGCCATCAAGGTTTCCTCGCGAGTTCCTGGTTGAGGGAGAACATTTTGTACTGCGCTGCCGCCGGAGCCCCCACTGAGATCCCGGGCCCTGCAGCAGTGAAATAAAGCTCCAGAATCAGAGATGTCAGACAGAAAATAATGAACAGATCATCCGCACTGGAGCCCCTAAGTATTCCCGGGCCTGGTGGTGAAGATAATGCAGCGCTCTGGTCTGGAGCGGTGAAGTGAAGTACAGAGGCTGCCTGCTTCCGCAATTATGCAGGCAACACTCTGCTGTACTGGCAGTCCCAGATGCAGCAACACCGGGCCACCAGCTGTGAAACCAACAGCTCCATGCCGGAGCAAAAGTGAAAGGTGTTACAGGGTCAGAGCAAGGAAAGTGAGAGTCCCGACCCGGGAGGTGGTGAATGCTTTGAAGTGCTCCGGGCTGAACAAAGTGAAGCAGAAGCGGCTCACAATGTGATCCCGGGCTGACCAGGTGGTGAAAAGTAAAGAGCTCTTTGTTGGAGCAATGTAGACGTGCAAAGTGCCCTTGTAGATTCCGGGGCGGTTGGCAGTAAATTGTAATAAGCTCCTCGTCGAGCAATCACAGACATGGGAAAAGGGCCCCCTGTAGATCCCAGGCCCGGTGGTGAAACAACAGATATGCCGGTCCATGGAGTATCCAACCAGGAGAATGCTGCCCAACAGGCCAGTAGTCCTGGTCAACCCTATACCAGTTGTCTTGCTGCCTGCACCAACAAGTCAGGCCAGTCAACAGATTTGTGGCAGTGAATAAAAGGAGTTGAAGCAATGCAGACGCCTGTGTGTGGGTGCACCATTAGCAGATAAGCCCTGCAACTAGGCTGGTTGATGTCTGAGGGGGAAGAAAGAAATACCAACAACCACTGACTGTAGCAGTGCCCGTCTGGAGTATGTGACGAGCTCGGTTTCATAGGCAACCATGCCACCTGTGTCACCCAGCCTGCATAGCAAGTGGTCTCATCGCCCTGCCTGGTGTGCGCTGTGCCGGGCCCGCTATCCATGGACCAGGCTGATGTGGCCTGAGTGCAATTCCAGCCAGCCCTGAACTGGGACACCACCTGCAAGTGGCCTCAGTAAAGAACAGTTACGTGAGGCTGTGATCCCGCCATTTGTAAGTGTGCTCTATGTGGTGCCAGCAGCTAACAAAGGCGTCATTCAGTGGTTGCAGTTCCACACCCCAGGTTAATAAAGGGTTTTATAACATGTGGTTGCAACTGTCACCTGTGGGTTATGTGTTGAAATGTTTTGTATGTTTATAAACATGTGAGCCCCATGTGTGTAGTAGTGGCATGTCCTATTTGTTGGTCCCATGACTCTGAAGTAGCCCAAGTAATGTCGTTCTGTAAGCGGGGGACCATTGTAGAGATATCGCGAGACCCTGTCTCACGAGATCTCGGCCGCGAGAAGCGGAAGTGAGGCCCCGAGGCTTCCCGCGCGCATACGATGGGAGCAGAGTCATGGAGCAAGACGGACCTCCCGTGTGCTTCTCCCCTGGACTGGCAATTGGGCCCTCAGCAGGACTGAATGGACATTCCTCCACCTAAACACCATCAGGACCAGTTGCCCTATGGTGCCACAGAGCAGTATATGAATATTTACCAGTGGTGTGTTAATCCAAAAGGAAGTTTCACTGCAGCCACACAGCCTCTGTATTATTAATTTCAGTGATTATACTACATAATTGGCAACGAGGATAACCACTGAATCCAACGCAGCAACATGCAAGGAGCCACTCCACCACTGCCCTTCCTGCAAACTCCAGGTAGGCCAACCATTCTATGGCCGCAATGGAAACCTTTGTTCACTACATACGTGGAGGCTATGGGCGGTGCAGGCTACTCGGCGGCAAGAAGGAGGGCAATGTTACTAAATGACCTGGGCGTCAAAGGGCAAAGGGTGTTTGAGAGCCTCACCCCAGAGCAAGTGGACGATGACAACGATGATGTATTCAAGGAAACCGTAAGAAGAATTATCAAGAGGTTCGCCAGCAAAGAAAATACCGTCCTACACAGGATATGGTTTTATAGCCGCAAGCAGGAAGCGTCAGAACCTGTGGATGACTACGTTACCAAATTGCGTGAGTTAGTGGCGCTATGCAACTTTTGAAACAATGCGGAGAGCCTCATATGTGACATGCTGGTGGTCCATACCAACAGCAGGAAGGTGCAGGACAAGTTCATTCTTGAAAAAGAACTACTGCTGGAAAAAGCAATTGAAATAGCAAAAGCGGTTGAAGAGACGGCAGGTAGAAGAAAAGAATTCACAAACAACCACAGCCGGCCGAGGTGCATGCAGTGACCTTCCGCCCATAGAAGGAGAGGCCAGTCCCTGATGCCAGTGAAGGTAAATGGGAGAGGAAAGATTTGTTAAAGTGCCACAGGTGCACCAGCCCAAAGCATTTAGAGTTCGACAAAGAGTGCCCGGCAAGAGACAAAGAGTGCTCGGTATGTAAGAAGATTGGACACTTTGCAATTGTATGCCGGTGGCGCAATAGAAAAGTCTCCTACGTCAACGCCGATGGTAGTGCGGAGAGGGAATCGTCCTCCGAAGATGAAGGGACACCTACCGTTATAATGGTGAACAGTCCACGGGCCAGAAGAGAAAAGCCTCATTGCGCAATCAAAATCAATGGCCGGGAAACAAGAGTCATGGATGACTCTGGCTCTGACCTCACCATAAAACCCCTGCGCACCTACAAAGAGATGTTGGGAACAGAGACAGTCCAAGTGCTCAGCACGCGACACAAGCCCACAGTGTTCGGCGGTGCGTCAGTAGACTTGCTGGGTTACATCAAAGGGAGAGTGGAGTTCAAAGGAAGAGAAACGACCACCAAAGTTTACTTCAGTCAGGAAGGCCCAGCAGTACTAGGGTGGGATGAACAGGCAAAGCTGAAGATCAAGTTAGACCCGAGCACAGAGGACCAAGTACTGTCTGTCAGTTTGGGAGGGCCGCCAGTGGAAAAAAGAGACTATCCCAAACTATTTTCTGAAGAACCAGGACACATTAAGGGCTTTGTCCATAAGATTCTACTCAAGACCAACGCTGTTCCAGTCAAACACAGAGTAAGACCAAGAGACATGCTCAGAAACCAATTGGACAGAATGAAGATAGATGGCACCATTGAAGAAATCGAAGCATCAGAATGGCTGAGCCCGGTAGTACTCATTAAGAAACAAAATTCACAAGAACTAAGAGTATGCATTGATCTTCGCAGCCTAAACTTGGAAGTCATCGCGGACAGCTACCCTCTACCGAGTATCAACAAACGAATCCTCATGATGAAGGAGGCCAGAGTGTTCTCGAAATTAGACATGAGAAATGCGTATCATCAAATACAATTACACAAAGAGTCCAAGCCACTCACCGTGTTCCTCACTCCATTTGCCACTTTTCAATTCACAAAAATGCCTTTTGGCCTATCGTCCGCAGCCTCAGCGTTTCAACGCATGATGGACGCCCTGTTACGAAACGTCAGAAACGTGTCCTATTTTCAGGATGACATCCTAGTATACGCAAAGGACGAGCAGACACATGATGCCACGTTGAAAATAGTTCTCACCTAGCTTCAAGAAGCGGGAGTAAGGTTGTGGTATGAGAAATGCATATTCAGGGCAAAAGAAGTTGAATATTTGGGGTACAAGATATCGGAGCAAGGCATAAGTCCCAAGCAAAACCTACTACAGGCTATAATCAAAGCTCCCGAGCCCACCAACAAAGATGAAGTGAGGTCATTCCTCGGGCTGGCAGAATATTATGCAAAATTCATCCCCAAATTCTCTGAAACCTCTGTGCCGCTCCGCGAACTTCTCAAAAAGGGGTCAGAGTACACATGGCAAGAAGCCCAAAAGAAAGCGGTAGAAAGCATCAAACGCCACATAGTGGAAGCGCCGTGCTTGCAACCGTTTAACCCAGAGTAGAACACTGTCATAACCACGGACGCCAGTGCATACGGTTTAGGAGCTGTACTCACCCAGAAAAAGGGTGACACGGAATATGTGGTGGCATTCGCCTCCAAAGCCCTATCGTCAGCTGAACAGAACTACTCCACCATCGAGAAGGAGATGCTGGCATGTGTGTGGGCAGTGGAACACTTCAGGACATACGTGTGGGGCACCAGGTTCAAGTTAGTCACTGACCACAAGCCCCACCACATGCTGAGTCCAGGGGGCACCAAAGTGTCAACACCCAGATTGGCACGCACAGCAGCCAAACTGCAAGAATACACCTTCGAGGTACAACACATCTCGGGGTGGAAGAATTCGCGGGCACACTTTATGTCAAGATTACCAGAATGAAAGTACCACCACCTTCTTGCAGGAAGAATGCATAGTACCATCCATCACAGATCTCAAAGCCCCCGACTACCTAGAACTAAGTGAGAGACACTGGATGGACGAAGACGGAAAGGACCCCACCATGGCAAGAATTAGAGAGTGGGTCAGGAACGGATGGCCCGATTAGAGGGCAGTGCCAGAAGGAATGAGACCATATTGGAAAGTAGCAGACCAAAATCTCAGAAACCGATGGCATAATCATGAAAACCGACCAAGTGATTCCGCCCACAGGCATGAGGGAAACCATCCTCTGCAGAGCCCATGCAGGCCATTTGGGGAACACCATGACTCGCCGCAGAGTGAGAGAAACCTACTGGCGGCCGTCCATGGATAAGGAGATCCGCACCATGATCGAGAGATGCCACGAATGTCTCAACAGTGACAAGCGACTGAAGATCAGACAGGCACCCATGATTCCCACAGAAACACCGGAAGCAGTATGGTCAAAGGTGGGACTAGACTTTATAGGACCGTTGGAAGCCATGGCGACCGAGCTTCGCTATGGCATAGTGTTGGTAGACTACTTATCAAAGTGGGTTGAGGCTGAGTTTGTCCCCAACATCATGACTGACACCGTCATTGAAGTACTCACTGCCATCTTTCAGAGGGAAGGATTCCCCAATGAGTTAGTGGCTGACAATGGGGTGCAACTCATATCCAGGGACATGGAACTGTTCCTGAAGAAGCACAATATACATCAGAAGAAAGCGGCGTTGTATGATACCCAAGCCAATGGGCTTGTGGAGAGGGCCAACAGGTTCATAAAGAGAGCCATTCAACTAGCGACTGCATCGGGAATTAATCCCCTCAAAACGACCAAAGAGGCCATCGCAGCCCACAGACTGACTCCAAACGGGATCACCCAAATCTCTCCGTTCCACATGTTGAGAGGGAGGAAAGCAGCCTCCACCCTGGTGCCACCTTGGTTGGCCAGAGTAAGAGAGGACGAGGAGGTAGACATGGCAGAGGTGGTGTGGAGAATAGAGAACAGCAAAACATGCATGAAAAGTTGGAGCGACAGAAGGACAAAACAAAGGTCCGATGTAAACGAAGGAGACTGGATTAAAATATGCTTGCCGACCAAGGACCACGTCACGGGTTCGAGGTTCAGCAGACCTGTGAAAGTAATCCACAGAGGAACCAACCACATCCGCACCGAAGATGGACGCACATGGAACATGGAGAGAGTAGCCAGAAGAGAAGCTGAAAGGAACGAGAGTGAAGCAGATGCACATGCAGGAGAACAAGATGACCAGAAGCAGGATGCCCATGGAGAAAGAAGTGATCGACCGCGAAGGGAACCCAGAAGACCGGTGAGATACAATGACTATGTTCTGCAGTAATGTTTTGCATTATCAGAGGGAGGTGTGTAGAGAGATCTCGGCCGCGAGAAGCGGAAGTGAGAAGTGAGGCCACGAGGCTTCCAGCGCTCATACAATGGGGGCAGAGTCACAGAGCAAGACGGAGCTCCCGTGTGCTCCACCCCTGGACTGGCAATTGGGCCCTCAGCAGGACTGAATGGACATTCCTCCACCTAAACACCATCAGGGCCAGTTGCCCTATGGTGCCACAGAGCAGTATATGAATATTTACCAGTGATGTGTTAATCCAATAAAGGAAGTTTCACTGCAGCCACACGGCCTCTGTATTATTCATTCCAGTGATTATACTACAACCATGTATGTTGTAGAGCACCGACAAGGGCTGGCTTGATGTCCATGGCCGACCCCCCCTACACTAGCCAGCATGGTGCTGATGGCAAGGAGCCGTTGGATGCAGATGCGCTGCAGGTGGTATGGAGTGGGGAATGTCTCTTCTGGCTCCTTCAGAAGCCGTCCTCTCTTATGAATGTCCTCTGAAGGAACATGGGGCGTTTGACGGCTTGGCATAATGTGTACTATATTCTTCTTGGTCTTGCTTCTTTGGTTTCCACATTGTTCCATCGATGCTCACCCTTTTTTTATTATTATTTAGTGATGCTTTTTAGAGTGCGCATGTTCTCTCCTAGTCTCTCTTTTGGCCGCATGCTCTGCTTATCCTCCTTCGGTAGCGACTAGTTCCCATCCGAGAAAAGGACCATAGCAACGGCCCGCCCACTCTTCAACACGTGGTCTGTGATGTCATCCCTGCGATTTCCGTCGGAGCAATGAAGCGGTTCCGGGGCACTTTCTTGCTCCGGATGCAGCGGGATTCGGGAAGCGGGAAAGCTGTGGCTGCTGGTGCAAGGGCACTGAATGCTTTCGGCTTGTAGTGGGCATTTTATTTTGAATACCGGAACGTTTCTATGAGATCCTGGAGCGTCGGACTTCGTCTGGGCAAGGCTCAGGCTGCAGGAGCAGCTGCAATCCGTGTGCTGTTGGCTGGCTGCAAATACAATTAGCATTTTCTTTCGAGATACCATGAACGTTCCTGCAAACCACCAGATTTCCACAGGGAAGCGGGAAATTGCATTTATTTTAAAAATCACGTTCAGCTATTCACCATGGAAGGTATGGAGGGCTAAGGAAAGGAACAGGGAGACAGTGGATTGTGGTGTTTAACTAATCAAAGGGGGCTAATAGAGTAATTTAATCTTTCATGAGGGTGTGTTTAGGATGGGTGGTTTTAGAGGGGTCGACTGCGGCTGAGCATCTGTTGCAAGGGGAAGGAGCATCTTGTTATGAAGGGAGGATGGGGCATTATGGTATTGGTCTAGACTAGAGGGAGGGATGGGGCATCTTGGTTGGGCCTGAATGGTTGGATAGGGCACGCTGGTGTAGGTCTGGTGGGATGGGGCACATTGTTGTGGTTCTGGAGGAAGGGGGCACATTGGTGTGTGTCTGGAGTGAGGGATAGGAACATCGTGGTGTGGATCTGGGGGGAGGGATAGGGACAGTGGTATGGGTTTGCAGGGAGGGTTGGGGTACATTGGTGTGTGTCTGAGGAGGGATGGGGGACATGGGTGTGGGTCTGGAGGGTGGTATGGGCCATCTAGGTGTGGGTTGGGAGGGTAGGATGGGGCATCTTGGTGTGGCTTTGGAGGGAGGTGGTGGGGCACATTCATGTGGGTTTGATGGGAGGGATGGAGCACATTGGTGTGGGTTTAGGGGGAGGCATGTGGCACATGGGTGTGTTTCCAGAGGGAGAGATGGGGCTCAGTGGGTCTTGAGGGTGGTATTGTTCATCTAGGTGTGGGTTGGGAGGGTGGCATGGGGCATCTTGGTGTGGCTCTAGAGGGAGGGGGTGGGGGCACATTGGTATGGGTTTGATGGGAGGGATTGAGCACATTGGTGTGGGTCTGGGGGTAGGGACTGGGCACCTGGGTGTGTTTCCGGAGGGAGAGATGGGGCACAGTGGGTCTGGAGGGTGGCATGGGTCATCTAGGTGTGGCTCTGGAGGGAGGGGGTGGGGCCACATTGGTGTGGGCTAGGGGCAGGGATGGGGCACATGTGTATGTTTCCGAGGGAGAGATGGGGGACAGTGGATATGTTTCCGAGGGAGAGATGGGGCACAGTGGGTCTGGAGGGTGGCATGGGTCATCTAGGTGTGGGTTGGACGGGGCATCTTGGTGTGGCTTTGGATGGGGGCACATTGTGGGATTGGGGGGGTGGTTCATCTAGGTGTAGGTCTGGTGGGCAGGATGGGGCATCTTGCTGTGTGAATGGAGGGATGGTGGCATCTTGGTGGGGTCTGCAATGCATAGGGGCACGTTGGTGTTGGTCTTGTGGCACATTGGTGTGGGTTTGATGTGGGGGCTGGGCACATTTTTTTTGGGTTTGATGGGAGGGACGGGGACATTGGTCTGGGGAGGGATGGCCGCATATTGGTGTGGGTCTGGAAGGAGAGGATGGGGCACATTGGTCTGGGGCATACTAGGATGGGTGGTTTTAGAGGGGGTTGGCTGGGGCTATCTGCGTGTGATTCAGTATCGGCACATGGGCATCTGTTGCAAGGGGAAGGGGCATCTTGCTATGTGTAGGGAGGATGGGGCATTATGGTATTGGTATAGAGGGAGGGATGGGGCATCTTGGGGTCTGGATGGATAGGGGCATGCTTGTGTGGGTCTGGCAGGAAGCGGCACATTGGTGTGGGTCTGGTGGAAGGGGCACATTGGTGTAGGGCTGGAGGGATAGGAACGTGTGGGTCTGAGCAGAGGGATAGGGACAGTAGTGTGGGTTTGGGGGGCATGGGTGTGGGTCTGGAGGGAGAGATGGGGCTCAGTGTGTCTGGAGGGTGTCATGGTCATCTAGGGTTGGGAGGGTAGGATGGGGCATATTGGTGTGGCTCTGGAGGGAGTTGGTGGGGGGCACATTCGTATGGGTTTGATGGGAGGGATGAGGCACATTGGTGTGGGTCTGGGGGGATGGATGGGGCACATGGGCGGGTTTCAGAAGGGAGAGATGGGGCACAGTGGGTCTGGATGTGGCATGGGTAATCTAGGTGAGGGGAGGGTGGGATGGTGCATCTTGGTGTGGCTCTGGAGGGAGGGGGTGGGGGCACATTGGTGTGGCTCTGGAGGGAGGTGGTGGGGGCACATTGGTGTGGCTCTGGAGGGAGGTGGTGGGGGCACATTGGTGTGGCTCTGGAGGGAGGTGGTGGGGGCACATTGGTGTGGCTCTGGAGGGAGGTGGTGGGGGCACATTGGTGTGGCTCTGGAGGGAGGTGGTGGGGCACATTGGTGTGGATCTTGGCGGAAGGATGGTGCACATGGGTGTGTTTCTGGAGGGATAGATGGGGCACAGTGGGTCTGGTGGGTAGCATGGGTCATCTAGGTGTAGGTTAGGATGTTGGGCGGGGCATCTTGGTGTGGCTCTGGAGGGAGGTGGTGGGGCACATGGGTTTGTTTCTGGAGGGAGAGATGGGGCACAGTGTGTCTGGAGGGTGGCATGGGTCATCTAGGTGTGGGTTGGGAAGTGGGACGGGGTATTTTGGTGTGGCTCTGGAGGGAGGTGGTGGGGGCACATTGGTGTGGCTCTGGAGGGAGGTGGTCGGGCACATTGGTGTGGCTCTGGAGGGAGGTGGTGGGGGCACATTGGTGTGGCTCTGGAGGGAGGTGGTGGGGCACATTGGTGTGGATCTTGGCGGAAGGATGGTGCACATGGGTGTGTTTCTGGAGGGATAGATGGGGCACAGTGGGTCTGGTGGGTAGCATGGGTCATCTAGGTGTAGGTTAGGATGTTGGGCGGGGCATCTTGGTGTGGCTCTGGAGGGAGGTGGTGGGGCACATGGGTTTGTTTCTGGAGGGAGAGATGGGGCACAGTGTGTCTGGAGGGTGGCATGGGTCATCTAGGTGTGGGTTGGGAAGTGGGACGGGGTATTTTGGTGTGGCTCTGGAGGGAGGTGGTGGGGGCACATTGGTGTGGCTCTCGAGGGAGGTGGTCGGGCACATTGGTGTGGATCTTGGCGGAGGGATGGTGCACATGGGTGTGTTTCTGGAGGGTGAGATGGGGCACAGTGTGTCTGGAGGGTGGCATGGGTCATCTAGGTGTGGGTTGGGAAGTGGGGCGGGGTATTTTGGTGTGGCTCTGGAGGGAGGTGGTGGGGGCACATTGGTGTGGCTCTCGAGGGAGGTGGTCGGGCACATTGGTGTGGATCTTGGCGGAAGGATGGTGCACATGGGTGTGTTTCTGGAGGGAGAGATGGGGCACAGTGGGTCTGGTGGGTAGCATGGGTCATCTAGGTGTGGGTTAGGAAGTTGGACGGGGCACATTGGTGTGGCTCTGGAGGGAGGTGATGGGGCACATTGGTGTGGATCTTGGCGGAGGGATGGTGCACATGGGTGTGTTTCTGGAGGGAGAGATGGGGGAACAGTGTGTCTGGAGGGTGGCATGGGTCATCTAGGTGTGGGTTGGGAAGTGGAGCGGGGCATTTTGGTGTGGCTCTGGAGGGAGGTGGTGGGGGCACATTGGTGTGGCTCTGGAGGGAGGTAGTGGGGGCACATGGGTGTGTTTCTGGAGGGAGAGATGGGGCACAGCGGGTCTGGAGGGTGGCATGGGTCATCTAGGTGTGGGTTGCGAAGTTTGATGGGGCATCTTGGTGTGGCTCTGGGGGGAGGTGGTGGGGGCACATTGGCGTGGATCTGGGCGGAGAGGGATGGTGCACATGCGTGTTTCTGGAGGGAGAGATGGGGCACAGTGGGTCTGGAGGGTGGCATGGGTCATCTAGGTGTGTGTTGGGAAGTAGGATGGGGCATCTTGGTGTGGCTCTGGAGGGAGGTGGTGGGGGCACATTGGTGTGGATCTGGGTGGAGGGATGGTACACATGGGTGTGTTTCTGGAGGGAGAGATGGGGCACAGTGGGTCTGGACGGTGGCATGGGTCATCTAGGTGTGGGTTGGGAAGTGGGACGGGCATCTTGGTGTGGCTCTGGAGGGAGGTGGTCGGGTCCCATTGGTGTGGCTCTGGAGGGAGGTGGTGGGGGCACATTGGTGTGTTTCTGGAGGGAGGTGGTGGGGCACATTGGTATGGCTCTGGAGGGAGGTGGATGGGGCACATGGGCGTTTTTCTGGAGGGAGAGATGGGGCACAGTGGATCTGGAGGGTGGCATGGGTCATCTAGGTGTGGGTTGGGAAGTTGGACTGGGCATCTTGGTGTGGCTCTGTAGGGAGGTGTTGGGGGCACATTGGTGCGGGTTTGATGGGAGGGATGGGGACATTGGTCTGGGGAGGGATGACCGCATATTGGTGTGGGTCTGGAAGGAGGGGACGGGGCACATTGGTGTGGGTCTGGGCGGATGGGGGCATACTAGGATGGGTGGTTTTAGAGCGGTTTGGCTGGGGCTATCTGCATGTGATTCAGGATCGGCACATGGGCATCTGATGCAAGGGGCATCTTGCTATGTGGAGGGAGGATGGTGCATTATGGTATTGGTCTAGAGGGAGGGATGGGGCATCTTGGTGTGGTTCTGAGAGGAAGCGATGGTGCACATGGGTGTGGGTCTGTAGGGAGGGATGGGGACATTGCTTTGGGTATGAAGGGAGGCACAGGACACATTGATGTGCATCTGGAGGGAGGGATGGGGCACATTGGTGTGGGTCTGGAGGGAAGGATTGGGGCTCATTGGTCGGAGGACGGATAGGGGCATCTTTCTGTGTGGAGGGAGCACGGGCCATCATGGTATGGGTCTTGAGGAAGGGATTGTGCATCGTGGAGTCTGGATCGGAGGGGGCATTGTTGATATGGAATGGGCATATGATGGGGGCATGCGAGGGAATGGTGGAGCATGTGGGCCAGGGCTGGAGCGCTCTGGTGGGAAGGAAGGGGGCATCTGGGTGTGAATGGAGGGATGGGGTATGTTTGTCTAGAGAAAAGGATGTTGGTTTATTGGAGTGGTGGGAGCATGTGTGTGTCGAAGGGATGGGGTAATCGGGTGTGGGTATAGAGAGAGGGCGAATGGCGCCATCTGAGTGTGGAGGTAGAGATGAAGCATATGGGTGTGGCTCTGAGGGGTGGAGCATCTTGGTGTAGGTATGGAGGGACGGATGTTGGTGTCTTTGTGTGGGTTCGGATGGAGGGATGGTGGCATGTAGGTCAGGAGGGAGGTGGCATTTGAATCTGGAACGTGTTTGGAAGGAGAAATGGGGCATTTGAGTGTGAATGGTTTCTGCTTGTGGGTGGGGGCATAAAGGATCATTAACAGCGGAGCAGCGGGAGGGAGAGCCGTGGGCCCGACCTCGGTTGCATCCCAGATGTGCACACCCACAGCCCGGGGCACCTCTCGCAGAGCGGTCCGGTGCGCGTGGTCAACCAGCCCCCTCTCCTCACTGAGCCCGCATCTGCGCTGGCCGGGGGGCGCACACTCCTCTCTCTGACCTGCCAGCGGCTGGGCATTGGTGGGCACACCCCGGTCACCAGGGAAGCCCTGACTGGGGGCAGCCGGGAGCCGAGGGAAACCTGACTGCTCTCGAGGGGTGCCTCCCCAGGCAGACAGGCACCCGGGCAAGCCAGGCATGAGCCATGGTGCAGCTGGCTCACTTGACGGTGGGCGCCAAGGTTCCAACCGCCCACATCTGTGTGTGAGCAATGGCCAGGCCCGCTGGCGCAGTGGGTGACCTTCCCTCTTGCCCAGGTACCTGGAGCTGGGTCCTATGCGGCCGGGCTGGGGTTTGAAGACTCTAGTGGTCCCACCCGACCCCCTGTCTGTGCTGTCTCTGGCCTGCCTCGTTGTCCATGTCCCAGCCCCCCCCTCCCAAAAGGGAAGGGGTCGGGGAAGGATGAGTGGATCGGGCCGTGTGGGCAGGTGGCGGAGCGGCCTACCTCCATCCCCCTGGGAAGCGCTGTGCTGCTGCAGCTGGCGGTCAGGCTGAGCACCTGGATTATTATTTTTTATTTTTTTGAAACCACAATGGTTTCGGCCGCGCTAGACAGGGAGCTGGGCTGTCCTGCCACAGCCAGCGCTGCCTCCCCCAACCTCTCCTGCACCGGCAGGGTCAGGCCGACGTCTAGGACAAAAAAAGTTGCCTGTGGCTCTTGGCGGTGGATCACTCGACTCGTGCATCGATGAAGAACGCAGCTAGCTGCGAGAATTAGTGCGAATTGCAGGACACATTGATCAACACTTCGAACGCACCATGTGGCCCTGGGTTTTTCCCGGGACTACGCCTGTCTGAGGGTCGCTTGTACATCAATTGCCCTGGGGTTCACTCCCAGGGGCGTGGCTGGGGCTGTCGCAGGGACCCCATTCCATTCATCCCCCTAAGGTCAGACCCCGATCAGCACCGTCGCTGGATCCTTGGATCTGGCGCGCAAGCTCATTGCCGACGCATCCTGGTTTCCCCAGTTTCCCCACCTCATGCTGGTTTCGGGAGGGCCGGGTGGCCGACGCGCCCCGGATGTGGTGGCAGCGGCAGCAGGCTTTAAAAAAGCCTGGTGCACCTTCACCCTACCCCGGGGCACCTGGCCGTGCTGTGTGTGGCTGTCTTTGGTGTCCCACGGCTGCCGGCGCAGGATGACCATGGAGCACGGACCTTGTGACCATGCGGGCTTCGGTCACAGATTGGGACAGAATACACTTGCCTGCGCCTACGGGCCCGAGGCCAGCTGCCCTGAGCTTTGTGCTCCCCGACCACGGCCTCAGATCAGACATGGTGACCTGCTGAATTTAAGCATATTACTAAGCAGAGGAAAGGAACTAACCAAGATTCCCTCAGTAACGGCCAGTGAAAAGGGAAGAGCCCAGCGCCGAATCCCCATTCAGCAGCAGGCGTGGGAAATGTGGCGTACAGAAGACCGACTCCCCGGCATCACTCAGGGGGCTCAAGTCCTTCTGATCGTCTCCCCACGCAGATGGTGTTAGGCCGATAGCGGCCTCTTGCCCACCGGGATCAGGTCTTCTTGGAGTCAGGTTACTTGGGAATGCAGCCCAAAGCGTGTGGTAAACTCTGTCTAAGGCTAAATACGGGCGCGAGACTGGTGACCAGCAAGTACCGTAAGGGAAAGTTGAAGAGAGTTCAAGAGGGTGTGAAACGGTTGAGCGGTAAACTGGTGGGGTCTGTGCAGTCCACCCACAGGATTCAACACGGCAGGCAGGTTGGTCACCTGGAACGGTGGAGGCCCTTGTGGGTCTGCAGCGCGGGCACATCCAGCCCCAGCAGGGTGCATTTGGGAAGGCCCCAGGGGGCAGGTGGCTCTCTGCTCCAGCAGAGAGTGTTACAGCCCCCTGACAGCAGTTTTGCTGTGTCCACGGAGCTGAGGGAGATAGACCACCACCGGGCCCTTATCCGGCAACTGTCCTGGCCCCTCTTGGGGGTTGCTAGAGTGGCCACGGGAGACGGGGCTCCCGATGTGACTGTGGTGGACTGCCCTCAATACACCCCAACCACGTCGTGCTGCCGGGCGGGGAGGCCCACAAAGGGCGCCAGGGGTCGGTTAACCACCCGACCTGTCTGGAAACACTGACTAAGAATATAATGCCTGCCCGAGTCAGAGGGATGAATGAAACCCTGTGATGTAATGATGTTGAGGGCCGGTGCCCGGCGATTGCAGTGGCATCCTGTTGCGGTGGGCTCTCCACCGACCCGTCTCCCCCGCTCTGTCAGAGATGATGCATGAGCGTGTGTGATAGGACCCGAAAGATGGTGAACTCGGCCTGGTGGAGGTCCGTAGCGGTCCTGATGTGTAAATCGGTCATCCGACCTCGGTATAGGGGCAAAAGACTAATCGAATGATATAGTAGCTGGTTCTCTCCGAAGTTTCACTCAAGATAGCTGGCGCACAGAAACCCCAGTTTTATGTAGCAAAGCGAATGATTAGAGGTCTTGGGGCCAAAATTATCTCAACCTGCTCTCAAGCTTTAAATGGGTATGAAGCCCGGCTTGCTGGCGTGGAGCCGGGTATTGTATGAATGTGCTCAGTGGGCAACTTTTGGTAAGCAGAACAGGCGCTGCGGGATGAACCGCACCCGGGGTTAAGGCGCATGATGCAGATGCTCATCAGTCCCCAGAAACGGTGTTGGTTGATCTAGACAGCAGGACGGTGGCCATGGTAGTCGGAATCCGCTAAGGAGTGTGTAACAACTCACCTGTCGAATCAACTAGCCCTGAAAATGGATGGCCCTGGAGCATCAGGCCCATACCAGGCCAGCGTTGAGAGCCGCGGGGGGCTAAGTCAGGCGAGTAGGAGGGCTGCTGCAGTACGCACAGAAGCCCGGGGCGAGGGCCCGAGTGGAGCCGCCGCAGGTGCAGATCTTGGTTGTAGTAGCAAATATTAAAACGGGAACTTTGAAGAATAAAGTGGAGAAGGGTTCCATGTGAACAGAAGTTGAACATGGGTCAGTCAGTCCTAAGGGATGGGCGAGCGCCGTTCGGAAGGGATGGGCTATGGCCTCCATTGCCCTCAGCCGATCGACAGGAAGTCGGGTTTAGATCCCCAAATCCAGAGTGGCAGGGACGGGCGCCCTTGCGGCGTCCAGTGCGGCAATGCAAATGATCCCAGAGAAGCAGGCGGGAGCCGCACAGTTTTTTTTTTTTTCTTTTTTTTGGGAAAAAACAATGTTTATTTTATATAACACACAATTCTTGGGACTTCCATCATCAGATTCAGCGTCAGAGTGTTACAATCAGCATTGTCCAGTCCCATGAAACTCCCTCCCCCCTAACTTGAGCCAATATGTCCATGTCATCATCCTGTGATTTTTCAGGCGGGTTTATCGTCGTCTCTTTATCCGTTTTATCATCGCTCTGATCAGACTGGGGGGGCCACTCATGGTAGCCACCAGCTGCCTCCATTCAATTAGGGGTCCTACCTCCTCCCCTCCCCTACAAACCGTGTCCCACCAAACAGCCGTTTCTGCCTCTGCCCATTTTAAGAGGTCAGCCCATCACAACTCTATCCTCGGCCTCTGGGCTGCCTTCCAGCACATTGCTATCCTTCGTTTGGCCAGGACATATGCTAGATGTTTCATTCTGCTTATGTGCTTTAAGTTACGTGGCCTAGGGAATCCCCCCCAGCATGCATGCCCAGGCCGACTCCACCTCCAGTGTAATACCGGTTCCTGCTAAGCGTGCCTTCACTTCTTGCCAAAACCGCCCCACCTCAGGGCAGGCCCAAAACATGTGGAGTAGCCAAGCCTCCTCCACCCCACACCTAGGGCATTTCTGAGTCGTATGGCCACCAAACCTAGCGATCTTACTGGGGGTGAGCTATGCTCTATGTGTGACATATAGTTGGATCTGCTGGAGCATTGCGTTCCGGGACACTTTTTTATATCTTTGGGCTCTTTTCCAGAGCCCATCCGACATGGGCTCTCCCACCTCATCCTCCCAAAGTTGTCTGTTGGGTCAAGTCCTTCCCCACCTTGGATCCCAACAGCTCGTATATGCGGGAAATCTCATGCCCACCCTCTGAAATATCATATATAGCCTCCATGGTGGCATTCGGTTGTCCGGTGAGCACCTCTGTTGGCCACTTCACTCGTACTTTCTTGACAATTCTGGTGTAAGTTATGTACTGCCCTTTATGCACCCCAGTATCTTCGATCAGGTTCGGGAACTCTAATGCCTCCCCTTCCAGCCATATGTTTCCCAGGGTGGCCAGGCCCACTGGTTCCCAGTACTTGCGGACCCCTTGTATCAGCTGGGGATCCTCTCCACATAGTGCTGCAAGCGGCACCTGCATAGAGTACGGAACCAGGTGTCCCGCAATCTGCCACGTTCTGTGCCATATCTCCCATCCCAGTACCAGCAGCCCCGCCATCCCCCGGACCCTCGACTTGGACAGCCACACCACTTCTTTGTGAAAGAAGGGGAGCAGTTCCCTGCACAGCAGCCTGCTTTCTGCCGTCTCCTCGCCAGACAGCCATCTTGCTACATACTGCAGCTGCTCTGCCAGATAGTATAGCTCAAAATTTGGCAGGTTGATCCCTCCCCTATCACACGAGTTCTGTAGTTTCCAGAGGGCCACCCTGTTCCTGGAGTTGCCCCAGATGAAGCTCCTACACAGGCTATGGAGGCTAGCGAAAAAGCGCCTCGGGATCCCATGCGGGATGTTAACAAAGAAATGCAACAGTCTGGGCAAAACTACCATTTTTAGCAGAGTAGCCCTCCCCACCATAGCCAGGGGTAACCTGGACCAGAATCCCATGCTGTTCTTAATTCCTTCTACTGCTTTAACCGTGTTGCGTGCATGTTCTTCTGCCATATGGTATATGTCAATTCCGAGATATCGGAAAGACTTTGTGTGCCAGGGTAATCGGCAACACTGGCAGACTCCTAGGCAAGACAAGCTTGTATCTCCCCATAGGGAACACGCTAGACTTTTTGGGGTTAACCGCTATGCCAGAGAGAACGGCAAATTGCTCCATCATGTCTAGAATATATTGCATGTTCTCTTCTGGGTAGCGTAAATATAACAGTATGTCGTCCGCATATAAAGAAACAAGGTGCATGCCATCCGCAGTGCGAATACCTATCTCCTCGTATTGCTGTCTCAGGCAGGTGGCCAATGGCTCCAGTGCCCATATGTATAACATGGGCGACCACGGGCAGCCCTGTCTAGTGCCTCTGCTTAGTTACCATTTGTCCGAAATGATAGCACCCGTTTTGACCCTGGCGATCGGGGAGCTGTATAACATTGTCACCCACCTGAGGTACCCCGGTCCCATTCCATAGCCCTTAAAGGTCGTGATCAACTAGGGCCTTTTCACTGGCTCGAAGGCCTTGACCGCATCTAGTGAAACTATTGCCAGTTCACCTGGGTCATTTTTTGTCTGGTCAAGGATGTGATGCAGTCTTCTGAGATTATCAGTTATGTTCCTGACATAGCCCGTTTGGTCGGCGTGTATCAGTTTACCAATGACAGCCTTAAGCCTATTTGCCAGTACAGCAGTGAGGATTTTACTAACCTGATTGAGCATCGATAAGGGCCTGTACGACCCACAATCAGTGATAGGCTTGCCCGGCTTCAGAAGTGGGATAATCACCGCCTCTCGCAGGGTCTCTGGTAGCCTGCCTTGCTCATACGACTGGTTAAGCATGGCCAGCAGCGGGTGAAGCAACTCTTGTTCATAGGTTTTATAAAATTCACTTGGAAGCCCATCGGACCCGGGGGCCTTACAGGTGGTCAAGTAGCGAACCACTAGTTCGAGTTCTTCCATCGTAATAGGGGCATCTACGTCTGCGCGTTCTGCCTCATCTAAGGTGGGTAGGCCCATGTCCTCCAATCTTACCCGAATTTCGTGGTCTCTAGGGCCACCTGGGTCCTCATAAAGATGTTTATAGAATCTCAGGAACTCCTCATTCACCCCCTCCTGGGTATTCTGAGTCCACCATCCCTTGCCTTTAATTTCCCTGATCACCGTTCGCGGCGTCTCACTCTTGTATAGCCAGGCCAGCAACCTGCCCGGCTTATCTCCCCCTGCGTGCTGTCTCTCCACGTATTTCTTATAGCTTAGTTTACATAACCTGTCCCAGCAGTCCCCACTGGCCTGTTGTAATTGCCTTATCCTGTCTCTGTCCTCATCAGCGGTGCCTTCTGTACGCATCCTGCCCTCCAACTCCTCCTCAATTCTCTTCCACTCTGCTCTATGCTCCCCTGGATCCCCCTAGACTTTGAAATGGCAACCCCCTGCAAAACCACCTTAAACGCCTCCCAAACAGTTCCCATAGAGCTTACACTACCAGTATTTATCTCGAAGTACTCAGTGATCGCCTCTCTTAAATCCTCCCTGAATCCCAGGTCCTGCAGAGCCTCGGCTCTGAGTTTCCAAGTGGGAATCCGTGCCCTGGGAGGTTGATGCCGCCACTCCAGGACCAGGGGAGAGTGGTCGAAAAGCACCCTAGCTTTGTATTCCGCACCTTCCATCTCTCCTGCCAACTCTGTGGAGGCGAACACATAGTCTAATCTTGTGTGAAGGGCGTGTGGTGCCGTATAGTGCGAGTATTGTCTATCCACTGGATGCAACTGCCTCCAGACATCCACTAGGTCGAAGTCCCTCGGGAGGGCCTGCAGCACCTTTGCTGCTGGGGTTGGTTTGTCTATCTTACTATCCGATCTTTCAACATTAGGGTTAAGTACACAGTTAAAATCACCTCCCCAAATAATCCCACCATCCAGCAGAGGGGCGACTCTACCGTACAGGGTCCTAAAGTAAGCCGCTGTGTCCTGGTTAGGGGCATATAAATTTACAATACACACTTCTCGGTTTTTCAATATACCCTTCACAACAATCTGCCATCTGGGTCACCCGTGACCTGAAGCAGCTGAAATGGCACCTGCGGCGCCACCCAGATGATAACTCCTCTAGCGTAGGCCGAGTATGTGGATCCCACTAGGCACCCCCTCCACTTCTTCTTAACCACCTCCAATTTCTCCCTAGTAAGGTGGGTCTCTTGCAATAATGCTATGTCGGTCCTCATCCTTTTCAGATACATCATCACCTTGTTACGTTTCAGATAGCCGTTGAGGCCCCTGACATTCCAGGTAACCACTGTAAGGCACCCTGGCGCCATCACCATGATATCCCGCCTCTTAAGGGTCACATTTTGGCTCAATACCCTTTCCCTCCCCTCACACTTCCCTCCAACCCCCTTCCCAACTCCCCATCCCCCAACTTCAAACCACTGCACACCCCTCTCACCCTCCCACCTCCCCCCCTTCGTCTACCCCAACCCCAACAAGTGCCCAGCTCCATCCCTGGATCTCGGGCCCCCCTGCGTTTGGTTCTGCCCTAAAAGGCCCCAGCCCAGAACCCAGCAGGGTGTCACCGAACTACCAGTGACCTAACTAAACTATTTGCTATGGGGGTGTGAGGTCATGCTCCGTATAGCTCCTATATCTATATCAAGTTTTCCAGTGCCACTGTCTCATATTTATAATTGTAGCTCTGAACACACTCCTCTGCCGGTATATGCAATGCTATATTCAAGTCCCATTGTTATGAGCTGCAGCACTTAGGGCGCTTTTCCGACGCATGTTACTTATCTCCACCTTCTGCTCCCTGGATGTCCGGTTCCCGGGGACAGCTCTGCGCATCTAACCATCCCATGGCGTCCTCTGGGGTGTCAAAAAACAAGGTTCTGCTCTTGTAGAAAACCTTCAGTTTAGCTGGAAAAAGCAGCATGTACCTATGGCCTGCATCCCGCAATCTTCTTTTCACGGACCCAAAGTTCATGCGGCTGCGCTGTACTTGCAAGGTATAATCCGGGTATGCCGTTATGTTCGCAGCACCTCTTTGTATCGTGCCGCCCTTCCGAAAGTGTTCAAGGATTTTTTTCCCGGTCCCGGTAGTTTAGGATCTTCGCTATCACCGGCCTGGGGGGGGTTGGGGGGATAGGATTCCCCGGCGGTGGCTTCCTCATCAGGGCCCTGTGTGCCCTCTCTACAGCGAACCCCTAGGACAGAGCTCCCCCGGTTATCTCCTGTAATAGCATAGACTCGATGTATTCGTAGGGTTAGTTCCCTCAGCTCCTTCCGACAATGGGAATATTGTTCCTTCGGGCGCGTCCCTCCGCCTCTTCCGACCTGCTCTCCAGATTGCCCACACGTTGTAGCAAGGCGTGAAGTTCAGATTTATGGGCAGCACAGGCTGCTGTGTTCGGGGCCACCTCTTTTTCCAAGTCCTCCGTGCGCTCAGCCAACAATCGTACGTCTTGCCGGAGAAGATTTACGTCCTCCTGCACCGCTCCAACTTTGAGCTCAAGTACAGCTTTCAATTCACTGATTGCCAGGCCCAGTTTGGTCTCCAAGGCCACTTTCAGGTCCGCAAGCACCTCCTGGTTGCCCATAATGTCTGGGCCCCCAGCGGGGGTCCTGTCTTTCTTCCTGGCCCCTTCTGCACCTGGTGGTGTTTTGGCAAAATCGTCCAGTGTGGGCTGCTTGCCTTTCTGTCTGATGGGTTTGTTGGACATCTTGTTGCGTCAGGGTAAAGTGAGTCGGCCCCAAAACGTGCTGTCCTCTTTTAGAACGTGCTAAGTTGCCCCAAATGTCTAGGCCCGGCCTGATCGTTTCAGGGGTGTCCTCCAGCGACCTCCCCTATTTCTAGAATGGACTGTGTCCTCCCACGTACCCATGTGGGTTCATTCAGCCTTCACAGGACTAAGGACCCTGCCCCAGTCGATCTAGCTCCCTGGGCTGTCTGCCTGGCGCTGGTGTGGCTCCGGTGGCCACTCTTGCTGGTCCCCACTTTCATGGGGCAACCCCGTACACCTTCATCTGCAGTTACCTCTTGCGGCCACCTCGGGCACGTTGTCTGCGTCTCTTTGTTCCCACTTCAGGCGGCTGCAAGTCTGTGTTTCTGTCTAAGCCTGTCTGTGCCGCTCGGGTGGCTGGATCAGCATTCGTAATTCAATCATAGGCATGTCTTGTTCTTCGTTGTGCTATTGTGTTTACTAGCCTCCACAGGATGGTTTAGTGGAGTTTGTTGCAGGTTGGGTTGCCGATGTGTGCCTGCGCCTCTTCGTCTCACGGTGCGGCGCTGGGTTTATTGTGTCATGGGCATTTCAGCTTATCAGCTGTCTGTGAGCAGCAACAGTGCTCTTTTCTCTCCTCCCATCACCTCGTTAAAGGAGACGGATGCTCCCAGCGTCGCCTCCCTCTGATCGATCCGCTTCGTGCACAGCGTACCGGGCAGCTCCCTGCGTCTATATACATGCGCGCATTGGCGCCATTTTGAATGCGCTATCTAAGCTCCGCATCGCAGCCCATTCAAAGAATTGCTTGGCAACATGATAGTTAGTTCAATATAAGTCAGTAGTGCTCTAGTCGCCACCAGGTTCATTCTAGTTACTGGTTCCACATTCCACCATGCAATAGTTCCATGTTTGCAGGGTCAGCGCTCTGCATGACCCTGCCCTGTGCTGCAACAACTCCCTTGTCCCCGGTGGATGCGTGAACCTATACACGTTGCAAAGGGTAATATGATTAAGCTGGCATCTGTTTTGCTAGGAGCTGCTATCACATCTAATCAGGGTCCCCCTGTGTGCCTCCGTCAGGTCTCAGGCAACCCTTAGGCTGTGCTCGGCTTTATTATCAGTGAAACTTGATTGCATCCGTTTCAGGGTCTTCCTGTGTGGCACTCCGTATACTAAGCTGGCCCTGTACATCCGTGTTATTGCGTTACCTTCGGTCCGGATGGCCGCAACACAGAGCCTGCATCCGTGGACACCATGCGCGACCCGAAAAGCTGCCCTGTCATAGGCCTGTCTAATGACCAACTCTCCACTGCGGCTGCAAGCGAAACCGCCCATAATGCTTGGACGGCTCACACGCCGTCACTTCGCTACAGCTGCTTGTGGACACGCCGGTGCCTCGTATGTGTTGCGCATACACTGCCGAGTATTGCAGTGTATATTGTACTGTCACTTATTCATGGGTGAGCAGCCTTGTAGTCTATCACGCATACACGCGGACTGCTTGGGGTTCCAGTCCCGTTTCGTCGCGCACCGGGCATGCGCTTTTCAATCACGGCACTGTTTGTTTGCCGTTTTACTCCGACGTCTGGCTTCTCCCCTGTGTCCCGCGCTGTGGCCACAGGGGGTCTTAACAGCTCCGCTCTACTCGCGGCCCCTTCTGGCAGACCCGATCTGAGTGCAGCTCTCTCTCCTACAACGGGCTGCTCGCGAGTCAGCTGTCCTCCACATCTCTTTGTTGTTGGCGGATCGCCATTTTAGATTCCTCACAAGCGCACCGCCACAAAATTCTTCCGGCTGATTTCGCTCGCATCACAGCGCTGATCCTCACCATCTCCAGCTCCAGTTGGGCAGTGTTAGTTCATGAACTCGGGCAAACGATGTATTCAGACCAGGATGGTTTCAATGTGTCATAGCAAAAACAAAGAGGTGATGCCTGGAAGGTTTAGAATTAATCTTAACCACTGGCAATGCTCTGGGCTACCCTCCAGACCACCGTTCTTCGCCTGCCAAGCCATTACAGAAGGGAAAGACCATATGCAAATCAGGCTTGGCCCCACCCCAAAAGGGGCGGTCCAGCCCGAACTGCTAGGCCACATCCCTTCTGCACGAGACCACAAGCATCCCCAAACATGTTTCGCCCTTGTTGGGGCTCATCAGTGAGGAGTAGCTTGGGTCTCTAGGCCCAGCAGGCACGGGACCCACGTCTGGGCATACCCGTCCCACTTCCCCTTTTGGGGTGGGGCCAAGCCTGATTTGCAAATGGTCTTTCCCCTTCTGTAATGGCTTGGCAGGCGAAGAACGATGGTCTGGAGGGTTGCCCCGAGCAATGCCAGTGGTTAAGATTCAGTCTAAACCTTCCAGCCATCTCCTCTTTGTTTTTGCTTTGTCACCCCGAGTGGGACGGGTATGCCCAGACGTGGGTCCCGTGCCTGCTGGGCCTAGAGACCCAAGCTACTCCTCACTGATGAGCCCCAACAAGGGTGAAACATGTTTGGGGATGCTTGTGGTCTCGTGCAGAAGGGATGTGACCTAGCAGTTCAGGCTGGACTTCCCCCTTTTGGGGTGGGGCCAAGCCTGATTTGCATATGGTCTTTCCCTTTCTGTAATGGCTTGGCAGGCGAAGAACGATGGTCTGGAGGGTTGCCCCGAGCAATACCAGTGGTTAAGATTCAGTCTAAACCTTCCAGCCATCACCTCTTTGTTTTTGTTTTGGTTTCAATGTGTCACATTTTCTCTGATCATTTCACGATCATCAGGAGCCTCCTTGGAAACACGTCCTCCTACATGGCTCTGTAGCCACGCCCCCAGCCGCACAGAGAGTTCTTTTCTTTGTGAGGGGCAGGGCACCCTGGAATGGGTTTGCCCCGAGAAAGGGGCCCGAGCTTTGCAAAGCGTCGCTGTTCCGGCGGCGTCTGGTGAGCTCCCGCTGGTCCTTAAAAATTTGGGTGAGATTTTGTAAATCTCGCGCCAGGCCGTACCCATATCCACAGCATGTCTCCAAGGCGGACAACCGCTGGCATGTCAGAACAATGTAGGTACAGGAAGTCAGCCTCTGGATGCGTGCTGGTCCCTTCCTGGGGATCACCCCAGCTGCAGTGTTCGCCAATCTTGTTGTTCCTCTGGGGGTTCAGGGCCGGCATTCTGCCTCGGCCGACACCTAGCAGCTGACTTGGAACTGGTGCGGACCAGGGGAATCTGACTGTTTAATTAAAAAAAAGCATTGCGAAGGCCTGTGGAGGGTGTTGACGCAATGTGATTTCTGCCAAGTGCTCCTAATGTCAAAGTGAAGAAATTCAATGAAGCGTGGGTAAACGGATGGGGTAACTATGACCTTTTAAGGTAGCCACATGCCTCGTCATCTAATTAGTGATGTGCATGAATGGATGAATGAGATTCCCACTGTCCCTATCTACTATCTAGCGAAACCACAGCCAAGGGAACAAGCTTGGAAGAATCGCCGGGGAAAGAAGACCCGGTTGAGTTTGACTCTAGTCTGGCACTGTGAAGAGACATGAGGTAGGATAAGTGGGAGGCCCTCGGGCCGCTGGTGAAATACCACTACTCTTATTGTTTTTCCACTTACCCGGTGAGGCGGGGGCGAGCCCCATGGGGCTCTCGCTTCTGGCTCCAAGCACCCGGCACCTGCCGGGCACGACCCGCTCCGGGGACAGTGGCAGGTGGGGAGTTTGACTGGGGTGGTACACCCTGTCAAAGGATAACGCAGGTGTCCTAAGGCGAACTCAAGGAGGACAGAAACCTCCCGCGGAGCAGACGGGCAAAAGCTAGCTTGATCTCGATTTTTCAGTATGAATATAGACCGTGAAAGCAGGGCTTCGCGATCCTGCTGACTTTTTGGGTTTCAAGCAGGAGGTATCGGAAAAGTTACCACAGGGATAACTGGCTTGTGGCGGCCAAGCCTTCATAGCGACGTCGCTTTTTGATCCTTCGATGTCGACTCTTCCTATCATTGTGAAACAGATTTCACCAAGCATCGGATTGTTTACCCACTAATAGGGAACGTGAGGTGGATTTAGACCGTTGTGAGACAGGTTAGTTTTACCCTACTGATGATGTGTTGTTGCAATAGTAATCCTGTTCAGTACGAGAGGAACCGCAGGTTCAGACATTTGGTGTGCATGCTTGGCTGAGGAGCCAATGGGGTGAAGCTACCATCTGTGGGATTATGACTGAACGCCTCTACGTCCAAAATCCCCCCCTCCACCCCAGACCGTGATACTGCAGCACTGTCGAGCATCAGTTAGCTTAGGACAGCTGGCCTTGGGGCTGGTGTGTAGAGCCGCTTGCCTCAGGACTTGAGTGTGGACAGAATGGGGGCCACCTCTCTCACCCATAGTGCACCGCATGTTTGTGGGAATCTGGTGCTAAATCATTAATCGACAACCTGATTCTGGTTCAGGATTTCGTAAGTAGCAGAGCAGCTACGTCGCTGCGATCTATTGGAAGTCATCCTCTGAGCCAAGCTTTTGTTGCAAGGCGGCAGCACCGCCAAGGTTCTCCATCCTTCCTCCTGGGGCATGCGGGGTACACAGGAAAATACCACCCACCACAGGGGCGCACCTGCGGGGGTGTGCGGGCTGGGCGGGGAGCACTCTTCTCACCTTTCCTGGTCAGCCTGGCAGACCAGATGGCCTTGGGCCCGGGCCTTCGAGGTGGTGCCTTAAGCGTGTGGGTGGAGTCCCCAAGCCTTGCGGTAGTTGCGGGGAGCCCTGGAAGGGGAAGCTCTAAATGGGCCCTGCTAAAGCTCCAGGATGGCTGGGGGGGGGGTGCCGGTCCCCCCCAAGCACCCAGCCTTGGGTACCTGTCTCACATGTGG